>NC_090935.1:512542526-513792526 GCF_040938575.1 Ambystoma mexicanum
GCCATATAATCCACTTTAATTAACACAATCCCAAACTCCTTTGACCAATTATGTGCTACGGCTGCAGTCCTAGGCAGGTTGTCTAGGATCAAAAGGGTATTAATCATTTGTTTAGCAGTATAGAGATTGCCATGGTGTACCATTGCCTCCTCCCAGCGGTATCCCGAATATTACCCCCACACAAATGGTCCCCATACATATAGTCGCCGGGAAAAGGCTGTGTTGACTATAATGTATGGTGGCCATTTGTAAGGGGAGCGGGGCTGTCCCCCGCAGGTTCACAGTGATAATTACCACCACAAACCACCAGCTTGTGGTGACTGTTTTGCCACACAGCCTTTTTGCAGGGGCATTATCACATGGAACCCTCCCAGCATGTCGGTGTACGATTGGGAAGGGATGGATTATTCCTTTTCTTCAGCCTATTCACTATTGCTCTATGATGTAGACAGTTTCAGGACTGCAGTTTTCCATTTCACAAAGACCCTCAAATGAGATCAGCATTTGATGAACGCACGATCTCCAATGGCCTGCTTCCCCAGCTTCAGCAATGTTATTGGGGAAACATTCCTGATGGGGGATGAGGTGTTTATCGAGTAGCAAGAGAGAAGGTTGATTAGAAGCAATCCCTACGGCTGCTGGGTTGGATTCTAGGATCTTGAAGGAAAGCCCCTCATTGAGGTATGTTCCTTGATGCACTTGGAGATCTTTTGCCATCAAAGGTATGAGAGGAGGAATCGGTGCAAGTGGTCGTCCCGCCTGGTCATCTGCCGGGCTAACCAAGCACTTGACCACGAGTAGCTGGGCCACCCTAGGATACAGACCTCAATCAGGGCAGGCCTCCCCTACATTTTTTTTGCTCTCAGAATGTCCCGAAAAACTTGTTGAAATGGAAGTCGAGGTCATATCTAAGATTGGTCATCACTGGATTAGGAAACATTTAAGATAGGTAGAGCAGTATGGGTATTCATTTAATATTTATCATTTTAATACTTCTTATAAGGGAGAGGGGATCTATATTCCACCTACCCAGATCCTGAGCAAAGAGATCTTTTTAGATCATTTAAAACCCAGAAGCCTAGGTTTTTTATTATTTTTATTTTTAAATGGAGTAGTCGATGGAATGTCACCTTCCACCCCTCCAATCACCAACTCTGATTTTGAAAAGTGGATCTTACACCCATCAGCAATCTAGGATACCCAATCTAAGGGGCACAGAATGCCCAGGAAGGGGCAGCTAGATCAGCATGTTGTCACATAAGGCAGTATTTGCTCTTCCTCCTCCATCCCACCTCCTTTCAGTAACCTAGATTGCCCATGTATTGCGACTTGTAGTTCAATTGGGGGCAGTTGAAGAATACAAGCTAAATGTGTAGGTGGGTGGATGTGTGTATTGACTTTTGTATAGTACTCTCACAAATGTGTCCCACCGATCCGGTATTGTTAAAAAAAAACTCCAAGTAAAACCCCACTGTATTTTTCCATCCAGGGACAGAACCAATAGGACATTGTTCCCCACTCCAGCTAGGTTTATTAAACATCGGACATTATCTGTAGAATGTCTGTCTTTCTTTCTTTTCTGGTAGATCTCAGAATGTGGCTCATTTTATTCAAGTGCCCGACATGTCCTGTATAGTGTTCCACAGGGTTCACCTTTGTACCCTTTACTGTTTAACATTTCAATTCATCCTTTTATGGTGTAAGAAATTCCAGCTCTGCTTTCAGTCTCTTGCCAATCGCATCCAAGACGAAGTTGGAACTACGAATCTCTCCGAGTGCTGGAACAAGCTAACCACTTGTAGGTCAGAGGTCCAGAATTGGATGGTTGATAAAAGACTGAAATTAAACACCTGATTGGCCCAAAATAATCAGTACTTAAAGATGCCTCCAATATTCTGAAAACACCTTCTCTATTCAATTTACCTTTGTCTTATGTTAACAAATTCAAGAATCTTTGTGTTCTATAACAAGCAGATTTTGGATTGAACTACCACATTTGCGGGACTCTGAAGGCAGTCCTGTACAGACTACACCTTACTATTCATCCCTGCAAACCAGCATTCACTGGTATTTGGGTTCCTCATTAATTCGAAACTGGAGCATACAAATTGCATGCTGGTAGGTGTACCAGCCAATCATATTCATCATCTACAGATAGTGGCTGCTAGACTTGTTTTCAAACTATCCTAATCAAGTCAGGTCTCCAACTTCTGCATCACTCTACACTGGCATCCTACCCATAAGAGCATAGAATGTATGGTCATATGTTTAGTAGTCAAATGCCTTTATAGTCTGTCCCTTTACTATCTAGTCAAACAAAATCTCTGATGTTCTCCCACAAGATTGCTGTGATCCCATTAGAACCTTGTCGTCCTTCCCTCTGCTGGGTTCAGATCTAAAGGGATAGGAGATTCTCTGTAGCTGGTCCCACACTCTGGAATGCTTTAGCACTCTGGTTTTGGTTCCATGTAAGGATGTCCCTGCAAAAATATCTGACAAAAAAGTTGCAGTTTTCTGCAGAAACACTATTACATAGAACATGCGGGGGGACACCCCGGCAACCCCTGAAATTATTTTTTAATTTTTTATTGCAAGGGGAGCAAGGGACATCCCTGCAACCCGTCCCCATACATAATCTAACCATATATGTCGCCAATGGCTTTTCACAGTGACATTATGTATGGGGACATTATTACCGGATAACCTGGTTTTGGGCTATCCAGACTTTATGTGCCTTTTGGAAGGAGCTAAAAACGCATCTCTTTTGTTAAGTTCTTTTAACAGTTCTTATCCACTGGCCTTAGGGTCTTTATCTTGTTTTATCGGAGCATATAGGAGGTTGCATCCACGCGGTGTGCACTATAAAACAATACTTCAATAGTGACCTTTAATAAAGCATGTTTGGATGGATAAAACCCGCTTGGATTCTCTCCAGGGGCAATGCCAGAAATTTAGCAAGGGTCTTGGCATCTGAGTTTCATGAAATAGGCCAATACAAGCTGCAGCGTGTGGCTTATGTCCTTTTGGAAATGGATACATGGCAGCTTTGTAAGGAGTGTTTGGGAGTGTGCCACTCTAGAGGCCCTTATGACATGCCCTATTGGGTTGGCGGACAGTCCTTTTTTTATTTTTTCTAAAAATGAATAGGGAGGGCATCCGTCTTTTTCTTACCTAGACTCGCTCGCTGTTAATCCTGGTCTGTATTTATAGGGGAGATTAGGTCTTCTGGATCGGTTTGCATAGGGGATCCCCCCCATCGTGGAAGACCCAGGAAGGCATGCTGTCAGAAGTATCAGGATCATATATACTTGTAAAACTAAGCTCAAGGCGAGTTCAATCTTAAATCAGTCACTAAAGAACGATCCCACTCCACTATTTGTCGAATGGGATTGTTCAGTCGTTTCGCCTGCAGTGTGCAGACCGAACAAGTAGTCCGCTTGTCCCCCAACCTCAAAGCAATGTTTTGTTGTGTGATAATGCTTTCTAGCTGTGTTCTAGCTCTATTTGACATTGCCAAATATTTCTTTAAGGAATCTTTGTGTTAGAAGCAATACTGCAACTTCACAGCAGAAGGCTCGTATTAGCACAATGATGGCAACAATCCTCGTTTCAGCACTATAATTTATATACATCTTATAATAGCGCACTTACTCCTGGTAAAGTAACCAACTGGACAATAATAAAAGACAAACACGGTATCTTAAGCCAGGGTTTGAGTCATCGAAAGTAGGATAAGTGTTAGCATTGAATACATTAAAACCACATCGGAGGAGGTCCTATGCCCACATCATCATCCTTTTGATGTGCATTGTTAAAAAAAAAATATTGGGTTAGTTGAACCATGTTTACGACCCAATCCTCAACGTAGGGTAATAGGGGCTCTATAAATCCATTGCTAAGTTTGAATACATAGGAAGGCAGATTTAGGGGTATATTCAAGGTTAACAGTGGCTCAATAGGAACAGCTGACTCCACCCTCCCCAACTTGCATAATCTGTTCAAAGGCTCCCCACTGTAACACATGCACAGCCGAAGAGCATATGTTGCAGTATTGCGTTTGCCCCTTAAGAGCACGCCATGACTCCCAGTCAGTGAGCGAGCTGAAACATGTTTTCCAAAGAACAATAGTGACAGCACAACAGACATGCTGAAATAACGTTGGTTTTATTGCCTCCATGCTCGGGTGTATGAAAGCAAGCTTCACCAGGCTCCAATTGAGAACAGGCTTCTTTGATCACATGATCAGTGATCCGCCATCTCCCGTCTGACCATTAGCAATTCAGTTATCTCCCGCCTAGCTGGGCATTCAAGAGTCTGCTCCACCGGACTAGGCTTCTTTGGTCACATGATCATTTCTCTCTAGCCCCTCATGCCACAAGGAACGTATTTCATCTGACCCACCTAGGTGTCCTCAGCAAAGGGTGGAGGAATACAAAGGCTTAGCCTGTGTATGCCGGTCAGGTCCAGATCCCCTGCACCAGACCAGCCGCGAAGACATCACCAATATCTCCCACAACCACAACCTATCCCCCACACTTGCTACAGGTCACTCCTGCAAATCAGTACTGAGTAATCTCGCAAACCTCATCCAAATTCACCTCATTACAATGCCTCCACACTCTGGTTGCATACTCCGATACTCATTAACACTCAGCTATCTTACACTCAGCTGACAATGCTGATCCCATCACCACTCAGAAGCAAGATATCTTCATCACCAAAACCTGGCTCTACCCAGTCTCCTCCCATGACTACGACATCCTAGTCCCACCTGGCTACAGCATCCACCATGCTGACTGGTCAGAGAAGATCACATGAGACGTAGTAGTCATCCACAAGAGCAAATGGGATTAGAATGTCTGGAGCTCCTTGTATGTCATCACTCAAGGAGTCTTCCACATTTCACCTTGTATGCCGAACACCTCATAGGTGTGGCAACTTCAAGGATGAAATCACCAACCTGCTCTGGTCTGCTTCAGTCACCCATTCTATCAACATCTTCCTAGGGGACTTCAACCTACTCAGACTCCAGGCAACTAAAACACCAGAGATGCTCTCCTTAGCCTAGAGGAATCCCTGCACATACCACAACATGAGAACATGCTAACACATATCAGGGGAAACATCATCCTTGACTTCGTTTCGTCTCTCTACGGATGCCTTAATATAAGTAAGGAGCCTTTATATGTTGCTCATTTTTCTTATTTTCATTGCATCAGAATCCCGCTAAGACCACCGTGCGGTCACTCCATTTCAAAAGAAGTTCCCAGAACCCTGCAACAAACATAACTAGGATACATTTGAAATTCAAGTATGCAATCTAAAGCAATCTATTCATACCAGTATATTAGCAAAATAATCACATAAGAAAAGCTTTTGAGGCATTTGAGGCTGCACTTGTAATATGCCCTTAACATGCCTTGCTAAGCCATGCTATGCTCGGAATCTGTGGCTTGATACTTTACAAACCGCTCAACCTTCTCGTTTCCAGCTTATACTTTACCGCTCCCAATAATACTGAACATTGCAATTATACTTCTATCGCTTGTGGAGATATACCTCTCACAATGCTTAACTTCACAAAGGCATTTCAACGTGACTTCTAAAATCACATTTTCAAATGCATCAAAATATAGTCTTTATTTTACCCAATTACACCCATGTTCAGGATCATACATGTGTTCTAAAATGCACAGCTTCTCAACTTAATGTGGTGGAGAGGCTTCACAACATGTGTATGCAGTTTTCAATATGCAGAGGATAACTTACATTACTAGACCTGGAGGTTTTGGATTCAGAAATGAATGCTCTCCAATCAAAATATGTACACTGACACAGCTCCCCCACCTAACTTGGAAGATTGTTCAAATTTCTTCAAATGGTATAAAACCCCACTTACCCCATTACTTCCCACATGATCCCTGCGAGTCACCACGTCTGACCCGTGCATGCAAGTAATACTGAAACCGAATGCCACATTTCGTCTTACATTTCTGTGTGTATGTTAGTTGAGGGGGACCCCACTCCTTTCGTGGTCCCGAAGGAATGCTTTGCATGGCTTACTAGGATTTTCTCAGACCTGTTTGCTGATGACCACTGCCTCTCCTCTGAGCTCGCTGTAAAGCATCTTATAGATTTGCAGATCTCTGTCGAGCATTATCAAATCGCAATACATCGCAAAAAGGAGATCTCAAAATGTAAACCCCCCCTTTTTTTTTAAACACCTAAATATATCTTTCCACAATTATTTAGCGGAACTGAGAGAAAGCACTACATTGATCTCAAGCTGGGCACTTCAGCAAAGACTTTTTGCAGGCACATTAAATATTTGTAAGGGATGTAAAACTAGGGCATAGAGTGAGGTGCGCAGAACAAATGGCACTGGCCTATGGAAATGAGCAGACTTGAATTACGACAGTGCAGGAAGGAAAGAAGCAGAAGACAGGCCTTCTCTCTCTAGGCTCCAAGACTCTGGAACCTCCTGCCCGGCAACATCAGACTTGCCTCATCACTTGTACAGTTCAGAAAAGAGCTCAATGCCTCGCTCGTCAAGGAATGGCCCCTCTTTAACACCTAGGTTCACACACCCTGCACTCCCCACCGTACCTGAGACTTTGATCTGCTCCCCACTGTCTTCCCCCCATGCTGCCAACTGCCCACCCTCGCCCTCCATGTCCAGCTCCCTGCTCCTTTTTTCTCCGCTTACCTCACTGTGTTCTTCCCCCTTTGATTATAAAGCGCTGCATTGCTTCGAAGCTAGATATGCTCTCAATAAATGCCCTAAGAATAATAACCCTAATAATATGGAAAACGCAGCCACGTGCTGGGAGCTGATATCAACATGGTTTCCCCAGCAGCTCATGCACGAGCAGTGCTGCATCATTAAATAGCAACAGGCAGTGTATACCACAAAATGATCATCAGAGGTTTTAAACTTGCTCTAGGGAAACGTTGCTTACAAATCAAGGGGCTCAAGGCACATTTGTTTAAGACATGTTCATTACACCAGAAGCTGGATTGTTCAACTTTTGCAATGGTACTAAAAAATGAGCAAATACTTTGATGATACGGAATACAGGAAAGCGATTTTGTCCCAATCCATCTCATCTAAAATCCTTTACACTGGGGAAAACATGAATAAGACTTTTTAGTACTTTGTCTTGCTGTGCAACAAAAATAAATAGGTTTACTCCACCCATTAACTTCCAGTTCTGCCCCATGCAAAAAAAGCATTACCAACCCTAATCAGCAGTTTGCTGTAAAAAAAAAAAAAAAGGCCATTGTGGACGTGGTTATGGCGGGTTGGGGATATAAGTGGGCTGAAAAAGAAATTGGCTTTAGCACATGCCCTGTGTGGGAACATGGCCAAACACCTGCATGCTGCGTCTCCCCGCTCGCGTGCCATCTGCGTCAGAGCGTCACTTCCGATGCCAGAGGTAAACATGCATACGCGGTGATTGCGCCAGTGAATACAAAGATCCCATTTTAGTTGTCAGATCCATTGCAATTACGCTTGAGCGGTGGAAACTCCTCACTGTGGCTGTGGGCATTTCTGACTGGAGCGGAACGGACGCGCATCAACTTTGCTAATCCCAAAAGGGGGCGACTCTCCGAGTTCGCAATACCTCATTTTACCAGATGCGTTTGGTTTCTTAAATCTTTCCAAATAAACTGAAACAAGAACGCATATTATTTAAACACAGGCTTCATGCAGATTTAAAAATTAAAAATGAAAGCCCAACCATAACAGCTTTGCGATTTAATTGTAATATCTAAACGGAGGGTGGTGTGTGTCACTGGTTTCCTTTAACAGTAATTACAGGTCTTTGCTGTGCATTCCTCGATACAATTACGGACATGTTTTCATTAACAGTGTGGTGGTTGTTTGTTTACAGGAGAGTTTAACTACCTCTGATAGATGGAGAACGGATCCGGATACGACCAGTTGTGGCAAAGTTGTCTATACAGGTGTGCAACAGTGGCGTCAAGCGCTGTCAAGCGTGTTCGCACAATCCGAATATTGGCACGAAAAAAAAAATGCAAAGGTTTGCCATTAAACGAAAATGCAGATCGTCGAACTGCTTTTCTGAGCGGGTTTCCGGCGAGGAAGTGGCAAAGGTGCGGCCATTTAAGTAAACGTTCCTTCTAGCAAGAACGTGGTGCAGCTGGCAACAAGATGAGGCTTAAAGGTCGATTTGCCAAGCCCTCGGTCAATATTGCAGTCCTACATAATTTACAAAAAGTGTCTGAACTATTGGTTGGTTATCGAAGATGTCTGAAGGAAGTGACGTTGTTGAGAGCATGCTTTCGGGCGAGTGTTGTAGTGGCGCGCGGGGTCAGTCGTGATCACACGCACTACGTGCTTGCATGTGACCTCCATCAGCTCTTCTCCAGTCATTCAACTAAACTTACATTAGCCTTTTGCTTTTGGGTAGACCAAGGAGCAGGGGGGCGGTGGCGGGGGGGTGGGGGGCTGTGTCTTTGGATCTCACCGGTCACGAATGTGGGATTAGAACAAAAGAAGAAACGTAAGGGGATCTTGCAGAATGATAACTGTATTAGGCGAACTCTTAATGTTTGTACCCAAAAGCAATGCATATTACGGCCCATCCCCCAAACTCTAATGACACGAACCACCGATACTAACACTTATGCAGAAATATCTGCAATATTGCACAGTATTCTTGGTACAGTTGCCACATTAACTACCTTAATATGTGCAGATATGTGGCTAGAGGCATTTAATTGGACATCTCACTATGGAAGTCACCGACATAGTGCAAATGCCGGGAGGCTTCTTACTATGATTGTGGGAGAGAGGGATGGGCTTACTGTGATTGTGGCAGAGGGATGGGCGTTATGATTGTGGGAGAGGGATGGGCTTGGGCTTACTGTGATTGTGGGAGAGGGATGGGCTTACTGTGATTGTGGGAGAGGGATGGGCTTACTGTGATTGTGGGAGAGGGATGGGCTTACTGTGATTGTGGGAGAGGGATGGGCTTACTGTGATTGTGGCAGAGGGATGGGCTTACTGTGATTGTGGCAGAGGGATGGGCTTACTGTGATTGTGGCAAAGGGATGGGCTTACTGTGATTGTGGCAGAGGGATGGGCGTTATGATTGTGGGAGAGGGATGGGCGTTATGATTGTGGGAGAAGGATGGGCATACTGTGATTGTGGGAGAGGGATGGGCGCTGTGATTGTGGGAGAGGGATAGGCTTACTGTGATTGTGGGAGAGGGATGGGCTTACTGTGATTGTGGCAGAGGGATGGGCGTTGTGATTGTGGCAGAGGGATGGGCGTTGTGATTGTGGCAGAGGGATGGGCGTTGTGATTGTGGCAGATGGATGGGCGTTGTGATTGTGGCAGAGGGATGGGCGTTGTGATTGTGGCAGAGGGATGGGCTTACTGTGATTGTGGCAGAGGGATGGGCTTACTGTGATTGTGGCAGAGGGATGGGCTTGTGATTGTGGGAGGGGGATGGGCGCGTTGTGACTGTGGGAGAGGGATGGGAGTTGTGATTGTGGGAGAGGGATGGGCGTTGTGATTGTGGGAGAGGGATGGGCGTTGTGATTGTGGGAGAGGGATGGGCGTTGTGATTGTGGGAGAGGGATGGGCGTTGTGATTGTGGGAGAGGGATGGGCGTTGTGATTGTGGGAGAGGGATGGGCGTTGTGATTGTGGGAGAGGGATGGGCGTTGTGATTGTGGGAGAGGGATGGGCGTTGTGATTGTGGGAGCGGGATGGGCGTTGTGATTGTGGGAGCGGGATGGGCGTTGTGATTGTGGGAGCGGGATGGGCGTTGTGATTGTGGGAGCGGGGCGGGCTTACTGTGATTGTGGGAGCGGGGTGGGCTTACTGTGATTGTGGGAGAGGGATGGGCGCTGTGATTGTGGGAGAGGGATGGGCTTACTGTGATTGTGGGAGCGGGATGGGCGTTGTGATTGTGGGAGCGGGATGGGCTTACTGTGATTGTGGGAGAGGGATGGGCGTTGTGATTGTGGGAGCGGGATGGGCGCTGTTATTGTGGGAGCGGGATGGGTGCTGTGATGGTGGGAGAGGGATGGGCGTTGTGATTGTGGGAGGGGGATGGGCGTTGTGATTGTGGGAGAGGGATGGGCGTTGTGATTGTGGGAGAGGGATGGGCGTTGTGATTGTGGGAGAGGGATGGGCGTTGTTATTGTGGGAGAGGGATGGGCGTTGTGATTGTGGGAGAGGGATGGGCGTTGTGATTGTGGGAGAGGGATGGGCGTTGTGATTGTGGGAGAGGGATGGGCGTTGCGATTGTGGGAGAGGGATGGGCGTTGTGATTGTGGGAGCGAGATGGGCGTTGTGATTGTGGGAGAGGGATGGGCGTTGTGATTGTGGGAGAGGGATGGGCGTTGTGATTGTGGGAGAGGGATGGGCGTTGTGATTGTGGGAGAGGGATGGGCGTTGTGATTGTGGGAGAGGGATGGGCGTTGCGATTGTGGGAGCGGGATGGGCGTTGTGATTGTGGGAGCGAGATGGGCGTTGTGATTGTGGGAGAGGGATGGGCGTTGTGATTGTGGGAGAGGGATGGGCGTTGTGATTGTGGGAGAGGGATGGGCGTTGTGATTGTGGGAGAGGGATGGGCGTTGTGATTGTGGGAGAGGGATGGGCGTTGCGATTGTGGGAGCGGGATGGGCGTTGTGATTGTGGGAGCGAGATGGGCGTTGTGATTGTGGGAGAGGGATGGGCGTTGTGATTGTGGGAGAGGGATGGGCGTGAGTGAATGAATGTAAATCTGCCCAGGGGACCCGGCTCTTGGGAATCACTGCACGAACATCTACTGAAGAAGGTGCTTTTCTGAATCTTTTCAGAATCTAGACCACCCATTATTTAAGAAAACGCTCCATGATGATTTAATAATTAAAGCCAAACCAAAACAATCCTTGGATGTGTTACATCTAAAATTAGCAATGTGTTATATCTGCTTTCTTATTGGGTCATTATGTCCTGAGGAGTGATGCAGCACTCCCCCATTGGTCAATTTCTGGGCCATACGCGCAGGTATGGCTCGGAAATTTCATATACGCCCAGGAAATTGCACATTTAGGGGGAAGCCAAGTCATTCCACGTCACGCCATTGCAGGGTTCTCGGCATGGCACTGCCATGATGAGATGGAGAGACACACAATGTCAGCGCGGGACTTCCAGGGCGAGGGAGCTCTGCAGTCAGAGCATTTCCTTTCATCACAGGAGCACGCACACAGAGTGCCCTGGTGCCAGCGCAGTACCCAACATTCCCGGGGTGCACCTGTCATACGCAGGCCAATCAAATAGAATCCCCTGCCCCCCTTACCTTAATCTAATGGGGCGTACGACTCCACCCCCTTAAACTTCACCCGGCCAGACCTGGCATACTCATTCCGGCATCTCGAACCTTATCGCCAGTCACTTGCCTTATAGGGCCACTACACTAGACGAAGACCTCAGGGATTTCAGCCCCTCCCTCTCTCATTACATTGTACGCAATTGCCGTGAACTTACCAGTTCTTAGCAACTACTTCAGGCAGACGTCCTTTTTCTCCCCATTTTCTTTTTTACCCCAATCCCAGCACATAATAGCTTTATGACCACGCCGTCCAGTCATATGTGGAGTTACGTGCCATAAAGTCATTGCTAAGCACCTTTGCTGCGCCCAGGCCTTTAACTAAGTCTTCATGGCCCAAACCTCCCTGCATGGCCCTCTTGCTAGGCCTTTAAAGCTTAATTATAGGTCTAACACTCTGCATTCATCTTTGCAATAACTGACCAAATCTGATTGTTTACGAGCGCGACTTGCTGCTTGTGATGAAACCACTTTACCGAAGCTATAGAAGCGCACCGCAATAGGCAAGATAAGCTGTGGCATGGCTGCTGGCCCAGTTGCACAGTTTTCTGAAGGGCATCCACACTGTAGCACTGACTATGTGCCCAAACAGCCCCTCAATGGCAGAGTTTGAGGATGGCTCTGCTGTTGTAATGTCATGCTACTGTATTCTGGTCTCAGAAAAGTCTGAACTACAGCACAGTTACCTGGCATCTCTTTTTTCATTTGCAGTTAATGTTTGCATTAAGGCTAGAAACCGTCCTGCCGACATAGCCTTTCCTCCTCCTTTTTCCTCTCGCTCTCTCCAGTCTCTCTTTCAACTCCTCCTTCTTCTCACCTTTCAATTCTACCTCTCCTTTTCATTGTCTTGCTCTTGCCCTCGTTCACCTCCAAGCTCCGCCCTGCAGTCCTTCCTTCCTCCTCTTTCTTCCTGAATGCCTCCCTTTAGTGATGTGCCCTTCCCGTTCTCTACCCGGGCCTGTGAGGGACTAATAGCTTCACTAGGGACACTTGGGCCCTGTTAGCAGTGGAAGCGTTGGAAGCAGCATTCCCCACATTCCCCACACACGCTGTGTGGTAGTATCAAAGAGTGGACACACATCCACGGCCCGACGAAGAGGAAACAGGACACCCCGTCATAACGACCAAGGAGCAGGGGGGCGGTGGCGGGGGGGTGGGGGGCTGTGTCTTTGGATCTCACCGGTCACGAATGTGGGATTAGAACAAAAGAAGAAACGTAAGGGGATCTTGCAGAATGATAACTGTATTAGGCGAACTCTTAATGTTTGTACCCAAAAGCAATGCATATTACGGCCCATCCCCCAAACTCTAATGACACGAACCACCGATACTAACACTTATGCAGAAATATCTGCAATATTGCACAGTATTCTTGGTACAGTTGCCACATTAACTACCTTAATATGTGCAGATATGTGGCTAGAGGCATTTAATTGGACATCTCACTATGGAAGTCACCGACATAGTGCAAATGCCGGGAGGCTTCTTACTATGATTGTGGGAGAGAGGGATGGGCTTACTGTGATTGTGGCAGAGGGATGGGCGTTATGATTGTGGGAGAGGGATGGGCTTGGGCTTACTGTGATTGTGGGAGAGGGATGGGCTTACTGTGATTGTGGGAGAGGGATGGGCTTACTGTGATTGTGGGAGAGGGATGGGCTTACTGTGATTGTGGGAGAGGGATGGGCTTACTGTGATTGTGGCAGAGGGATGGGCTTACTGTGATTGTGGCAGAGGGATGGGCTTACTGTGATTGTGGCAAAGGGATGGGCTTACTGTGATTGTGGCAGAGGGATGGGCGTTATGATTGTGGGAGAGGGATGGGCGTTATGATTGTGGGAGAAGGATGGGCATACTGTGATTGTGGGAGAGGGATGGGCGCTGTGATTGTGGGAGAGGGATGGGCTTACTGTGATTGTGGGAGAGGGATGGGCTTACTGTGATTGTGGCAGAGGGATGGGCGTTGTGATTGTGGCAGAGGGATGGGCGTTGTGATTGTGGCAGAGGGATGGGCGTTGTGATTGTGGCAGAGGGATGGGCGTTGTGATTGTGGCAGAGGGATGGGCGTTGTGATTGTGGCAGATGGATGGGCGTTGTGATTGTGGCAGAGGGATGGGCGTTGTGATTGTGGCAGAGGGATGGGCTTACTGTGATTGTGGCAGAGGGATGGGCTTACTGTGATTGTGGCAGAGGGATGGGCTTGTGATTGTGGGAGGGGGATGGGCGCGTTGTGACTGTGGGAGAGGGATGGGAGTTGTGATTGTGGGAGAGGGATGGGCGTTGTGATTGTGGGAGAGGGATGGGCGTTGTGATTGTGGGAGAGGGATGGGCGTTGTGATTGTGGGAGAGGGATGGGCGTTGTGATTGTGGGAGAGGGATGGGCGTTGTGATTGTGGGAGAGGGATGGGCGTTGTGATTGTGGGAGAGGGATGGGCGTTGTGATTGTGGGAGAGGGATGGGCGTTGTGATTGTGGGAGCGGGATGGGCGTTGTGATTGTGGGAGCGGGATGGGCGTTGTGATTGTGGGAGCGGGATGGGCGTTGTGATTGTGGGAGCGGGGCGGGCTTACTGTGATTGTGGGAGCGGGGTGGGCTTACTGTGATTGTGGGAGAGGGATGGGCGCTGTGATTGTGGGAGAGGGATGGGCTTACTGTGATTGTGGGAGCGGGATGGGCGTTGTGATTGTGGGAGCGGGATGGGCTTACTGTGATTGTGGGAGAGGGATGGGCGTTGTGATTGTGGGAGCGGGATGGGCGCTGTTATTGTGGGAGCGGGATGGGTGCTGTGATGGTGGGAGAGGGATGGGCGTTGTGATTGTGGGAGGGGGATGGGCGTTGTGATTGTGGGAGAGGGATGGGCGTTGTGATTGTGGGAGAGGGATGGGCGTTGTGATTGTGGGAGAGGGATGGGCGTTGTTATTGTGGGAGAGGGATGGGCGTTGTGATTGTGGGAGAGGGATGGGCGTTGTGATTGTGGGAGAGGGATGGGCGTTGTGATTGTGGGAGAGGGATGGGCGTTGCGATTGTGGGAGAGGGATGGGCGTTGTGATTGTGGGAGCGAGATGGGCGTTGTGATTGTGGGAGAGGGATGGGCGTTGTGATTGTGGGAGCGGGATGGGCGCTGTTATTGTGGGAGCGGGATGGGTGCTGTGATGGTGGGAGAGGGATGGGCGTTGTGATTGTGGGAGGGGGATGGGCGTTGTGATTGTGGGAGAGGGATGGGCGTTGTGATTGTGGGAGAGGGATGGGCGTTGTGATTGTGGGAGAGGGATGGGCGTTGTTATTGTGGGAGAGGGATGGGCGTTGTGATTGTGGGAGAGGGATGGGCGTTGTGATTGTGGGAGAGGGATGGGCGTTGTGATTGTGGGAGAGGGATGGGCGTTGCGATTGTGGGAGAGGGATGGGCGTTGTGATTGTGGGAGCGAGATGGGCGTTGTGATTGTGGGAGAGGGATGGGCGTTGTGATTGTGGGAGAGGGATGGGCGTTGTGATTGTGGGAGAGGGATGGGCGTTGTGATTGTGGGAGAGGGATGGGCGTTGTGATTGTGGGAGAGGGATGGGCGTTGCGATTGTGGGAGCGGGATGGGCGTTGTGATTGTGGGAGCGAGATGGGCGTTGTGATTGTGGGAGAGGGATGGGCGTTGTGATTGTGGGAGAGGGATGGGCGTGAGTGAATGAATGTAAATCTGCCCAGGGGACCCGGCTCTTGGGAATCACTGCACGAACATCTACTGAAGAAGGTGCTTTTCTGAATCTTTTCAGAATCTAGACCACCCATTATTTAAGAAAACGCTCCATGATGATTTAATAATTAAAGCCAAACCAAAACAATCCTTGGATGTGTTACATCTAAAATTAGCAATGTGTTATATCTGCTTTCTTATTGGGTCATTATGTCCTGAGGAGTGATGCAGCACTCCCCCATTGGTCAATTTCTGGGCCATACGCGCAGGTATGGCTCGGAAATTTCATATACGCCCAGGAAATTGCACATTTAGGGGGAAGCCAAGTCATTCCACGTCACGCCATTGCAGGGTTCTCGGCATGGCACTGCCATGATGAGATGGAGAGACACACAATGTCAGCGCGGGACTTCCAGGGCGAGGGAGCTCTGCAGTCAGAGCATTTCCTTTCATCACAGGAGCACGCACACAGAGTGCCCTGGTGCCAGCGCAGTACCCAACATTCCCGGGGTGCACCTGTCATACGCAGGCCAATCAAATAGAATCCCCTGCCCCCCTTACCTTAATCTAATGGGGCGTACGACTCCACCCCCTTAAACTTCACCCGGCCAGACCTGGCATACTCATTCCGGCATCTCGAACCTTATCGCCAGTGACTTGCCTTATAGGGCCACTACACTAGACGAAGACCTCAGGGATTTCAGCCCCTCCCTCTCTCATTACATTGTACGCAATTGCCGTGAACTTACCAGTTCTTAGCAACTACTTCAGGCAGACGTCCTTTTTCTCCCCATTTTCTTTTTTACCCCAATCCCAGCACATAATAGCTTTATGACCACGCCGTCCAGTCATATGTGGAGTTACGTGCCATAAAGTCATTGCTAAGCACCTTTGCTGCGTCCAGGCCTTTAACTAAGTCTTCATGGCCCAAACCTCCCTGCATGGCCCTCTTGCTAGGCCTTTAAAGCTTAATTATAGGTCTAACACTCTGCATTCATCTTTGCAATAACTGACCAAATCTGATTGTTTACGAGCGCGACTTGCTGCTTGTGATGAAACCACTTTACCGAAGCTATAGAAGCGCACCGCAATAGGCAAGATAAGCTGTGGCATGGCTGCTGGCCCAGTTGCACAGTTTTCTGAAGGGCATCCACACTGTAGCACTGACTATGTGCCCAAACAGCCCCTCAATGGCAGAGTTTGAGGATGGCTCTGCTGTTGTAATGTCATGCTACTGTATTCTGGTCTCAGAAAAGTCTGAACTACAGCACAGTTACCTGGCATCTCTTTTTTCATTTGCAGTTAATGTTTGCATTAAGGCTAGAAACCGTCCTGCCGACATAGCCTTTCCTCCTCCTTTTTCCTCTCGCTCTCTCCAGTCTCTCTTTCAACTCCTCCTTCTTCTCACCTTTCAATTCTACCTCTCCTTTTCATTGTCTTGCTCTTGCCCTCGTTCACCTCCAAGCTCCGCCCTGCAGTCCTTCCTTCCTCCTCTTTCTTCCTGAATGCCTCCCTTTAGTGATGTGCCCTTCCCGTTCTCTACCCGGGCCTGTGAGGGACTAATAGCTTCACTAGGGACACTTGGGCCCTGTTAGCAGTGGAAGCGTTGGAAGCAGCATTCCCCACATTCCCCACACACGCTTTGTGGTAGTATCAAAGAGTGGACACACATCCACGGCCCGACGAAGAGGAAACAGGACACCCCGTCATAACTACTGCCTGACTCCACCACAGCTTCCTCATGCTTGCCTGTGTGTCACATGGCTTGCATGGTAGAATCGTAGACAGGGTCGGGCCTGAGCGGGCAAGGCCCACCCAAAATCTGTGAATGCCCACTCATCAGGGCTACGTGGCCATTTACAGATGTTAATGTCATTGCGGTGGGACCAACTACATTAGCTTCAGGCCCCACTTGTTAGACAATCCTGGCTACGCCTCCGAGCACCCTGCTTGGAACAGCTCTACCCTTGGGTTCTATTGCAAAAAACAACTATTGTGATTACAAGCTCATCTGCAGTCTCGTTAACAGACCGCATGCTCTCGCAATTTGTCCTCACCGCTTGCACCCTAGGCTTGTGCCCCACTACTCACCTAAAGTTATCAAAGTCTTGCTTATTGAACATCTCTGGTGTGCGTCTATGCAGACCGCGTGAGCAGGCCGGGAAGAGGCAGCAGATTTTGGGATCCCCTGCAGCCACCTACTGGGTCAGCATTAGGAGTGTGTGGTGTTCCTCGGTCCCTAGAATCCGCATCCCCTGACCTCCAATACTTTCAGATCTGCTCATCTGGGACTTCAGAGACCCATTCAAAATCAAGAATTATTTTCTTGGGCACTTGAGAATGCACTCCGATGGTGGTGCTGCACTCTTCCACATGGAATACAGTGCCACCACCAAAATCAAGCCCTAAATTAGAAATAATGCCCACTCTTTCAGAAGATAGTTAATTTAATTAACCTAATTCTGCAACTACTTCCAAAGTAATTATAACAGCACGTAAACAGTTATTCGGAAATACTTACTCATTTAGTTCAAGTCACAACTGCAGGGGTCACGCATCAGTGTCACCAACTTCTCTAGCGAAATCAGCCGAGGACGCCATCTTTGTGAAGTCAATCCATGAATGGGAATGAAATTGCAAATCCACGCTGAAAGTACACCTCTTGCAAGTAATCAGCATTTGTGTTTTGAGAACAAGAAGAAAACTCAACAAAAGGCCTCGCCTGCTGTGCACCAAGAATCTGGAGAAACTCGCCAATAAACTTGCTATGGATGTCGTTTTATAGAAACCCAATCGGATAAATCTCCATCTGGCCCGCTCCCATCTGCACTTCAGAGTGGATATGAAGATCCGCTAGTAAATGCAAAGAATCCGACTCTTCGGCCCCCATACCTATTATAATTATATATGTTATGCTATTGCGACAAGGTCTCTATGGAGTTTAAGAAAATAACATTTCTTAATAACATTTGAGCCCTTGCATGAACACATTGCGCAGTAAAATTCGAGGTAGCCACGTGTGCATGCACATTTTTAGAGTTCTTGATGAATGGCTTGCTAGCTTAAAAAGAACGTTATTTTATTAGCATTTTGAAAAGCTTTTAACCTGGGTTTTTCCCATTGGATATTTTTTTACAGCCCAGACATCTTACAACTGGCCACTTCGATTTTCCCAATTTTTGGCATGCACCTAGATTTCACCAGGAATTGAAAGAAATGTGAAAATCGACTTGGCCAATTTTGAGATATTAATGCTTTCAGATTTAAGTATAAATGAAGCATGCGCAATAACAAACATAATAGCCATTAAAAATAAGTGATTACAATGACAGCATAGATGAAAAACATTAAAGGTGTATGCAGAAGCATACACTACATATGGCTTGTACTGTGGTATCTGGCCTTGTCACATAAGAGGTGCACACAGAAACATACAATGCATATTGCTGCAACTGTGGAAACCAACCTTGCCTCTGGCCTGCTCAGCAGCATAAATACTGGAATGATGTCAGACTAATTCAGGTTGTTAGTCACCTCTCCCCAAGGAGGAGCCACACCCTTTGGGAGTAGGAATGTGAGCCTGCTAATAAACCTTGGGGAACAGGGTAAGTGGTATCCCTTTAGAGGGGCCGCCATTTTAGGGGGTTAGGAAAACCCCAGAGAAGGGTATAACTCGCCATCACTCTCACACAGACACTAACACCTTTATGGGGTAAGCAAGGGCTAGGTTTTATGATAACCATATAGCCCATTCAATATTGGGTGACTCAGTCCCTGCCCCATAATATCCCCAATCTCCATGGAAGGCTGCGGAGAAGCACCATGGAGTAGCGTCTGCTAGGAGAAGCAATCAAGAGATAGTATCCGGAGTTCACGCTGTGTTTAGCCACACCAAAGTGCCCACAGGAGACGTGGCCACTAAGAGGGAGAGACCACCTAAAGAAGCGTGCTGGAAGAGTCCAGTGAGGCACAGCGGACCAGTGGCTGGTGAAGCCCTGAAAAGCGTCGAGAATGAACAATGTTTGTGAGTGTACTGTATACTCTTCTGTTCTGTTTTACATTTTTTTTAATGCAAACTGTACAATTGTATGACCAATTTCTAAGCAGTCTGTAACCATGCCGTGATGCCCCAGGATCTGGGCGTGTAACAAATGAAAAATAAATAAATAAAGTATTCTCTGCGGGCTGATGTGAAACACTGACCAGAAGTCGCTGAACGGGCGAGGATTGTCTCCGACAGCTGACTCAGAGTTCAGTTAGCAAGTCATATAAGCAGCTCTGTTGTGAAAGGAGGGCCAAACAAACTTCACAACACTCCCAAGGAGCACAGCTTAACACAATCAAGTATGCAGTGGCTCCAGTGGAATAGGAGACAGGCTGCAAAGTGAGAAAGAGAGAAGAGCCCCAGAGTATGGCAAGAATGATAGAAACCCAGAGCGGGGAATAGGAAAGGAGTGAACCTCAAAGTAAGGAGCAAGTAGGAGTAAAGCCCCAGAGTGGGACAGAAGGAAAAAACACAGAGAAGGAAGTGAGCAAAATGCAAGTCCAGAGAGGGGAGAGAAGGAAGAACCAACAGAGAGGGGAGAGATGGAAGAAAGCTCAGAGTGGTGAGAGAAGGAAGAAACTCGAGAGTGGGAAGAAATGTGAAATGTCAAAGGAGAAATAAAAGAAAGAATCTCAGAGTAGAGTCCTCAAAGGAGGAAAGAGTTGCTATACATCGACCGCTTGTTGGCCATCATTGTACAGAAGTTGCCGCTTTATACAGGAAACGTTTTCCATACAATGTTTTCTAGTAGGTTCAGGACTGATTTCCTATCCATAAAATAAATTAGGTGATCAACACAGGCATTCAATATCTTCATATACTGATGAAAAGCAGAGACTTGTTTTTATTTTATTGCTTATAGCACAGACCTAGCTCAAGAGCAGTGGAGCGCTTCATAACCAGATTGTGCCAGAATTGGGCTTGACATTTTATACAGCAACGCAGCACTGTTGGTGGATATGAGAGGGATTGTTATTCCTTTGTCAGGTATTGTTCAAAAAGCCACGTTTTAGTGCCTGGAGGAACGGGGAGGATGGTAGGTGCTTTTTGAGCCTCTACCGAGATTGATTTCCATATGGTTGGGGTGAGGCAGGAGAAGGACTGCTTGTGTGGCAGGGAGGGGGAGTCAGTGTAAGGTTTGCAGTGCTGGAGAGATACGATTGAATTTGCGGGCACCTAATATGAGGTGGACTGCAGCATGGCCTGGTGCTTTGAGGGGGCCAGGTGTGCGGTTGGAAGCCACAGTAAGCATGACATTTCCCCCATCGATGTGTGAGATAATGAGCACTTGCGCCACTGTACGAAATTCGTTGGAGGAATGAAGGCTTTGATTTTTGTGTGTGTGTGAATCTGTGGCCGTGCAGTCTTTGCCTTTTGGCTATGTGCTTTTGGAAGGAAAGGCTACAGTCAACAATGAAGCCCAGGGATTTGGCTTAGATTAACTTTTGGCAGGTGAATCCTTTCAGGCAGATGTCATCCAGCCATTGTTTGGTCTGGAGACCGATGTGGAGAAATTTGGTCTCGGTAGAGTTCAGTTTAAGCTAAGCATTTGACATCCACGTTTGGATAGTATCCAGGCATTCGTGGAGGCGAGTAATGTACTTGTGGTCTCTGACCTTAAGATACAGCTGGATGTCATCAGCATACTGATGTATGGCTATGTTGGGGTCATTTAGGAGAGTTCTTAAGGGTTCCATGTCTGTATAGAAGATGATTGAGGAGAGAATGGAACCGTATGGACACCACAAGTGACTTGGAGTAGGCTGGATCTGAATTAGCACATCTGGACGAGCTGGTGCCTACAAGATAAGTAGAATGCAAAACATTTTACAACAGTTCCAGAGAAGCCCATCCTGTCGACAAGGAGGGGGCAGAGAATTTGGCGATTGACTGTTTAGAAGGCAGCCGGGAGGTCTAAGAGGACTAGCAGACACGAGTCCCCATTGTCAGTGATTCTGAGCACATGGTCCACCACATAGATGGCCGCAGTCTCAGTGCTGCATTTGGACCAGAAGCCACACTGCTAAACAGGGAGGGGGTCAAGCTGTTTGGTTTTGGCAAGAAGTTTGGTCTCAATAAGATTCCCGATGAACAGGAGGCTAGTGATAGGTCTGTAGTTTGCTAGGTCCACTGGGTCAAGCAAGGTGTTAAAAGGGGCCATATGAGACCCGTTTTCAACATGTCTGAGAATGCACCTTCAATGAAGGAGGCGATAACAATATCGAGGCGTACGTGAAGGTCTGCACCAGTACATTGTTTAAAGAGGGAGTCGTCTGTGTAGATATTGGGTTTGAGAGAAGCAAGTGTATCTAAATGATCCTTAAGCAAGAGGAGGGTGAAGTCTGTCCAGGAGGACAGTGCCGGGGGTGGGGAGGATGGAGGCAGCTAGCAGGGCTCGGTCTTGCTTTGAAGAACTGATGCGAGCTCCGATTTGATACATTTTGTTAATAAAGAAGCTGTTTATTCCGTTACATCACTCTAGTGAAGCCACGACTTCGGGGACAGGAGTGGGCTTGGAGCAGGGCTTGACTACTTGTAATAATGGTTTGCTCCTGTTAGAGGCTACCTCAATGGTGGAAGCATAATAGGTGGCCTTAGCTTCAGAGAGCCTGTGTTTGCATTGGGTATGCAGGGATTTGAGGGATGAGAGATTCTCTAGACTGCAGTCGTTGCACCAATGCTTTTCAAGGGATTTGAGAGTGTATGTTTTCGGCAAGCTTCAGTGTCTTGCAGGGTGCAGAGCAGACACTTTGACTGTGGTACAACTGGACTTTCGAGATGCATGGGCATCCACTAGTTCTTTGAAAAGGAGGTTAAACATATCCTGAATGACTGAGGCATTCCCTGTGGTGGGGAATGTTGTGAACATTGCCTCTAGTGTGTCTAAGTGGAAATTCCTGAAGGATAGTCTCAATATCAATATCAGGGCATTTGGTTGACCTCTGGGGCAAGCTTGTATGTGATAAGCCGGTCAAGTGGCACAGCGAGTAGAGCGCTCACTTTGACATCTGTGCAGAGCCTGCTAACGCAGGTTCGAATCCCGGCAGGGCCAAACTCAGCCTTTCATCCTTCCGAGTTCGATAAATGAGCACCACACACCGTGGGTAATAATAAGCAGCACTCAGATACCCGAGGGTTCGTAGCGCTATATAAATGCAAAATTATTATTATTATTATAATCAAAAGGGGAATTTTCAGTCGGTCTAGTCGAGGGGAAGGTGGTTTGAGCATAAGCGGATCAGCAAGAGATGAAGATTAGGTTGAGCATGTGACCTTTGGCATACATAGGTGAGAGTATGATCTGTTTAAGGTCCATCAAGTCAGTCAGACAGAATAGGTAGTCATGTCAGTGTTCTGCTGGTTGGGACTCAGGGATGCTGAAATCTCTGAGGAGGATATTATTTGAGTAGGAAACTGTTGCAGAGGAGAGAAAGTTAGAAAAGTCAATGATGAAAATACAACTCCTTTAAGATGGCCCGTAAATAAAGTGGAATGTAACTGAGTTGTTTGAAATGAAGAACCAACATGACATGGATTCCAAAGAGCTGTGTGTGGGGGTTGGGATTACCATACAGGGCCAGTCAATCTTATGGATGACTGCCACCCCACCTCCAGTTTATTCCTGAGTTTTAAAATAAAAATTATTTTAATATTCCTCAAAGGACAATACATCAGTATGAGAGAAATATTGAAATACACATGTAATTCCTGTGCTCAAAGTTTAAAAAAAAAAACATCCTCCCATGTATTTGAATGTTTTTGTTGCACCCTATCTTTTTATACAATTAGCCATATTGCCAAGTCCACATATTTTTTCAGGAAGGAACCAGATTTGTGCTTGTTTAACAAATGCTTTTTGATAGCATCTGAAACCAGGACATTATTCACAACCAGTATTATCAGAGGTTTTTAATTTACTAAGACAAAATATTTGTTCTTATTTCACTATAGGAAGTTCCTAAGGATCGAAATATTTGATTTGCATGGAGAGGGAGGTAGGGAAAAAGGAAGCACCCTTATATAATTCAGGACCATAGCTGATAACCTCTTATTTTTTCTAATCCACCTCACAATGATAAGTACAATGGGAAACAGCAAGCAACAGGATCACAAAGCTTAGCGGTTAGGCTTCAAAATGTAGCTTTACTGTTTCAGTAATTGATGATGAGATTAAGATCCCCAAGTGTATAATCAAATTCTAGAACCATTTCCTGCCCAAAAGAATCTAATTCATGTTTAAAGCAAAACGAGCTAGTATGTCAAATTTGTGAGTTGTCATTACATAGTTTATATCCAGAAATGGGGGGAGAACAGTGCAACACAGTCCAATAGATTTTGAATATTATAGCTTTTTTTCATAAAGATTAGAAAATTGTCTGCATAAGTCAACAGTTTAATGTAATTCTTTCCACTTAGAAGTCCCAGGATGTATTAACATTGCATCAAATGACTTCTAATTCTTTTTTCAAGAGATAGGATGAAAATAATGGGTGATACAGGACAACCTTGACATATACTGTGCATCAAAGGAATGAAGCTAGAAAAATGGCAGCTAACAAAAATGTATGTTTTGGGACAAGAATATAAATGTTAAATAAAAAATATGAGATTCTTCACAAAACCATGCCAATCTGGAGACACAAATAAATAGTCTGATTCAATGCTATCAAAGCTTTTTGCAGCATTTTACGCAATTGCAGTAAAACTATCCCTATTACCTAAATGTAGCAGATCAAAAAAGTGTTCGGTATTGGATGATAATAATCTCTTTTACAAATCCCACTTGATTAGATTTCACCAATTTAGTCAGAAAAGATTACATTTTATTTGGAAGAACATTAGAATTCTAAGTTGTTCGGGGAGATAGGCCTTTAATTTTAATTTTCAGGAAGTACATTTCCCTCTCAAGATTTAGGGATAAGGATCAGGAGGGCCTTAGAGAAGGATCCAGATGCAATGCCCTCCTGAGAAATGAGAACACTCAAGTAGTTTGAGGGCTAATACAGATGTGAAGTGTGCAGAAAAGTCAGAAAAGAAACCGTCTCGAGATTTATCTTTGTCAAGTATTTAATAGCTTTTTAAATGTTGTCAATGTAAATAGTAACATCTAAAGAACTAAGATCCAATTGAGGGTACAATTACCTGCCAATGTTATGAGAAAAAAGGTCTTAAAATCAACATAACATATTCTGAGGAAGTCTTTGTACAACTTATGTAAACATCCAAAGTGGTTTTATCAGAAGAGACCATAAAACACTATTTATTCTTGATGTAAGATATTCTTGATTTTTTAGGATCTTTAAATATGATGCAAACTCTTTACTTACTTTATTGGAATTCTGAAATATCTTAGCTTTATATTTTAATAATACACCACATGCTTGTTCAGTCATTTTTATTTATATCAAATCGCAGGGTAATGATAAGCTTGTATAAATCATCATTTGGTTTATCATATCTATTGTCTAGAGTCACCGGCATGAAGAGCCCAGCTCTTTACTAGTTTATTTTTTTTGGCAACATATGAAATTATATACCCTCTTAATGCAGCCATTTAAGCATCCCAGTTATGGACTGTAGATGTGTCTTCCTCTTTATTATTTCAAGAATTGGTAGTGAAAAGATGGGGTACATTGTTTGAAGTCCTTTTCACAACAAAGGGAACGATTGAACCACCAGGTGCTAGCTGTTCCTTCTATACATTTTAAGTAAAGAGTTGTAAATACTGGGGCATGATTGGAAATATTCATTTTAGATTCAACTGCTGCTGCCGAAAGAGATTTAGAGAAGCAAATATAATAGATATAGAAAATGTGTTATGCAGAGTTGAATGGAAAGTAAATTCAACATTGGATGGTTGAGCAAGGTGCCATGCATCAAATAAATCTAACTCTAAAATGGGACCTAGACATTCTTTATGCATTTTATAACATTTCAACATACACACTGATCTTCTGTCTGTCTATCAAAGAATCACTTATATTGTGAAAATCACTGTATACTAATAGAATAGTAATCATCGGATTGTGACAGATTTTCTTTTATATATTAACCCAAAATTCTAGATCAACATTACACAACACAAAACTATATATTGCATATATCATGTGCTATAAAGAAAGGTCCACTATTAAAGACCTCTTGCACATCTCTGATGTTCAAGAGAGCAGTGAAACTCACCAGAGAAAGGGAGTGTCTAAACAAAAAGAAACACAAACACCGTTCCCAAACAATCCCATCTTATATGACAAAAAGAAATGATCAATGGAGCTAAACAATCACCTTTAGAAAAAGTTCATTTAAGTAACTACTCTAGTAGTAGATGGTTAAAATTTCAACATTGGACGAGAAGTGTCTATATATTCCATTTTACATGACCCAATCAAGATTTTAAGATCTATAGGATCATCAAAAACCAAGGTTCTGCCTTGAATAGAGACCTTGAAAGTATACGTGTGAGCCAGTCCATACCTACCAAATTTATTTAAGGCAGTGCAGAAAGATGGGAATTCATTTTTGTTATTTTAGAAAAATAGTAGAAAATCAAAATTCTGTGACAATTTCAAATGAAATATTTCCTCTCTTTCCCTGTATAATCAAGTAGTAGGAAAATCCAGGTGCACAGATTGGAATTCTTCTAGATTGTGAAGTTAATAGGCCCTACCCTGTGAGCAAGCTGAATATTCATTGTCACGGAAGGCTGGAGGTTAAGATGCTTGGGTAGTATGTATTAATAGTCCACCCACTGGTCTGTCACCACACTAGACAAAGCATATCTTCCCAAAGTTAATCCCATGATGGATAGATACAGGTTTGGGAGCAGAGAGAAAAGGCAATGTGCCTCTGTGGAGAACTACTTAATACCAATAAAATGCTAGGAACCAAGCTGCAATGTTGTTGTAATTAATGCATGATGATCTTATTAAAACAAACAGCCAAAAGGTCCAGAAGAACATATTGTTCAAGAGGAAGTTCACTGTAGATCAAGACAGATCTTGCAAAGCACGTGGAACATACTGAGGGTATTGGATGTGAAGAAAGGGAACACCAAGTCTGGTGCCAAGCGTGTGAAATCAAATAAAAGGAGGGCACTTTGCAGCAAATGTGCCCCTTCTCTTGAATTTTCAATGGGCAAAGTTGTGTGAGAAAGCAATTTTGTTACAGATAGCAGGCATTATTTTAGAAGTGCAAGTCTTCACTATCTCACGTGTGGTAGTGCTATGCCTTCAAGATCATCTCTAAGAAATGTGGTAGGAAAGGCAACTTCACAAGGTGTTCTAAGTAATATAAAATGGGGAGGATAAATGAAATTCCTGATGATGGTGAAAGTATTTAGTTAATTCCCACTGAAAGTGAAGTATGCATTGATGTGCTGCACATAAACCTATGCCCAGGTTGTAACCAATGGGTTGCATACAGAGGTGATGGTCGAGAGGGTTTCAAATGATGCCCTCATTAACAAAATAACATTTCTAAAAGGGCTTCAAAGGGTGCACACTGTGTGAGTGATCTAGAGGCTCATTATGTCTATGAGAAGAAACAGATATAAATACAGGGTGAATTTCATGTTTAACATCAACGATTCAATTGCCATTCATCGACTAATCTGATTGAAATGCTGTTAATAAATTGAAGATTCAACACACCTCGTTTCCTTCACTTTGTTAATGTGTTTAAACACAACTTTCCTCCACCCCACAACATACAACTGGGTGATGCACATCACCCTCACCTTCTCCCGACAGGGGCTGTATTTCACACCTATCCATTGACCAGGCTCACCAAGCTACCAAAATGTCTTTCACAGCCATTTCCTTGGAAAATCTTGACCACCCTTTGGGTACATGCCTGGGATGCTTCACCTTCCCTGTTGTCCCTCGAAGCATTCGAACTTCTTGCACACAAATTAACTTGCCTTACCTATGTTTAGCATACCTCATCCTTCTACTTTATCCTCTCCTTCGCTTCATCTTTATTCACCGAGTAGATTAGACTTTCCACTCCAACCTGGGGACTACTAGTACTTGGTTTACGACTTCACAAACTCTCAAATGGGGACATCCAGTAGTGTCATGTTGAGGCAAGCAGCATTACAATAATCTATCCATCACAGCCCTCACCCAATTCCCACCAGTTGCCATAGATATCCTCACTACTTCCTTAAACGTTCTAGTAAAATGCTCCACTATCACATTACCTTTGAAATAATACAAAGCCGTGGTCATATGCTGCATCTCATCAAGCTCCAAAAACTCTTCCATTTCCCTTGATACCAATTGTGGCCCATTGTCCAATATGTGTTTCCCAAGAAAACCCTCTATCCAAAATGTAAATTCCAGGAACTGTAAAACAAAAAAAAAACAAAAAATGTCCAGTTTATTACCCTCATCACATAATCTCTGGCCATTTTGATAGCACATCTACAACAACCACCTTGTAATTACCTTGTGCCACTCTCCCATCCAAAGGACCCATAATATCCACTCCAACACATCTCACACTGTGGTAGGTACAGGAGATCGCTTCATCGGTGGTGTCCTGGTTTTAAATACCTGATCACTGTCCCTACAAGCATCACAAACCATTAGGTGACTTTCGATATCAGCATCCGTGCTTGGCCACCAATAATCCGCTCTAATTAAGCTGTTCATCCTGCACGCTACAAAATGTACTTGGGTCCCTCATAATCTCTAAACAAAAAATGTCCATCATCGCCCAACTAAACCTTTTAAACTTATTGAGGTCTTCCCCTACTTCAATAAACAATCAGGCAAGGGTAAACTTTGTCCAATTGCGCTGGGTTCTGAGGTGTATAGTCTACCAGCAGCAAGGTGAGTGACAAATGGTAACCCTGGTACCACTTGAAACAAAAATAGAGGATGAAGAAAACCCCTTGCACTTCACGCTTGGTAAATGTAGCTCTACAATGTGTTTGACAAAAGATTAATTGGTTTTAGTAATGTTTGAGTTAAAAGTCCCATAGTATCAAGTGGGCTTGTTTAGTCCAGTTTATTATCTTGTGCAAAAGACCAGCCAACACGTGTTTTGACACAATGTCTTTTTCAAGGCTATTAGATTATTGATGCATTACCAGATATGATAATTCAAGTGTCCTGTAGGGAATCACCGTCACAAACTAGCATCTACGTCTGTGGGGTCCCTCTCATGTGAATAATAGTGACATAGGTGTCCAGCACAATTTTCCACTGCATTAAGATAGTAAGTCTGCTACCACACTATGGTCACCACGAACATGCTATACTTCAAAATGTAGACCCTGCATACCCGCGATCTACCTAACAATTCCCTTAGAAACTCCATCCGGCCCTTTCTGATGGAATATAGAAACTAAAGGCTTGTGATCTGTATTTATCAAAAACAATCTAACCCACATATACATCTCATCTTTCTCCACAGCCCACACACAAACCAACGCCTCCTTTTCTAACACAGAATATCTTTTTCTGCATCCCTTAATGTTCGCATAGCAAATACCACTGTTTGCTCTTCAGCTCCATCAATTTGTATTAAAATACAGCTTATGCCATCCCATCCTCACTGGCATCTGTGTACAACTTTACTGGCAGATGTTCGGGAAAACTAACACCACTGCTTATACTCTGTCCCTTTTCATTCAGCCACACATGCTTTGTGCCATTGAAATCTGACATTTTTCTTCATCAGACAACTCAAATTCTTGGTTATCTCTGCCAGGTTCCTGATGAATTTACCATAATACTCAACCATGCCAAGTAAGGAGGAAATCTTGGTTTTGTTGCTTGGTGACTTAATCTTCGATACTACCTCTATGGCATCCACTTTCAGATGAATGCTGCCTTCAGACAACTCGCGTATTCTACTTTTTTCTTCTTAAAATGTAAACTTGTCTGATGAAATCGTTAAACCTGCCACACTCAAAAGCCTTAAATCCTCTTGGAGATGTTCATCATGCACGTCCTTGTTACTTCACCAAATGAGTGTATCATCTTTGATTTGAGAGAAACGGAGGATGACAAATGGGGGGCGTGTTGGGGGGTGAGTCTACAAACCCCAGTGAAGTAGCCATGCCAGCCCGCCTAAGGATGATACAATTCAAGTATTTGCATAGGGTCTACTTTTCCAGGGACAAATTAAAGAGAATGGGTAAAGGGGAAGATGACAGTTGCCCCAAATGTTAGACACACAGAGGGGTCTATATCCATATGGTACCCGAAGCCACAGAGGTATGGGGGGTCTGACAAGAAGTAGAATGGACCTGGGAGCGGCAACTGCACTGGGACCACAAGCAAACGTTACTTGGGACCTGGAGAGAGAAAGAAATGGACAGGTATGATAAGGCTTTAATAAATATAGTATTTACAGTGGCAAAATGAGAGATAGCAGAAAATTGGTCTGGACAACCTGACAATTGGTGCATGAAGATCAGGGATGGAGGTTATGAAAAGATGGGACAAAATAGTGTACAAACACAGAGGATACCCAGAGAAATAAACACATCTGGAGAAAATGGGGATAGCAGGGGGGGGAGAGTCAGATTTGGCAGAGATGGTGAGGGGAGATGGAAGTAGGAGGAAAGTAAGATTGGGCCCAAAGATAGAGGAATGTCCCGGCTTCCTTGCCAGCCTTTTTTCCTTCGCCATCCTTCACTATCCCCCTGGCCCTCTTGTCACCCTCTGGGGGGACCACAAGCTGCTCCACATTGCCACTCTCAACACACGCTCTACCTTCAAACACTCGTCCGACATCTGCAACCTCCTCGGATCTTGATGTGCTCACCATCACATAGACATGGTTTGAGGATCGCTCTGCCATGAGCTTTTACACACTCCTCCACAGAGGCTACAAAATCCTCTATGCACCCAGGCCTAAGGAGACAGGTAGGGGAGAGGCGCTCATCTTCCCAGAATGGATACCTGCGTCCATCATCCTTACTCATGTCTACTTATTCGAGTGCCTAGTTTGCAGACTATCACTCCCCCCCAATCATCTCTCATTATGGCCACCTTCTATTGGCCACCAGGTCAGCCCACTCTCTTCCTCTCGGAATGGGCTGACCTGGCCTCCTCCCTACTTTACTCAAGCCAGCATTTCTGCAGCATCAAACAACACAGCCAAACTTTTCAAAGTCTGCAAAGAAATGGCCAATCCTGCATCAGCCTTTCCTTCCGTTACACCCACCCAGGACCTTTGCTCGGCCCTGGCTGCACTCTTCACCACAAACACCCAAGACATCCTTTCCACCCTTGCTTCCACAGTACAGCATACACCAACACTAGAGCCTCCCTTGGGCCCCCATCCACCTACCCTCTCTTCTCTCTTACCCATCACACCTGATGAAGTCACCAGACAAGTCTGATATATGAGACTTTGTCCAAACAGGTGGACCCATGCCCCTCTAAAAGCATTAAAGACAATATTTACTCCCTCAGCCTGGGCTGATCTTTGCAATCTCTCTTTTTGCACTGGAGTTTTCCCAACTGCCCTTAAGCACTCCCGTGTGCACCCTCTTCTCAAAAAACCCTATGCCGACCCCTCCCTTCAGGCAAACTGCTACCCGATCTCCATCACTCCTTTTCTGTGCAAACTCCTGGAGAAGCTGGCTATCTCTCAGCTGACCCTCCTCACTGAATCTATTGGTCAATTACATCACCATCAGTCTGGCTTTAAAGCATCCAGAGGCACGGAAATTGCTTGCATCTCTGAAAGCTCTTAAAAACATAATTATCAGTTTCAGCTCCTCAGAGGTACTCTATCTTTTCTTACTTTCCCCCAGTGGCTCACTGTCTCCAGAGCCCTGGTTCTCTGTAGGCTGGGCTGCTGCAACAGCCTCTTTCGTAACCTCCCTTCTTCTGTGTACCCTCCGCAACTGATCAAGAAAAGAACCACAAGACGTATCCTTGGCCTCAAGCCCTGGTACTGCATCTCTCTGGCACTGAAAATCCCTTCACTGGCTCCCTGTGGCTGCAAGGATCAAGTTCAAGACCCTCTGCATTGTTCACAAGGCTTTCTGGGGCCTTGAACCTAACTACCTGCAACGCTTCCTACCTAAATATTGTCCCTCGCGAGCCCTCCGCTCATCTACCTCTAACCTTCTGCGAGTGAGCAGATTCTCCAAGCAGAGATTTCGAGGGAGATCCTTCTTGTCAGCAGGTGGCTCCCTCTGGAACAGCTTCCCTGTCGCCCTCCATCTTGAGCCTGATATTCTTACGTTCCGTAAACTCAAAACCTTCCTCTTCTCCTCTCTTCTCTATCCCTCTACCCTGCTAAGTTAGCTTTCTGCTCTTTCCCTCTCTCCCCGCATACCTTAAGGCTTGCTGACTGGCCGCCTGGTATACCTCAGAGTCTTACAGGTCCCTGGCACCCCCGCCAGTCCCCTTTCACACTTCCTTCAGAGCCCTATACTGCACCCACACTCACTGTACTTGAGAAATAACCCAAGAGAGTGGGTCTCTCTGCACTTACCCCCGTCTCCACCGACCGGGTGCTCTTGGACCCCCCCCCCTTTGACCGTCTGTGCACTTGCACAATCCGTAACCACCATGCCGGAAGATCGTCCGTCTATCTCCCTTAACTCCACCCCTTAATTGCACTGGTAAAACTGCAGAATTGTCGCGAGGCCTATTTGATGTACCTCAAATGTTAAATGTATTTTTACACGCTTACTCTGTCTGTGCAGACTATTATCGTCTCAGAATTTCAAAGGCTCAAGCGACTGTTTTTCCCCCATGTTCCCACACTCCTTGAGCACTTTGAAGCACTTGCCTGTGTGTACAATACCATAGGATTGGTAATGCAGACAGATTCACTTTTATTGACCTGAGATATACCAATCTCTAGATCAGACCACACCACACAGGGACTCAATGAATGTCACTTCTTTTACTACAAAAATAGGTTTATTTTTGGTACAATAATATGCCATCCAGATTGGTGACCATGGCCATTGGTTTCCAGAAGTGTGCATGTCTGTTTGGGAAGGCCAATGGGATAAGGTATCATGGCAACATTCACATTTGGGGAGATGAACATGATGCACAAGTGAGTGGCATTTTCTTCTTTTTTTGAAGAGACAGGTCTCACAGTAAACTTTGAGAAATGTAAATTCGGCTAGAAGTTTCTTCCTCATTTAGGTCACAACTTTCAAAGGAGGACATCAAGAAAAAGGTCATTGTCATCTCTTTGCTTGAGGCAATGCCTCAACTGAAGAACAAAGGGGAAGTGGACCTCACAGATTTATTCCAAATTTATGAACGAAATGCCTGACAAAACAAGAGCTATGCACATGTTAACCAGTAAGCTGGTGCTTTTTAAGTAGTCTGAAGATTGTAAAAATAAGTTACAGTTGATTATACAGACTATTGAGGACCCCCCCATGCTGGCAAATTTTGACCAATGATAGAAGGCAATTTTATATGAAAATGTACGTACATGTGGGTAATTTGACCTAGATTAATGTTGTGTGATGGAGGGAGAGCATTTACAGTGTCTTTATCTGGGGTATTAAAGAGCAATACCAATCTACCAAGAGAAATAGGTGCTTTTGTGCTTGTGGGCTATTAATCAGTTTAAAGTGTATTTGTGGAGCAGAACATTCACCATTAAAATGAACCATAAACCACTGGTTGCTACTATGATCAAAAAGGGCGTGGAAGTAATCGCTAGAAGAATAATCAGATGGACAACTCTCCCACATGTACAGGATTTAACAGCAGTGCTAATGTTGAAGAAACTCAATGTGCTAGCAGATGCGTTATTGCAGTTTCCAGCTCAAGAGCCAATGGCAGGGAGAGTGAAAAGAATTTGGATGAAGAGGACATTTGCATTGTGCCAGCCTGTGTGGTATGGACATGACGTGTGCAGGAATCTCCGCTATTCAATGTATGTTGCCGAAGTATGGCCAGAGAATGGAGTGAGATACTTCATAAGAGTCAGAGATGAATGGGTGGTAGTTGGCTGGAGGTTCATGAGAGGACATAAGTTGGTTCCACTATCAGGTTTACATGACAAGATTTTGTTGTTAGGATAGGACAGGATGTTCAAATGGAAGGCAACTATTGCAAGTCTAGTTGCCTTTTTGATTAAAACTTCAGATCTTCGATCAGAATTGGGGCATCTTTTGGGTCCAGTCTTTGGAGTTCATCTGTGTGTGGTGATATCCCACGAGTCGGGGGTTCTACATGGAAGGTGTCGCTGTGTACAGTTTATAGGAGGCACCACTGCCATGTTGGATTGGATGGTGACTAATTTCCTGTAATCACTCCAAATGCCAAACTATTAACCAGCGGCAGTTTGGTTTTTCCAAATGTTGCTTCAATAGAAATATTGATGTTAGCCTGTCTACAATACATTCATTTCATCCTGAAGAGGCTGGTCCACCAGTAAACCTTGGACCAGGAGAGGCAAAACGCAAGTCGACATAACACTACAAATGACCAAATGGTCTCCTTAGTCTTTTGGAGAGTGGTTTTGTTGACCTGGCTGCAGGCAAATTATGTAGATACAGATTTTATGGGAATTTATAGGTGTGTACACTTAAGTTAGTTGGTGTCGTACCAGATATTGGTTTCAGGATCCAATTTATGGACTTGATATCTTTTTATAGTGATGTTGTTTTGTGAAGGTTGGTTGTTTATGAGTGTGTGGTATGAATATGGACAGTGTGTCTAGGATGAAAATGTTTGAGGGCTATGCACCGACACTTTATTATAATACTGAGAAATGTGCTCTTTGTTAAATGTATGTTATGATGTAGATTTGTGTCTTTTGATTAAATGAATTATACAAAAAAAGTATAAAATAACCAACGGTTGCTGCATAAATCAATGGTTCTTTTTTTGAAATGCCAGAGGGCATCTTTCAATGTATTGGTTGCGTTTCATCAGCAGTATACCCTTGCTCATTAATACTATTTCTTGCCCTCTTTTCTCTGGTGTGGAACTTCTGTTCTGGCTCGCTCAACAAATACGAATAAATAAATGGACGATACGATCTAGGAGATGATTCAACGTTGCAGTGAATGATTGGATCCTAACGAGGGACTGATGGTGCTAGTGGGGGCATGGTCACTGTACCCTGCCACCACCCCCATGTTGTACCTAAAGTTCCTATTTCTCAGTGGAAGGGGGGTTGCACTGGACATTTAGGCCATCAGAATGCAAAGGGAGGATGCTGCCAACATGTAGCACCTATGGACCTATATTCCTCTTTTGCATGAGCTGTGCGCCCTAGCGTGATGGGCACCAGCGTGATGGGCATAATTAAATACCTTTAAACTGTTTTCTGGAGGGAGGGATTCCCTTCCAGGATTGGGATGGAAAGTGGCACAGCTGGTCTCTGATGATACGTGTTTGCTTCTGAGGAAAAACAGAATTTGTCACACTTGCACAACCCTCGATCACTCCAAGGGGCATTCGCTCCGTTTAATTTTTTATATTTATTTTAATTGAATTTTTGTCCAGACTTTGCCGTTCCCAGAGTGTTTTGGAGCACCTCACAAGGTTCAAAACGGAGGAGATGAAAAACAAGTTACAAAATGTTCATGACCGGAGAATCAGGATAGATTCAACTGCATTCTCATATGACTTGAGAATTGCATATGCGTACGAGTCATACTGGAGAGACTTGTACAAGGCCTGCCTGCCCCACACTACTCTACATAGAAATGAGACCCAATTCAAATGAGTGCTAAGGATGGATGAACGATGTAGGATCCAAGAAGGTGCTGCGAGGTCACAGTCCAGGTTTTATAACAAGTGATGTGTGAAGGACATTAATTGGGCCAGGTGATCTGGTCTAATAAACAATTCCCTGACATGTTCACAACGTGGTGTCATAATGTGCAAAAGCGCAAAAGGTTGCAAAGGCTCTGGTGAGACTCAGTTATGTTCGAAGTCTGTACCAGGAAGCCTACTGTTTTCCACAAGGTAGCATGTGTATCTCTTGTATCTGCTCAGGTATATTACACGACGTGTTAAGGTGCTTTTGTTGATATCCTCCAGATACAGAAGAGACACGTTCACCTCTCATCACATCTGGCTAACCTCTTCCCCCCCGCCCCCCTCACCCCCCACCCCCCTTCACCCGGTGTCCCTACCTAACACGCTGTTGTCTGGCATACGATGCACATCTTAGAATAGTAGATCCCTCTACCAGGGTCTGACAGGTGTCAGTTAAGTTGGGGCTGCATGATGGTAAGTGTTACACCTGGAGGTGAGCTGTTCTTGGCCTTGAGATTTGGGTGTGCCTTACCTCAGTCAATCCAATAAGTTACTATATTTCAGTCACCTGCCATTTGTCAGACTTTGTAAACACAGAGTTCATAGAGAGGTGTACTGGGTGCAGTTCCCTATTGGGGAGTGGCAGATTCTGTATTAGTTGAGAGATGGGGCTCAGGGCAATACTGGACTGGCCCACCACGAAACCAGGACTTTCCCCATAAGCCATGGGGCATAGGGCCTCTTTTCTTGCTTGAGGGAAGGATACATACATTTAAATTGGGACGGAAACCATGGTCATCTATGATCCAGGCCAGCCTGAGCCAGCCTGGGTGGTTCGCTCATCACTGGCTGCACTTTTCTGCCCATGGCTCGCACCGCACATTTGCGAGGTAGCTCCGCACAAACCACAGGTGCCCTGGCATCCATGGAACTGTGCTCGCATGCGCAAGTGCAGCCCGGGCCGACCTCGGTGCTCTGCTCCGTTGAGTACTGCAGCCTGACGAAGCTGGAGGCAGGCATGTTGTAAGTGTAATTCCCACATGTTAAAATGATTGCAGAGTAAGAGAAATGTTCATTGTGAACAGCGCTTCTATTGTCCACTCTCAAGCTGTCACGAGAGGGGCACCTCTGCGGTCCTGGTATCATCACATTAGCAGCGCTCGCCCACAGAGGAGTATATTAGGTGGTGTCAGTGGCCGGGCAGATAGGCTGGCTGGCGGAGCACACTTTGCAAGCGAGGCCTTCCTGACAACTCTCACACCAAGCTCTTTCTTGTCCGCTGCCCTGACGCATTATACACCTGATTTGGATCATTTTCCCGAGTGCCTTCTATTGATTTAGCATGGAATTCACTAGTGCCAGAGCCCATGATTAGGGGCGGGAGTGGCCTGGCTGTCGGAATAGAGCTGCTAGGGCCTAATTTTTGCAGATCAGCTAACTTTTAGCACGGGTGGCGGTGAAGGTATTTCATTTGAGTCTTGAAACTGTAAATCGTATTCCTGACTGCAGGCTCACAAAGAGAAGATTTGTAGCAATCTGCAGCTGCAGCTGAAAGTGGCGCTGCACAGGCACTAGTGACAGTTTATTTATGCAAAGAGGTTAATGAGGATGTGCGCAGGGGAGCCCAATTCTTATTATTTGGTGTGTTAAAACCAGCCATGCACAATTCCCCGTCGTTACAAACTACAGCCACATTTCCAGCATATAATGAGATGGGAATTTGAGCTGCTATAGAAAGAATTGCGTGCCTGCAATCTGCACTTTCTGCCATTTTGCACCTCAGTCTCCACTCACTGGCTTGTTGCACATTTGCCTGAATTGAATTATCTTCCTTATTGTACCACCAGCATCTGTGCACACCCTGTATTATACTTCAATTTGGGCACACTGCCTTATTGTACAGCTTTGTTTGCACCGACTGCCTTGCTTTACATCTATTTACAATCACTGCCTTTGTACATAGCCCAATTTAAACTCACTACCTTATTGTGCCAATCTGCCTGAGTCAACACTCACTGCCGCATCGCACCTCAATCTGCTGCAATGATGCAATGCAGCTGTCAACGTGACTAGATGGTTGATTGACAGGATATATACTTACAATCGTATATAAGTTACACACATTTAATGTGCATGTCTCCATTTTTAGCACATGGTCAAGGCCCAGGAGATCTTTCGAGAGCTGTACACAAGGAGTTCAAATAATTAAGCTAAACTCTGAATTGGCGCACTCCCTGGGACAGAGAAGACCTGAGAACAGCTCTCGCACCAGTGAGGTTGTGGATACTGGACGTGGATACCAGTATGCTTCTGAGTGTTTATGAGTGGCAGGGTCTCAGTGTTATACAGTCTCAGGGGTTGCCATGGTTAAGGCACCATCAGGGCCGTCCCTACGATCTGCGGGTCCCTGTGTCAGGTGTATTGACCCACATTCGAGTTATTATGCGGCAACATTTGGTGCTGTGGGCTTAGAAAATCCAAGATGGCCGAAGAGCCCACATTTGCTGCCCCACCAAAAGGAGATTACACCTCTCTGATTGAATCAGGGGAGGGGTACCTGGGACTGCAGGGAAACAGAACAATGAACTTCCCTTTGCTCCAAGCAATTGTTAAATCAGGGGGTCGTAAATGGCTTCCTCTTGGAAGGAAATGGGAGGGGCACTGCCTCTGTGAGCCAGCTAGGCTTGGAGGCGGGGACGAACCAGAAATTCCCCCATCTGCTTTGGGGCCTAAACACGCCCATCTGGGCCAGAGCATAATTTTATAAAGATGGATAATTCATAGTACAAAATTGTCAAAATATATCAATAATATAATTATTCCTGTGATTTTTCTGTGCACATTTTAAGAGGTGTTTGGACACTGTGGTATGTTCTGGGGGGTAGTAGCGGAAAATAGGGTATTACTCCAAATGTCTGTATGTTAAAAATCTGACACTTCATCATCTGATGCCCATATTCCTTGGGCACATTTGTGTAAATTCTGGAAAAGTTTAGAGATTGTGTTCTGGATGAAAAGGGCAGAATTCTGTCAGAAGTGAACACAACATCTTACAAAGACAGGGATCGGATGGTTTGGCGCTTCAGAAAATATGTTAACCGGACATATAATATTAGGAATATTGTACATAGATAAATATGCATTGGAATCAAAAATAGATTTGTGTGCAAAGTGACAAGGGGCGTGTTCTTTCTGTATGCCATAAAATGATGCTTGATGACACAGGATGACTCACAATTCAGTTCCCCAGTAAGGCGACAGAGAATCCTCTAGCCTATCAGGATCCTCAGAGGGTTGGGCATAGAAAGTCAGCCTTCCCACCCATTTTCAAAAGACATAAAAAGAGCCACTGAGACCCAGAGAGGGACATTCACTTTCCACTTCAAACTGATTTCTTGTGAAGCGCTTTGCCAGAAGACTCCAGAACCAGAATTTAGAATCCAGACTTCAGAACTTGTAGCAGAGAGGCCTAGTCCACAAGCTGAATCCTTCAGAGGCATCAGAATCCAGCAACCTAACCAAACTATTCAATAGCCGGCTGTGCTGTTTGATTCTAGCCAAGAACTTTTGCTAGAACCAGAACCAGACCCAGAAAGCAGAGCTGTATCCAGAACCATAGACCAGACCTGACCAGACCGCTGTGCAGTGCCAAGAACTTTTGCCAGAACCAGAGACCCAGACCAGCAGAGCAGAGCTGACCCAGATAGCTGTGACTTCATAACCACCCGCCAGAAGTACAGTCTAAACCTGACCAGATCTTTGACGAGGCCCATTCCTTCCAAAATTATGAGTGAGTATCCTGAGAACTGTGCAGAACCAATCTCTTAGTTTAAAGTAATCCTATTCAAACTATTTTAACCTGTCCAAACTGCATCATAGAAATCGTGTGTCCATTCAGTGATCTCAAACCTGTGAAAGTGTAATTTGTCCTTCTGAGCTTTACTTTAATTTGAGAAACTACCTCCACTAAATTGTCCGTATCTTTTGAACCTAGAAGCGAGATTTAACTTTCATTTTAAAGCTAAGAACCTAAGCTTTCTTTCTACTCCTTATAGTTTTGCCGCAAATTGCAATTTGACTCAATTTCTCCACCTGTCAAAAATAGCTGTCTTTTGCTTGCAACTGCTGAAATTCGTTTTTAATCTGATAATCATTCCTGAATAATTGATAGTGTTGACCTGAACCAATCTTAAGTAGCTGTCACCTACCCTGAATCTCCTATAGGGAATTAAAATCATTTTTAGCATATTTTTCACTTCATTGCAAATCACATTTAAAAGTATTTCTGCCCGTTTTATAGCATACCAGTTGCTCTAAGCTTGCTAGGGGGTGGAACTGGAATTTGTATTGCATTTTATTGTATTCCTGAAAACTGTGTGCTCGCCTGGGGGGGGTGAATTGTCAAAAGAAAAAGTGATCATATTATCTCTTGTTGAAACCATATCAGTTTATTTCTGTGCTGCATTCTTTCCATCATTGCTTTTCCTTGAAACCATAAAAGTATTCTCTGCTACCTTAATCTTTCTATACTAGCTCCTCACTGATTGAAAAGAGTGTGCAATTGTAACATTACCCATTGTTGATCAACATTATATTCATAAATGTGCTATCAAATATTAATTTATTTATAAAAGTGTGATATATATATATATATATATATATATATTGTTTACTTTTTCAAATAAATCTTTTAATTTGCAAAACAAACCTATTTCTTGGCTCAGTGAGGTCAGGGGGATTCAAAGAGAGGGGCGTTATACAAGAGTTTATCATCCAGATCTATGAACATGTCATAAAAATATATAAATAAGGGCTTCCCTTGGGCATCCCAGACTAGGCATTGACTTAGTTGGAGTGGTGAATTGAAGTCACTTAACACCTGCATGGCAAAAGGTGTGTAGGACTGCTTTACTTGCATCACAATTATGTCACAAAACTTGTCATTAATATCAGTGGGGATCTGTGAAAGGGTTATTCCAAAGAGACTGAGCCATGAGGACTTGTCCAACAACACCAGGCATCACGGCAATGAAAGGGTAAAAGGGTGAAAACAAGGAGGTAGTCCTTAGAGGGTTTGATGGACAGGTCATCCAACGAGTAGAAAATGTTAAACCAGCTGTGAAGGTGCTTTATTCTAATGCCGGTGTGTTCGTTGTCAGCGATCATCTGTGGTAGATGAGGAGGTCGGTTACGAGTGGGCTTATTGATTACTGAAGACCTATATGGATGAAGACTTCAGTTAAATTGAAGGTGTTTTAAATGTTTAATTAGACACGTTTGGCTGCGAGTTCAGGAAGAGACAGAAGCCTGCTGCGCTAAGTGCGCGTTCGTTCTAATACTGATGTGAAGCCTGCAACGTAATATTAAAGGCAGCTGCCGCTGGAGATTAGGAGGCTTGTCGCCCAGCCCCAATCTGTGAATACGCTGAGTGGGGACGGTGTCAGAGCTAACCAAATAGACAGAGGAAAAGCTGAGAGGGCGTGTCATTCCCCATGGCAGCTCTATCAGCTGGAGAGTTGCGAGTCATCGCACACAGCCGCTGCCTGCGTATGGATGACAGACCGTGAAACGGACAAAAGCCGAGGGTCCTACGGCGAAGCCCAGAGCGCTAGAGAGAGAGTGAGACGAAAGATTAAGAGCTGACGGTAGTAAACACATTTGATAAGAAAAGAAGCGTGTCACTTCAGGGAACAGAGATAAAGCAAGTGAAGTCAGAATACGTTCTGAAGTGGCAGAAGTCACAGGATGTAAAAAAGTGGAAAATGACTAGTGTAAAACCTGAAAGACAATAGAAATCCGCGCAAGGGTGGTACACAATTAAGACTGAGGATTTAGAAGCCAAGAAAGAGAGAAGTATTACAATTTTGGCAGACCAGTGAAAACACCAACTCAATGCTAAAAGACTAACATCTAAGTCACTACTAAAAGGACAATTTTCCCTGTTCCCAAGAGAGAGAGATGCTCTTCTGATTGCGGACACTGTTTCCCTCGGTACAGGAAGTGTGGCAAGGACAAGAAGTTTCACCAGTGAATTTTGGTAGTTTGTTGAAGATAAAATAAAATATTAGTTGAAACATTCAGTGAGTGTTGTCTTTTATCCCACCACAAACTCTTGACAGGGTCAAATGAACTGACGCTCAATATCTGAAATTTAGCTGTTAATATTACGGATGTAGTAGTGAGGCGAGGCTTATTTTGGAGTAGCCGACCGAGTGAGCTGAATCATTTGTAGAGATGCGTACCTCAAAAGAAAGTACTCTGCCGAGGAAAATCACTGCAAAGTAATCCAAACCTACCTAACATGACTGCACGTTCCAAGGATACAAGGGCAGGGATTGGTTCAAGGTTGTGAGTCAGACAGGGAAAAGTGCTTTTGCTGCAGGAAAGTGCAATTGTAAAGCCTATTTACCAGAAAGGTACTGAGGCAGTCAGAGTATGCAATTCTGCAGGCCTTCAAATGTCATCAATAGGGTACACATCATAATTAAAGTACTCCAACAATATAGGAATCCTTATAGAAATATGTTAAACAAAAAGAGTACAAATGGGTTATTATCACCCCATCTTGAAGACTACAAATACCAGAATGCAATTCCACAAAATGATAAAAAATGGCCTTTAGGCTGTCTTTCAAGGCTTAATCATAACAAAAGATAATGTGAAATGCTAACCTTTTGCAAAGTTTGACAAAGGCATGCTTTATAAGATTCGAGTGAAATGTGACATTCTCCCCACCAATAGTTTTTTTTTTTTTTTTAACACCACGTGGACATATGAATACTATCGAGATGGTGCACAACTCTTTTTTGTCAACATATTTTAATTGTCTTCAAAGAAGACAGATTTGGGTGGCAACCAGTTTTTCTATATGTGCATTCAGAACAAAATTCCCCTTTTCAACACCTTGTCCAAAACAAACGTTCTTAAATGGAACATTACCTTAAACAAATAGGTGATAAGACCTAACTGTGAGGCCCCATGGGTCTGATGCGCTGCTGAGGAGATGGCAGGAGGTATTGTCTCTAGAAGAACGTCACATGGGGTTGGAAGCTGACAGCACAGCCTTGCTAAAACAGGTACAATGAAAAGCCCTGTGGCTGGAAGCAGGCCAGCCATTGTTATTTCTTATACTCACGGCAGCAGGTAGCTGCGGGTCCCCACGAGCGCGTGGCTCGGGGTGACGGCACAGACTGCCCATGCCTTGGCTTGGCTAGGAGGGTCGGTTCTAGGATTTACAGGGCCCTGGGACGCGAAAGATGTACGGGACACCCTTTTTTGCATACAAACTCACATCACGGAACATGGCGTCACCGAATGAGACTTTAATACTCAAGGTGATCATGCAAAGATATGTTAAAATAAGTTACCAGAACTAAAGACCAAGACACTTTGTGATGGCCAGTATATGATTGGCCGCTGTTATTACATATGTGGCAATATCATTAGCAAGGCTTCTTTGGAATAGTGAAAAGGTTGAGCAGAATAAGTTCTAGAGACTTCTAATTTTGATACGCTCCAGGGCCTGATTTACAAAGGTGTTTATTCATTGGCACAATCCCAATGCTTTGTAAATAAGCAGTCTCTTGACTCGGGCACTTCGAGGGTTGGACTGGCCTCTAGCGAACTCAGGAGATTTTCTGGTAGGCCTCTGCAACCTGGGCCTCTTTCATAATGTTCTCAAATGGGGCCACTTTGAAAATTATTTCCGGACCTCTTTTGGTTCCCAGTCCAGCCCTGGCTCAGGGAATGGTAGCCATACAATAGATATTTTAGCTGTCCAGTGTATGATGTTTGCCAATACATATATCATTGCTTTCCTTGCATATTTGATGGATGGATTTTTCTGGATCCATAATGGCAGTCTTGCACGTCCTTCCAGTCGAGTGGTTCTATAACGGTCTAAAAGGCCCGTCACTTGGAACACTAGTGGCTTGCGTCTTTTCTGTGTGTGTTACAGCCTGCTTGATAATGCCCCAAAAACCCCCTTCCTGGTTTGAGAAGAGCTTGTGTGGCCTTCAATCTGACGATGCTGATGTATTCAGGCTGGAAATGTTCTCCTGCAAGGAACACATTTAGCCGAGAAATGGTCTCGCACCTAGGCTGCCCCACACCGCTGTTTTTATTACAAATTCTCCATAATGGCACCTGGAAAAATACACCCTTATTTCTGATTTAAGACAAAAGGGGGGATGCTGAAGCAGCCAAACCTGTCAGGCACCTGCTGGAATGTTTAAGAAAAAGTTCATCATAATGGCACGTTTTGCAGACTGATGCTGGACGCTCATTCTAGTTCTCTGCAGTTTCTCAAATATGTGCAAAGGTTTTCTCAGTTGCACTTTTACTGCTGGCCAGTAAGTATACCCAAAATAGAGTGCATCTCTCTCTAACACTTTGTTCAATTAATTGAACTGGGAAAGAAACCAAAACAATGCAAACAAGTCTAAAAATTCCCTTCGACAAATGCAAAACAGTCATTTTTCATTTTTTTGTAACCATATAACATTAATCCTGCCAAATCGGCTTGGCGGGCAGTGTGTACAATAAACACTGTAATGTGGTTAGGTGGTTGACACAACTGTGTTTCAGCCATTAGGAGCAGTTGAACTGGGCTGTGATTGGATCGGCCTTCATCAGGATGGTCAATTCAGGTGGGTTCTCACTAATTGGTATCTGCCAGACTAAATAGAGTGTCCTAGTTAAGTCACCTCAGGGAGAAGGAAGTGTCTGTGTGCCATCCCAAATGGGTATATACTGATGTATTGAAACTGTAAGAGGATTCAATTCAACACTACAGCTAAGTCAACGCCTAGTCTATAATACTGAATGAAAACCCTTATTGATATATCTTTATGTCCAGTTCATGCGTTCTGGATGACTACCCCTATATAACACCCCTCTGTTGGAATCCCCCTGACCCCACTGAGCCAAGAAGTAGTTCTGTTTTGCAAGTTAAAAGGTTTATTTGAGACTTTAAACAATATAGATATATATATCACACTTTATAATAAATTAATAATTGAATATCACACTTAATCTGATATGATAAAGATTAACAACGGAGAATCTGGCACTAGCACACTTCTTTATAATCACTAAGGAGTTGACATGAAATGGATAAGGTAGCACACTGGTAAATAGGGACAGAAGAATAATGTGGTAGAGAATGCTTTATAGATTTCAGATGGATGCAATGTTGAATGAAATGCAGTACAGAAAATACTCAATATGATTTCAACAAAACAATGTAATCACTTTTCTCTGGCAAATCACCCCCCCCTTTTATGCAATGCAAGGAAATGGAAGGAAAAGCACACAGTTCTCAGAAATGCAATCAAATGTGATTCAGTTCACCCCAGCAAGCTTAGACAACAGAAGTTTAAAACACAACCCAAAATGCTTCTATATGTGCTGGCAATGGAGTGAAAAATATGCTAAAATGCTTTTAATTCCCTGTAGAGGTTCAGGGTGAGTGGTATCTAGTTAATATTAGTCCAGGCTCACACTAGCAATGATTCAGGGATGATTAGCAGGTTAAACGAATTTCTGGCAAATGGAAGGCAAGCAGCATCAGATTTTTACACGTGGAGAAATTTGCAAATCGCGGCAAAATTCGCGAATGCGTGTTCCGCGATTGCGGTAAAACTATAAGGGGTAGGAATGTGGTTCTTAGATTCTAAGCTTTCAGATGAAAGTTACTGCAAGTCTCTAGCCCAAACGGTTACAGAGTTATGACCGATTTAGTAGAGGTTGTTTTTAGTTTTGCAAATTTTAAACGCAACACTTTTTCAGCTTTAAAAATGATGGCAGAATAACACAATTTCTAAGCTGCAGTTCTACTTAGATTAAAAATGGATTGAATTATATGATTTTAACTAAGAGATGTGTTCTGAGTTTTGCCGAGTACTCACAAGAGATTTTGAACCGGAAAGCGACTTGGTCACGGACTTCAGTCTGGTCAGGTCTTCCCGAGTTCCGCTCACAGCGCCTGGCCTCTGGAACGGATCACAGCATCGGGGTCAGCACTCTCTCTCTCTGGGTACAGCACTGCTTCTGGATTCTGGAGATTGAGGGATTTGAAGTCTCTGTTTATCTTGGAGTCCAAGTGTTGGCTCTTTGAAGGTTGATGGAGGTAAGTATGGATTTTTCCGGCAGAGCTTCCAGCTGCAGATGGAAATGAAGCTCTCCACCTAAGTTTCAGTGGTCCATTTATATGTTCTGCAAGTGGGTGTGTGTGTTGGTCATAACTAAACTTGCCCCTCTCACTTGTCATTGGTCAAATTTCCATTTCTCACTTGATTGGGGAAGGAACTGTGAGTCAGAGCGATGTCATTTTATGGCTTGCAGAGAGGACACTCCCCTGTCAAATTGCACACAATCTATATATGATAACAAAAGATATATTTGCACAGGTACACATTTGTTTAAATGACATACACACATGAGGCATTACTGATGTTAGCCCCTGTTCTGACTCTGGCGTTTCTAGGAGCTTGCATCCAGAAATGGCAATTTTTAGCACTTTTTAATGTGCTAAACAACATTGGATCTTCATTAAATTTTATACAACTGTTCCTCACATATCTACCCACATACCAATGCATTTTCGTTTGTCTAGCTGAAACAGGGAGTCTGTAATATTAATAAACAGCAGGGTTTTGTCCCAGAATATCCCACAATTTGGAGTTTGGGCTTGAATTAAAGGTACATTTTTTAAATTAAGGCTATCAAAGTTATACATTTCTGTCATTTGATTACAAAGAGTTATCAGTGTTTTTGTAAAATATATATTTTACTTTCAATTCAGTCCTCAGAGTGTTGAGGTCCGCCTCCAAGACTTGGGTGGGTCAGTCACATGCATCCTCTGGCAGGCAGGCCTTTGTTGACAGTAAAACAGTAAAAATCAACATATTCCTTTCAGAGGAAAGGGTCCTTTGTGTGGTGTCTGGCAAGCTGACATCAGGAGGCCAGGGAGCCACTTTGCATTTAATTAACAGAACCCTGTGATTTCCTGGCTCCTTGTGTTGAGTTCTGAAGTGTCAAGAGTTCTCAGGACAGGCAACCCCTTTGAACTTTTAATGACATGAGACCCCTTTCTTTGCACTTAGACAGTTTTGCAGGACAGCTCTCCTGTCAGAGTTTAGACCGCTAGTGCCGCCTTGAGGATTTTGTTGGTACTGCATGCAATTTTGGGATCTTTCTTGGATTAATGCATTCTAAACAGGAATGGTTCTTACATGGTAGTAAATCCTTGCTTAACATTGTTTTGATGGGGCTCCTTACAGTAAGATGGTTATGTGGAACCCCACAAAAAGGGTTGAATCTTTAAAGTGGTCCAATGAGTCACGATTTCAGCAACTTTTTGACATCAGTAACAGTGGATTTTGTTAACAAAGACCTTTCTTTACACTGGTGGGTGGCAAGTTAGGTAACCATTTTGGTGTGCGCACAACTGCGCAGCTCTCCTGGATTCTGGGATGAAATGATGGGCGGCGACAGCGCATCCCCATCTTTACCCACTCCAATGATTTATTTTTGTTCTGGGGTAAAATGATGGGCAGCGACAGCTTAATCCCCACATTCACCCCGTCTAATGATTCCACATGGGTCAAAACCCTCCACAAAACTGAGTGTGTGTATTTTGAAGTATATTTAAGTGTTATAGTATTGCTCCCTTCTAAAGAAGGCCTATTCAACTGACTGCTAAATTAATAAATAATTGTTTAATTAAGAAACCTTGAGAGTAAGTGTTTATTTGAAAACCTGTGACTGAATCTCTAGGTTATAACCCTACAGCTCACATTGAACCCTCTTGAGATATGCCTGGCTGGCCAGTCACTCTGCCAACTTGTGTAGTACATGCCTATATCAAAGGTTGGTTTAACTATTGCCAAAAGACCAAGGCTGGGGCAGTCTCCCACAGGTTACAGCATCCAATCGTTCCTAACACTCGCTTGCTGAACTGCCTGCCGCCTGGTATCAGCAGCTGTCTCCCACCACCACCTCTGTCTCAAGGGCTGCAAAGCACGCTGGAACCGCCTTGACGCTGTCAAGAACGAAGAACCTCTTCAGCACCAGGTACAATGTGGTTTGCCCCCCTGGTCCTTCTCCGAAGGCCCCTAGAGACAGTTATGACCCTTTGCCCCCTTGGTGCTAAAACCAAATAATCTTGTAAAGTACTTTACCAACTACACTCCTGACAGTATCCAGAGGACATCCCTTTCCTTTGTGAAACTGTCTGTACGCTGTGTTACTTTATAGGGTGGGTTGTATTTTGTAGTGTGGTAGAATTGTCTGTTGTAGTAATAGTAAAGTTGATATGTGTATACAACCTTGAGTGGACAGTCTCTTATCATTGGATAATAATATTATTTCAGCTGTGTTGCAACTAACCAACGATCCACGACCTTGCGTAGATGAGCCTGCCATTCTGTCCACGTTACCAAAAATTGGACAAGGAGCTCTTAGTTTGTATTCCAATCTGTTCAGATCCCTTCTGGTGTACTAGAGGTGTGGGGTTGATTGATGATTTAGAAACCGATATTAATCCCTGGACCACTGGTGCCCCATAAGTTGATACGTCACACCATGTATTGCACTTTTTATGTTTCCTGTCCCCAAACCAGGTAAACATATCAAATAATATTTGGTCACATTATACTCAGGTTCGGCCTGATCATATTGCTCATTATATACACAGGTGGTTCTCCACAGGCCTCCTGCCTTATGCCAGACTTAACACCCGAGTACTGGATGACCTACAAAAGCTTATGAAAGAGACACCAGGGTCAATAGTTTCTACTAACTTATTTCCAGTTACTGCCAAAATCAGACTTGTTGGAAATGGGACAACCTTGAAATAAAGCGCCAAGGAAAATGGCTAAAGGAAAGATGCAGAAGAGATATATTTTGGCAATTTAAGTTATTAGTGTTAGTGGTAAGGTCAGATAGAAGTAGGTTTTGGACCGAGGACGAGAAATGAGAACCCTTAGTATGGTTAGGTAGGAAACTTGCCCATAGCAATACGACGAGATAGGCATTGTTCTTATTATTTAAATTCACGGACAAAAAGCGCTGTTAAAGCGACGTTATCGTTATGTTGCACTAGTAATTCACTCACAAAAAACATTGTTAAAGGGACGGTTATGTTTGATGTCATGGGTGTTTGTCTTGGCAGCGCACAGTGGTGGCGCGAGTTATGGTTGCTTAGATTACCATAACTGGCGAATTTCTAGGGTTTTTTTTTGTTGGTTTTACTTGTATCCATAAGATGATTAGGTTGTTATTAGTACAAAGTAAGTGTAATGTTCCTTTCAAGTACTTGTTGCACTGAATTTGATAGGTTTTTCTTAGGGCAACTGAAACATATCGTTCCTTTCACACCGTTTTTTTGTCAGTGAATTTTCATAGATTTTTACTAGTGCTTCTTAAGCATAATGTTCCTTCAGCAACGTTTTTTCAGTGAATTGCATAGGTTTCTAGCAGGATGCTCTTACTTTTTGAAGATGTACTGTACAACATACTGAACCTTTGGGCACCATATTAATGCGTACAGCAGTCTTGGAGAATGTGTCTGGTCGCGGACATTGGATGGCATCCAACCAGCTCAGAAAGGCAGGGGCTGTCTTACATAGTGGTACCATTCACCAAACACAAGGAACATATGCAAGCAGCAGCATGTACATGAATTGCAAGGTAAGAGAGTAGGTCTGCAAACTGTGTACTTATTAAGCAAACAGCACAAAGGCATAGGGACTACAAAATAACGGAATGCACCAATAACAGAAATGATGTCTCCCTTCAACAATCTTACCTCACTGCTACTGTGCATGGAAACACAGAACGAAGGGCCAGAGTAAGGACGGAAAAGTACTAAGACCAGAACATCACTGCAACGTAGCAAGCACACCACATTTTATCTGATAATTGGTAGGTGGTGCAGTATACAATAGTACAGAAGCATAACTGGGTTTTTTGGTATATAGCAATGGCAAGCACCTTACAGTGGCTGGAAGAAAATGTCCCTCATGACGCAATGACTTACGATACTAACCCCATTGGTACTCACAGTAGTGTGAAATGTAAAAGATGTAATATATATTGCTTCATGTACACCTAACACATTTTCCTTTCTGTAAGAGAACATATTGGAAAGGAAAGCAAGGCAGAACAAGCGGTACCCATTCCACAACAGAATACGGGCATAGAAAAGGAAAGAAACTCTGTAAATACTAAAATGGACAGCTTGGAAGCCAAAATGGAAGAATTGGTGAACAATTGTGCCATCTTAAAAGATTGCGTACAAGGGTATATTATGGATAAAATGAAACCGCACTGCCAGACCTGCACATGTACCCCTTCCACATGTCACAGCCCACCATCCCCTCAAAATCTGTGTGATGGGAGACATTACGGTAATACCTCAATCCCTTCCTCCCCTCACGACCAACTTGTGCAAATCCCCAATACCCCAAAATAGGTATCCACTTCTGCTACCCCTTCTGTTTGCTAATGGTGTGTATGAATTTGTGCAAGTAAACATTGATATTTAAATTGTTGCTGATGGTACATGTGGTATTGTTTTTTTTAAAATGCGGTTATTACTGAGTGGCGCACAGTCTTCGTAGGAATGACCGCAACTAAGCAAAAGGTAGGTGTCCTACAGACACCGCACCTGCCTGGCCTATCCGCAATGACAATGGAGGCATCCGTATGACACCAGCATGACCCACATGTCCTGTGTGTACAACCCACACCCAGAAACATTACTGCGTAATACCTCAACTTCCACAGTCCCATTTCCATGGCCATCCTCAAAATCCCCAGATGTGGATTTCGTGCTGCATGCGGGAATAAATTGCAACCAGGGTAGGGGAGTTTGTTTTTAGTGCCGGCTCTAAGAAGAGCCTTTTTATTTTTTAGGGGTTTCTAGAGAAATACCTTTTTTTGGGTTTTAATTTGATTTTGTGTGTTCTTGTGCTCACATTGTTACAGTAAACTCTTTAACGCATCCTGTAGATGGGCAAACAAAACAGCATTGCCAATGGGCGACAACGAAATGCCATTTGCATGGAAAAATTCTGCTTTTCCACAACTAATGAGGTAATTGTTGCATAAGAACATCCCACGAGCAGACAAAAGAAATCACGCATGCTTCTGTTGATGAGACACCACCCAACCTCTGGCTCGGAACAACATACATTAGCAATGTCTCATACTCTTCTTGGTGATATGGATCAGAAACGCACCTAGGCGGTGGGAAAAAGCCTCTTCACTACATTCAGCAACCTCTTCAGTCGACGGAACAAACCTAAACAAGCCATGTAACTCAAATGAATGCCGCCGTAGTGCACGATGACAACATTAACAGTAGCAAAAGTGGCCAGGTCTCTGCAAAGTGCATGCATATCGGTGAAACTGCGGTCATAGACAGCACACCACAATGCGTCCACTCCTTCCAAACTGAAATTACCATCAAAGTGTATTTCCAGGGCATACTTGTGCAGATGAATCACAAAGGCATCACCCAAAGTCAACACAATGCGTTTCTCCATGTCAGCCAGCCTCACTATGCAGAGTTATGTAAAACAGAATCACTGCCCCTTCCTGTGAACCACACCCTCAGTACCTGATTGGATAATCCCCACAGTTCCATTTCCATTCGCCAGCATGGTGAGAAGCGCAGAATGTGGCATGAGCGCTTCCCAAAGTACTGCCAGGGCTGTTCCCCAGTAAAGCAGAAGCAGTCCTTCTTCCCTTGCCACTATTTTGTCCCCCACTACCTAATTGGGTACGGGTAAATAGTCACACACGCATCCACCAATGTCATCCAAGACATAAGCATCTAACACTGTCAGTTCTGCACAACACTTCATATGTACCGTTACAAATTCAGCCTGCTAGTGTCCTGTCATTCGAAAGCACATCCAGTAGAAAGTCCAGTAAAAGATTGCAAGATTTGTGCATCCACAATTAACCACATGAGCACCCATCACCACAAAATAGAGGTATGAATACTTTTTCTGCAGTATGTTTAAAACTCTGTTATCTATCCAAAAAATCCAAGTCCTACAGAATAATGCACTGAGAGCTGCGCTCAAGATCAATAGGAAAGAGCATATCTCCTCTATAAGAAGAGAACAAAAATGGCTATCTACTCAGGACAAAATCTATCTCAAAATTGCCTCCCTTACTCACAAGTGCCTTAACAACATGGCACCATCCTACCTCATGGACAGGCTACACTTAAGAACCGCACCTAGACCAACAAGAACGGTCAATGCGCATTGCCTCTATGTCGCTCGCTTTAAACGCGCCACTATTGGAGGACACAGTTTCGAAGTCAAAGCAGCACAGCTCTGGAATTCCCTTCCACATGACATAAGAGAACCCCAGCCTTTCGTGAAATTCAGGCAGAACTTGACCAATTGGCTGAGAGCCAATGACATCTAACTAATCTGACCTGCCTGACCTGACTGTCCCGACCGGCGATCCACTTGCATGCCTAGCCCTGTTACCTCGGTCTCCATTTACACCATTGTATATTACCGCACCTATTCCACTATATTTTATTCCTACATTGTTAATTATTCCTACACCTTTTCACCTTCTGTTGGGACCTAGCTCCCTTAGCCCTGTTCATTCTTGATTATTGTATACTGTATTTGACCATGCACATATACCCGTTCATATTTTATTCATTGTATAATGTACTATGACTATGTAAATGTACCTAACTAACTGTAACGAAGTTCAGCATATTCTTGTCTTGTGCGCCCTGATGCCCCAGTGCATGGCGCGCCTTATAAATAATAAACTAAACTAAATATGTGCCTCTGCACACGGTATCTGCCACTGAGCGTCCAGTACGTTCTTAAAAAGCATACTGTTTTTTTCTCCCATCCCCTACCATCAAGTGGCACTTCAATGGAATGTGCTTGCAATGTTTTCATTTACCCATATCATACATTGTAATATCGAAACGGGAACGCTCTTCTTTCCTTTCGAAAATGCTACAAATTGTTTTCCCCACTAACCGATCTCCTACATAAATCGTAAAAATAAGGCACCAGCACTAAATGTATCTTACGAATCTACAGCAAGTTCCCAAAAAGTCACTGTCTGCACAGCTGTGGTTCTCGCTAGGCTAGACTATGGCAACAGCCTCTTTTTAAGTCTGGCTGCTTCTACTCTCCGCCCTCTGAAACTCACCCCAAAGAGGACTGCACAACTTGTCCTTGGCCTCAAGCCCAGGGATCATCTCTCTCCTGGACTGAAATGTCTACAATAGTTCCCAGTGGCTGCGAGGAATAAGGTGAAAACTCTGCATTATGCCCAAGACCTTCTCTGCCCTGTGACCTCAATACCTTCATCTCTCACTTCCTAAATATCTCCCTGCTCGTGCTCTTCCCTCATCTGCCGCCAACTCCTTCAGGGTCAGTCGCTTCTGCAAGCAACCAGTTGGTGGCAGATCTCTTTCTTCAGCCTGGGCCTCCCTCTGCAACAGCCTCCCTGCCTGAACCATCGTCGGATCCGGAGGCACCTCAAAGCCTTTCTCTTTGCATTTGCTTTTTCTCCTCCTCTCCCCAGCTGACTTCCTGGCTGCAACTGATTCTCCACTGGTTACCTGGCCACTCTCTGATGTCAGGCCCAGGCCACCTCCCCCGCCGGTCACACACCTGTACTGCCTTTCAGGCCAGGGATAGATTGGCCCCTCGGCCAATCGGCCCCTGGCCAATCTGAAATGGGCCAATCCCTACCTGGGGGCCAGTTTCTGACCACGCTGGGCCGATGTGAGGAGAAGAAAAAAAAAATGCAAAAAGCACCCGCAGCACAGCAACGACTGCAGCAGGAGCCTGGAGGCTGCCTGCAAGGCTGGGCCTGGCTGGGACCACGGCACAGTGGCACCAGCACACACATTAAGTTGCTTTCAACTTTGCAGGAAGCAACACATTTGTTGCACTTCTTTGCAAAGTTCAAAGCAACTTGTTGTGCATTGGGGCCACTGGCGCCGGGCCAATATAAATGCAGCAGCAGATGTTGAAAGAGCAATAAAGACCTGGAGAGAAAGGGACAGCAATGGGGGAGGCGGCAGAAGAGGCAGTGATTTATGTTAAGAGAGTTTCACGAAGGTGGGGCAGATATCTCACTAGAAAGGAGAAGGCAGGCATTAGCGAACAGAGGCTCCCAGGAGCTTTCGCCAGTTCTCTGGTCAATGGGACATGGCACACGCAGTAGGAGATGGAAGAACTGCTGGCCTTTGTTGGAATCGTGATCTTTGTCGGAATGCCCCCACCCCCAGGTTGGCATCAGGTTGGCATCAGGGCCGTCTGTGGCTGGAAGAAAGCAGCTCGCCAGGGTGGTGACATTGGCAGCCTCGCACTGCTTTGTCTTCTGGAGCAGACACAGCTTTCACCTGAAGAACACTGCAGTAAGTATGGCTTTAGCAGGGAATGGCCGGGCAGCCTGACAGCGGAGACGGAAAGATTCTAGGAGCCTGGCCGATAGATGAAGTCAGCATCCATTTCGGTCTATGGATTTTGCTTTTTGCAAGTTGCAGTTATAGCATGTTTTTTTTCTGCCGTTGTCTCTGTTATGATCATCACAAGACATTGCATTTCGGTGTTTCCTCGGTCACTTGACAAAATCCTTGTGCCTAAATGCACGAAAAGGCTTGTGGTCTTCACTTTCTCTGCTGTGCCCGGAGCACTTAATGATGGGTGTTTGACACATGTGTCTCTGTGTGTGTTTGTATGCTCAGGGTTCTGAACTTTGTCATACAAGCTGCAGGACAGTCATATTCTTTGAGAGGGAAGTAGCTCAGTGGGTTAAGTGCCTGCTGCATGCATGAAATTGGCAAATTGCAGGTTCAAATCCAAATGTGCTCACAATTGCGTAACCCGGGCCTCAGACCCAGGTCAATAAACCGAGTATCATGGAGCTAAATGCAGGAACAATATCTTACATGTAAAGTGCTTTGAAGCTGAAAGTAGCCTGTTTCTGAATATCACTGAGGCTCATGCCTGATATCCGACTAAATTAGTCTCATTCCTGTCTGATTTTCATAAGCAGCAGCCTGCAATCCACACCGGTGGCCTTTTTGGAGCCTGGAGGCATATGCCCACTTCCCAGAGAGGCCAGTGCTCCACAGCTCTTGCAAGTTCGACGTTTTGTCATCGCAGCACAGAGAAAGTTAACTTTTCCTCTCTGCAGACACAGATTGGACCATTTCAGACTATGTATTTTGCTTTTCACAAGTTGCAGTTATAGCATTTTATTTTTCTGCTGTTTCTCCGTTACGGACATCACAAGACATTTCATCTCAGTGTCCTCGCTCAATTGACAAAATCCTTGTGCCTAAAAGCTTGTGTACAATGTAGAAATATTTAACCATAGCACATCAAGTGGACAAGCCACTTGATGTGCTATGGTCAAACACGGACTTCATTGTGCCAAAATGAATGCTTTGTTGTAATATGTCTATCTTTCCCATTTCCCTTCCTGGCATGCTGTTCAGGATGTTTGTTTGCATGTAGAAGGTAACGAGTGCTCAGATTATGGGATGTCCTGTGAATGCGCTGCTTTCCCTATTTTGCCACCCTCTGATTCTGAAGCCTGAAAAATAGATCCACGCAGGCTTGACATGCGGCCACATTTGCACCAGACCTGCAGATGAACTTAACTGGTCTGCTGCTAAATCTCAGTTACCAGTTTAATGGTATCCACTGTAGAATAATTGCTCATTTTACCTTAACCGATATGATAGCTCAGTGGGTGGAGCACTTGCTGCTGCGATGTGTGTGTGATCTGCAGGTTGCAGGTTCGAATCCCACCAATACAACACTATGGTCTCAGAACTCCTAACTATACCAGGGAGCTACCGCCCCCTCCGAAATGATACTACCAAGGACCTCGAACTATGCACTTCAGTGTAGTTGGATCACCCAAAAAGAAGCAGAATTTCTCAATAAAACAAACTGTTCTATTCCTAAATTCTATGCCATCCCTAAAATTCACAAAGATGCAATCAAACCTCCAGGGAGACCCATTTTAACAGGCTGCGGTTCTATCCTTGAACCTATTTGTCAATTTATTGACAAATACCTTCAACCAATTAGTCAGAAAACAGAAACATAGTTAAGGGACAGTACTTCAGTCATCTCATTTTTCGAAGGTAAGCACTTTGACCCCGCTTCCAGTCTTTTGGTCACACTTGACATCATAGCGCTATACACCAACATCCCTCAGGATGAGGCCATAGAATCCATACGCTCTAGCCTCACGTTTTCTACATTGTGTAATAAGGCACCGGTGGAAGTCATCATGGAACCGCTTTCTCTAGCGCTCACTAAAAATTATTTTCAATATCAGGACTAGTTCTATGAACAAACCCAAGGAACGGCTATGGGGCACCATTTGCCCCAAGCCTAGCCATCATATTTATGGCTGACTTTGAAGCAAAATTAATATTTTCAGATCTAAACCCTTATCGTCAGCACATTGAGAACTGGCGTAGATACATAGACGACATCATCTCCATTTGGCACAGCACTACAGACAATCTCAATGCTTTCTTGTCATGGCTCAACCAATGCCACCAGACCATCAAATTTACTATCTCCATGAGTAATACTCAGATTCCATTTCTGGACCTTCTGATCCAGCATCAGACCAAAAAACTGGTGTGCTCACTTTTTACCAAACCTACTGATCGTAAAACACATCATTGCATATTGACAGTTTCCATCCACGCACAAAAAGAAAATTTACCTTACTCTCAGTTTTTGAGACTCAGAAGGAATTGTACATCAGTGTCTTACTATCACCATCATGCATGGAATGTGACTACTAATTTCAAATAACGAGGTTACCCAAAAAAACTTGTTTCCCATTCGTCTAAACGGGCAAGATTTACCCCATGCGAAACTCTGCTACAACCTAAAGATTAGACATCACAAGACAAATTAGTCTGTGCCCTAACATATAGCCTGCATACCTTTTTGATAAAAAAAAACTATCAAAAAACATTGGTCTGTGGCACAACTGCCCCTCCCTGAAGAACCTCTCCTGATTTTTGCCATGAAAAGGTAAAAAAACCTGAAGGACCAACTGGTTCATGCTTCGACCCAGAACAAATCCTCTAGATCAATAACATCCAGCTGGGACCTGTGACCCCTCACAGGTCATTTCCCCTGTGGAACTTGCTCGGTCTGTAAATTTGCAGTTAAGTAAAAACTTTCCCTTTGAATGGAAAAACCTGGGAAATATGTCGCCATTCAAACTGTTAAACACTGTGGGTAATCTACTGCATTGAGTGCCTGTGTGGACTTAAATACATAGGCAAAACCACATGCCCAGTCCATACGCGAATTACGGAAAAACATTCCCATATTTGCTGTAAAGCTATTAACTCTCCTCTAGTGAGCCACTTTATGGAATATGGTCATACCACTGAAGACCTACGTTGGTGGGTTATTGATGTTATTAGAAATGCGGCCAACCCACTCCAAACATTGGCTCATAAGGAGGCACGCTGGATTTTCCTATTGGATACTATTGAGCATGGGCTCAATGACGAATTCCCAGTATGGTAAAAATAATTGCCCATTGCACATTTAATTCCTAATTTCCAGCTTTGCCTAGTATTGACCACTCCTATCATTACTTATCTCTTAGCATTGCCATTCTTGTGGCTATAAGGGACTCCACCTTGTTTTTTGATTGGGCAAGATTTCCTACTCTGAGGACTTAGGCATCCCCCTCAAAATGCCCCACAGGTATCGCCAATGGCCAAGCATCTTGCCTCAACAGGCATTGCATTGTTTCGGCCTATGCAGTGCCAGTCCTTTGTCTACTTTTAAGATTCAACCGATGCCTACACCCGAAGCCGGTCTATATTTTCCCGCTTGCTAGGCATTGTCAGTCTTGTGGGTGTATGTCATTCCACTTTACGAAGATTTGTTAAGATTTATTACTCTCTGAACTTAGGCACCTCCTTGACATTCCTTACTCGTATCCTCCATGGCCAAGCAGCATATCTCTATAGGCACTGTATTGTTCTCTCCCATGCAGTGCCAGTCCTCTTTTTACTTCTATGATTTAATAAATGCCTCACCCTGAAGCCACACCCCCAGAATGCAAGTCATTTAACTCGCCTCTAGCATTCTATGCAGGACGTCTCATACTGCTTACAGACAGCGGCAGGATAAACTGTAAGTAAGTTAGGGCGAACCAATTTCCAGTTTCCCCTTTATGTGCCTATATCATTCCTATGAGCTAAAACATATGTTTTGTTTGCTAGGAATACGGGTATTTTGTACTATTGACACCGTATGGACAACTCACGAGCCTGCAGCAATATGGCTATCTGTCTACACCAATGCATGCAAAAACGGCATTCATTTCCGTACAACTATACTTCCAGCAACAGGTACGTTTACTTTCTCAAGCATGTCTGTCTCCCAATTAAAACGGTGCCATAAATGATATAATAATGATATAATAACATGCCATGAGTACATATTAAAAGTGCATATTAAAAGCCGGTATTTAACTCTGTGCAAAGCCGCCCGCTGACTCGTGCCAACAGTCTCTTTTTATTAACGTTTTGTCAGCAGAATGCCCACCTTCTAGGCATTCATAGCAACACATTAGGTAAGATCCTTGTAAATGGATCGTAGTCCAACTTTCTCCCGTTTTTTTCCTTTTTTTTTCTCCTTTCTTTCTTCTTCCACTTACCTATTTACAAGTATCTTTTTAATAATGCACAGGGTAGCACCAAAAAAGGTTTTTCTAATATTTTAGTAACATCACAAATTCGACATTTCTCTGCACCATTAGTTTACTATTTGGTGTTACACCTCCACTTGAATAAATGGAATTAGGGCGGATGTTTACGGGGCACCTATCCAATTAAAGGGCACCCGGTCTTCTATACCATATGTTGTTTTCTAATCACATCTCATGCTTACGTTTGACAACTAGCCACTTATGATATTATGTAGTGACAAGTCCATAGTTGGTTGTCCGACAGGGGCTGAATCAAGGATTGATATCCCCGACAAAGGTGGTTTCCATTTGATAATATACCACTGAAACACCAGCTCTGCCACTGTCTTAGCATATGGGTTGTGCTTACACCCGAGACCAGTGGACATAGTTACACACGCGTACCATCACCCAGGACAGCGGAAGGCGTAGTACATTATTTCAGTCTTATGTACACTTTTTCAGCTTCTTGTTTTGAATAAGTCTAAAGTTTTATTGCTATCTGTGCTGTCATTCAAATTTACCCAGCCTTTTTCTAAAGTTTGGTGTGACTTTGCCACACAAAAAGGCCAAAGATATTAGCCCTAACTAGGCTAGGGACAGTTAGCTAGAGTCTGTTTCATGACCCACTCTGCACATCTAGCCCTATAGACAGACCTAGGCTGCTGTCACATTGAGCGTCATCCGCTCAACTCAGCTTCTCAGTCCATTTCTTTTTTAAAGCTATATGTATTTGTGTACTATCAAGATATTACAAGTTCTGTAAATATGAGTTACGGTGTTTGTGAAATTTACATGTAAAAATATTTTTTTATTATTTTCTCTATGAAGTAATGATGTAATCAAAAACAGTTTACGCAGCCTCTAATATTTGTTTTTTTTTCTTGCTTATAAACAATAACATTATTGTTTGAACCACTATGTCTCTAATTTGTGTCAATAACAATATATATTGTACAAGCATATGAGGTTAGGTGATATATAAACATTTGTCTACCAAATTATTTGATTTACTCGTGACAGCTTCCAGTTGAGTAATTGCTGGAGGCCTTTCAAACAATTGTCTAATTTTTTTTACACAGGAACACGCCTCTGTTCTATTCCAGTCTTCTACTCCATTTTTGTTCCCGGAGTATTTGAAGTTCCTCTTTGTTTGCATAGCATCGAATCCCACCAAGGCCATCTCAGCCTTTCATCCTTCTGAGGTCGATAAATGAGTACCAACAAACGTTGGGTGATATTGTATGCATATTTGTTCTATAAAAAAAAGAGTTTAAATGTGCTATACAGTAACATAGCATTTGGCCTTGGACGTCTGCTTGCATTCACAGTAATTTAATAATATGGATCTATACACACATATATTAATTATGCATATGGTGGTCCATTCTTGTATGAAATGTATATCACATTAGTGAAATCATAACCATATTTTTCGTAGTGTACTTAGGAACTCTGTTATAACCTCTCCCTAAACCTCATTCTGGTTTTCCTACTCCCACCCCCCCACTTCCTATCCAACCATCATCACCCTAACCCTCCTTCCCTGCTGGGGTTCAGAACCCTGTATAAGCATCGACTTGCAGCAGGTCCGAAAACCACAGTGGGGGTGGTAGGTCCATGTCACTCCTGTGCCTCGTAGCTGTGGACCCCGTCACAGAACTGTATGCAAAGTTATGTTATTTTATGAGTTGTGTTGTAATGTAACAGACACATGAACCCTACATAAGTAGCATTTTCTGTAAAGTCGTGAATTGACGCAATTCATGGATGATGGTTTGAGGGCCACTTTATTGAGGCACAGGGTGGGCCATTTTTCTGAGGCGAGGGCTGGCCCACTTTTTTTGGGTGTCGGGGCCTATTTCTTGTCCCAGTCTGACCCTGTTTCTGGCAAACCCTGCTCTTGGGGACTGTTTTGTGTATCCCCAATTGTTCCACCACTTCCCGGTGTCTGCACTCATCCTTGCACTTGGCGCAATCAGGACACATTTTTACTTATTGCAATTTGATCTTCGTCCCATGTACTGCACTTTCCCCTCCCCTTACCCATGCACTTGGGCAATCTGAGTGACACCTGGCCTAGTAGGTTTGTTGTCTTTGTCTACCCGCTGTTCCCCCTTCGTTGCCTCATTGCGCCTTGCAAAACCTGTGTATAGGCGCATTATAAATGCCATATCAAACAATTTCACATCATATGATATCATACACACATTGCATTCATAACAGGATGCCTGTCACTTACCTTGTACACTTCACAGGTTTTTCTTTCCCCCCACAGTACCCCACTTACTACAAACTTTTCAAAATTTGTAGCACAAAAGCAGCATTGAATGCATGTTACCAACTTAAAACAAGTACATACAGTGCATGCATCCAAACAGGATGCCTGCCCCTTACCTGGCACACTTCCACTATAGCCTTCTGCACTTCTTTGTACAAAGAGACCTTCTGCCACAGTTTTTGCCTACATACCACAACCACAAACCTTATTGAGCAATGTCTTAGCCTGCACAGTCCCATTCCCATGGCTCCCATCCTGAAAAAGGCCAGATGTGGAAAATGTAATCCTGAAACTACAGCAGAATCCATGGACGTTTTGTGCTAGGAAGGGGCGGGAGAGGAGTGTGAAACAGGGAATGAGACTAGGTCATTAGTGGTCCCTCTGAAAAGTTTTTTTTGTACATGTTTTTTTTTTTATGTACTTGCAAACAACCTTTTTTGTTTTTTCTCTTTGTTCGAGTTTCTGTTTGCTTCTCCTTCCATTTTTACCAATTTATGGTCAACGCTTCTTGCACAGTGTAAAAGAACATGGTATTGCCAATGGCGTTCAAAGAAATGCCATTTGCAAGGAAGCTATGTATATTTTGCAACTTCATGTTCTCATAGTGGGTGGAGAACATCCCATCAGTGCACATAAATACAGACATGCTTCTGTTTATAAGACACCTTCCGAGCTCTGGCTGGGGACAAATTACACTGGCATGGTCCAATACTCCTCTTGGTGGAATGGTTGAGAAAACGACCTCGGCAGTGCGAAAAATCTGCATCACTGTATTCATGAACTTCTTCAGATGACGGAGCAACATCCACATGACATATAACCCAAATGTAGACCTCCATAATGCACCACGACAACCTGAAGAGCAACGATAGAGGCCACATATCTGCAAAGGCGAACCATCCTGCCAAAACTGCATGCATAGAGACTGGCCCACAATGTGTCCACTCCTTCCAACCTGAAATTAGCAGCAATGCCTCTTTGCACAGCATATCTGTGCAGATCTTGTACAAATGTATCACCTACGATCAGCACTGTTAGTCTCTCCATGTCTATCAATCTCATTACACAGAGAGTATTGGGAAAAAGTAGTACCACCCCTTCCTATGAACTACACCCTTGACACCTCTTTCCATAATCCCCACAGTTCCATTTGCATGACTACCATGCTGAGAATGGCAGGATGTGGCATGTGCGCTTTCCCAGCTACAGCGAGGGCTACACCCCAATAAAGCAGGGACAGTCCTTCTCCCCTCTCCACTTTTCTTCTTCCCTCATTGAGTACTGTGAAATATTCAAGGATGCATGCAGCAATCACAGCCAAGAACCTTGCATCCAACACTATCATTTCTGTACAGCACTACATATTTACCGTTGAACACCGAGTACATGTTGTGTGTGCTCCCAAAGCACCTTCAGTACAGTTATGGAAAACAATTAATGATTTCAGCATCCAGAATTATCCAGAGCGGCACCCATTACACCTTTGACCATGCACACAAGAGTCTACTGCTTGCTCACACCCAGCACAACATAATGGAGCCATACATGCAAACATGTGGCCGGAAACCACACTCCACAATATAACTTAGTCAGTGGCACTTCTATCCAACCCCAGCACCATAACACAGCGATGCATGGAAACATGTAACAGTAAGCAGATTCCACAAACATACCACTGCCTCCACCACCCCTACCCACTACCATTCACAAAGTATGGTGTCACTGCCAACCAAACCACACAATATTCACAACATTGGGCCTACTCCCAGGAAGCTACAAAAACCAGAATATCCAAGCACATAGAAGATTCAATTCAACCCTACCCTCTTCTATACAGACAGTGTTCCAACACTGCACCCAGTGGGCTTTTCACTGCACAGCCATACACTGAAAACTGTACGATGTTCCAACAATGACCGCACCCATGGAACCAACAATATATGCATATCAGCACACTTCTAGTGCTCTATGAAGGGTAAAATGTGCTCCACAACCATGTTGTAAAAGTGACCACCCTCTGAGAGATGCAGTCAAAACTACATTGCTGTGATGGGTATGGTGAAGGCCTTGGCTTTCGGGTGCATGGCTTACGGCCTTTGGCCAGGCACCCAATAGTCTAGGCCTTGGCCACACCCACTGCAACGTAATCCAGCCATGCATGGCAACATGTCACCAAGTACCACAATCCACACACGTACCACAGCCACTGGCACTCCTACCCAACCTCTACACTGTTATACAGCTATGCATATAAACGTGTACCTTTCAGCAGAATCTACAAACTTAACACAGCCTCTGGCACCCCTACCCACTTTCATTCACATACGATGGTGTTACTGCCAAACCGAACCAACCAACAATATATGCATGTCAGCAGACTTCTGGTGCTCTATCAAGTCTAAAATGTGCTCCACAATTCGGTAAAGGTGAGCACCCTCTGACAGATGCATTCTAAACTGCAATGCTGCGGTGGGTGTGGGCAAGGCCTAGACTATTGGGGGCATGGCCTACGGCCTATGGCTTTTTGCCATGCACCCAATAGTCTAGGCCTTCCCCACACCCACTGCAACGTAATGCAGCCATGGCAACATGTGACCAAGTACCACACTCCACACACATACCACAGCCACCGCCACTGATACCCAACCTCTGCACCGTAATACAGCTATGCATGGAAACATGCAACAGTTAGCAGAATCTACAAACATAACACAGCCTCCAGCACCCATACCCACTTTCATTCACATAGTATGGTGTTACTACCTACCAAACCGAAGAAATGTTTGCAACAGTGGCCCTGCTCCCAGCACTCTATTCAGTACACAAAAGCAATACCTCATAGTGCAGCACAGCAGTCAGCACTCCGTGCAATGGACACTACACAATCCTATGAAAAATGCACTTCACCCCTATCCACTTCTATGCACACACTATTTAAGTATTGCACCCATTTCACACACTGCAGTATCCATGCACATAGAAGATGCACTTCAACCCTACCTGCTTCTTTACTAAAAGTATTCCAATACTGCACTCAGTGCACATACTGCAGAACCGTTCACTCCATTAGCTGCTGCCATGGAGTAAACACTGTAGGATGTGCTAACAAGCACCACACCCATGGAATCAACAATGTAAGCAATGCTGACGAACCAGACACAGAAGGCAACCATGTCACACCTAATTGCAACCAGGGCACATAGTTGTTGGTGCACGGCCTCCATCCGTGCATCGAATGGGCTATAGGCTTACCACATGCAACACACTGGAGTACACGCTATCTTACAATGTGCATGTCATGTGCAATGCACCCCTTCTGCAATTGAGCTCCCACCAGTCACCATGGAAAGAGGTCTCCACACCAGCTATTGTGCCGTAACAAAGCCTGCCTGCATTCAGCACACATGGTAGTCGCCTGTGGAGAGACCCACAAATTGGCACTGTATACATGGATACTGCAGGCACATCAACCTCTTCGTCCACCTATTGACATATCTGTGATTAACCACTTCTCACTCCCCCACCATTTCCATTCCTTCTTCCCACCACCACATGGCATAATATATGTTTTGCAATGCACTCCCCTTCTGCAATTCAGCTGCCACTAGTCACCACGGTAAGAGGTTGCAGCACGAGCTATCGTACCGTAACAAAGGCTGCCTGCATTCACCATACATGGTAGTCACCTGTGCAGGGACCGGCGAATTGGTGCAGTATGCACGGATACTGCAGGCACACCACCGACTTTGTCCACCTAATCACACATCTCAGATTAACCACTTCTCTCTCCCCAACCCTTTCCATCCCTTCTTCCCACCACCACATGCCGTACACTATATTTGCCAGTCCCTTTAAGCTCAGCACTGTCCTCTGACACACCATGGCGGCGTTTACCAAAAACTTTGATGCACAGCACGCTTCCCTCCAGCCAAACACCGGCCGCGTCCAAAGTTCACCGAGATCACGGTGTACTCCAAGCCAATGAGACGTTTGGCCGTGGACTGAACAGGTCGGATTTCCACCAAACACACAAAAGCACGCTTTCGGAACTAAGCCGCACATTTTGTTAAACTCCGTTCAGCCGTTTGGGCTGTAGACGTGTGCAACGTTTTTGCGCATTCAGTCTATGGAGAAAAAAAAATGTGGGACCCTCCCCTATAACTTTTTCCCCCTGTATGAAACCTCACCCAACCTGCCGAAAAAATTCAGAGCGGGCCATATACTTTTTTTTGTAAAGTATGGCGAGGATTCCTCAAGGGGGAGCGAACTTATAATCTGCCCAAAAAGTCTTCCTATGCGTTAAGCAATTTAACCATAACTACACGGTAATGAAGGGGTTACAAATGTGCAACATACGTCTGACTCCTTCGTTTACGCTGCTACAGTCCCCATTTCATTTAGAGCAAATAAACAATTGTTCTAGTACCATTAGCCAAGGCCTACATTACAGTGAGAAATGAATAGATTTTGATTTTGAACTTGAGTGTGTTCCGTGTGTACGCTTTTGTGAGAAATGTGTCCGAGGCCATGAAAAGCAGATTCTGCGCTTCCTCTAAACAATCACGGATTGTCTGATGAGATATTAATCAGAGTCGTTGATTGAACATTGTGTTGCAAAAAATGTTTGAGGGTAAACACAAGTAAAACCTTTTCCAAGGAATCTTTTTTTCATTCGTTTGTTTGAATACTTCTGTTATTTACTCTCCCTTTAGAGCAGCAAGTTGGCATCTGTTGACATATTTGCTGTGGAAACGCGACCATATTTTTAGGTCACAATGGTATTTCACGATGTAGGTTTCCAGCAAGGTTTGCAGTGTTATTTAAACTAGGTTAGTCCTGCTATGCATACCTACTGCGCAAACACTCGCACTATAATGTAAATTGAAAAATGGTGTTCTTCTCTCAATCTGGAACTCTTCCAAGGCCCACACTGTTCCTCCTAGAACCTTGCTCATCTTGCATGGCAACTTGGTCGTTGTGTACTTTAGGGATGAGGCTATGTCATAGTAAGAAGCAGGGTTACCAACAGCGAGGACTTTATGTCCAAAGCAGTAGGGACAGGGAGTTCTCTAGGCTCTGCCACTTAATAACTTTGACACCGTGTGGCATGCGACAGACAAAAAGCAAGGCTGCCCACCTATCTGCTTCTATGATATAAAACAGGGCAATTATCGCACACAATAAAGACGGCCTCTGCCCGCATAAAAGGACAGAACATCCTTTAATAGCTCAGCTACAGTGCATCACTTGTGCAGGTGTCGCCTGGGGAGGTGCTCCTGAGTACATCTGACAGCTAATGTACTGCCCAAGCGTACACCCTGCTTCCTCCCATGGGCAGTTCTCAACCAGGGATTAGTGGCAATGAAGCAGCGAGAACGGGCTTGTACTACTGACTGTAAGTGTGAACACACATCGCTTTAGGCCATTGCTCACGAAACAGCATTCAATCGTTCACAGACAAGAGAACAGGCGAGTATCGGGAACACCGAGCCGAACGAATGCATGTCCGAAAGGAAAAGTCATTTATTAGGCATACGAACTTCCACAATGCAGCATCATGGTGAAAAACAAGGCAAACGAACAAATGAAAAAAAATGCAATAACGTTAACGTGGGTCAGGTGGTATAACAGTACATATTATAAAAACACGACTGTATATGTATGTATTTAATTTGCTTTGATTCATAAACAAAGCAGAAAAAGGTAGGTAACTTCTTTTGTTTAAAACACAAGCTACTTGCTCGTCAGCAATGTGTTGATGCTTCCTTTGAAAGCCCATCAGCCCCCACCGTCTTCTTGCCATCTGAAATCTATATCCCTTTTAGAAGTGTCTATAGTAACATAGTGGAGGTTAGTTTGTGCACTATAACCATGAGCACCACACACCGTGGGTAATAATAGGCAGCGCTCAGATACCCAAGGGTTCGTAGCGCTATATAAATGCTAAATTATTATTATTATAACCACAAGGTTTTTGCTCATCATTTTCAAGGTGCATAAGTGTGTTCACCTCCAGATGACCAATAAAACCTGCAGTTATTTAAGTGTCAAAACAGAAAGGATTCTGGCGTGTGCTACAGGCATGGGATTTTGTATGATTAGTTGTATGGTTTATGATTAAATCATTTTGTTCCATTTCCTGTTGTGAAACGCGAGTGTGGAATAATCCCCTGTAAACGTGTGCAGTATGTCTCAGATGTCACATTTAATGGCTACCATGCAGGTAAGTACCATGCTCCATGAATTGCATAACTTGCAGCATGCATGGTGATGTACCTTCACAGACCCTTTTCCCAAAAATCCAGCCCCTTCTATGCTTTCATATCCTTCCTGGGTGAAGACGGGAGAGAATGTGTGGATCGTTGTTTTGAAGGTTTCTTCTTTTAAAATAAATAAATTATATAAAGCAGGTTTGCACATGCACTTCAGTTGCCAATAATTTGCTTCATTGTAGTTACATCAAGTTACATTAATATTTCTCATAGCTGTGAAGGCATCATGAAGGACACATAAACCAGACTCCAGATTCAAGCAATCAATATTTATGACCTTAAATGTCAGTATGGACAAAGGCCTTACTTGCCCTATGCTAAGTTGGAATTTCCCTACCTAAATAATACTAAGGAGAGTCTGAGTCAAATAGTTCTACTTCGGAATCTATCTGTGTCCAAAACCTATGCTTGCCCTCACAACTATGACTATACAATGTGTAGAGATATCAGCAACCAACAGTAAACGTTGTTCAACACAAAGTCCTGAGCTTCTTTTATCTCACAGCTTCCTACCAGCTCCCTTCCCCAAGTATAAAACAGTTCAACAAAGTAAAGTCTCAAAATCTCCTTATTTAGAATTAGAATGCAAAGAAGTCTCTTCAGGTCTCGGAGTTTCCTTCCCCAAGGTAGGACTCAGGATTCCCTTCCCCGAATTCCATATCACACAAAATGACCTTGAAATGAAATGCTTCCAATTGGGGCTCATGGTTCCCTTCCCCCAAGTTCCAAAACACAATTAAAAAATATACACAAAATGTCTTTATCTTCCACAGTTCGGTTAATGTTGTTTTCAAATGCCCAGTTCAAATGATTTTGTAGTTTTCCCACAGGTTGAAATTGTCTCTGTGTATCAGGCTGTTGTCACCTTTTGGTTTCAAAGCTTTGGTTCTGTTTAACAACAAAGTCTTCATTCGATTTGATGTTCAATAATTAAACCTCTGGCTTAAGATTTGTTTTCCCTTCATATGGAGTTCAATAAATGTTCTTTTCACTTTAAATGTATAATTCAATGTGCAGAGACATTCGAAAACGTGTTTCCGATCACACGCGACCACTCTGATGCAAGATATTCTCTTTTATTGTATGGTAGACAAATATAACTGCTTTTTGTGCATTGTATTGGATAGTTCAGTGTTCAGAGACTTCCGAGAGAGTGTTCCTTGTGTAAGGAAGGCATGGTATCAACAGTAAGACAGACACACATGACCATAGTTCAAGGGTGTTTATTGAACTTAAAAATGGTTTGAGAAACGCCCATCTAAGCCTAAATCTACAGCCAGGAGCAAGTTATGGCCATCAAATAATAATAACTCCGTCCTAGTGGCGTCTTGTCAAAATAAAAGGGCCTATACTAATAAACCTATTGCCAATCCGTACTGCTAAATACAAACAGTGTGGGAAATAATACTATGAAAAAGAAAGAAGTGTTCACAAAATGATATGTCAGGATGTTCAGAACGTTGGCCTCCCTTCCCCACATTTTCAGCACAGGACAAAGCAGTACACTCAAGCCTAGCACAGTCTCTGGCTACTCTAGCACGCAGATACAGTTCAATCATTATCAACAGGGCCTTCTGTGCCCAAGTCTCTGTCTTTCAAAGTCTTTCAAAGAGGGAGTGATACAACAAATAAACAATATGTTTTTTTTCCTCTTTCAGATTTTCACAAGTACTCAATTTCTTACGCAATTCACTATTCACCTCGGATCCCCCTCAGCAGAGCTTAGATACTGCCAACAAATCTGGGCACAGATATCAGATCGCACTCAATCAAGCTCAGATCAACTTCATATACTTTTTCATCAATTATCGAAGACTTTTGAATGTGCACAGGGTTTTGCTTGACCCATTGCAGGACCACTTCGATTTCACAATCTTTTACCACTTTTCACATCTGCTACCTTTCAGCTAGATATTTAACAGACTTTCGAATGAGCACCCACGTGGTACCAGACCACTCTGCCTATGGTATCGTATATTGGCTTCAAAGTTCAATTACTCATCTGCTGTTTAATTATGCTTGCATTGCTTGCCACATATGCTTCATACACTGAAACCTTGCCTTCAACACAGATTGGTCTGGTATCAGTCTACCCAACTCACCAGCTGTGCCGACTTCACTGTCCTCATTGCAATCTTCTTCGGTCTTGCAGTCTTTCGTCTTGTAATAAACTGCCATCTTGGAACTGCTGCGTACTTGTCTACTTTACCTTGCTCTTAGTGTACTTTTGTGATCTGCCTTTTATCCATGTGGGGAAGTGTGATGGAAGTCAGGTGTGTGTGTAATGATCAGTAATTGCCTGATTATTGTATTGGGACATGTCAGGTATACGGCTCGGGTGTTAGTCCATTAATCTCATTTTCTCTCACAGTGAGCTGTCCATGAAAAAATGTTCAGTTTGGAAAAGAGGGTGTGAGTTCCTAAGTATCCTACCTGGTAGGAGGGGGTTAAGGTGTTACAGGGAAGGGGATACCATGTCTCGCCATCCAGTGTCCCACTTCCACTCCCCGAAGACCCCTCACCCAGGTGATCCTCCCCCACTGGTCCACTCCCAGGAACTGGATCCAAAAGTGATGGCCGTGTCGAGGCCATGGATGGCAGATCCCTAGGGACTAGCGGATGAGACACGTTTAGGTTCCCATCCTTGACATACACGATCACTCTGATACAAAGTATTTCCCTTGTTTGAATACTTAACAGATATAAATGTTTGTTCTACTTTAATTACGCCGTTCACTGTTTGGAGACCTTCCAAACATGCTATATGCCGCACATGACCACTCCGATACAATATATTTCATAAATTGCTTACATTCACACGTCTTCCGGGTTTCTTAAGCCACAGAAATATACTGGTCGCTGTGAGGAATTTGACCGTCCGCACAGTGGGTATGTACTCGTCTGGGCTTTTTCGACATTTTAAATGAAATTGAATGATGGTAGACCAATCTCCAGAAAATGTGTGTGTATAATCCTTCCACATTTTCCTATGCTCACCACAAGACATACACATATTTTATTTTTATGTATTTTATTGTTCATTTATAATACGCTTAATACCAGCGAGTGATTTCTAAGCGTAAACCTGTGTAGCGCCACTCTGTCTTGCTTGCAAGACAAATGCGTTGCCCCTGAGCTATCTGTCCTCCCCTACACCCATGTTCTCTGGGTAGACACAGTCTATAGGTGCGGCCCCCCCCCGGTCAGATTTAGTTGGAATACGATAGCCAAGAGTACATCAAGGCAGCTCAGAAGGGGGAAGGTAAAACCATCCTCCTGCCATGGCCAGCCTAATTAACAAATAATCCATGGATCTGCCCTTTCCTTCGTTAGCTGCTTGTGGCAGCCTCCCATACTAATCAGAGTTCATTCAAACAGGCCCACAGAAGGCCTTTCCACAAGACTAACAAAGTACCCCATTCAGAAGGTACTAGTATGTGGTTTGGTGGTGACCAAAAGTTTGGTCCCACCGTAGCTTCATGGGAGACCTGCCCTTTTATCAGGAACCACAGAGAGCTCAATTAACTAGACACCCTTGGATCCACAACAGGCAGGAAGATGGATGGGACTTAGTATTACATGTTTTCACCTCTTTCTCTTTTCTGTTGCAAAGCACTTGTTATGACCTCATGCATACAGGAGATTGTTGGTGGGGACCCAGGATTGGTTCATTAAGGTAGGCTTAGCCTACACCATGCACTGTGGCCCATTTGACTTTAAAAGAGAGTTTAGCCCCTCTTTTGGGCAGACTATCTGTAGACTTCACATGGAGTAACAAGAAGAACTCATTTGGGCCCTGGCTGAAGGTACAGTCTGCCTTACAGCTTCCACCAGTGAAGAAAGCCAAAATTTCCAAAGAGGGAAGCAAATCCCACCCCTAAACATCTCCCAGGGAACAGAGAGAGATACTGAATCCAGAGGATCCTCCAGCAGCTCCAGAACCGGTACCCAGCCAGCAGACAGCGTGCCCTGTTAGGCTCTGCAAGCAAGCTTCCAAGGTTGGAAGTGCCAGACTCTGTACCAAACCAAAGACAAGGCTGTTGCCTGAAACGCTCCTCTGCTTTGGGAGGTCCGCCTTAAAGGATGACACAAGCTCAGTGAAGAAGCTAGGAGGAGTGCACCAAGAAGCATCAACCAGCATCCACCTTAAAGGAAATTTTGGAGCCAGTCGAGCCCCTCAAGCAGCAACTGACTACACCACTGACTATTGTTACACCGCAGTCACTCACGCCATCCGAGATGCCTTGACCAGTGCTTCAGACCTGCCAACCAGCACTGAGATGATTCCTGACCCCCAAGTCGCCGTGTAGGCCAGCCTGCAGCCGTCTGTCCAGCCTGGCTGGCCGAACTGTCTGCCGCCTGATACCTGCAACTGTCTCCCATCTTGAACTCTGTCACAGAAGCTCAAATTCACCCTGAAACAGACTCAATGCTGTCGATCAACAAGAACCTCTACAAGCACAAGGTACATTGTGGTTTACGACTCATTGCTCCCTTTGTGCTGAAACGAAGTATCCATGAACTATGGGCATGGGCATGAGAAAGACTTTATGGAGCAGTAGGAACTGTTTACTACATACCGGGGGATAGCAACAGGATTCCAAGTCAAACAGAAATGTCAAGTCCTGGGGACCGGCATCCTTCCCAATAAACACTTTGGGGCCGGGAACTTAAGGTTTTAAAACTTAAGAACTAAGGCAGAGTACATGTGTATTATGGGCATGTCCAATTACAATGAAACAACTTTATTTCCTTCATCTCATCACCTAATCTGAGGTACCTCCCAGGGAAGAAAGCCATCTGTTATGTCATCTGTGTGTTCTAACAACATCAGTGATGTCTCTATTTTTGCTTGTGGGCAACACAACAAAGTGCTTCTAGTTAAGTAGGTATAGCTTCCCACAGCAGCTGAATGTAAGGGCTTTTGTTACATTTAACATGTACCTTAGCATCACTTCAAATTATGTTTTTCCACTGGATTTCAAGGGTTTTGTTATATTATGCCTTGCAGCACCTGTAATGGTAATTGTTTTCTTCCAGTATCATAACTCATCTCATATATATGATTATCAGTGTGTGTTATTAACTATGCACCATGGGTTATCACATTTGGAATCTCTGGGCCATGGCGTTGGACCCTGGCCAGTGACCATTTCTTTGGCCCAGGACCTGGTGGACGGTGAGGACCCATGCCTTGCACTATGCCATTATGACTGGGGTGAGGTAGAGGAATCAGCACTGGGCTGAGGAAGAGGCACTGCAATGAAGAAGATCTTGATATTATCAATGATATGAAGTGTGTGTGTGTATATATATTACATGGCCACGGTAGTTATGGTTAAGTTGCTGTTTCCATAGGAAGAGCACTTTTTGGGTGGCTTATAACTTCGCTCTCCCTGGACGGATCCTCACCAAACGTTGCAAAAAAAGTGTTTGGGTCACTCTGAATTGTTTTGCAAAGTTTGGTGAGGATTCGTCCAGGGGGTGTCCCAATTTTTATTTTCCCATAGACTGAATGGGAAAAAAAGCCCAAACCGCTGGACGGATTTCCACCAAATTTGGACCAGGAGCAGCGGCTTGGTCCCGAAAGCGTGCTTTTGCAAATTTGGTGAAAATCCGTCCAGTAGTTTTTTTTAAAATGACCAAAAAGTAGGTAAAAAAAAATTAGTGATATCTGTGTTCGGTTCGCGGACACACTTCCCTGTTCGCTCCGCGGACAGTGTCCTGATTGGCCAATCGTCTTGCGTGATGTATGCGGACATGCAACGTGTTCGCTGATGGACAGCTTGGAGCGTGAAGCGAGTCAGATTTTTCGGTAGCACCCGCCATCTTGGATTCGCGGACGTCCGCGGACAGCGCGGTGAAACTTTGTTCAAAATGTGTATTTAGTAGAGTGTGTTGGTGTGTAGGAGTGTTTGGGGAGCGTGGGAGTGGATGAGATAGGATGAAAGTTGTGTTTTTTATGTGTTAGACGTTCTTTTTGTGTTCGATTTGTTTGCGGACATCACGGGTGTTCTGAAATGGTCTAAATAAACTGACTGGGGGTGTTCTAAGGACTCAATATGTGTCCGTTTTGTTCGCAAGCAAAGTGAAACTGTTCTAAGAACACTCGCGGTGTCCGGGGAGTGTTTGTATGGGGTGTCCTGAGGACGCTGTCCGTATTGTTCGCTGGCAAGTTCAAAGTGTTCTAAGAACACTCACATTGTTCGCGGACATTAAAAGTTTCCCATAGATCATAGTTGAAATGTTTGACTCTATGGATGTGATATGCTGCGGTGGCTGTTGCCAGGGCATAGAGTCTTGGGTGCATGGCCATTTGGCCATGCACCCAAGACTCTATGCCCTGGCAACAACCACCGCAGCATATCACATTCATATTTGCTTATAACTTTGGGTGAAAAAGAAATGTATGGTTCTCTGTCAAGTTGAATGTGTCCTAAGAACACTCGCGGTGTCCTGAAATGTTCGCAAATAAACAAGATGGTGGTGTTCTGAAGACGCTTCTAAGAACACTTGCGGTGTCCGGGGAGTGCTCGTAGGGGGTGTCCTGAGGACGCTGTCCGTATTGTTCTCTGTCAAGTTGAATGTGTTCTAAGAACACCCGCGGTGTCCTGAAATGTTCGCAAATAAACAACATGAGGGTGTTCTGAAGACGTTTTTGAGAACACTCCCGGTGTCCTGGAATGTTCGTAGGGGGTGTCCTTAGGACGCTGTCCGTATTGTTCGTTGTTAAGTTGAAAGTGTTCTAAGAACTATCGCGTTGTTCTGAAATGTTCGTAGGGGGTGTCCTGAAAACGGTGTCCGTATTGTTCGCTGGCAAGTTCAAAGTGTTCTAAGAACACTCACATTGTTCACGGACATTAAAAGTTTCCCATAGATCATAGTTGAAATGTTTGACTCTATGGATGTGATATGCTGCGGTGGTTGTTGCCAGGGCATAGAGTCTTGGGTGCATGGCCATTTGGCCATACACCCAAGACTGTATGCCCTGGCAACAACCACCGCAGCATATCACATTCATATTTGCTTATAACTTTGGGTGAAAAACAAATGTATAAGGAACAAAGGTATTAGATACTATGGATGTGATATGCTGCTATGGTTGTCCTTATTATTGTATACTTACTGTTTGGTCTAGTAATGGGAGTCCATGTTTTTCTTCTTCATTTCTGTGATAAAAGAAAATAGCATGTTAGTATTAGTATTTTGTAATGACTTATTACATTGTATAAGCAATATACTTTTATTTTTTTTCGACCCTCATATTTAGTAGAGTACAAATCAGAGTACTGTGCAATTTGCTCAGTTTCTGTATTTGTTGCTAAAATCATTGGGTCTGTGGGAGAAAAAAAATCCATGTTGGATTAAAAAAAAAACTTTTTCTGTTATGCTACAGTTTATTTGTTTGTTTGTTTTCAGTGTTCACTTGTTGTTTCTGGCTAATGCTTTATACTTTGCTTTGTTGTATTTTTTTTGGAGCAGTAACAGATTCTTCATTTGTTTTGATATTATACAATTTTGGAGCAGTTAGATACCAATTGGCGTATTCTAACTGTGTATTATTTGGTCTAATTTAGTGGTATTCATTTATCTGATTAGATGTTGTAGAATCTTTGAGCAGTTAGATAGCTTTTGGAGTATTCTAACAGTTTATATGTTTTAACATAAATTTACTTAAAGGTTTAAATACAGTTTATTTATCAAATTTTGGTTTTAAGAAGCGTTTGTAAGATTTGCTGGTAATCTCTGCTTTAGAGTAATGGTACTATCATTACATTCAAACCATCCACATTTCTTTTTTATATATGCCTTGTAGTGCCCTGAATTGGTTGTGGCTCCTGCGTGGTAGATTATACCTATTGTTTGAAGGTTTTCTTACCAAGTGATATTTGACTATGTGAATCCAGTCAGCTTGCAGTTGTTTTTGGTACCATCTGCATTGTAACATAGAAGCATTAGTATTACGTATTTACTATGTGTTTGTATTACTAACGTGGAGCGATTATCTGAATTGCAGGTAGAGCATAATCTACCATGGTTTGCATTTTGTAAAAGTTGCTGAAATGGAATGGATTCTCAATTTGTTATTGATATATATATGAAGCGTTCATTGGGAATTTCTTCTTGTGTCACATTGTTGCACAGAGTGCATGTATGTTTCCACATGTATGAAATCTGGAAGATTTCCTTTATAGGTATGTTTTTGTTTTCCAGTACTTGTAGTAAGTACAATAAAAATTCTTGTGGATCTTCCTGTGAGTTTATAGTGAATTTCACCATTCCAGCACAGTAGTCCAATTGTTGCCTTATTCCATAAACACTATATGTGTTGTCAGGATTGTTTTTGCGTTTCTATGAAGTACTAACATTTGCATACACAATGGGTCTCTAAAGTGTAAGTAAATGTTGTCAACATTTGGTGGTAATTGAAATAGAATATTCATTGCTACATTTGCATAGCAACTTACACCAACTATATTTGAGAATTTAAATGGTCCAGGTAGTTCTGTATCTAACTGCTTTTTTTGGAATTTGTCTTCCTTCTTTAAAGAAGTACCTGGTTTACTTTCTCTAATTGATTCTTTTTTGTTTGTGGTACTTGATGAAGTATAAGTTTCTTTTACTCTCTTTGGAGGATTTGCAGTGACGTCATGTTGCATTTCTGTTTGATTTAGTTTTCTTTTACAACGTTTTAGTTTTTGTGGAACAAAATATGTGTTTAGACGGGGAGTGTATAGTGAGCAAAGTCTATTATATTCTAAAATGCAATATCAGCGTTTACTTTACTTGCATCAAAGTTGATTAGAAATAGACCGTCAAGTGTACGTAAGCGTGATAGTGCTACGTAGCTCATGCCTTCTTTAAAGACTGTGTTACCAATATCCATCATTGCTTTGTCTAGGGTAAGACTTTGTGATTTATGAATCGTGACTGCGTATGCAAGAGTTAGAGAAAATTGTTCTCTGCGTACATACATATCTTTGAAGAGAAGGAATCTACCTGTTGAGCGTCCTATCCGTTTTACTTCTGAAAGTTTGTCAAAGAGTATATTGACAAACTGAATTTTGTTGTCACGTGGGTATGTTTGAAAGCCAACAACTGTACCCAGTGCTCCATTAACTAGTCATTGGTCCACGTCAAGGTTACGTTTAAGCATTACTCTGCAATTTAAGGATAATTTTAACATCTTTTCTAAGCCTGCTGTGTTTGAGATTGATTTTTCTAAATTATTTAGTCTTGTTGTGGCTTGGTCACACATGGGTAATGTCATACCATGTACATCTAGTTTGTCTGTGGCGCTAATTTCCATTATTGGTTGCATTTCTTTACTTAACATTATTTCATTGAATTTGAGACAGCTTGCAAGAGTTGGCATTAAGGCCATACAATTGACATTTTTGTGGGCTAATTGTTCCATAACATCTGTAGCACATGCATTATCGCCATAAAGTGCATTAATGTGCCGGGTTTTCAATGTTGCTTCTGCTTCTTTAGAAAGTATACCAACTCTCAAACTTTTTAAAATGTTGGCATAAGTTAGATCTGCAGATTGGCGCATGTTTTCTGTTAATTCTCTGTATTGGAAATGTTGCCAAAGGTTGACATTTCCAATGCTGCCAACAGTTTTACGGCAGAGTTTGTGCCCTAATGTTTTAAAAATAGGTTCACCTTTTACTGGTGTTAATTGAAGCAGATCTCCAAAAACAATAATGTGTTTTCCTGCAAAGAGCTCTTTATAATCTGTTTTGAGTACTTCTTGTAATCTGAGGTGAATCAAAGCTAACATCAGGTTGGAGACCATGCTGACTTCATCTATTAGTAGCATTTTCATTTGTTTCAATACTCTGCGTAATTCCATTGCAGCTTCTGCAGAAAGTTTGTAATAGTCTAATTTGTTCTGGTGTTCTACTGGTAATAGTAGTAATCGGTGTAATGTAACACCACCTATGTTGTAGGCAGCTAAACCTGTGGGGGCAGTGACAACAGCTGACAGTTTGTTGTTTGTCAATTGTTGAAGGAACTTACTAATGATTTTGATTAGGAATGTTTTGCCAGAACCAGCTTCACCACTGACGTACAGTAGTATAGGTTTATAATTATGGCAGGAACATTCTTTATTTTCATGTTTTACACCATGTGCAATTTGTTTTGTTACTTCTTGAAAAATGCTACTTTTCTCATTGTTTAGTTTTGATTGTAGTATAGTTAAGTCTTCCTTATCTTCATACTGACACATGGTGTTTTCTACTTCTATCATAGCTAATTCTGCCTCATTTGTTATTAGTGGTTCTCCCAGTGGTTCTTGGCTTCATGTTACAGAAGCTTGACTACTGTCAGGAGTATCCTTATCTAGTTGGGCTTCAAGTTCTTCTTCATGTTGCTGTTCATTGTGCAACATTGTTTTGTACTGTGTAAAGTTTACATCAGTTATAGTGCTTTCATTTGCTTTGAAAGCATCCTGATATGAGTCATAGTTATCTAGTAATTGTTCTTCTTTTCTCCATGGTTTGAAGAGTTGTAGCAGGGACATGTAATATACTTCTTTATGTTGAGGAGTCTTCAATGACAATTTGATATGATTAATTAAATTTGGTTTAGTGTGTTTAACTAAGCTGCCTTCACAGTCTGTCACTCTATATTTACCTTTTTTTCATCAGGTTTCATATTATTTTTGTATGTGTAGTTTTGGGCTATTTGGTATAGACACATGTTTTCCAAAGTATTACTTCTGTTTGGGTAGTATGTGTCCAATAAATTGTTTTTTAAAATGCCTTGGCTGTTGGGATCATGTTTGGCTATTGTTTCTATATCTTCATATGATTTTAGAACTCTTTTTCTAGATTTAGCTGGACCAAGACTTAGCCATACTATATTTTCAGATTTACCATACAATGAAGTACCAGTTAAACGATCAGCTGCTTCATAAGATCCACATTCTCTATGGGTGAGCATTTTTATGCCCAAGCTGTATAATTTCTGAGACACTATTTTATCTGATGTCAGGTCATTCCAGAGGTCTTGGAGCTCTGTCTTTTCTGCTTTAGTTAAGTATGCTGTGACATATCGTGCAACTGCAGTAGAATTGTCTGCAATGTACTGCACATCTATGTTTGCATTCCATAAGTGGGCAATGATTGCATTATAATCATTGATATATTTTTCTTCTTCTTTTCTTTTTATGTAATATGTATTTTTAGGTGACTTTCCTTTAACAGTAGGTCTAACTGAAGACATGAGGTTGTTTACTTGACCTGTATTTGTAACTGGTCTAGGGAAACCAAATCGGCATTTGGTGTAGTATTTGCCTTTGTTTTTGTATTTGCGACAACAATATTTTCCACATTTGTGTCTTTGAAATTGTAAAATTTGTGCATGAAGATCACTATTTGTGGCTTCTGATGGAATTTCACAAGTGACATATTTTTCAATAAACTGTAAAACAGTGGCATCACTGTCTTGACCAAATTTAGGAGCATCTTTAATCCATAAAAGCATGTGGATATGTGGTGCTCCTCTGGCTTGGTATTCTTTTCTACAAAAGAAGTGTTGCACTTCTCCAAGGGGAGGAACAGTTTTATTACAAATAAAATGTAGCATAGCGATGAAGCGATGGTGAAAATATCTTGAAACATTAACAGGATCCAAAGAACAAAGTTCTCAAGGTGTTAGAATATCTATGTTTGTTTTGTTTTTATTTGATATGCGTAGGAAATCATGTAAATCTTCCCATGCATATTCTGCACAACTTAATGTAACAAACCAAGTGGGTGGGCCAAGGTTTCTGATCATACAACGTACATCTCCATGACGTTGAAACCAGTACTCTTTAGTACCACGCATATTTGCTAATAGATTTGTAATATTTGATTGTAAAACCTCATCCTTTTGTTGCACTTTCTCTAATAATTGTGTAGCTGTCATATTTTGAAAGTGTGATCCTGATTTTGATGTGTGCAACTCCGTAACATAAAGTTGCTAGTTCACTTTCAAAGAGTAGGTGGAATATGTATTCCACATTTTGTATAAATCTGGGATCTTCAGAATACATCCGTAATGAGCGGTATTCTGAAGCTGATATTTGAATAGGTCTATCATCATACCTTTCTCCTTTGCCAGTAGGAAAGAGTAGAGGAAAAGCACGTGCTTCTATACTTTTTTCCCATATACTGATTGGCGATCCTTTTGTTTGACGCATTTGGTAAGTTTCCAGTACATCTTGTACGGTGTCATTACAGTGCAAAGGATGAATTGTATAATGGTCTAAAGTATTTGATATTGTAGCAGGATCTAGTAGCTCAAATTGATCAGCTTCTTGTGTTTCTTGAATTATTTCAGTTGTATCTTTCAAGTTTTCTTCAATATTAATTTCTTTGTAATATTCATTATTCTCTTTAAGATATTGGAAGGCCTGTCTAACTTTATATAAATCTACCAGCTGTTGCCATATTTTTTTGTCTTTTGTAGGTACTCCATTTACTAATATAATTAAAGATTGCTGCATTGGACGTTGCACTCCTAGAGTATGCACATTTTCTTTTAGATTTAATGGTAAATAAACTACTTTTCCACAAATGCCTTTTACCAATTCAGAGGGAGGTAATTTTGCTGTTTTTGGTTGAAGGCGTATTCTTGCTTGAAATGGGTGTACTGTTTGAATTATGATGCTCTCATATAAATTAAGTTGTTGTAGAGGTTTTGGTACTGGGTATAATTCCAAATTATTTGTGATAGAACGTGAAGGAGTTTGATTGTTGTCAAGTTTTGTAGTGCAATAACTGCAAAGTATTAAGGGCTCAGTTATTTCATATTTGTTTTCTGCTACAAGGTAGAGAGCTAATTCAAACCATTTAGAATCTTCATTGTCTTCTATTTTGTATGATAGGTCCACAGTTTTTGTGTTACTTTTATAAAAAATTCTACGGTAACATACACATACATGGTTTGGTACTTCAGCTGATGTACTTTTAAATTTTAGTATTTCTTTTTTGTATGTGTTTAGCAAAAGGTTGCCCAGTGTAGAATTGTTGCTTAATTGGTTTAAAGCTATTTCATTCTGTAAATGGCTTTCACTTCCAAAATATTTTTTCTGGATATAGTGAATTTCTTCAAGTAGGTCTTTTGCTGTACCATGTACAAGGATGTTATTTAACTTTGCTAGTGCTAAAGCAGGACTTTTAGCATAGTACAGTTTATAGACTAGATTTCTTATAGTTGAATGATGTGTTGATATCCTTTTGATATCATGGAACGTGGTTTTACAAGTAGATCCTGTAATGCAGGCCAATGAATGTCCTTCTAGTCCTGTGTATTTGCGCACTGGACAGGTATCTATATTTTGCAGTAATTTAATTTTGATTTTGTCTTTGCTTTTTAGATATTTATTGAGGAATTGGCGTAAAGATTTGAAACATTGTTTGGGAATGTTACACATTGACGTGCATGGCCATTTGTACACTAGACGTTCTGATTCAGTTGAATGGAGGGGTAATTCTAAGTTTTCAGGGCATATTTTTGTAAGAAGTACTTCTTGTTCCATTATGGTATTATTCACTTTTTCATAACCTCGACCACTGCTATGTATGGCAATTGTATTCGTTTGCTTTTGTTTGTACGCTTCTTCATTAAAATATGGTTCTGTGCTTGTAGTGTGATTCCATTCACCTCCGCTGATACTTAAGAAGTTCTTTCTGTTGATATTTCGCTTATTGAGAAGTCTTTTTTGTAATTTAGTTATTAGTTTTGTTAGTGGTTTCATTTTGTTTAACAGTAAAATAAATACATTTCTTTTGAGAAGAATTGCACTGTTCATCAATGCTTCTAAGATTAATTTCCTACGATAGGTTTTAAGCTTTGAACCTGATTTCTCTCCTGTTTTTATAAGATTTTGAAGGACTTTGTGACGGTATATTTTGGCTAAAATACTTTTCTTGGTATGCTTACTTTGCACTATATTAAAATTTGAAGTAGTTTTATCTGTACTGATAGCTGATTTTCTGTTAATTTTTTTTTAGTTTGTTTTACATTTTGATAGAGGAAGCAAAGTTGTTGTACTTGAAACTTCTTGTGTTTCACTAAATGATTGTATTAGCTGTTTTGTTTCAACTTTTTTTACAAATTCTGCTAGAGATGGATGCTTATGTTGGACACCTTTATTTTCATTTGCTCTACTTTTGCGTTGCTTTCTATGGACTTGACTTTTGGTAGGCATTCTTTAGGGTCTGTTGAAAAAAATAAAGAAGATATGGGTTGGGGTGTTCTGGAATGTATGTGTGTTGTGTGCATGAGTGTTTGAGTAAGATGATAAAGATGTATGTAATGGTGTGTGATTGTGCATTGGGAACTAAAACTAGTAGGGATAGGTATTCTTGAATTTATTTGTTACTAAACTGGGGTTCAGATGACAAAAAAAAGTAAGCTAGTGGTGTGGAAATGTACAAATAGTAAATCTAATGTAGACAATTAAAACAGTTGTTTGATCTATAATATGAAAATTGCAGTGGTTCAGTTGGGTAATTTGTGTGTCCAAAAATAGAAATTTGTGGGCCATTCTGGCTGTAAATCGCTGTTTGAGACATGGACATTTTTGGACAAAATGGTACAAAATCTCTATTTTTAGAAACCGAAATAGCTCGTATTAACGTTATAGTATATTTGATTAAAAATACAAATATTATGGTGATATTTTACTTACTTTTTTTTTTAATTAACAGGTAACTTCTTAGTTTTTTTGTCTTCTTCGAATTCGGCTGCTTCTTTTCAGGAAACTGGTCTTCACTGCAATTGTAAAAGCTTCAAATTAGTAACTTTGTTTGTATATAGCACTGTTTTTAATTTAGATATTGATTTTTTTAATTGAAATCCTCAGTGCCTTCTTTAAAACCATTAAACTAATTTATTTACATAAGATACATTGCATCAGTTCAGTACATATATGTTCTTAATGAACAAATTGTATTGAATGACTAACTGTAGCAAAAAAAAATATCTTTACTATGTCTTGTGAAATTTATAATATATTAGTGAATACCACTATTTCCGTAAGTAAACTGTTCTAGGTAATAGCGCCTGAATGTCATGTCTAATTTAAAGTAATTAAGTAAATAAATAAATAAAAACAAAAAATATGAAATTGTATAAGTATTTTCATAAAAGTTTAAACATAGATTGTGTTTGCATGCAATTTTGTTTGAATATATGTAGTCTATATATTTCATTTAAAAAATGTTAGTTTAACATGATTTGAGTGTGTGTGTATAAAGAAAGTAAATAGTATAAAGGTTTATAAGTGATAGTTGATTTTAGGAAATTGAAAAAAGTACAGTAAATTCATTTTACAGATTTTACAAGGTAAAAGTCTGTTTGAAAATGTGTTCATCTACTATACAGAAAATATGCATACCTGAAGTTTGTGTTCATGCATATGGATATGCATGGAGCTGCAAGTAGAAATCTTGAAGACTTGTACAGTATTTCTGGTAGATGCTGCTTGCCAATGATATGACACTGCAGTACATTTGCAGTGCTGATCTATGATGATGCAGTTAGATGTAGAGGTCTTGAATGTGATTGGTGCATGGTCATGTGATTTTTGAGGTATATCCAATGAGGGAATGGCAGAGAGAGTGTAGTGGAAATGGTAGAAGGGCTGTTCATGTTATGATATGTCCGCGGACATGGCGGTAGTTCGCGGATATCGGGAGTTACATCCAGGGATTTTTGGGTTCAGAAGTCATGCGAATGAGAATAAGCACTGAAAGGGATTGGTCAGGAAAGTTTGGTGGGTGTGTTGTGCCAGGAGAGATTTTCTCAGATACTCTTTTTGCTGAGAGAACAAAAGATAGCTATGGCTGTGTGTTTCAGAAAACAGATTGTTTGGATTTTAGGAGATTCGTGGATACATTGGTTGAAGGTGCATGCAGAAAGCTGTGGAGTAGCTGTAGATCTTGGATTCCCACATGTGGAAGTACACTGGCATGGAGTACGTGGAATGAAGTGGTTGGACTTGCTACCTCTCTGTGCTACTTTGGAGACAGAGCAACATCCAGACATAATTGTAATTCATTGTGGAGGGAACAGTTTAGGACATGTTACTGGAATTTTTTTGCAATTTGCTATGAAAGAAGGACTGAGGAAGGTTATGGACACGTTTCCTAATTCTCAAGTGATATTTTCACAGACAAATGTGGCTTCGTTCTTCTTCATTTGGTCCACAAATGGAAAAAGCAAGGCGCAATGTTAATAAGGCTGTTTGTGGCTGTCTCAGAGATTTTGGCATGTCTTCTTTTCACAATGAAAATATTATGTTTTGTAGTACATACATTTTTCGCAGAGATGGAGTCCATCTTACTTATGCTGGCAATCAGATTTTTCTGAGAAATGTACAAAATGCATTGCGACCTTTTTTGGAATTACAACAACGATTTTGAAGTAGATGTTAAGCATTTACAATTTTTGACTTACAAACACCACCCAAAGGCTCTTTTCAGAGCCACCACTTCTTTTCAGAGAAAATTACAATGTTTGTGATGGAGTAGCAACCCAATTTTTTTAATGTCCGCGAACTGTCCGTGGACTTCTAAAAAAAATACAAAGAGCCCTGCTTCATTTATTTTCACTTCTATTTTTTAACTGGGAAAGGCGGCTCTGAAAAGAGCCTCATTTGTTTTTGATTTTTGTAATTTTGTATTTTTTTGGGTTTTTCAGACACGACACACTAGGAGAGGAGGGTAAAGGAGGGTAAAGGGGGACACCAACCACAGGGATAAGAAAGGGCGAGCTGAGAGAGGAAGATGTAGAGTGGGTTTTATTTGGGTAGTGAGCAGGTCATCTCGTGCTCTGAGACGATAGTCTCAAAAGCACTCCGAAGTCGCTCCCCCCTGTAGAGTACTGTGTCACTCGAAAGGTAAGGGTCATCAGCATTCTGTATGGCCTGTGAGGCAGCTTGAGGAAGACACTGTCCCACAGAGGTGGTCCTTGTGGTGACAGGATCAGAAACAGAGGATGAAGTAGAGGAAATCAACCTGCTACGTTCTTCGCAAGATACAACCCTGCAAATAGCCCCAGAGTGAAATGACCTCAGGTGTCGCTTCATAGTAGTGGTCCCAAAGCTGTACTTACTGTGCTTCCCGCGACTGAGTATCATTTTGCACTAATTGCAGGTAACACGGTTCGCACGAGCCTTAGGAACATTACCATGAATGGTAAATAACTGCCACACCCAAGACTCAAGCCTAGTGTGGGTAGTAGGGTTTTCCTCTACCTCATTCTCACCATCCTCTTCTTCCTCCTCCGCATCCTCACTCCTGTTCCCCTCTTCAGGCCCTTGGGGAGGTGGTGGGGGTGGTGCTGAAGCAGGTGCAGCACCAAGTGGCAGTTCAGCAGCCAAGGATGCCATCTCGATGATGGTGTAGTCTGCAGGTGGCAGCGAAAATCACTGTGTTCTGAAGAATAGCCAGAAACACAATGGGAATAAGCTCTTGGGTGTGGTCTTTTATAGGGGTGCTTGTGCGCGGTTCGCGGACATGTGCACTGTCCGCGGACAGATCGAACACAAAAAAAGGATTGGAAAGTTTCAAAAGGTATATAGAAACTCAAGATTGGTATGTGGGACTTGTGCCATGGTGAGTTTTTATTGAAAAATATTATGGATTAACTGAAAATGTACTTTTAAATTGTTCGGGGACACGAACAGTGTCCGCATTTCAGGACACACGATAAGCGTGGGCGCGATCATATGATCCGTTCGCGAACTAGTCTGCGAAGGAAGCGCCTGTCTGCAGGACACCAAGTGCAGGGATATTGGTTTGCGCATGCGCATTGATGTCCTACGGACACTGTTCGGGTTCTGAAGTAATTAAAAGTGCGTCACAGGTGAAACGAACATTTCAGGACACCGCATGTGTTCTTAGAACAGTTTAAACTTGGTAGCGAACAGTAAGGACAGATATAGTGTTCTTCAGGACACGTGTAATTTCATTTATGTACGAACATTTCAGGACACCAATTGTGTTCTTAGAACAGTTTCAATTGGGTAGCGAACACTACGAACAGGTACAGTGTTCTTCAGGACACCTCCATTTTCGTTTACGTACGAACATTTCAGGACACCAATTGTGTTCTTAGGACAGTTTCAACTTGCTAGCGAACAGTACGAACAGGTGTGGTGTTCTTCAGGACACCTCCATTTTCGTTTCTTTACGAACATTTCAGAACACTCGCACTGTCCGCGGACACTTTTATTGTTTTTAAAAAAAAACGGAAACTATTCACAATACAATATAAAAATTAAACTTTATTTAACATATATTAATAATTTATGACGGAGAAGGTGAGGCAGAAACAAACAAAAACAGGAGAATTTGGGGTTTCAACATGATTGGCATTAGGTGAAGAAGGGATGGAAGTCTCATCAAAACGTTTTGGATTATGGAGAGGGTTTGGGGATAATTGACTGGGATATGGTGAGGAGGGACAAGTACATGTGGGGCAATGGTACGAGGTTTTTGGTTTGAAATGATTTTCTACAAAAGCTTTTAAATTAGCCAACAATACATCCATTTTTTCTTCTATATTGTGAAGACTGTTATCCATAACACGGTTTTCTGAAGTTTTTTTCTATTTTGGTATGCTCTGTACAAAAAAATAATATATATGTTAAATGTATATAAAAAAAATAATAAATAAATGGTTTATATTATAAAGTGTTTACCATTAGTTTCACTATCTTGTGACATTTCTTCATGTGGGAAACTGTCCTCTAGCCATTCCAGATTACTAGACATTTCTGTGAGAAAAAAAAAAAAAGATAATATATTTTTTAATCTAATACAGAAAGTTTATAAATATATGAGTAAAATGAAGTACACTTACTATTTCTGGTAGGATATGTCCTATGTATTCAGTGGGTCCGGTCTTGTTCTCAGTTCTGTTGTGTCTGTGAGGTAATTATGTTGGAAGCCAATTTATCTTCTTGTGGTATATTCCATTTCAGAACATATTGTATTTAAATGAATGGTTAGTGTGTTACATATATGGGTTACATTTCTTATGTATTACTATATATAATGTGTTTGTATGCTGCTTTTTGAATTTGTTAAATGTTCCTATATTATGATATAACAATCAAACATACCCCACCACCCCCCTCCCCCACAGTTTTAGGTAGTGGTACTGTTCTCCGAACATGTCCGCGAACATTAAATAAGTTCGCGGACATCAAGTTCATAAGAAGAGATCTAGTCAGTTCCATATGACATGTATATAAAGTCAAAGTCATTATTGTTAAGTTGTGCTACTAAAAAACTATGAAATTCAGTGAAAAAACCTTGTTAAAGGGACGTTATGGTTAAGTTGCGCTACTAAAAACCTATGAAATTCAGTGAAAAAACTTTGTTAAAGGGACGTTATGGTTCCAAGTAAAACCGAAAAACCCTTGAAATTCGCCAGTTATGGTAAGCTAAGCAACCATAACTCGCGCCACCACCGTGCACTGCTAAGACTAACACCCAGGACAAAGATGACATCACAAATGTCATTGATGACATGTTGGAATCATTTGTGGCTATGTTTTCTATCTCTTAGTAGGATTTTAGAACTCTTTTCAGGATAAAGTTGGTCCAAGGTTCAGCCAGACAGTGATCGTATTTGCCATAAAACAGTAACTGTGAAACAGTCTGCAGCTTTGTAGCACCCGCATTCTCTATGGGAGAGCATTTTTATACCAAAGCTCTACAATGTTTGTGATAGTGTTTTGTCAGATGCTATGTCATCCCAGAGGTCTTTTAGCTCTGTTTTGTCAGCTTTGGTGAGATAGGCTGTGACATATCTTGCAACTGCAGTGGAATTGTCTGTATTGTATGTCTATGTTTGCATTCCACAAGAGGGCAATGATTTGCATTGTAATCATTGACATACTTGGATGCTTCGTCACTTTTAATGTTGTATGAATTTTGAGGGGATCTGCCTTTTACTCTGTGTCTAACAGCAGACATCAAGCTATTCACTTGTCCTTTTTTGCAAACAGGTCTAGGGAAGCCAAAGTGACATTTGGTATAATATTTGCTTTTGTTTTTATATCTACGTTGGCAGTATTTGCCACACTTATATTTTTGGAAGTGTAGGACTTGTATACGAAGCTCACTGTGGTTTCTGAAGGAATGTCACATTTAATGTATTTTTCAATATCATGGCCAAATTCAGGAGCATCTTTTATCCACAATAGCATGTGGATGTGTTGTGCTCCTCTAGATTTATATTCTTTTCTCCAAAAGAAGTGTTGCACTCCTCTGAGCAGAGGGGTAGTTTTATCGCAGATAAAATGCAGCATGGCAATGAAGCAATGGTGAAAGAACCTTGATACATTGACAGGGTCAAGAGAACAGAGTTCTCCTAGTGTTTTTATATCTAGTCTATTTATTTTGGTGTGCAGTGCGTAAGAAATCACGTAAGTCATCCCATGCGTATTCTGCACAATTTAAAGTAACAAACAATGTGGGTGGGCCTAGGATCCTTAGCATACAGCGCACATCAGCGTGATCTCATAACCAGTATTCTTTTGTACAGAGCATGTTTGCCAAGCGATTTGTGATACTTGACTGCAGAACTTCATCTTTTTCTTTTATTTTTTTTAAGCAGTTGGGTTTAAAAAGTTAGAGCCCGTTTTCAATGTGTGCGCAACTCCATAACAGAGTTGCTAGTTCACTTTCGAAGAGGTTGTTGAAAATGTATTCGACATTTTGTCTGAATCTGGTGTCTTCAGAATGCATTATTAAAGAGCGATATTATGATGCACTAATTTGCCTGGACCTTTCATCATGGCTTCCTCCTTTTCCGAGTCGAGGAAAAGAACGTGCTTCAACACTTTTTTTTCCCATATGCTCATTGTGTATTGTTTGGCGTGATGCATTTGATATCTTTGTAATGCATCGTGAATGGTGTCTTTGGAGTGTAGTGGGTGCCTTCTATACTGGTCTAAAATGTTGACTGCAATAACAGAATCTACACATTCAATTTCACCAGTTTCTGGAGAGTCTTAATAATTTGGGTGGTTTCTCTTAAGTTTTCCTCTATGTTTATAATAATTTGGCATTTATATAGCGCTACGAATCCTCAGGCATCTGCTTATTATTACCCATGGTGTGTGGTGCTCTATATTTGTAGTATTCATTGTTTTCTTTTAGATATTGTAGGGCTTGTCTATCTTTGTTTAAGTCGACTAGTTGTTGGCAAATTATTTTGTCTTTTGTTGGCACACCATTAACTAGTATAAACAAAGATTGATCTACTGGTCGATGTACTCCTAGAGTTTGTACATTTTCTTTTAGATCTAATGGCATTTATACTACCTTGCCGCAGAAGCCCTTTAGTAGCTGGGATGGAGGTAATTTGGCTGAATTCGGTTGAAGGCATATTATAGCTTGAAATGAGTAAACTGTTTCTGTTATAATGCTCTCGTACATTACTAATGGCACGTGATGGCATTTGGTTATTGTCAAGCTTTGTCTTGCAGTACGTGCAAGATGTTGAGGGGTCAGTTATTTTGTATTCAGTTTCTGCTGTTAGATATAAAGCTAATTGGACCCATTGGGATTCTTCATTGTTTTCCATTTTGTAGGCTAGATCTACTATATTGTTGCCCTTTTTATAAAACATTCTGCGGACAACAGACACATTTGGTCTGGTATTTCAGCAGAGGTGTTTTGAAACTTAGCTATTTCTTTTTATATGTCTTTATTAGGATGTTGGCGTTTATAAGGATTTCGGTAATGTTTTCTAAAAGGTACAGAATTTTCTAAGTCAACTTGAGTTGGATGGGCTCTATTTTTTGAAGCAGTTCTTCGGCTGTTCCATGTAGGAGAATGTTCATTTAAATGTTGCAGTTCTAGAGCAGGATATTTTGCATACTATAGTCGATTCACAATATTTCGTATAGTAGAATGGTGTGTCAATAACATTTTGATGGGGCGGAAAATGCTATTGCAAGCTGTTCCTAAAATGCAGGCTAATGAATGTCCTCACAGACCAGTGTGGCTTGGCACTGGACAGGAGTCCATGGTTTGTAAAGGTTTCATTTTACTTTTGTCTTTTAGTTTCACACAGTGACTGAGGAATTTGTGTAAAGATGTAAAGGATTGTTGGTGTACATTACACGCTTAACTGCATATCCATTTGTACACTGGATGGTTTGTTTTGGAGAAAGGAGCATTTGGTTCAACGTTTGTTGGGGACTTTTTTCTATAAGAGTTTGTTTTGCCATAATTGTGTGTTCCACCATTTCATACCTTTGACCATTATTGTCTATGGCCATTGTTTTTTTGTACTTTTTTATATGCTTCTTCATTGAAATATGGTTCTGTGCTGCTTGTGTGAATCCGTTCACCATTACAGAAGTTTGAAAAGGTTTGTATATTGACACTGCGCATGTGTAAAAGTAGCTTTTTTAATGTATTGATTCATTTAGTTAGCAGTTTCATTGTATTTAAAATAAATACAAGCAATGTTCTCTTTAGTAGAACAGCGCTGTCAATTAGAGCTTGCAGGATTAGTCTCCTGCAGTCATTTTAAGGGTAGATCGTGACTTTTTAGCTGTTTTTATAAGATTGTGAAGAACATTTTCGGGAATTACATTTTTTGGATTGCTTTAACGTGACCACTATAACACTTGTATATAGAGGGTTATGTTTGTTAGTAGGTCTGCTTTTTTTGTGCATTATTTTTACTTTTAGTTTTTGCAAGAGGGGCCTTACCTTTTTAAGTCGTGGCAGGTTTAGTTTTGTTGAGTGAGGTTACTAGCTCTTTTCTTTCTTTTCTATGGAGTTGTTTTTTAGTAGGCGTTTTATTGTGTCTGTTGGGAAAAGAGAATTTTTGCGCAGGAAAGTTGTGCAATGTATATTATTGTATTGTGCATGGGTTTGTGGGTGTGACTTTACAGATTAATAGAGTGCTGTTTTATTGTGAGGAGGCATATTAAGTGTGGTTGGGAAGGTTCTGAGAGTCAGTCTGCAGAGGTGTGATGGTGTTGGGTTAGTGACTAAGGGAGTGGTGTTGTGATAGACTCTGTAGGGTGATTGTGTTGTGGTGAGCAACAGAGTGGGTGTTGCAATGGTGGTACATAGATGGGAATAGTAAGAGTGTGTATGGTGGAATATAATGGGCTTGAGTGAACGAAATGTTGGTTTGAAAAGAGTAATCTGGGGTAGTATACAGTGGAACTGTGCTGCTGTAATTACATACATATATATGGTACATTAATGTACTTAGTTGGATGCGAAGAGTATTCGTTTTTCGGTTGTTGTCTTAGGAAATGTGCTTCTTACGTGTAATTGTAAAAGAAACTTAGTGGGGATATGTGGTAATGGCAAATGCCCTTTAGAAAGCAAGGTTGATATTTATGAAGGAAGGAGGAGTGATGGGGAAAACAGTTGATACAATTGTGGACGGTTAAAAATGGTTGCTTTCAGGAGCATTTTCATGAAAGTCTAGAAATGTGCATGTGCATTTGCAGAAGCTCTAACGTTTTGTAAACAAGATGAAAAAATTATGGAAAAGATTTTCAGTACACTTTTAAATGGCAGTTGGTGTGCAGAAGTTTAATATGCTAGGAGTATATGCATACTTGCAAACATGATGCATTCTTATCTGTAGGCGTTTATGCACTCCTAGATTTTTTTGTTTGCATTCTGAGCCTTGTAGTTCCACTTTTCCCATTGTGAAAGTTGGAGTACGAGTCACAGAATGTAGAGAAAAAGTATGACTGCACATGCAGCTGAAGATTGGAATGGTTAATGTTGGGAAGTATCCATGCACTGTCAATATATTAAACTGGCACACACTGAGTGCCAATTACAAAAGGTGTAAACATCTATTTTATCTGCTTTTACTTTATTATGAAAAAGTGACAGTGCTGCTGTAAATTCAGATATGCATTTTGAACTTTCTTCAAAACGCTTAAATAAAATATTTGGAAAAGCAGAGCATTTGTTATGTTTAATCGATATACATGTCACAGTTTTGAACCTTGAAGTTAAGTTGTGTTTTTTTCTTTGCATTCTGTGACTTGTAGTTTGAGTTTTATAATGAGCAAGGTTAATTGGAAGTGACGGAATGCAAAGGAAAAAATAAAGACTTAATGAGCACCTATAAATTGGAATGGTTGATGCTGGGAATGTTATGCATGTGCTGCCAACATATTAAACTGGCAGAAACTAAGTGCCAATTAAACATGGTCTAAAGATCATTTTTATCTGCTTTTCCTTTATTTTATGAAACAGTGACACAGTGCTGCTATATATGCACATATGCATTTCTTTACTGTCATCAAAGTGATTGTAAATAGAAACATTTTGAAGTACAGTGCATTGTAATTGGTTGTTGCTTCATGTGAGCAGGTGAATGCTGCAATGCATGGTATTTGCTAGAGTGGTTAAAAAAGGGAATATGCTTATTGAGAAGCTTATTCCAGGATAAGTAGCAGAACCCCCTATAAATACATACATTTATGAAACAGTTGAAGATTTTTTTTTTAAATGTAAGCATACCTATACTATGTTTTGTTAGATGCAGCCCTTGTGGAATCTGGAAATAGAAATCTTTGATAGTTTTTGGTGCAGATGCCTTTCATTAACAGGAGCTTTGTACTCTGAGAGTTCAAGTGTACACCTGAAGTGTTGAAGTGAGATGACAGGCTTAGGTGTAGAGGTTTTGAATGTGATTGGTGGATGGATGTACGACTCTTTGAAAGCAGACAATGATGGAGTGGTGAGAACATGAAAGTAGAAAGGGTGGAAGGGCTGCGCCTGTGTTATGGGGTCCGCAGACACTGTGGTCATCCGCAGACAGCATTTGCGACATCCGGGTATTTTGTGGATGCCTGGCATGGAAAGGGGACTGTGGGGATTAACCAATCAGGTTTGGAAAGTGACTGGAATTTCATTGCAGTTTGCAATGAAGGAGAAATTGGGCAAGTTGAAGGAAATGTTCACTAATTCAACAATTATTTTTTCACGATTGCTTAGAGACGTGTGTGGATGCGTTAAAGTTCATTTGGTCCACAAATGGAAAAAGCGAGGCACAATGTCAATAAAGCTGGGTGTGATTTTGTTCGAGATGTTGGCATGACATTGTTTAATAATGAGAACATTACATTTGATTGGGACATTTTTTCAGAAAGATGGAGTCCGTCTAACTGATGTGAGTAATCAGATTTTTGTGGAAAACATTCAAAATGCTTTGAAGTTGTTTTTTGTGAAAGTGAGAAGAGATAATTAAATCCAGTCACATTTTCTTCGTTCAGTTTATAAAACCACATTTTAAAAAAAAGATATAAAACACAAAAAAAAGTTTCTTTTAAGAGCCACCCTTTGTGAACGCAAAACAATTAAAATGATTTCAATTCTTACACACCATGACTGGATTTTTTAGATGTCAGCGGACTACCCCCACTGACCATCGACTATGCGGGCTGCATTGGGGGCCTGTGACTTTTTTCTCACTTCTATTTTTTAACTGTGAAAGTGGCTCCTAAAGGAACCGTTCTTTTGTTTTTGTATTCTTTTGTGCTTTTTTGAGTTTTTTTGCAGGAGAAGGAAATTAAGGTGGGGAAGGGAGGGGTGGGTATGGGTACCAACCACACAGATGGAGGGGCAGGTAGACATGGGAGTGCCTTAAATTATATGTATGGGGCAGTGTTTCTTGTGCTCTTGGACAACTGTCTCAAAAGGACTGCAAAACTGCTCCCTCTGCACATTAGTGTGTCGTAGTACATCCTGAACACTGTGACCCTCAAAAGGTAAGGTTCCTGTATGGCCTGTGAGGCAGCCAGTGGGATCCTCTGCCTCGGAGGAGTGCACTGTGTGCTGGCAGGAGCGGTTGAGGAAGATGGCACAAAGAAAGATAGCCTGATAGAACGGACGTGGTGGTGCATTGATGTGGTCCGGAAGGAGTAGTGCCCCTGTTATCCTCTCCCCTGGATAGCCAGATTGAGAAGGAGGAAATGTAAAATGGGTGGGGCCCGGTCAAGCGAGTCGCAAATAGGCCTTGAAAAGTTGTAAAAATCTGCCAGATAAATCAAAGATGGGTCTGGGAGATGTTTAAGGGTAACGTTTCAACTTACTTGAAACACTCTTGATTGATGGGAAAGCACTTTTAAACTGTTTTAAATGGGTGCAGTCACATGTAGGCGTCCGTAGCCTGGCGGCCATCCGCAGACACCCATCGGGAGGGAATCGCAGGGCGCATGCGTTGGGTGTCCCTAGAACAGGCGCAGTGTGTCATGCGAAAGCGAACATGTCCAGAGCTTGCACCTATCTGGGGGCACCTCCATTTTGAGTGCAAACACCCTGGACAGTCGTAGTGTTGGCAGACTCATAATAGGAGTTTTAAAAAAATTGGAAACATTACACAACAATAAACAAAACACTTATAGTACAAAAAATATATTTATTCAAGAGAGGGATGGGGTATATGAATGGGAAACAAATGGGAAAATTAGGAATGTGTATACAATAATTATGAGTAAGGGAGTGAGGTTTCATCAAAGCATCTTTGATTAAAATGTTCTGAATTTGATGGGGATGATTGCTGGGGACAATGAGGACTGGTGCAAGATGTACAATGGTAGAGAACATTTTAAAGGACATGATTTGTTACATACTGTAAAAGTTCCTTAAAATCATTACTCCCTTCATCCAAATTTTAGACAAGTTCATAATTTGAATATTTACAGTTGGGGTTAGGACTTCTGTTTGTGGTTCTTGGGATAGTGTGTAATTAAACTGGGGCATGGTTTCTTCATGAAAACTATGTACTGTAAGAAAAATAGAAATTATTATTTTAGTAAGGCATGTACAAAATCCATTTGTTTATATTAAAATATGTATTGTATACCATTGGAGAGGTTATCGTTGCTCATTTTCTTATGGGAAGTTCTCCTCTAACCACTCAAGTGTGCTTGAAAAAAGTGCTTCTGTTTTATAACACATGGTTATATAATGAAAGCTAATAACAGAAATAAATACTATGCACATACCGTTTAGTAAGAATTATATGTAGTGTACAGTTATGGTTTGTGATTGGTGCATTCTGTTGTAATGTGTGCTAAATAAACAAATAAATAAACACATCATTTGTATTTTTAAAATAAGTGTTTGTACAAACAGGTATATTTGCATGTTATAAACATTAGCTGTGATTTTGTGTACATCTGTGCTTTCTGTGGACTTCATATCTGCCATATTGGCCGGGGGGAGGGGAAGAGTATAATAAAAGAGACTTGTAGCAGATTAAGGGTGCACACTGGTAAAAAAAAAAAAAAAAAACATCAAATTCACTGAAAAAACTTTGTGAAAGGGACATTATGAAATTCACCAGTTATGGTTAGCTAAGCAATCATAACTTGCACCAGCACCTTGCACTGCTAAGACTAACACCCAGGACATCAAAGATGACATCACAAATGTCATTGATGACTTCACTGATGACATCACATATGAAATTAATTTTGATGAAAAGTCCCTAAAAGGGGTTGTTTTTATAATGTTGATAACAGTATGTCAGGATTGATAGGGAGACCCATCATGAACTACTTAATCTATTAAAGAATGTAATCATCTACACAAAACATTAGGAGGGTAATTCATGGAATAATTGAGTGCTGAAATTTGTGGCACAAGTGTGAAAAAACTAGCGCACGCGTGCGATTCACGGAAGGCCCTGCGCATGTTTTTCCCAGGATGTGCGCCAAATACGCGCTTACCTTACACTTCACTGTGACTTTCCAAACGCGTGCGAGACTGTCAGGAAGGTCCGAAATCTCCTCTTCCTCCTTAGTTAGCTTTGGATTGTCCTTTGTTCGAGTCTTCACCCCTTTTTTTTGAAGATAGGGACGACCAAGGTAGGACGCCACAGTGACACCGTGTGGGTGATCTGTGGCAACCCTCCTCGGTCGCTGGTCAATGGGGAAAAAGCCAGAGGCACAAAAAACCCCAGAAGAATAGGATCTTCAAATGCAGAGAAGTAGTAGACTCACTCCGGAGGCAGCGGCAGAGGGAGAGGAACTGGTGGACACAGTCCGGAAATAGAACAAGTTCCAACGAGAATCGGGTATGAGACCGGGTAATGGGAAAAGTTCCAGTACAGAATAGACAGAAGAGGGCTGGGCGAGGCAATCCACAAGACAGGCAATGGTCGGTTCACGGAGAGATAAGCAGAATAGGAACAGAGGAGGGCAAAACAAAAAGGAGAGGACCAAGAGAGGTAAGCACAATACTAGAAGGAAGCAAGAATCAACAGAAAAGTATAGAGAAAAAGGCACAAGACGGGAGGGAGGAAGGATGAAAGACGGGAACGGAACAGACAAGGGAGGAGGAGCCAAGAACGAGGGGAGAACCTGGCTCAAGGTACAGAGAGCAAAGAAAGGGAAAAAAGGGCGAAAAAGGAAAGAAAGGACAACGGCGGGAAAAAAGGAAACTCCACGAAAAAACAGCAGCGCTGGAATAACAGGACGAAACACTGTATGTTGCAACGCACCCGACCCCGGAAGTGAAAAGGTTAAACACCGGTGTCGGGAATGCTGCAACAACAGCTAGACCTGCACAGCGCGTTTCCCAAAAAACGTGATGGAACCCGCTATGGCGAGCGCAGCTTCCACTTCTTCCAAAGCCGCCAGGTTCCCTGAGGCGTGACAGAGACAGGAACGGGGAAAGCGCACAACTTCTCACACACACAACTCCCCCCCCCTAAAAAGGGGGCGGAAAACAGGGAATGGGGAACAACGCGTGAAAATGTAGGCTTAAAGTGGGAAGTACCGCTGGGAAACACACGCAACGGTCACATGCTAGTGAACAACACGTATTCATGGAATTGAATAGGGAAAACCCGCACATATCAAAACACATGCACAAATACGTCCGCCACAAGAAAGCAGGCAGAAGCGCCCCCGCGCAGCATAGAAGTGCGTGCCAAAAACAAACAAGCATATACAGCTACGATGAATGTCCCATTCCTCGCAGCAGTGATCGTGGGACACCGCAGAAGGGGGAGAATAGCCAGGAACTGCTTTTTTATGCCCAGGACCAGCCTTTTTGGGATGCCTGATGACCAGGTCTATGGCAGGTAGATGTTCCCACCTCATATCATCCTAGAGCTGGTCACTGAGTGGGAGGATGAACACACATCACGCACCCTGTGCTGCCAAGCATTGAGCCCCTTGGAGAAGGTGCTCAATGTACTGCATTTTTTGGCCACTGGGTCATTTCAGCAGACAACTGCCATAGTGGGGGAGCGTATCATAGCCCACGTGGTCACGTTGCCTACACCAGGTGTTGGCAATCATCAATGTGCACCACTCAGTCCGCAGGAACATATACATGCCCAGAACACCCACAGAAAAGCAGCCCGTGGTCCACGACTTCTACCGGGTGGTACACTTTCCCAAAGTGCTTGGTGCCATAGATTGCACCCATGTGGCCCTACGTCCACCTAGGACCATTGAAAACATCTACCGCTACCGCAACCACAAGCACTGCCATTCCATCAATGTGCAGGTTGCATGCGATGCCAGGAGAATCATCACCTCTGTCTATGCAAACTATCCAGCGTCTACCCATGACAGTTTCATGTACAGAATGTCTGCCCTGAGCCAGGCCCTGGAAGCTGGGAATCATGGCAACACATGTCTCATAGGTGAGTACAAATGCCTGTGCACATGCATGCATGTCACACACAGACACATATACAAGCCCAACTAATGACAACCATTATCACCTTACCAGGGGACAGTGTCTACCCTCTGAGCACCTAGATGATGATGCCAATATGGAACCCCTACCACACCACCCCAGGTAAGACACAATGCAGCCCATATTGCAGCCAGGGTCATAGTGGAGCACACATCGGGAGTGCTCAAGTCATGCTTCCGCTCCCTTGACCGCTCTGGCGGACAGCTACTATATGCATCCCCAGTAGTGTGCAGGATAATTGTGGCAGCATGTGTCCTGCACATGTTTGCAACACAGCGAGGCGTACCGGTGGACATGGTGGTGCACCCACAACCCCAACCACATGCACAGGTGCTGCGCATGGGAGGGGAAAGGGCACATGGCAAGGCAGCCCATAACCAGCTTGTGGCCACATTTTTCAACTAAACTCCAACCCCTGTGGAGTGCACAAAGGCCTGGCACATACCAAGTGACAATCGATGATGAGAAAAGGACAGTTAACTGTCACAACCTTACCACCCTGAAAATGTGTCCACAGAAGTGCCACATTGTGTGCATCCCTAGCTACTTAAACACAACCAATCCCGTGTGTCCAAAAGGAACACATGCAAGGTGCATATCCCACCCACCCCCCTGCAAGTACTGGGGGCATGAAAGTACTGGTATGCCACCCAAACCCTCCCAACACCCATTACCCCCATCTGCCACACCATGCCATGGTATGCAACAGCAAAACATCAAACCAAATGCACAACACATGACATAATCGTCATGAAGTGCCACAATCACACCTGACATGGAATCTGAAGAAATGACTGACCAAAACCTCACACCCTGAAAACTTTGGCACAAATGCATGCCGCCAGTGGAATAAGCTACAAAACTCAGAATACCTGTTGCCATGCACATTGGACAATAGCAAATTGGCATTACAAACACTGTGTGCTGCGTGTGTGTCCCCTGCAACACACTGCTCACCGGACAGCACAGTGAGTGTGCATTGTGTTGGGGAAACCCCTTGAGCGTCATGAAAAATAAGTTCAATCAACCAAAAGTACCCTGTGATGAATGTACACTATCAATGAATTGGAAGTGAAAATGGATTGTAGGGACACAGCACATGCCTGAGAAGGCAATCTGGGTGCACATGTGTGCATGGTGTCATCGTATTTGGTGTGGGGGTACTAAGTGTTTGTGTCAGTAGGGACATGTATTGAATACATGCATGTGAAATGATGTGAGCCTCAGTGTCCTGTACACAGCACATGTGAACATTGCCCTCGAGGACCCCCCTGTGTTTTAAAGCACACCAATCCCCCGACACCTCAAAATCAAACCCAACATAGGATCAGCCATTGACCAGCAGAAGATATCATGTACAGAGTACCCCACATTGACAATGGCAGACAGTGAATAATCACTGATAGATTGACTGATTGTAAATCCGTATACGGCCTACATACAAAGTGCATTAAAGCACCTCAAGGAAGGAGGGAACAAGGGAGAATAACAGTACATTCCTACAAGTCCTTCAAACAGTCCAGAATGTGAAAATTAACAAACAAATCAAAATAGATAGTACAAGTACTTGTAACAATAAGGGAGAGTCTAGGGAGGGAATGTGGGGAAAAAAACTAGCATCAACATTCCTATGCCTGACGGCAATAGTTGCAGTGCAAGAGTCGCATAAGGAGGGGGGTTGAGGGAGGAGGAGGGAAGAGGTGAGGAGGGTAACAAAACAAGTGACAATCAATGGAAGGTTGATGAATAATCAAGATAGTGCTGGGGAGGGGGATAAGCAGCACAGAAGGGAAAGGGGGAACAGACTATCTGTAATCAGTGGTGGAGGGACTGATGATAAAAGTAAGTGTTAAAATAAAACTCAAAAAGGTGAAGGTGGGGGGTAGATGGACGGAGGCAGAGGGGGAAGTGTCTGTAAAGAATAAGCGGCTACGTATCACCATGCCTGACAGCCATTGGGGTAGTGCCAGAAAAAGACAGACAGAGGACAAGGAGGAGGGGAAAGGGTGGTGACGAAGGAGAGGGAGGAGAGAAGGGAGGAAGGGTCAGAGGGGGCAGAGAGAAGGAAGAGGGTGCAGAAGAGGAGGGGGTGTGACGGTGAAGGGAGGGAGATGGAGGGAGACTGGCGGGGGGCAGGGGAGACAGGGGGACAAACAAGGGACCCAGAAGGGTGGGGTACCATGGTGGACAGGGGTAGACAGGGCCTCTGTTGTGGGCCATTGGTAGTGGTGGCTGGCTCCAGCCTCCTGGTTGCCCGGATTGTCTCAAGGGACAAGTGCAACCAATGGGAGGGGGAGCAGGGCCAGGCCACAAACAGGACAGTCAAGTCAAGTCAAAAGCAATGTGGCCATATTTCAAATGGCACAACAAAACACCAGGCAGGGCTGCAAGATGGCCAAAGCAGGGGAAACAAGGAATTGGGTGTCGATCAAACACTAGGTCACAAGGATAACTCAAGGTGCAGTGTTGATGCAGCATATCAAAATCACTGTAGCCTAAGTGTCCCAATGCAACATTGTCAGCACATGGACCCCTCCCACCATCAGTGTGTGTTATGCAGCCAAAGGGTGCAGCAGGAAGTGCATGAACATAGAGAGTCAAGTCACAAAAAAAATCACAAGCAACATGATGAAATGCGCAGTCAACAGAATACTCACCATGCATTGGAGAAGCCATCCGGAATACCCACTAGGGGTGTACACACAAGTAGGACTGCAGGCTGGCCACAGATATGACGGAAGCCCAATGCCCCTGTGTAAGATGCTGTCACACCAAGCCATCCTTGCAAACCATGGAAAGGGGATGCAGGAGTAGCATATATGTCAGGACCCCAAGCAAAACACATACAGGAGACAAGCCTGAATGGGCCCTGCTGGAAAACACAGTGGATGCCTTCAAATGTCACAAAGCACCACACTGTGACATGAATGCACAATAGACAAAAAAAAAAAAATTAAAAAAAAATATTGCAGGCCAAAAAAAGAAAATGGCCACATACGACCCAGGGAGTGGGGGGTTACACCCAGGAGGGAGGAAGCACAGGGTGCACCTAAACACCCACATGTGTAGATGTTGAGATTAAAATAAAAACAATGGGCTCAGCGCCTGCACGGGCCGACCTATGTGGGAGATAGGTTGTCGTCGTCACCCTCTGGATGGAAATCAGAAGGTGGACGCGGCACAGTTGCCTGACCACGCCTATCCACGGCTTGCTCCTCAGTGGCAGCAAGCATGCGGGTCTGGTAAGCCAGGTCCTGCATGGTAATGACATGCAGGTCAGCATGCATGACCTCAAGTGTCACACGTGCTTCCTCCTGCAAGGACTCCCGTATAAGACGGAGTTCTGCCTGTATGCCCTCACATGACAAACTGAGCACCACCGGCTTGCATGGAGTTCAGCTGAGCTGGTTCTTTCAAGCCACTCCACCCTGTCTTCTGCCCGCCTACTCTCGTCCATCATGAGCGCACCCAGAGTAGATCTGAGGGATCGGTGTTGCACCCTCAGGGCCTCACGGTGTGCCTCTGCCTGAGCAGCCAGTGCTTGATGCAGAGCCACCATTTCAGCCTGGTGTGCCCTGTCAGAGGCCGCCATGCCCAGCCTGAGTGAGTGGCACATGGACCGCGTAGCCTGCTGCTGGAGCTCCAGCTGCCTTTCAGTGAGGAGGATGGAACGGCACACAATTTCCATACCTTGAGCCATCATCTCAACTGCTCCACCCTGTTGCTGTGCCATGGCATAGATGGCTTGCTCCCACTCAGTTGACCCCGCATTGCCGAACACTATACCTGCCGGGGCCAAGGAGCCAGGGGGAGTTTTCCAAGCGATTGACCTGGCACGAGTGGGGTACGCTTATTCTGAGGGGTGCACAGGGAGTTTTCCACGTGATGGCCTGGCACAAGTGGGGTGCGCGTATTCTGAGGTGTGTGCGGCGAGTTTAACATGCGATTGGGTTGACGCGTTAGGACTGAGTGGCGTTTTTAGCACAATTTCATGGTTGGGGGGCTGTATGATGGTCCACTGGCCTTTGCGCCATGCAGGGGATTTGTGCAGATGTTTTTGGCGCATGGGGCGGGGTTGGGGACATAACTGGCACTGCTGCAGGGTCGCTGCACCACGCTGCACCTCAGTTGGATATGAATGTTTGATTCCATGAACACACGGTGCATGAAAATGGGTTTCGGCGCACGCAGCTGGCGTATGCTGGCGCACGCTCCCTCTGTGCACCAGCTGCGTGCACCACTTCTGTGCTTGAATCCATGAATTACCCCCTCAAATGGAGTGTTAATACAGGAACCTAATCATGCATGTAAATTGGCAATGGCTGCAGCATGCACCATAGAAGAACAATATTTTTAATCTGCTAATTTTGGATATTAAAGTAATGATTGCTACCTTATCAGTATTATTATTTTGAGTAATTTTAAACATGGAATAAATAGCTAATAATTCAAGATTTACTACTTACTTGTGCTAGTAGAAACAAAACAGATGAAGACCTATGATGCATACAAATCATAGGCACATACAGGGAAACTAAAAGTAAGGAAGAAAACAACAATATCAGCAGAAAATGTCAATAACATTAAAGTACATAATCATGTGTGCACATGAATTATGTACTTGAGGCCTGCGTATTTCCCCATATCTGCACCATGAGCTGAGATCAAATCCTAAGGAAAGTACTTTAAGAACATAAAAGATGGTTAACATCTAGATATATAACACATTTTAAAAGTTCATATTCTGACTTTCAGTGAACAAAACCGCCTGGCCTAGATATGTCAGAACAAAAACAAGTGGCCCATATAGGTGATGTCATCAAAGGCATTTGTGATGTCATCGTTGATGTCCTGGGTGTTAGTGTTAGCAGTGCAAGGTAGTGGCATGAGTTATGGTTGCTGCGCTTACCACAAGTGGCACATTTCTGGTGTTTTTCGGTTTTACTTGTGAACATAGCGCCCCTTTGAGAAAGAATTTTCACTGAATTTCATAGGATTTTGACCAGTGCAGTCTTAATCTGCTACAAATTCTTTATATTGTACTCACCCCCAAATTAGCAGCTGTAGAGTCAGCGGACAAAACAAATGTCTGAGGACAGGAGGAAGCATTCACAAAGCCCAGAATCATAGGGGAGAACAGAAAATGTTCTACCCATCAACCAACAAACCTATACATAAAGCAACGTTACTTTCTTTCTTACAGTACGTAGTTATTATTAAGAAACCATGCCCCAGTTTATTTATACACAACCCCAAGAATCACAAACAAAAGCCTTAATTGGCTGAGCTAAGTAATCATTTTAAAAAAGTTTTACAATATATGAATAATGTCATTAAAAATATTCCCCATCACTGTCCTTCTTGCACCCGTCTCCCTTGTCTCCAGCAATCATCCCCATCAAATTCAGAAAATGTAGATCAAAGACGCATTGATGCCTCGCTCCCTTGCTCCCCTCATCATAATTGTACCGAAATTCCTAATTCTCCTATTTATGTTTCCCATTCCGATACCCCATCCCTTTCATGAATACATGTATTTTTATACTATAAATATGTTATATATCATTGTGTGATATTTCTTTTTTTTTTTAAACCCAATTATGGATCCAGGGACAGGAAGAATGTCTGGGGTGTCCGCACTCAAAATGGAGGTGCCCCCGCACAGACGCAGTGTCCGGACATGTTTGTTTTCATATGATGCACTTTTAATCAGTCCGAGGACAGCACGCCTGTGCTATGCCCTGCGATTCATACCAGATGGCGGTCTGTGGACAGCTGTCATGGCCGCAATCATCCCCGGACATGGTCATGTGACCGCACACGTGCAGCGTGATGGGCGGTTTGAGGATGGTGTCCACATTCCACGGACAGTACAAAAGTTCATTATCAGGCATCCAGGGTGTTTCAAGCAGAAACGTGACCCTTACACAGCTTCCAGGACCATTCATGTTTGATCTGGCACATTGTTGCAACTTTTCCATGCCTATTTGCGACTCGGTTATCCATGCACTGCACGACTGTCTGCGGACGGTTCCTCAGAAGGGACTCACCCATTCATTTTCTTCATTCTGAATCTGTCTATGCAGGAGACAGCATCTTGCAGCACTTGCTTTGGAGATTATCTGCAATACGGCATCAATGGCATTGGTTATGACCATTCCTCCTCCCCAACCATCACCATCTGGAGGCCCTGGCAGGGGAACAGGCATGGTGCTACAGATCTGGAGGAAGAGAAAGATGAAGATGAGCTGGAGTAAGTCCCTACCTCCAGCACCCGGAGTGAATCCTGGGTGTGGCAATTTTTCACGACTGTTGGGGATGTCCCGAAGGCTCGTGGAGCCGAGGTCAGATGCACTGAGTGCAAAACTGTACTCGGGCGTGGAAAACCCAGGTTGTATTTCTACATGAGGCACCACACCAAATCTAATCAACCCAGTGCACTGAGGGAGGTGGTACCTTTCTCAGGGAAAAGTAGGTTGACACCTTCTACCGCATCTTCTTCAACTGCTCCAGTTACCACAAAGGATTCTCTTTTGGGGCAGAGGGTCCCAGTGGCTGCCTCACAGGCCATAGAGAACACTGTTGACCCTTACCATTCGAGGTTCACAGTGCTATGTATGCATTGGAGTGCACCAATCGGTAGGAGGCAGCAGTTTCGCAGTGCTTTCTAGGCAGCAGTCAAGGAGCATGAGAAATACTGCCCCTTACCTTAAATGTAAGGCCTGGCCAACATCTTCCTCTGTCCACCGGCCCCTCCGTAGCTGTGGTTGGTGCTCCTTAGCTCCCTTCCCTTCCCCATCTTACCTCATCTCTCCCGGGGAAAAAAACAAAAAAAAGCCACACAAAAAAACAACAGTTCCTTTAGGAGCCATCTTTCACAGTTAAAAAACAGAATGGAGAAAAGAGAATTCACAGGCCCCTGTACAGCCTTCATAGTCTGTGGACAGCATGGTACTTACCGTGTAATAAACTTCTCAATAAGCATATTCTCTTTTTTAACCACTCTACTTTTTTTCTTTGCATACTGTCACTTCTAATACCACTTTTCCCATTATAAAACAAACTACAACTCCCAGAATGCAAAATCAAAACCAGGACTGCATGGAAACTTGGGTATGCAGTGATTATATCGAATTTAAAATAACTAATTAAATTAAAATGCATACAAAAACAACGAACACGGAAATATCTAATTTGGGGAAAAATAAGAAATGGGAAAATATTAGTAATAATGTTTTTAAAAAGGGGGGGCTTTGGTGAGACCGTCTGAAAAACAATGAAAAATTGTTATTTTGGCATTAGTCGTTTTGTATTCATTGAAATTTCATTAGTTGTTTTGGGATTCGATGAAATCACATGTAACCGAAAGCTTGCAAAGAATGATATGTACATTGAATGAAAAATGGAAATTTCTGCGAGTTTAAAAAGATTTCTTTTCAGACGCATTTCCATTAAAGCTAACAAATGCATGTATACATTTACAACAGCACTGTGGGTCTCCTTTTTTTTAAAGAAAACAAATGTAAACAATGTTTACAATGTTTTGAAGTGCCACTCGGGGTGTGTGCAGGTTTAATAACTTGCGATCACATGCATACTTGCCAACATAACCCATTCCAATCTGTAGGTGCTTATCCAGGCCTACTTTTTTCTCAGGATTCTGGGACTTGTAGTCCAACTTTTCTAATAGAAAAAGTGCAACTACAACTCTCACAATAAAAAGACAAATAGCAACACTTAATTAGCACTTACATATTAGATAGAATGCATCATATTGGCAAGTGTACATGTTCTGCCAACATATTAAAGTTCCACACAACAAGTGCCACTTGCAAATGTTCTATACATCTTTTCCATCTGCTTTTCCTCTCATTTACAAAAGAGTTACACACTGTGCAGCTATAAATTCACATATCCATGTTTTTACTTTCATGAAAATGCTCCTAAAAAGAAACCTTTTTAAACGCTGTGCATTTTCCATTCCTTATAAATGTCACACTTTCCAGCCTCACTCATTATATCCCTTACACAGCCACCATTCTCCACCTGCTCACACATACATACCTCCTACATACAACACTGCCCCATACATATAAAATACTCTTCTTTCCAAACCTCTACTTTAAGACACCACACACTGACGCAACAACAATCCTCCACTGCATTTCTACTAGGCCACAGTTTCCCCATTGTTAATGACAGTGCAGCACATTAAAAATACATTGTGCCAGAAACACAGCACGTCTTTCATCACATTCAACAGCACGAAAGTAACCTACAAATGCACCTTTTTCATTCAATCATTTTTGCCCTGTTCCTGCTAATCTCCCAAATAGCACTACTCATATTCCAATTCTTCTAACATATTTAACATACTTTAGTAGACTATCCATAACACAACTTTATTAACTCTTGTTCTCAACATTACTCCCTATGTTCATAAATAACCTTTTTTACTAAAAGTATTTCGCCATTACCATTGATTTATTTATTTATTGTTTTCTTGTTAGGCGCTTATACAGTAAGAAAATACTGTTTCAAAGTGCACACAGGGCAGGTAGGGAGCAAGGGTGGGAAATACAACAGAAATATTTGAGAGCAGAGGGGGAAGTGACAAACCTACTATGCCTTAGGAGTAATCAGAATGTGTAAGTGCAGAAAGGAAGAGGGAAGAAGTGGCAAGTGCTGGGGGCTTCAGGCTCGTGGGTGAGTCAAAGATGAAGTGCTAAGAATGTTGAGTGCTACACGGCCTGGGCCACGAGAGGTGTAAGTGCGAGTCTCCAGAGTGGAGGGTGTGAAATGCAAGTGCTGTGGATAGACAGGAGCTGGGAAGTATTTGTGTGGGAGGTCAATGTTCTGAGGATGCATAAGGGCCAAGGACACTGATTCACTGATTATACCCACTAGCTTTCTTTTACAATTACAGGAAAGAAGAAAATTCCCAAAGACACCAACCAGAAGAAGACTACTCTTCACATCCTAGAAAGTAAGTACATTACTACAGTATTAATCTGTCTGTTATTTTAACAGTATAGTTTCACTGTACATTAGCCTACAGTATTCCTTTCAAATCTCATATATATTTCAACATGCACACTCTTTCCTCTTTCTATGTGTTCTCATCTGATCACCATCATTACAACACACTCTGTTCTCTTCAAAACGTCATCATCTCCTGACCTTTTCATTCACACAACCACCTTTACTCACTAACCCAAATCCTTCACACATTTACAACTTTCCCACCCATACCAATAAACCCACAGCAAAATCACACAGCACTATATTCATCTCTATCACATTCACACACCCATTCACAATACATCCATATACTTTCCACAACTTTCCCAACCACACTTTATTTTTTCCAACAGACACAACAGAATGCCTCCTAAAAAGCAACTCCGTAGAAAACAAAGAGCAAACAGAGCAGATGAGAATAAAAGCAAGCGATTTAGTCATCCACCTATAAAACAATGTATAGAAAACATTCAAACAAAACTGCTAGTAACATCACACAACAAAAGTGAACCAGCGAGTACAAAAAAAGGTAAGGCATCTCTTCCAAAAATAAACTAAAATAAAATGTATAAACAAAACCAAACCTACGAATGAACCGAACACTGTATCAACCAGTGTTAACGTAGCCACATTGATGCATGTAAAAAATACATTTTACAAAAGAAATTCCATCATAGAGTATTTCACAATCTTATGAAGACAGCTGAAAAGTCACAATCTACCCTTAAAAGGACAACAGAAGACTAATTCTCGAAGCTCTAACAGACAGTGCATTTCTACTGAAATGAAAGTTATTTATATTAATTTTAAAGAGAGAAACCACCAAATAAATTAATCAGTAAATTGCAAAAAAGTACTTCTAAACATGGGCGATGTCAATATAGATACCTTTCCAGAATTCTGTGAAGGTGAATGGATTCACACAAGCAGCACAGGACCATATTTCAATGAAGAAGCTTACAAACAAGAACACACAAAAAACAATCACCATAGACGGTAATGGCCCAGGGTATGAAATGGTAGGACACACCATTATGGCACAAGAAACCCATATAGAAAAAACATCCCCAACAAACATTGAACCAAGTGTTCCTTTTGACCAAACAATCCATCCAGTATACAAATGGACATGCGGCTCAATGTGAAACGTACGCCAACAATCCTTCAAATCTTTATGACAATTCCTCAATCACTATGTGAAACTAAAGACAAAAGTAGAATGACAACTTTACAAACCATGGACTCTAAAACGTAACCTTGATGTAAAACAAGGATTAGTCAATGGAGCAATTGGTATGGTTGTTGGCTTCGAAACATATCCACATGATGCCAACATTCAATTTGTCAATATCTACTTTGAAAAACTTGCAGAAGTAAAAAATGGGCCTCACAACAGCACAATTCCTTCTTTTCAATGCAGAGAACAATTCTCTCTGTCTCTTGCATATGCTGTCACTATTCACAAATCGCAAGGTCTATCGCATTGACATTGGCAGCACAGTCTTTAAGGAAGGTATGAGTCATGTAGCACTTTCACGTCTACATACACTTGAAGGTTTATTCCTAGTCAACATTAATATTATTAAGAATAATAATAGTAATTTAGCATTTATATAGCATTTACATTGATGCAAACAAAGTCATCACTGACATTCATTGCATCTTAGAATACAACAGGCTACGTGAACTGTACACCTATCCAGATATGTACCCTGTACCTCAAAAAACAAACCCTTTAAAACAAAAAGTAATACAAACAGTACCTAGAAGAGATCTCCCAACAATACTCTATGCTGGATACATAAACCACCTTCGTCCCGCACAATGAATACAGACTGGATTAATTATATGATCTTTGTTCACAGAATAGAGGCTAAATATAGTAACCTAATATGTGTTCATTCTAGGCCCAAAGATACTTGGCACTCTTTTCAAACATTCTTTGCACGTCAATAAAACCATGTGAATCATAATATGAACAATAACCAATCTCAATAAGACAGACTGTTGAAAATGATACAGAGGTTATGATTTGGTAATTGTTGATAATAAAAGTACAATGCTTTATCTCTTATGATGTCATGTTCATGGGATGATAAATAGGCCATGTGTCATTTGATTTAGGGAATCAAAAATGGTCTGGACCCCTAGGGATTGGTGTGTCTATATTGCATGGTGCCAATTTCAGATCTCTGGCCTGATCATTGGACAGTATTGATTGCTTTATTACATGTCACAATTTGTGCTGCTGACACTTCCCTATATGAAAATCAATACAAATATTATATATTCCTAAATCTGCAAAACACACACTTTTCAAATGCGCTTACTGCCAACTAGGATTTAGCTCAGCAGAAAAAATGCATCAAAAGGAGGGCAATAGATGCCTTACGTGTAAACTACTATGGCAATATCGCAGCAACATTCCACTGGTCCAAGTACAATTTTGTGGTGCATTTGAAACAGAGCTAAGAAATCCCTAGCTCAAATAAATATTGTTTCAATACAGTCTTTGAGGGGCTGATGGAGAATGTTGAATGGAAATACATTATTAAATATGGATGCAATTCAATTCAAAACAAAAACGGATGCCAAACTATTTTCTAACAAGGAGACAATTCCAGCTTCCATATGTGTATACTTTGCTTGCACAAGTCAAGCAAGAACAATAATGTGAAAGCTGAAATAGAAAATGTGGTAGTTGACAGCCACCCTACACACAGAGCAGGGGCCACAATCAGCTTCCACATTTCCCATTGATCGAATTGGGGGCTAAAAAGAATAAGAGGGGGCATGGTACCCATGCAGCAGAAATGTTATGGGAGGACTATTACTCTTTGTTTTTCTTCCTTCAGGTATTCCAAAATCAATGCATTTATCCACAAACGGCACAGGAGCACCACATAAAGATCAGGTGACTTTGCGATTAACAAATCCATTCAAGACCGAATAAGAGAAATCTGCAGCATCCAACCTTTCTTATCGGAAATATTCTGGTTGATGTGCATGAAGCACTTCAATTTTTCTCTGATAATGAAAAGAAGATAGCCCCAGGCTTTCGCTTAACTATCTGTCAATAAAGACCATTCTCAATGAGAGTGGTTATACTTCTACTAAAATGGAAGTCTTTAAGCATAAGTGACTCTTTCATGGAATGGAAATCAGACATCTACTGCTCTAATTGAAAACATTCTGTTAAAAAAAACAATAATAGTAAAGTAAATGTACCTCTATTTGTAGCTAATTCTACACCATAAAGTATGTAATCAGCCAGCCAGACAGACTTCACAGTATTTAAGTCAGACACCATCTTTACAATGAATGGGCACACCAAATACTTGAAATGTTTGTCTAAATATTTTCCCAATAGGTCAATACAATTATCTAAACTTTGTTTAATCAATTTTCATGAACGCTAAACCTCCTAAAATACTTCTTAGCTATCAGTGGTACACTACTAGATTTGCAAGATGACTAGCTAATTCTCCATTAGGGCACTGCTGAATTATACAATATGAGCATGAATTAAGCTTGAGCATGTTAGAGGGTGGGCGATGGAAGGGCTGGGATGTGAGGTGGTTGCTAGTGGGTAATGTAGAAGACAGTCCAGGGATCAATCATTTAAGATTTTATGTTTCTGTGTGAAATGAAAAACTAATTTCATAGGACATTGAAACAATAAAAATAAGCCTGGGGAAGATTGGCACTTGGCATCATGGGCTGCATGCTTTCTTGAAAAACCTCTTTCAATGCCGAATATTTGTTGGAGCATTCCAAACCTCAAAAATGAATTAATGCAGATATGTTTTGTTGTTAGATATATTGATATATCTAATTAATTGAATCATTGAGAAGATTGGCAACTGACAGTGAACACACAAAGGAAACATTGACAAAAAGATAACTTAATCCTAAAGGCCTTACATCAACGTTAAACGTGCCATTGCCTAATCAAACTGAAATGGGAATAGAGCCTCATAGTGCTAAGTAATTATGAGAAACAGAAATGTGTGTAATGTGCACCCCTTTTTCAGTTTGTAAAGCGGGTAAATCTTTCTTTTTAGGAGAAATATTTCTTCTTAGACATTTTCCAAGTTTAAAACCAATACCTTTGTAGAACAAAGACTAGGCAGTCATGATTAAGTTACCCTAAGTGTCAATAGCAAAAGGGCTCCCTGGTTGATAAATAATCACCAGGGGCTCTTAAGAGAATATCAATTACATATCCACATGCATTCTCCATGCAAGTAATGAATTGAATTATGTCACATTTAGTGATGCATATACTATATACACATTACTTTTGCTTTTGTTTTCAGCTTTAGAACAAACCATACACAAGAAAAGATGAATGAACAGTAACACAATAAGCAATGAAAAAAGCTAAATATACACAGAAAAACTTTGCCATACATTTAATAAAAGATGATTAGTTCAAAAGTACCTAATAGTCCAATAATGCATTAGATAATCACCATTCATTAAATAAAATAGATACAAATATATACTGTCCTTGTAACTTCCATCAAAGTGGATGTTATACTCGTAGATCTGGAAAGTAATCTTTAAAATATCGAACAGCAACTAATGTTAGGGACAAATGTCATCCTGATAAAATCCTAGATCAAAGGCCAATTAACAGTACACACTGTGTATTATAAACACATATTTTCAAATGTTTCATTCTTAAAGGCCTAAATTTAGGGCAGTAAATCAAAACATGTTCTACAGTCTCCAACGCTGAGGCACCACGGAATAAACAAACTCTATCCCTGTTTAGTAACTTCATTCTTATGAAATAAAATAGATACAAATATATACTGTCCTTGTAACTTCCATCAAAGTGGATGTTATACTCGTAGATCTGGAAAGTAATCTTTAAAATATCGAACAGCAACTAATGTTAGGGACAAATGTCATCCTGATAAAATCCTAGATCAAAGGCCAATTAACAGTACACACTGTGTATTATAAACACATATTTTCAAATGTTTCATTCTTAAAGGCCTAAATTTAGGGCAGTAAATCAAAACATGTTCTACAGTCTCCAACGCTGGGGCACCACGGAATAAACAAACTCTATCCCTGTTTAGTAACTTCATTCTTATGCCAACAACTTCATTAGAATGGATAAGATTCAGTATAAGGTGCATACAAATATTGCTTCATTTAGGGCATGGGAATTTCACAAGATAATCATTAACAATATTAAACCCTTCATCTTCCATATGCATATGGTAGAATAGTTTGTATAGTGTATCCCTAGTAGTACATCAACATCAATCGGTGTTGAACAATGTCTTTTTTTTACCAACATAGACTTACTTACCAATCCATCCTTTAGACATTCCCAGTTTGATTAGTAAACTCTTGCAATGTGTTGGCCAAGAATTTAGTTTGGAACAGCACTCATTTCTCAACAGTAGATTTAACTTCATATTGAAAGAGTTAGTGACAGGATCAATCAATTTCCTATGGACAGATAATTTCCATTTTATAAGTGTCAACAAATAGAGGAGACCTATTCCTTGTCTCAAGACTGAAATAGGGGTGCAATTAGGAAGGGATAACACTGTCCACCAGATAAAACCTTAAATTCTGTACCAAATATATACAGCTTAAATATATAGCATCTCAGCCCCATTTAAAAGACATGGATCTACCTCACTCTTATAATAATTAAATACCAGCAATAAGGAGAAGCACCCATATTATACATTTCTTTCTTTTAACTTGGCTGCTTGGTACCTTCATACCCAGCCATAGAATAGTGAGGCCTGTTTGTTGGATACTGTAGATTGCAAATCCCAGATAGTCCTCTGGAAAATGTGAGCCAGTTGACCTATCATTCAGATAACATTTCAAGTTACCTCACTGTTTGTCCATTGGAGAAGATGATGACTACATTTTTGCCAATGTATCTCAAGATCATTGTACATCATGTAAAGCTTACAGGCTGCGCTGTAGACCAATCACTGTCTGATCGAAGATCATCAGCGTAAGCCAACAAGTGGATTTCTGTATTGCCCAATTTATGAGGGAACAAATGAGATTCCCTCAGGGTGGGGCCTAAGTCTGAGATGTATAGATGAAATAATGTTATGAAGATATGGACAAAATTCACAATTCAAGTCACCTTCTATGATATATGATCCAAATTATTGTTGGAAAACCAGTTGGACAGAATTTGCGTCCAACAATGAATCACTATGTCTATCCCTAGAGTACCAATACACATTTTCAATAAGCACATTAAGTAGGCAAAGATTATACACACAATTCATGGTGCATTCAATTACCAGAAGACCAGGGTTTGACACATTCCAGGCTCTACAATCAAAGTTATGCTTTATAGCTGTAATTAACCCACCACATAGTCTACCATGGATCCCTTTATGGACAGGTTGTACAAAAACTGGAAAAAACATCTAAAGATGGAATGCTCCTTAGCCAGACACCGTGCAAAATAAGTACATCAAAATCACATACATTTGTCAAATGCTCCATGCATCTAAAAAGAGGATTGAAGCCCTGCAGAACCTCTGATTCTATATACTAGGAGTATTGTCATTTAGACTGCACTTTCTTGTGAAAAGTGTAGAGGGTAGTCATAACCCGTCGTCCTTTATTTTATTCGGTAGCGGACTATGAAAAGTAATAGATCTTTTAGAGGAACCCCCAAAACCACAAGAAATTCTAAGACCACAATATTCCTCTTGTCAATTTGAGCCACTTCCAGCAAAATCACAATTGAGATTTATAGGAACCTGCTCAAAAGTTGACAATCCACATGCCTAACACTGATACAAGCAGACGGCAAACCTCTTCATTCCAGAGAGGAAAGATAGTGCAAAGGAATACCACATCTACAGTGCCTGCTCATCAAACCGTGACCATGGTCCAGCGTTACTAGGAATGAGGCACCCGCAAACAGCAGTAACAGCCTGGACCAACAGCAGTGTGCGCCAATGCGCTGCAGCCTTTATGATCTCTCCCATCGCTCTCTTGGAATACACGAGTACAATGATGTGGAGTCCCTTCAAAATGCACTTGCAGTAACAGCCTCCTCCCACAGCCAAACACTACAAGAAGGCTTTAGCATCCCCCTCGTCACTCTTCTGGAATCTACAAGGCACAATGGAGTGCCTACAAAACACACTTGCAGTAACAGCCTACTCCCACAGACACACGTGGATGCTCTGCAAGCAGTATTTAGCATCTCTCTCCAGGAATCCACAAGGCACAATGATATGGAGTGCCTACAAACAGCACTTGCAGTAACACAGCATTAACCGCCCGACCATATACACTACAGATTTTCTAATTTCAGAATACAATTTCCTTAGGAGTCCATCCATGTGGCATTACACACATTAAAAAGGAGTCAGCTATCATAAGGGAAAACTATTGTGCTGTATTCAGATGCACCTTGGCATCTCACCAAATAGCACAAATGATGCACCTTTCCAAGTTATGATCAGGTTCACCTCATTCCTATCTTACACAGCAAAGTATAATGCCTTGTGACTGTCTCATCCAACAGAAAAGTAAAACGTGGCATTTCCTAGGCTCCCCTTCTTTCTGACATGATATTAAAGATGAAAGAAGCTGCACGCATCTGTTTACTGCGCCACAATAAGATTTGGAAGACTTGAAGTTGTTGCCAAAAAATGAAAAAATTATTTATTAATAGCCCTTTGTTTGATGACACGTGTTTCGGCACAATCCATGTGCCTTCCTCAGATCAGGGCAATGTCCATCTACTTATTTTTCAGCTACACATTAACGTGGTTATCAAATGAGTCCCATCAGACTCTGTTCGTCTTCTGAAAATTTCAAGATTCACGCATCACGCGTCGGATTACCAGGTAATTGCCCTGATCTGAGGAAGGCACATGGATTGTGCCGAAACACGTGTCATCAAACAAAGGGCTATTAATAAATATTTTTTTCATTTTTTGGCAACAACTTCAAGTCTTTCAAATCTTATTGTGGCGCAGTAAACAGATGCGTGCAGCTTCTTTGATTATTGTTACAATCGGAGTGGGGGAACTCAGTGTCTCCGGTCTTCCTGCACGCACCATTGCGACACCACCTAAATGGTGATTAGAACTCAAGTCGCGGAGGTACAAGAGTGATTCTTCCTAAAAAGTTACCCTGTGTTCTGATATTAAAGATGCATTTCAAACCCTTCATGGGGCTTCTCAGGGAACAGAGTACAATCAGAAGCAAACACAGATGTGACAGCCAATGGGTTTGCTCTGAAAAAATGGTGGATCTACTAATCCAAGCCTGGGTTCTGAAAAAGCTGTGTGCTGCTCACATCCATACTTAATAATTATCTATGAATGTCTCCAAACCCCACTCCACCCCTCGCCCCCACCAGTTCTCAGTTACCCAACATTTAGGTGGACTCTGCTTCCCTTTCCATAGCAGTCCTCCACTTTGACAGAGCTCAGAACCGGCCCTCAACTTCAATGGAAATGGAAGAAGAGCTTCCAAGGGAGCCTTGGCACCATTTCCATGGTTGCCATCTTAGGTGTATCTTTTTGTGCAAATCAATATGTTGCACACTCAACAAATCATGTGGTGCTAATAGCAATAATTCTCAGTTGGAACAGCTGTGCTGAGTGGTAACAGCCTGCTTATCATTGTCAAAGAACCTCCCCCTCAATAGCTCAGTATCTCAGTAGCTGGTATTACCTAGCACCGTCCTTGTGACCAGGTATTTGTGCTTAATTCCATTCTGAGCAGACAACACCCAGATGCAACCTCAAGAGTTACGGTGTGAGCCTTGATTAGCAGATATGCACAGTGTTCTCTCAAATTACATTTTGCTGGGCCATTCTGTTGCAATGACGCTTCTCAATGCAATGCCTCAACTCCTGAAAGGGAATGGATCTATGAAATTTGACAGTATCCCAACTCATCAATTAGTTTACTCCATATTGTTTACCGCCCCTTCTATATGCCCAATCGACCATCTACTCATTTGCTGCAAAAGGCGGTAAGATATTATGGAAACACAGTATTCCATAAGTTGGGATGTAAAGAAAGTGGCCAATTCCAAATGGATCTACGGTCAAGCGAACTCCTAGCTGTGATCAGGCTGCTTGCATCTTACCCATCCTAATGACAAGGAACATTCCTATGTTACAGGATTTTCTTGTTGAAGACACTGGATAAGTGATTCCTTCTACATCTCCATCTCCCATGCCTGTAATGATGACAGCATTCAAAGAAAGCACCTCTTGCCTTGCATCACATTGAGCTGAACAACATTGTGTTCTACTGACAAACAGTGTAACAGGTTATGAAGGTAATGCCAGCACAGCAATTAGTGTAGTTCATGTTGATGGTTCAGATGCGTCCCCTGTGCCATACATGAGCTGCAGTACCTGTGCTAAAGATTATGAGATTAAGGTGCTTTGAGGGATGAGTTGTTTAAATGTTCCTTCTAATGTGCTTGAAACACTTATGAACAGTACTCCAACACTATCCTGGGAGCAAGCAGAATTCTTACATTATGCTTACCGGCGATCCTCATATACTGGGGCACAGCGGATCTATAACTACAGAGTGCAGCAACCCTTATTTATAGTTAGTTTCAGATTGAGAACTACACCATGGTGAGAAATAAACTTGTTAGATCTTTCCCGGTTACGTTAATTTATTTATTATTTCAGTTTTTTGTTTGACGATTTTAACCTTTTATTTCGACATGTAATCTCTTATTCACAGTGGGAACTTTCAAAACATGCACAATATTCCTGGTCACATTTTGCTAATTCCTACAACAAGTTCTAGCAAGATCAAATGGAACCAGTGGAAGGTTCACTTGTGTGCGTGCAACTGTCTGTAGTCGGTCTTGGTCATGAGGGCCAGATGATTTTGGGAAGTTTACTTGAGCTCACTGATGGCGATTCAGGAGCAGAAGTTTTAAAATACTTTGATGGTTAAAATGCCTGTGTAATTTTTAATGCCATTATCAAACTAGATAATTTCTCTTTGGGGTTGCCCCACACTAAGGTGATAATCCCTCCTACCAAGTGGGGATACAACGTAAATAACAAACAAAAAGGTAGGATAAACAACATATAAATGACAATAATTATGGCATGTAACTGTTCATATCAGTCGCTTTTTATGTAAAAATCGGTCGATGATATCCGATCTAGGTTCAAAACATTAGGTACCGTACTGTAAGTGAAACCCTCTCTATCCTGCTACTATAGTGGGTCCCTACGAGACACTGAAAGAAGCCAGTGGGCTTTATATATGAACATTACAGCCTATTACTACAGGTTGTATTGAAGTGTTTGGTGTTTTTTCCCCGCACTAACTTGTGAGGATTTGTAGGCTTGCAACAACAGGGGCATTTTTGTTATCTAGGACTTGTGTTGGCATTTATGAGGGGAGGTAGAAACTCTTGTGGGGCTCTTTCCACCTTCTGGAATACTCTGATGGTATGTTTTTGGGCACTCTGGGCCCGTTATGGCTACACTTTCCCATTATAGGTCAGAGTATGATTTCAGATTGAGGTCCTGGGTGATGAAAAGGTTTTAAGTCTGTTACCTTATACAGTCTATATTTATGACCTGAATTGGGCTTGGCATATATCCAGATTTCATACTAAGATTTTAGTATGGTCATTAGGAATATTCAGCTTAGATTTAATGTATGCGCCTCTTGAGGAAACCCATCATTGTTGTAACTTTTAATGAGGCTTCATTGACTCTCTGCCTCTTTTTGTGTATCTGATATCCCGGGTAACGTTGCCTGGTGTGACGCGTGACATCATTGCGCATTACGTGGCGTATGACGTAACGCAACATGGCGCATCGCTTTTTGCCGCATTTTGTTCTGCGGGTGTTTGTCTTATACAGTGGCACCAGTGATGATTCTAAAACGCACCAGAAAGACCGTAAAGACAATTTCATGATAGAGAATTTAAGAGGTGGCCAGGTTCATTTATACATTATTGGGCTGCTCAGATTTGCGGCACTGGACAAAGGCTTATACTGCCTTCTGGGCCTTTTTTGGTTATATATTTGTAGGTTGAGGACACAATTACTTACTCTCCAGTAACTGTTCCTGGTATTGTCTCATGTGCAGTGGGAGGTACTGCAGACTGTAAGTCCCTGAGTGGTGCCGGACTCACTTTACTGTAGTAGAACAGCAAGTTTGAATAAGGTAAGAGGAATGGGTTTGGTTTGGGTTTTAAGTTGTATTAGTTTGAAGATATTCAGTTCTACAGACTAACGGTTCAGGTATATTATTGATTTTATACCGTTCCACCCTATTGGTGATTAGGGTTTGGCTATGTCGAATAATAAGACCCAAAATGCCCGTATAGTAATGTGTATGTCCTTTTGTGTACCCTTGGTTATAGGAATCTGGTGTTTAAAGGAATGAAAAGATCTACTTGAAGCACAAGACACATTTCTGCCCCTGAAGAATGTCCAGTTATTTGTAACACTGAGGACAGAAACTTATATAAGTTGGGCTTTGTTGACACAATGCGGAATAAGATGAATTAAGCTGCCATTCTGTCTACATCAAGTACCCTAGACTTCATTTTGTGAGGTGGAATAATTTTACGATTGTATACTGCTATGTTGTGTATGTGTTTTTTTATGTTTATTGTTACTTGTGCTCTAATAAGAAAATTAATTAAAATTATATTTTAGGAAACATCTAGTTTGTATTTGAACACAGTGCGCAGCCCATATTTGCTGAGAGGTTTTGCAAAGAGACTGGTTGCCAAGGGTACACTCATTGTGTCATTTATATGTTGTTTATCCCTTCCTTTTGTTGATTATACATTATCAAACTAGAGCCATTTTCTGAATGATAATCATTTTGGACGCAAGGCCACAGAACATGGGGAAATGTGGAAGAATATTTTGCAGCACTAGGTCACCTAGCTTTACTATGCAATGTTAGTGACAAGAACAATGAACACATAACCGACACAGTCATATCAAAATGTGGATTTAACATACTAAGGACAATGTTATTGCTCAAAGATGACCTGAGAAAAATGACTGCAAACAATTCTACTTTTTACACACTTTGGTATGTCGATAAAAGGACAAAAAAAATACTAATTCAGAACAAAAGAATCTAGTACAACTCACAAAAGAACATGCTACCCGTCATTGCTGTATAAATACCTCACATTTAACAAATGCTGTTGAATGTCATCCATGAAATGTGACATTTAAGAAATGTAACATGATAGCCTTCTTGCTAAGTACTGTGGTGGGTTGAAGCCAGTCAGTGGGGAATAAATGACATGGCACAATGTCGTCATGTTGAGAGGAAAAGTGAAGAGGTGTTGCCTAAACGAAGGCATGTTTATGGTAGGTGTCATTAAGGATGATGATCATCGTAGAAGCTTAGTTGCAGGTATTAATGTCGAGGCGGGGAACTTGAAATTATGGCAGATTCAGGAACTGTGATATCTAATATGTTGGGTAAATTCATCCTGTCAGCCTTTTACTGGACTCCGATGGACACAAATACTGATAGTTCTAATAAATACATAAAATCTGCTTCAAAATACACTAAAAGTGGAACCTTGTGTGAGGATAAAGTGGTGTCAATTGTATGGACCGGACACAGGAGCCAGACTATTCAGCTGGAAGAAACAGAAGAAACTGAAGATTTGATTAAACTCCACCCCAAAGTAGAAGCCATACCTGTAGGTGGACACAATAGGGACAATCTTGAAGTTATGTAATTTACATCAGATTCTTTGAGAATCAATTATGTTTTTGAAAGCAAATTATGTTTGACAGAAGACTCTGTATAGTGCTGGCAAAGGCTTGCCAAATATCATTGATGTGATAAAGAAAGAGATAAGTAGGCTGAGCAACGAATATGTGATCAAATGCATGCAAGGTGTAGAATGAGAATCTCCCCTGTGCTTGTGAAGAAGCAGTCTGGATCGAATATCAATGATTATGAAGCAAAATTGCATTCAGGGTCCAAAACCTAAAGGCATATATTAAGCAAGATGGTGTGAACCACTTTCTGGGTCTGCCTTTTATCCTCATCTCTGCTTCAGTGTCCATCCAAAAAAAAAATGCTTACAGTACTCTCAGACATCCACAAAGCACATTCTTTTTAAAATTATTGATTGATAACCAGCCCTTGAGGAAGCAAGATGCCAATTTGATGAGGGTTCTACTGTATGCAAACCCGCACCAATTTGTCAAAAACAAAGGTCCAAACACGTGTTGCCAAGAGAAAATAAAGACAACTTTGTTAATAAATAGGCGGAATGGGTCATTGCAAAAATGCCCGTGAGGTTTGGCTTCCATTTCTTGCAAGAATATTCCATGTGTTGTGGAAAAGTTGTACGTATATGGCTACAATTACTTGTAAGACTTTCATTTGTTGTACAATGGATGTACATGACCAGGAACTTTATTGTTAATTTTATGCAACATGTTTTTTGTATAACAATATTCACTATGTTGAAATTAAATACACATTCAAATTGGTTCCTTGATATTTATGTTCCAAAGAACTTCCACTAGCAAATGAACGAATGGGCACAGATGTAAAGGCTTATTCGCTAACTTTCAGCCACTTGTTACTGCAGGAACCGTTTATCTTCAGCCGAACGCCACATACTCTTTTAGTAGTTATCTAGTCAAAATATCTATACAAGCAATTGTGTAGCCTATGTCAAAGGTTGATGTGCTTGCTATTATTCCCTTCACAATCTTCCCTTTGTTTATTTCTTGAGTTCATCTACTGTTTAACCTTTGTTCTATGCACATGTTCTCAGATGAGAAGTAGGAATAATGTATTAGAATGTTGTGATGTCATTTGGCTGAGTATGATAAGCAGTGTAATGACAGGATTTGAGTTGCCTTCAGATCCCCTTCAGAAGTAATAATTTAATTGTGTGGCAACTGTTAAAAGCAATTTAGCAACCGACCCCAAAACCAGATTGTCACATTATTTCAGGTCTTTTTTTCGGAAACCCCAGTTTCATTGCTACAAGATAGAACAATCCCAATCCCACTGAATTAGTTTTGTTTTTCTAAGAAATAGAAAATGTATTTTATATAAAGAATTCCCTTCCGATTAAACCTGGACCGCAGGCTCGAGGGACGTCATTTGGGGCTCGCCAGGGGTCCCAGCTGCGACCCATGAGGTCTCCCTTGCTACCCCGATAAAAAATAAGCTTTTTGTTTCTTTTTTAAAATGTAAGCTCCTGGGCTGTGGCCAGCGCCATGTGACTTTGTTTCTGTAGTGGCTGGCTTTCTTATTCAGGCCTCTTAAAAAAACAGGGGGTTCCACAAGTGTAACACTTTCAGCAGTCACCATAGGAATAACAAATAATGTGTCTTTCTGGAATGCTATACAATAATTGCTAGACTCATTAAAGGTTTATTTCAGGCACACTTCAGGGGGTGTGGGTCACTGAATTAGTCTGTCCTTAAACACCTCAACTCAGCCTTTCATCCTTCCGAGAACGAAAAATGAGTACCAACACAGGTGGGGTGATATTGTATGTATATTTTATTTTAATTTTTTTATTTCTTTGGCATTTTTAAAGCACTCACACAGCCTGCGGGCATCGAGGCGTGGTTACAGAAAGTTTTTTTTTTGTTGCGTAATTGTTTTTTGTCTTAGTTGCATATTTATAACGCACTTAAATACCCAGAGGTTTATAAGCGCGGACCCGGGGATTAAACCTGTGTTGCTTCGTGTCATCTTGCTTCCAAGGTGAGCACGTCGCCGCTGAGCTATCCTCCCAGGACAATTTCTATATAAAGCACTTAAGCGTAAGTACTATATAATAACACATCATTATCATTTGACCTTGGACGTCTGATTTCATTCACAGTAATTTGCTAATATGGGCCTATAGACACTGATCTTAATAATAAATATGGTGATCCATTCTTGTATGAAATGTATATCACATTATAGTGATATCGTAACCATATTTTTCGTAGTGTACTTGGGAACAATGCTATGTGATGCCACATCCTGTTTTATTAAGGGGTGAAAGGTTGTGTTCCATCGCTTCCTCGGATATCACTTACGAGTGGGGTCAAATAACATCACTTGCTGTGATGTCATTAGAGGTCAAGATTCGTGTGATGTCACTTCCGCTACCCTTGGCATGTTGCTGCAATGACATCCCTGCAGGTTCCCAAATCAATTTGACAAAAAAACTAAAAGAACATACTAGCCAGCCTACTCATCCTAACCTCTCTTATAAAAAATAAAAAATCTAGAATAGAACTTTTTGTTTGTACAAAACAAGCTCCCACAGTTAAGTCAATAGTTGAATCATTTTTTGAAAAATACCTTAGTAAAATTCTTATGTCAAGTGAAACCATTGTTAAAGTATTTGAATGTGTTCACATTTAAAATATACCATAAGGTCCAGGGATACCATTTTCCCTACCACAAAGCTCTGACCAACACATTGAGCTCTAGTGACAGAGCTGATCATTCGGGACATTTAATCAGACTTTGGTTTTTAAAGGGCAAAAATCTTGTAAATTCATTGTTTATGTGTGAGATCAGCGGCAGACAGGTTTGGTCAGATTCAGTTTGAATGTTGCTTCTCTAACCCCATGAGGATCAAGTATGAATTTTTTATCTCTTAGATGAAGCATACATGCTGATATTTTGATTTAATGGGAGATGCCAGTTGGATACATGGAGAACTAACAGTCTGAGTTCCTTTGACCAAGGACAGCGCCACTCTGTGCAGGCTGCTTAGTCTGTGGGACTGCATCAGATACACCTCTCCCGTCTCTCTGGAATTCAGCAGAGAAAGACCTGGTGGAAACCATTAGACAAATCCTCTGCCCTGGTCAGCAATAGCTCAGCTTGCAGCCAAGGGCCTGCAGTCTATGGCTGATGGGAGTTGCAGTCCAAAACGTCTGAAGAGCTGAAGGGTGTGGACCCCGCATCTATACACTGGATTGCCTCGGCCCTGTTCCAATCTGGTGTGGAGGTTTTTATTAAAAGATATAGTGTTCCCAAGTCGAGGTCTGCTCATCTCTTTCTCTAGATCGAGTTTCTTCAAACCTATTGCCTTAACCAAATTCCAAACTATTGCCCATAGGGTTTTGGTGTAAACAGACCCTACCCACCCCCACTACAGCTGTGCTGTGATGAATAAGTCCTCTCGGTTTGCATGGAGGATGCAGTCAGTTTAACTGAAAGGACCACGCTAAAGCTGCCGCCATCAGTAGAAACAGTACCACTTGTGTGTGCATGACTACAATGGAGTAACAGTATTTGGCCACCTTGGTGTTTTCGGCCAGTAAAATACCACCAGTGGCTGTGATCATCTTCAGCCAGAGATTAAAATATTGCCCCATGCATCATAAGGCCCAAGGTATGATGGTTTCAAAAAGATGTCAACGTAGAAAGCAGCAAAGCAGGATGTTTTTGCTGAACCAATCCATAAAAAGCAAAGAAAACTATGTTACTGCTACAGAGAAACTGACTGATGCCGCCTATGCAGTTAGTAAAACAAAACGGTATCACGTTCCATAAAATGAACGAGGAGTGCATTTTCTAAATGTTTTAAATGAATGAAAAATGTGCAAACCTTCCTTAAAAACCCCAAAAATCTAATTTATTTTCAAGATTGCAATTGGGGAAAAAAATAAATAAACTGGAAAGAACAAAAGGGTGCAACACTGTTAGGTTAGATGCAGCGAGTGTTGAAGTGGAACTCCAAACAGGGGTGTGTGGAAGGGGAAGGGTGAGCTCCAAGGGAGCAGCCCTGCGGACCCTTTCAAGGAATAGAATGGAATCGGATCCAATGCAATTTGATATGTTAATAATAATAGACATTAAAGATGGACAACACCTAGTTGACAATATGATAAAACGGGCAGGCGGCCTAGCAATTGGAAAATGCAGTAGGCAGAATCATCCCTTTCTGTAACACCAGGGCCTGGAAGGATTTCTGAAGTGTATTCATAAAAGGGAGGATAGAAAGTATTCCCTGAATTTAACATTGTGATTTTAATCATGGGCAAACCTTATTCATGGCATATGTGGTAGGTCAGAAGGAGGAGACAGACAATTGGGTACCATGTTCACAATTATTTTATTTAAATAATGCTCAACGTTCCTTATGCAAAGGCTTTTCCTGCCTAACTTAACTAAGTCAGGGTGCTCATCATAAGTTGTAAAGTCCAAAGTAACTAATATGTCCTCCCTCCAAAAAGCTAAGCTGGTCTATCGTTACCACTAAGGCAAAAACAACAAAAGACCAGGAGAAATAATATCCCTTCTCCTGGGATGCTTTTCAGCACAGTTCCTTTTAATAAGGTATTTTTAACACCTTAAATTCCAAGGACGAGCATGCTCATCCTTTTTGCATAGACTTGCAGAATAGCCTAGCCTGGCATATAGTGTTTGGCTGTTCCTCCGAATAGCCTTTTTGGTTCCGTCATTCCAGGGATCTTTCCAGGCTCTTGTAGACTTGTTCTCAGCAATATTCAGACCCTTCCCCTTCACACTGAGAATTGTATATAAAGTCTCAGTTTGACACTTGCCTGTTCTGTACTCTTGCTCTTCACTAGAACTAATATGATGAGTTCCTGTAGAACTCCAATGCTTTTGGTATTCTTGCTAACTACTCAGAGTATGCAGGGCACCCGAGTGACCTTCACTCTTCTTATGCCTTTGCAATTTACTGGCATGTGTATGTAGGGTGTCGTAGTGATCTTCACTTTTTTATATCTGTGCCACTCACTGGAACGTGTATGCAGGGTCCCTCAGTGATCTTCACTCTTCTTGCATCTTTGGCCCTTACTGGGATGAGCATGCAGGACCCCGAGTGACCATCACACTCGTTATGCCTTTGCAATTCACTGGGAAGAGTATGTAGAGTTCTGGAGCGATATTTATTCTTCTGATATCTTTGCCACTCACTCACTTCCTTTGATTCTCCGATTGTGATGCTCTTCCATGTACAGACAGCCTTGGGCCTGTTCCTAGTGTGCATCTTCTCTGGCATGAGAGCTATACTCTTCTTCTCCCCAGCTTGGTCACCCCTCCAGGGACCAATACCAACTCTGTCCTCTCAGTTGGTCGGGCAACGTAACTGTGTCACTTCTTCGAAGCTGTTTTAAAGCTCATGAAACAGCATCTCCCTTGGTTTCCCATCCTTCTCGATCTGGCCAGTTAGAAACTCCTGGGCTCTTCCTGCTTCTCTGAGTGCACCTCTTTTATGATTCACAGCTGAGGCTTTCCCAACTTCTCAGGAAAGTCCTTCTTTTGAGTTTGTGACACGTTCATCATACCTCTTGTCAGCTTCTTCGTCTCAAGGAATAATAAACAAGCACTCTGTATTCCTCCTATGTTCTTGATCATCAGAGTACCAGGGTTTTCTCCTGGTACAACAATACAGTAACATGTGAGAGGAGTCTGGATATTTGTTAGTCAGTATTGCAGTTATAGACTGTGGGGAATGATATAAAGGGAGTTTCTCAGGGGAATGGGAGTCCTTGTCCCCAAGGGGGGAGTTTTTTCCTGTGAGGTCCCACTATGCACGCCTGACCTTAAAAGCCTAAAACAGAATATACCTCAAAAGAGGTTAAAAATTAACATATGAATATGAAAATGTAGCTGCAAGAACAGAATATTGTACTAAAATAGGTCTGCTCGCATTAACCAAATAACATTCCCTCCCCACCCATGACTCCTATCCCTGACTCTCTTACATTTACATTGTATGCATAACCTTTGCCTCAGGCCACCTTTCGCTATTAACAAACAACTTTAAATCTGCGTACCATGGCTCTGATAAAGGTTACCAGGTTTGCACCTACATCCACATGTTTTAGGTTTGTTGGAATATGGACAACTTTCAATCAGCAATTTCTGTTACTCATCGTACCTTAGCAAAAGCGTCACCCACAATATTTAATCCAACTGTTAACTGAAATATCAGCTGACTGTAAATTAGCAGGCTACTTGGATGTGTAACCTCATCCCATTCTGTGTACAGATGTCACGCAGGCACTTTGAAGCAATACCCTTGCAAGTTAACACATTATAAAACTCAAATAAGTATTAATTTGCCCTTGAAGGATTTTGAGTAGGGAAATGTCATGCTTAGCCTATCCTACTTTAGCACTGCTAACATGACCTTAACAGTTGAGAGCAACATTGCAATATCATTTACCTGGCCTGCAAGGGATAATGGGTATGGGATATGCCTGGCATTACTCGCACATGGTTATAGGTGATAGGATCTAAAACAAAAGGATCAAATGCCTTTTTTTCGACGCCAAAAGGACTGAAAAAAAGGGTTGCATTTTTTTTTTCTTTTTTTGTGGGGGGGTTCCCCCAACCCCCTGTTTTCTTTTTCAAAAGAAATCTTTTTTTGCATACTAAACCAAAAAATATATAAATAAATAAATAAAAAAAGCACTCAACCCATTTTTTTCGGTCCTTTTGGATTCGAAAAAAAGGGCATTCGATCCTTTATTTTCGATCCTTTGGCTGGACACCCTCACACATAGCATATGGCATATTATAGCATATGGGCAACTGACATTGAGGCAGCTAGAGTGCTTTTCAGACAATCTGCATCCTTTTCATGTTTTCAGAGTTTCATTGGGTATAGGCTTTGGCATTGGTGGCTGATGGGTTCTCTTTCCACTCCTTCAGGAGGTTTATGTGATACAAGTGAACTTTCAGCTTTCTGTCTGGTTGGGCTACCTTTTATGTGCAGGTTCCCATCCATTCCATTATCCACAAGGTCTATGCCACTTGGAGACAAGTTTGTTTTCTGGAGTGGGTAGGAGGACCAGTACCAGAATGATCTTATCTTTATTTTAAATCATAATTGGCCCTTTGCTGGCTCTGGGCCTTTCCCATATGAGTGCAAACTAAGTCCTGAACTAACTTCATGTGTTCTTGCATTCTAGTGGTGGTTTGTGAGATTGGAATGGGGCCTCCTCTCGTTCATCCCAGGTTTCCCGGAAATGTCCAGGACATTTCTGGATTCTCTTCTATAGAGTAACTGAAAGGGAGAAAAACCTGTGGAAGCCTAGGGGGTTTTCCTCAAGGCAAATATTGACCATGTGATCACTCTGTCCATAAAATTAGTTTCAGAGTCTTATTGAATCTTTCCACCAAACCAACGGTCTGGGGATGGTACACAGAAGTTTGCAAGGTGGTAATGTGGAGTAGCTCTTTTACTTCGCCCATAAACCTATTCATAAAATTGGAACCTTGATCAGTTAGTATTCCCTTGGGAAAGCCGGCCCTAGAGAAATACAGTAGAAGATGTTTAAGGATCTGCTGAGTGGTGTTTCGCATTGGGGATGCCTCGGGATATCAGGTCGCATAATCTACGATCACCAGACATATTTATTGCCCAATTTAGATGTCTCTAGCAGTCCTATTATATCCTTACCAATTCTCGAAAAGGGGATTTCTATGATCAGCAACAGGTTCAGAGGGGCAGACAATGGGATGTGCATGCTTGTCTTTTGGCAGATTTTGCACGTCTGGATGAACGTTTTTATATCGGCATAGATACCTGGCCAGTAAAACGTCCCATTAATGTGTGCCTGGGTTTAAACATGTCCTAAATGTGCCATGGTAATGTGGGAATGCACGATCTCTAGCAGAACCTTTTGGTGGCTCATGGGTATCACCAACTAGATTTATATCAAACTTTCTGTGGAGGTTTCTCTTCTGTAGAGTAACCCTTGCTTTAGGAAGAAAAAGGGACCTCCCTTCACTATGCCTTTTTCCAGAATTGCTTGTAAGAAAGCTTCGGCAAGAGCTGGGTCATTTTGCTTGGCAAAGGCTAAGTCAGGATATATGGTGGTTTATTCCCCTTTCCTTTCTTTGACGTTTAGAGATGTATACGCTTCCCCAAAGCCTAAGTTACATCTTTCTGTTTTATCTGGCTTGCTTTGTTTAAATGGAGGAAATAGAGCTCTTCCAAAATGCCCTGGGCAATTTGATCTCCCCTATGTACCTCAAAAGAGACTTCATCATGATTTTGTAAAAGAACCTTCACTTCTAAGTCGGGATCAATAACGCCTGCTAGGACATCTAACCCTAACTTCCACGCGAAGCCAGATTTCAGGGCTAATCATATGTAGCACCCCGGAGGGGGTATGAAAACCCAGTCCGTAGAAATCATTCCTCTTTACCCAGGGGTGGATAAGAGCTTCTCTGTTGCTTCACATATCAAACCCTATTGATTCCTTGGTGGCGATGGAAGGGTTAGAGGCTCTACGTTTTTTAAATTGTAGGGTTCCCCAATTAGTTTCAATTGAGTCACATTCCACTCGGACACCATATGTAAGAACCTCTTGGTGACAATAGTAAAGACAGCCACAAGTGATCACTGTTCAAGGGTGTTTATTGAACAATAAATACAGGGCGGAAAAATGCCTGACCTAAACCTAAGATGGGAGCAAGCTTTGTCCATTAAATAACAATAAGGCAGTCCTTGTGGCGTCTGGTCAAAAATAAAAGGGGCTATACTAAGAAAAAACCTGTTGCCAGTGGTTTATGGTCATAAGACCGAAAAAAAAAAATCTTGAAAAAAAAAATCTCGAAAAAAAAGGCCGAAAAAAAAAAAAGTCGCATTATTTTTTATGATGTTTTTTATTCGAAATGGGGGGGGTTCCCGTCCCACCCCAATCCCCCTTTTAATTTTTTTTTTTTAACCATTTTTTTTAAAATCCCGGACCCCAAAATAAATATATAATTAAAAAAAGAGAAATTTGACTTTTTTTTTAATTTATTTTTCCGACCTTTTTGTCATTCGAGATTTTTTTTTGATATTTTGACCGACCACCGTTGCCAGTCCTTACAGCCAATATAGAAAGAGTGTGGGTTAGGGTTTTCAAAAGAAAGAAGTGTCCACAAATAATATGTCAGATTGTGATTGCCAGGGGTTTCCCTTACCCATGTTTTGAGCACGGGATAAGGTGGGTCTCCTGAGCGCAGCACACTCTCGAGCCTTCCCAGCACGAGTCGATAGTTCCATTTTGGCTATCAGGTTATCGAGGGACAAGTCTCTTTACTTTCGAAAGTCTCTTACCTTCAAGGGCCCAATGTCTCAGTAAAACAAAATAAAAGGTTTGGTTTGTTTTTGTACTTGCAGTGTTGATTTCTCACCGTTGGGTCCCCCTCTTCTGGGCAAAGACCCCACTCGAATCTCAGCCTCCCCCCGCTAGGTTCACTATGGCTTTTCTCTCCTTCACAAATCTTAATGTCTTTTTAAACAGTCCCCGATGGCATCCCTCTGCCGGGTTCACATTTGTCAACACATTGTTTCTTGGGACATGTCAGGTAAATGGCTTGGGTGTTAGTCTGTTGTCTTTCGTGTTGTGCAAAAGTGTTTCTGTCCGAAAAGGGGGAGACAATGTTTTTGAATGTCCTACATGGTAGGATGGGGAAAAGTTATTGAAAGAAGAGGGATACCGCTTCTCACCCATCGGTGTCCCACTCCCAAAGGATCCCCCATCCAGGTGATTCTCCCTCACTGGTCCACCCCCAGGAACTGGATCCAATAGTGATGGACGTGGCCTGGCCACTTTGATGACAGATCCCTGGGGATTAGCTAGGGGGACACCTTCAGATCTCTCACAGTACTGTGGTACATCTTGAAGGTTTGGACTTCAATGAGTTCTATTTTTAATCATACATAAAATATATATATTTTTTTTAAGCCTATATCTTTGGAAAAAGTGCTGTAATATGCACATTTTGCACAGTGTAAAGAATTGCAGTCATCCAGGAATGGGACATTTCCCCCCAAACATTTCAGAGATGACAGCTCACTGACTACACATGTACACAAAGTGGCTAAGAAGGGCCTTGCCATCGTAATCGGTTGCGTACATGGAAACAAATGTGAACACGCAAGCCAACCATTTCTGAACTCGGAGAAAACAAATTAGCGGGAACATTGCATCTTATGCACTATTTAAGCAATGGCATCTGAAACCCTGTGCAATACGAGGGATCAGGCCCCAGGAACATCCTACTTAATTGCCCCCGGCTCCAACGATGTTGAGCATGTAAAGGAGGGATGAGGAACTTAATCTCCAGCATTGCCCAGGAGTGCTATAGATTTTATCAGCCTTCTGATTATGGACCATGATTTCCACTCCCCAAAACAAGCAGAGAAAAAAGAAAAATGGAAGCTGCCAGAGTGTTGACCGGGGCAATGTCTCGACTAGGGCAATGTCTTGAACAAGGCTCTGCCTTTCTGGGCAGCACACCGTAGTAGCTGTGGATGAAGAGGCTTTGTTGTTGCTGAGAATTCTCACCACCTGAGGAACTGTGGAAGCAGGCTGGAGAAGAGTAGAGAGACAGAGTGGCATGTTAGGGCACAGGCCCAACCACGCCCCTGGCTCCCCCGGTCCTGGTCTAGTTGGAACTCATCAGTAGGGTGGAGCTGTGCCTTGTTAATTTGCATATTTAAGTAACTTTGCGTCTCACCCTAAGTTACATGGGGAATCCAGACATGGACCCCTTTCTCGCTATTCTTAGAGAGGCACAGCTCCACCCTACTGTTGAGGTCCAACCAGACCGAAACATGTGTCTGGGGTTGCTGTTGGTACTCTTGTTCAGAGGAGAATTGCCTAGCATTTCGGTGCTGGACTGCCCCTGGGCAGGCCAAAGACTGATATGTTTGGGATGTTTCTTCTCTGTGAAAGATAGTGAGCTGAAGACTCTAGGTAAGTCTCTCGTAACCAGGACTAATGTCTGGCAGAGGGACTTCCAGGACCCCATTGTTAACTTGAGACAGTTAGTGTCAGGAGACAGCTGCGGGTACCAGTCGGCAGGCAGTTCAGCAAGCGAGGCTGGGCGGACATCTGCAGGCTGTCCGGCGCAGCAGCTCGGGGCCAAGAATAGTCGTCTCTGTGATTTACATTCTCCTCCTTGCACCCTGGTGCCCATAAATGCAAAACGCTAAGAACAGCAGTAAACGCCAAAACTATCGGCATTGCCAATGCTTATTTTGATTTGGTATTGCCTTTTCTCCAATTCACCAGCTCACTGACATTCCTTCAAGACCCCTCTCTCTTTAGAGGAAGCCTGCAGAGGCTCTTAATCTATGTAATTAGTATGATGAGCCCACTCAGTATATGCACAGGCCAGAGCATATAGAAACGGGAGTGGTTTATTTTTATAGCTTTAACATTTGAATATATATTGGCCGTATGCTTCAACATGCACTCACACACGCTACTCAAAAGAAAATCCAATTAAATTCCTCTAGTGGAAATGGCCTCAGCCCAGCCGACCAGACCATTTCGTTTTTTTATCTGGGAAGGACTAGGTTAGGAAATGCATTTTTATAGGAAAAATTTCAAACATGAGACTTGCAGGAATAATTTTACAGATCCTACTTTCTAATAAATGTTCCAGTCTAAGACTCCAAAATGATCTCAATAAGAAAATGAAAAATACGGGTCCAAACTATTTTACCATCAGGAGGGCAATTTTGGGCATTTTAGACCTTTGATCTGCTTTCATGAATCCGAAACAAAGTTTAAAAAATAGGAAGGCTTTTGAGTGGTTTATGTTTAATTTCCCATCCAAGCAGCCATAGGGAATTCCTGCTCACTGATGGAGGCTGTAACACTAAATCTGGACTCTACATATCGCCCCGTCCATGCCACATAGACATGTGGGGGTTTGGGGCACGGGTTTTCTGCTGTTTTTCGCATTGCCAGCCTCGAGTGCCACTGATTGCCAAATGAAGTATGTGCTGGTAAAGGCAACGTGCACTAACTAGCATGGCATGTTGCGCTATGGGGTGCTCCTGTGCCTTGAAGGACTGCTATACTGCTCAAGCGCTGCAGAGAGTTGGGCTGCATCAGGCACGAATTGTGAGATTTTCTGAGCAAGCATGGGTGAGCCTGGCTTTGCTTTCCTAGCTTCGGGCTACTTCCGTCATTATTTAAGTGCAGTGTGTAGCATCGGGAAAAGCTGAGAATTGTCATCACTGGTGCGGGCGGGACCTCGGGAGTGGGATGGGAAGTGAAGTAGTGGAAACATGGCAAAGGGTTGCTTGGGAGCTGTTGGTGAATAAAGAAGGTTGTGCCCGTTACCCCGTGCCCACATCTGACTGAGGGAGACGCCGTGCGCAGTGCCCAAGTCCTGGGCAGCCCCCATTGGACTTCACACAGTGGTGGAGCATTCGTTTTTAGTGCTTTGACCGTTTCATTTTATTGGGCAATTAAATTCTTAGTTTACTAATAGGCATAAGCCAGCTGACACATTTTATGCGCAGAACAGTACGATGAATATGCACTGACTCAAGTAATTCAATATTGGAGAGAGATTTCAACCTCGAATAACATTGTTATACATAAATCGCCATCAGAAAATGTTTTCTCGCTTTAACTATTCAATATTGTATCCTGGTTCATATCCTGTGTTTTCTTAGTCAAAATAAATTACATAATTTCTGACAAATGTATATTATTTATTTTATTTGTTTATTTATATCGAGCAGAAGCCCGCAGGAATATATAAACTGTGAGAAAAGCAATCTTATGGTCATGTTTTGCTGCTTTTTTTCTTGTTTTCGGTCATGTTTTTCTGGTTAAATCTGGTGATGGTTTTTGGTCGCATGTTGGAAGGATCCAGCCTACGAAAAAGAGACCCGAGACGTTTGCAAGATGGTCAGAGCCTTAGAAACTGCCCCTCAAATCTTCATGGCCCTTCTACAATCCACAACTTTGAGGTACTTTGCTGGTCCCAAAAGCCCACCTAGAGCAGTGGGTAGAAGAATGGCGGCAGACACACATGTTCGAACTTTAGAAGGGTTAAAGGTAGAGTTCGGATATTACTTTTGTGTTATGCTAACAGGTCTATCTATTCCACTGCACAAACAAGAAATGAATTGTTTGCTGTTGCAGCAAGAGTTATTTTTATCAGAAAAGTGAAAGTTTCAATGAAGGAACCCACTTCCTTCATTCTAACTTGTAGCACATCCATATCTGCAGGTCCCCATTTCCGCCATTCAAACTGGTGGCATCGATGTCTGCAGCGGATGCGCCAACATACTGAGCTGTCCCACCCAAGAGTAATAGGAAGCAGGGTTCTACTTAAATTGTGCAAGTAATACAAGACACACTTAAACAAACAGAATTCTCTGTAACCATTCTCAAGATCTGACCTGGTCTTGAGCTTTATGTTGTATACTTAAGTTCATATCTAAAGAATGGGTGTAGGCAGAGATTTCTGAGACCTTATTACAAAAGGAATGCACCGAGTGTTCTACCCACAGCTCCTTTAGCACAGGGTCTAGTGCCCCAAAGACTGTGGGCCCATTTTTCATGAAGCCCTTGCTCCGTGCTTGGGTGGTTCAAGTGGCGGCGTCTCTGCTCGTAGTTTTCTACCTGCCGCTCGAGAAGCAACGGAGCAGTTTACAGAGGTTATAAACAATACAGATACATAAAGGAGCGCTTTACAGAGTTGGGCAACATTACAAATGCATAACTGTGCGATTTTCACTGGTAACAACAGAATAGATATACAGCTGGAGGTAGGATAGAGGGGGGACTGAGGAGGTGGAACAGCTGTACTGGGTGGTGGGGAGGAGAGGTCCGGTTGGGGTCTAGTAAGTCAGGTGGCGCAAGGGGTGATGTGATGGCCTAGGTGTTGAGGAAGAGAGACTCATTGAAGAGGTGGGTCTTGAGTTCTTTTCTGAATTGTAGGAGCCTGGGTCGAGTCTGATGCCTACGGGGAGGAGCTTCCATGGTCTTGGGGCGTAGGCAGAGAAGGCTCGTTTTGCAGCGGCAGATTTCAAGTCTGCATGTGTCCTGGCCTCTGGTGGTGCGCTGTCCAACCGGAGATGCAGAGTTTCTCTACTTAGTAGCCGAGTGACTTGGGGGCGACTGCCTTATAGATGATGCAGCAAGTATTCTACACTACAATCTGACATGACAGACTCATGTCCAAGCCGTGGCACTGCATTCATTAATTTCTTTCTCAATACTATATATACGCACATATACACACACACCTTATGGGAGCTTATGCGTCTTGTACAAAAGCACCTATTTACCAGCCTTATTATGTGTGCAGAACTTAATAACACTTCATGTGCAGTGCTAAAATAATGGGCCGATGGCTGCCATGAGACACCATGGCCCACTGCCTTGCATGTTGATGATACAACACAAAGCATGTATCTTTGCATTGCACCACTTTCAAAACACACTTTTTGCGATGGGTCAACATTGATCACAATCGTAAAAGTGTCTTAAAAAAAGTCACAAAAAGAGCAGCAAGGCTCCATGAAAATCAGGCCCTGGTTCAGCAGGCTTTGTGAAACCACTATCCCCCACTCATGCACTAACAGGCATCACAAACCTTGTTTAGCTGGACCTTGCGTTCTTTATTCATTTAACTTTACAATGCTCCTACAATAGCTATGGTCCTAACACCATAATTTGTCCTCTATTCACCAAAAGAAATAGGGTGATAGTGCAAAGAGGTGTTCTCTTTGGCCGTTGGTCTAATTGATGACATACATGAACTCTTTCATTTATGTTTTTGAAAGACTGGTTTCTGAAACGAACTTTCCAAAATGATACATGAAAATTTGTAATTGCATAACAACTCTCATGAAGAACATCTGCTTGTTCATAGCCTTGAAACTAAACTTTGTTATTTTCTTGAACTTCCCTGAACTGTTTAAACTGTTGAATCACTTACAAATGTTGAAACGTATTTTGGGAGATGTGATTTTTGACCAAAACCGATTTGGCCAAGCATTCACTAAGACAAATGGTTAGGAGGGATAGAATATAAAAGACGGTGTGCTTTAAAAAAAACATATATCTCACTCGACATGTTACTTTTCACAAATGTTGTCCACCGAGATTACCCCTCAAACAGTATTAGACTTTATACTGCATTCAGTAAAAAAAAAAACTTTGTTAAAGGGATGTAATGGTTAAGTTGCGCTACTAAAAACCTATGAAATTCAGTGAAAAAAACGTTGTTAAAGGGACGTTATGGTTCCAAGTAAAACCGAAAATAAACCTGAAATTCGCCAGCTATGGTAACGTAAGCAACCATAGCTCACGCCACAACCGTGCACTGCTAAGACTAACACCCAGAGGTGACATCACAAATGTCATTGATGAAATCACTGATGACATCACCTGTGCATTTACTTTTAATGAAAGGTCTGTACAAGGGATTCTTATTGTAATGTTGTTAAAAAAGTATCAAGGATCATTGGAATAAACATCATGAAGTACGTAGTGCATTAAGCAATGCATTGATCACTGTCCCACATGTACCTGTACCCCTTCTCCATGTCCCAACCAACCATCCCCAAAAACTCCCCAGCAAGAAAAACGTTACGAGATTTCAATCCCTTCCTCCCCTACCACCCATCATGTACGAAACTCCTAATTGCCCTGTATTTGTTTCAGTTTCTGCTTCCCCATCTTTCATAATTTTTATTCTTTTATGCAATAATAAAATATTAAGTGTTATATTACCATATTCCTCTGTGTCCTATATTTTTTTTAAAAGGCAGTTAGGGTGTCCGCAGACAGCATAGGTGTCCAGGAGGTCAGTAATTAGCCAAAATTGGGCTGTCCTAAGGACACTATACCTGTTCGTACTGTTCGCAATCAAAATGCAGGTGTCCTTAGGACACACAAGATGTCTGCCTGTCCGCAATTAACCAAAAAGATGGGTCCTAAGGATACTGTACCTGTTCGAGATGTCCGTAGTCAAAATGGGGGTCTCCACAGAACACTAAAGGCGTCCGCATGTTCGAAACTATGCAAATCAAAGCATCCTAAGAGCATTTCCCCGTTCGCATTGTCCGCAACCAGAATGAATATGTCCGTAGAGCATATAACCCGTCTGCAAAGTTGTGACAGACATTTATTTTGTTCGAGGTCCAGAACACTGTCCGTAGAACACCCGTGCGCATGCGTATCACACCCTTGGCCCCTATGAACATCGTGCCTGTCCGAAACTGTTCCCCGCACGTGTGTTGCACTTTTAATTAGTTTGGGCATTGGAACATTATCCGTAGAACAACCGCACGCATGCGTAGGCCTGACCCCGTGCATTTGGTGTCCTACGGACAGTCTTCCCATTTGCAAACGTGTCCACAACGTCATCATGTGACCGCACCCGTGCTAAGCGTCACTAACACTATCCGGGCCCCCAGACACCTAAAAAGTGTTTTTTTTTGGGCAATACAAGATATTTTCCTGGGAAACTTCACCCTTGCAAATGTCCCAAACCATGTCCCTGGCGATCTACGTTCTTTTTGGAACTTTTTGAGCCCTTTCTTGGTATTCGAAGCGTTCGCAGCCAGTGTGGGTGTCCACGAAGCATGCCCCAGCACCCCTATAAAAGGCCACACCCCACACCCCAGAGCTGCTCCTTATTCTGTTTTTGGGCTTCCAGGACAGAGACTGCTCCTTGTTGCATTGGATTGCTCTTGCTTTTTAAAACCGCTGTCCTAATGGCATCCATGCCTGCTTCTGGTGCTACTGCTGTCTCAAATCCACCCCCATCCCCTCCACCACCAACACTTCCCCAAGGGCCTGCAGAGGAGAACAGGCGTGAGGATACAGAGGAGAGGGATGAAGGGGATGAAGAGGATGAGGTAGTGAAAGTCCCTACTACTAGTGCTCACCGTGATTCTTGGGTGTGGAGGTTATTTACCACTCATGATGGAGTACCAAAAGCACGTGCAAACAAGGTGACCTGCAATCAGTGCAAGGGGTTGCTGAGTCATGGGAAAGCAGGTTTGTACAGCTATGGTATTACCTCAATGAAGCGACTCCTAAAGTCGTTCCACGGTGGGGCTATTCGTAAGGTTGTACCTTGCGATAAATGAAGTAGGTTGAGTTCCCCAGAAGCATCCTCCGTTTCTGCTCCTGCCACCACAAGAGGCACTCCTGTGGGGCAGCGCATCCCTCCAGCTGCCTTGCAGGCCATACGTGATACTGTTGATCCTTACCTTTTGAAGGTCACAGTATTGTGCATGTGCTGTGACGCAGTACTCTGCAGGGGGGAGAACCTTCAAAGTGCTTTCGAGACTGTGGTCAAGGAGCATGAGAAGGACTGCTACCTACCTGAATAAGGCCAACCCTTCATCTTCCTCTCTCCACCTGCCCTTTCTTATCCCTGTGGTTGGTGTCCCTTCCTTACCCTCCTTTCCTTGTGTGTCGTGTTTAAAAAAAAACAAAAAATATAATCCAACACAAACCAAAAATACTGCAGGGCCCTGTGCATTTTTAGAAGTCCACAGACTGTCCGAGGACCTCTAAAATATTTGTAGTGCTGCTCTGTCAGAACCATTGCACTTTTCTCTGTGAGGAAGTGGTGACTCTGAAAAGAGCCTTTTTGTGTTTTTGTGTGTCCTCATACAGCAATGTAACCGAAGCTGAACAACCCTCTTTATGCTACCAACAACTTCCTGTATAGTACCGCTCTTCTCCATTCGATTATAGATGATATGGAAAATAGCCCCAATTCATATCGAATTGCTGCCAGAGGTACACATTTGGGTAGGCACCAAACGATGGATCTTGACAGTCTGGCCTCATATTTAACTATTTCTTTTCTGCACCAAAGCAGACTGAATTCAAGGCGTAGCTAAACTGAGCCACATTTTTGTGTCTATACAAATGAAGACATGGTAGTAGAGAACATTTCCAATACTTATTGTCTTTCTTACGCAACTCAGACGACTGATTTTCTTTTCCAGATATTCTCTGAAGTTTGCCCTTTTTAGGTCCTCAGAGATGGGAAATCCCAGATATCTAAAGGAGCGACACCCTGTAAGCTTCACATGATCAAGAGACCATGAAAACCTAATGGGGCTTTTCCGATGGCTTAGGCGCAATATGATTGATTACTAATGAGTTAAACTGATTGTAGTTCTTAGAGGACGACAGGAGACGTTGCAGTCCGATGGGAGTGTGGTCATACAGAATAACATTGTCTGCGTATGCAGTCCAAAGGGCCTTGACTTCCTCTACTTTGGGAGCTGCGAAAGAGGAACCTTCCAAGTGGGGGCCCACATCAGAGAGATACAAATTGAAAACCGTTGGCGCAAAAATGCAACCCTGTCTGAGGCCATTACTGGCATTGATTTCTTCTGACAGGGAGCCATACATGTTCAAATGCACCTTTATTGTTGATTTTAGGTGGAGATGGTAAAGTATAGATAACAGCGGCACAGGCATAGCCATTGCATATGGTTTCCCCCAAAGTTTGGTACGATTCACTAGATCGAACCCAGACGTTAGGTCAATCTATGCCAAATAAATGGGGGTACTTCCTGCAATCCAAGCCTGGTTCTGCATAATGTTTATCAAAAGACCCCCTGCATCCGTGCCCACATACTTTCTAAATCCAAATTGGAAGGGTGAAAGGATCCTGTTAGCCCCTTTCCAGTCCTTTATATGTTCCAAAATAAGAGAGGCAAACATTTTAGAGTCTGCATCCAGCAGAGCAATTGGTCTGTAACTGGAAGGGGCAGACCTGTCACCCATTTTTATAGATGGGCACTATATAAGACAAATGCCAGCTCTTCAGAAATATTTTTGTAGATATAATGTCTTTAAATAGGAAGAACAAGATCCCTGCCCACACATTTGGATTACCCTTAAATACTGCATTAGCGAGCAAATTGGGTCCAGGAGCCCACGATGCAGAACAAACGAGTTTATCATTCTCTGAATATCGGTCAATAAAAAGGGAATAGTCCATTGGCATGTCACAATATCATGCAGAACCTTCCATTTAGCGTCAGGGGAACTATAGTGTGTGCCAAAATGCCGTTCCCATGCCTCAGATGAGATACATACCGTTTGTGCTCTAAGTTGAGCATCCTCTCTTTTGTTTATTAGTGACCAAAGGTTCAGAGAATTAATCTGGGAAAGAGCCTGCAACATGTTTTCGCCATCCTTCTGTTCAAGGATTCGAGCTCTAGTTATCCATTTATTTTTTACCCTCTTTATGCCACCACTTAGTAGATGGATACCAGGCATTTTTAGTAATAAACAAATCTCACGATTCCTATCTTTCTTGATTGAGTTTGTGCATAGATGGATTAAAAACATGCACGTGAGAGTGTCACGCTGCCGTGATTCTCTTGATACCCAGTGGTCCCAGAATGATACCTTTACATACCTCTCAAAGTCATCATGCGTGTAAATTATCCATTTTGCCTCAAAACCATTCCTTTTGAAATCTTGCAAAAAGGCCTTATTTACTTTCAAGATATTGTTACAATGCCAGTTAATCCTGTTGCATGCTTCATTCAGCTCCAACGATTGCTCAAAAGTCCTCCTGCAGGGAGCTTGGAGCGCTAGGAAGGAAACTGTGAGCAGTCTATGATCACTGTCAGATGTGGGTATTATGGCAAAGTCTGAAATTATATTATACAGAGCCATATTTACAAAAACAGTCAATAGAGGAACAATCTGTCCCATTTGTATTATGATCCATGTCAGCCCTCAGGAGCTCATTTGTGAAAAAAAGACACCAATCGGAAAGGAAATGATACCACAGTGCGTCCTGTACTTTTTTCCGAGATGAGCAATATTCTACAGGGTTAGTGCCTGGTGCTTCAGATGCACAAAATTTCCCTGGACCCACATCAGCGTTGAAATCCCCTGTAATAAATTATATTAAGTATTTTACATAGGACTTGACATTCCTGTATGATGCAGTCGATCATCTTAATAAATACATTCAACTCAAGGTCAGGGCACAGTACACATTAATGATCAGTAGATTACCGAGAGGATCAGGATGGGAAAAATTTAGGAGCATGGGGATACACCCCCTATGAGCCGTAAAGAGTTTAATACATTTAAATAGTAAAGAGTTTCTTACGGCAATAAGTAGGCCTCCTGACGGTCTGCCTGTGGATTTTCTTACAGCGAGTACTTGATGCACAAAAAAACCCATCTAATGCCAACGGGACCGAAGCCCAGGTTTCTGCAGGCAGAATATGCTTGCATCATGTAACAGCTTGGCACTGGAGGAAGTCTGCTGAAGTGCTCGATTACCCCTGGAATTCCAAGAAATAAAGATATGTTTAGTGACGATCTATGGCTTTTCTTTTAGGGCATGAATTTTTTCAAGTGAATCTCTAAGTGTCTGAGCAAGCCACAGAAGATCAGTTTCTTTAATTTGACACTGTGGGATATCCCGCTCATTCATTCTTTGCTGTGAGGCCGGGTCAGTATCTTTAGATGTCCCCCCCCCCTTGGTCTCCACCCCCAGCCTAAGGAGCCTGTCATTAAAGAGTTCGATATCAAAGCCAAAACAATGCAAAGCATCAATTTCAGAAAACACAAATTCCATAATAGTTTGTGAGTAGAAAACCAGAATAACGTAATCAAACCTAAAAGGATGGATAAAATCAACCAATTTGCTAGTCTTGGCACTCACTGAATAATGACAGAATTCTCTCACAAATTAGTGAATCAGGACTACCTTGAGGGAACATAAAGCTGAGCATAACACTGGGGAATTCCAAAAAAATGGGGTGGCCTCCATTCCAGTCTATTGTAAGGTTCCCTTAATCGCGACCGTTCTTCATGAGTGTGTGGAATATTGCTGCCTTCCTCTGCAGCTCGCTCTTCACGTGGACACTCTTCCCACTCCCTATATTGAGAGTAATTTTTACCCCTTTCAGGTGACCATTTCCCATTTTGATGATCAGCTCTGTTGACTTGTGATTCTCCACAAGATTTATGTATTAAGGAACTGAATTGATGTAGCGTTGGCTTGGATTCTGTGGATTGACACACAGTTTCTGAATTATTGGCAGACTGTGCGATGGGCGAACCCCCATGCCTAGGTGGAATAATTGATTTCGGATCCAAAGTGATCAATTGGGTTGTGGGTCCTGTCTTTGGTGTAGGGTCAATCAAGTGTCTTTCTATCTCGTCAGTGTTACCTGGCAGCATGAGCTTATTATGTCCCCAATTTATATTACCAGGAAGTTGTGAGCCATACTTTGAGTCATTTAATGTGTTGGTCGAGGCCTGTTGGACTAGTATTTTAATATCCTTGCTGGGAGAGATTATTGTGTTCATCAATTTTTTGTGATCCCCCCCCTCCTGGCCCTCCTATAGGTATGTCATGTGGGAGTTCCCCCAAGGATATGTTTCTGAGGGAATTTTGTGTGTATATGCATGGAGGTGATCATTTGGTTTTTAGGCAAGACCTGCCTATGTTCTTCTAATGAATTAATATTTGGGGTTGCCTTGAGTTTAGATGTAAAGAATTGCTTAATCCCCGAGTTGTTAGGAGATCCCTCAATTTTATATTTTTGTGACTCACGGGTATCCCTTTTTTTTTTACTAAGAGTTTTTTTTTGTGGCTTTTGTATGTCTATGGGGGACTTTATGTCCTGCTGTGGCATTTTCTCCGTAGACATGTGTTTTTTTAAGTCATTATTTTGGTTTCCTTGTTTATCCTGTTTGGTACTTTTGCGGGTCATAGCCTCAGTCAAGGTATTAGAGGCTTCTCCATACTCCCCTCCAAAGTCAGTGTCCCTATCACCAGATAGCTGTTTGCATATATACTTTTTTCCTTATTTATTTTTTTTTAAGGCTCTGACTCCTTTAGTTCCAACGCCTTATAGCTTTCTCCATCCAGCTGCGATAGATCAATCCTGTGCCTTCAGCAGATAGTCCGCAAATATCTCTTATACTCACATTAGTATTCAGATCCTTGAAAGGGTAGGTTCTTACTTTTTTTACATGGATTTTGGTTATTGCACCCGAGCTAACCACCCTGCGTTTGAAAGCTCTTCTCCTCATCTTCCTTTCTCTACGAGAGATGTGCGGTATAAAGGCAGCAACGGACTCCAACGAGGAGTCTTTATCCATCAACTCACCCTTCTGTAAGTGCACTCCTGCACCTTCCTCAATTACCCTTAATAGAGCTGATGGATCATCTAGGGTGGATGTGGTCAACGGAGTAGTTGTTGATGATGACTCACTTGCTGCCTAATTAGGGGCATCCAAGTTTACGGATGGAGGTGCCCAAACCATGCAAGACTCCATACCTTTAATCTGTTCAATGTTCTTCGACGCTGTGATCTTTAGTTCATCCATGCTACTGATTAAAGCTGATAACACATCCTTATTTTCATTCATCACAACATCAGCATAGGATTTTGACCCGGCCTGGTTCTCCTGTTAAGGGAGGTCTGATCATGGGTGATCAATCTAGCTGGCACCATATTGTGCCTCATTGATGTACAGCATCTCTACACTGCCAAAACAAAACCTTCCAATTTGCTTATCTTTTCTGAGCAATCCAGAATCAAGAACCTAAGTTCCTGGATATCCATATGTGTTCTCTCATGGCCCCTGTCCAGGAGATTCAAGATTCTGGTCAACACAGGAAAAGATGCATGTGAAGAAACAATATCCACGTTATTTATACCCTCAAATATGGGACCCAGATAGGGGGCTTCATGGTGAAGGGAGGAGGGCTGGACAGGGGGAGGCCAGACTGGAGCAATTTTGGGGGGTGATGGAAGGGCTACCCAAACCAGCCCCGTCTCTACAATCCCACCCTACGTCCCCATGACCATGAGTCTCAACAGTATGGGACCCTAAACGGATTTCACCTGTGGGGGACACATCAAGGACAAGTGGGGAAGCTTCATGTAAATGAACATTGTCAAGTCCACCCCCTCTGGCCCGGGCCGGGGGGAGCACGGTCCCCTAGACAAACGCACCCTTCGATCCAACTCTGCAAGAACTACCAGGGCCAGTAGGGAGGTGTCCCCCCCGGATTTAGGATTTTCAACCTCTTCTGCGTTCCCAATCGGCTGAATATCTTGATTTTCATGAATACTTAGTAGGCTCTTTTGAAGAGGTGCAGGGACACAGGCTGATGTTTTTGGTTTACCACCATTACACTCGTCTTGCGCAAGAGTGGGTATGGTGCCTGTGCTCTTATGACTACCGTCTGCCACTAAGGGTTGCCCCTCATTATCACTCAACATAGTCAATGGTATAACAGGGGGGTCGGGGACTGGATGCACCCAGCAGAGGAGGCCTCAATATTAGAACCAAGAAAAAAAATTGCCAGTGAGTAGATCTTTTTCTCAACCACAACTGACCATACCAATTTGCCGCTATGCAGCGAACCAACCATATTTTATATGCCCACTACTTACTCAAATCTTTCTGCACAATGGCTGCATCAGCCTTGACTAGAAAGAAAAGGATCGTGTAAGTCACTCATTTCGAAAAACATAACACTAGATAGGCATCTTAGAGATGCAAACAATGCAAAATGCAGAGAGAAGAGATCCTATGGGTCACTTATTTTGTGAATCAGAACACTGTGGGAGCAACTTTAAAGCTCACACATTGCGGAATACATGGAATAACGATACTATAATTGACCTTATCCGCAAAGCAAAACACTGTAAATGCGCCTTAGATCTCACACAATTCGCAGTTAGATGAAATTACGCAGTTACATGAAATTACGTGAGCACTTCACATTGTTCAAGTGCATCCCTGGATCGAGAAATTATACTGGAGAAATGGAACCATGTACTATACTTGTTCAAACCTCTTGTTCCGCGACGCAAGCCACTTCAAACAGCCTTAGAGGCTCACACAGTTGCACAGTTATATGAGCATTTCCAAATGACTACACGTTTCCTTAGATTTTCAATTCACACCACGCATATGCAATTTGATTTGGATTATTTACCAATCGTGGCCCCACCGCCCCACCAAACAGCCCCAACACACAACCACAAGATAGTTCAACAATAGACAAAACTAACTGGTCCAGGTCTGTGTTGGAGCACAGGCAGAGCGGTCAAACTTCTTCTCACAGACTCGTGTCTCAGCGCAGCCGGTAGAACGTTGCAAAGTTCAATCCAGCAGCCCGGCAGTAGTAACGGTGGTGGCAGCCCAACAGCCACAACACTTCTGGCTGCACTTCCGGATGCGCCATTTACCTATCAAACACTGCAGCAAGATTGTGTCTAGCTATGCATTCCACACAGACATCTCCTTTACAGGCAAGATCGTGAATAGCTATGCATTCCACACAGACATCTCCTTTACAGGCAAGATCCTGAATAGCTATGCATTCCACACAGACATCTCCTTTACAGGCAAGATCCTGAATAGCTATGCATTCCACACAGACATCTCCTTTACAGGCAAGATCCTGAATAGCTATGCATTCCACACAGACATCTCCTTTACAGGCAAGATCGTGAATAGCTATGCATTCCACACAGACATCTCCTTTACAGGCAAGATCCTGAATAGCTATGCATTCCACACAGACATCTCCTTTACAGGCAAGATCGTGAATAGCTATGCATTCAGCAAAGACATCGCCTACACAGTGGCCTTTTCGTTGCTCTTGCGCTTGTGTTGGTGCTGTTGGCTGGTGACTATCCTGTTGTCTTCTCTGTGCTTCATGCCTCTTTGCCTCCCTTAATTCAATGGCAACTGTGAGACACGAGTTGAAGTTACAGTTATGTGCCAGATTGTGTTAAAGACTCCCTGAGCTGGCAGCCTGGCTTGTGCGTCTGTTTTGGTGCACCGTATGCTGGCTGCAGAGCCACTGGGTGCAGCCACCTGCAGAGGCACAGTAAAGCCCTTGTCATATTGACACTGGCAAATAGTCATGGGCGTGTCCACCTGCCCATAAACTAGTGAGCTGCACTGGTACTGTGACTGCCTGTCTGCTGCCCACACCACACACCTGAGTCACCCACCATTCTGCAGCAGTCATGTCATGTACAGTAGAAGAGCAACGCCACTGGTTGTGAGATGACCACAGCAGTGTTGTAGCTCAAGCAGACAGTGCTAACACCTCTTAGCTAATTTGTATTCATGAAATTGCTAGCTAGCGCAGCAATACCAGTGTGTCGCACTCCTATTGCCTCTTGTGTGACTAAAATGTTCTGACAGTTAAAAGCAAAAAGTTGGCAAAATACAACATCATACTTGAACTGAGTCCGAAACAAATTATGGGGGTGTTCAGAAATAGGTCCATGGGCTCAGCCCTGGCACCACCCCGAGAAATTAAGCACTGAATGCATAAAATATGATGAATGTTGAAGTGGGGAAAAAAATGTTTACATTTTAAAGTCCTTGCCAAAGCAGACTAAGCATGCCACCCAAGAATGCAAGGCGCCGTCAGGCTCTACAAACGTTTAGGGGAAGAGTGTGCATTTAAGAAACAATCTGCTGACATTGAATGAATAACACCATATTTAACAGAAAATAATCAAATTCCATATTTAAAGGGAGGGCAGCAATCTCGCCATTGTGGCAAGTGTGCACGGAGTTAATCCCACATTAGATTGATTTCTCATGAAGGCATTTAATTTGGTGAAATTATTATTAAGTTTTGTCTCTGCTCGTGAATTCACCATTTCACAATTACTGAACAACATCTGTAAATTAGAGTAACTTTCTGGATTCAACATAAACTGGACTAAATGTGAGGTAATCCCATCCTCTAAAGAAACGATTCAAGGGAACGACAAACTTGTTTCAGTGTTTATTTTAATGGACATCATAACATCCAAGCATTGATTGGGATTAGGGCACACAGATCTGCAGTGCATAGGGTGGATGAAACACATGTATATTTCACTTATGCACATTCATGTTCTGTTATCAAAACAATAAAAACGTCACCCCTTCTATATACGTTATCAGGCACTCCAAATCAAACATCTAATTTGTGTACATATTGATTTTCTAAACACCAACCGTGTTAATGGATAACATGACATTGCAATGTGTAGCTGTTCACAGAAGCCTGTGTAGAAAGAAGGTCCGTTCAAAGGGTGGCGGCAAATGCGTTTATTAATGATCAGTACCACACAACATGGACTCTACCGCCATCAAAAAGTTGCGATGTAGGACAATGGCAATAACGGTATTCTTTCAATATGTGTGCTGCATGCCGTAGCACATGCTACTGTCTGTTCATACTGCCTGCCATGATGGGAGTAATGTGTGTTGCAACATGCTACCCATAGCTGTTCCCTAATCTTGAGCACAGAAGTCCACTGAATGCAAACGTATAGTGTCTGTCTGGCATCTGTAGATCAGACTTCATATTGCCTACCGGATATACATGATTCATATGGAGAAACAAATCATTTGCCAGTCCAACTGAAGTATTTGGATTATTTCCAAAATGATCTGCAAGTTGCCCAAAAGAAGTGTCCTTACTTGCAATGTAGTATATTGTGTAAGTGTCAAAGGAAATTCAAATATAATTATCATACTGTTAAACGGATATGATTAGATTTTATTTTTGAAAAGGAAATGTTGGTATTAATCATGTCAGGAAGGTGCTTCAGATTTTCGAAATTTGCTTATGAAGACTTTGAGAATGTTATACAGAAAGCACTGTGACGAATCCAGGGAATTCAACCCTTCTCCCCAAAAGGGAGCCATCCCCTTTGGGACTAGGGAGGTGCGCCTGTTATGCAATACCTTGTCTAGGGGTCAGGGTGGGCGGGATCCCAATCCCACTTGGGTTGACTCCCTCCCTCTACGGACAAGGAAACGAGCAAGGAATCTGTACCGCCTCCCTCCACCATTTAATTTAATTTGTTTGTTTTATAATGCACCCAATACCGTACCAGAGTTCGGTTTCGAGGTGCAGATCTGGGATTTAAACCTCTGTTGCTCTTCGTGGTCTTGCTTCCAAGACCAGCGCATTGCCCATTTGCTATCCTCCGTTCACCATAAACTCCTCAATGTGTGTTGGTTACATGTGAGTTGCACAGTCCAAGAAGGTTTAGGGCCCCTTCACAGTGCATGGCTTGGTTTCTTGCATGGTTTTGTCACCACCTCTTCTGGAAGACAAGAACCGATGGAATCTTCCTGTCCGTTTTCGGGAGGAGCGTAAATGCCACCATATACCAACAGAAGGGAGAATCAGCCAGGAAGCCAGAGATGCTGATGTGCATGGATGCGCTGCAGGGGGAGATGTTCACGCACATGGGGAGTCATTAGCCATGCAGTCGGTGTGGTGGCTGGAGATCCAAGGCACCACACGGAGAGCTGCAGCATCAATGAGGGTGGGAGCCATAAATGGACAGGGATCACGGAAGAACAAAACAGAATCGAACAAAACAGGACACGCTGACTTCCTGCTCTGCCAAAGCCAAAGCCCAGAGAAGGAGGAGGCCATGTGGAACAGTAGAACATGCAGGAGAGAGCAAAGACAATGATACAAACCTGAGTGGGCCAGAGAGACCGCCTCCAGTCCACGGCAGCACCACCATATAAAAAGGTACATGACAGCATCCAACGATTAGCTGGATGTTGGAACTACTGAGCCCACACTTCACAGAGTGCGAATACCCCATGAGGGTGTGAGAAAAACCAAAAACCACAAAGGGGTGAGAAAGCCCGAAGCCCATGCAGGGCCGAGAAGCCGAATACCGCTGTAGGTAGTGGCAGAAGCAACAGACCAAGCCGGCAGAAGACGTCTAAAGCCCACTTGGGATGGAGAAGCCAAATACCCCATGAGGGGGTGATAAAAGGAACTGCACAAAAAAGGCTAAGCAGGCCCATTGCCCACATGGGGCCAATGAACTAAAGGTCACAGAAGGGGGTGAGAAAGGCAACAAACCAAGCATGGCACAACAAGCATGCAGCCCACCCGACACTGAGAAAATTACTACTCTGTGAGAAGCTGAAAGCAAGAAAAAATCCATTCGAGTGTAACACACTTAGAGCCTGCCGGAGGTTAAGTTTGTGAATAAACCAGAAGGAAAACTGAGTCAACTTTGTTTTTGTAGGTACCGGCCTATCCAGGTCAAGAGAATTGACCCCAGGAAAAGGGATAAACCAGAGACTATACATACTACTCGACCAGACCATTATTTGAACCAAAGAAGCAGTAAATGACATTGCTTTTCCTTTGTTGAGAATTCTTCGAAACCAAGGGGCAGAAGAGCCTGTGAGATCACTTTGGTGGAGGTCAGGAAAAGAGTCACCACAAAAAGTAGTAAACCAATACTAAGCTGAAACTTACAAAAAGAAAGCAAGCAAGACAAACCTTTCTATTTTTGGTAGTTTATGTGTTATACAAAAGACAGTAGATTAGCATAGCTTTGGATGGAGCACATTTATTTGGGAGACATCCCGATAAGCACTGGTTTGTTGTTTTCTAGAATAGGGCATCCATCATAGACAGAAAAACTAGAGAATATGTACTTTATTTCTTTAATAAACAGTTGCACAAACCATGTCCTCATGTCCATCTCCTATGTCTGATTTACCACACTCTGATAGAGTGATCCTTCTTTTGCAGTGTCGTTTAGAGGGTTTATTACTAGGACTCATCTTCCTATAATTAAGCACCAATATAGATCTTCTCCCAGAGTGTTCCTTAGACACTGGTACTTTGACTACAGGTCCCAGAATTCAGTGTCTTAGCTTTCCTTCTCTCAGAGTATTTATTAGCAGTGGTGGCTGGTGACATCTTAAAATGGTGGGAGTAAATGCTTTGCCACAAGTTTGCTTGAGCAAGCAGGAATCAATTCACATATAGGGTCAGGGGTTTCGGCTCGCCGACCCCATAGAAATCTTTTAAATAAGGGGTGGAAAAGGTACATTTTGCAACCCCTTTTCAGAAAGCTTTCACAAAAAGCATAGAAGGTTCAATTTGTTCCGGAAGGGAACACGTGAATGCTTCAATATGACATGTCACCGGAAGAACACATGAGAATTGTGCAGCATGTTTTCTATCTGGATATGCATAAAGAAAGTCATCAATGCCTTTCTCGGCAATATAACCAATTTCTGCCGTTATCATTCGGGCTATCCCCAAAGAAAATCTTCTGGCCTGTCCCAATAAGATTTGCCAACGCTTCCCCACCCCGTTCAAGATTACTGTGCCCGAAGAAAACCATGCGGTTCTAGCAAATTACTATTGGACTGTAATACACATCTTCACGCTGGAGTACCCAAAAGACAGTATCCGGCCTGGCTCAACGAGGTAGGTCAGAAGTGCCCCCCTTTTCATTCTGGCTCTGCACAAAAAAAAAAAATGGGACTTGTCTCAACAAGATAGGACAGTATTTCATCGTTAACACATATGCTGTTTGCGTTTCTCGTTGCTTAAGTTCTGCTCCCAATTTGCTATCAGTACCGCCTCTGTCCGCCTCTCCCCTTCTCCCCATCACGCATGCCACATCCCCCGAGGATGCAGACACAATGGTCAAGGCCAGCCCCCTCTTATGGCAGACATACCAGCAATACCAAGAGTCGCGCGGCCGAGCACCTTCCTTCACCCTAACCTGTTCCTGCTTGTACACAGAGTAAGTGTTGGGTCCAGCATTCTGACGCCCAGGCACAGCCTCCGTGACTCACAGCACATGGTGTGGGCGAGGGCATGGTCCCTCTGTCTCCAGGGAACTTCACTTTTAGCCCACCCTGGCCACTTAAAGCCAGGTCCGCATCTCATTCATGAACAGTGCAGAACGACAGCGTGCATCGACTCTGTCATAAGTGCCTGCTGAAAACTGATGGGGCCCAGTAGGGACACCCACACCTGTCTTAAAAGGGCAAACCTCTCACTGTTTAAAATCCTGACAGAAACGCTACACAAATCAGGAGGGTGGCTAATCTCAGATAAAGGATAACACATATGACTGACAGCATACTCGCACTTCCGTAGAACATAACGTGGCTAGAGGCCATTTCATAACTCGCTATCGGGGCTCTAAGCGTGTGTTTTAAGATTGAAAGCTCGCATCTCATATTATTGTATTTACTTATTTGCCTTTCATTTGAGCAGGAAGCTCCTTAATTTCAATTTAACTTGCAACGTCGTTCTTGGCATAGATTGTGTTTCAGTCAGGGAAGATTTTAGGTTTTTAATTTCTGCATAGACACGGAGCGCCCTACTCTCACGCCTTCTTGCCGCTGCCATCAACAAGCTGCAGTTCATTCCAAAGGCGAGGGCCCGCTACCTAGGAAGAGCTCTCTCAACCGCAAGAGCATCCCTGCAATGGCGCGCACGCAACCGAGCAGTGCAGACGCCCTAGAACCCGACTTCGATCAAAACTTAAAACTTATATCGCGTCACTCCTGTGTGACGCGATCGATCCCTATTCCCTCGAACCCCTCCCAACGTCCTACAGGCAATTTGTCGTCTCGGACCCTGCGCATTGAAACGAGCACATACTACGCACATCCATCTCTTTAGTAAATAGAGGGCGCCCCTTCACTCTAGGAGTCTCTGGAGACCAGTGCAAATATTCGGTCCATTCCCCAGGAGTCTGTGGAGACCAGCACCAAGATTCGGTTTAGTCCCCAGTGTGCGAACGAGCAAGCATGTGGGAGGCTACAAAACAGAAAAAAAGATAAAAATAGAGAGGCCGAGATACAAAAAATGCAAGATCATGCAATTTAATATAGGTTAATTTGAAAATGGGGCTTGCATTGGAAAACCGGGCTTCTCTTGTTTTAAAAAGGGGGCTTATATACATTGCTAAGAAATACATTGATGAAGGAGAACAAAGACCTATACATTAAGGAGTAGCATGTAACCCTTTAAGTGCTAAAAACGAGTATGCTCGTCCTATTTGCATAGGCTTGCATAATACCCAAAAGTATCTGTGCAGACCTATGTGCTGCACAAAGGTAAAAGAGAGACAGCCCATTGTGCCTATCTCCTAGGAGGCCTCGAAGACCTGACAGAATTATGGTGTGACCCATCCATTGCACATCAAGGGGCTCTGGAGACATGAAGCGCTACCCCCAGATGGCCTAGGGAGATTCCTCAGAGGTGCTTCAGATGGGGCGTCTTGCCTGCTGGGCTAGCTCCTTGTAGCCCAAGGATGCACAAGTGGATGATCGGAAAGGGACCACAAGCAGAGGCATCGCTAGGGAAGGGCTGGGGAGGCAATGGGGGGTGGGGGGCGTTTAGCGCTGGGTCTTTTGGTTGTAGCCCTGGATAGAAGCTCAAGGGCTACAGTCAAAAGGCTAGCCCTGGATCCCATTTTATAAAGTGTGACCCATGAGTCCTTATTCCCCTCTATTATTGCCTCCCACAGTAATGTTCTTCTGCACGGTGCACATTCACCCCTTACTGCACATCCCATATTTGGATCTGGTGTAGCACGGAATGTAGTCAAGACTGTGCGAGTGACTTGCAAGAGAAACGGACCTAGTATCGCCTCCTCATCACCTTATGTTATAAGTTACGTTACATTAAACGGACGTCCTAAGGCATCTCGTTATCCGACCATCTTCCATGCCTAGCCTCGTAGAGTTTAATGAGCGGGAAGGCTGGAATCTGGATAAGCTTACTTAGTGTGTAAGAGTCGAGCTCCTCCCACGTGGGAGATAGAGAGTGATGTATGCAGTTCCCTGCAAATACCACTGTTGGATTTCCGGTAAACAAGTTGTATTTCGAGACTTATGGTCCTGCTGTGAGGTTTTGATGAGGGTTGGGGTGTGGGGCTATGTACACACAGAAGATGAATGTGGTTTGTAAATGAAAGAATATGTCTCAATTCTCACACTCGCCATGACCCATGGAGTCAATAAACTTAAGATTTCAATGGGCCTTACCCACAAAAATCTTCTTTCACCCACCACAGCGACTAGGATTGAGAGGTACAGCCCTCGATCCCCCTTGAAAATGAGCAAGCAGTCAAGCCTGATCCCATCCGAGTCATTTTAGAACACATCTTTTCCTTTTACGGAAAGAATTAAAAAACAACCAAAGGATTTATAGGTTGAATTTAAGTGGATGTTTCAGCAACAATCGCTTAACCTGCGGTGCTACCTTGCAGTTTGAGAACTACCACTCTCTAAAATAGAAATCAGCATTGTAGGGACAGCCCAAATGTTGTTCAATTTCACTGGATTTAAAAGTGCAGTTCCTGCACATGCCTTCTCTTAAAATCCAGTGGTATTGTTCTCAGGAATTCGACCATCCGAACAGGGAGTGTGCACCGGCGTGGGCTTTATTATTTTTTTTAATGAAATGGAACGTTGGTCGATCAACCTTCATAAAATGTGTGGGGTTAATCCGCACACATTTTCCTATGCTCGCCACACAACAAACACATAGTCACATGTACTCTGGGTGGACACAGCCTACAGGTGCAGTCCTCCCATCATGTTGAGCTGGAATGTGCCAACCAGGGGTACATCAAAGAATCTCAAGAAGGGGAAAGGCAAAACCTTCCTCCTGCCATGGCCAACCTCAAACTGACAAAGGATGTATGGATCCACCCTCTCCTTTGTCCACCCTGGCAGCGCATGCTGAGGAGAGTGATTGAAGCAGGCCGCCGAGAGGCCTGGTTGCAGAGATGACAAAGGGGAAAGGAAACCTAACACCATTTTGATATGCATCTATGTCCACCTGAAGTCAGCTCCCACCCCTTAGTATCAAGGGAAGTGAACTGTCATGTCTGGGACAACTGTTGACAGTAGGCAACCCCCACAGAGGGCCCCTTTCAGAGGGCAAAAACATGTGATTTGATGGAAACAGAATGTCTGTTCTCACCACAACTTCAAGGGAGACCTGCACTTTGATCAGGAACCACAGAGGGATCCATTAACCAGAGAGATCCTTTGATCCACAACAGACAGGAAGGTGGGTGGGACTTAGTAGTACATGTTTTTATCCCTTTACCTTTCCTTTTGCAAATCCCTCTGGTTATGACCTCACACATAACAGACGATTATTGGTGGGGACCCAGGATTGGTTGATTAAGGTAGGCTTAGCCTGCACCAATCACTGGGGCCCATTTGGCTTTAAAAGTGGGATGAGACCCTCTCTTAGCAGATCATCTGAAGACTTTGCAAAGAGTAATAAGAAGGACTCATTTGAACATTGGCTGAAGGAACAGTCTGCCTTCCAGCGTCTTCCAGTAAAGGAAGGTCAGGTTTCCAAGATGGAAGCAAGATCCCTCCCCTAAACATCTCCCAGGGAACAGAGGGAGATACTGAATCCAGAGAACCCTCCAAACAGCTCCAGAACGGTTACTCATCCAGCACACAGTGTACCCTGCTAGGCTCTGAAAGCAAGCTTCCTAGGTGGGACGTTCCAGAGAGTCTCCGACCCAAACCAAGGACAAGGCTGCAACACTCTGCAGCTTTGGGCCGTCCGCCTTGAAGGATGACACAAGCCCAGTGAAGAAGCTAGGAGGAGTGCCCCGAAAAGCATCAACCAGCATCCACTTTTAAGGACATTTTGGAACAGTCGAGCCCCTCGAGGTCTAACCAGCTGCAGCACTGACTGTTAACGCTGCAGTCGCTCAAGCCATCCGAGACGCCTTGACCAGTGCTTCAGATCCGCCAAACAGAACTGAGACGATTCCTGACCCTGAGTCTCAGTGAAGTCCAGCCTGCAGCCGTCCATCGAGCCTCACTCACTGAACCGCCTGCCGCATGATACCCGAAGCGGTCTCCAGTCTTGAACTCTGTCGCAGAAGCTGTAAAGCGCCCTGAAATCGACTTAATCTTGTCATGCAGCAAGAACTTCTATAAAGCACAAGGTACATTGTGGTTCTGGCCCCTGGCCCTTCCATGAAGGTTCCCAGTGATGTTTTACGACCCATTGCTCCCTATTTGCTGAAACCATGTATCCCTGAACTATTGAGATGAATTACTTTACCATCTACCCTCCTGTCAGTATCCACAGTGCCTCCCTTTTCCTTCTTGAAATGGTCTGTCGTCTGCATTCCTTTACAGGGTGGGTTGTATTTTGTAGTTGATATGATATGATGTGCTATAACTGTTGATTAATAAGAAAGCACATATTGGAACACAACCTTGACTGGACAGTCCCCTAAATCATTGGGTAATAATTGTATTTCGTGCTGTGTTACAATGTAAGTGGTTTCAACCCAGCACTCCAACTAAGTCAATGTCTAGCGTGAGATGCCAAGCTGGAACCCTTATCTATTTATTTTTATGTCAAAAGTTCTTTTATTTCTGGATGATGTACCATTATATAACGCCCCTCTTTTTGAATCCCCCCCGGTTTCACTGAACCAAGAACAGGTTTGTTTTGCAAAGTTAAAGATTTATTTGATGAATGAAACAATATATATCACACTTTTATGAATATGAACAATATCTAAATATCACACTTATTAATATTTACACAATGATCAGCAATGGGTAATATCACAATAATCAACAATCCCTTTAATCAATAGGAGTATGGGTGAGAAGAATAATGTAGCAGAGAATAACTGTGTGGGTTCAATGAATTGCAATGATATGAAATTAATGCAGCACAGAAATATAACTTGATATGAATTCAATTAAAGACAATGCAATCACTCTTTCCCCCTGTTACTCAATCCCCCCTAATATGCAATATGAAGAGATGGAATGAGGTCACACAGGTTTCAGGAATAACAATCAACACTTGCAAGTTCAATCCCAATTCCCCCAGCAAGCTTAGAGAACAGGTCAAATGCTTTTAAATGTGATTTGAAATGAAGGGGAAAAATGCTAAAAATGACCTGTAATTCGCTAAATTGGATTCAGAACTAGTGAGAGTTGCTTAAGATAGGTTCAGGAAAACACTAGCAATGATGTTTGAATGATTGGCAGATGGAAAACAAATTTCAGAAGTTGAATGCAAGAAACAGCTATTTTACATGGAGTGAAATTGAGCCAAATGCAAAATCGCGGCAGACTATTCAGCGCGTGAGAAATATGATTACAGAACAACTATAATGAATTGGAGTGTGGTTCTTGGTTCGTTGAGGAGGTTAGCTTCAAAATGACATTTAAATTTCGTTCCTAGCAGGTACAGTTCAGAAGTTAATAAGGTTTTAGTAAAGGTAGATTTTTCTCAGAAAAGAGTCAGGATTTTACCAATGAAAGATGGACTGTTGAAAATTTGGAACAAGGATTGGCTTACGCTTAGAGGCTATGAAGATGCAAGATACCCGAACGGTCAGCCACCAGAACAGGGCACCTTCGCTCTGACTTTTGCCCGCCGAGACACTTGTCTTTCTTCAGCAAATCTATTCAGCGCAAAGATGATTATCACTACAATTATCACAGAATTATATGGATGAGAGAAGGATTCAGGATGGACAAAAGAGATTATATAATGCAGTCTGGATTTGTTGGAATGGCTTGCATAGGATTACTTAATACTAAGAAATTGGCTATGAACAATTCTATGCTAAATACTCACTACTATGGCTTTGGAATGGAATGAGCCCCTTCAGGATCTGGTCAAAGGTTTGGCTAGAATTTGCTTGCCACCGGACAGGTCTCAGGCACTTGGTTCTGCTCTTAGCAAGGCACTCTGGTCTGCACGGCCTCCTGGACTGGATCTGACAGGTTGGTTCTGGGTACAGCTCTGATCTACTGATCTGGATCTCGGGGTTCTAGCAAGGGTTCTTAGCCAGAAGCCGCCAAAACGGCACAGCCAGGCTGTTGAATTGGTTAGGCCCCATGGAATCTTGGGGTTAAATCAAGTTGCAAGATTTCAAAGGCCAGCTGAGAAGGGTTCAGCTTGTTGGGTTGTGCCTCTGCTTCAGGGTTCTGGAGTCTGGATAGTTCTGGAGTCTGGATAGTTCTGTATTCTTCCTGCATGGTGCTTCGCCAGTGGATCAGTTGAGTGAAAGTGTGTGTCCTGTCCTCAGCAGTCCCTATTTATGTATTTTCCAAGGGGGTGGGTATGCTGATTATACTATGCCCAACCCTCTCAGAATCTGATAGGTCAGAGAATTCCCTCTCCCCTGATTTGAGAAGGGAACAGTTTGGCATGATGTGTCAGAGTGACACTGTGTCACTCCAGGTCCAGAGAAAAGCCCTCCCCTTTGTTTTTACCCAGAAAATCTATTTTTCATAAAAAACATATTTCCAATATACCCAACTCGTTAATAATACATATTTACATTACAGATTAACTAAGGTACGTTTCTGTCAAAGTCTCATCTTCCTACGAGTTTTGGTTCACAAATGACAGTTTTTCATGCTTTTGGTTGGTTACACATTGTCGGATCTGTACAATATTTTTTACATATATGCACATAACATCTGGGCACACTCCTATAAATTTTCATATTCATAGCATAATCACAATGGCTACAATATTACAATTTTTGTGGTTCAGTCCCTGAACATCACACAGATTCCAGATTAGTTTTACACTATTAGCGACCTTTTCATTTTAATAACCTTTAAATTCCATATTTTTACCAGTTCAGGACAATTTGCTATAAGTCTTTTTCTCAAACATACAGTTTCTTCAGTTCCAAATCCACATTGTCAGTCTGGCCAGTCTCCAAGGCCTGGCTGAGCCAGAGAGTAACATGAGCTTGTTCCTGCCTGGGCTGGTTTCTGCTGACGCCCCAAATTAGCATTTCCTTTCAGTTCAAGAAACCCATTGTCTCTTTACCAGAGCAGCAGAGCAAGTCTCCTCCTCTTCTCATTAGCATCCAAATGAGAGATCCTCTCCTTTTGGTGGGAAGGAAATGGGTGGTGTGTACTCAGTGGGGGAAAACCTCTTTGAAGTTTAGCTGAATCAGGTTACCTTACAGTAAACTGTGACATTGTTCTTTGTGAAATTTAAAGTTACAAAATTAAAATAAGCAAACATATCTTCAATTCCAGTCTTTTTCAATATGAAAATTAAGTAGTGGCACCTATATTGTCTTTGATTGGAAGTCTCTTCTTTCCCCACACTTAGATTTTGAGACACAAGTTTAACATGACAGGTTTAGAGATTGCCAGCTTCTGACACAGCGAGTAGTGGTATTGTGCCCATTTTCAACATATTTTCCAAGCCAGCATCTTTAAATGTGGATTTTCTTCTGATAAATGTACTTCTGCTGACATTGTATTCATATGGATTCTTGAAGTAGAATGATGTTTAACACCCAACAAGGAGGTTGGATCTTTTGTGTGGTTTGTGAACCATGATTTTTGCAAATTTGACAGCCAAGAAAAATGGATTTTCAAACAGCTCTATGTTTCTCTTAGCAATGCAGCATTACTTTTTCAAGTAGTTTCCTTTGACTTTGTGGGTAGCCAAATGATAGGTTTTGGCAGTGGTCTTCTGTGTTACCACTGACATGGGCAAAAGTGGATTGGCGGCCATTCTGATGTTCCTGATGCAAGCAGCGCACAGGAATGTTGCAGGGCATGGACTAGTTGGTTAAAACATCCCACAGCAACTAACCAACGATCCCAGACCATGCAGATGAGCCTGCCGTTCTGACCACGTTAACACAATTGGACAAGGAGGTTTAGAATTGACTTGTGTTTCCAATATGTTAGATACCTTCTGGTGTACTAGCTGTGTGCGGATGATTGATGGTTTAGAAACCAATATTCATCCCTGGACCACTGGTGCCCCGGAAGTTGATTTGTCACAACTGTATGTCCTGCATCATTGCCAAGGCATGCAGTCTGATTTCGGAAGTATAGTCCGCAAATGAAAAGTGGAGTCAGCTCTTGTGGCAAAGGGGGTCAAATTGGTTCCTGCCCTTGTTGCTGCAGAAGTAATGGGGCAGTAGCACCCTTTGCCCTCCCTCTGTATTCGGCACCTAAGATGGGAAGGGCTGCATGTCTCAAATCAAAGGCTCTTGGCGGGTGTGACTTTCCATGCTGTTGGACCGCTCACACGGCAACCCCATTTCTTCACCTTTTGATATACTTCGATGGCCTCTCAGCAAAACATTTCGGTTTTCATCTGCCCTGGTGACTCAAAAGGTTGAGCGATATGGGTCGCGGGTGTGTAGGTATATGCTCAGAGTACCATACCACTGAAACTTTTGTGTCCACAGGGCGGGTGAAAATAAATGTTTTGTTTTTTGACAGGTGAGAGCCCACTGAAGAGTATGGATGGAATAGAGGGTTGTAGTGTGAGTGAAATTATTTGATGGTGGGTGACACACACCAAAAGTGTCGGAGTTGAGAGGTGTGGACTACAGGGAGTCAGTGGGTGCAACTGCCCCTTTTAGTTCTTTAGCAATGGGGCAGAAACCTTGCTTTGCCAACATAGAGCTGTTTTTGGTTTTCAGTTTCTGACTATAAATCCCAAATGATGTTTAAATCAGGTCCCTGGTGACCACATTTTGATTGTCATTACAGAAGCTGAAATTGGCCCACCCAGACCTGAATATGAGCAAGCAATCAAATATGGAATTCACACTGCTCCCTGTGTTGTAACTGTGCATTGAATGGCATATTTTTTAGAAGAAATTGGAAAAATGCAGTAGGGTTTGTATGCAGCTCTTCACAAATAGCATCGCAGCAACAGTCACACAACCTGCTCAGCTATGTTTACAGCAGTTTGCTTTAGGCCTCCTGAACTGAACTTTCAAGTAATTCAACATCTGATGCGGATCCCTAATGGTGCTCAAAATCACTGCATCATCAACAGTGCAGTTCATGTACACGACTTAAATCAAGTGTTTCATTTCCAGCGACACACTGACACCACACACAATCCCATATGAGTTGTACAGCCAGAACATTAAAACTGTAAACATCTCTAGTGGGCAAAGTGAGCTTGCTGCCACAGCACTAATTAACTAAAAGGGGGTTGTTGCCTCATTTGCCCTCCTGTATTCAACGCCTGTGGTCATGAACCGTACTATTGTTAATGCAGGGGTTTTGACCAGCATCAGGGAATCTCAACTGACTTTGAATTCTTTGAAAGTTGAGTGATGGATCCTAAAACAGAAACCTCTAAAGGTATCTCAGCAGGTGGAGTGATTGTTGCAGAGTTATGTGTCGAGAGGTGTCTGTCCCTCCGAATAATTTGCTGTAAAATGCATCATTTCAACCTAGGGAGGGAACGCTTTGGGTTGTTTTCTAATATATTGGTGGCAGAGGTGCTCAATGGATCAAGTGTATAAGCTTTTAGATCCTGTAATGTTTCCAGCTGAAAGACAAAATAGTTCACATTGCCTTAACTGTGCCAGTGAGCAGTTGTAGCTGTGATAGATCGTTCAGTGCTTTATGCAGACTTCACAATTGGCTCAGATGTACAATGGGACAATCTAAATAACAGGACCTTGCTGTACTTTCAGTAGAGAGAAGAGTGATACAATCGATTTCTGGTGATGCTATTGTTGATCTTTTTGCTGGCAGGCATGCATGAAGGCAAACACTTAATTGTACTAGTTAAAAGGGTAAAAGAAGTTGAGATTGCAATATTTTGTTAAATATTTGACAGGGTTTGTTTTAATGTGTGGCTATAGGAACCCAATCCAGTATCTATGTACAGTTCACAGTTGGCTAATATAGGAATCACAAACTACCTCCTGCTCCTGTGTTTCAACAACTAAGTTTAGTCTAAACCATACCAGTATCCTGGAGTTAGCAGTATTCTTAGCTCCTAATGACCAAAAAAATGAATGTCTTTTTTAAACAGAAAAGCCATATTTTATTTGTTTGCACATCAAGATTCCTGTGTTTTCAAAAAATCTATTCCTTTAAAAAACATAAAATGTTTTGGTTGACGAAATTACATTTCACAAAATGCTCTCATTCATTCTGGGGTAGTATACAACAAAGCATCGCTATTATGCCATAGAGATGTTAATTCTCCAACGTACATAATTCTAGAAGTTCATATTAATTCTTGGACTTCTCACACAGAGCAGCAAAGATCACAGAAGGGCAAAAGATCACATACACAGTTACTTACAGAGTTTGACACCAATAAGTGTATCCTTCTTGTGTCCTAAAACCCTTTCTTTTACTACCCTTTCAGTGTCTCTGAACGGTACTGGCTACCCGTCACCCCCTTCTGGGTATGATTTTTTAAATGGAGGTTTATACAGATGTTCCCCGTCCTGTTAACCTCCTCAATTTTTGCTCATTCTCCCTCTCTCCCTTTTCCTTCAATGCCCTAGGTAAATTGTTCTTTATATTGTCTTGATGGTTTGTCTCGTGTTTTGCATTTATGCAATCATTTATTCAATGTATCCAGTTGTTGTAATGTAAAGCGATTTGGAGTAAATTTAATAAATGCAAATACCTAATCCCAGTATATAGGTGTTCACTTTATTAAATGGGAAACTATCAATACGGTTAGGACAGTCCCATAATTAACAAATACCGGTTTGAGTTGCAATGCATACTCCATCCCCCCAGCAGTACTAATTACTTATGTAATGAACATACCTTTCAGGGTTCCCAACCAGAGAGATAAAAGTTTAAGAAATGTATTTGCACCTTCCTCTTCCTGGGACGTGTAAACTTCAATAGTTGTCACTGCTCTTTCCGTGTAACTGTTGCACCATTAGCAAATCACTTTTTAAAAGCTTGGATAGCCAAGGCTCCTTAGTATTATTAAATCAAAATACTCTGCACAGCATCTTCTCCCTTTTGAAAATGACATGTATTACAGGAGGCTTCTTTGAATGTCAGACCATAGCTTTAGGTTTTAAGTATTTATAGTTGGCCTTTTGATGTTGTATAAATCAATACATTTTTATATAACTTCTTAAGACCCACTGGGCCTCCCCCTCTCCTTTCCTCATCCCTGACTGTCTGCCATCCAGGAGTGGTGTGCCGCCAACGACCTCTGCCTTAATGCCAGTAAGACTGAGATTCTACTCATGGGCACACCCACTCCCACCTTCCCTGCAGCTCTCTGGCCGGCCTCTCTTGGCCCTATTCCTACTCCCACCTGCATGGCTAAAAACCTGAGGGTCATCTTCGACTCTGCGCTCTCCTTCCCCCCCCACATCTCTGACATCTCTAAGAAGTCACACTACCAGCTGCACCTCCTCAGAGGTATTCTTCCTTTCCTCTCCTTCCCCCAGAAGCTCATTGTCTCTAGAGCCCTGGTCCTCTCGAGGCTGGACTACTGTAACAGCCTCTATCTAAATCTGCCTGCCTCTACTCTCCGCCCTCTGCAACTTATCCAGAACAGGACTGTGCAATACCTTCAACTCTCTCTTCCTAAATATCTTCCTCCTCGAGCTCTTTGCTCATCCGCCTCCAACTCCCTCAGGGTCAGTCGCTTCTCGAAGCAACAAGTTGGTGGCAGATCATTCTCTTCGGCAGGGGCATCTCTCTGGAACAGTCTTCCTGCCTTCCTGAAACTCGAGGAGAACCATCTCAGTGCCTCAAACCTTCCTCTTTGCTTCTGCTTTCACTCCCCCTCTTCCCTGCTGAATTCCCAACTGAAACTGCACTGCTTACACCAGCTGGCCGTTTATTTATCTTATTTATTCCACTTTCCCATGTACTGCACTTTTCCCTCTCCCTACCCCCTCACACTTTTCCTTCCCATCCCCCCTTCCCATGCACTTGCACGATCTGAATGACACCTGGCCTAGTAGGATCGTTGTATGTCCCCCACTTTTTTCCCCCCTTGCCTCGTCGCGCCTTGAAACACTTGTGTATAGGTGCGTAATAAATGCCATATCATACAATAGACAGAATCATACACAAAATCAAGAATTCAAGAGACAGTGCATCAACTGGTCTTGGTAAATGACAGGTTTCAATATCATTATTATACAGCAAAAATAACAGAGTCCAGCACACACCTCTGTCGGGCATCTCTGATCAGTGGGACAGGAGGAGTCCTCCCATGCCTTGGGCCCATCTAAACACTGGATACGTTTCCCAATTAAGTGATTTGATGACGTTCAGAAGCAAGGTGTTCATATGTCAGTGTCTCAATGGAGACCATGAAAGACTGTAGTTTACATTATCAAGTGGCACTTCTAAGTCCACGAACAAACTATTTAGTACCATATCCTTCTATATTGTAAACTTCATCTTATCCTTAATAATACAACATTCCTGCTCACCCTTTCCAAACACCTTTGCAGAATCCTGCCCGGACATGGGACACATTACTCACCTCATCTACCCAGCGGTTAAGTATCAGTTCCAGGATTTTGTCATATAGCTTAATAAACTGCTGCTACAACATATGCGACCATAGCTGGCGGGTTTGTTGCAATCTCCCTTAATAAAAATAGGAAATATGTCTATCAAACGCTAGGACCGCGAGGTTACTACCACTATTAACTTGAACAATTTTATTGATAGTCGTGTCCATATTACCGATTGCAATTTAAAGGGATATGTCGGTAAACAATTTGGCCCATGTGCCTTTTCATTTTTTAGGCCCTCTAGACCATGCTTTACTTCTGTATGCAATAGAATAAAATAGTCCTGTGGTCAAAACCTGAATTATGGAAAACGTGTGTAGGTCATTTGTTAGTTTCACTCTACAAGTTCTTAAAATGATCATACAGTATGTATTTCAGGTAAGTGATAAGTGGCATTAATGAATTATTGCAGCTCCTCTTGGGCAATTTTGAAAATGTTGACAGGTTTTGCTCTTTATATGCCATCTGAAGCTGGTCTAAGCCTGCTTTCCTCTCATCACTTTTTTTTACCATAATTATTGATTTATAATCAGATAGAAGATGAAAATGAAAAGTATCTTTTCTGCTTTGTCACTCCTCAAGGCAGCCAATAGATCACAGTCACTGTCAAACTAAAAGGGGTCCATCTTTGAAAGATTCGTAATGGTGCAGCAGGATCATGAAAGGAAGGGTCTAAATTGAAAACCCTCCAAATTACACAATGTTACACCATCCACAAAACAATCTATTAATGGGTTAATTTATAAATCATATGTAACACAGATTCCTGATCGTATGGTTACAGGAGTTCGCACATTTCATGATGTGTGCAAGTCTATTTGATCTACTATGCCTTTTATGGGAAAATATTCCTGTCCAACTAATTTCACTGTGTCATGGTCACTAGCAGATCGTGAGTCACCTGAAAGTGCCTCCTCTTTACTCGATTAGCTGGGTAAATTAAAATATAATCAAGAGGACTAGAGGACTGAAATTGGGCATTTAAATATCCAAAAATAATCATAAATGCTTTATCTTCCACGTCATACAAGTCTTCTACTTCTTCATCCCAGTTTTCCAGACTGACAATCCAGCAAAGAAGAAGCACATTGATTAAGTTGAATAGACAAATTAAATAGCATAGTGGTTCCACTTGGCATTATTATTCTGAGGATCTGGAAGTCAGGATTGCCAGTATGGACACATTCAATTACTGCATTACGATCGATTTTAATCCAGATCATTAATCCTGGATGGGAGGACAAAGCTAAAATACCCTGGTGTGTGTAATGTGCTTAATGCTGAAATCTCTTGGAATGAGACTAAATGTTTAGAGCCAATAAAGGATTGCCACGCCACATCATCAGCATTAGTCTGTAAGCCTGATGTGCACCAAGAGAAACCTTCCACATAGACCGGATGGCGTCCATCAATTGGCTGGAATTTAAATGTGCATCAATATTAGAAGGGGAGATTAGTTGATGACATCAAAGTACTTCATGAAGATCTCACAGAAGGTCAACTAGATCTTCCCCCTTTTCCATGTGGTGTTTAAAGTAGGTGAAAAACTAGGCATGGGATTAGTATCCTCTAAAAAACGATCTCTACGAATGGGTATTCTGGATCTAGAGTGGAACAGTGAACTAACAATTGTAAAAAGACTGTCAGCTTCCTCTGCTTTGTAGCGTTAATCGAATTGAATCTATATACGCATTGCTTGGATCTGAGAGCCTAATTGCTTTGAATATGTCGTTGCAAGTGACAAGGAGCCTCCTGCATCTCGGATCCAATCAGTGCATTTGATTATCAGGAAAGGTCTTCTTTAAAAAAGGAAATTCTAGTTAACTCCGGCACCCCTGTCAAAAACGTGTTTCCCATTGAGCATTCCAAGTTGGTTCTCTGCAAGGTGTTACAGAAGTGTCTAGACAGCTGGCATCTTAAATTATCATATGTGTTCATTTTCGAGTTACCTCCTGGCAGGTTTAACCTGTGTTTGTGTTCACCTAAAGTTCCTTTGCCTTAGGAAATTTGCTGGTCTACACAGGGACGTCATTTAGGGGTCGCCAGCAAGAGGAGGGGCGTGGCCACAGCTACCTTCATGCTGTGCTGTGTGCTGGTCCTCCTTTTGCTCATGGTTTCTTTGAAGACGTGCATGGCGCTGCTGAGCTCCTGTCCTCCTGTGTCCAAGCAAGGCCAACTTCACAGTGTTCACGGTGAGTAAACAGTCTGAGTCGGTCGGTGGGTGTGGGCAGTGGCTGTGTGTGAGTGTGAGTCTGACTGAGGTGAGGTTGGGGAGCCGGGGGCGGGTGTGTGCGTGGGGGTTGCCCACACATATAACGGAGTCGTCCTGCGTCATTAATAAAGGGAACATGCATTTAGGAGAAGAGCCGCGCTGAAGCTGATTCACTGCTAGCGGGGCTAAAATAACTTGTCTCAGGCCCATGTGAGCGTGTAAGAAACCGGGATGGGCAGTGCTCTGGGGTTTGGTTGTAGTTTTGCAGCTTTATTTTGTTAAAAATGAACGTGGAAATCATGGCGCAGAGGTAAAATTGCTCTTTTCTAAAATACGTCCTTTAAGACCCATAAATATGCGTTACCAATGTGGCAAAATAGTGCTAAAGGTTCATGCCAGGTCGGCAACCACGTCCCCTGACGTTCATGCAGCTCAGTGGGTTATGTACCTGCTACCGAGATCTGCGTTCTACACGCACGTCACAGATTCAGATTCTGGCGAAGAAGACTTATTGTTGCTTTCTTTCACGGGCAACACACTCTGTGGAATTAAATTAGGCGATAGTGGCAGTTGATATTCCCAGTGCTAGGAAATGGCAGAAGGTGGTGCAGCCCGTGCTGTGCAAGCAAGCATCGACAAAGACAATAGGCATGGCTTTATCAAATGCCACTTTCCCCCTATATCCAGGGGCTACACTTTGCCAGTATTTTCAGCATATGCTAGATGAAGGGCCAAACGGCCGGATATTACCATCCAATGCCAAGTAAAGAGTCTATGCCTATGGACAGCCAACCCTGCCCAGGTCAGGGCCCACATCGGTCTCGGGAGGATAGCTCAGGGGTAACGTGCTCGCCTAGGAAGCAAGACAACACGGAGCACCACAGGTTCGATCCCCGGGTCCGTGCTTAGAACCCTCAGAGTAATAGGTGCATTATAAATATCATATCATTAAGAACAATTACATGATAATGACAAAGGGAATGCTGCCAAACTGTCTTTAAATTACAGGACCTGAGAACACAGGCTTTTAATTTGTAGCGAGATATCACATCTCAAAAAGACTAAGTATATCCAAGTAGGCCCCGATGCATAGGCATCATATGCTAGGAGCAACCCCTTTCTCTATTTCCACCAACTCCACATGTATTATTCTCTACTGGGCGTTTCTAACAAGCTTACATAGAGCAACTGGTCACTTCTCAACATCTAATGAAAAGGAAAGGGGTGACTTCAATGATGCCAGGAATTTAGACTGGAGGATGTGGGTGATGTTCCACAGGATTAAAGTCCACACTGGAAATCTGTGACATCAGAGCTGTTGTTTCTAAAACCTAGTTATGAACTACACATCCCAGAATTCACTCCGCACCGACTTTATAGATGTCCTCATGGAAACACATGGCCAAAATGAATACGCCATATAAGAGGACTCTCACAGGATTACAAATTCCATACTGTACTGTGTCTCGCTAAGGCAGAAAACCCATAAGACTACATGCTATGTTGTATTCTGCCTCAGGATGTGCAGGAACAGCAACATAACTATATACCAGAACACTGTACTGTGTGACCTAGGACTTCATGGAGCATAATGCAATTGTCTCTAAGGGTCACATGCTATGAACCACTTCCAATGTTTTTTTTCTCCAGTTCTTTCGTCCTCTCAGCCCTGCTTCTAGACCCACCCTCCCAGATGCACATTGGGTGAGGGTTGGGGTGAGTGTGTGGGCTTTGGAGCCGGACAACCAATGTTGCAAAGGAGGTGGATCAATCCAGAAAGACAGGAGGAGGTAGCCGTTAACGGACAGCCCCTTACTGGCTTTGCTGCTCTTACCATATAAAGGTGTTTATAGATGGAAATATATCAAATCATGAGTAGAAAAAAAAACGAAGCTGTCCCTTCTTCTGGGCCTACTGACTGGCCCTATAGAATGGCAATGCGCTGCCTCCATAAAAGGCAGAGAAATCAGCAAAAACCTAACATAGACTTGACTTTATTGGTACTGCAGGCGCAGGCAGGGTCTGTGTAGGTGCAGCTTGCTTTGCACACAGGCCAGGCCGTCATGAAAGGTGCTATGGAGGATAAGGCATACAGGCTTCGCACTCCTGCCGCGCTCAGCAGATGACTCGGCCTGCATTGAGACATTTGCTCATGCAGGTTTTATTTTGCGATCATGTTCCCTGCGTGCCTACATAGATGAAGCATGCATGGAGGAAATATTAGTACTTTGGAAAGTTGGCTTTAAGTTTTGCATCCAAGTCAAATCTTTTTACATAAATCGTTGCCTTTTGGTCCAAAGCTCCGTAATCTCACTTCAACTGAACCTTAATGTCTGCTGGTTGCTACGTTTAATATTTATGCTATTTAATGCAGACAAAGTGCTGGTTACCAACTCCCTGCACTCTGCTTTTTAGTTGGGTAAAGCTCAGAAACCACCCCTTAACCTACACCCCAATATTATTCACTATGCTACACCACTTCATCTATGATATGATTTATAACACACTTAATACCCAGAGGTTTCGAAGCGCGGACCCGAGGATCGAACATGTGTTGCTCCGTGTCGTCTTGCTTCCAAGGCCAGCACGTTGTCCCGAAGCTATCCTCCTGATGAGCTATCTGCGTGGTTTAAGCTTGTGTTTATTGTTTTGTGGGGTTCAGTTTCCTTCTTGTAGCCCGTATATTTTTTGTTTTTCTTCAATGTTCTGAGTCACTAAGTCCCTTAGGGGGTGGATTCAATTTTGAGTTGTACCCCATGTGCAGGGCCACTGATGATGGGCAGTAGGTTTCCAGTGCAGGGGTGGTAAATGTCTTGCACTTGCAACAATAAGGAAGCAGAATGAAAGGGGGGGGGATCTGCGCTAGAACATTAGGTCCTAAAAGTTCTGGCCGTGTTGGGGATTCATCATTTTATATATTAGGCTTAAATGTGCAATCCGCTAAACCTGGAGCTTTGACAGATAAACAGGTGCTTTACAGAGGCAGCACGTTTGTGCAAACACAACAAACGGGTGTGATTTGCACTCAGATGGAATTCTGAGGTGGAAGAGGAAAAACCGATCCCGAGAGACGGAGGGAGAACCGTGGAGCAAGCATCTACCGAGAGGAAGAGTAGTCCCCTCACCTACCCTGCCCCCACCTCGTGAGCATAAAGCACTAATCTGTAGGATTAAGGGCCGGTTCTCTGCACTGGTGACCAAAGGGCCACCGTTTATATTTCCAGCCCAAGGCTGCCGGTGGCGCGAGCTTTACCAAACTGCCCCCCCCAAGCCGGTGACCTTCACCCAACGGGTTACACGAGAGAAAATGAAGGGCTCTTGTACAGCGCAATCTGTGGCTTGAACAGTTTCTAGGCACTTCGAGGGTTAGCGGAGTGCGGTTTTCCAGCCAGATACGGTCTGGCCTATGGGTTGTATTTATGTATTGAAGTTTCGTAAAGCTCAACAAGCAGAGCAAACTGGCAGAAAGCACAGGTGGGGGGTAGGCAGCAGGGAGAGATGGGAGGCAAAGACGGGGCTGCAGTTGTCCCCACCCAGACCTACCACATTGTACACTTGTACAGATAGTTTAAACAAAAAGTTTGCAAAAAAGCTGCGGTTCTTAGTGAACGATTTAAAAGTCGATGTTGAGAGACAGTCGCCGTCACCCTTTTAGGGCTCCTTTATGATGCCACGTCCTGTAATGTCACACAGGGCGTGGTCAAATGACATCACTTCCTGTGATGTCACTCTTGGGGCGTGGCATTGTGATGTCTCTTCCGCTACCCCTGGCATTTTGGTGAAATGACGTCCCTGGGTCTACATGGTAAGTAATCGTATACAACAAAGGGTTGAGTGAGGAGGCAGTAGCAGAATTAGAGCGATTGCAACCATCTTTCTCCTCTTGTGGTCTATATGTCTGTCCCCTAAACAGAGTCTGAGAAATACCAGTCTGGTTAAGGGGTGCCTGCTTTTCTTTCTGGCCCCTATATCCTTTGGAAGTTTGAAAGTCCTGTTGACTCATGTGTGCCCAGGGATTTCTCTGTCAGCAGGTTTAACTTTGAAATGCATGCTTGTTAGTTCTATTTGCATAGATTCTGAGTGTTGTAGCCGGTGTTCACAAAATGTTCAAAATGTTGCAAAGGGAACTTCCAGGGCCTTGACAGCCTTCTCCAACAGAAAACAAAGTACCAGATACATTGACAAAATGAGAAATCAAAATAATGGCTGCCAAGGAGGTTGTTTTTTTTTTATTTTCAACTGTGTTGGCCTCTTTAATGATATGCAGAGGGTAAAACACGTTTGAACACGATAAGATGGTGACACTAGCTTCTCTCCCTGAACATGGAGCAATGACTTCAGATTCAACCAAAGTAGGTGACAACAAAAAAGAAATGGTCATCAGACTGAATCTCCACCTGCCTGAGGCATCGCTTCCTTTTAGTTAACACAATAGGCGCCCTAGAAGGTAAGCTAGTTGCTGCCAATGTAGCCTTTACTCTGTTCCTGTTAGTTTCAGTCAACTGCAGCGCTGGATTGAGAAACACATATTTCTTTACCGTTCTTAATAATAGCAGTGGTAAAAGAGAGAGTCATCCAAATCTTTTATTAACACTGTACAAGGCACAATACATGCGAATGTAGGAGCTAGTCTAACGGAGCTATGACAGGCATTCTAAAACCTCCTAACTCAATTTACACAGTAGCCTAGGCTTTGATACCATGCACTGAGAATCTATTTTGCTTATTCAAATAAATAATAAAGTTCCCACAGTAGGGCAACTCCAGTACCCTGCACATTATCACGGGCTAAAGAAAGCCATACATTAGATATGGAAGTAGGAAAGTTTGATGAAGTTCCCCTACTGTGGGAACTTTATCATTTATTTGCATATTCTGCGATCCATGTGCCAGCATCGTGTTTTCTCCCCTGCACCTTAAGAACATAACTCTTCATTGAAGGTCATCCTAAATCTTGTTTAATACCCATTAACTAGGTGTGCGGTGTATACTCACTGGCTCCATTTTGCTTATTGTCATGAAGTTTCAGGATTCTTTCCATCTCACGTCACCCTCAACTTTACCAGCTGTTTTAGCCTGGGATAGACTGATGGAAATATTCCATTGATTTTGTGGTCACCAAACATTTGTCAGTATTTAGCCATGCATTACTTACTGCACATCCCCACGTTTTAACCATATGTAGTATCTGACTGTACAAGCAGCATGGAAACAGAAAACGCACTTAAAAACAGATTTTCAACAAGGGTCTTCCTAATGAAACTATTTCAACCAGCATTGGAAAGTGAATAAACATTACTGCACCATGCAAAATTAAAACAAAAATGTAAACCCTTCAAAGCAATATTTCTAAAATATTATTCATTCATAAACATGTGGCTTCTAGGAGAAAGAAATAATATATTATGCAAGGTAGACCAAAGGAGCGCCTAAACCCAGCATTTTACAACTCTAACCCCAGCCTGCATAGTAGCCCAGACTTTTACAAAATGGCTGATCTCGTGCACACAAAAGCCTTTATTCTCAGGGCCATCTTAAGCACTTTGGGGGCCTGGGACACGGACACCTGTGAGGCCCCCCTCCAACAGACCAAAGGAATTAAGGCATTTAGAATATCTAGTGTGCCCCACCCAGTCCCACGATAACAACCCATAGCTTGATATGCTGTCTCGCAGAGATCAAAATAAGCATGGTGAACTTCCTTTCAGATACCTTACACTCTTCATTCATGTTGTAATCTGAGTGATTAACAAGTAGCATTTCAAGGGCATCATTAGCAGTCTATGCGAGGGTACTTGTGTTCAAGAATAGGTACAGCAAACATTTAATCAATAGCAGCCACATGTAAGGTATACTGGACATAGTATACCTGCAGGGCACAGATTTTATGACAAAGGTACACATAATCCAGAATAGTCTGAGATTATCTGCCTCAGAGACAGCAAAAGTGCCCAAGCATGGATACAGATGAACAATGGGAAGCAAGGATCAAACTACACATACCGTACCATAGAATAGAGAGTGGATGCCGATTTGAAGATACCAGGAAGGTCTCTGTATCCAGACAAACTGAGATTAGTAGTGGGACATGTTTTTCAAGCAGAGTCGCCGTTCGAGAGCAAAGAAACAGGTGGCTCAGGTGTGCAATGTATCAATGCTCACTATCATTATAGAGCAAGCAACACTATATATAGTCAGTGAAACCATGAATGAGTATTTTTTAAAGACCGTACCCTGAGAACGAAATCACTCTGAAGGGCTGACAATTTTGAAAGGTTTAGGGACTTGCAACGTTGACAAGTGGGGAAATACAAGATTAAATGAGATACCCAGGATCCCACATTGATTAAGAGGTAAAGCTGGGATTCGTACCCACACTTTCTGGTCTTACCAATTTATTTTCTAGTATTTACAGAACTGAATTGGAAAATATGAAAATTACATAACCCAATATAACATTTAAAAAAAAAAAAACGTTATAGAAACATTATTCAAAATGGGAATGATTCTAGCTTTATTGTCTTCATCATCAAGGAAAGTATATAAATACCAGCATACTAATGGATGTGATCTTAAAAGATTTCAAAGAGGTTTCTCTTTGGTATTGTAAAGCTTTAAATACATCCCAAACACGGGCTTGTGTAATGGTATTTAGAAATGTGCAGAAAAACCGTTTTGTTGTTACATAAGCAAACCTTAAAATATGCTGGTAAGAAGCCTGCAATATCTGGTCTGCTCTCTTCTGTCTAGAACTCCTTCCACTCAAATGGCCTACATGATAGGAAAGGTCAGGTAATTGGCCAAACAATGCCACCAGTATGTGAGAAGAAAACCTTTTCATAGAAGGCAGTATAGTACTGTCAGTGATATAAGATTTGTCCAGGATCACTGTGTCGTCTGCTGGGAAAGCAAGGATCCAAACATGAACGCTGTGGTTCCAGAGTCTAGAATTTGGATACTTAAACACCTCTAACACTTTATTGTCATCATTGGAGGTGCCTGCCTAGGTTTTACAACTCCCCATCTAAACAAACCAATTTCTAGACCATCACCATATTAATGAGATGTTAGTTTCTATAGCAACCACTATGTAGTGCAGGTACATTGGTGATAACACCTGGGGTGCTATAGAACAATGTACATTTACATGCAGGCTTAACAACTTCATACATTGGAAACGCTGAGTTGGCCTTGCTGGAATTTGGTATTGTAATCTTGCATGTGAACGCATATCTCTGCAATGAGTGCTTAACACACTGAGCTATCCTCTGAACCATCGGGACACTCAACTGTATCAATATGTATTTCAACTTTGGCCATTGCACATGATCAATTTAATACCCAAAAGAAGGTAGGAATGCCATAGTTGTTGTGCCACACAAACTATGTATACCACAGTGAACATAGAATTACAGAATGAAAAGATCTGAACAAAATGTACTTGTCAAAAACAGACAGAAAATAGGTTTAGCCTTAGCAACACACCATAGAAAATCCTGATGTGGGATACTTACATTTTTTAAATAAGACTCTTTCTTGGGGCCCCCTCCGAGGTGAGGGCCAGGGGCAAGGGCCCCTGTTGCCCTCCGATAAAGCTGTCTCTGTTTATTCTGATTTTTCAGGGAGTTGCAGATTTTATTTGCATTGCATATGTCCCGCGACTTCATTGGCTGTTTTAGCATGGGCCACAGAGAGGACAATTTTGCATCGTTTTTGTAGTCACAAAAAAATGTTTTATTGCTCAGCCATCCATTACTTGTGCCGCACTCCCAACACCAACTATTAACAGCACAAAATGCTCATAAAAGCATCATACAACAAATCGAGGTCTATCTCCAAGGAAGTTAACACAAGCAGAACTAAAGTATTTAAAACAGATACACACGGTTACCAGTCAGCATGAATGCAAAATGCACGCTCTTTAAAGCGTCAAATAGCATATCTCTCACCAGCGTAAACAGCTCCCCCAGCTGGCCCTTTGCAGAACCTGTCACTGCTGTAACAGCTTTGGAGAGTCGGCTTCTCGGCCATGCTTGGCCAGTGCATCCTGACACCAGAGTCCCACTCTTCATACATCTTCCTCAGCTCTTTCTGATAGCGAGGAGCAATGCTTGCTCCAGACCTACCAAGGGATTGAGGCACTATGTTGTGCAGTGCCACCTTCAATGCAGCCCTTGAATAAGATGAAAGATAAATATGTCCCCAAAACATGGCAGCTATTGGTGCGGTGCATCCAATGAACGGAAAAGGACACCGATACCAGGGGTGTTGCTAGGTTTGGAAAAGATCTGGGGCTACGCTAATGTCAGACTGTCGGGTCTAGCTAGCCTTTTGGTTGTAGCCCCTGAGATTCTATCTGGCGGTACAACCAAAAGACCCAGTCCACTCGGAACCCCTCCACCACCCCAGCAACACCTCTGCAGATACCGGAGGCGGAGCCACTGAAAGTCTATGTAGAGCAATTGAACGATCGGCCAATCTTGCCTTTCCACCCTGTGGACCAGGCTGCCACTATAGACCTCTAGCTCAATCACTGACGTGGAACCAACGCATTTTATTTTGCACAATAAGCTGCCACTCTGGTTACACCAGATAACAGGGTCAGAAATTGGAATAACACGACTATAATATCATCGAATGGACCACGGCACATCCATGAGCCCTTACATCTGGAATGTTGCCAAAGCTTTATTGAAGTATGGGGAATGAGTTACACGCACGAGGCGCACAACGCCAGAAAATACGTTTTAAAGAGTGCACAAGCCATGCCCTCAACGTGTGCTCAGTCTGTCAACTTTCACAAACCACAACGCATGCTGTAAAGTTAGTCTTACCTTTTATGTAAACAGCTCCCCGTCTTGCAAGAGGGCTTTTTAATAGAGACAGCAATACGTCACAGTGTATTGAAGGAGTGAGGGTCCAGGGAGGTGTACATCCGCGTGCTCATACCTAGCAGGTCATTGCTGGGAGCTCAGCAACGTTGCTGTCACAAAGGCCGGTTCACTACCTCCTCTGGAGACACAGCCGTGTCGCCTCTTAAGGCGCGCTCAACGAGTAAGCAGCTGGCTGGCAACCAAAGTGCACCTGTGGGAAAGCATTGTGAGTCATTAACTCGTTCACCAAACACAAAACAATCTTGCTCTCTTCACTCTGATGAATTGTCAGCCACTCTCCTTCAACGACGCTGACTCTCTGTGCACTCTCGAACAAAGGGCCCGATTCTCACAGATTTGCACTGGAGCAAATCGGGAGATGTCTGCGCATAGCACACATTTTCAAATCTTGGAGAATCAGGCCCAGAGAGCATGGAATGGGTGCACTGCCAGCGGTCTTTGCAGTGCTTAGGGCTTTAAGTGGGGTAAGAAATCGAGAGGGGGCCCTCATTTGGGGGCGTGGCTTCTGGGAGGGGCGTGGCGTGGCCTAAAAAGCACGCAAATCGTAAGGTCTGCACACAGATATATATACATGTCATATATCTGTGTGCGTACCTTACTATGGTTTGTGTACTTTGTAGGCCATCTTTTCTAAACATAGAAAAGATGGCCTGCAAAGTACACAAACCATAGTAAGGTACGCACACAGATATATAACATGTATATATATTTGTGTGCGTACCTTACGGTTTGCCTAGTTTTCAGGCCATGTTTTCGGGTTTATAAAAGATGGCTTTGAAAGTACACAATTCAAGCCATCTTTTATAAAGCTTTGACTACGGACAAAATTGCCCGTCGGCAAAGCTTTATAAAAGATGGCTTGAAATGTGTACTTTCAAAGCCACCTTTTATAAACCTCGAAATATGTCGAGGAATCCCCAGGTTCGCCGAGGGTTAAAGACGCCTCGGCGACCTGGGGAAACAAAGGAACAGTAACTGCCTCTGATAACCCCTCGCGCGAGGGGTCACCAGAGGCAGTTACTATGACTGACAGAAGTGGCAGCCAGGCACAGCATCGCTGTGGTTGGCTGCCACTTCTGTCAGCTAGCCTGACTTCATGGCAGGCGCATCTCCCGTCGGCTGCGGCCGTGACGGGATAATGCATCCCGCCAATGTTGCGTGCGGTGGGACTGGGGGCCCCGGCAGGGCCCCGGCTCAGCCCCACTTTTTGGAGACGGCCGGGGCCCGGCCCCGGCCCACTTAAAGCACTGGCAGTGCTAGTGTGCAAGCGTATCTTATATATGGTTTTCGTAATCAACAAACACTGCTGCATGTACCACCTGGAAGCTAGAAGTGTGGTCAGGGGTGTTGGTAGGTCTGGAAAAGATCTGGGGCTACTCTAATGTCGGGATTGTCAGGACTCGGGGCTAGCTAGCCTTTTGGTTGAGGAGCCTGAGATTCTATCCGGGGCTACAACCAAAAGACTGGGGGCTATAGCCTCTAGGCCCCCCCCAGCAACGCTTCCGAGTGTGGGGGCTAGCATCTGCACATCAAGGACATTTCGGTAGAATTTTCCTTAGTAATCATTCATACCAGTAGCAACGCGGGAATGGTTAAGAACTTGCAATTCGTTGATTTCCCCTACAAGAGATACCTCACGGCCTATAAAACAACAAAAGTAGAAATAAAAAGTCACTTCAAGAGACGCAGAGTGCTTGTGAGTTAAACGCATTTTTAATCCATTGGAAAGTCAATCTATTTCTTGCCTTTTACAGGCCTCCGTCAAGATGAAGATCCCTTTGCTTGACGCCTGTGGACATCTCCTGACTTCCTTACGGGCACTTCAGGAAATGAGTTACTGCACAAGTCCAAACAAGTCAATCGGTGGACTAATTCACGCCACAGGAAGGGATATTCGAGGATGGGAAAGCACCAAAAGGATTGTCCTTGGAATCCATCAATTTGACAAAAGAGCCCGTTTTCTCTTTAGCCACACAAAATATGCAAATCCTACAAGTGGTCTTCTGAAAATTGTATTGTATTTGGTTATTTATATAGCGCGCTTTCCCCATTAGTACGGCCTCAATGCGCTTTGTGGTTGAAACGCCCTGCGTGACCTGACTCAATGTGGTGGAGGTTCTAAGATTATACATTAGGAGATGCGTGTGTGCATTTTTGTCGGTTTAGGACTTAGGTGGCTGGCAATCCCCAAAATTAATCCCTTATTTTGAATTCTGAAGTGTATTTGAACTGATATTTTATCCGTTTAAATTAAGGCCTGCAAGTACCAGAATGCAAAGGGATGTGAGCTCAACAGGCAACACTGGATGCATACATTACACGGGACAGAGACAACAGAAGATATGTGCACACACTGTTAACTTTAAATACCTACACACTCTAAAAAAAATCCTATGTTTAGTCCTTCTACACAGGTGTGCAGCTCGTTCGCCATCAACACAATATATCTGCAATCGAACACAACCAATATGTGGTGTACGAGTCAAACAAGCAGACATGCAGACATGGAATAGACCGCTGTGCACAGCCGATTTATTTTGTGCTTTTGCTGTTTGCAGATAAATATTGAGCAGCACCAGACATGCAGATAATGAATGCAGCTGAAAACAAATAGTGACAGGATGATAAATAATTGCAAACCAGCATGAGAGGCAAGAAGGAGGCTCCGCACCACGTGGTCACACTTCAATTGGACCCCAGCGTCCTCCTCCATTGCTTGGTCTAAGAGATGGAGTTCCCCCTGTAAATATAGTAAGGGGGACTCATTCCGCAGGTGTTCATCTTCGAATCGTTTACTGTGTATTGTGTACCGAGTATGAAAATCGTTCAATCTGAATGGAACTGAATCCATGTTTGTATTCAATGCGCATGCATAAATGGCAGGGACACATGCAAGTTTACATGAGCATCACCATCGCACATGTTAAACGCGCTTGCATGAACCACAATCCCAATTCTCAGAAGAATGTGCTTGCAGGTTAGAAACACTAGACCATATACCTGGTAGGGCATGGCAAAGTAAAGGTTAGAAATCATTCAGGTGTCATTTCAGACTCGGGTCCAAATCCTTGCCTCGCCTTACTCCAGCTCTTCTGCAGCGAGTGAGTCTTGGTGTGCATTTTGGCAGGCCACACCTTCATTAGTTGTGGAACTAGAAACGCAACGTCCCAGAAGATAAACTGTCAGGTTCCTCCTGTGAAATGTGTTTCATGCTCCCATGTGCGAGGAGGGCCAAAGATCCGAGGACATCGGCAGCCCCTGGATCTCCTGAACAAGGGTGAGGGGGAAGCGTGTGGGCAGCTCATCTCCTGATATTTAAGGACAGGCAGATGCAGCGCTGTGAATTGAAACTGTGGATGATTGTCTTTGAAGCAATAGAGGCCTAAGGGTTTGAAAAAAAATACAATACAATAGGGGGGAAAACAGGGACAGTGTTAGAAAAGAGTAATGGAACAAAAGCATAGGTAGAAAGCGGGGCATAAAAAGTCGAACATTACGGAGTGACAAAGTAGTGAACATTGTGCAGAAGGATAAATGGAGGGCAAAGGAGATTCAAAAAGCCAAGCGGCAAAGAAACAGACATGGCAAGAAAGGTTGGACAGAAAGGAAAATAAGGGGAGAAAGATTAAGCGAAGGAAAAAAACTGAAGAAAGCGGAAAAGGTTGAACAACATTTTGGTGGTAAAGGAGGTATATTACACAGAAGCCCAACCTTATGTGTAAAAGCAAGTCCCCTCAGAGGTTCCTGACCTTGTAGGCACAGAACAGTGCAATCCTGGGCATATTAGCACATGTGTGATGCGAAAGTATGTACAATGTTTTTACATAGCATTTACAAATTGTATAAAAAAATATATATATTTTGAGAGATTATATATATATATATATACACACACACATATATATATATATATAAATATTTATTTTGATGTACCCAGCACACATTCGCATAGAGTGTAAGCCCATTTTTTCAACACTAGTTTATAGTTCTTCCAGGATGATAGAGAATGGCACACTGTGTGTAGCTTTCCTTTTGTTTAAGTAAAGATTATGATCCCCAATAAGGTAGGAAAGCCAGCTATCCCCTCTAGTGGCGTAGCCGGTTTGAGAAAGTGCATCACGAGGCAGGCAACCCGCGTGTCATGGTGGCAAGGCAAAGGGCCGCACCATGGGAGAAGAGTGCACTCGGAGGCCGACACAACATGGAGAGTGTGCCAGGCAGCCCGTGGAGGGGACACAGGAACAAGCATGACCGCCATGCTGCAGGGAGTGCACGGCTGCAGGTACTGCAAAGACCTAATGGACGAAGCGGCTCTGCCAGCGAGGTGCTGTCGAGCCAGCAGGAAGGCTGGGCTCGTCAGCAAAGCATGCAGCACTCCAAGGCTTACTTGGTTGGTAGTTTATCTCTGTACAAGGACACAAGACTGGAAACTGCAGGCCCTGGAGATTAGAGTGGAAAGGATCATCACTTCCAATGCAGAAAAAGGACAGGTGGGGTCAAAATGTCAGATGAGGAAATTCCAGCGACTGCCAGCACGATCATCGGGGTTGTTATAAATGGCATGAGAAGCGTTACCCTAGTAAGTACCTGCAGATTTTGACCTCACAGACACCAGCAACCTGGGTCCTCGATGGATTTGCTGGTTCAAAGACTTCAAAAAGTGTATCTGGGCGCTATGCGTCACATAGGTGATGACAGAAAGAAAACACTTTTTTACATTAGCTGTTGGCAAGGCTGGATGCGACATACTAGAAGTGGTAGTAGATGAAAAAAAGGCAACATTTGTAGAAGTACAAGAAGCACTATCAACATACTTCGCACCACACACCAACGTGGACTACGAAAGATATATCTTCCACACAACCACACAAGAGAAAGGTGAGACACTGGACCACTTTGTGATGAAACTCTACGCATAAAGCACTGCGCATTTCGCCGATATTATAATGAGGAAACATTAGGATCTCAGGTTATAGTAGGCTGCGAATCACCAGATTTCAGAAAGAAACTCCTCCAGAAACAAAGATCGCTAGAAGAAATCTTGGCAATGGCAAGTATGGAGTCAACCATCACACAGCAAGTTCTCAACATGAGCAAAGCAAAGTTGACACCAACAATGAGAGAACTGGCCATCATCAACAAACTGACACAGCCCAAGGTGAAGGGGCCAATAGGTCAGACAAAACATATTTCAGATTCATGCGATTTCCCCCATGATGGCACATGCTCGGCGGCACTGGGTCAAAAGTGTGCCGCATGCGGTGGAAGCGATCACTTCAGAGCAGTGTGTAGGAATGCCCCCATGATGACACCCCATGGCACATTACCCAAAAGTGTCAGAAGATACCTGAAATATATCGATAATAGTGCATGCCGTGAACACATAAAAATACAGGCAGCCAGATGGTGAGAGTGGCAGACCCAACAAAGAGAACCCCAAAGTCACCAGAAAGAGGAAGCTCGCATAGGATGTTAAGAAATGTGAGATACATTGAAGTGAGGTATCAGTCAGGGAGTGCATCGTTCTTCTCACCCCACGATCAAAGTAAGAAGGGATGTGTGTGGGACCTGGGTAATTAGATAGTCAAGGAACACAGTCCCATGTTATTACAGGTTAGTAATACACCTACAGGAAGTGCTGTTTATTAAGTGCTGTCTAGCTCCTGGCACGCTGCTCGAATTATTATAATAATAATTATTTACCGGCTACTATTCAGCTCTAACTCCGCTCCCTTCCCAGCATCCTTTATAACTTGGGGGCCGTGTACATTTTGTGCGTTCGCATTTTGAGAAGTGCTGTTTGAAAAGTGCTGTCTAGCTGTCTTGCTGGATGCTGGGAGCGGGGGCGTGAGTATTTAGCTCTCCTTATGCTAGGGAGGTCAAACTTTCATTGCTGAACTATGTGTGTTTCGATTATAATTGTTAACATTGTTTATGCCAGGCTTCTACACCTTAGCTCGCAACATGCCGCCTGTCAAGGAAATCATCACCCAGTTTTCCGATGCTAACATTACCCCAAAAACGAGATCACGTACCATTAATTTAATGCGCGAACCTGCGTGCATGATCAATTTCTTTTACTTCCGACATAGAGAAGTTCTCTGCCGCAGAAAGCAAGCCGGGTGACGTGACAATGAGACCTGACATAGAACCTACTGCGGCACTGAACTCCACCCAGGTGGCAGAATCGAGTACCGCAAAGAATGACCTTTTAGATACACCCACAGACTCACTCGCAGAAGCAGGTCTTTTACTAACTTCACCCTTTTACAAGGCTCTGCCGGCAGATATACTCATCTCGCCGGAGGAACAAATCGAAGCTCTAGCAGATGCTTTTCCCATACCTCTGATACGATCGATGGATACACTGACCTCATGCCCACTTTTCGCTACAGAAGTCACTCAAACTGAACCAATACTTTGCATTCATCTAAGTAAATCACCCACCCAAGTAGTTGTGGAAGCACCGGAGGACAAACAAAATGAATCTCTTCAGGGCCCCATAAATGATCCGATGACAAGGGACCTCTCACAGTCGCCAGCAATGTTTTCGCCCTCGGCGTAAAACTCATTCATTCTCTCAATTACCCTTACACAACCAACCCCAGATGCAAGACAATCTCTCCTGCAGGGATGGCTAATGATATGATATATATGATATGATATGTGCGCCTATACACAAGTGTTTCAATATTGCAGCAGCAGACTATAACGTGAGTGTTGAAAAATCTTTGCGGGCGATTAATACTGCATTATTTTCGATCACTAAACTATGAGACTTTAAATAAACTCAATAATCAGTTCACCTTATTGCAATACTTGACAAACAAGATGATGAGATGCTAGCACCGCAACTCAACAAGATACTCCTAGCCAGCCAATCCAAGGCAAAATGGATGCGATAGTAACACCTACCACTCAAACGCTAGCCCTGAGTGAAATGCCCTGTTCATCATCTACCCTCACGAATAGAAGCTTAGATCCAGTATGCCACCCGGATAGACCATGTTTAAAAAAGAAGAAGAGGAAATCTAAACACATACAAGACCCTTTGCTTGATGAATCTAATATGAACACAATACCAATTGACTCACAAGTGTCTCAAGATCCAACAGTGGTTGCACTATCTTGTAAATCAAATTATGATCTCTTCAAAACTAATATCAAATCAACTACTTCAGCTCTAGAGCCCATGAAAGCCAAAAACATGAAGTTAACATCAGCTGTTAAAACCTCCAGCTCTCGTCACTCACCTTACACTTCCTAAGACTAAGTAAGATGAGTGTAACTGGAGAAGCAACTGCAAAAGAAGACTGCAAATTGAAACATAATAATGTATAATCTCACAATCAAAACTCACAAGACAGAGTCCTAGAATATGATCCCCTGGACACCTTAGTCAATATAAGTCAACAAAATCATAAAGAGGCTATCATTGTGGTGGTAATCAAAGATGCTGTAACCGGCACAAAGCCTAACTTAGTTACATCTATAACTAATAACGACCATACAATCCTTGTAAAATAGGATGAGAAAAAAATTAAACTGCGAGGCAATAGCTCTCTGAAAAGAGAAAACGTTCAGACCTTGGAACAGAGGCAGGAACATATTGTCAAATCCGTACAACTTTATCTTTCCCAACCTAATTCATCTCAGGTGACAAATATGTCTCTACCGAGAGGTAGCAAATTGAAAAAGTATTCAGAACCTCCTCATGGTGGCAGTGAAAATAAGAAAGTTCAATTTCACACTCCACCCTCCCTCCCCATTAAACAAGAGCCTCACCCTGAGAATACCTACACAAGATAAGAGTCGATGCTTGCAGAGCCTAATTTTACAATGGCGAAGCCATCCTTTTCCAAAATATGACCTGAACAGAACCTATGTATTGAATATATTAGGTGATTTACCTGCGCTAGGCGATATTGAGCAGGTCGAATTTATTCATAAACGAGATCCATCTGTAGTTAAAATCTGGATGAAATCAGGCATAGTGATGAATATGGTATGGCAGGCTAGAGCAGAGCTATACACTGGGTTTTCATTTACTCAATCAAGCCTCTTTGGACCACCTATACATTCCCAATTATGGAAAAGAATATACATTAAATGATGACACACATCACAATAAAATCCTATCCAGCAGGATGCTGTCACAAGATGAACCCAAAGTAGACCAATGACAATTAGAAGAACATTTCAGAAACCAAATTAACAATCCGCTCTCCTCTCTGCCTGCTCCCACACCTCTTGGAACACCAGAGGATACAAACATCTAACTAATACTAAATTGAATCCTCTGCAGGACCATGATATAATAGCCCTACAAGAAGTCTGGCTAACTTCAACTCCTGTGTGGGAACAACATGCCTTATCCCAGATTCCCGCTAGACTGCCGGTCAAAGGTCGCCCCATGGCTGTATTGCTGGTGGCTGTAAAAACAACATTGAATCTTTCCATAGAACCATGGGCCTCCCCGAATATGTTCCTGCAATTGGTGAAAATAAAATGAGAGAGGTAATCAATTGCGTTAATTAACGTATACTGGAATCACGCAGGGATGCAGGATGATGTTTTCTTTAGAGATGTAGAATTTCTTTTGGACCTCATCACCTTGGACTATCACCTATACCATCTTGGTAAGGGACTTATATAATATGTTACTTTTACTTTAAAAAGCACCTGAAACCATTAATATCTATGGCTACTCGTCAGAATGCGCTCATGGAAGAACGCCTACTTTTCATGGAAAAAGGCTGTATCCAAGGGGACATTCCCCCTGCTAAAACACGTGGCATAGAGGCAAACGGGTTGCACTTATAGATTATGTCTATACAGACAGAAACTTATTTACTCGTATTTCCCGTTTCCAAATTGAACCTCAAACCTCCAGTGACCATGACCTACTATCTATCACGTGGAGCTGGATAAATTCCAAAAAGGAACTAAACCCTTCAACAGCCAGGGACATGACAGTTTCAAAAGGCATAAATAGATTCAGATGGACCCCTAACCTGATCTCAATAACCTCCTAATAATCTCGTCCAATACCGTACAACAAGACAACATGAACTCTCATGGTTCTCTTGTTGCTGCCATGCAAATATTTAAAACCAGAACGCACCCGGTCTCCAAGCTTATTATGAATAAATTGCATATATATATGACAATGAGCTAGCATGCAGGAAAGCTGCTTATCAAGCTGAGAGGAGGAAGCTTATATACCATCCTTCTTCCTTCATGACACCGAGGCTAAGGTCTTTAAAATGCCAGTACAAAATCGGATCAAAGCCAGAAGAGCCTTGCTGTACCAACACGATGCTGAACATATGTTAAAAGCTTTGGCATCTAAGAACTCGGCTCGTATTTGGGAGCTCCTAAATATAGCACATGGATCTTCACAAATGGGTGTTGAGATAAACGCAGTCCCTGAGGAGGTGTGGGTAACATACTATAAAACCTTATATGCGTCTACCCCTCTATCTGGCAAGATAGATAATCATTTTGGGAACGAACATCTTCCCCTGCAGTTTGATGTTGATGATATACTTTACTACATCATGAGATTAAGTTCCTCCCGGGACCACCAGCCCTTATGGCATCTCAAATCAGATGATCAAAGCCATACTTATGGTCATATTCTCCCAAACAATTCAAACTGAACAACTTCCACTGTCCTGGAGAAAATCTGTTATTCCGATTTATAAGAAGGGCGACCACAGTAACCCTGGGAACTATCGCCCAATCACCTTGCTCGATGTCCACGGGAAGCTGTTCGCCAGACTAATTTTAAGGGAATTTAATCAATGGATCAGAAAAACAAACCTCCAAGACCCGAATCAAACTGGCTTTGTGTCAGGCTTAGGAACTGCGATAAATATACACAACATTGTGTGGGATGTATTTACCCATGCATCCTAGCCCTACCTCAAAACTGTGCAGTACTGACATGGAAAACATCATGATGGCCAGAGCTTCCCAGAAAATGCACAGGGAAATGCATGAAGAATAGGCTGCCACTCATTTTTGCCGATGTTATGGGCACAGAAGGAAACTGCCTAAAACCACCATTGGACTACCCGCACAGTAGTCTGAAACCATTGGGAATGGCAATGCTGATTGCCAAATGCAACCTAGAATTGTGGGGAATTCATTCTTAAATCCCAAAAATGGGTGCAGTACCAGTACTCACCACTATCCAAAAGCCGGCATTTTAAAACCACACCAGATTTTACTTTTTTGTGTAAAACTGAATGAACCCAAAGCAGGCTAAAGAAAGACTTACTGAGAGGTGGATACAATGTAAAGTGATCTTCTGAAGTGACTTGAAGGTTTATAACAAGACTGGCTGAGCTGTGGATTGCAGCAGTTTAAGTTGCACTGGATTTAAAGACACTAAAATCGAAAATGTTTAGATTAAATGAGTGACCTATGTTTGGTGTCACATGCCTTTGTAACTGTTTAAATGTCACAGTTTTAAACTTAGAATCAGCCTTCTAGCTGCATATGTGAAAATGTTTAGTTTTATTTGAATGCAGAAACTGGGGAACAGAAATGACAGCTTAAAGAGATTCCAATTTGCCTGGCAACTACCCCCATCAGGAGTGAAACTTGAGTCACAGCTGTGTTCCCAGGCCTAGCTGCCCTTTTGCTGCTCACACTAAGGATATGCCATCTATCTGATAATTGAATTACCTGTGCCCTGCAGGAAAGTGAACAAAGCCCTGTCCTGGCTCAGGCAAAGGTTTTATTGGCAGGAGTCGTAAATGGTCGTAAAAAGTGGCTTCCTCCTGAGGAAAGGGGAGGGGCACTGCCTGTGAGAGCAAGCTGGCTTGGCAGAACTGGAAAAACCAGTATTTCTACCTTGTGCTGAGAGGAAACCACACCCCTTTGTAGCCAGAATATTGTTTAGAAAAAGATGAATAACTCATAGTACGGACATGTGAAAATTTTATAAATGATACCATAATTCTTGTGATTTTTCTGCCCACATTTTAAGAGGTTTTTCGACCCGGTGGCGTGTTCAGGGGGGTTTTAGCGGAAAAGTGGATATTACTCTAAATGTATGCATGTTAAAAATCTGAAACTTCATCAGTTAATGTCCATACTCCCTGCGCACATGTATGTAAAGTTGGGTCAATGTCAGAAATTGAAAAATCAGTTAAAAAGTCAAATATGTGCCATTTCTGAATGCAAGCTCTTAGAAACAGCAGATTTGGACAGAGACATGGCTAAATTCAGCCACACCATGTATATGTAATTTCAAGCAACTGTGTAACTGTGAAATATGTCTTTTATTATCAAATATAGAATGTGTGCAATCTGACAGAGGAGTGTCCTATCTGCAAGCCATAAAATGACATCCCTCTGACTCACAGTTCATTCCCCAATCAAATGATAAATGGAAGTTTGACCAATTAGAAGCTGAGAGAGAGGTAGGGTCAGTGATGCTAGAACACACCCACATTCTAAACACATAAAAGCAGACAGACAGGACAGATAGGGACCTTCAATTCCATCTGCAGCGGGACGCTCTGCCGGAAAAATCCATACTTACCTCCATCAAACCTCCAGAGAGCCAAACTAGAGACTTCAATCTATCCAGAACTAGAGACCCAGACCAGAAGCAGAGTAGAGCTGGCCTGTTAGCAGAACCAGAGAGAGCTGACCCAGATCACTGTGAAGTGCAGAGACCAGAGGCGAGTCTAAAATCTGACCAGATCCGTGGCGTGGCCCATTTCACTCAAGAATATAGTGTGAGTACCTAGAAAACTGTGCAGAACCAATCTCCTAGTTAAAATAATATAATTCAATCTATTTAATCTAAGTAGAACTGCCTCCTAACTGTCACCTGTCATTTGTAAAGCTGTCACTTGTCATTTCCTAGTTGCAAGCTGCACTTGTCTTTTTGAACTTTAAAATTTCAAATCTGAAAAACGACCTTTATTTAATCGCTCATATCTCCGCGACCGTTTGGGCTAGAGACTTGCAGTAACTTTCATTTTGAAGCTGAGATCCCAGGCTTTCCTAGGACCCCAAAACGATAGAGATAGTCCTTGTGGTTCCTCTGTAATAGCGCTCAGCGCATCCGCGAATTTTACCGCGATTTGCAAATTTCTTCACATGTAAAAACTGCTGCTGCTTGCCTTCCATTTGCCAGAAATTCGTTTAACCTGCTAACTATCCCTGCATCATTGCCAGTGTGAGCCTGGACTAATATTAACTAGATACCACTCAACCTGAACCTCTGAAAGGGAATTAAAAGCATTTCCAGCATATTTCTCATCCATTGCTAGCACATATCAAAGCATTTGCCTGTGTTTTAAACTTCTGCCGTGTAAGCTTGCTGGGGTGAACTGATTTACATTGATTGCATTTCTGAGAACTGTGTGTTTTCCTTCCATTTCCTTGCCTTGCATCAAGGGGGGGAGGGGATTTCCAGAGAAAAGTGATTACATTGTTTGGTTGAAATCATATTGAGTATTTTCTGTACTGCATTCATTGAATATTGCATCCACCTGAGCTTACATAAAGCATCCTCTACCACATTATACTTTTGTTCCTATTTACCAGTGTGCTACCTTATCCATTTCATGTCAACTCATTAGTGATTATAAGAAGTGTGCTAGTGCCAGATTCTCCGTTGTTGATCTTTATCATATCAGATTAAGTGTGCTATTCAATTATTAATTTATTATAAAGTGTGATATATATATATTTTAAATTATCAAATAAACCTTTTAAACTTGCAAAACAGAACTACTTCTTGGCTCAGTGGGGTCAGGGGGATTCCAAGAGAGGGGTGTTATATAGGGGTAGTCATCCAGAACGCATGAACTGGACCTAAAGATATATCAATAAGGGTTTTCATTCAGTATTATAGACTAGGCGTTGACTTAGCTGTAGTGTTGAATTGAATCCTCTTACAAATGAAGCCATCAAATTGCAAGTACGTCAAAGAAAGCAGCCCTTTTATATGGCCTTTATAGATTTTCAGGTGACATTTGATTCAGTGTCTACAGGAATGCTAATGAACAAGCTATCTAAAGCTGCATGCCCTCATCATTCATATTGAATAAACCAGTTACACACACAAACTACTGTACAAATCCGCCTCTCTCTAGATGGCAACCTATCAGACCCAACTGCAAACTTTAGGGGCCTCAAGCAGGGGTGTATACTTGCATCAATACTTTTTAACTTCTTCATTGCAGACATGCGTATAATTTCGCTGGGGTCACCTCTGATTCAGCCAAATTGAGAGAGCGTGCCGTCCCCTGACTGTTTTATGCTGACGTCCTTGTGTTGATGGCAAAAACGCCCAGAGGGCTACAAGCACTACTCACTCAGTTGGGTGAATATGTACACCTTTTGCAGGTTAACAAATATAAATGCAAGGTGACGATTGACTGTGACAGGCACACTAAGAGAAAGATGATATTTAGATGAGGCTCCAAGGTCACCAGATAGAATGAGTTCAAGAATACAAATATCTGGGCCTTAGCATCAGCAACCACCCCTCCAATAAACCATACCATCTGGAACTACAGAGAAAACCGAAACCTGCCATATCTAAAGCTTGTATTATCCAAGCTAAATACAGTAAATTCTCACTGAGGCCTACTATTGTCTTCTTCAGTCATAAAAGGAGTTCCTATTCTCACCTATGGTGCATAAACTAGGACATGGTAGCCAGAGACATATTGGATAAGGATGGAGGGTCTTTTTTGGAAATCAGTCTTATCCCTGTCCAAAACTACCTACATGTGCGTCATTCGACATGAATTGGGAACCGTTTCCTTGTATGCTATGTATAGATGGAAGCTGTACTCACTTTATAGAAAATATCCGTTACCTTTCTGGGAAAATTCGCTGCGGAGCATCATATCAAGCTATGTAATCATTACCAGCCACATCAAAATGCAAAGGTGGAGAACAAAAATCCAAGAATCTTTACAACTAGAGGGGATCTCCGATTCCCTGCTAATCACAAATATGAATAGAGGAACAACAAAAATAAGATATGGATTGGCGATTGGCTTGGAACAAGAGAACAGTGTACAAAATTACATTTATTTAAAAAATATACCTTTTTGCTGAAAAATTTGAGTGAGGTTGAACCCTACATGGCCACGTTCCTGGATCCATTAATAATAACTTTATTCATGAGATTTAGACTGAATCTGTGGTACACAAATGATGTTCTCCTTATACGCAAAAAATCAGTAAAGAAGAAAATATTTGTAGATTTTGTTTGAATGTATTCCAACCAGGGACCATCAAACATCTCATCTCTGAATGTCCCGCGCTATGTGATGCCAGGACAAAGTACTTTTTCCATTTATCATGAACTGAAAAACGAACACATTTTCAACTCATTTTTGTACACTCATTTTGCAATTCATACGTAATGACATGTTCAAATTTCTGAAACAAATATCTACATAAAAATGAAAAATCATCTAAAAAATAGAACGATAACATACAATATGAACAAACAACAAGTAGATGTTAAAACATTAGCTACTCCCGGTTCAACCTGTATGCAAAGCTACGACATCGACAGAGCTTTAGTTTCAACTGCACCTATCCTTGGAGATGAGGCCCTAGTTGTAAACTGGATTCCGCACGTCAACTTTTTAAACTACTCTCACAATATGGTCATTTTTTTAGACCAATCTGCGGGTGAGACTACACTTTGATTGTATGTAATGTACTGCTGATCTATAAATCTTGCATTAGTTATAGTAACAAGACAGCCTCCATATTGTCATGTTGAGAAACTCTTCTCTTCAATATTTCATTTTGAGTCTCTACAACAGTTGTCTACAGTTGGTTGAGTCTCTGTTGCAGATGTCAATGTATCCAAACTTTTGGATGGGGGTTATAGTTTTCCCCTTATGCAAATGCAAAGAGCTGGAACCTTTGGTCTGCTCTTCCATGGACGTTTCGGTGGATAATTCATAATCACCTTCTTCAGGAATTATGTTTTGAGTTGGGATCTTTGATTAAATTAAATTAATAAAGCATACACCTATTAGTGTGGATTGTACACCTGCTCAATGTCCCACTGTTACATCCGCTAGTCCATTTGTGTATCTCCTTCAAGTGCCAAGTTGACCCTCTAATCTTTGTGTTTTCAACATTTTCGACATAGATCTGCTCGTCTGCTCTGGAGTCTAGGGGGCAGCCATATTGGGTTATGTATACAGCTGCAAAGTGCATGAATGAAATAAAAATAGCCATGGCTATGGTAAACGGATATTGTGGTGATCATGCTGCGATAAGTTTAACTTCATACCTGTAGATCTTTTCTGGCCAAATTCAGTGGCTATCAACATTGAGGGAGTCCTATTGCGAGAAATATATCCAGAATTAAGGGTGCCAGCTTCTTCTACTTGCTCAGAGGCTGCAGTATATTTCACGGATTCCCTTGAAATGCACAGGTGCAGCTATCAATATTAAAAGTGCTGCGCATAATACAAATATAGTATATTAACTCATGGGGCTCAACAACCTGAAAGCGGGAGGTGATTTTCACTTTCAATATTCGTTTAGTGCAGCGTTTTCACATACAATGAGGTAGTCTACACGCTGCTTAAAAACAGCATGACAAGAGTAAAGAGTGCATCTCAACGGCCCTACAATTAGTGCACTTCAGCCTATTCACATATCCTATTGTTCCCAGAACTTACCGCAAAGTTTACTGCATACGACCCGTCTACTCCTATTGGTAGCTGGCGCTGTGTAATAAGCCTTGTATATATCGGCTTTGCGAGTAGGCATGTCACGAGATTGCCTACTTGCCCACATGGCTGTGATATTAGTGTGCTCGGTCTCTTGTACCAGTAACAAGGTCTGCTATGTTTGAATTGTCGCAGGCTCAAACTGGTAGAATAAGTGGCTCATACAGAGCCTCAATTGTTTACACCAGTGGCAAGCTGCATGTATCCTCTCAATACATGATATTTTGTTACGCCGTCGCCAAAACATTGTGGTCATGGAATTGACAGTAAAACTTGTTTGTGTAGAGCTGAGACATTTGAAATCAGTAATGTGGAAAACAGAAGTCTTCATTCATCAGGCCTCGAAGGCAAGAGACTTCGTCAGACCCTAAATTGGCACAATCCTTGGGGAGTTGAAAAGGCAGGCTTTTCCTCATTGTCAGGGGTTTAACGGTATTTGCCAGTAACCCTTTGTCAAATATAGTGTCGATATAGATTTGGCCGAACCTAGTTTTTCGATGAGTTCAATCTGTGGCATCGGCTATTTGTCAAAATGAGAAACTGAATTTAGGGGGTGTGGCCTGGCAAGAACCTGATGGAGACGTGAACCATCCGAGTGCTGCTGCGCTGCATAATGTGCAGATAAACCTAGGGTATTCCAAATCAACAGTTACAGATTCAGAGGGGCGAGCCTGCAGGTGAAGTGTAACGGGCGAGTGATGATACTTACTCCAGCGCACTTAGCATAATTATTACTCAATTCTTTTGCCAGGAATATGCGAAGCAAAGATTAGAAAACGGTAGACCGGATCGGTCTGGCGAGGGTCCGGTTGGGATGAGACGCCGATTCCTCAGCTACTTGGACATACATGCAACAGGAGGAATCATCAGGCTCTGACCTCATTCAGGCTTCTCAGCCTTCCCTAGTTTGCGGAGTGTGCCGAGACTGGGGACGAACAACGGTCACAGCCCTGCGGTGGAAGGGAGTCTCAAAATGTCAGTATGTCGCACTTCACTGCCCGAGAGTGGGCCTGGCTGACCATCCTCTGGGCCGAGGAGCGAGGTGTGGAAATCACTTGATGGTGCAATAGCAGAGAGAGAAGCACTGCTGTGAAACAGAGCATGTAAACGTGGAGAATGGAATCATGGTGGATAACCAAGCCAATCAGAGCGAAGAGCAGGTGAGGTCTAGCCCCATTTCTCATGACCTGGACGCACCAGCAAAGGGGGTTAGAAGAGGTATGGCTGATGGGAGCAATTGAGGGGGAAGTAGGCCAGTGAATGCTGGTGCTTGAGAAGCACTGTAGCTTACATCCAATGGCGATAAACATATTAAGCCCCATGGGTGAGCAGTATCTGCCCCCCATTCCACTCCCCAAACCTGTGGCGCTCTGGAGGGAGGAACGTATAGGCATGCAGTCCGCCAGGAGACCCTCCAAAACAAAAGGAATGAAAATCCTCCTCCTACATAAGGGACATGGTACAGCCTGCTAAGGCATTCTCGGTGAGCCCCTGGGGGGCTGAATACACCAGTCCCATCCGGGTGGAAAACAGACTGGCAGCCAGCGACTAAGTGTGACACTGCATGGTTGCTGCATTCGCTACAACGCATTAGGACAGCAACTATGCAGGAATTGAAGAGCTCCCATTTGTGAACTGGGTCACACTGTACAAGAGGTAGATCAATGACTAAGGGAATTGGAAACAGATTTGTTAATACTCTAATAACCATTCTATTCTGGAGCAAAGTGTCAGCGAGTTGCAAAATCATTGTAGATACTTGAAAGAGAAACTGAAAGATGGCTAAAACAGGTCACGAAGAAACATCATAAGACTTTGCGGAATTCCACAAGAAATAAATGACCAGGAACTATGGGGAAATGTAAAGGATTTATTTATAGACATTCTGGGAACCTAGTCCAGAACGAACTTTACTTCGGAACACGAACACACACGAACACGCACACACACACGCAAACACACACCCCCCCCCCCGATCACGAGTTGGGCGGTATCCCAGCCGGGATACCACCTAACTTTATTAGCGTTAACGCCCACCTGTCCGGCGATATTACCGCCAGATCACGGGTTGAGCGCAAACTGAAAGTCCCCATTGCCCATAGGGTCCATTGGACCCAATGGAGAATCTTTGGTGCAAAAACCGAATGGTAATACCGCCAGCGATAATTGTGCCAAAAGTTGGCATTTTCTCAACATGTTTACTGCCACATTTAAGGGCTAATGCTCAACTCGTGATCAGCCCAGAGTGTCTTCACAAATTTTCAGCAACACAGAAAGGCCTTCTACGAGACATCCTAACTAGATTGCATTTTTCTTTAAACAAAGGAGCTGATCATTCAGAAGGCTAGATCACATGCTGGAATCCAGTTCAGGTGCTCCACCATCGCCCACTTTCAAGACCTAGCTCCATCTACAATACGGAAACACCAACCCATGAAACCCCTGATGGAATGGTAACAACAGAAAGGAGTTACCTACCGGTAGGGATACCCCTTAAGAATAATATTTAAGTACAGAAACATGCAACATCAGTTTACTTCAGTTCAAGCAGCTGTAGACTTACTTAAAATTCCCCAAAGCAAAATTCGAATGTCAGAGTCGTCGGACTACATTAGTCCACACTCAGGCTGGGCTTGTGCTGGCTCTAGATGAGACTCTGCAAGGTTCATGGAGGCTTCATTGGACAGGCAGGAGAGAATCCCAGATTTATTAGCAGCAACTGGTGGGGGGGGGCTGAGAGATGATAGTCCATGCTTATAAAGTGATGTAGTTGCATTACAAGCCATTTTTGACAGGCAGTGAATGGTTTCGTTTAGGTTAATCTAGCCAAGGTGTTACGTTTTTGAAGTGATTTATGGCAAGTATATGCAGTGACAACGAGCACACACCCTATATAAGGGGTAGCATTTGGGCACTTTTGGTATTACAAAACATCGTACATTTGCAGGGAGCTTTGGTAGGAATCCCTTGATGGCCTGGTTGATGGTGGTAGCTACTACACTCGCTCAGGACCCGACAAGTGTGCATGTAAAAAGGAAGGGCAATCCGATATTTGTCATTTCCCCAGCACATCACATTCGTAAGGAATGGCAACCCTTAAAGACATTTCCCTGAATGTTCAGGTGTTTAACTCCCCTGTGAAGAGGAGAAGCATTCTTACAAAATTAGTAGAATTGGCGGCAGATATTGAGCTGCTCCAAGAAACTCATCTCCTTAAATCAGAATTGCTAAGACTGAAATAACATTGTTCCCACATCAATATTTCACGTTGTCCCCCACCAAAAAAGCAGAGATAGCGGTCCTATTCAATAAACTGGATTACTTTACAAAGAAGCAAAGAATAAGGATCATCAAAGCAGATTTGTGGGAGTTACTTCGTGTTGTGGGGGGATGGATGCATCTCTTTTCTTTTCCATCTATGGCCCTAACCAACAGAATGAGAGTTTTACTCTTGGCTATTTTTGCGTGTAGCCCAATTTCAAGCTGGGGAATTGATCACAGGGGGTGATCTAAATGTTACATTAAATGAGGACCTAAATAAATCTCGGCCAGTGGACCCTCATAAAGCTCGGGTGCTCCCACCACTTTCTCAAGCAATTATCGATTTCAACATAATAGATGCTTTAATCCTCACACTAGAGATTACACTTACTTTTTCCATGCTCACCATAGTCAATACCATAAAGACTATTTCCTAATTTCAAGATCATGGTTTCCCTTGGTCATGACCTCCACGATAGAGCTAACCATGATCTCGGACAAATCTCTGATTACATTATACATCGACACAACGGGCGGTCAGTCCAGAAATCTGTGTTATGGAAAGTGAATGACTACTTATAGACAAGGGCTTCCGAGATATGATATCCCAAATAATTACTCATTTTTTGGATAACACAAATGCTTAAACCTTCATTTACTTAGTTTGGGAATTATTTAATGCTACGATCAGAGAACTTATTAGCTTGGCCTCAGCAGAAAAGAGGGTATTACCAGCGCAGAGTCTAGAAATTGAAAAGAGGGTACAGATGCTACAAACACAATACAAGTCCAGAGGTTAACCAAAACAAGTCGCCTGGCCAGGATGGGTTCTCAGGAACTTTTTTAGAAACGCTTTGCAACGTTTCAGATTCCACACCCAACAGTTTTATATAATAGTTTTATAACATGGGAGAATCAACGCCAATGCTACTGGGTCAGCCAAGTAAAGAAGAGAAAAATGTAAATTATATAGGCCATTTGCAGTACTTAATTATGATGTCCGAATCTCGGGGGCACCCTACCGGGCATCGTCCATATTGATCCCAGGCAGGCAAGCACAGGGCAATAGAAGGAGAGCAACTGGTGTCATTGAACTGGGTGATCTCCAGCCCTTTAAGATGAATAGTAATACCCTTGAGATGGATGGGGATGCAGACGTTATTCATAAATCAATAATCGAAATGACCCAAGTAGTTGGCAAAAAGGATAACTGTTTTAATATCAATTATCTAAAACAGGGAGTACAATGGAAGTCTCCGTGCAAATTCTCTCAATGCATTACAAAAAAACCTCTTTTATAGCAAAAAAAAGTCATTGATGACATTAACCTACATATTATTAACGTCATCCTACGTGGCAACCTGCAAAAACCTACTGAAGAAAGTGATAGGGTCCAAGGGAATATCTAAGTATACGTTCTATACTAGTATGGGAGAGTGAGTGAAAGTAATTGGTTTCTTAACATCAGGTGGGGCAACTAAGTCCTCCCTTCAAAATGGCCACTATGAACGTCACTAAATATGCAACGTCCCATTGATTCTACAAACTATAGGACCCTTAATTATGTCGTCCCCTACAATTAGTTGGCACTCTAACCTCTGTCAGTACTTTTCCAGCTACGTTTAGCAGCATGCAGGCTGGACTTCCAGGTGCTGGTGAGCTCGACTCAAACAGAGCTTCCTACCAATTAGCATATACAGATATCACATCAGTGGTCAACTGGCAATTAAAACTTTGAACTTGTCCTTGGGAGTGTTCTTAGCTCTGGAGAATTCAGGGGAGTAAAGACACGCTCTGAACTCATGCATAGGTGTGATAGTCCTGTTCGTCCAACTTCATCCCTCCACATGACTGAAGACCATGATTTCAAGCTTCTGGTGTATTACAAATATTATTTTCTATTAAGCCTCCGACTTCTTCCTTGTTTTGTTCATGCCTTCGGAACAGGAGTTTTGTTCTTTCACATGATTTGTATCCAATGTCAGCTCACCCCGGCGTGATAAGTCCTTGGCTTCTTGGCTTGGCTTCATGGCTCATCCACCCTCGCCTTCCTGAGAATCATTTTGTAATTCATTTGTTTTCTCACTGCGACACATTGGAAAAGAGGCCTTTCTTTTTCAGTCCAGCTCTGCTATATCCCGTAGTGGAAACATCCATCCTATTCTCACTTGTGCATATATGTGTATATTGGCGCATGCCGAAATCTATTCACTATGAAGCTAGCCTAAAGAATACTTTGTCTGCTTGCGTTTCTTTGCATCTTTACACCGACTTGATATCTTCATCCATTCTGTGGCATAAGGTTTTTCACCTTGATCCCAAGATGTCACTTATCCTTAGTATTCTCTTGATGCCTTATAGAATTTCTCCATTCTCTAGTCTCTGCATCCTTTCTGTGCTTGTCCACTTGACTCTGTATGACGTCACCATTCATCTTCACCATTCACTTGCTCTGCTTCTTCCAGGATTTCATTGAAATGGCCACCATATTTTCTCGTAGGCTGGTATGGTTTTCTCAATGGGAACCTTGATTCCAGGATTCTCTTTGGTATCGGTATGCTTAATAGTACCACACGTGTCTCACACTCTGGCTCCCAACACATAGGCAATATGGGCAACATGGTTGAGGGGGGGGGGGGTACTTGGCTCCTTCTCTACATCATTGAGCGGGAAAAGCACACAAATACTCCTTTGACTCTTCTATTGATAGATGCAGAGAAGGCATGTGATAGGATCAACTGGGGATATATTTGCAAAGTGTTGCAGGGGTTCAATTTTGGGAATACATTTACACTACATGTGTTGGGCAACTTTATTCATCCATCCACTAGGATACAACTTAATGGTCAGTTGTCGGGCCCAACTCCGCTAACGAGGGGAACCCGCCAGGGGTTTCTATTGTCCTGGTTGCCATTTGCGCTATCAATTAAAATTTGAATCAAAAGGTCTGTTTCAATGATGACATACAAGTAACAGATCAATTTTACCATAAAGTAGCATTGAATGCAGATGATATTTTGTTCGTTATGCATAATTCCACATTTAAGTTGCCTCATATAGTGACGTTACTAGAATTGTTTAAATGGGTGTCCGGGTTTGAAGATGAGTTATATGTGATGGATCCCTCACTAAAACTCTGCCTAAAGTCTGCTCCCAGGTGGCCAGGGAGAGGCAGACGCTTCATGATCCTGAACTTGGGGGTTTGTGTACTGCGGGAGGATCACCTGGGAGGAGACAAGGCCCAGGGTGGTGAGTAGATCCCGTGGGATGAGACATGGGGCCTGATCACAGGGCATTTTTCTATGGGATCGCGTCATGATAAAACACTTCTGTGAATCAGGCCCTTGGTCTTTATCCTTAAAATGAGAGTACCTTTTAAAAGTTGTCAAAGCATGTAATGGACTATTGTCATTATGATGGGTCTGAACCGCATATTAAATCTGTGTATGTGGGCACAGCGGATATAAAATCTGTACAAACCCTAAGGAAGGAAAGACCACTCGAGACCCCGATGGATAAACATCCCCCTTACTCCCAAAGGTACAGCAAAAGGGAATTTGTAAAAAACAGCTTAAATAAAGTGCCTTCCTCTTTATCAATTACCTAGTTTTGCTGTTAGGGACTACACGTCGCATAATCCCATAAGTACTGGGATGAGGAAGATGGCTGAAAAGCAATGTTGCAACTGTAGTCAGGTAATTAAACCCGATAGCCCACACCTGGCGGAAGCTGAAAGGCTTAAAAGGCCCCCTTGGGTGCAGGTCATTAGGAGGAACTGGAACTGTGGCTGTAGTGTGTGCAGCAGTAGTAGAATCAGGAAGAAGAAAGCACAGTGTTGGCAATCCAGGCAGAAGTGGGAGATCCAAAGGGATGCCAGGATTTTGATTCAGCAGACTTTACCTGCAAAGGTCTTCTTCCCCCAAACTCTGAAGTGCAGACTTTGTGCAGCTGAAGGCGTTAAGGAAATAGCTTTTCACAATGTGATCCTAATTGCAGAGATTACGCAGCGGGAAGTGTACTGGAGAGCATGACCAGAAGGAGCTGTGAAGCCGTAGGTCTCAGGAGCAAGAGGGGCTCCTTAATTGGATGGCCTGACTGGAGACTCCTTCAGAGAGGAAGGGTGTGGGTCCCAATTGAAGCCAGAAGGAGCAGAAATCCTGCTGCATGCAAAGGAAGGGATAAAGAAGCCGGTGAATCTAATCGAGCATTCAGATTCCTTGCGCGAGCACCGCCAGAAATAAAAGCACTCGCACATGAGCAAAAGCGATGCTAAGCCAACATTTGATAGTTCAACAATGGAATAATTGAAATGTAGCAGTTGCGTATAAGCAAACATTCTCTCTTTCACACGCGTAAGAAAGAAAGGCAGTGAAACTTTATTGTGGACCTGTTTGCGTATTCCCAATAAAGATTCACGGAGGAAGAGTGACCTCTGCATCTATGCAAAAGCTGGCAAACAAATCTAATAATAGAAGATAAGTGTTTGAACATTGACATTGCAAGTTGTAAAGAGCAAGCATTACCCAAGCCCAGAGCAAACAAAGTGCTTCCCCAATTAGGAGTGAAACCAGCCTTTCCCCGAACCAAAGAATGGTGTAAGCATTATCGTGAACTAAATAGAACACCCGCATTGTCCAAGCCAAGAGTGTGCAAGCATTACCTGAAGCTAAGGGAGGGGCAACAAAACGTCTGGGTAATTATCCTGGCTACAAGAATACAGAGGGGTGCATGCAAGGTTAGGGAAGGGAAACTTGCTACTTCTAATTTTTCTTCTTTGAAATCACAAAGTTGGTTGCAGACAGACGAGAGTGGCAAAGAGGCTGCCCCTGCAGAAAATAAATATTCAGAGGAAGAGTGCCTTGCTTACTTAAAAGTGTTAAAGTACCATACAGTGAATCTTGTCATATCTGAAAATTGTTTAAAGTCACATAGTACTGTAGCTGAAGTGGTGTGTTTGGGATAGTAGGGATAGTGAAACGTTTGATAAAAACGTATAATTTAATAAAATGGCATATTTTGAGAAATCATCCAAAAGTTATCTGCCTCACATTTCTGACCCCTCACATATAATAAATCACAGGTACTAAACGTCTTGGGATAGACTATTGGGGTTAGCATCTTTAAGATGAGCTATGAATTTGAATGGAGTCATGACTCATTTAAGTATTTGGGGATACACTTAACGCCGGCACATGATAAATTATTTCAAAAAAATATCCCAGAGTTATGCAAATCTTTTAAGGAACATTTACTGAGATGGGGGAAACACGAGACCTCCTGGTTAGGAAGAGTTGTGGCAGTTAAACTGACTATTTTCTTGGACTCTCTTATGTTTTACAATCGTTACTAATACAGTTCCAAAGGAAAATGCTATGGCAAGTGTATCCCCAAATATTTCAATGAGTATGTAATATATATATATATATATATATATATAGAGTGTGCCAGACATGTGATTTCATCAGTGATGTCATCAATGACATCTGTGATGTCATCTTTGATGTCCCGGGTGTTAGTCTTAGCAGTGCACGGTGGTGGCGCGAGTTATGGTTGCTTAGCTTACCATAACTGGCGAATTTCAAGGGTTTTTCGGTTTTAATTGGAACCATGACCTTCCCTTTGACAAAGTTTTTTCACTGAATTTCATTGGTTTTTATCAGCGCAACTTAACCATAACGTCCCTTTAACAAAGTTTTTTCACTGAATTTCATAGGTTTTTAGTAGCGCAACTTAACAATAATGACTTTGACTTTATATACATATCATATGGAACTAACTGAATCTCTTCTACTGTACTTGATGTCCACAAACTCATTTAATGTTCGCGGACATGTTCGAAGAACAGTACAACTACCAAAAAACTCTAAGGGGGTATGTTTGATTGTTATATCATAACATAGGAACATTTAACAAATTCAAAAAGAAGCACACAAACACATTATATGTACTAATACATAAGAAATGTAACCCATATATACAACACACTAACCATTCATTTAAATGCACTATGTTCTAAAATGGAATATACCACAAGAAAATAAATTGGCTTCTAACATAATTACCTCACAAACACGACAGAACTGAGAACAAGAGCAGACCCACTGAGTACATAGGACATATCTTACCTGAAATAGTAAGTGTACTTAATTTTATTCATATATTTATAAACTTTCTGTATTAGATAAAAAAATATATTATCTTTTTTTTTTTCTCTCACAGAAATGTCTAGTACTCTGGAATGGCTAGAGGAGCATTTCCCACATGAAGAAATGTCACAAGATAGTGAAACTAATGGTAAACACTTTATAATATAAACCATTTAATTATTATGTTGTATACATTTAACATATATATATATTTTTTTTGTACAGAGCATACCAAAATAGAAAATACTTCAGAAAAACCTGTTATGGATAATACTTTTCACAGTATAGAAGAAAAAATTGATTTATTGTTGACTAATTTTAATAATTTGAAAAATTTTGCGGAAGATCATTTTAAACCAAAAACCTCGTACCATTGCCCCACATGTACTTGTCCCTCCTCACCATATCCCAGTCAATTATCCCCAAACCCTCTCCATAACCCAAAACGTTTTGATGAGTCTTCCATCCCTTCTTCACCTAATAACAATCATGTCGAAACCCCTAATTCTCCTGTTTTTGTTTCCGTTTCTGCCTCACCTTCTCTGTCATAAATTAATATATGTTAAATAAAGTTTAATTTTTATACTGTGTTGTAAATAGTTTTGTTTTTTTTTAAAAAAAAACAATGTAGGTCTCCGGGGACAGTGCAGGTGTTCTGAAATGTTCGTAAATAAACAAAAATGGAGGTGTCCTGAAGAACACTATACCTGTTCGTACTGTTCGCTAGCAAGATGAAACTATTCTAAGAACACACGCGGTGTCCTGAAATGTTCGTAAAAAAAAAATTAAAGTGTCCTAAAGAACACTACATCTGTCCGTAGTGTTCGCTATCAAGTTTAAACTTTTCTAAGAACACAATTGGTGTCCTGAAATGTTCGTAGATAAACTAAATTGGACGTGTCCTGAAGAACACTATATCTGTCCTTAATGTTCCCTAGCACGCAGTGTCCTGAAATGTTCGTTTCACGTGTGACGCAATTTTAATTAGTTCAGGACCCGATGTGTCCGTAGAACATCAACGCGCATGCGCTAGCCAATCTCCGTGCATTTGGTGTCCTGCGGACATGCGCTTCCTTCGCGGACTTGTTCGCGAACGGATCATATGACCACGCCCACACTGATCGCGTGTTCTGAATGCGGACACTGTTCATGTCTCCGAACAAAGTAAAAGTACATTTTCAATTAATCCATAATATTTTTCAATAAAATCTCACCATGGCACAAGTCCCACATAGTAATCCTGAGTTTCTACATACCTTTTGAAACTTTTCAATCTTTTTTTTGTGTTCGATCTGTCCGCGGATAGCGCGCATGTCCGCGGACCACGCACAAACACCCCTATAAAAGACCACACCCTAGAGCTCATTCTCATTCTGTTTCTGGCTATTCTTCAGAACACAGCGGTTTTTGTTGCCACCTGCAGATTACACCATCATCGAGATGGCATCCCTGGCTGCTGAACTGCCACCTGGTGCTGCACCTGCTTCAGCACCACCCCCACCCCCTCCACCACCACCACCTCCCCAAGTGCCTGAAGAGAGGAACAGGAGTGAGGATGCAGAGGAGGAAGAAGAGGATGAGAATGAGGTAGAGGAAATCCCTACTACCCGCACTAGGCGTGAGTCTTGGGTGTGGCGGTTATTTACCATTCATGGGAATGTTCCTAAGGCTTGTGCAAATCGTGTTACCTGCAATGAGTGCAAAATGATACCCAGTCGCGGGAAGCACGGTAAGTACAGCTTTGGGACCACTACTAAGAAACGTCCTATTCTACTCATTTGCAAATCATGTTGTACTAACATATTTAAAATTAAATATAAAGACTGCACATAGTCAAAGGAAACTGCATGCTATATACACACAAAATTACTAACTTATTTCCTTTACAATTACAGTGAAGACCACTCTCCAGAAAATCAGCAGAATCTGAACTACAAAACAACTCAGAAGAAACCTAATCATTCTACACAAAAAAGTAAGTACAATACTACCATAATATTCTTACTGTTACTCAAACACACTGTGCGGTTGATTCATGGTATTTGTGCACCAAAATAAAAAAGATTAGTGCACCATTCTGCCCACAAATCCCCATTTGTTAAACAGGGATTTGCAGGCAGAATGCCACATAACCCCCTGTTTTTCGGCACACAAATGACATAACAGGCTCCAGAATGTTAGTATTGCAGAACAAAGAACTGTTTTAATTCTATACCATTAGATTTAGTATGTTTGCTTGTCCTCACCACTAGCTTACTTTCTACTGTCATCTGAACCCCAGTATAGTAACACACAAATATAAGAACAGCCTTCCCAACTGGTTGTAGCTTCCCAATGCACAATCACACACCATCACATACATCTCTACCATCATACTCAGACACTCATGCACGCAGCACACATGCATCGCAGAACAGCCCAACCCATACCTTCTTTATTTTTTCAACAGACCCCAAAAAATGCCTACCAAAAAGCAAGTTCGTAGAAAACAACGTAGAAGTAGTGCAAATGAAAAAAGAAGTGTCCAAAATAAGCATCCATCTCCAGCAGAATTTGTACAAAAAGTTCAAACAAAACAGCTAATAAAGTCATTTAGCAAAACAAAACATGCTTCAAGTACAGAAACCTTGCCTCCTCTATCAAAATGTAAAACGAAACAGAAAACGATTATCAAGAATCCAGCTACCTCTACTGCTAAACTGCTCCTATAAATCTTGATATAATGGCAAGTAAGCATACCATAAAAAGTATTTTAGCAAAAATGTTCCGCCACAGAGTCCTTCAGAATCTTATAAAAACCGGAGAGAAATCATACTCAACCCTTAAAACCTGCCGTAGAAAATTAATCTTAGAAGCTTTGATAGACAGTGCAATCCTTCTCAAAAGAAAGTTATTTAGAATGAAACCACTAATAAAATTAATTACTAAATTACAAAAAATACTTCTCAATAAACGAAATATCAACAAAAATAACTTCAATATCTGAAGGTGAATGGAGTCACACCACAAACACAGAACCATATTTTAAAGAAGATGCATACAAACAAAAGCAAACAAATACAATTGCTCTACATAGCAGTGGACGAGGTTATGAAAAACTAAATATCATAATGGAACAAGAAATACTGCTCACAAAAATATCCCCAGAAAACTCAGAATTACCTCTCCATTCGACTGGACCAAAACATCCAGTATACAAATGGCCATGCACGTCAATGAGTAACATTCCCAAAAAATCTTTCAAACCTTTATGCCAATTCCTCAATCAGTATGTGAAAGGCAAAGACAAAAATCAAAATGAAACTGTTGCAAAATATGGATACATGTGTAATACACAGGACTACAAGGACATTCATTAGCCTGCATTTCAGGACCTATTTGCAAAAGCACCTTCCATTATATCAAACTGATATCAACACATCATCCAACTATAAGAAATCTAGTTTATAAACTGTACTATGCTAAAAGTCCTGCTTTAGCACTAGCCAATTTAAATAACAATCTTCTACATGGTACAGCCAAATAAATACTTGAAGAAATTGACCATATCCAGAAAAAATATTTTGGAAGTGAAAGCCACTTACAAAATTCAATACCTTTACAACAGGCTAGCAGCAGTTCTACACATGGCAACCTTCTACTACACACATACAAAAAAGAAATACTAAAATTTAAAAGTACATCCGCTGAAATACCAAACCATGTGTGTGTGTGTTGCCGCAGAACTTTTTATCAAACTAACACAAAAACTATAGACATAACATACAAAATAGAGGACAATGAAGATTCTAAATGGTTCGAATTAGCTCTCTACCTTATAGCAGAAAACAAATACGAAATAACTAACCCCTTAATACTTTGCAGTTACTGCACTACAAAACTTGACAACAACCAAACTCCTTCACACGCTGTCACAAATAACTATTCCCACTACCAAAACCCCTACAACAACTCAATTTATATGAGAGCATCATAATTCAAACAGTGCACCCATTTCAAGCAATAATATGCCTTCAACCAAAAACAGCAAAATTACCTCCCTATGAATTGGTGAAAGGCATTCTAGGCAAAGTAGTTTATTTACCATTAGAGCCGCCAGAAAATGTGCACACTCTAGGAGTGCAACATCCAATAAAACAAACTTTAATTATCTTAGTAAATGGTGTACCAACAAAAGACAAAAAAATGTGGCAACAACTCATCGACTTACATAAAGTTAGACAAGCCTTGCAATATCTAAAAGTCAATAATGAGTACTACAAAGAAATAAATATTGATGAGAACTGAAGGGGAACAACTGACATAATTTAAGAGTCACGGGAAACTGGTCAATTTGAACTTCTGGATCCAGCTGCAGTATCCAATATTTTAGACCATTATACAATTCATCCATTGCACTCTAAAGACAGCATAGATGATGCACTAGAAACGTACCAAATGCGACAAACCAAAGGATCCCCAATGACATATGGGAAAAAAGTATAGAAGCACATGCTTTTCCTCTACTATTTCCTACTGGCAAAGGAGGAAGATACAATGAAAGACCCACTCAGATAACAGCATCAGAATACCGCTCATTACGAATGTATTCTGAAGATCCACATTTTGTCTAAATCTGGGAATACATATTCCACCTACTCTTTGAAAGTGAACTTGCAACTCTATGTTACGGAGTTGCACACATATTGAAATTGGGAACCCACTTTCAAAATATGTCAGCTACACAATTAATACAAAAAGTGCAAAAGATGAGGTTTTACAATCAAGTATTACAAATCTGTTTGCAAACATGCGTGGTACACAAGAATACTGGTTCCGACGTCACTGAGATGTACGTTGTATGATCAGAAACCTTGGACCACCGACTTGATTTGTTACATTAGGTTGTGCAGAATATGCATGCGAAGATTTACATGATTTCCTACGCATATCAAACAAAAACAAAACAAACCTAGATATACTAACACCTGGAGAACTTTGTTCTCTAGATCCTGTTAATGTTTCAAGATTTTTCCACCATTGTTTCATTGCTATGCTACACTTTATTTGTAATAAAACTGTTCCTCCACTTGGAGAAGTGCAACACTTCTTTTAGAGAACAGAATACCAAGCCAGAGGAGCACCACATATCCACATAAATATATGGATTAAAGATGCTCCTAAATTTGGTCAGGATAGTGATGCCACTGTTTTGCAGTTCATCCAAAAATATGTCACTTGTGAAATCCCTTCACAAATGACACAGTGACATTCATGCACAAATTGTACAATTTCAAAGACACAAATGTGGCCAATATTGTTGTCGCAAATACAAAAAGAAAGGGAAATACTATACCAAATGCCGCTTTAGTTTCCTTAGACCAGTTACAGAAACAGGTAGGTAAACAACTTCATGTCTTCAGTTGGACATAGTGTTAATGGTAAATCACCTAAGAACACGTATTACATAAAAAGAACAGAAGAATCAAAATATATCAATGATTACAATGAAATCATTGCCCACTTATGGAATGCAAACATAGATGTGCAGAACAATGCAGACAATTCCACTGCAGTTGCACAATCGGTTACAGCCTACTTAACAAAAGCAGAAAAACAGAGCTTCAAGACCTCTGGAATGACCTAGCACAGACAAAACACTATCACAGAAATTGTACAGCTTAGGCATAAAAATGCTCTCTCAAATCATATGACGACATAGAAACGTTAGCCAAAAATGATCCCAACAGCCAAGACATTTTGAAAAACAATTTACTGGACACATACTACCCGAACAGGAGTACCACTTTGGAAAACTTGTGTCTATACCACATAGCCCAAAACTTCACATACAAAAATAATATAAAACCCGATGAAAACAAAAGGTAGATATAGAGTGACAGATTGTGAAGGCAGCTCAGTGAAACTTACCAAACGAAGCTTAATTAATCATATCAAATTGTCATTTAAAACTTCTTAACAGAAAGAACTATATTACATGTCCCTGCTACAATTTTTTAAACCATGGAGAAAAGAAGAAGAGATACTAGTTACCTATGACTGCTATGAAGACGCTATCAAAGCAAATGAAAGCACTATCACCGATGTGAACTTTATGCAGTACAAAACAATGCTGCAAAATGAACAGCAACATGAAGAAGAACTCCAGGCCCAACTAGATAAGGAAACTCCTGACAGTAGTCAACCTTCTGTAACAGGAAGCCAAGAACCACTGGGATAGCCACTAATAGCAAATGAGGCAGAAATAGCTATGACAGAAGTAGAAAATACCATGTGTGATACAGAAGACTTAACTGCACTACAAACAAAACTAAACAAAGAGCAGCGCACCATTTTTAAAGAAGTAACAAAAGAAATTGCACATGGAATACAACATGAAAATAAAACATTTATCTGCCAACATTGCAAATCTATACTACTATACGTCAGTGGTGAAGCTGGTTCAGGCAAAACATCCTTAATCAAAATCATCAGCAAGTTCCTTCAACAATTGACAAACAACAAACTGGCAGCTGTTGTAACTGCCCCACAGGTTTATCTGCCTACAACATAGGCGGTGTCACTTTACACCGATTACTACTCCTTCCAGTAGAACACCAAAACAAATCAGTTTATTACAAACTTTCTACAGAATCTGCAATGGAACTACACAGAGTTTTGAAACAAATGAAAATGCTACTAATAGATGAAGGGAGCATGGTCTCCAACCTAATGTTGGCTTTGATTCATCTCAGATTGCAAGAAGTACTTAAAACAAACTACGAAGAACTCTTTGGAGGAAAACACATTATTGTTTTTAGAGATCTTCTTCAATTGACACCAGTGAAAGGTGAACCTATCTTTAAAACCTTAGGACACAAACTCTGCCGTAAAACTATTGGCAGTATAGGAAATGTCAACGTTTGGCAATATTTCCAATACAAAGAATTAACAGAAAACATGTGCCAATCTGCAGACCTCACCTACGCCAACATTTTAAAAAGCATTAGGGTTGGTGTACTATCTCAAGAAGCACAAATAATATTAAAAATCCGGCACATCCATGCACTTTATGGCGATAACTCATGTGCTACTGATGTTATGGAACAATTAGCGCAGAAAAATGTCAATTGTATGGCCTTAACGCCAACTCTTGCAAGCTGTTCCAAATTCAATGAACAATGTTAAAAAAAGAAATGCAACCAATAATTGAAATTTGCTCCACCGACAAACTGGACGTACATGGTATTACACTACCAATGTGTCAACAAGCCACAACAAGCCACAACAAGACTAAATACCTTAGAAAAAACACAGCTGGCTTGGAGAAAATATAAAAATTATCCTTAAACTGTAGAGTAATGCTTAAACGTAACCTTGACGTGGAGCAAGGACTAGTTAATGGAGCACTGGGTACAGTTGTTGGCTTTCAAACATACCCACGTGACAACATTCAGTTTGTCAATATTCTCTTCGACAAACTTTCAGAAGTAAAAAGGATAGCGCGCTCAACAGCTCGATTCCTTCTTTTCAAAGACATGTATGTACGCATGCAGTCACCATTCATAAATCCCAAGGTCTTACCTTAGACAAAGCATTGATAGATATTGGTAACACAGTCTTTAAAGAAGGCATGAGCTACGTATCACTATCACGCTTACGTACACTTGACGGTCTACTTCTAATCAACTTTGATGCAAGTAAAGTCATTGCTGATATTCCTTGCATTCTAGAATACAATAGACTACGTACACTGTACACCCACCATCTAAAAGCATATCCTGTTCCACAAAAAGGAAAACTTTGTAAAAGAAAACCAATTCAAACTGAAATGCAACAGAATCTGACTGCAAATCCTCCAGAGAGAGTAAAAGAAGCTAATACTTCATCATTTACCATAAGTAAAGAAGAACCTGTTAGTCAAAGTAACTCAGGTACTTCTTCAGTGAAGCAACACACACTCCGAAAAAATGACTTGGTCACAGAACTATCTGGTCCATTCAAATTTTCAAATGTAACTGGTGTAAGATGTTGCGCAAATGTAGCAATGAATATTCTATTTCAATTGCCACCAGTTGTTGACAACATTTACTTACACAGTACAGACTAATTGTGTTTGCAAATTATATTCCTTCCTAGAAACGCAACTAACAATCCTGACAACACGTATAGTGTTCACGGAATAAGACAAGAATTGGACTACTGTGCTAGAATGGTGAAATTCACTATAAACTCACAAGAAGATCCACAAGAATGTCTAATGTACTTACTACAAGTATTGGAAAACAAAAACATACCTATAAATGAAATCTTCCAGATTTCATACGTGTGGAAACATACCTGCACTCTCTGCAACAATGTCACACAAGAAGAAATCCCTAACAAGTGCTTCGTATATGTATCCATACCAAATTGTGAATCCATTCCATTTCAGCAACTTGTACAACATGCAAACCATGGCAGATTATGTACTTCCTGCAATTCAGATAATCGCTCCACCTTACTAATACAAACACATAGTAAATACGTAATACTAATGCTCTACGTTACAATGCCGATGGTACCAAAAATAACTGCAAGCTGACTAGATTCACACACGGTCAAGTATCACTTTGTAAGAAAACCTTCACAACAATAGGTATAATCTACCACGCAGGAGCCACAACCAATGCAGGTCACTACACTGCATATATTAAAAAGAAATGTGGATGGGTCGATTGTAATGATAGTACCATTACTCTAAAGCAGAGATTACCAGCAAATCTTACAAACGCTTCTTTAATCTTCTTAAAACCTGGCCACAACTCCGAAACATCACACCCATACATCACACCCATGTTTGATTCTGTGGGTGTGATCCATGGGTGTGATATGCTGCAGTGGTTGCGGCCAGGGCCTAGAGTCTTGGGTGCATGGCCTACGGCCTTTGGCCATGCACCCAAGACTCTAGGCCCTGGCCGCAACCACCGCAGCATATCACACCCATAGATCACACTCATAGAATCAAACATTTTTAACTATGATCACACCCATAAAATCAAACATTTTTAACTAGGCCTCGTGGCATTTTTTATGTCCATGGACACCTTGGGTGTTCTTAGAACAGTTTCTACTTGCCTGCGAATAACACCAACAGGTATAGTGTCCTCAGGACACCCTCCATTTTCATTTATTTGTGGACATCCCAGACACCGCGTGTATTCTTAGAACAGTTCAACTTGCCTGTGAACAGTACGGACAGGTGTAGCGTCCTTGGGACATCCCCATATGGGTCGATTGAGGACATCAAGGACAGCGCGACTGTCCGCAGACACAATGAACACAACAGCGGTGCCTACCACCTAAATAGATACAATATTTGAACCATCGCTTACCCCCCACCATCCCCAAACAGTCTTACAGACCAACACAATTGCCAAAATTTAATTTCCCCACCATTTGTCACCGCGCTGTCCGCGGACGTCCGCAAATACAAGATGGCTGGTGTTTCCAAAAATCGGACACACGTCACGCTCTCCACCATCCAATCGGCGAACATGCCGCATGTCCGCAAACATGTCGCAAGTCAATTGGCTAATCAGGACACTGTCCGCGGAGGGAACAGGGAAGTGTCTCCGCGGACCGAACATAGATATCACAATTTTTTTTTTACCTACTTTTTGGTCATTTTTAAAAAGCTACTGGACGGATTTTCAATAAAGTTTTTTTTAGTGAATTTCACACGTTTTTAGTAGTGCAACTTAACCATAATGTCCCCTTAACAACGTTTTTTTTGTGAATTTTACATGTTTTTAGTAGGGCAACTTAACCATGACGTCCCTTTAACAAAGTTTTTTTTTTTAGTGAATTTCATAGTTTTTTAGTAGGGCAACTTACTCATAACATCCCGTTAACAAAGTTTTTTTACTGAATGTACACTTTCATCATGTGAATTTGGGAGATAGGTACTATAATTCCCTTACTTTATATACATGTAACATAGAACATACCTAACCCCCTCGCTAATGATATTTGAAAGGCACGGACTGAGCGCCTGTCTGCGGACGGGCGCAGACGAGAGCAACACTACCCAAACAGTCAGGGGGTATCTGAAATTGTACTATTGTGCCAAATGAGAAATGCACAAGTTTAAAAAAGAACACAGAAACACATTGTAAGTACTAATAACTAACCAATTGAACCTACACGGCTCACACATTACCCATGCATTTAATTACCATGTAGAATTAAATGGATTATACCATAACAAGTTAAGATATGCCTCCAACGTAATTACCTCTCAGAAACTGTGCAGCCAGAAGCGACAGTAGACGCACACAGCACAACAAAGACAATTTACAAGAAAATAGAAAGTGAACTTCATTTTTCATATATGTGTGTGTGTGTACTTTTTTGAATGAGGTGCAGAAAAAATAATGTATTTCTGTTGTTTTGATACAGAAATGTGCAGTACTTTGGAGTGGTTGGAGGAGAATTCTCTGCATGGGGAAATGTCCGAAGATAGCGATAAGAATGGTACACACAGCTCTGCATAAGCGAAATAAAGGTCAGTATTGTATGGGCATTTAGCATATGTATCTTTTTTTTTTTTACAGATGAGGATAAAAAAGATGAAAGGCCAACAAACGACAGAGGAAGACAGGCTGAAAAGGATAGAACTGAAAATGGACACATTGAATTATAATTTTAAATGTTTAAGGGAATTTGTGGAGGAGTTTGTGAGAGGAAAAGTACGTTATCACTGTCCCACCTGTACCTGCCCCCCTTCTCTATTCCCTAGTGAACCGTCCCCAAACCTTCAAGAGGAAAATAGACGTTTTGATGAAACATCCATCCCTTCTTCCCCGCACAAATCTTCCCCTCACAACCAGCCCATATTGAACTCTAATTCCCCTATATTCGTGTCAGTATCTGCTTTCCCCTGTGTTTCTGTTGATTGAAGTGTGTGTGTGTGTGTATTTTGGAAGTTTTTGTATATTAATTGTTCATGAAGAGTTTGAGGGATTTTTTTTTTTAAAAAAGACGTAAAATGTCTGCGAACAGCGTGCGCCTGTTCGAGCTATCCGCAAGCAATAGAGTATGGATGTTCTAAGGGCAATACACCTACCCGTAGCAATGGCAACCAAAATGGAACTGATCTTAGAACGTACCATCGGTGCAAGTTGTGCGTAAATAAACAGAACGGGGCATCCTAAGGACATTATAGCTCTCCGTACCACTCAAACGAGATAAAACATGTTCTTAGAACACACCAGGTGTCCGGGATGTTGGTAAATGAGCAAAATGGGAGTGTCTTAAGGACACTATACCTGTCTGTATCGTCCGCATCCAAGATGGAAACGTCCGTAGAACAGGGGCGGTGGCCGGCATGTTCGTAGTCAAAGAAAATGGAGGTGTCCTAAGGACACTGGACCTGTCTGTACAGTCATGAGATAATGCTTGCACATGCGCAGGACACTCATAAGTACAGCGAACATTGTGCCTGTCCCCAACTGTCCGTCTCACTTGTGTCGCACTTTTAATTAGCTGCAGGACCCGAACACTGTCCGTAGGACATTTGCGCAGATGCACACGTTTGTAACTCTGTATTTGCTGTCCAGCGAGCACTCATTTCTCTAGCGGATGTTTTTAGGACATCATTATGCGACCGCACCCATGCTGAGGGTGTGGACCAATTTGTGCATTTTGTGTGCTTCTGCAACATTACAAAAGAAGTTATATACAGAAAGGGAAATTATTTCACAGTATAAAATCATCATTTCACATTTGCCATACAATAGCTGTACCTGTGCACGTATTGTTGAAAGTTTTTGGAACGCTTTTGAGTGATCACAGTGATGAAGAGTGATGAAGATGATCGCGAGCTGCACCCCTCCACCCCTATAAATGGCCACACCCCTGAGTGCATCTTCATTGTGCCTCTGGCTATAGCACATTGAGTTGTGTTGCCTTTACTGCTGTAGTGACCAATAGGAAAGTAATCGTTATGGCATCCATGAGTACTGTTGCACCTCAGCACCACCCCCAAACCCTCCACCGCCACCACCTCCCCAAGACTTGCAGAGGGATATACGGGTGAGGATGTACAGATTGAGGAGGAAGATGAAGAGGAGAATGAGGTGGAGGAACACCGCACTACAAGCACTCGCCAGGAGTCGTGGGTGTGGCGGTTGTTTTCCATTTATGGGAACATACCAAAAGCATGCACGAACCTAGTGAGGTGTAACCAGTGCCAGTTGGTGCCGAGTTGCGGGAGACCTGGTGCGTACAGCTTTGGTACGACAACCATGAAGCGGCATCTAACTTGGTTCCACAGTGCGGACATTTGCAAAGTGGTGCCATGTGAACTTAGTAGGTTGAGTTCCTCCGCAGCATCCTCCGTGTCCGATCCTCTCACCACAAGAGACACTCCTGTGGGGGAGTGCATCCCTCTAGCTGCCTCACAAGCCATTTGCGATGCTGTTGACCCTAACCTTTCGAAGGTGACATTATTGTGTGTGTCTTGCGATGCAGTACTCTGCAGGGGGGAGAGTTTTCGAAGTGCTTTTGAGGCTACGGTCACGGAGCACCAGAAGTGCCTCCTACCCAAGTAAAGCTCACCCTATATCTTTCTCCACTTGCCCCTTCTTATCCCCGTGGTTGGTGTCCCTTCCTTACCCTCCTTTGCCCTTCTCTCCTAGTGTGTCGTGTGACCAAAAGCAGTTATGTGGAAAACTACAAACATTTTTTAAAAAGGGCTCTTTTCAGAGCCGCCTTTCTTAGTTAAACAATAGACAACAACAATAATAGAACTATCAAGTGACCGTTGTAGGCATCCGCGCATTTTTGAAAAAGTCTGCGGACAGTCATAGGACACACAAAAATGGAGGGTGCAAGCGGAGCAAAACCAATGCAATGTACGCTGGGAGTAAGTGGTGGCTCTGAAAAGATCCTTTTGGTGGTGTTTTGTGTGCGTCAAAAAGTATACATTTGAAAAAACGGATTGTCAAATAGGTTACAGTGAACCCAAAAACGGTTGCAATGCGGATTGTACATTGTGAAGAAAAATCTGATTGCCAGCATATGTGAGATGGACTCCATCTCTGAGAAAAATGAAAGTGCTGCGAAACAAAATGTTTTCATTGTGGAATGAGGACATGCCAACATCTCTTAGAAAGGCACAAACAGCCTTACTTACATTGCGCCTCGCTTTCTCCATTTGTGGACCAAATGCAGAGGAACGCACCATATTTGTCTTTGTGCAATACAGGAAAAAAGTATTTGGCAATTTGGAAACATGTCCATCACCTTCGCAAGTCCTTCCTTGTTCCTCCACAATGAATGATAATTATATCAGGATGACGCTCTTTCTGTAAAGTAGCACAGAGAGGTACCAAGTTGAGCCACCTCATTCCACGCACGCCATGCCAGTGCACTTCCACATGAGGAAATCCAAGATCTGCAGATAGACCGCAACTTTCTGCATGCACCTTCAACCAATGTATCCGGGAGTCTCCCAAAATCCAGTTAACTTGTTTGTGCGTGCACACAGAGCCATGGCTGTCTGGTCTCCTGTCAGGGAGAAGACTGTCATTAAATCTCTCCGTTCAGAACACACCCACTGAACTTTACTGACCAATCCCTAGCTCTGCTCATTTTCATTTGCATGTGTCTCCACCCTAGAATTTCCCATGTTAACATGCGCGCCAGCAAACCACTGCCATGTCCGCGGACACATACAGGATCAGAGTGTGACGACTGTATATTTAAGTATTATTCCCCTTTTCCCCTTTAAGGTGGGCTCTGAAAAGAGCCATTTTTTTTGTTTTTGGGCAGATGCCTACAAACACCTGTTATTTTGTGTTTTTTAAAAAAAACACATTTCTTGCTTTACTCCTACAACCATTATAGAACCTTCTCTAAAGCAAGCCTTACATTCCAAAAGAAATGGCATTTCCCAAAGAAGATAACGCAACACCATCTACTTCAAAATAATCTGCATTACTGGGAACAATGTTATCGTGGCTGCAGAAAAACATACCAGCTCGTAACATGAATGCACGCATGCCGCGATTGATGATACACCTCCCAATATTTTGATCAGGGCAGAAAACAGAACTGTTGCCCCATTTTCCTCCAAGGAGTAAACCAGAAAAAATGACTTTCGTAGTTGGAAAGATATTCATGACAGCTTTAACCAACTGTTCCAAATCTTTCAACAAAGTACGAGAAGTCATGTAGCCCAAATGGCAAGCACCGTAGTGCAAAAGTACTACATGCGGAGGGGTCATCGTACGCATGTGTCGGCAAACTTCCACAATTGCCTCAACATTGCAATCACTCTCAGCGCTCCACACCACCTCCACTCCTCTCACACCGAAATGGTGTGCCACATGCCTACTCTCGGCATAGTGCTGTAAACCATGGACAAAAATATCTCCAAGCACCAAAACCCTGACCCTCTGCACCTCTGCCATCTTCAGTATACGGACCGTCTTTCGACATAAAATAGCAATGTGAACATCTGATTGGCTGATGCCTACAGTCCCCTTTCCATGGTGGATTTGCTGTAGAAACTGGTATGTGACACGCCCTACCCGCGGACAAGCGTTGTCTACGTGCGGCACGTAACTCTTACCCAGTCCTTCTACCCTTTCCACGTCAGTCACAAATCAATTCCCTCATTGGACAGAACTAAGCAGTCACACAGCCATCCACCAATCACAATCAACATCGCTAATCTAACTCCGTCATCAATATTTCGCACTTCAAATGTACTATCAATGACCCTGAAGGGAAGTCGCATATCATTGCAAAGCACCTACTTCAAAAACTACTGTGCAAGTGTCGCGGATTTCTACGTACATCTCCATGCAAGTGCACATGCATAAGTATAAAGTACAGGTATGCATATTTTAAGCAGAGTACAAACCCGCCTCATCTGACCCGCGAGATGCGACATTCCCAAAGATGGCCGCCGCCGTGATGTGTCGCTTCGCCTGACTCTGTCCGACAGACACCAGGCACACAGACCTCGCCGATTGGCCCAGCCTCCTCCTTCACTACTGGCCAACCACCGACAGGCGGAAGCCGGCCGGCAGAGTAAGGCCTAGGAAGAAGGCTGACTGAGCTGACCGAGCGCAGTCGGCGCTCGGTGCCCACTCCTTTTCACATTCGCATATACGCTGGATACATATTCTGCTGCAACACTATTAAGGTGAGAAGGAAAGTAAGTGCTTCATTGAAATTGTCCCCATCCATGGGCCTTGTGATTGCCCAGAAATCGTCCTTGCACTGTATTTTGCCACTCCAAAATGGCGGCTCAATGTGCAACGAAGCACTGCCTAATATGCTGACCAGGCAGCCGTCGGCAAAGCAGCCTCATTGGCCTACACCCTGCACTAGCATTGGTAATCCATGTGCAATTATCAACTATGCCACACATGTCCCCCTCCAGAAATCACATCTAGGAAACCGAGGGCAGTCTTACTTGAACTATTGCCACTGCAACTAATTAAACATACTGCTAATTCTCCACCCAGCCATATTAGATGCTCTCTTTACACCTTGTTCATTACTCACTGCCAACCCGAATCTGGGTGATTGACTGTTTATCTATTCTGAATTATCGCCCTTCAGACTCCATCTACTAATCACTTCCTCATCATGTGTGACATTTGCCCAGCCCCACAGCACAGCGCATGGTTATTACGCATCCGACTCTACCAGATCTGCTAGACTCATGTTGTTACACATAATAATGGCCTGTAGCCTGACACTACAGAATCCTAATGCTTGCATATGCATTTTTAGCCCTAGTGTGAATTCCGTATGTAGGTGAACCATGTCTGCACATGCATTTTTAGCCCTAGTGTGAATTCTGTATCTAGGTGAACCCTGTCTGCACATGCATTTTTAGCCCTAGTGTGAATTCCGTATGTAGGTGAACCCTGTCTGCACATGCATTTTTAGCCCTAGTGTGAATTCTGTATCTAGGTGAGCCCTGTCTGCACAAGCATTTTTAACCCTAGTGTGAATTCCGTATGTAGGTGAACCCTGTCTGCACATGCATTTTTAGCCCTAGTGTGAATTCTGTATCTAGGTGAACCCTGTCTGCACATGCATTTTTAGCCCTAGTGTGAATTCTGTATCTAGGTGAACCCTGTCTGCACATGCATTTTTAGCCCTAGTGTGAATTCCGTATGTAGGTGAACCCTGTCTGCACATGCATTTTTAACCCTGGTGTGAATTCTGTATCTAGGTGAGCCCTGTCTGCACATGCATTTTTAACCTTAGTGTGAATTCTATATAGGAGGTGAACTGTGTCTACATATGCATTTTGCATCTTTGCAATTAACTAGCATGCCTCCCCTGCTCAGTAATTGCCTTGCCTACTCCCTGCTCCTCTTAATCACCATAATACTGTCCAACATGCTGCCTCAACATCCAACTACCATGTGCACGACCTTACCTAACTCCAATTCATCCAACTGCTTACCGCTAATGATAATTGAGGCACCCTTATTGCCACCAGCTAGCATCCCCCGCCCCACTATAGACAGGAATACTAGACTCAGAGCTAGATTAGCCAAAATCTACAAGCCACTCGCCCGCTCCGTGCCCACCACAAAGAGACCTAGCACCACTCCCACCAACCGTAACAACTTCAAACCTAAATTATCTCTGAACCACCATAGTAAATATCCACCTCATCCCACTAACCAGAGAAATACTAAACCCATACTGAAGTTGTCGGCCTCTACTACAACTACACCTATAGTGAGCCCCCAAATCAAGGGAGCTCTAATCAACGCTAGATCATTAGTAGCTCATGCAACCGAAATTGCTATCAATGAAGACCTAGACCTCCTTGCTATTACAGAGACCTGGCTCCATCCGGCAGCAGGCCCCATGCTTATGTTAGCAGTCCCTGATAATTACACTATCTTGAGACAAGACCGACCTAACTCTAGAGGAGGTGGTGTTGCCATCATTCATAAATGTAGCCTTCCTATAAGAGTAGCTACCACCATCAGTGTCCCTTCCTGCGAACTACTCTCAGCCAAAGTTCCCATTACTAATGCCCAAACCCTTAACATCCATGTGATCTATCGCCCTCCAGGCCCATTAGGTACATTCGATGAGGATCTTAACACTATCCTATGTACTAACCTAAAAAACACTACACAGGCGCTCACCCTGGGAGACTTCAATATGGGTTTCAACGACCCCGAAGACCAAGCTGCCATCACCACGCTTAACACCATTACTGAATTAGGATTTACGCAAAGAAGCCTAAAACCCACCCATGACAAGGGAAGAATACTTGACTGGGTGGCTGACTATAACTGCCTAGCCAACATTACGGACATCTCACCACTAGCCTGGACCGACCACCACTTGGTATCATTCTTGCTGTCCACCACTAGACCTCCTCCTATGCAGTCCAGTAGGGCCCAACCCACTCTCACGAGAAACAAAAAGAGCATCACGGTGGAGAGACTTATCCCCACCCTACTCCCCACACTCAACTCACTCCCTGACAACCTGGATCCTGAGACCCTAGTTGAGGAATATAATAAAATGATATCCTCTTCCTTGGACTTAATCTCCCCTCTCAAACTCAGGCCAAGCAAGCCCAAAACACACTTGAACAACTGGTATACACCATTCCTCAAAAACTTAAGACAGAAAAAAAGAAATTGTGAAACCATCTGGAAAAGAGACCCATCAGTAGCCAACAAAATCAAATTCACCAAACTAGCAGCCCTGTATAAAAAAGAAATCATCCTAGCCAAACGTACCTCCTTTGACTCCCGTATCTCCCAAGCCAGTTCAAACATGAAGGAACTATTCTCTATTCTGAAAGAAGTGGAAACCCCCATAGCACCACCAGACACCTGCATTAAAGATAAGAACTGGTGCACCGACATCCAAAATGCCTTAGCCAACAAAATCGCTACGTTACAAAATAAAATATCTTGTAAAAAAGCATCTTTGAATATCCCTGGCCTGTCTAAGCTACCCGAGAAGCAGATTACAAGTGAACATACCCGATTCAATTTTACTAAAGTGACCATCCTTGAAGTTGAAAAATTCATCTTGTCATTCAAGCCCTCCAACCTGCAGGGAGACCTATGTCCAGCACAGCTCATAAAAGACGCTGCCCGTGACCTCTCCCCATTTATCACAAAGCTAATCAATGCCTCCTTCTCCACTGGGTCCATCCCAACCTACCTAAAACAATCCTGGGTTCTACCTTTACTAAAAAAAAAATGACCCTTGACCCAGCTACCCCCACGAATTACAGACCCATAACGGTACCGTTCCTCCTGAAAATCCTGGACAAGGTAGCCTATGATCAAATACCAAAGCACTTGGAAGAACACCACCTGCTAGGAGCCAGACAATCAGGCTTCTGACCCCAACAAGGGACTGAGACAGCTCTCATCGACCTTAAAACACAGATCGATCTGCTCAGAGACACTGGCCAAGCAGCATTACTCCTCCTCCTCGACCTCTCTGCAGCATTCGACATGGTCGACCACTCAGTCCTTTGCACTCACCTACACACGGCCGCCCATTTCTCCCCCGAGGCCATTACATGGATTAGATCCTTCCTCAATGGCAGAACCATGAGGGTTTTTTCGCCTATAGATGCTGCAGACCCCATACCCATCACCTGTGGCGTACCTCAGGGCTCCTGTGTCTCCCCTACACTGTATAACATATTTACCAAGCCCCTTTTCGATGATCTGGATCATCTCGGTATCACCTACACTAACTATGCAGATGATACCCAGAGCCTCCTTCCACTTTCTGGAGATTATGGAAAAGATTTGGCCTTGGTGAATAGGGTTTACATCATCCAGGCATGGATGGCCACTCACGGTCTATGCCTGAATGATGATAAAACTGAACTCATCACCTTGGGTACTACAGCCAGCCTAAAGAAATTAAGCCCAGCTTACTCATCCTTCATGATTGATGGCAACACCATCAGAGTGGGACCTCCACGGCTTAAACGTGCAAATTGATCCGCACAGCCAAACCTTTTCTATCCGTCACCAGCTGCCTGACCTTGGCCAGAGCCCTCATACTATCCCGCTTAGACTACTGTAACACGATTTATCTTGGATCCTCCAAAGCCATTACTAGCAAGCTTCAAACCCTCCAGAATAATGCACTCAGAGCGTCCCTGGGCATCTCCAGAAGAGACCACATCACAGCACACAGCCAGCAGAACAACTGGACCCCTATCATAGACAAAATCTCCCTTAAAACTGCTTCACTCACCCATAGGTCCCTTAATAACGTGGCCCCCATCTACCTGATGGGCAGATTTCACAGACTGACATCCTCGAGACCAACAAGGTCAGCATACAGAGACTGCCTCTCCGTCCCTAACTACAAACGCTCTACCATAGGAGGTAATGGCTTCCCAGTGAAAGCGGCGAAACTGTGGAACTCTCTACCACCCACTCTTAGAATGGATTTACCCTACCAAAACTTCCGCTCCAAGATGATGTCTTGGCTGAAGACAGCTGCTATCTAAACATACTGAGCCAGGACGTCTCTCCCTCCTGTCATCTGGACACACAATTGTTAACTGTATATTTGTATATATTGTTTGCTCTCCTCCATTACTACTGTATATATGCCATGTATATATTTTACTGTCTGCAACTAAGTTTCGCAAATTCTTGTATCTGCTGCGCCCTGTTACCCTAGGGTATTCCGGCGCATTACAAATAATAAACAAAACAAACAAAACAAAACATGATTTCACTTAAACAAATTACTGCCAATAAATCTGCATGGGCAATGCATGCCAACGCTCCCCCTTTATGTGCAAGATATCCGATTTTTCATTGACAAACCGCACTATTGTTTACTGTCTCCCGCATGACCTGCACATGCGTCACAACTATCCCTATTGAGCGCAAAACTCTATTGTCCATTAGAAAATGTCTGAATTTTGTAACATGTACCGCCTACATTAATGCTACTTGCAATGCGATCATATGAGAAAAATAAACGCTCCCGATTGCTGTGGTGACATCTCCCACTGAGGGTCTCCCGATTTTTCAGAATTGTACTTATAATATGAAAGTAGAGGATTCCCCCCCCCCCCATCTACTATAATGACCTATCGCTTACGAACGTCTCTGCTATAGATAATACAGCTTTAATAAACAAGGCATTTTCATAACCTAAAAATTGTACTCCTTTCTGAAGCACGTGCAACTAAGATACTGCAAATAACATCCAGAGGTAGCACATAGTGAAGTAAAATGTGCACATGCACTGTGTTGAAATATGAAAGGCTAATACTCCGATAAAAGATGCAAAAGTAACATGTATAGTAACATCACTGCTTTAAGCACACAAAGTTAATAATTTTTTTTTTTTTTTTTTTACAATCGCAGTGAAAACTACTCTCCTGAAAATCAACAGCATCTACACTGCAAACAACATGTCCGAAGAAACCTGGTCATTCCGCAAAAAAAGTAAGTAGAGTACTACCTTTATATTCTAACTATTACTCAAAGATACTGTGTGGGTTATTTATTTAATTCGTGCTCCAAACCACACATTGATTTCTGAACCATTCTACCCACAAATCCCCATTTATTAAATTAAGAATAACAGGCAGAATGGCTCACAAATCCCTGTGTGTTTGGAACGCAAATAACATACAAAATCCTTACAATGTTAGTACTAGAAAACTAATAACGGTTTTAATGTTATGCCATTACGTTTACTGTTATTGCTTCTCCTCACCACTAGGCCACTTTGTACTCTCATCTGAAGCACATTGTAGTAATATAAAAACAGAGCAATGGCCTTCCCAATTCATTGTAAGAGGCCAATGCACATTGACACACAACCACAAAGAGTTTCCCCATCAAACGCATGCACACGCAAACATACGTTGTACAACAGACCAAACCATGCCTTCTTTTTTTCAACAGAGCAAATAAATATAAAAGTGTTGAACCTAAGCATCCATCTGTAGCAGAGTGTGTAGAGAACGTTGGAACAAAACAGCTAATACAGTCGTTTTGGAAAACAAAGGAAGCTTCAGCTACCGAAACTTTACCTCCTCCATCAAAATGTAGCATGAAACACAAAACTCTTCACAAAAAAAAAAAATCGGCTACCAGTACTGCTAACAATTCTATTAATCCTGATGTAGTAATAAGAACCCATCGTAAAAAAAGTATTTTAGCAAAAATGTTTGGCCACAGAGTCCTTCAGAATCTAATAAGAACAGGACCGAAATCATCCTCAACCCTTAAAACCTACCGTAGAAAATTAATCCTACAAGCTCTCGTGGACAGTGCAATCCTTCTCAAAAAGAAGGTGTTCATATTAGTGTTAAATAGGATGAAATCACTAACAAAACTAAGTACCAAACTACAAAAGAAACTTATCAATAAATGGAATGTGAACAAAAATAACTTCTTACATATTTGTGGAGGTGAATGGAGTCACACGACAACCACAGAACCATATTTTAATAAAGAAGCATACAAACAAAATCAAACAAACACAATTGCCATCCATAGCAGTGGACGAGGGAATGAAAAAAAATCAGTAATACCATCATGGAACAAGAAACAGTTCTTAGAAAAGTATCCCCTGAAAACTCAGAATTACCTCTTGATTTGACTAAACGACCGTCCAGTATACAAATGGCCGTGTACATCAATGTGTGCCATTCCTAACAAATCTTTGAAATCTTTACGTCAGTTCCTCAATCAGTATGTAAAAGGTAAAGACAAAATGAAAATGAAAGTGCTGCAAAATATGGATATCTATCCAGTATGCAAATACACAGGACTGCAAGGACATTCATTAGCCTGCATTTCTGGACCTATTTGCAAAAGTACCTTCCATGATATCAAAAGGATATCAATACATCATTCAAATGTAAGAAATCTAGTGCATAAAATATACTATACTAAAAGTCCAGCTTCAGAATTAGCCAATTTAAATAACACTTCTGCATGGTACTCCCAAATACCTACAAGAAGAAATTGACGGTATCCAGAGAAAGTATTTTGAAAGTGAAAGCCACGTACAAAATGCAATAGTTTTAGAACAGACTACCAACAATGCTGCACATAGGAACCTTCTATTACACACATACAAAAAAGAAATAGAGTGCATCGGTTGAAGTACCAAACCATGTGTATGTTGCCACAGAATGTTTTATAAAAGGAACACAAAAAATGTAGACATAGCATACAAAATAGAAGACAATGAAGATTCCAAATGGTTTCAATTAGCTCTCTACTTTTAGCAGAAAACAAATATGAAATAAGAGAACCCCTAATATGTTGCAGTTACTGCACAACAAAACTAGACAACAACCAAACTCCTTCACGTGCTATCACAAGTGACGAATTACGTATATTACGTATATTTTCACTCGTGAGGTGCTGGACTCGGATGACACGGTACCGAGCAGCATCCGAGTGATTAATGTAGGCATTATGACATGGGCAGGAGACTTTATTCTCTTCTTCAAGATGTAGATCTGTGCTTCATAATAAACGCTGGAGCTCTGCAGTGACGCGACACATTTATATTACAGACGTTTAGCAGAATAGCCTGTCATTTTCAGGTTCTTTGGAGATGACATTTGGAATAACTTCAAAATTATTTTCAGCGTAGTGGCTGAACCAGCAAAACTTCAATTAGATTTTTTTGCCTTGAAAAAGACCGTAGAAGGTCGAAACACGTGTCGGCAAATCCTTCTGGCTGATCACATGAATTTGAATACAAGATACTTTGGACATACACCTGCGTGTTTCTGTTTTTGTTGAATCACAAACAGTCTTCTTATTGACAGTTCCTTTTAAATATTGGGAGTCTAGCAGCGCAACTTACTTAGTGGAGCCCAACCCTTCTGGGTTTTTTTATGCTATCACAAATAATTTGGAATTGTTCCCACTACCAAACACCCTGCAACAACTCAATTTGTATTAGAGCATCATAATTCAAACAATTCACCCATTTCAAGGAATTATACGCCTTCACCCAAAAACAGCAAAATTACCTCCCACTGAATTGGTGAAAGGCATTCGTGGCAAAGTAGTTTATTTGCAATTAGATCTAACCGAAAATGTACACACTCTAGGAGTGCAACGATCAATAGAGCATTCTTTAATTGTCTTGGTAAATGGTGTACCAACAAAGGGTAAAAATAAATTTGGCAACAACTGGTGGACTTACATAAAGTTAGACAAGCCTTGCAATATCTGAAAGACAATAACGAGTACTGCAAGGAAATAAATGGTGAAGAAAACTTAAGGGAAGCAACTGAAATAATTCAAGAGCCATCAGAAACTGGACAATTCGAATTTCTGGATCCTGCTGCAGTATGCACTCTTTTGGACCAGTACACAATTCATCCATTGCATTCCAATGAAAGCATAGATGATGCACTAGAAGCTTACCAAATGTTACAAACCAAAGGTTCACCAATGAGTATATGGGAAAAAAAGTATAGAAGCACGTGATTTTCCACTGCCATTTCCTACTGGCAAAGGTGGAAGATACAATGATAGACCCACTCAGATTATGCCATCAGAATGCCGCTCATTATGAATGTATTCGCACGATCCCAGATTTAGACAACATGTGGAGTACATATTCCACCTACTCTTTGAAAGTGAATTAGCAACTCTATGTTACAGAGTTGCACACATTTTGACATCTGGATCCCACTTTCAAAATAGATCAGCTACGCGATCGATACAAAATGAATAGGAAAAAGATGAGGTTTTCCAATCAAGTATAACAAATTTGTTTGCATACATGCGTGGTACAAAAGAGTACTGGTTCCGACGGCACGGAGACGTACGTTGTATGATCAGAAACCTCAGACCACGGACTTGGTTTGTGACACTAAGTTGTGAAGAATATGCATGGGAAGATTTACATGGGTTCCTACGCATAGCAAACAACAACAAAACCAATATAGATATGTTAACACCTGGAGAACTTTGCTCTCTAGATCCAGTTAATGTATCAAGATATTTCCATCATCGTTTCATTGCTATGCTACACTTTATTTGCAATGAAACTGTTCCACCCTTGGAGAATTGCAACACTTCTTTTGGAGGAAAGAATATCAAGCGAGAGGAGTACCACATATTCACATGCTTTTATGGATCAAAGGTGCACCTACATTTGGTCACGACAGTGATGCCACTGTTTTGCAGTTCATCCAAAAATGTCACTTGTGAAATCCCGTCACAACGGACACATAGTGACCTGCATGGGCAGATTTTACAATTTCAAAGACACAAATGTGGCAAATATTGTCGTCACAAATACAAAAACAAAGGTAAATACTATACCAAATGCTGATATGGTTTCCCTAGACCAGTTACAGAAACAGGTGAAGTGAATAACGTCATGCCTTCGGTTCAACATAGTGTTAAAGGTAAATCACCTAAGAACACGTTTTACATAAAAAGAACAGAAGAATCAAAATATATCAATGATTACAATGCAATCATTGCCTTCTTATGGAATGCAAACATAGATGTGCAGTACATTGCAGACAATTCTACTTCTGTTGCGCGATATGTTACAGCCTACTTAACAAAAGCAGAAAAAACAGACCTTCAAGACCTCTGGGATGACCTGGCATCAGACAAAACTATATCGCAGAACTTGTACAGCTTAGGCATAAAAATGCTCTCTCAGAGAATGTGGCACCTATGAAGCAGCAGATTGTTTAACCGGTACTGCTTTGTATGGAAAATCAGACAACATAGTATGGCTATGTCTTGGTCCTGCTAAAGCTGTAAAAAGGGTTCTGAAATCATAGGAGGACATAGAAACAATTGCCAGAAATGATCCCAAGAGCCAAGACATTTTAAAAAACAAGTTACTGGACACATACTATCCGAACAGGAGTAGCACTTTGGAAAGCATCTGTCTATACCACATAGCTCAAAACTTGAAGGCAGCTTAGTGAAACTTAGAAAAATAGCTTAAGTAATCATGGTAAATAGTCATTAAAAACTCCTCAACAAAAAGAACTACATTGCATGTCTCTGCTACAACCTTTTAAACCGTTGAGAAAAGAGGAAGAGATACTAGATAACTATAATTGCTATGAAGATGCTTTCAAAGCAAATGAAAGCGCCATCACCGATGTGAACTTTACGCAGTACAAAACAATGTTACACAATGAGCAGCAACACGAAGAAGAACTTCAGGCCCAACTAGATAAGGACTCTTCTGACACTAGTCAACCTTCTGTAACAGGAAGCCAAGAACCACTAGGACAGCCACTAATAGCAAATGAGGCAGAATTAGCTATGACAGAAGTGGAAAACACCATATGTCACTATCAAGAAGATATCGAAGACCTAACTGTACAACAAGCAAAACTTAAAGATCAGCGCACCATTTTTGAAGAAGTAACAAAACGAATTGTGCATGGTGTGCAACATGAAAATAAACAATGTACCTGCCAAAATTACAAACCTATACTGCTGTACGTCAGTGGTGAAGCTGGGTCAGGAAAAACATTCTTAATCAAAATCATGCGCAGGTTCCTTCAACAATTGACAAGCAACAAACTGTCAGCTGTTGTAACTGCCCCCACAGGTTTAGCTGCCTACAACATAGGTGGTGTCACTTTACACCGATTATTACTCCTTCCAGTAGAGCACCAAAACAAATTAGACTATTACAAACTTTCTGCAAAAGATGCAATGGAACTACGCAGAGTATTAAAACAAATGAAAATGCGACTTATAGATGAAGTGAGTATGGTCTCCAACCTAATGTTGGCCATGATTCACCTCAGATTGCAAGAAATACTTATAACAAACTACGAAGAACTCTTTGCAGGAAAACACATTATCGTTTTCGGAGATCTTTTACAATTGACACCAGTGAAAGGTGATGCTATTTTTAAAACTTTAGGACACAAACTTTGCCATAAAACTGTGGACAGCATAGGAAATGTCAACCTTTGGCAACATTTCCAATACAGAGAATTAACAGAAAACAGGCGGCAAACTGCAGATCTCACTTATGCCAACATCTTAAAAAGTATTAGAGTTGGTGTACTATCGCAAGAAGCACAAGCCATATTGAAAAAACGGCACATTCATGCAATTTATGGCGATAATGCATGTGCTACTGATGTTATGGAACAATTAGTGCACAAAAATGTCAATTGAATGGCGTTAATGACAACTCTTGCAAGCTGTTTCAAATTCAATGAAACAATGTTAAATAAAGAAATGCAACCAATTATAGAAATTAGCGCCACAGACAAAATAGACGTACATGGTATGACACTACCCAAGTGTGAGCAAGCTACAACAAGACTACATAGCTTAGAAAATCAATCTCCAACACAGCTGGGTTGGAAAAAATATGAAAATTATCCTTAAGTTGTAGAGTAATGGTTAAACGTAACCTTGACGTGGAGCAAGGGCTAGATAATGGGGCACTGGGAAGTGAAAAGGATAGGGCGCTCAACTGCTCGATTCCTTCTCTTCAAAGACATATATGTACGTAGAGAACATTTTCTCTAACTCTTGCATATGCAGTCACCATTCATAAATCCCAAGGTTTTACCCTAGACAAAGCATTGATAGATCTAGGAAACAGTTTTTACAGAAGGTATGAGCTACGTAGCACTATCACATTTACATACACTTGACGGTCTACTTCTAATGAACTTTGATACAAGTAAAGTGAACGCTGATATTCCTTGCATTTTAGAATACAATAGACTGTGTTCAATGTACACCCCACATCCGAAACAATATCCTGTTCCAGAAAAAGTAAAGCGTGGTAAAAGAAAACTAAATCAAACAGAAATGCAACAGAATCTGACAGCAAATCCTTCAAAGAAAACAAAAGAAGCTAAAGCTTCATAAATTACCACAAGCAAAGAAGAACCTATTAGGGAAAGTAAACCAGGTACTTCTTCAAACAAGGAACAGAAAGGCCGAAAAGTGCACTCAGATACAGAACTAGCTGGTCCATTCAAATTTTCAAATGAAACTGGTGTAAGTTGCTATGCAAATGTAGCAATGAATATTCTATTTCAATTGCCACCAATTGCTAACAATATTTACTTACACAGTACAGACCAATTGTGTTTGCAAATGTTAGTCCTGCATAGAAATGCAACAAACAACCCTGACAACACGTACAGTGTTCACAGAATAAGACAAGAATTGGACTACTGTGCTGGAATTGTGAGATTCACTATAAACACACAAGAAGATCCACAATAATTTCTAATGTACTTACGACAAGTACTGGAAAACAAAAGCATACCTAAAAATGAAATCTTCCAGATTTCATACACGTGGAAACATACATGCACTCTGTAGAAATGTGATACAGGAAGAAATTCCAAATGAGCGATTTGTGTACGTATCGATACCGAATTGTGAATCCATTCCATTTCAGCAACTTGTACAGAATGCAAACCATGTCAGATTATGTACTAGGTGCAATTCAGACAATCGCTCCACCTTACTGATACAAACACATAGTAACTACATAATACTTATGCTTCTACGTTATAATGTGGATGGTACCAAAAACAACTGCAAGCTGAGTGAATTCACACACGGTCAAGTGTCACTTGGAAAGAAAACCTTTACAACAATAGGTATAATCTACCATGCAGGAGCTACAACCAATGCAGGTCACTACACTGCATACATTAAAAAGAAATGTGGATGGTTGGAATGTAATAATAGCACCATTACTGTAAAGCAGAGATTGCCAGCTAATCTTACAAATGCGTATTTAATCTTCTTAAAGCCAAAATGTAATAACTAATGTGTACTTCAACATTACCAAAAAATGAAGTGAAAGACTACAAACAGTTAGAATACGCCAACAGGTATCTAACTGCCAAAGAGTGTATTACAGCGACACAGATAAATGAATATCACAGATATGTAACCACAAATGCACAGTTAGAATATGCCAACAGGTATCTAACTGTTAAAAATCGGCAGCAAGGCAACAAAGATAACATTAATCAGAAAGAAGAAGGAAACAGTCAAAGAAAAGAAATAGTGTGTAGCATAGCAAATAAAGGTTTTTTTAATCCGACAAGGATTTTTTTTCCCAGACCCAAGGATTTGAAACACAAACACAGAAACTGAGCAAAATGCACAGTACACTGCTTTGTAAAGTAAATATGAGGGTAAAAAAAAAAAAAGCTAAACTGTCTATTATACAAGGAATAAGTCTTCGTAAAATTCAAACACTAACATGCTTTTTTCTTTTATCACAGAAATTGAAAAAGTATCGTTCCGCCAAGTGCTAAAGTCATGTAAGACATATATGGATTTAGAAAAAAGTAAACAGTAAGTATAATTGCAGTCATCTCATACATATGCAAATCTACACGTCTAATCTGTGGCACTAATATACTGCAGTGGCTGTAGGCTGGCCCTAGCATCTTCGTTGTATAACCTACGACCTACACCCTACGGCCAAGCAACCAAGACAATCGGTCCTACCCGCAACCATCACTGCATATCAAAACCATGGTGCTTGTAATTTGACTACTTATAAGTTTACTCTTGGGTGCATAGTCTGCAGCCATGCACCCAAGACGCTATGACGTGCAGACAATTACCACACCGCACCCATGTTCACTTATAACCTCACCGCTTAGGACTTCAGTCTTGGGTGCATGGCCTCTGGCCATGCACCCAAGATTCTGGGTCCTAGAAGAACCACCACAGCATATCGCACCCATTGTGGCTTCTTATTTCACTACGTATAAAGTTGGGGTTGGGAGCATGGCCTTCAGGCATGCATCCCAAATGCTAGTCCCTCCCCACAACCACCTGAATAATGTTTCATAGTGCGAGTGTACCTATACCTGTGATATGCTGCAGTAGTTGTGACCCCAGGCTACAAACATAGGCCATAGATTTTTCAATGTATGGGTATTAAGTATATAAAATCCATAGTAGCGTACAACTGCAGTGCTTACAACTTTGTTCTCCGGTGCATGGCCTTCAGCCATGCACCAAAGACTGTACATCCTGGCCAAAACTACCACACCATAACTGCTGCTCCTCCCCATAACCAGCTGAGTGATGTACTACCACACCATATGAAACCCATTGGGGCGTGTAAGTACACTGCATACAAAAGTGCTGTTGTGGGGCCTTCAGCCATGCACCCATGACTGCAGCCCCTCCCCACAGCCACCCGAGTAATGCATCACCACACCATATCACACCCATTGTAGCTTGTAAGTACAGTACGTGCTGTTGGGTGCATGGCCGTCGGTCATGCACCCATGACTGCTGCCCCTCCACACAGCCAGGAGACTGATGTAGTACCACACCATATCACACCCATTGGGGCGTGTAACTACTCTACGTACAAATGTGCTGTTGGGTGCATGGCCTTTTGCCATGCACCCATAACTGCACGGCCTTCCCACAGCCACTTGAGTGATGGGCGATACTACGGGTGTATCTATAGTTGTGGTATGCTACAGTGGATGAGGCCTTAGTATAGAGTCTTATGTGTTTGTCCATAGATATTGCTATGTATGGGTGTGCAGTAGCTTATAAGTTTAGTGCTTACGAATTTGTTGTTGTGTGCATGGCCTTTGGCCATGCATCCAACTCTCTACACACTCTCCACAACCACCTGAACCATAAGCAATACTACAGGTGTATCCATTGCTGCGACATGCAGCGTTGGTTGTGGCCAGGGCCTACAGTCTTGGAAGCATGGCCTACGGCTTACGGCGTATGGCCATGCACCCAAGACTCTAGGCCCTGGCCACAACCAGCAGAGCATATTACATCCATGCTTGCTTATACATCATTAACACACACATACAATTAAACATTGTAAGTGGACCATGTACTCAATTCGTACACGGGACTCTAGGCCCTGGTCACACCTACCAGATACATAATCGAATGTATGGCTGTGATGTATGAAAGTGATGTCCTGCAGTGCTTGTGGGCAGGGTCTACACTCTTCAGAGTTTGGCCTACAGCCTTCAGCCATGCACCCAAAGGGTACGTCCTGCCCACAACCACTGCACTATATAAAATCCATGTTGGTTGATAAAGTTATAGCTTATAACTTTGTTGTTGGGTGCATGGCCTTTACTGCAGGTCCTCCCCACAACCACCTCAGTGATGTGACTGAGATACGGGTGTATCTATAGGTGTGGTATGCTTCAGTGCTTCTGGCCAGAGGCTGGACTCCTAGCTGTATGTGCATAGATAATGGAAGTTATGGCTGTGCAGTGGCTTAGACCTCCAGTGCTTATAACTGTGTTCTTGGGTGCATGGCCTTTGGCCTTCAGTCAGGAACTAAACATTCAAAAAGTACTACATTTGTAGACTTATACTTCAAATAAGTTCTTACAGTAATTCACTCGGGGTTCACTCAGAGCATATGAAACATATACATAGGGAAAAGCACAGACTTGGAAGACAGCAATGCTTTCTATGTATGAGGATGATCAGTAAGGGTATCAACAGTTTTTTTGTATAGTTCTACTGTTTTTTTATTACTGTACTTTCCCTGGATATGCTCATACTTGTATACATTGTACTCACACTACTTTCCTTAGGGTCTACTCACAGTATGTGATATTTATACATAGGGAAGTAGTAGTTTTGAAGTAGAGCAATAATTTCTGTGCATATTGTCTGGTAATAATGCTGTTTTTTTGTTTACTTCACTCTCCCTGTATATGTTCATATTTGTATGTGTTGTCTGCTTGTGTTTTGTTTGAAATAATGCAATTATGTAGTAAGTGGGTTTTATTAGGTTCTTATTAAATGTGTCCCAGTACGCTAAACTCTAATATGAAAGCTTTTATCATTTCACTATTCCACATGGCAAGATTATTAATATTGCACCTCCATCATGTATGCTGCACACAATGCCTACGGTTCTACATGATAAGATATGATATGATAGGTTATTTATAACGCACTTAATACCCAGAGGTTTCTAAGCGCGGACCCAGGGATCGAACCTGTGTTGCTCCGTGTCTTCTTGTTTCCAAGTCGAGCACGCTGCCGCTGAGCTATCCTCCTGGGACATGAGTAGCTAAGTATACTGGAAAGAACTTCATAATAGAATGCTATTTTTATCAATGCATTGCTTAATGCACTACGTACCTCATGACATTTATTCTAATGATCCTTGACACTTTATCAACATTACAATAAGAATCCCTTGAACAGACTTTTCATGAAAATTAAATGCACATGTGATGTCATCAATGACATTTGTGATGTCATCTTTGATGTCCTGGGTGCACGGTGGTGGCGCCAGTTATGGTTGCTTAGCTTACCATAACTGGCAAATTTCAGGGGTTTTTCGATTATGCTTTGAACCATAACGTCCGTTTAACAAAGTTTTTTTTACTGAATTTCATAGGTTTTTATTAGCGTAACTTGACCATAACCTCCCTTTATCAAATTTAATTTTACTGAATATACATATTCATAGTGTAAATTTGATAGATGTTTACTAGGATTCCCTTACTTTATATACATGTAAAATAGAACATACTGAACCCCTAGCTAGTGATTTTGATGTCCGCGGACTGTGCAAATGTCCGCAGACAGACGCGGACAACACCAATACTACCCAAAAACCCAGGGGTATCTTAAATTGTTATATCATACCACATGAACACTGTACAAGTTGAAAAACCAACACACAAACACATTATATATAATAATAAGAATTAGAACTTATAATAATAATAATAATTAATAATAATAATTTAGCATTTATATAGCGCTACGAACCCTCAGGTATCTGAGCGCTGCTTATTATTACCCACGGTGTGTGGTGCTCATTTATCGAACTCGGAAGGATGAAAGGCTGAGTTTGGCCCTGCCGGGATTCGAACCTGCGTCTGCAAGCTCTGCACAGATGTCAAAGCGAGCGCTCTACTCGCTGTGCCACTTGACCGATCTAACACATCAAACATCCATTTAAATACCATACATAGTAAAATGGAATATACCAAAAAAAGAAAGGTATGCTTCTAACATAATTATCTCACAGAAACTGCACAACTAGGAGCAGCAGCAGCTCTACAGAACAGTAAGAAGACAATTTACCACAAACTAGTAAGGAAACTTTTTTTTCTTATACATTTCTAAAATGTCTATATTAAATACAATAAAAGTAATAAAAAAATATTCCTCACAGAAATGTCAAATACTTTTGAGGAAATGTCTGAAGATAGTGAAACTAATGGTAGACACTTCTCTATATAACCAAATTAATAAGCATTACTTTATGTACACTTAAGGTTCCAAGTAAAACTGAAAAACCCTTGAAATTCGCCAGTTATGGTAAGATAAGCAACCATAACTCGTGCCACCACCGTGCACTGCTAAGACTAACACCCAGGACATCAAAGATGACATCACAATGTCCATAATATTTTCTATAATATTCTCACCATGGCACAAGTCCCACATAGTAATCCTGAGTGTCTACATGCCTTTTGAAACGTTTCAAACTTTTTTTTGTGTTCATCTGTCCACGGACAGCGCGCAAGTTCGCGAACCGCGCACAAGCACCCCTATAAAAGACCACACCCTAGAGCTTATTCTCATTGTGTTTCTGGCTATTCTTCAGAGCAGAGCCATTTCTCCAGCAACTTGCTGATTACACCATCGAGATGGCATCCCTGGCTGCAGAACTGCCACCTGGTGCTGCACCTGCTTCAGCACCACCCCCACCCCCGCCACCACCACCACCACCTCCCCAAGGGCCTGAAGAGGGGAACAGGAGTGAGGATGCAGAGGAGGAAGAAGAGGATGATGAGAATGAGGTAGAGGAAAACCCTACTACCCGCACTAGGTGCGAGTCTTGGGTGTGGCGGTTTTTACCATTCATGGTAATGTTCCTAAGGCTCGTGCAAACCGTGTTACCTGCAATGTGTGCAAAATGATACTCAGTCGCGGGAAGCACGGTAAGTACAGCTTTGGGACCACTACTATGAAGCGACACCCGAGGTCATTTCACTCTGGGGCTATTGGCAGGGTTGTACCTTGCGAAGAACGTAGCAGGTTGATTTCCCCTCCTTCATCCTCTGTTTCTGATCCTGTCACCACAAGGACCACCTCTGTGGGACAGCGTCTTCCTCAAGCTGCCTCACAGGCCATACAGAATGCTTATGACCCTTACCTTTCGAGGGTTACAGTTGTATGTATGTACTGTGACACAGTACTCTGCAGGGGGGAGCGACTTCGTAGTGCTTTTGAGATTATCGTCTCAAAGCACAAGAAGATCTGCTCACTACCCAAATAAAACCCACTCTACATCTTCCTCTCTCAGCTCGCCCTTTCTTATCCCTGTGGTTGGTGTCCCCCCTTTACCTTTCTTTCCCCTCCTAGTGTGCGTGTATAAAAAACCAAAAAAAATACAAAATATCAAAAATCAAAAAAAAATAAGGCTCTTTTCAGAGCCGTCTTTGACAGTTAAAAAATAGAAGTGAAAATAAATGAAGCAGGTCCCTTTGTATTTTTCTAGAAGTCCGCGGACAGTTCGCGAACATTTAAAAAATCGGGTTGCTACCCCATCACAAACATTGCAATTTTTTCTGGGAAGAAGTGGTGGCTCTGAAAAGAGCCTTTGGGTGGTGTTTGTAAGTCAAAAATTATAAATGCTTAACACCTACTTCAAAATGGTTGTTGTAATTCCAAAAAAGGTCGCAATGCATTTTGTACATTTCTCAGAAAAATCTGATTGCCAGCATAAGTAAGATGGACTCCATCTCTGCGAAAAATGTATGTACTATAAAACATAATATTTTCATTGTGAAAAGAGGACATGCCAAAATATCTTAGAAAGGCACAAACAGCCTTATTAACATTGCGCCTTGCTTTTTCCATTTGTGGACCAAATGAAGAAGAACGAAGCCACATTTGTCTCTGCGCAATCCGTGAAAATATCACTTGAGAATTTGGAAACATGTCCATAACCTTCCCAAGTCCTTCTTTCATAGCAAATTGCAAATCAATTCCAGTCACATGTCCTAAATTGTTCCCTCCACAATGAATTACAATTATGTCTGGATGTTGCTCTGTCTCCAAAGTAGCACAGAGAGGTAGCAAGTCCAACCACTTCATTCCAAGTACTCCATGCCAGTGTACTTCCACATGTGGGAATCCAAGATCTACAGCTACTCCACAGCTTTCTGCATGCACCTTCAACCAATGTATCCACGAATCTCCCAAAATCCAAACAATCTGTTTTCTGAAACACACAGCCATAGCTATCTTTTGTTCTCTCAGCAAAAAGAGTATCTGAGAAACTCTCTCCTGGCACAACACACCCACTAAACTTTCCTGACCAATCCCTTTCAGTGCTTATTCTCATTTGCATGACTTCTGAACCCAAAAATCCCTGGATGTAACTCCCGATGTCCGCGAACTACCGCCATGTCCGCAGACATATCGTAACATGAACAGCCCTTCTACCATTTCCACTTCACTGTCTCTGCCATTCCTTCATTGGATGTAGCTAAAAAAAAAAATCACATGACCATGCACCAATCACATTCAATACCTCTAGATCTAACTGCGTCATCATAGATCAGCACTGCAAATGTACTGTGAATCTCTCTGAGTACAAGTGTCATATCATTGGCAAGCACAATCTACCAGAAATACTGTACAAGTCTCCAAGATTTCTATTTGCAGCTCCATGCATATCCATATGCATGAACACAAACTTCAGGTATGCATATTTTCTGTACAGTAGATGAACACATTTTCAAACAGACTTTCAGCTTGTGTAATCTGTAAAATGAATTTACTGTATTTTTTTCAATTTCCTAAAATCAACTATCACTAATAAACCTTTATACTATTTACTTTCTTTATACACACACACTCAAATCATGTTAAACTAACATTTTTTAAATGAAATATATAGACTACATATATTCAAACAAAATTGCATGCAAGCACAATCTATGTTTAAATCTTTAAAAAAATACTTACACAATTTCATATTTTTTTGTTTTTATTTATTTACTTAATTACTTTAATTTAGACATGACATTGAGGCGCTATTACCTAGAACAGCTTACTTACAGAAATAGTGGTATTCACTGGTATATTATAAATTTCACAAGACATAGTAAAGATATTTTTTTTTGCCACAGTTAGTCATTCAATACAATTTGTTCATTAAGAACATATATGTACTGAACTGATGCAATGTATCTTATGTAAATAAATTTTATTGGTTTTAAAGAAGGCACTGAGGATTTCAATTAAAAAAATCAATATCTAAATTAAAAACAGCGCTATATACAAACAAAGTTACTAATTTGAAGCTTTTACAATTGCAGTGAAGACCAGTCTCCTGAAAAGAAGCAGCCGAATTTGAAGAACAAAGAAGAAGAAGTTACCTGTTAATTTATGAAAAAAAGTAAGTAGAATATCACCATAATATTTGTATTATTAATCAAACATACTATTACGTTAATACAAGCTATTTTGGTGCCTAAAAATAGAGATTGTGTACCATTTTGTCCAAAAATCTCCATGTCTTAAACAGCAATTTACAGCCAGAAAGGCCCACAAATTCCTATTTTTGGACACACAAATTACCTAACTGAACAGCTACAATTTTCATATTATAGAACAAACAACTGTTTTAATTGTATACATTAGATTTACTATTTGTACTTTTCCACACCACTAGCTTACTTTTTTTTGTCATCTGAACCCCAGTTTAGTAACACATAAATTCAAGAATACCTATCCCTATTAGTTGTAGTTCCCAATGCACAATCACACACCACTGCATACATCTTTATCATCTTACTCAAACACTCATGCACACAGCACACATACATTCCAGAACACCCCAACCCATATCTTCTTTATTTTTTTCAACAGACCCTAAAGAATGCCTACCAAAAGTCAAGTCTGTAGAAAGAAACGCAAAAGTAGAGTAAATGAAAATAAAAGTGTCCAACATAAGCATCCATCTATAGCAGAATTTGTAAAAAAAAGTTGAAACAAAAACAGCTAATACAGTCATTTAGTGAAACACAAGAAGTTTCAAGTACAAAAACTTTGCCTCCTCTATCAAAATGTAAAACAAACCAAAAAACAATTAACAGAAAATTAGCTATCACTACAGATAAAACTACTTCTTCAAATTTTAATGTAGTGCAAAGTAAGCATACCAAAAAAAGTATTTTAGCCAAAATGTACCGTCACAAAGTCCTTCAAAATCTTATAAAAACAGGAGAGAAATCAGGTTCAATGCTTAAAACCTATCGTAGGAAATTAATCTTAGAAGCGTTGATGGACAGTGCAATTCTTCTGAAAAGAAAGTTATTTATTTTACTATTAAACAAAATGAAACTACTAACAAAACTAATAACTAAATTACAAAAAAGACTCCTCAATAAGCGAAATGTCAACATAAATAACTTCTTAAGTATCTGCGGAGTTGAGCCAGAACCATATTTTAATGAAGAAGCTTACAAGCGTACAAACAAAGGCAAACAAATACAATTGCCATACATAAGAGTGGTCGAGGTTATGAAAAAGGGAATACCATAATGGAACAAGAAGTACTCCTTACAAAAATATGCCCTGAAAACTTGGAATTACCCCTCCATTCAACTGAATCAGAACGTCTAGTGTACAAATGGCCATGCACGTCAATGTGTAACATTCCCAAACAATGTTTCAAATCTTTAAGCCAATTCCTCAATAAATATGTAAAAAGCAAAGACAAAATCAAAATTAAATTACTGCAAAATATGGATACCTGTCCAGTGCGCAAGTACACAGGACTACAAGGACATTCATTGGCCTGCATTACAGGACCTACTTGTAAAACCACTTTCCATGATATCAAAAGAATATCAACAAATCATTCAACTATAAGAAATCTAGTCTATAAACTGTACTATGCTAAAAGTCCTGCTTTAGCACTAGCAAAGTTAAATAACATCCTTCTACATGGTACAGCCAAAGACCTACTTGAAGAAATTCACTATATCCAGAAAAAATATTTTGGAAGTGAAAGCCATTTACAGAATGAAATGGCTTTAAACCAATTAAGCAACAATTCTACATATGGCAACCTTTTGCTAAACACATACAAAAAATAAATACTAATATGTAAAAGTACATTAGCTGAAGTACCAAACCATGTATGTGTATGTTGCCGTAGAACTTTTTATAAAAGTAACACAAAAACTGTAGACCTATCATAGAAAATAGAAGACAATGAAGATTCTAAATGGTTTGAATTAGCTCTCTACCTTGTAGCAGAAAACAAATATGAAATAACTGAGCCCTTAATACTTTGCAGTTACTGCACTACAAAACTTAACAACCAAACTCCTTCACGTGCTATCACAAATAATTTGGAATTATACCCAGTACCAAAACCCCTACAACAACTTAATGTATATGAGAGCATCATAATTCAAACAGTACACCCATTTCAAGCAATAATACGCCTTCAACCAAAAACAGCAAAATTACCTCCCTCTGAATTGGTAAAAGGCATTCGTGGAAAAGTAGTTTATTTACATTAGATCTAAAAGAAAATGTGCATACTCTGGGAGTGCAACATCCAATACATCCAATATATTAGTAAATGGAGTACCTACAAAAGACAAAAAAATATGGCAACAGCTGGTAGATTTATTTAAAGTTAGACAAGCCTTCCAATATCTTAAAGAGAATAATGAATATTACAAAGAAATTAATATTGAGGAAAACTTGAAAGATACAACTGAAATAATTCAAGAAACACAAGAAGCTGGTCAATTTGAGCTACTAGATCCTGCTACAATATCAAATACTTTAGACCATTATACAATTCGTCCTTTGCACTGTAATGACACCGTAGAAGATTTACTGGAAACTTCCCAAATGCGTCAAACAAAAGGATCGCCAATCAGCATATGGGAAAAAAGTATAGAAGCACGTGCTTTTCCTCTACTCTTTCCTACTGGCAAAGGAGGAAGGTATGATGATAGACCTATTCAAATATCAGCTTCAGAATACCGCTCATTACGGATGTATTCTGAAGATCCCAGATTTAGACAAAATGTGGAATACATATTCCACCTACTCTTTGAAAGTGAACTAGCAACTTTATGTTACAGAATTGCACACATATTAAAATCAGGATCACACTTTCAAAATATGACAGCTACACAATTATTAGAAAAAGTGCAACAAAAGGATGAGGTTTTACAATCAAATATTACAAATCTATTAGCAAATATGCGTGCTACTAAAGAGTACTGGTTTCGACGTCATGGAGATGTACGTTGTATGATCAGAAACCTTGGCCCACCCACTTGGTTTGTTACATTAAGTTGTGCAGAATATGCATGGGAAGATTTACATGATTTCCTACGCATATCAAATAAAAACAAAACAAACATAGATATACTAACACCTGAAGAACTTTGTTCTTTGGATCCTGTTAATGTTTCAAGATATTTTCACCATCGCTTCATTGCTATGCTACATTTTATTTGTAATAAAACTGTTCCTCCCCTTGGAGAAGTGCAACACTTCTTTTGGAGAAAAGAATACCAAGCCAGAGGAGCACCACATATCCACATGCTTTTATGGATTAAAGATGCTCCTAAATTTGGTCAAGACAGTGATGCCACTGTTTTGCAGTTTATTGAAAAATATGTCACTTGTGAAATTCCATCAGAAGCCACAAATAGTGATCTTCATGCACACATTTTACAATTTCAAAGACACAAATGTGGAAAATATTGTCGTTGCAAATACAAAAACAAAGGGAAATACTACACCAAATGCCACTTTGGTTTCCCTAGACCAGTTACAAATACAGGTCAAGTGAACAACCTCATGTCTTCAGTTAGACCTAGTGTTAAAGGTAAGTCACCTAAAAATACATATTACATAAAAAGAAAAGAAGAAGAAAAATATATCAATGATTATAATGCAATCATTGCCCACTTATGGAATGCAAACATAGATGTGCAGTACATTGCAGACAATTCTACTGCAGTTGCACGATATGTCACAGCATACTTAACTAAAGTAGAAAAGACAGAGCTCCAAGACCTCTGGAATGACCTGTCATCAGATAAAACAGTATCTCAGAAATTATACAGCTTGGGCATAAAAATGCTCACCCATAGAGAATGTGGATCATATGAAGCAGCTGATCGTTTAACGGGTACTGCATTGTATGGTAAATCTGAAAATATAGTATGGCTTAGTCTTGGTCCAGCTAAATCTAGAATGAGAGTTCTAAAATCATATGCAGATATAGAAACAATAGCCAAACATGATCCCAACAGCCAAGACATTTTAAAAAACAATTTATTGGACACATACTACCCAAACAGAAGTAATACTTTGGAAAACATGTGTCTATACCACATAGCCCAAAACTACACATACAAAAATAATATGAAACCTGATGAAAAAAAAGGTAAATATAGAGTGACAAACTGTGAAGGCAGCTTAGTTAAACTCACTAAACCAAATTTAATTAATCATTTCAAATTGTCATTAAAGACTCCTCAACATAAAGAAATATATTATATGTCCCTGCTACAACTCTTCAAACCATGGAGAAAAGAAGAACAATTACTATATAACTATGACTCATATGAGGATGCTTTCAAAGCAAATGAAAGCACTATAACTGATGTAAACTTTACACAGTACAAAACAATGTTGCACAATGAACAGCAACACGAAGAAGAACTCCAAGCCCAACTAGATAAGGACACTCCTGACAGTAGTCAACCTTCTGTAACAGGAAGCCAAGAACCACTGGGAGAACCACTAATAATAAATGAGGCAGAATTAGCTATGATAGAAGTAGAAAACACCATGTGTCAGTATGAAGATAAGGAAGACTTAATTATACTACAATCAAAACTAAACAATGAGCAAAGTAGCATTTTTCAAAAAGTAACAAAACAAATTGCACATGGTGTAAAACATGAAAATAAAGAATGTTCCTGCCATAATTATAAACCTATACTATTGTACGTCAGTGGTGAAGCTGGTTCTGGCAAAACATTCCTAATCAAAATCATTAGTAAGTTCCTTCAACAATTGACAAACAACAAACTGTCAGCTGTTGTCACTGCCCCCACAGGTTTAGCTGCCTACAACATAGGTGGTGTTCCATTACACCGATTACTACTATTACCAGTAGAACACCAGAACAAATTAGACTATTACAAACTTTCTGCAGAAGCTGCAATGGAATTACGCAGAGTATTGAAACAAATGAAAATGCTACTAATAGATGAAGTGAGCATGGTCTCCAACCTGATGTTAGCTTTGATTCACCTCAGATTACAAGAGGTACTCAAAACAGACTATGAAGAGCTCTTTGCAGGAAAACCCATTATTGTTATCACCAGTAAAAGGTGAGCCTATTTTTAAAACATTAGGACACAAACTCTGCCGTATAACTGTTGGCAGCATTGGAAATGTCAACCTTTGGCAACATTTCCAATACAGAGAATTAACAGAAAACATGCGGCAATCTGCAGATCTCACTTATGCCAACATTTTAAAAAGTATCAGAGTTAGTATACTTTCTAAAGAAGCAGGAGCAATATTGAAAACCCGGCACATTAATGCACTTAATGGCGATAATGCATGTGCTACAGATGTTATGGAACAATTAGCCCACAAAAATGTCAATTGTATGGCCTTAATGCCAACTCTTGCAAGCTGTTTCAAATTCAATGAAATCATGCTAAGTAAAGAAATGCAACCAATCATGGAAATTAGCGCCACAGACAAACTAGATGTACATGGTATGACACTACCCATGTGTGACCAAGCCACAACAAGACTAAATAGTTTAGAAAAATCAATCTCAAACACAGCAGGCTTAGAAAAGATATTAAAATTATCCTTAAATTGCATAGTAATGCTTAAACGTAACCTTGACGTGGACCAAGGACTAGTTAATGGAGCACTGGGTACAGTTGATGGCTTTCAAACATATCCACGCGACAACAAAATTCAGTTTGTCAATATACTCTTTGACAAACTTTCAGAAGTAAAAAGGATAGGACGCTCAACAGCTAGATTCCTTCTCTTCAAAGAAATGTATGTACGCAGAGAACAATTTTCTCTAACTCTTGCATACACAGTCACGATTCATAAATCACAAGGTCTTACCCTAGACAAAGCAATGATAGATATTGGTAACACAGTCTTTAAAGAAGGCATGAGCTATGTAGCACTATCACGCTTACGTACACTTGACGGTCTATTTCTAATCAACTTTGATGCAAGTAAAATAAACGCTGATACTCCTTGCATTTTAGAATACAATAGACTTCGCTCACTATACACCCACCACCTAAACACATATTCTGTTCCACAAAAAGTAAAACGTTATAAAAGAAAAATAAATCAAACAGAAATGCAACAGGATGTCACTGCAAATCCTCCAAAGAGAGTAAAAGAAACTAATACTTCCTCAAGTACCACAAGCAAAAAAGAATCAATTAGGGAAAGTAAACCAAGTACTTATTTAAAGAAGGAAGACAAACTCCAAAAAAAACCAGTTAGATACAGAACTACCTGGACCATTTAAATTCTCAAATATAGTTGGTGTAAGTTGCTACGCAAATGTAGCAATGAATATTCTATTTCAATTGCCACCAATTGTTGACAACATTTACTTACACAGTACAGACCCATTGTGTTTGCAAATGTTCATACTTCACAGAAATGCAGCAAACAATCCTGACAACAAGTATATTGTTTTTGGAATAAGACAACAATTGGACTACTGTGCTGGAATGGTGAAATTCACTATAAATTCACAGGAAGATCCACAAGCGTTTCTAATGTACTTACTACAAGTACTGGAAAACAAAAACATACCTATAAATGAAATCTTTGAGATTTCATACATGTGGAAACATACATGCACTCTCTGCAACAATGTGACACAAGAAGAAATCCCCAATGAACGCTTCATATATATATATATATATATATATATATATATATATATATATATATATATATATATCAATACCAAATTGTGAATCCATTCCATTTCAGCGACTTGTACAAAATGCGAACCATGGTAGATTATGCTCTACCTGCAATTCAGATAATCGCTCCACGTTAGTAATACAAACACATAGTAAATACATAATACTAATGCTTCCACGTTACAATGCAGATGCTACCAAAACCAACTGCAAGCTGACTGGATTCACACATGGGCAAATATCACTTGGTAAGAAAACCTTCAGAACAATAGGTATAATCTACCACGCAGGAGCCACAACCAATTCAGGGCACTACACTGCATATATAAAAAAGAAATGTGGGTGGTTTGAATGTAAGGATAGTACCATTACTCTAAAGCAGAGATTACCAGGAAATCTTACAAACGCTTATTTGATGTTCTTAAAACCAAAATTTGATAACTAAACTGTATTTAAACCCTAAGTAAACTTGTGTTAAAAACATATAAACTGTTAGAATACTCCAAAAGCTATCTAACTGCTCAAAGATTCTACAACAACTAATCAGATCAATGAATACCACTAAATTAGACAAAAAAATACACAGTTAGAATACGCCAATTGGTATCTAACTGCTCCAAAATTTTATAATATCAAAACAAATAAATATGTTACTGCGCCAAAAAAATACAATCAAAGTATAAAGCATTAGCCAGAAACAACAAGTGAACACTGAAAACAAACAAACAAATAAACTGTAGCATAACAGAAAAAGTTTTTTTTTTTAATCCAACATGGATTTTTTTTTCTCCCACAGACCCAATGATTTTAGCAACAAATACAGAAACTGAGCAAATTGCGCAGTACTCGGATTTATAATCTACTAAATATGAGGGTCCAAAAAAAAAAAAAGTATATTGATTATACAATGTAATAAGTCATTACAAAATACTAATACTAACATGCTATTTTCTTTTATCACAGAACTGAACTAGAAAAACATGGACTCCCGTTACTAGACCAAACAGTAAGTATACAATAATAAGGAGAACCATAGAAGCATATCACATCCATAGTATCTAATAGCTTTGTTCGTTATACATTTGTTTTTCACCCAAAGTTATAAGCAAATATGAATGTGATATGCTGCGGTGGTTGTTGCCAGGGCATACAGTCTTGGGTGCATGGCCAAATTGCCATGCACCCAAGACTCTATGCCCTGGCAACAACCACCGCAGCATATCACCTCCACAGAGTCAAACCTTTCAACTATGGTCTATGGAAACTTTTAATGTCCGCGGACATTATGAGTGTTCTTAGAACACATTCAACTTGACAACGAACAATACGGACAGTGTCCTCAGAACACCCCCATTTCGTTTATTTGCGAACATTTCAGGACACCATGAGTGTTCTAAGAACACATTCAACTTGACAGAGAACAATACGGATAGCGTCTTCAGGACACCCCCATTGTGTTTATTTGCGAACATTTCAGGACACTGCGAGTGTTCTAAGAACACATTCAACATGACAGAGAACAATACGGACTACGCCTTCAGGACACCCCCTACGAACATTCCAGGACACCGGGAGTGTTCTTAGAACCGTCTTCAGAACACCACCATCTTGTTTATTTGCGAACATTTCAGGTCACCGTGAGTGCTCGACAACATCTTCAGAACACCCCCATTTTGTGTATTTGCGAACAATTCAGGACACCGCGAGTGTTCTTAGAACATATTCAACTTGACAACTAACAATACAGACAGCGTCCTCAGGACACCATCATTTTGTTTATTTGCGAACATTTCTGGACACTGCGAGTTTTCTTAGAACAGTTTCAGTTTGCTTGCGAACAAAACGGACACATATTGAGTCCTCAGAACACCCCCCATTCAGTTTATTCAGAACATTTCAGAACACCCGTGATGTCCGTAGACAAATTGAACACAAAAAGAACGTCTAACACATAAAAACCACAACTTTCATCCTATCTCATACACTCCCACCCTCCCCAAACACGCCTACACACCAACACACTCTACTAAATACAAATCTTGAATAAAGTTTCACTGCGCTGTCCACGGACGACCGCGAATCCAAGATGGTGGGCGCTACCGAAAATCAGAAGCGCTTCACGCTCCACGCCGTCCAATCAGCGAACACGTTGCATATCCGCGAACATCACGCAAGCCGATTGGCCAATCAGGACACTGTCCGCGGAGCAAACAGGGAAGTGTGTCCGCGGACCGAACACAGATATCACTCATTTTTTTTTACCTACTTTTTGGTCATTTTAAAAAAAACTACTGGACCGATTTTCAGCAAATTGCAAAAGCATGCTTTCGGGACCAAGCCGCTGCTCCTGGTCCAAATTTGGTGAAAATCCGTCCAGCGGTTTGGGCTGTAGACGCGAGCAAAAAAATGTTCCATTCAGTCTATGGGAAAAAAAAGTTTTGGGACCCCCCCTATAACTTTGCCCCCCCTCTACGAATCCTCACCAAACTTTCCCTTCGCAGACATGTTTGCGACGCCATCATGTGACCGTGCCCATGCTAAGCGTGTGTTCTGACTGCGGACACTGTTCGTGTCCCCGAACAATTTCAGGCAATCCACAATATTTTATAATAATAAATCACCATAGCACAAGTTCCAGACAATAGTCCTGACTTTCTACATACTTTTTGGGACTTTTTTAGCCTTTTTTTGGTGTTCGATCTGTCCACGGACAGCGCGGATGTCAGCAAAGCACGCACCAGCACCCCTATAAAAGGACACACCCCAGAGCTCATCCTCATTGTGTTTCTGGCCATCTTACAGAACACAGTGCATTTTTGCTGCCAATTTTCCAGATTTATTTCTGAAACCTGATGGCATCCATGGCTCCTCTACTGCCACCTGGTGCTACATCTGCCTCAGCACCACCCCCAACCACCACCACCACCATCTCCCCAAGGGCCTGAAAAGGGGAACAGGAGTGAGGATGCAGAGGAAGATGAAGAGGATGAGGTAGTGGAAGTCCCTACTACCAGCACTCTTGGGTGGGGCGGTTATTTACCATTCATGGTAACGTACCCAAGGCGTGTCCGAACAAAGTCCCCTGCAACGAGTGCAAAATGGTGCTCAGTCACGGGAGGCTTGCTTTGGTACGACAACTATGAAGCGACACCTAAGGTCATTCCACGGTGGGGAGCGTAGTAGGTTGAGATCCTCTACTACATCCTCTGTTTCCGATCCTGTCACCACAAGGAACACTCTTGTGGGAGAGCGTATCCCTCCAGCTGCCTCACAGGCCATTCACAATGCTGATGACCCTTACCTTTCGAGGGTCACAGTTGTGTGTATGTACTGTGACTCAGTACTCTGCAGGGGGGAGAGACTTTGTAGAGCTTTTGAGACTACGGTCTCAGAGCGTGAGAAGACCTGCCCACTACCTAAGTAAGGCCCACCCTACTTCTTCCTCTCTCCACCTGCCCTTTCTTATCCCTGTGGTTGGTGGCCCCCCCATACCCTCCTTCCCCTCCTCTCCTAGTGTGTTGTGTGTAAAAAACCAAAACAAATATAAAACAACAAAAAAAGGCTCTTTTCAGAGCCACCTTTCACAGTTTGAAAATAGAAGTGGCAAATAAATGGAGCAGGGCCCTGTGTATTTTTTAGAAGTCCGCGGACATCTAAAATTTTGGGGTGCTGCCCTATCATAACCATTGCACTTTTCTCTGGGAGGAAGTGGTGGCTCTGAAAAGAGCCTTTTGGTGGTGTTTATTTGTGTTTGAAAAACTTGAAATGGTCAACACCTACTGCAAAATGGATGACTGAAATTCCAAAAAAGGTCGCAAAGCATTTTGTACATTTCTCAGAAAAATCTGATTGCCAGCATAAGTAAGATGGATTCCATCTCTGCGAAAAACATGTGCTACGAAACAAAAGAGGACATGCCAACATCTCTTAGAAAGGCACAAACAGCCTTATTGACATTGCGCCTCGCTTTCTCCATTTGTGGACCAAATGAAGAAGAACGCAGCCACATTTGACTCTGCGTAATCAGAGAAAAAATGACTTGAGAGTTTGGAAACATGTCCATGACCTTCCCAAGTCCTTCTTTCATTGCAAATTGCAAAGAAATTCCAGACACATGTCCTAAACTATCCCCTCCAAAATGAATCATCATTATGTCTGGATGATGCTCTGTCTCCAAAGTAGCACAGAGAGGTAGCAAGTCCACCTACCTCATTCCACGCACTCCATGCCAGTGCTCTTCCACATGTGGGAATCCAAGATCTACAGCTACTCCACAGCTTTCTGCATGCACCTTTGACCAATGTATCCACGAGTCTCCCAAAATCCAGACAATCTGTGTTCTGAAACACAGCCATAGCTATCTGTTCTTTTCTCAGGAAAAATACTTTCTGACAAACTCTCTCCTGACACAACACACCCACTAAACATTACTGACCAATCCCTTGCTCTGCTCATTCTCATTGGCCTACCTCCCCACCCCAAAATCCCTGTATGTAACACGCGATGTCCGCGGACTACCGCCATGTCTGTGGACATATCGTAACATGGAAAGCCCTTCTACCATTTCCACTTCACTCTCTGTGCCATTCCCTCATTGGATACAGCTAAGCAGCACCACCAAACACATCCAAGACCTCTACATCTAACTGCATCATCAGAGTTCAGCACTTCAAATGTACTGTTAATCACTCTGAGTACAAGTGTCATATCATTGGAAAGCACCTACAAGAACTACTGTACAAGTCTCCAGGATTTCTACTTGCAGCTGCATGCATATCCATATGCATGAACACAAACTACAGGTATGCATATTTTCTGTATAGTACAAGTACAATTCTTATAAATGCATATAAACAGATTAACTGTCTTTTAACCTGTATAACCTATAAAATGAACTGTCATTTTTCCCATCTGCTATAATCAACTGTCACTTCCAAACCTATCTGCTATTTAATTTCTTTTTACACACACATTTTCAAAGCATGTTGAACTAACATATTTAAATTAAAATATGAAGACTGCACATAGTCAAAGGAAATTGCATGCACACACTATGTTCAGATATCAAACAACAATACTTGTACAAAAACACAAAAACCAATGTCTAAATTAACATCAGTGCTATAAACACACAAAATTACTAATTCCTTTACAATTGCAGTGAAGGCCACTCTCCTGAAAAGCAGCAGCAGAATCTGAAGTACAAACAACAACTCAGAAGAAACCTGCTCATTCCACAAAAAAAGTAAGTTAAATACCACCATAATATGTTTACTATCACTCAAACACACTGTGGGGTTCATTCATGGTATTTCTGCGTTAAACAGGGATTTTCAGGCAGAATGGCGCACAAATCCCCATTTTTCGATGCACAAATGACATAACTCAGCCCCTAGAATTTTAGTATTATAGAACAAAGAACTGTTTTAATTCTATACTATTATATTTACTATTTGTGCTTCTCCTCACCACTTGCTTACTTTCTACTGTCATCTGAACCCCAGTTTAGTAGCACTTAAATTCAAGAATACCCATCCCAAATAGTTGTAGTTGCCCAATGCACAATCACGCACCATCACATACATCTTTATCATCATACTCAGACACTCATGCACACAGCGCACATACATTGCAGAACACCCCAACCCATACCTTCTTTATTTTTTTCAACAGACCCTAAAGAATGCCTACCAAAAATCAAGTCAGTAGAAAGCAACACAGAAGTAGAGCAAATGAAAATAGAAGTTTCCAAAATAAGCATCCATTTCTAGCAGAATTTGTACAAGAAGTTCAAACAAAACAGCTAATACAGTCATTTACCGAAACAAAACAAGCTTCAAGTACAGAAACTTTGCCTCCTCTATCAAAATGTAAAACGAAACAGAAAACGATTAACAAGAATTCAGCTACCACTACTGCTAAAACTGTTCCTATAAATCTTGATATAGTGCCAAGGAAGCATACCCAAAAAAGTATTTTAGCAAACATTTTCCACCACAGAGTCCTTCAAAATCTTATAAAAACAGGAGAGAAATCATGCACAACCCTTAAAACCTACCGTAGAAAATTAATCTTAGAAGCTTTGATAGACAGTGCAATTCTTATCAAAAGAAAGTTATTTATTTTAGTGTTCAACAAAATCAAACCACTAACAAAACTAATGACTAAAATACAAAAAAGACTTCTCAATAAACATAATGTCAACAAAAATAACTTCTTAAATATCTGTGGAGGTGAGTGGAGTCACACCACAAGCACAGAACCATATTTCAATCATGAAGCATACAAACAAAAGCAAAGAAATACAATTGCCATACATAGCAGTGGACGAGGTTATGAAAAGGTTAATAATACCATAATGGAACAAGAAATCCTGCTTACAAAAATATCCCCAGAAAACTTAGAATTACCTCTCCATTCAACTGAACCAGAACATCTAGTATACAAATGGCCATGCACGTCAATGTGTAACATTCCCAAAAATGTTTTCAAGTCTTTACGCCAATTCCTCAATCAATATGTGAAAGGCAAAGACAAAATCAAAATGAAACTACTGCAAAATATGGATACCTGTCCAGTGTGCAAGTACACAGGACTACAAGGACATTCATTGGCCTGCATTTCAGGACCTATTTGCAAAACCACCTTCCATCATTTCAAAATGATATCAACACATCATTCAACTATAAGAAATCTAGTCTATAAACTGTACTATGCTAAAAGTCCTGCATTAGCACTAGCCAATTTAAATAACATTCTTCTACATGGTACAGCCAAAGACCTACTTGAAGAAATAGACTATATCCAGAAAAAATATTTTGGAAGTGAAAGCCACTTACAAAATGCAATAGCTCTACAACAGACTAGCAACAATTCTACGCATGGCAACCTTCTACTACACACATACAAAAAAGAAATACTGAAATGTAAAAGTACCTCTGCTGAAGTACCAAACCATGTGTGTTTATGTTGCCGCAGACTTTTTATAAAAGTAACACTAAAACTGTAGTCCTAACATACAAAATAGAAGACAATGAAGATTCTAAATGGTTTGAATTAGCTCTCTACCTCGTAGCAGAAAACAAATATGAAATAACTGACCCCTTAATACTTTGCAGTTACTGCACTATAAAACTTAACAACAACCAAACTCCTTCACATGTTATCACAAATAATTTGGCATTATTCCCACTACCAAAACCCCTACAACAACTCAATTTAAATGAGAGCATCATAATTCCAAACAGTGCACCCCTTTCAAGCAATAATACGCCTTCAACCAAAAACAGCCAAATTACCTCCCTCTGAATTGGTGAAAGAAATTTGTGGCAAAGTAGTGTATTTACCATTAGATCTAAAACAAAATGTGCACACTCTGGGAGTGCAATGTCCAATAGAGCAATATTTAATTATCTTAGTAAATGGTGTACCTACAAAAGACAAAAACATTTGGCAACAACTGGTAGACTTACATAAAGTTAGACAAGCCTTGCAATACCTAAAAGACAATAATGAATACTACAAAGAAAATAATATTGAAGAAAACTTGAAGGAAACCACTGAAATAATTCAAGAGTCACCAGAAACTGGTCAATTTGAGCTTCTAGATCCTGCTACAGTATCCAATACTTTAGACCATTATACAGTTCATCCATTGCACTCTAATGCCACCGTAGAAGATGCTCTAGAAATGTACCAAATGCGACAAACAAAAGGATCATCAATCAGCATATGGGAAAAAAGTATAGAAGCACGTGCTTTTCCTCTACTCTTTCCTACTGGCAAAGAGGGAAGGTACGATGATAGACCTATTCAAATAACAACATCAGAATACCGCTTGTTACGGATGTATTCTGAAGATCCACATTTTGTCTAAATCTGGGAATACATATTCCACCTACTCTTTCAAAGTGAACTAGCAACTCTATGTTACGGATTTGCACAAAATCAGGAACCTACTTTCCAAATATGTCAGCTACACAATTATTACAAAAAGTGCAACAAAAAGATGAGGTTTTACAATCAAGTATTACAAATCTATTAGCAAACATGCATGGTACTAAAGAGTACTGGTTCCGACGTCATGGAGATGTATGTTGTATGATAAGAAACCTTGGCCCATCCACTTGGTTTTTTACATTAAGTTGTGCAGAATATGCATGGTAAGATTTACATGATTTCCTGCGCATATCAAACAAAAACAAAACAGAGATATACTAACACCTGGAGAACTTTGTTCTCTATATCCTGTTAATGTTTCAAGATATTATCATCGCTTCATTGCTTTGCTACACTTTATTTGTAATAAAACTGTTCCTCCCCTCGGAGAAGTGCAACACTTATTTTGGAGAAAAGAATACCAAGCCAGAGGAACACCACATATCCACATGCTTTTATGGATTAAAGATGCTCCTAAATTTGGTCAAGACAATGATGCCACTGTCTTCAAATATGTCACTTGTGAAATTCCATCGGAAGCAACAAATAGTGATCTTCATGCACGAATTTTACAATTTCAAAGACACGAATGTGGCAAATATTGTCGTCACAAATAGAAAAACAAAAGGGAAATACTACACAATATGCCACTTTGGTTTCCCTAGACCAGTTACAAAAACAGCTCAAGTGAACAACTTCATGTCTTCAGTTAGATATAGTGTTAAAGGTAAAATACCTAAAAATACATATTACATAAAAAGAACAGAAGAAGAAAAATATATCAATGATTACAATGCAATCATTGCCCTCTTACGTAATGCAAACATAGATGTGCAGTACATTGCAGACAATTCCACTGCAGTTGCACAATATGTTACAGCATACTTAACCAAAGCAGAAAAAACAGAGCTTCAAGACCTCTGGAATTACCGGTCATCAGACAAAACACTGTCTCAGAAATTGTGCAGCTTGGGCGTAAAATGCTCTCCCATGGAGAATGTGGCTCCTATGAAGCAGCAGATCGTTTAACCGGTACTGCTTTGTATGGAAAATCAGAAAATATAGTATGGCTAAGTCTTGGTCCTGCTGAATCTAGAAAAAGAGTTTGCAAATCCTACGACATAGAAAAAATAGCTAAAAATGATCCCAACAGCCAAGACATTCTGAAACACAATTTGCTGGACACATACTACCCAAACAGAAGTACCACTTTGGAAACCCTGTGTCTATACCACATAGCCCAAAACTTCACATACAAAAATAATATAAAACCTGATGAAAAAAAAGGTAGATACGGAGTGACAAATTGTGAAGGCAGCTTAGTAAAACTCACCAAACCAAGTTTAATTAATCATATGAAATTGTCATTAAAGACTCCTCAACATAAAGAACTATATTACATGTCCCTGCTACAACTCTTTAAACCATGGAGAAAAGAAGAAATACTAGATAACTATGACTCCTACGAAGATGCTTTCAAGCAAATGAAAGCACTATAACCGATATAAACTTTACACACTGCAAAACAATGTTGCACAATGAACAGCAACACGAAGATGAACTCCAGGCCCAACTAGATAAGGACACTCTTGACTGTAGTCATCCTTCTGTAACAGGAAGCCAAGAACCACTGGGACAGCCACGAATAGCAAATGAGGCAGAATTAACTATGACAGAAGTAGAAAACACCATGTGTCAGTATGAAGATAAAGAAGACTTAACTATACTACTATCAAAATTAAACAATGAGCAGCATAGAATTTTTCAAGAAGTAACAAAAGAAATTGCACATGGTGTACAACATGAAAATAAAGAATGCACCTGCCAAAATTACAAACCTATACTACTGTACGTCATTGGTGAAGCTGGTTCTGGCAAAACATTATTAATCAAAATCAGTAAATTCCTTCAACAATTGACAAACAACAAACTGTCAGCTGTTTTCACTGCCCCCACAGGTTTAGCTGCCTACAACATAGGCAGTGTCACTTTACACTGATTACTACTCCTGCCAGTAGAACCCCAAAACAAATTAGACTATTACAAACTTTCAACAGATGCTGCAATGGAACTACGCAGAGTATTAAAACAAATGAAAATGCTACTAATAGATGAAGTGAGCATGACCTCCAACCTAATGTTGGCTTTGATTCACCTCAGATTACAAGAAGTACTCAAAACAAACTACAAAGAGCTCTTTGGAGGAAAACACTATTGTTTTCGGAGATCTTCTTCAATTGACACCAGTGAAAGGTGAGCCTATTTTTAAAACCTTAGGACACAAACTCTGCCATAAATCTGTTGGCAGCATAGGAAATGTCAACCTTTGGCAACATTTCCAATACAGAGAATTAATAGAAAACATGCGGCAATCTGCAGATCTCACTTATGCCAACAATTCAAAAAGTATTAGAGTTGGTATACTATCTAAAGAAGCACAAAAAATATTGAAAACCCGGCACATTCATGCACTTTATGGCGATAATGCATGTGCTACGGATGTTATGGAACAATTAGCACACAAAAATATCAATTGTATGGCCTTAATGCCAACTCTTGCAAGCTGTTCCAAATTCCAATTAAACATGTTGAAAAAAGAAATGCAACCAATAATTGAAATCAGCGCCACAGACAAACTAGACATACATGGTATGACACTACCCATGTGTGAGCAAGTTACAACAAGACTAAATAGTTTAGAAAATTCAACCTCCAAAACAGCTGGGTTGGAAAAAATATTAAAATTATCCTTAAACTGTAGAGTAGTGCTTAAACGTAACCTTGGCTTGGATCAAGGACTAGTTAATGGAGCACTGGGTACAGTTGTTGGCTTTCAAACATAACCACGTGACAACAACATTCAGTTTGTCAATATTCTCTTTAACAAACTTTCAGAAGTGAGAAGGATAGGACGCTCAACAGCTCGATTCCTTCTCTTCAAAGACATGTACGTACGCAGAGAACAATTTTCTCTAACTCTTGCATACGCAGTCACCATTCATAAATCACAAGGTCTTACCCTAGACAAAGCATTGATAGATATTGGTAACACAGTCTTTAAAGAAGGCATGAGTTACATAGCACTATCACGCTTACGTACACTTTGATGCAAGTAAAGTAAACGCTGATATTCCTTGCATTTTAGAATACAATAGACTTTGTTCACTATACACCCCCCATCTAAAAACATATCCTGTTCCACAAAAAGTAAAACGTTGTAAAAGAAAACTAAATCAAACAGAAATGCAGCAGGATGTCACTGCAAATCCTCCAAAGAGTGTAAAAGAAAGTATTACTTCATCAATTACCACAACCAAAGAAGAACCTATTACTCAAAGTAACTCAAGTACTTCTTCAAAGAAACAACACACATTCTGAAAAAATGACTTGGACACAGACTTATCTGGTCCATTTAAATTTTCAAATATAACTGGTGTAAGTTGCTATGAAAATGTAGCAATGAATATTCTATTTCAATTACCACCAATTGTTGACAACATTTACTTACACAGTACAGACCAATTGTGTTTGCAAATGTTAGTACTTCATAGAAACGCAACAAACAATCCTGGCAACACGTATAGTGTTCATGGAACAAGACAATTGAACTTCTGTGCTGGAATGGTGAAATTCACTATAAACTCACAGGAAGATCCACAAGAATTTCTAATGTACCTACTACAAGTACTGGAAAACAAAAACATACCTATAAATGAAATCTTCCAGATTTCATACATGTGGAAACATGCATGCACTCTCTGCAACAATGTGACACTGGAACAAATCCCCAATGAGCGCTTTGTGTATGTATCCATACCCAATTGTGAATCAGTTCCATTTCAGCAACTTAAATGCAAACCATGGTAGATTATGTACTACCTACAATTCGGATAATCGCTCCACCTTACTAATACAAACACATAGTAAATAGGTAATACTAATGCTTCTACATTACAATGCAGATGGTACCAAAAACAGCTGCAAGCTGACTGGATTCACTCCTGGTCAAGTATCACTTGGTAAGAAAACCTTCACAACAATAGGTATAATCTACCACACAGGAGCCACAACCAATGCAGGTCACTATACTGCATATATAAAAAAAAAGAATGTGGATGGTTCAAATGTAATGATAGTACCTTTACTCTAAAGCAGAGATTAACAGCAAATCTTACAAACGCTTATTTATTCTTCTTAAAACCAAAATGTATTAACTAATCTGTACTTAAACATTAACAAAACTTCAATTGAAAAACTATAAACTGTTAAAATATGCCAACAAGTATCTAACTGCCACAAGATTTTCAATAACCAAACCAATAAATCCATACCACTATATTATAACAAAAAATACACAGTTAGAATATGCCAACAGGTATCTAACTGCTCCAGAAATCTGCAACAAGCCAACTTATAGAACATTAGCCAGAAACAAGTGAACACTGAAAACAAACAAACAGTCTGTTGCATAAAAAAAGGGTTTTTTTTTTTAATCCAACATGGATTTCTTTTTTCCACAGACCCAATGATTTTAGCAACAAACACAGAAACTGAGCAAATTGCACAGTACACTGGTTTGTAATCTACTAAATATGAGGGTCAAAACATTTAAAAAATGACGATTATTCAAAGTTATAAGTCGTTACAAACTACCAATACTAACATGATCTTTTCTTTTATCACAGAAATTAACACGGAATATATGTACTCCAGTTACCAAACCAAACAGTAAGTATATTATACAGTAAGTATTTTATAATAAATTCAACCACTACAGCAAATCACACCCATAGTGGCTTACAACTTCGGTGCTTATAAATTTGGTCTTGGCCATGCACCCAAAACTGTAGGCCCTGGCCACAACCACCACAGCAAATCACACCCATAGTGGCTTATAACTTTGTCGCTTATACATTTGGTCTTGGCCATGCACCCAAGACTATAGGCCCTGCCCACAACCCCCACAGCATATCACACCCATACTAGCTTATAACTTTGTTGCTTATAAATTTGTTCTTGGGTGCCAAACTTATAAGCCACTATGGGTGTGATATGCTGCAGTGGTTTTGGCCGGGCCTAGAGTCTTGGGTGCCTGGCCATACGCGAACAATATGAGTGTTCTTAGAACAATTTCAACTTGCCTACGAAAAGTACGGACAGCGTCCTCAGGACACCCTGATTTCATTTATTTACGAACATTTCAGGACACTGCGTCTGTTCTAAAAACAGTTTCAACTTTCCTACGGACAGGTAGAGCGTCCTCAGGACACCCCCATTTTATTTATTTATTAACATCCCAGGACACTTGATGAGTTCTTAGAATAATTTCAACTTTCTCACGAACAATGCGGACAGCGTCCTCAGGACACCCCCATTTGATTTATTTACAAACATTTCAGGACACTGTGTGATTTTGTTCATTTACGAACATCCCAGGACACTTGAGGTGTTCTTAGAACAATTTCAACTTGCCCACGGACAATACGGACAGCATCCTCAGGACACCCCCATTTTGTTTATTTACAAACATTTCAGGACACCTGTATTGTCCGCAGAACGAACACAACAAGGTGCCTGCCACCTAAATAAATACAACATTTAACCCATTTTTTGCTCCCCAACCCTCCCCAAACAGCTTTACACGCCAACACATTTGACTAAATAGTATTTTTCCACCAAGTTTCACTGCGCTGTCCGTGGATGTCCGTGAATACAAGATGGCGGGCGTGCCCAGAAAATCTGATGCACCACACGCTCTCAACCACCCAATCAGCGAACACGTCCAATGTCCGCGGACATGACACACACATCGCCCTGCCAATTGGGACCCAGTCCGCGGAGCGAACAGGGAAGTATGTCCACGGTCCGAACATAGATATCACAATTTTTTGTGACCTACTTTTTGGTCATTTTAAAATAAACTACTGGACGCTGCTCTTGGTCCAAATTTGGTGAAAATCCATCCAGCGGTTTGGGCTGTAAGCGTGAGCAAAGATTTTTCCCCATTCAGTCTCTATTGGAAAAAAAGAAGTTTTGGGACCCCCCTTATAACTTTGCACCACCTGGACCAAACCTCACCAAAATTTGCAGAGTGACCCATATACTTGTTTTGCAAAGTCTGGTGAGGATGCGTCCAGGGAGAGCGAAGTTATAAGCCACCCAAAAAGTGCTCTTCCTATGGAAACAGCAACTTAACCATAACCACTACTGTGGCTGTGTAATATATATATATATATATATATATATATATATATATATATATATATATATATATATATATATATATATATATATAGCACAATAGCACAGTTATCCGACTAGACTAACAACTAGGATGATGACATATTGGGATCAAACAGTAAAGAAATAATAAAACCACGCACCCCTTCTAATTTAGAGTAAAAAAGGAAGACCACAGAATATCCGGCAGGCCTCCACTCGAGGAAATATAGCCAATAATTGGAAGGGGGACTATGCTGCTTGGGTCAGTTATTCAAGGGTGGCAGTCTACTTTTGTTTGAAGAATGCAAGCAAACATTCCTCTCAGAAACGCTGCTAAATTTGAATATATTCAAAATGTGACATTGTATTAGTGGAGTTAGAGTGGTACGGGGGCCAATAGGGAGACAACAAAATTTGAATTTCTCTTCATAGGGGACCCCCAACCGAGAATTGTTTCTTCATTATATAAGGTCCATAATTATAGCCGATTTAAACCCCCTCATGCATAGATGGAGAATTGGGAGGAATATTTCGGATCCCCTATTGATGAGGTCTCATGGTACAATATTTGGACCAAGGCTGCTAAAGCGTCACATTATGTTCAGTTAAAAGAAAATGATTACATGATAATGTGTCATTGGTATCTCACCCCATGGAGGCTTTTAAGGTCCACTCGAACACCCTTTCCACATGCTGGAGATATGGGCAGCCCCTTGGCAATTTATTCCATATATGGTGGTCATGTCACTTAATCCAGCCATACTGGAAGGAGGTGCCATTTCACATTAAATCAATAACAGGGACAGCTCGGTCATTGGCTCAACTCACGTTACTGCTGGGCAATGTGAGAAACCTGAAGACGTTTCACTTACTAGTCCCCGGGGATCTGTCATCCAGGTGGCCAGGGCACGGCCATCGCTATTGGATCCAGTTCCTGGTGGTGGACCAGTGGGGCAGGATCACCTGGATGAGGGGTCTGCAGGGAGTGGAGATGGGGCACCTAAGGGTGAGACATGGTACCCCTTTCCCTAGAACCCCTTTCCCCTATCCTACCCTGTAGGACATTCAGAAGTTCTACCCTGCCTTTTCCAACATGAACACTTTCCTACGCCATGACAGACAATGGACTAACACCTGAGCGTTTTACATGACATGTCCCAACACCAGGATCTGGCGGAGTCAGACATGGCAACAATTGTGTACAACTATTTTGAGTAATACATGAAAACGCACAATTTATTTTGTTACTAACCCTCACAACAATGTGGAGACAATTGTTTAACTGAACCAAAAAACTTGTGTATGTTCATTCATCATGGTCACATTTTTTAAATGTATGCCTATTTTTTTATATATTTTTTTTACGGATTTAGAACACTTTGTCAACTGCCACTTTTTATGGCTAGTAATTGCTTAACCTAGCCTAGTGCTGCACCCAGACTTAGACTTATTTACGTCTCTGAATAGGGGTAGCCTTTGACACTCTTTTTCCATAAGAGTCAGGCAATTGACATTGGTATCATGAATAAAGTAAGCTAGAACCCATGAAGCAGGAACAGAGAAGTTGTGTCACAGCAGAATAGCAGGATCATGAAGCTGCGTGGCGAGGCTACCTTGCCTGAAGTCAAGATTCTAGAAAGCAAGGTCAGCCATCTACTCTGAAGAAGAACATGTGTGTGGCGGATGAACCTTCTCACATTAAGATGCAAGAAAGAACACAAAGGATGCCAAGCTTTAATTCATTTAGAGCATTTAAAGACTGCAAAATAGACCAAATCATGGTCTCCTGTCACGTAAGCCAAGGATGGAAATAAAGCTGAACTTGGAGTTCCAGACACGATAAAGAAGGGCCAGCACTCCAGTGCATTCTTACAGAGAAGGATACTCTGCAAGGCCATGTACAAAGACAATTTCATGGTTAATGAGAGAAGCTGCCCTAATTGGGTGGTGAGGCAGTTCCGTGTCCTATCTCCTTGCACCTGGGTCTGGTCTTACGTGCTGCTAAATGAACTAAATGCTCCAGACATGGTACAAGCGTGCCAACCAATTATATTAGTCTGTATAATGAAGGGCCTTATACTGTGTATCTAATGTTTCTGAAATGACATGTTTTTAGAGGTAGGCATACGTTGTCCACCTGATAACGGGCATCCAATAACAATCCTAGCTCCTAGAGAAATATATACTTAGATGTCTATTGTCACATAGAATGACATCATTCTGACGCATTATATAGTATAAAGACCATATTTTCTGTGGAGATCATTGAAAGACTGAGCGTACATCCATTGAAGTTCATTGTAACCTCCCCGTTTTAGATAATTGCTAATAAAACAGTACTTTTGCCAACTTCCTGAGTTGGTTCGGTTATTTGGACTCAGAATTACTCTGGTGTAATCCCATACATTCCATATGTACATTTCCCAAGGGCCATACGCTGACTATATTAAGGTTTTCCATTGGAAAAGGGTAGCCCTTAGTGGCATCACCTCGCCAGTTTCCTACTACTCCAGGGACTTAGAAGGGCAATGATTCTAGAGGACTCCCCTAATTAGATTTGGGTTTCTTTTCATAATCACATTGGAATATTTTTGAAGGCCGGCAGCCAGCAGATACTCAAGTGTTTTCAGGGAATTCCCAGTGAGCTGGCCTCTCCCAGTCTCTTCCTGCCCTTTTCATAAAAGGGGGTCTGCCTCAGGATAATTTGGTTCATACTCCCTCATGGACAATGCACAATCTTCAGAAAATCATCAATGGTCAGCTCTCATCCATTTGGAACAGATGGTATCCTTCTGCACAGCTTTTAATTCCAGAGAGAGAACATATTCCCTGTGTGTTTCTCTTTTGGATGTGATATTCTCACATTGCCATTCATGACATCAATATTTGTGACTTGCCAAGTTCTTCAATTGGCTTTCTCAATGGTCGGACATCTCCAGAGAATACACCCCACCAATCTTCATAGGTTTTGTCATTTATCTGTACATGTGTAAAGAGAAAAAGGAATGGTGCATGTTCTTCACTCTTTTGAATGCAAAATCATTTATATTCCATATTCCAACCGTAGCAACTTGCAACATTGATGGTATATGGATTTCTGCTATCCCCTGCTCTCAAAAACATTGAGACATGTGCCATAAGTATGTATGCGAATTTTTCTAGAAGTTATTAATATTCGTTTCAGATTTTTACTCCTACGATAGAGCAGTATATCATGATCACATGATAGAGAAGTATGCACGATCAGAAAACACTTTTCAGTTCATTTCTAGATCATATGATTTCTATAACAAAGTTCCAATTGATTCCAATGGCCATTTATATTTCTGCAACAGAGTTGCAGCCTTAAGGTCAATTTCTTAGAATTGTGAAACCCTGTTTTGAGCATAACAAATCATGTAAACATCTCTCAGATTCCCCATTCTCTATTTTTCATTACTTTACATCTGGTCTTTATTTTCTTAACTGATGTGAAAGGTGACTCCAGTGCAATAATGTTTCTTTGAAGCCCAGCAGGAGGAAAACAGACTAGATTGTCATATGACCAGTTCTATTTTTTTTTTTATCAGCCTCTGTGGAATGGTAGGTTATGTTAATGAGAATATTCCCTTGGAATGGGCTCACAAGGGTGAGGGCACCTCATTAACTCAGGGACCATGGTGCAGATGGCCCTTTTTTCTGTGAGTATTTTCATGATTAACAGGGAAAAAAACATGTTCACTCCAAATGGCCCAGACAAATCTCCTGCGCCACTTAAAGGCTCTCACATTGGAGCATTGGAGTTTAAATGGTGAGCAAATCAGCAAAGAGACAGCATTGACGAAGCCATCTCAAAGCACTATATGATTTTATATGCCTAAAGGCTTTTTCACTTCCATTGCATTGACAAGGTGTAATCTATTCCTTATAAATACCCAACAATGACTTCACTCCTTTGTGTTCAATATATCCTGAACAATATTCGTATTGCCATTTAAACACAGTCAATAGAATTAAAAAGATTGGACACTGTGATGCATCATTTTGGAAAAAATACCAACATTTTGATTAATAAAATTACAGATGAATACAGGGACAGGTATGGTTTTCAACATTAATAATGTTATCTTGATGATATAGAAACTGGTGCCAGTTTGGTAAGGCACCACTTTAAAGGACTGCAGACAGTTTTGCTTTACTACGGTTTTCAGCACTTCAGGTTGTAGCTTTAATAGTCCGTTCCGAAATGTTCCAGCTGTGTGTCAAATTCATTGTGCCATTGTTTGGTGCAGTCACACAGGAAAGCAAGTAATTCCCTACATCCTGCAGGTGCATCCTTTTTGTGGTAGTTGATGAAAAACAATGAATGAATGAATGAATGAATGCATGAATGAATTATTTTGGGGCCTCTTCACTTTAAATTGAGGCATTTGCCATGCCTCTTAATTTATTTTCTTACAAGTTGGAGCAGTCAGAAGGGAGAGTTGGGCTGTGGGAAGAGTTGCACCATCTTGGTTTCTATTATGACACTCTGCTTCATCCTGCTTGCCACCGCTCAGTCCCCATTTCCTGCACCCAAGGCACTCTGGGTACGAGGGGTCATCCTCATTAGACCCCTTAAAGGAGGCTTACTTTGGGCATTTATAAAGAGAGGGAATTTTTTCCTTCAGTGATTCATTTTTGGACTCTCAAGGCAAGACGATGGATTCACTGGGCCTCTGTTGGTGTTACAGCCTATCCCAAAGTCCTCTGCCAGGGACACTTCTGTCCCCTATCCCCAGGGAAGAGTGGGTGTGAATTGTATGCTATGCACTGGAATCAAGTAAAGGACCGCCTGTAGGTGCTACACAATGTTATGTAGTGGAAGTGCAGAGCTACACACTCACCTTATCCCTAGATAGTGTGGATTGGGCCTCCTAGCAACCCAGAGGTCAAGAACAGCTCTGAGCTCAGACTCCCACTTTGAACCACTTCTTGAGCTGCACAGACCCAGACATCGCCTGTCTGTTTCAAGCATCTTCATACCATGCGCCATTGCTGCTTGGATTGCACCACATTTTGGACCTGGTCAACCATCCCATCAAGCCAACACAGACTCACTTTCTAAGGAAGCTCCTAGAAGCCTGGTTCGACACTGTTGAATCACCAAAGACAAGAAACCAAAAAGCGCTGAGAAGAAGCCCTGTCCTCATGGTCTACGTTTTGGGAACCTAGTGACTTAAGCCCACTTCCTACACCTTTTCTACCAAGACGGAGCATTGAGCAATTTATATTATTGCCATGTATCTTGCCTACATGCACCTCCTGATCAATACAAGGTGCACATTCACATCAAGTTCTACATACACAGTCTTTCTTTTACAGGAGTAGGCTTGTGGTGTCTTGCTTAGTTTGTTGCATTGATTGTTTTAAGTTCTATATTTTTATAGAACCTTGGGCATTATTTTATTTTGGAACCATTCACTTAAGTGGTTTGGGTTGCTGCTGTTATTAGCGACCACACCCCGCTTGAAGGTAAAGTCTGCACTACCACACGCGGTGAAGAAGGTATCCCTTTCAGGTTTCACCTTTATGATTGGGATCGCTGCTGGTTTAGTACTAGCGTGGTGCTGAGTAGGCAGTTTAGCCACTAATCTTCTTCGTACTCCTGTAGTCATGGTGTCACTTCATTTATAGTAGCTCAAATATATAGAAAAGTAGGGGGTGCCATAACCTATGCTTCCTAAAAAACCAAATTCTGTAGAAGTAGGGAAACGTAACTTTTGAATGCAGAATAATGTTTTAGTCAAATCAGCCACTCTGTACAAGTTGGAGTGATAAACTAGTATAGGAGAGCATGCATTTTACAGCATAATGTGCACATCTTTGAGTCAGAAAAAAGGGGGAAACAAACATTAGCAAAAGGATTCATAGATCTAGAAATAAGCCGTTTACTTTAGCCATCCTATTTCTACCAGAGTTTTTACGACTAACATTGCATAACATGAGGAATATGTGCTTCTCCACTTGTGCAGCATACTTCCCAAATGTGCTTGTAGGCAGTTCATTCCCGGCCGTCAGACTACTCCACACCAACACCTGAGCCAGAAAACAACACTTAAGTAGGTCTTAACCAGTGTGTTACTGCTAGCTCACCACACCTAAGTGATAAACTTTAGAGTTCATCACGTGTAATGAAATAGAAGACCTTGAAAGGAAAAGCATTGTTCCATAACTAAACATATATGTGTAAAAAATAGTGGAAAAAATAACAGTAAAACATACAAATAGTATCCCTTTGTTCCCATTATTTCCTAATGTCGTCCTCTGGTTTGGTCAACACTTGTATATTTTGGGCACTGAGACGAGACAAGGGAACTAAACAGTTCCCGGTCCTTTTCACTTAGCCTGGTTTGCAAACTCTAATCCAGACACATGCAGCACACCCTGGAGTGCATCCATCTGCAAATAGATTATGTACTATGGGATGTGCAGCAGGCCCACACATGAACAGGGTGTGAGACTGAGCAAAACAGCATGCACACAGAATTTGAGCATGCAGTTTGGGATTCATGAACTATCCTACCCACAATTGTGATTTATAGGCACCCATGTGTGCATGGGACTCTAAAGTAAACACTTAGTGACTTGAGACCTGCACGTGCAGCCAAAGTTTCACTGAATGGGAACGAAGTGTTTACTTTCCGGTCTGCCACGCTGCATGCAACACAAATGTTATGAGCGCAACAAAAAGTCTTTTGTGCCACAATCTACTAAAAGCATTTACTGTGTTTACCACATGAGATATGACATTTTATAGAGATGCACAAAAACGCTGGCTTGGCTGTAGGTACTTCTGATAAGCTATTCTACTATTAAAGCAAATAAAGGGTGTGTGAATTATGTTCTTGTCTGCAATACAGAGGAGCAGTACTGTAAACTATTTGAACATATTGTTTCTTAAATCTGGTTTCAAAATCTCATGAAATTAGTGTTAGCTATGTTACAGTGCTATGAAAACATGCATTTGTAAAAATACAAAAAATGCACATCCTAGTTAAAAACTCAAAACGTAAACAGATTTTGAAACTAACTTTATAGTTTATGTTATGCGACAGGACAAAAAGAGGCTTAAAGATTAGGCAAATAAGAAATGATATGATGAGATATTGTTATTTTTAACTCATAGCATGGACTGTTGATTTCATGGAGATGTTTACTAAACACTGCACGTGAAATGTATCACGAATACGACTGCGCTACAAGTAGAACAGTGGAAAACAAAGCATAGTCACACGCCAGACGACAGATTTTAGTTTGGGATCCAGGCAGCTTTAGCTCTCCGACACAGCCCTTGCAGAGGTTTATAGGAGGAGCATGGTGTCAAGATGATTCATAATGCATTAGGGTGCCACAAAGTGAAACCTAATTTAGTGTCAACCATGTCTTAGAAGCATGTGGAACTGTGCATGCTGGGAAGAACATTATATCTTGCTTTGCAGAAGCGAGTGTTTCTATCATGCTTAATCCAGAGACATGTTTCCACTTGTGTGCTGAATTACAGTGTGGGCAAATATTATTAGGTATCCAATCTGTGACAGGCAGCTGCTGAGTGGGGTCTAACAAATTAAAACATTAAAAAGGTTTTAGTGCAACAGAGAACTTGGCAATCTGTCCGCCATTTTGAAGTGGGAGCAATGGTACCTCGTTTCAAGTGCAGATTTACAATAATAAACATGTTCAAAGCTAATAGTGTTGGCTTTCCAAATAATAATAATAACAATAATAATAATAATAATAATAATTTAGCATTTATATAGCACTACGAACCCTCAGGTATCTGAGCGCTGGATTGGCACAGATGTCACAGCGAGCGATCTACTCGCTGTGCTATTGGACCGGCCAGAGAATAAGTATTGTTTTTCCTTGTGGCTTCTTACAGGCGAATATTGGCCTTGGTTTAGAAACCCAATTCCATTAGCTTTGCCAAGCTTTCTATGTACTTAAGTTTAGAGGAAGCTTTTAGCCATGTGGCAGACCTTTACTTACCGTACTTAAATGTGTACGTAAGATAACTCTGCGAAAGCATTTTAAAGTGTAAATATTATCCAAGTAAATTTAAAAGAAAGGTTATCTTTCCTTCAGTGACAAATACAAGACTTCACTGAGACTTTTAGCAGCTGAAGAAGGACGTTCCTAAACACGCGAGCCACCCTGAGGCACGACCTAACTTTTAAATATCTTGAACATCAATGTATATTTTGGTTCTCTCTTTTTTAGGTCTCTGGGAGTTTTTCAGAATTTGCAGCTGCGTTAATAGAGGAATCTCCCCCTGCGTGGCAGACAGACAGACAGACAGACAGACACAAGCACACACACACCTGCTTCCCCCCCTACACCATGCGGTTGTCCCTACTCCTACCAGTGGTGGAACTGGGGGTTGGGAGCAAGGGCAAGAGAAGTAGCCTTCCTCACCCCCATGTCCTGACATTAGCCCCTACCATCCCCCTTTGTCCCACCTCTTGGATTTAACTGGAGACCTTTTTTTAATAAAGATTTTTTAAAAGAGAATTGGATACAGGAGGGTTTGAATAGTGCTGAGGCATACAGGCACATCTCCTTGTTGAGAAAAGGTTGCAAGGCAAGAAAGCGTGACAAATTCGATTCCGATTCGCTGGAGTACCAGGATGAGTAGGGGTAAAATAGCTCACTCAGCCCTCCCACTGCCACAAACCAAAACACAACACAATCATAAAGGTAAACAGGGACTGTTAAGAGATCCGCCTCCTTCGCTTATTGTGATAACGTGGGCCGAGGGAAGGCTATACTCCCAAGAGGGGTGTAAAGGTGAACCAGTAGTGGCACAAACACCACAGTATCACATTCCAAAATAAAAGGGAATGTCCAATAAAGGTTTTATAAAAATATAAACACTTTAAATAAACACACCATCTGTAGGCAGAACGAAAAGAGATTACTGTACAAAAACCCATCCGTAAAAAGGATACCTTGCACAAAACTGGAGCGATCATGACCTAAGCAGTACCTAGGGTCCAAGTGAACCGTGGAGGGGTAGTTCAGAGTCAACAGTACCTGGATTCAGGTCTTGGTGGGTTAACACAGCCAGACCCGGGTCCGATGATGATGCAAGCTGATCAGGCTCAGTCAGGGCACGTAGAATCGTAGAGGCAACGGCAGCAATCGGGCATCGAGTAGGGTAGAATGTGGAATGTGGGTGCTCTTGTGGCAGAACGGCAGCTCTTAAATGATGCAGAATAGGACGCTCACAGGACTGATTCACAGTTGGCCAGGTGGGGGTTGGGCTCTAGCCGCTGTGAGGGGTTGATGAGTGATGCCCCACTGGTTGAGTCAGCGAGCGATGGGCGAAATGGTGATCTTGGGTGTTTCGATGAACTGATCCCTTATTGATCACACTGGGCCCAGCTGGGCTGAGCCACGGTTGTATCCCCCAGTTAGAGTCAGCAAGTGACCCTGCGGTGATTCAGTTTGAGTCCTGGCGTTGAGCAGTTGCTTTGGACCTAGCAGGTGATGTGCTTCGATAGGACATGATGGAATGTTGAGCTGGTTGAAGAGCAAGCAATAATTTGGAGGAATGCAGAACCAGTGCCAGCAACCTCCGTCTTGTTCAAGAAGCGAGGAGCATGGTGCAGTAGAACAGGAAGCTTCCGCTGGTCTGGCCCTCGGATTGCTATGAGGCCTCTGCAGCAGACTTGAGGACAGGTTTCTTCCATTCAGGGTCTGCTCCCCTAGTTTAAGAAATCTGTGCATAGTGGTTGGTCCTGATCCACAGCACTGGTCACTCCCAACGCACCCTGGGAGTGGTTGGGAGACAGATCTTCCTTCTGTCTTGGATGGTCCTTTTTCAACTCAGGCTGTGAGCTTTGCAGAGTACCTATCCCCCAAAGGAAGTCTAGTGAGTTCTTCAGAATTACTCTGTGGCCTTAAAGGACTTCCAGGAACTGAATGAATATGCTGAAGGGGTGGAAGACCCTTTTGTTAAAGGGCAAAAGTCCTCCGGTGATTGACCTAAATCTACCCTGCCTTAATGGTGCAATCCCTGCTATGGGTTGGAGTGGACTTTGTCTTTTTCCAGTGGCCAGAGCCCTCCTGCCTATACTACTCTCACCCTCTTAACTCCTACTGACAAGAAAGACCTTTAGACATGCAGCAACCTGGTGTGAGGCTACTCCATCTGAATTAGCGTGCTCCCTTGATACCTGTGACCAGGACAGCTCCCTGGTGTGTGGCTGTCTCTGGGGGAGAGTGTTAAAGGCCTTCTCAAAAGTGATGAAGGAGGCAGGGTCCTCTGGGTTTCTGTCCTGCCATTTGGCTGTATCGGCCCCTCTGACCCAAATACATATTCCCTTCGCCAGTAGAGCTGACTCATAGGAGCCAACACATGTGAGACATCAATTTGGATGATAAAGTGCCATGCACTATACCTAAACTCAGTCATAGCTTATCTTTAGACATTACCCTGCCGCCAGCATGGGGAGTACTCATTATTATGTTAGTTTATGTGCAGGGGGCATATCATAAATGCCACACCTGTCGCTGTGGCAGTTGAGTGTGCATGCTGTGACCTTTGAACCTTCTCTGCACCATGAACCGAGCAGGTGCTGCGGATCAGGCTACTGTTGCAGCAGAGCACAAGAAAACTATGCTTTTGGCACAGAGTTGCAACAAAGGGGGATCTGATTAGCAGATTACCCTTTGGAGAAGAAATAACCTGCATAATTTTTTGTATTACTAAAAACATTCACAAAAACAGGGCTTTGCACCCTTGCCACATGGCAATTCCTCACACAAAGCTACAACTCCCTGCTTCTGCCCCTTTCCACTGCCCCTTATATTCAGAACAGATTCACTAGAAATAATGAAACATAATTTAAGTCATACAACAATAATTATTCACACAATCCATAAAGAATACAAAAGAAAAAAATCACATTTCACAATTGATCAAAGCTACATATTGTCATCATTAAAATACATAATTTGATAGAGCTACATCGAAACAGTTTAAACAACTAAAGTGCATTCATTCACATATGCATACATACAAGAGATTAAAGCCTACAAAAAGTGCAAAGGTAAAAACCATTGAACACACAAAAGTTAAATCCAGGCCTATGAAGCCAGCTAGAAGCCGCTTCGTTTTGGTCATAAATTAACCAGCATTGAAATCTATATGTCCTCAAAAAAGCCTAAGGATGAAATTTCCCTTACCCATTGTGAGTATTTGTTTTTTTGGTTTTTAGCACCATCATCAGCACCAACCAGTTTCCATGTATATGCTGAGTAAGCAAATCTTCCCCAGGGTGAAATTAACTCAAACAACAAATTACATAAAGCATGAAGTGAATTGCGTGAATAATACTTATGCGTTATTTTGCTGTCGAAACAATTACAAAATTGTCAATTTTTACATCGCATTATTTTGATCATTTTCATCCAGGGTGATTAATTATTCGACCTGTCCAGAAGAAATAGGGGGAAAGATCTATTTAATCAATGATGCCCAACGTTGGTGGAGCAGACATATGTTCAGGACATCTCTGACCTGAAGCAGGAAATGCTGGACGCCCAGCGAGTATGGGGAGCAGAAAGACAGGAGGGCTGGAGCGGAGGGCTGATTGTGGCATGACCATGGAAGAATTGTGGTGGTCAGGCTCCCCCCTCAATGACGCTGACACCACCAGAGGGAGTGAACACCTCCCGAATAGATTAGCTGCAGCGGTAATCAGAAAGCCAAGAGGGAGACAGCAACGTGTACAAAGCGGACATCGCAGAAAGCCATCAGAAAAGTAAATGGAAGGAAGAAGCAGATTTCCAGTACCTGCAGGCACCAGAGATGTTCCCCTACAACAAAGAAGGTAATAGGTAGAACAAGAATACTGGTATGCCAAAAGGGAATCACTATAGCTTCAGAGAAACTCGTCCCAGTATCCATGTCAAAAGAGAGGAAAGCAAGCTAATAACTTCAAACTGTGTTAACGTGATAAAAAGAAGTGCAGAAATCACAGAGAGTGGGAGGAGTAGAATTGGAATACTGCTACCCCGGGAAAAGGGTAAAATCACCTGACAGCCAAAAAAACAAGGAGTGGAACAGAGAAAAAAACACTTGTGTAGTAAAGTCCTGAGAGGTCTCTAGGATAAATCCTACACAACAACTTTTAAAACCTGCTAAGAAAGCGAGAAGGAAACCTAAAAAAGTAGGAAAAAGGGGAAAACAAGACTATCAATTCCATAAGCGAATTACACAAGTGAATTACACAAGTTAATACAGAGGCTAACAAGAAGCCATTTACATGTTGTATATTGACCAGAACATTAACATAAGAGAACCACAGTGCAAATCCACAGCCACTAGGAGAAGGGAGGTATATTACCAAGGAGCTGGGGGTTTCCTCTTTTTTGATGGGGGCCATGTTGATGAGGACCAGAGTGCACAATCAAACAGATTCCACAATACAGCTACCTAGCTTTCACACACCCAGGTCGCAGGTGACCACACCAAATGTTATGGAGATCTGTCTTAAGTCATTTAGACTGAGGTACAGAATCCGGTAAAATGTTCTATATTTTAAATCAATATACACACAGTTGCTACAACAGCATACTAAAAACATGTACAAAAAAATAAAAAACAAGCATTATATCGGACTAACAGAAAATGTTTGACCAATTCTCATATCTACCTTTGCAAGTCATCTATTACTACCACAGAGACAGGAGGTGAGGTTAGTACTGACGGTGAGGGGCAAATCTCAATATGTTAACCCTCTCTATTTTAATTTCAATCTTGTCAACACTTAGTGATGTTTCTGGATCTGGGGGTGAGTGCACGTCCATGGATAAGTCTAATTTGTGTGCTCCCTCAGACCAGTCTTCAGGACACTTCTTGTTGATGGCACCTGGTTGACTTGAATGTCTTAGAACGTGCAATACTATATGCGTCAAACTGTAAAAGATGCTGTATTTCTATAGTAATCCACTGAGTGGCTTCTATTGCGCAATATAGGAATAACAAGAGAAGGTCTAGGTTTACTTTTTCACACTCCTGCATTTTATCACAAGGAGTCTAAATGCAGAAGCTGTGGGTCACCAGATATATCTTAGCTGTACACACTTCAAGAACTATGTTGACGTTTTTTATTATACTTAAGTTGTCACAGGTCTGCCATTTGTAACAATATTACATAATCATGACCTTTCTGATTCATGAAAATCATCCCTATATGAAGCTCAACTAATTAAGCAGGTAAGTGTACATTTCTAGCCCATTACCTTGGCCAGTCTTTGCGTGTCTAGTCCGTTTGAATATTTCAATCGGAGTAATACCACAGTGTATCAGGTCTGGATTCATGTGCCGATCAGGTCTTCACACTTTTTACATGCATCAAATCGAGAAAAGGGAAAAGAAAGAAAAAGGTAAAAAAGCCCTATATTACATCAGCCCGGCGAGTTTCTTTTATATGGCTCTCAGTCTTGTTGGGTGCTTTTTTAGTTGCATATTACAGTTTTAAAACTAGCGCATCTATCGTATAGTTGAAATGGTTACCTGGGATTTCCAATGTCTGCGTAGATTGCAGTTTGCCACGGTTACGCTGCACTATTTGCAATCCCATTGGGGGGTCTCTATTCAGAGCATAGTCCGTCAATTGTCGGTTTCGCTATCTGCGATGTGCAGTTCTATAAAGAGAATATATATTACACATCCACGGTAGTGGCTGTGTAGTTATGGTTAAGTTGCTGTTTCCATAGGAAGAGCACTTTTTGGCGGCTTATAACTCCGCTCCCCCTGGACGAATCCTCACCAAACTTTGCAAAAAAGTATATGGCCCACTCTGAATATTTTTGCAAAGTTTGGTGAGGTTTGGTCCAGGGGGAGGAAGTTATAGGGGGGTCCCAAAACGTCTTTTTTCCCCCATAGACTAAATGGGGGGAAAGTTTGCGCACGCCTACAGCCCAAACCGCTGGATGGATTTTCACCAAATTTGCAGCAGGAGCTTGGCCCCGAAAGTGTGCTTTTGTAAATTTGCTGAGAATACGTCCAGTAGTTTTCTTTAAAAACGACCAAAAAATATGTCTCAACAAATTAGTGATATCTATGTCCGCTCCGCGGTCACACTTCCCTGTTCGCTCCACGGACAAGATACCGATTGGCTAATCTGTAGCATCAAATGAGACGCGTTCACTGATTGGATGAAGAGCGTGAAGTGCGTCAGATTGTTTCGATGTGCCCGCCATCTTTCATTCCTGTTTTAGTGTACACGGCCATCGCCGCTAAACCATAAAACAACATAACATTGCACTTGTTAAACTTATGAAATACTGTCTCGGAAGGTGAGGGTTAATGAGGATGGGATGGGATGGGATGTGGCAGCAGGAAGTCAAAAAGTGTTCGTCACCAAAGTTATACGGTAAATTGGAAGTTGTTGCTCAATATAATGTCCGTAAAGTACAGGCGAAGAATTACTATGTCTGTGTTACAATGTATTTAAAATAATATTGCAGTCAGACTGGCGCCCTAGAGTTTGAAATCTGAGGCAGCCATCTGCAGTGTTTGATGGAGACAGCGGGTCTGGAAGTGTATGGGAGTACCAGTTCTCATGAATGCATTGAGACATGTTGTTGCAAAGTCAGAATGTATTTGGATTCTGAGTCAAGGTCACTTGCATTGCTTTTTTGGTTGCGAGCTCAGTAGGCCCACGCATCCGACTGAACCCATAAGGGTCAATTGTTTTTTGACCTTGAGCAAAAGGGAATAAGGGAAAATTCATTAAGAATGCAGGGAGTGAAAGTTTGCAAAAAAAGACCATTTGATAAGGTTATGCATTCAAAACGTTTGTAAGGCACATATAATATCAGTTCATGAAGATTCTTTGGTGCAAGCACATTGCTGTCTGAGTTTCACAAAGACAATGGAGACGGTCAATATTGTGCAAGTTTGCTTTTGACGACTGTACGCCGGAATGAGATTTAATTTTTCATTACTTGAACATTAATTTTGGCAATGTAACTGAAGTATTATCTTTCTGTGTAGTTGTCATTTTTTTTTTGTTATGGAGAGTGCAGATTTTCAGCATTTGTAGGCTATCACTAGATTCACCCATGTTCAACGCTAATATTTCTTTAAAATGTCATGTATGACCACATAGGTTTGTGTATCAGTTTCCACGTTCTTTTTGTCTATTTTTAAATTCTTTGCTAAAGGTTGGGTATTGATACGTATTTTCATATTTCTGTTATGTTTTCCAAATATTTACATCCTGCCTTACTGCAATTGCTATGGATTCCAGATGCACGTACTCATGACCGGCTGCCTAACCGTGACTGTTTTGTGGGACGATCGCGCAGAACCCATTTGTCCGTACGCTCCAGTGGCGATTAGAAGTAACCTAACATCTTTTATGGTGGACTAGGCTCAAGTTCATGCCGACGTCCTGGAATTCACTGTGCGACCGAAGCGGTTGCTTTATCCAAAATGAATACTTTGTGTATGGGAAAAGAACAATGTGTGCCTCACGATTAACATTTTCGATGATGACTGAAGAAACAAAGTTACAATTTGATTGAACATGGGAATAGTCCGATGGTCTCGGACATTTTATTGTGAAATAAAAAGTACTTTACAAATTGTAAAGTGTTCATGTTTTCTTTTAAAAAACAGTTTATTATTTCAAAATGTGACGTGCTATTTTGTAAGTCGCTGTGTGTTCAGTTTCAGGTTCTGCGTCACGGCACGTAGGTGCTTATGGGCGCATTTGGCTACGCTGGAGAGGAACGTCATCCAAAAAAGGTGTAGAATATCATTAGGGTTGGTTATGTGATGGTCAGGGGCGGCCCATATGATTTAGTGACGTCAGGGCAATTTATGTTAGGCAGATGCAGCAATGGACAAGACTAGTGATTGCGAATTATTTTACAAAGTTTGTAGGAATTTTGTGCACACCTAATATGACAAATTATTTGTGTATTCTTTTGACAGTTTCGAAGAAAAAAAAAAAACATGGGTGGATTTACAATAAATTTGCAAAAGGCTGATTGGCAACGACCAAAAAGCATGGTGTTGGAGATGTGGGACTGTTTTCGTATTTCACAAGTGTCATAATGTAGTTAAAGAATAGCGCTATACCTTTATTGACTGAGGGGTAGGCTGTAGCCATGGGGATTGGGAAGAATGTCAGCGTCATGGTATAAGGTCATGATCCGCACAATGTGGCTACTGGGCATTACCAGAAGGGAGAAAAGATAGGATTAAAGTGGCCATGTCCACCTGGGACTGGCTTTGTGGTAAAGTTCTTCGACATTAGGATACATTTGAAAGGGAAGAATAAAGTGCTTGTGGTAATATGTTAACAGGGTTTCCTTTTTGCTTTTTGCAGGCTACCATGGAAAGCGAAGAGGGACCCTGTATGGAACACCCGCCTTCCCTTTCTATGGTGGCCATCTTGGAAAAGGATTTTGTTTCCTAAACCGGGACGCCACAGGTGTCCCAGTTTAGGACGAAAAATACACTTTTTTAGTAGCACGGGTTACTGCTTTGGAAATCTAGATTGTTAATGGCATTCATCCCCCCATTTTTGGTGTGGAAGGGGGGTAGTGATCCAGAGATCTCGTTATGCACTCTTGCTTCGATTGGGCTGATAACTTGGCCTGCTGGCCCTTTATTCACCGTTACAGTCCCTGGAACGGAGGATGAACGCTACAACATTCCCATTAGCATAACACAAACTGCAAATGGAAATGTTGGAACATCTTATTGTGTCTATGTACTTTACTGAGAAATATAAAGTAGATGGAGTCTATGCGATTTTTTTTGTTATATTTATTAACTGTGAAAGAAGGTTCTTAAAGGAACATTTATCTTGTTTACGGATGGCTTTTTTTTTGGGAGGACAGCTAAGAACGAAAGTTACGGATGGAAATTAGCAAAGAGGCACCAAACAGTAATATGGAGGGGTAGGTGGACGGGGAAAATGTTGTGTGTGTGTGTTATTTGTAAGGTGGGGCAGTGTTTCTCATGCCTCTTCATTACAGCAGTGGTGCTGTTACTTGGGGAGGAGGGATGGCCTTAGCTCATGTCGTTTTCAGATAAATAGTACTTTTTCTAAAAGTATGTACTGTGTACTAGATTGTTAATGGCAGAGTATGAATAGGTGTTGGAGCTGTGCAAGGGAAATGTTGAAGTTGCAAGTTCCTACATCAGTAAAAAATGTAGTTCCACACTGTCCATGAGGCATAGATCTTATTCTTAAGTGTGTACGGGTTCTCGGACACGTCACCATGCTGTACGCCAGCATATGGTCATGTGGCATTCTCCGGAAGGTGTTTACATTATGGTTACGTGCCACTACTAGAAACCTATGAACTTCAGTAAAAAAACTTTGTAAAAGGGAGGTTATGGTTAAGTTGCGCTACTAAAAACCTATCAAATTCAGTAAAAAAAACTAACAGGACTTTATGGTTCCAAGTAAAACCGAAAAACCCTTGAAATTCGCCAGTTATGGTAAGCTAAGCAACCATAACTCGCGCCACCACTGTGCACTGCTAAGACTAACACCCAGGACATCAAAGATGACATCACATGTGCATTTACTTTACATGAAAACTCTGTAGAAGGGATTCTTATTATAATGTTGACCAAAACGTGTCAAGGATCATTGGAACAAATATCAAGTGCTAATTAGTGCATTAAGCAATGCATTGTTATAAATAGCATTCTATTATGAAATTCTATCCAGTATACTAAAGTACTCATGTAGAAACATAGGCATTGTGTGCAGCATACATGATGGAGGTGCAATATTCATAATCTTCCTATGTTGAATAGTGAAATAATAACCGTTTTCTTATTAGAGTTTAGCGTACTGTGAAACATGTGATAAGTAGGTAATAAAACCCACTTACTACATAATTGCATTATTATAGACAAAACACAAAGAGACAACAACACATACAAATATGAGTATATATAAGGAAGTTGAACTAAGGAAAAAAGCAGCAGTAGTAGTAGTAGAAAGTGTTCATAACCAAACTGAAGAACATACTTGAAGGATAAGTCTACAAATATAGTACCTTTTCAATTTTTAAATCCTGACTGTTACTGAAGAAACCTATGTGACCTACATATGTCAGTAAATGAAAAAAAGTAGGAGCCAGACATGTGATGTCATCAGTGATGTCATCAATGACATTTGTGATGTTATTTTGATGTCCTGGGTGTTAGTCCTGAAATTCACCAGTTATGGTAAGCTAAGCAACCATAACTCGCGCCACCACCGTGCACTGCTAAGACTAACACCCAGGACATCAAAGATGACATCACAAATGTCATTGATGACATCACTGATGACATCACATATCTGGGCCACTTGTTTTTGTTCCTTGACATATATAGGCCAGGTGGTTTTGTTCACTGGCAGTCACAGCTTGAATACTTTTTAAAATGTTGGCGTATGTGCCGTCTGTAGACTGGCACATGTTTTCTGTTAATTCTGTGTATTGGAAATGTTGCCAAAGGTTGACATTTCCTAAGCTGCCAACAGTTTTATGGCAGTTTTATGGCAGAGTTTGTGCCCTAAGGTTTTAAAAATAGGTTCACCTTTCACTGGTGTCAATTGAAGAAGATCTCCGAAAACAATAATGCGTTTTCCTCCAAAGAGCTCTTCGTGGTTTGTTTTAAGTACTTCTTGCAATCTGAGATGAATCAAACCCAACATTGGGTTGGAGACCATGCTCACTTCATCTATTAGTAGCATTTTCATTTGTTTCAAAACTCTGCGTAGTTCCATTGCAGCTTCTGTAGAAAGTTTGTAGTAATAGGTGTAAAGTGACACTGCCCATGTTGTAGGCAGCTAAACCTGTGGGGGCAGTTACAACAGCTGACAGCTTGTTGTTTTTCAATTGTTGAAAGAACTTGCTGATGATTTTGATTAAGAATGTTTTTCCTGAACCGGCTTTACCACTGACGTATAGCAGTATAGGTTTGTAGTTTTGGCAAGTACACTTGTTTGTTTTCATTTTGTACACCATGTTCAATTTATGTTGTTACTTCTTGGAAAAGGCTACGCTGCTCATTGTTCCATTTTGATTTCAGTACAGTGGAGTCTTCTGTATCTTCTTCATAGTGAGACATGGTGTTTTCTACTTCTGTCTTAGCTAATTCTGCCTCATTTGCCATTAGTGGCTGTCCCAATGGTTCTTGGCTTCCTGTTACAGAAGGTTGACTACTATCAGGAGTGTCCTTATCTAGTTGGGCCTGGAGTTCTTCTTCGTGTTGCTGTTCATTGTGCACGATTGTTTTGTACTGTGTAAAGTTTACATCTGTTATAGTGCTTTCATTTGCTTTGAAAGCGTCTTCATAGGAGTCATAGATATCTAGTAACTTCTTCTTGAAGTTGAAGCAGGGACATGTGATATAGTTCTTTATGTTGAGGAGTTTTTAATGACAATTTGACATGATTAATTAAGCTTTGTTTGGTAAGTTTCACTAAGCTGCCTTCACAATTTGTCACTCTGTATCTACCTTTGTTTTCATCTGGTTTTATATTATTTTTGTATGTGAAGTTTTGGGCTATGTGGTATAGACACACAGTTTCCAAAGTGGTACTCCTGTTTGGGTAGTATGTGTCAAGTAAATTGTTTTTCAAAATGTCTTGGCTGTTGGGATAATGTTTGGCTATTTGTTTCTATGTCCTCGTATGATTTGAGAATTCTTTTTCTAGATTTAGCAGGACAAAGACTTAGCCATTCTATATTTTCAGATGTTCCATACAAAGCAGTACCATTTAAACAGTCTGCAGCTTCATAGCAGCCACATTCTCTATGAGAGAGCAATTTTATGAGTAAGCTGTACAATTTCTGAGACAGTGTTTTGTCCGATGATAGGTCATCCCAGAGGTCTTGAAACTCTGTTTTTTTCTGCTTTGGTTATGTAGGCTGTAACTTATCATGCAACTGCAGTGGAACTGTCTACAATGTACTGCACATCTATGTTTGCATTCCATAAGAGGGCAATGATTGCATTGTAATTGATAGATTTTGCTTTTTCTGTTCTTTTTATGTAATATGTGTTCTTAGGTGATTTACCTTTAACTCTATGTCTAACTGAAGACATAAAGTTGTTTACTTGACCCGTTGCTATAACTGGTCTAGGGAAACCAAAGCAGCATTTGGTGTAGTATTTCCCTTTTTTTTTATTTGGGACAACAATATTTCCCACATTGGTGTCTTTGAAATTGTAAAATTTGTGCCTGAAGGTCACTATTTGTTGTTTGTGAAGGAATTTCACAAGTGACATATTTTTCGATAAACTGTAAAACAGTGGCATCACTGTCTTCACCAAATTTAGGAGCATCTTTAATCCATAAAAGCATGTGGCTATGTGGTGCTCATCTGGCTTGGTATTCTTTTCTCCGAAAGAAGTGTTACACTACTCCGAGGTGAGGAACAATTTTATTACAAATAAAGTCTAGCATAGCAATGAAGCGATGATGGAAATATCTTGAAACATTAATGGGATCTAGAGAGCAGAGTTCTCCAGGTGTTAGTAGGTCTATGTTTGTTTTGTTTTTGTTTGATATGCGTAGGAAATCATATAAATCTTCCCATGCATATTCTGCACAACTTATTGTAACAAACCAAGTGGTTTCTTATCATACAACGTACATCTCCATGACGTCGGAACCAGTATTCTTCTGTAACACGCATGTTTGCTAACAGATTTGTAATGCTCGATTGTAGAACCTCATCTTTTTCTTGCACTTTTTGTAGTAATTGCGTAGCTGACATATTTTGAAAATGGGTACCCGATTTCAATGTGTGTGCAACTCCGTAGCATAGAGTTGCTAGTTCACTTTCAAAGAGTAGATGGAATATGTATCCACATTTTGTCTAAATTGGATCTTCAGAATACATTCGTAATGAGCGGTATTCTGATGCTGTTATCTGAGTAGGTCTATCATCGTACCTTTCTCCTTTCCCAGTAGGAAACAGTAGAGGAAAGGCATGTGCTTCTATACTTTTTTCGCCCCATTCGCTGATTGGTGATCCTTTGGTTTGTCGCATTTGGTACGTTTCTAGTGCATCATCTATGGTGTCTTTAGAGTGTAATGGATGAATTGTATAATGGTCTAAACTATTGGATACTGTAGCAGGATCTAGAAGTTTAAATTGACCAGTTTCTGGTGACTCTTGAATTATTTCAGTTGTTCCCCTTAAGTTTTCTTCAATATTTATTTCTTTGTAGTACTCAATATTGTCTTTTAGATATTAGAAAGCTTGCCTAACTTTATGTAAGTCGATGAGTTGTTGCCAATTTATTTTGTCTTTTGTAGGTACACCATTTACTAAGACATTTAAAGATTGATCTATTGGATGTTGCACTCCCAGAGTGTGTACATTTTCTTTCAGATCAAAATGGCAAATAAACTACTTTGCCATGAATGCCTTTCACTAATTCAGAGGGAGGTAATTTTGCTGTTTTTGGTTGAAGGCGTATTATTGCTTGAAATGGGTGCACTGTTTGAATTATGATGCTCTCATATAAATTGAGTTGTTGCAGGGGTTGTGGTAGTGGGAATAATTAAAGTTATTTGTGATAGCACGTGAAGGAGTTTGGTTGTTGTCAAGTTTTGTAGTGCAGTAACTGCAAATTATTAAGGGGTCAGTTATTTCGTATTTGTTTTCTGCTATAAGGTAGAGAGCTAATTCAAACCATTTGAAATCTTCATTGTCTTCTACTTTGTGTGTTACATCTATAGTTTTTGTGTTACTTTTATAAAAAAGTACTGCGGCAACACACACACACACACACACCCACACATGGTTTGGTACTTCAGCGAATGTACTTTAAAATTGTATTATTTCATTTTTGTATGTGTGTAGTAGAAGGTTTCCATTTGTACAATTGTTCCTAGTCTGTTGTAAGGCTATTGCATTTTGTAAGTGGCTTTCACTTCCAAAATATTTTCTCTGGATATGCTCTATTTCTTCGAGTAGGTCTTTGGCTGTACCATGTAGAAGATTGTTATTTAATTTGCCTCATGCTGAAGCGGGACTTTTAGCATAGTACAGTTTATGGACTAGATTTATGGAAGGTGCTTTTGCAAATAGGTCCTGAAATGCAGGCTAATGAATGTCCTTGTAGTCCTGTGTATTTGCGCACTGGACATGTATCCATATTTTGTAGTAGTTCCATTTTGAATTTGTCTTTGCCCTTCACATACTGATTGAGGAACTGGCGTAAAGATTTGAAAGATTTTTTGTCAATGTTACACATTGACGTGCATGGCCATTTGTAAACTGGCTGTTTTGGTTCGGATGGAGAGGTGATCCTGAGTTTTCTGGGGATATTTTTAAAAGCAGCATTTCTTGTTCTATTATGGCATTAGGTTTTTCATACCCTCGTCCACTGCTATGTATGGCAATTGTGTTTGTTTGCTTTTGTTTCTATGCTTCTTCATCGAAATATGGTTCTGTGCTCGTGGCGTGACTCCATTCACCTCCACAGATATTTAACAAGTTATTTTTGTTGACATTCCGTTTACTGAGAAGTCTTTTTTCGTAGTTTAGTAGCTAGTTTTGTTATTGGTTTCATTCTGTTTAACACTAAAATAAATAACTTCCTTTTGAGAAGGATTGCACTGTCTATGAGAGCTTCTAAGATTAATTTTCTACGATAGGTTTTAAGGGTTGTGCATGATTTCTCTTCTGTTTAAGATTCTGAAGGTCTCTGTGGCAGAACATGTTTTGTAAAATATTTTTTTTGTATGGTTACTTGCCACTACATCAAGATTTATAAGAGCAGTGTTAGCAGTAGTGGTAGCTGAATTCGGGTTTATCACTCTGTTCTCGTTTTACATTTTGAAAGAGGAGACAAAGTTTCTGTACTGGAAGCTTGTTTTGTTTCACAACATGACTGCATTAGATGTTTTGTTTGAACTTTTCTTTACCAATTCTGCTAGAGATGGATGCTTATTTTGAACACTTATTTTGATTTGCTCTACTTCTGCGTTGCTTTCTACAGACTTGCTTTTTGGTAGGCATTCATTGGGGTCTGTTGGAAAAAAAGAAGGTATGGGTTAGGCTGTTCTGCAATGTATGTATGCTGTGTGCATGAGTGTCTGAGTATGATGGTAAGGATGTATGTGGAGGTGTGCAATTGTGCAATGGGCAGCTACAACTAGTTGGGAAGGCTATTCTTGTATTTGTGTGTTACTATACTGGGATTCAGATGACAATACAAAGTAAGCTAGTGGTGAGGAGAAGCACTAGTACTAAATCTAATGGTATAGAATTAAAACAGTTCTTTGTTCTGCAATACTAACATTCTGGGGGCTGATTCATGAACTTTGTGCGCTGAAAAATGGGGATTTGTATGCCATTCTGCCCGCAAATTACTGTTGAACAAATGGTGATTTGGGGGCAGAATGCCGCAGGAATCCCCATTTTTCGGCGCACAAATTTCATGAATCAACCCCGCAGTGTGTTTGAGTAACAGTTAGAACATTATGGTAGTATTGTACTTATTTTTTTTGTTTGGAATGGGTATGTTTTTTCTGAGTTGTTGTTTGTACTTCAGATGCTGCTGCTTTTCAGGAGAGTGGTCTTCACTGCAATTCTAAATGAAAGACGTTAGTCATTTCGTGTGTTTACAGCACTGTTATTAATTTAGATGTTGATTTGTATGTTTTTGTAGTAGTATTGTTGTTTGATAACTGAACATAGTGTGTGCATGCAGTTTCATTTGACTATGTGCAGTCTTTATATTTTACTTACAATCTGTTAGTTGAACATGCTTTCCAAATGAATAGAATACTAAGCGTATGAAACTCACTTGGTTTCTTAAGGCTGTGTTATTGGATGTAAGGAGATAGAAGAAATAACCATATACTTATTTTGCTATTTTTATAGGGTAAATGGCAGAAACTGTATAGAAAAGCATGGAATGTATGCATTTTTGAAGGTGTGGGTAATAAAGCAGAAGGATGTGATGTAGAGGCAGTGGTGTTATTCCAGCTGGGAGCTTTTCTAATGATAGTGTCTATCTGTGTGAGTGTATAAAGATGCATGAACTCATCTTGGCTGTGTGTAATTTTATAATACACTACTACGTGTTTTTCTACAATTATACTGTTATTTCTCCCATCTTTTAATATTAAATTACACTTTTTTAGATAGCTGTGTGTGTAAAAAAATGATTTAGATTGCAGACAGGTTTGGAAGTGACAGTTGATTATAGCAATTGGGAAAAAAGACAGTACATTCATTTTATAGGTTATACAGGTTAAGTGGCAGTTACCCTGTTTATATGCATTGTTTAAGAGTTGTACATGTGCTGTGTAGAAAATATGCTTACCTGTAGTTTGTATTCATGCATGTGGATATGCATGCAGCTTCAAGTAGAAATCTTGGAGACTTATACAGTAGTTTTTGTAGTAGGTGCTTTCCAATGACATGAGACTTGTATACAGAGTGATCAACAGTACATTTGAAGTGCTGAACTTGATGATAGAGTTAGATGTAGAGGTCTTGGATGTGATTGGTGGATGGTTGTGTGACTGCTTAGCTGTATCCAATGAGGTGAGGGAAGGGCACAGAGAGTGAAGTGGAAAGGGTAGAAGGGCTGTGTGTTAGGCGCTTTTCAGACACTGCGGCTGTCCGCGGACAGAGCGTGCCACATCCGGGGTTTTCCAGCAAATCCAGCATGGAAAGGGGTCTGTAGGGATTAGCCAATCAGGTGTTGAGGTTGTGGATTTGTGCTGAAAGAGGATGTGTGCAGTCAAGAGGGCAGAGGTGGAGAAACTCAGGGTGTTGGTGATTGGAGATATGTTTGTGCATGGTTTAGAGCAGTATGCTAAATGCAGGAATGTGGCAAAGAATTTTTATGTTAAAGGAGTGGAGGTGGTGTGGAGCACTGTGCCTGATTGCAATGTACAGGGAATTGTACAAGTTTTTGATGATATGGGTAGGATGAACTGTCCCCATGTAATAGTTTTGCACTGTGGTGCTTTGCATTTGGACTATGTCAGTGCCCCTACTTTGTTGGCAGATTTGGAACACTTGGTTCAGGCAGTAATGAAAGTCCTTCCAAATGCCAAAGTTATTTTTTCTGGTTTGTACCTAGGTCAATATGGGACAATAGTTCTGTTTTTTGTCCTCAGCAAAATATTGCTAGGTGTGCAATCAACCGGGGCATGTTTGCTTTCATGCTTAGAGATGGTATGTTCTTTTGTAATAATGAGACCATTGATTCTAGTAATGCTGTTTATTTTAAAGAAGATGGCATTTCTTTATCTTTTATGGGAAATGCCATGCTGTCTTGGAATATAAAGGGTTGCTTTGGAGAAGCGTATGTGAAGATTTTAGGAGTAAGGTAAGAAAAAATAAATAAAAAATACAAAATAACAGGTGTCTCTCAAGCATCTGCAAAAAAAAATAACAAACATCTCTTTTCAGAGCCAACCTCAAAGGGGAGACAAATGGGGTACATTATTTAAATTTAAATTCATCACGCTCAAATTTTTCGATATGTCTGCGGACATGGCGGTTGTCCGCGGACACCGCGTATTACATATGGGGATTTTGGGGTTGAGAGGCATGCAAATGAGAATGAGCAGAGCAAGGGATTGGTTAATAAGGTTTACTGGATGTGTTGTGTAAGGAGAGAGTTTTCAGAAAGTACTTTACCTGAGAGAAGAACAGATAGATATGGCTGTGTGTTTCAGGAAACAGATTATCTGGATTTTGGGAGACTCATGGATACATTGCTTGGAGGTGCATGCAGAACGCTGTGGAGTGGCTGCAATTCTTGGAATCCCTCATGTAGAAGTGCACTGGCATGGAGTGCGTGGAATGAAGTGGTTGGATTTGGGATTTGGTACCGCTCTGTGCTACTTTGGAAACACAGCCTCATCCACACATAATTATTATTCATTGTGGAGGGAACAGTTCAGGACATGTGTCTGGAATTTCTTTGCAATTTGCAATGAAAGAAGGACTTGGGAAGGTCATGGACATGTTTCCAAATTCCCAAGTACATTTTTCTCGTATTGCGCAGAGACAAATATGGCTGCGTACGTCTTCATTTGGTCCACAAATGGAGAAAGCGATGCGCAATATCAATAAGGCTGTTTGTGCCTTTTTAAGAGATGTTGGCATGTCCTCTTTTCACAATGAAAATATTATGTTTCATAGCAGATACATTTTTCGTAGAGATGGAGTACATCTTACTTATGCTGGCAATCACATTTTTCTGTGAAATAAAGAAAATGTATTGCAACCTTTTTTGTAATTACATGAATACATTTTGCAGGAGGTGTTAATCATTTGAAATTTTTGAAACACAAAAAACACCACCAAAAAGGCTCTTTTCAGAGCCACCACGTCTTCCCATAGAAAAGTGCAATGGTTGTGATAGGGCAGCACCCCCAAAAAATAAATGTGCACAGGGCCTTGCACTATTTATTTGTGACTTCTATTTTTAAACTGTGAAAGGGGGCTCTGAAAAGAGCCTTATTTTTGGTTTTCGTTTTATTGTTTTTTAATTTTTTTTTTAAACACGACACACAAGGAAAAGGTGGGGAAAGGAGGGTATGGAAGGGACACCAACCACGGGGATAAGAAAGGGCAGGCGGAGATAGGAAGATGTAGGATGGGCCTTATTTAGGTACGCAGCAGACCTTCATATGCTCCTTGACCGCAGTCTCGAAAGCACTCCGAAGATTCTCCCCCCTGCAGAATACTGTATCGCCGTACATACACAATATTGTGACCCTCGAAAAGGTAAGGGTCAACAGCATCATGAATGGCATGTGAGGTAGCTGGAGGGATGCGCTGTCCCACAGGAGTGTCTCTTGTGGTGACAGGAGCGGAAACGGAGGATGTTGTAGAGGAACTCAACCTACTACGTCTATCACAAGGTACAACCTTGCGAATAGCCCCACCATGGAACGTCTTTAGGTGTCGCTTCATGGATGTCGTACCAAAGCTGTACGAACTAGGCCTCCCACGACTCAGCACCATTTTGCACTGATTGCAGGTGGCCTTATTCGCACATGCTTTTGGCACTCCATCAAGAGTGGTAAACAACCGCCACACCCAAGACTCACGGCGAGTGTTGGTAGTAGGGACTTCCACTACCTCATCCTCTTCATCCATCTCCTCTACATCCTCACGCCTGTTCCCCTCTGCAGGCCCTTGGGGAGGTGGTGGTAGTGGAGGGGAGGGGATGGGGGTGCTGATGCAGGTAAAGCAGCCATGGTCGCCATCTGGTAGACAGCAGGCAGAAGTCACCAGCAATGCAAGCTGTCAATGCAGGTCTGAAGCAATGCTCTGTCAGGTAGCCAGAAGCACAATGAAGAGCAATTCTAGGGTGTGGCCTTTTATAGGGGTGCTGGTGTGCGTGGACATCCGGGATGTCCGCGGACACTTCGAACACCAAAAAAAAGACTCAAAAATTTCCAAAAAGTATGTAGATCGCCAGGGACATTGTCTGGGACATGTGCAATGGTGAACCCTTACTGTAAAATACTTTGGATTGTCCAGAAAAGTACTTTGAAAATGGTCTGGGTCCCGGACAGTGTCCGCAAATCAGGACACATGCTCAGCGTGGGTGCAGTCACATGATGATGTCACAAACACGTTCGCGAATGGGACAGCTGTCTGCAGGACACCAAATGTGCAGGGACGGTTGTGCGCATGCGCACGGGTGTACTACAGACAGTGTTCGGGTCCTCAAACTAATTAAAAGTGTGACACACGTGCGATGGACAGTTACGGACCGGCGCAATGTTCGTAGGACCTCTGGGTGTGGTGCGCCTGTGCGTAAATGTTCTATGGACAGTGTGGACACTCATTTTAATTACGAACAGGTATTTTGTCCTTAGGACACCCCCATTTTGGTTAATTGCGGACATCCTGGACATAGGGTGTGTTCTAAGAACAGTTCTATTTTGATTGTGGACAGTACGGACAGGTATAGTGTTCTAGGACACCTCCATTTTGGTTAATTGCAGACATTCTGGACATCAAGTGTGTTCTAAGAACAGATCCATCTTGATTGCTGACAATACGGACAGGTATAGTGTCCTTAGGACACCTCCCATTTGGTTAATTGTGGACATCCCAGACATCGAGTGTGTTCCAAGAACAGTTCCATTTTGATTGCAGACAGTACAGACATGTTTAGTGTCCTTAGGACACGTCCATTTTGGTTAATTGCGGACATTCCGGACACCCACACTGTCCGTGGACACCCTAGTTGCCTTTAAATTTTTTTTTTAAAAAGACAACATTTATGAAAGAGAGGGGGAAGCAGAAACTGACACAAATATAGGGGAATTAGGGGTTTGGAGAGGATGGATGGGAGGCAATGAAGGGATGGAAGTCTCGTCATAACGTTTTTCTTGGTGGTGAGGGTTTGGGGATAGTTGACTGGGACATGGAGAGGGGGAACAGGTACATGTGGGACAATGATATTTAATATTTTCTTTTATGTGTTCCTCCACAAAATGTTTTAAAAGATTGAAATTTGCCATTAGCATATCCATTTTTTGTTCCGTGCGCTGGAGAGCATTTTCTAATGTCTCTTTTGCTATGTTATTTTCACTGTTTGTATGGTCTGTTAAAAAATCAATGTGTTAAGTACACAAAGTAATGATTATTAATTGGCTTATATAGAGAAGTGTCTACAATTAGTATCACTGTCTTCACTCATTTCATCACGTGGGAAATTTTCTTCAAGCCATTCCAAAGTACATGACATTTCTGTGTAAAAAAATAAACATTACTTTTAGCTTACGTAATAAAAAAAGTCAGACCCTCCAGAAAATTGCGGCATAAAATGGAAAATTTTGCGGCACAAAAAAGAAAACATTTGCGGCACACAATGCGTTTTTTGCGGCATTTTCTAACGTTGAAAAATATATCATTTAACATCTTTTTTAGAATAAAACCAAGTAATTGCAAGGCTTTTGTTAGTGAGGAACAAAATGTTGTGTTCTGTCTGGCCACGCTCTGTAGGACAGCCAGGTCGAGTCACCACAGCCTAACATTTTGGATTGTGGTGGGGGAGGGGGGATATTGCCTGATCGGCTCCATGGAAATGGTGCTGCGCCACTACTTCCAGCAGACAAGTGGAAAGCAAATAAACAGATAGGCTTGAATTCAAAAGTGTAAACCTGGTTGAAGCCCATAGGTTTGCTTTTCGCTTGTCCTATGACCCCAGGAGAGAGGGGGAACAACTCTACACTTCTCCATGGAAGGAATCCATGAGGCCCAAGACACAGGGGCAATGCAGTGGCAGTAACTGCAAGCCCATAATACCTAGCCAAACAATGAACTCTCTTGGGTGGTCATCATTCCTTGGTTATGCCACACACACATGGTGACTTAACACACCCACAAACAGAAATGAAACATCACAACACTACCAGGGGTCAAGTCCTACAAATTAAAGTGGGGGGGGACTCATCAACAAATGCAATGGCATGTGATGTCATCAGAAACTAGCATATCAAGGTGAAATATGCATATATCATTAAATTGGCTTTGCATAACCACCAAAATTGCACAGGACGAATGGCATTTGCCTTTCATAAATTTAAACACCCAATTTTGTGCGTAATTGGTGTCATACAGCCCAGCCTTGATTGAAGGCTGGGCTGCATGATACAAACGCTCGTAGCGGTATTCGTTTCAAATTGCTTTAAAGCAATTTGAAACAAATGCAGCTACGAGCTTTTGTATCATGCAGCCCAGCCTTGAATGAAGGCTGGGCTGCATGATACCAATTGTAGACGAGCGTCAGAATGCATCAAGTTTATGCTTTCTTTTCCGGCACTCGACAGGACTTTCCTGTCGAGCGCCAGTAATGAAAACAGTCCAGTGGCCTCTTTGGGTGCTCCGAGTTGGGGGCAGTTGAGTGGACAGGCCAGTGCTTACCTAGCTACGCTTCACCAACTCTGTCAGCTTGGCAGGGCGGGGACTCAAAGAGCCTTGGAGGTGCCTGGGGTCACAGCCAAATGCTGTGCATCTCCCAGGCCTGCGTGACCCTCCCCCAATCCTGGGCCTGCAAAGCACAGCCAGAGGTGTTAACACTCAAGCTGCTGCAATCAGCAGTCAGCTGAGTTCGCTCTAAATCATTAAATGAGTGCGAAAAAAGACACACTAAGCTAACGTGTCTTTTTCGCGCTCATTTAATGATTTATAGCGGCAATTGCGGGAAATGGCAAATTTTGCGATTTTTTGGCAAATCGCAAAATCGCCATAAGGTGGATGGTCTGGAAAGTTTAAAAATATATAAGAAAAATTAAGTTTACTTACTAGTTTCTGGTAAGTTTTGTTGTTACTGTTGTGTAGGTCTGCTGTTGCTTCTTGCTGTGCAGTTTCTGTGAGGTAATTATGTTGGAGGCATATCTTTTTTGTTTTGGTATATTCCATTTTTAGTACGTATGCTGTTTAAATGGACGGTTGACGCGTTACATATATAGGTTCCACTTCTTTTTAATTATTACATATAATGTGTTCATGTGTTCCTTTTTGAACTTGTCAGTGTTTATATGGCATGATGGAAAAATCTAAGATACCCCCTGAGTTTTTGGGTAGTGTTGATGTTGTCCGCATCTGTCCGTGGACATACGCATAGCCCGCAGACATCAAATCACTAGGAGGGGGGTTCAGTAAATTCTATGTTACATGTATATAAAGTAAGGGAATCCTAGTAAACATCTATCAAATTCACACTATGTTTATGTATATTCAGTAAAAAAAAAAACTTTGATAAAGGGTGGTTATGGTTAATTCGAGCTATTAAAAACCTATGAAATTCAGTAAAAAAAAACTTTGTTAAAGGGACGTTATGGTCCCAAGTAAAACCGATAAATGCCTGAAGTTCACCAGTTATGGTAAGCTAAGCAACCATAACTCGTGCCACCACCGTGCATTGCTAAGATTAACAACCAGGACATCAAAGTTGACATCACACATGTCATTGATGACATCACATGTGCATTTACTTTTCATGAAAAGGCTGTACATGGGATTCTTATTATAATAATGACAAAAAAGTGTCAAGGATCATTGGAATAGATATCATGAGCTATGTGGTGCATTAAGCAATGCATTGATATAAATAGCATTTGATTATGAAGTTCTTTACAGTATACTAAGCTACTCATGTATAAACATAAGCATTGTGTGCAGCATACATGATGGAGGTGCAATATTCATAATCTTCCCATGTTGAATAGTGAAATGATAAATGATTTCTTATTAGAGTTGTGTGAACTGTGCAACATGTAATAAGTAGCTAATAAAACCCACGTACTACATAATTTCATTATTACATACAAAATACAAAGACTCAACAACACATACAAATATGAGTATAAACAGGGAAAGTGAAGTACACAAAAAAGCAGCAGTAGAACCAGAAAGTGTTCATAACCTAACTGATTATCTTTATGCACAGAAATTATTGCTCTGCTTCAAACCTACTACTTCCCTATATATAACTATCACATGATGTGACTGCACCCTAAAGAAAGTAATGCAAATACAAATCTGAGAATATCCAGAGAAAGTACAGGAATACAAAAACAGCAGAACAAAAAGATAGTGTTGATAACCTTACTGATTGTCTTCATACACAGAAAGCATTGCTATCTTTCAAGTGAGTATTTTCCCTATGTATATGTTTCATATGCTGTGAGTGGACCCCAAGTGAATTATTGTAAGAACATATTTGAAGTATAAGTCTACAAATATAGTACTTTTTGATGTTTTTGTTCCTAACTATTACTGGCCAAGATATATCACTAAAAGAAAAAAGTCTTTGCAATGCACGGTGATGGCACGAGTTATGGTTGTTTAGTTTACCATATCAGGAGAATTTCTGGGGTTTTTTGATTTTACTTGAAACCATAACGTCCCGTTAACAAGTTTTTTCTTTGAATTTCAAAGGTTTTTATTAGTGCAACTTAACCATAACGTCCCCTTAAAGTTTTTTCATTGATATATTATATTCTAAAGCAATATGGCTTAAGCACTTACTTCAAAGTAGTTCTTCGATGCCCTATTAATCGCTTTATCGGTCAGGCAATAACTGAGTGATAGTTGGTCACGTGTTTTATCCTTTTCGCTACAATGTTCGGCCGCTCTACATTCGTACTTAATAGTGGGCTAACAGATGCCATTTTGTGTGTCCTGATTTAGTCCCTTTTCACAGCAGACGCAGCACAAGTATGCATTTTTTATTTGCCAACTCATTATTGCGTTTTTCACACTTACAACACTAGTGATAATGAGTGATGGTGAGATGTCTCATTTTTTATTTTTTTATTCCTATTTGTCTTATCTAGCCATCATCTCCCTTTTCTATTGGTGGCTTTGTCACATCTGATATCATTCTAAGATCAGATACCTAGCCATGTTTCCATTCCTATTGATGTCGCAGCTTCTTTTGTCTGATCAAAGTACGATTGCTATTTAGCTTATCTTATTTGTGGGACACATGTCTATGTTGGGGTCTAATCCCTATTTTTGTTATTCTAACTGGATCATATAGCTGGCAAACACTTTCTTTCCAATAACAGCTGCATTATCTTGGCAAGAGCCCTCATCCAGTCCAAACTGGACTATTGCAACGCCCTCTACATCGGCTCCAATGAGTATATTACCAGAAGAATGCAAACTCTCCAAAATAATGCCCTCAGAGCGGCCTTTGGCATAGCTAGGAGAGTGCACATCTCTGGGATCAGGCATCAAAAATGACTGGCTATCTACCAATGCCAAAATCCAGCTAAAAACTGCCTCGCTAACTTACAAAGCTCTGAACAATGGTGCACCTATCTATCTCACCAAGAGATTCCACAGAAGAACATCAATTAGGACCACATGCCTAGCTAACACCAATTGCCTCACCATTCCTAGATTTAAATTATCGAAGGTTGGGGGTAGTAGCTTTGCTATCAAAGCTGCTCAACTCTGGAATTCCCTGCCGCTCTCACTTTGTGTGGATCAATCATACCTGAAATTTAGGCTTGATTGCATTAATTGACTCAAGACAAATGACCATTGAGGACTCTCACTCTTCCGACACTGTAAATAATTTGAAAGCTTTTGAAACATGATATATGCATAATATCTTCATGTGTGTATATATTCTCTGCATGTGATAACCTGTATCTCCAACCTTTGCCTTATCTTTGTTCCTTCTATTTGCCATGTGTAACCTACTGTTGTGATCTAAGCTGCAAGCCTTCTTATAACCACTGTACCCCCGGGTCTGACACGCAATATAAATAAACAAAACATATGTCAGAGATGGCCTGCATCTATGTCCCGTACCTGCTCCATTAGTATAGGCACTTCAGTATGGACTAATGAATAAACAGAATCCACACAATTGCGATGTTAAAGCCTTTAACAAAATTTAGATCATAAATCAATTATTGTTCCAGTTTTCTTAACTTCAAATCTTTGTCACCTCCACGAGGGTGGGCTTGAACCATTTGTATAATAAACCAGTAGCTATCTTTGTGGCTATGTTTAGCTTGTTTGTAGTGTGCCACTAAGGGTTTGTCCACGGCTGCATTTTTAAAAACACACGAGCGATGCTCGCATATTCTTTGGCGTACTCGACTTTTTGTTTTACCACTATAAAAGCAACCCACAAGGGCAGTTTATACCATATATAGCCCACTTTGTCTGACAGTTCATACATGTTTTTAGCTGCCAAATGCGGCTGTTGAGTTCCATCTCTTTGAAGTTACTAGTGAGACGGCACACTGAACAGTTGCCACACTCAAAGTGGCTGCTTACCGGAGGCAGATGCCAAAGAGTGGTTTGCGCAGGCTGTTAGGCCTTTGTCAGTGCATATGTGTGTACTAGTGTGTCTCGTAGGTTGGGCATTTCTTTGAAAGCAAAGACCGGTTTGTTAATTTGGAAATCCTCAGTGTAGATCATCCCCCAATTCTTAAGGATGCTCTTACGTAAATCATTTCTGATAGGTGAAAAAGAGGTTACACATGTAATTTTGTCCTCCTTTGTTTTTTTCTGTTTGGTGAGGCAATTCTCTCCATTTACATGGCGTGCCCATTTCAATGATCTTTGAATGGTATGGGCAGGGTATCCCCGTTCTTTTAATCTCGTAGTCAATTGTTTGCTGTTGGCCTCATACTCCTCCATAGTACTTCAATTACATCTAATACGTAGAAACTGTCCGAAAGGCAGGTTTTCACGTAAACACTGTGGGTGAAATCTATCAAATTAAAGAAGTGTGTTCTTGTCCGTCGGCTTTTTAAAGAGGGTGGTGCCAAGTCTGCTGTTATCAGATCTAGATATCTCTAGGTCTGAAAAGGCTATCCTCTCTTTGTTAAAGGTCATACTAAAGTTGATAGAGGTTCCTGTTTGTTTAACCATTCCAGGAATGCCATTAGTCTGTCATTTCCACCACCCAAGAGCATGAAAACATCATCAATATAGCGATGCCATGATTTAATCTAATCCTTGAAGGGATTATTATTAGCATATATTGATCTGTTTTTAAGTTCATCCATAAACAGGTTGGCCAAGTCTGGGGAAAACATCGTACCCATACTTGTGCCATGCTGTTGCTGGTATAGTATGTTCCTTCAAGGAGGAAAAAGTTGTGAGTCAAGGCCACTCTAATACATTCAGCAATGAATTCAGAAGGAACCATTCGATTTGCTCTTCCCCCCCACCCCCCCCCCCCCCCCCAAGTATGCATGCATAATCTGGATGCATCTCATCTGTGGAATACTGGTGTTCAGACATGCCACGTCTGGCGTTACAAGAAAATCTTCTACATGAATCTCAAGATTATCTATTATTCTAATTATGCAGGTTGTATCCTGTACTGTGGGATATATTGACCAACTCTGCTATGCTATGCGGCACACCCTGCTTGTTATGGGGAAAGAAAGGGCAACAAGGGCGGCAAAAACCCTTGTGCGCGCCAAAAACCTACAAAAACCATGTGCTTCAGCACACAAAAAGAGGGATGCGCAACCTTCCACCCATGGTGCATGTGCGGTGGAATAGAGCACACCCTGCAGAAATGTGCCAGTGGGCCCCATGACCAGCAAACAGAGTGCAGAGAGAGAAGCAGAACTTTGCAAGTGAAACCCCAAAATGTGCCTACAAATGACATCTGCTTTGTTGCTAAAAACTCCAAAATGCCTATAACACAACACTTCTCAACATTCAAAATCTTGCTTGGTGCTAAAATTCATTTATCTAATGAAGTATTGTGAAACATACAAAGTCCTAATGTGAAGAGCAAAACATTCTTCATGGATTTTCTGAAAACTGACAGACCATGCCAAAATCTGGGTGCAGTAGCCTGGGCTACCTGAATGACAGCTGTAAGATGAGTTACTGATGAAACTTTAAAGTGAGCTAAAACTAAAAGTCTGCTGGGTTAGAAAACATAAAAAAAAGGATTGTTTGCAAAAAGGAATACAGATCGCAGTTGTGTTTTTAATCCCACCGTTTTAAGGCTAAGAAAGTAATGTATTTATGTTTGATGCAACAAATTTGGTTTTTCTGGATTTAAGAAGTTAATTAGACTAGCTGAGCGGCAAGAACTGGAAAAGCAGGTTTTTCTCCTAGGAGGAGGGCCTTCCTCTCAGTCAAAACTCACTGGGAGATGTTAATTGTGGGGTGGAACAGACTCTTGTCTACAGAAAGAGAAGGAACAATGACAAGCCTTTGAGCCCAGGAAGCGGAGGTGTGAAGGTGGTCGTAAAATCTCCTGGAAGGAGCCTCCCCCAGGGAGAGGGATGCACTGGACTCCCAGGAGAGACAAAGGGGTGGAGACAAGCGACCATCTGCTGTTAAGAATGTACAATGAACAATTTTTTAAAAGACTCATAACTTGTTATTCAAAGTGGTGAAAAATATAAAAAGGACAGAGTTGTAAATTTAATTTTTGGCTGCACGTGTGCAGAGATGGTAGAACTGTGTGACATGTTCTGGACATGAATGGAAATATATGTGGTTTTATGCACAATGTATTAATGTTAGAATGGTGAAAATGTACACACACATCCTTATGTTAAACACACACATTTGTGGAAATTTGCATACAATTTGGAAATTGATTTCATAGCGAAAAGGAAAAAAATTCTGTAGAAAGTTGAGACAAGATCCCACCGCTGCAGGGTTTTGAGGAATAGACTCACCATAAAATATGGCATCTTTGTGTGTGATTTGTATAAAGGTGACCAATGTGGAAATGTACATTTAGTATCAAATCTGATTTTGAGAACAGTGGCTAAAGGGAGGTCTCTGAGCACTGTAAAGCAATCTAATCAGGATCGGGTGTCGGAAGCGGCCTCTGCCTCTGTAGGAATCCCTGGAAAACTTTGAGAGAGGTGCGGTTCCATGTCAACCCTCGCCCTTGAGGTCCTTTCCTCAGATCCTGTTTCCTGCAGTTTCGCAAGTCCTGCGAGTGTTGCGAGAAGCTGTGAGGAGTCAGGAAAAGCAAGGAAGCTGAACTGCGGTACCTTTCCTGCTTACTCGCTGTGCGGCGGCTCCCGGCGGCGGCTGCTCCCGTAGACTAATTGGCTGCACTGCGTGTCTTCTGCCGTCGGGGCACCGTTCGGTGGAGCCCCCCCCGGAGAGGAGTCTCCCCGAGGGACATGCATCGGAATGGTAAGGCATCAGAACAGAGCAGGCGGAGCAGTGCTATCGATCAGGGTTAGCCTGCATCATAGCGTAATACTCACTTGGCTCCTGTATTTCCACGTCCCCATGGGCTCCTACTCCCAGGAGGAAGGCGAGACCAGGGGGCAGGAGGGGGGTGAGCGGTTTGGCCCCTGAGCTGGGGAGGATTATAATACACTCCGGCCCGGCAGTTTGTGCTAGTGGTGGCCCCGCCTATTTTAGCACAGTGCTTAGAACGGTGCTTTACTCCTGCTCTGACCCTGAGGATAAGGGGAAGCAGTGAGCACGTCCCGGAGACTACGGGCTGCGGCCTTTGATCCGGGTTCTTAGTTCACAGGTGTCCCACCCTGACGCCTGGGGGTGCCGGAAAATGGCGGTAGACCTGCCTATCTTCCTAGGGTGGCATAAGGGAATATTCACTCTTCCCCTTTAACCCTAGTACTCATTAACACTTTTGCCTTCCTAGCATCACAGTATCCCCATAAACAAATAACTGAACGCAAGTGAGCTACTCCACAGATATGCAGAGGGGGGAAAAGAGCTCCCCACTCAATGTAAATCTATGCAAAACTAAGGCTCTGCCAGTACAGGAACCTATGGAGCCCCAGAAGAAAGGGGGTAAACCCAGGAAGAATGATAAACATGCTCAACCGGTGGCGCAGGGGCCATCACTGAGTTCTTCCCTGTGAATCCCCCCCCCCCCCCCGATACAAATTCCACCATAATTGACGAACCTGCAGCACCGGTGCAAAGTGGTAGCACTTCCTTAAATACTTCCAATTTCGATGACATAGATAACAATTCCCTCCTAGATCTTTGTTCAACTATACAGAGAGGGATGCTGACACAAACACCCCTGATGATATCCAGCGGCATAACGCCCCTGAAAGACAATAGCATGAACACCCCTCTGGGGGAGCATAATTCTGAGGGAAGCAGTGGTCGCTTATCGGCTTCTTCTAATCTTGCAATGGCATCGATGGAGGATGTCCCGGATGATGAGGTAGAAGATAACATTGGACTACATCCTAGCTCTACTCAGATATCTGAGCTTCAATCATTGGTGGCTGCCCTCCAATTTGCCCTTAAGATACTGCTACATATGTCGGGCGCATCCTGACAAACACCAATTCCATCACTATGGCGTTAGATCTGAAAGATCATCAGAAGAAGCAGAAGTCAACTTATCCGATGCTTTACATATAGCTGAGGAGACTGAAGAGCAGGAAACCGTGGTGGAGGGGGGGGCGGTGCAATCCGTATCCAATGATAACATTCAAACTCCCGTGGAGGCAGATGATCAAGAGCTGGAGCATAGCCCTCGGGCCCCTCTTTCATGGAAACAACGTAGATTGGCAAAGAAGGCACTTAAAAATAAGTTAGCGCAACAAGTACCCAATCTCCTACAACTGGGCTTAGGCCTGCACCAGAATCACGCTAAAAAAAAGAAAGGAAAAAACTTATGAGAGCAGCCACAAAGGCGGCGATGACAAAAGGCCCTTTAACAGATTGGTTAATATCTGAAGAGAAGGCCACCGGGGTGGACTTAAATGAAGTCTCAGTGGTGGACTCAGAGCCCGACCTTGAATCTAGCATGCTAATATATCCGTAACGTCCTCCTGGGACACGGGCGCTGGACGAACCAGCCGAGCACACACTGCCTGATCAGATGAGTACAGCAAAGGATATAAATACGAACCGCATTTGTTTCATTAAGAACGTATACCCCAGTGGCAAAAATCCCTGGTTGGCGCGCTCTGAATTATTAGCAAGACTCTACCATATACCCCAACTCCCCGTCTTAAAATCTGAGGACTTCCTATTTATCAAACCCCTCTCGGGCCCTAACTCCTATGTCTCGGCCTTACACTGTACTTTCTTCACCACTGCGCAATTGATAAGAAAATATAAAGAAGAACTGAGAGCAGTGGACATTGATATTGACGTGGACCCGTAGGAGAAGGAACCTTCTGTTGATTTTGAGGACACCGTCACATCAGCACTGCCGGCAAATGAGCCTAAATCTGGGGGAGGGGACAATCCCACCTTGGCTGAAATACAGCAAGTACTCAAGTTGTTGCTGGAATCCCTCCCGCAACTGCTACAGAACCATTGATGCTTCTCATTACTTACCTGGAACTGTAAAGGTTTTGCCCATCTTCTAAGGGTGGAGAGCTCTGTGGACTTACTGTCTCAACATAGATGCATTTGCCTCCAAGAAACATGGTCACTGGACCCCTTACTACTAGGGGGCTTTGTTATACACCAATCACTTGCCAAACGGGGCACTAAGGGTCGCCCCTATGGAGGTCTACTCACTGGGGTAGTCAATACAATCATGTCTAGAAAAATTCAGTGTAAAGCTGAGGAACAGCTCTTGGCGGTAGAGGTTGAATACCATGATGAAAGTGGCATAGGTAGGTTGCTTCTAATCAATCTTTACAACCCTCCTGGAGCGGTGGTAAGAGACACATTACAAGAGGCAATACAGGACATATTGTCTTCTTGGTCACTAAGACCTGGCAATGTCTCTGTGGTTGTTATGGGGGACTTTAATTGCCATATGACAGATGAGGCACTTATATCTTCCACTCCTGATCTCAGGGCAAGGTGTTTGATGACTCATGGAAAGAGGGAGGACAAAGGTCTTGGCTGGTTACAATTGCTTGATTCTTGGGACCTTGCGATGATCAATGGCCGTACCCTGGGAGATCGGCCAGGGAAACACACTTGGTCTAATGGATCATCGTTTAGCACATTTTTATTTATTTTTTTTCTTTATTTGTTTATAACCTCATAGGTTTTTACAAAACATATTTCGAAATTCGCTTTCCCTGTTGCGCAGTTTGTTTACTACCTACCTAAGGACACCACTCCTGGGGACTCCTTTCATTACTCTAAACTCGAGAGCAGGCTTAACGTGGGTGCCTCCTCAGGGGCTCCCTGTAGGCTCTTACAATTAGGCCCGTTTGCTCTTTGCAGGGCGACAGTCAAAAATTTCGCGGCTGTCCTGGACCATTTAGCCGAGTCTCCGGCTATCAGCCGTGACCAGGAGGTTTCCTCATCCAACATCTTGGCTTCGTTGAAGAGTGGTGTCAGATAGGATTGTCTCTCATAGGATAATGCTGGACAAATCATTAACAGATGTCGGAGTGATTCTCGGTTGTCCGGCACACTGCATAGCCGACACTCCGCTGATGGGGACAGCGCTCTATTAGATAGAATTTCTCTAGTAGGCAGTAAGTTCAGCCGTGCCCGCATAAAAGTTCGTCTTAGATTTTTTTCCGGGAACTTGTCACAGTACTTTAAGGGTTCCTTTAGGCGATTGTGCGAAGGAGGTAGATGCATTAGTGATTTGTAAGAAAGAGCTTTTTCGTTTGTACAAATCCAATCTTGCTGCTCTAGCTTAGTTTTGACACGGCATGGATTTGAAATCAATGTTTCTTCATCACACACTACCGCCTCCATAGCGATCTTAATTTTTTTTTTCCAATCTACCAAGGCTTTGCAGTTCTGTCCTTGTAAATGGATCATCGTTTAGCACATTAGATTATATATTCATGTGCCCCGAGATGCAGACTAGAGTGGTGGATATGTGTGTCACGCCTAATACATGGAGCGACCATGCGTTGCTGCTCTGCACACTCCGTATTCCTAGACCACCGACTCGTTCTTTGAATATTGGTAGCATTCAAACAAACTGCACAGGAACTAGAATTGTGTGGTCGGAGAAAAACATAAGATCGGCCACCGAAGCCCTTAAACCTGTTGCGTCAGATAGCTTCGTAGATTTCAATATTATGACTATAAATGAAATAGAAGACTGGATATTGGGATTTTCAGGTCAGCATGCCACGGCTAAAAAGGGGCTTATACTAAGAACCGGGGGCACTACACTCCCTTATAATAGGGAAATTAGGGACACCAAGAGAGGGTTAAGAAGGGAGATCCGAGGCCTGAAATCGCGGACCTTACCTGGAGTCCACTACTGCGAGAAAGTAAGAAAAGCTAAAAACCTTTATAGAGCTAGTATCAAGAACATAAAGACAGCCAAGAGGAACAATAGATATCAAAGGCTTGTACAAACCATTTGCTCTAGAAATTCCCGCAGTATTTAGACACTCCTAAATGAGAACAGAGAGAAGGTCAAAGGCCCACTGATCAACCCTATAAGTGAGGAAACATGGGTACAATTCTTATTAGACCGAAATGCAGGGGAAGAGGATACTACGAGTAGACTTATGGAGAAGGCCCCTATCCAACCGTCCTTTGATGTCTCAGTAGTGGCCATACTGAATATAATAGCTACCCTTAAGTCTTCTAGAGCCCCGGGCCCAAATGGGCTGGCTAATGTAGTGATTAAGAATTACCCTATATTTTGGGCTGACCTGTTTTCCCTACTTTTTTAATAAGATCTTAGCACAGGGGACAATTGCACGATCCTGGCAAACAGCCATTCTTATCCCAGTCTTTAAAAAAGGCAGTCGTTCCGATCCTAACAATTACAGGCTCTTATCCATGCTCGATATTACTGGCAAACTTTTTGCCTCGTTACTGCTTAGCGAGATGCAGAAATGGGTAGATAAGACCAAAATATTCAGTAGATTTCAATGTGGCATTAGACAGGACTTTTCTACTTCACATAATCTTTTGGTTATGGATATATTACGCACACGGGCGCTTAGTAGGGGCAGCCCCCACTCTATGCCCTTTATATCGATTTTAAGGCTGCCTTTGATTCCATCCCACGTCCCAGGCTATGGACTAAGCTTGAAACAATGGGTTGTCCGCCAGGTCTACTATATTACCTTAGACTTCTGCACCAAAACACCTTGGCGTGCCTCAGATTAAATCATGAAGGCAACATGACTAGAAATGTGATTCAAAATAGGGGGGTAAAGCAGGGTTGCATAACAGCACCTGTCATTTACAATCTGTATGTGTACGACATCCCTGCCATATTAGCTGAGGTTGAAAATTGTCCTCCAAAAATAGGTGAAGCATCGTGTGCAGTACTAGCATACGCGGACGACTTGGTTGTTTTTGACAATACCACAGGCGGTCTTAGGCGCTCTGCTAGTACTCTCTGGGACTACACCAGGATTAATGGTCTGATCATCAATTTAGATAAGACAAAGGTGCTTAGATTTACTGGAAAAAAAGTATACCGAGTGAATCTGATGGTACATAAAAATCTCACACGCTATGCTCATATCGTTACTTAGGAGTGGAAATTGAGCCCCTTTTGTGATGATCTACTTTGTAGACAGGGTCGCATCATTAGGGTAATGCAAGTCACCTCGTTTATCTCTGCATTTACTAATAAACAGGGGGGCTTCACTCTCTGGGGGACTCGCCACTTATATATTCAAATGTTTGTTCCCATGACTATATAAGGCCTTGAGTCGCTGCTTACTTTTGATCAGGCGTGGCTTCAAGTGATGGAGGGCAAGTTTTGGCGACGAATACTGGGGTTACCTCTGGGTGTTCCGATGGCCCTGATTAGACTTGAATTGGGCCTTCTCTCATTGAAAGCGATGGTACTAAAAAAAGAGAACTGGGTTCTACCTTAAGATGATCAGTGGCTCCTCCAATCCCTTATTGACAGTGATTTATCAGGAATTGATCAAAAAACATACCACTCCGCCCCTACAGAAAGCCATGACAACATTTTTTATAGATATTTGCTGGACACCCAGAGGGGTTACCGTCACTAAGGAAGTTCTAAATGCCCTTGGTAAAAAACTGGACTTTTGGGATTGGCTTGAAAATTTCTCTCATTTAAGCAGTATTAAAACCTACAATTTCGTGAAATATAGATTGTACGATTATATGAAACCTCAAGCCTATTTATACCTTTGCCCTACTAGAAGGCTTAGACGCTTTATCATCTTGTTCCGTTTGGAGCAACTGCCTACCCTACATAATATAGGAGCCTGGGAAAACATTCCTGTTGAAGCGCGAATATGCCGTCTCTGTAAATCCCCTGAACATCTAGAGACAGCCAGACATCTTCTAACTGAATGCCAGGCACTGAAGGATACAATTCTGTACTATCTGGGTGAATTTGTGCAGGACCCTTTAACTATATGTGAAATCCCGTTCTGGCTTTACTGTACCAACACGTGTAACATGCACTTATTCATTGCATTGTATAATGCCTGGCAACAGGTTGAATTAGGTCTGGCTCTCTGATTTGAATTATCTTAGCATCAGGGATGTTAGGTAATGTATAGGGCACTTTATTTGTATAAGAAGTGGTCTTCCATTAATCAAATTTACGTTAACTCAGACATAAATTGCCTTTTGCAAAAATGTGCATGTACGACTGTGTGCTGCCAAAATTCTATAGAATTATGTATAAAGATAATAACTCTTATACACTCTACTTTGATTCTGGATCTATATTAATCTGTAAATATTTTAAGGAAAGTTGTTTAATTTCTCCTTTTTAGCTCTTTTTTTATATGTGATGTTGATTTCTGTTTCTCCATATATTTATGATTCTATGTATGTAATTTGTAATGTGTAAAGTTTGAATGTATTTTCAACCTACATCACATTAAGGAATTATTATTGTAAAGCAAACCATAAAATGTGACTTCATCCGGCCTTGATCCAATCACTCAAATTGCAAGGCGCAGATTAATTTTTGATCCTATCCCAGCTCACAGGGGCAAGATTACCTAAGCCAGCCCATACACCCACTTTGTGATGTCATTTTAAAGCATAAATAGAGACATCTGACAACACATAGGGACTCACTGATCCACTCACTTTCCTGATTCCCGCGAAGCACTCTGATCCAGCATTATACATCCAGCTTTAACATCCTTCCAGATCCAGACCCAAGACTCTTGTCAGCAATAGAGATCTATTGATTTCCAGCAAGGCCCAAATCCTCAAATTCATTCGCTCTACCCAGTGAAGCGCTGCGTGGTGTGAGAAGGCCTTTTGAACCAGTATCCTGAAATCCTCTGGCTTGCCACCACTAGGCTTGCCTGAGGAACTCGCTATCCATCTGATTCAAATACCCACAGACTAGGAGGGCAGATTCTGTGCAAACCCGGTGACCAGCCTAGCTGATCCAGTATCGTGTCTGATGTGCTGACTTACCTAGACTAGACCCAATCCAATGACCAGAGCTGATGGTCCAATTTCATAACTTATCCTGTGAGTATTAATAGGAAGAACTGTGGCCCATAGTATGTTTGCATTGTCTTAACCCTATCTCAAACCCATCCTATCTTTCATTCCGAACCAGTATTGTTAGAGCCATCTTTGTGCTGACCCTTTTCTCATCTGAAGAAGTAAAGTTTCCACAGCAGGCGGGTTGCACTGATCACATGACTGTAAGATCCCTCTGTGGCATTCGCTTTTTCATAGTAATCCTCTAGTATAAGCAAACCCATTTTTCATTTTCAAAGTGTATTTCTGTTTTCCATTCTCGTGCCTATCTCGCAAAAACGACTCTTACTAAAACCTCTATAACTCCCTCAGTTTTTTGAGGTAGAAATGAAATTTCAACTCCTACTTGTACCTAACATCCATAATTATCCACAGAACCCAAAAACGCATTGCAAAACAGTGCAATCTCCAGTTATTGAGAATATTGTGCAAGAAAACGTTTGCCGTGAAATAGCTTTAAATTTTTTCTTACTTGGACTTTGAGATTTCAAATACTTTCTTTGGACTAAATCATTGTCTGTGACTGTGTGCAACTGTTCAAAGCGGCTCCCATAGGAATTTACAACAATTTAAGTATTTTTGACCATATTTGGTGTTTTTGCCCAGTCAATTCTAAAGACAATTTTAAAGCCATGCTGACAGCTGAAAAGTCCATTCCGTTTTTCTCTTGTGTTTGAAGGGGGAAGGTGGGACTGATATTCTGTTTGATTTGTGCTATTCCCAAATACCTGCTCTCTCCTCACATCTATTTAATTGCCTATTGGGGGGTTGATGGGTGTTGCAGGGGGAACATCTAACCATAGTGCCATCTGTCCACACCCACACAAAAGTATTATTTTCTGTGCTGCATTTGTTTTGCTCATTACTTATTCCTAGTGTATTAAGGATATTATTCTGTGTTCTGTCACCCCATTGGTGATTGTTGTTTACCTATTAAAATATACTTGGATTAAATTCTAAATACATAAATAAATATCTACCTTTGCGAACGAGCCCGATTCCTGGTTCAGTGTGACCGGGGGGGTTCTCAGGTGAAGGGTGATATGAGTGGTATATTGTTCGGAATATTGAACTTATAGACAAAAATAAGTAAGGGTATCAGTTGTGCACTACATGCTGGGCTTTGACTTGGGTGTGTGCCGGATTGAAATCACTTACAGCTTGGGGACTCGTTGCGGGATCCTGAGTTAGACATACCACTCGTGACAGTTTAACACAGCGTGCTAGCCGACGGGGTACATACACCTTGTTGGGTCACTATACTGTGCTACACTGTATAAGCACCCCTCAAAAGAAATACTCAAAGGAGTTAGGCCTGTTTGCAAAAGTAAAGTAACCCTGAGATAAGCCAGAAGGAAATTCATATTTCCAGAATGGCGACCCCAGTGGAAATCAATATTGCAAGGGAAAACCTACTGCACAAATTATCTGTCAGGGAGGGAATAAAACAAAAAGAAATCACTGAAATCAACCTTAGTATCTGGCAGGAAAAGGGGTCATTACATCAAGTACTTAGCGAATTGTATATGACCCCTAAAATAAAAGAGGAGCAATGCAAAATTGCCAAAATAGCAGCCTACTTGTACTTCCACATAGGTGTCATACAGGAAACGTACACAGACCATGTAGATTTCACAAAGAGGCAAGGGGAAGCACTGCAGAAAATCCAGAGCAATCTGGACTCTGCAGAGCAAAGGCTCCAAGATAGCAAAGAATCTGAAACAGAGGCTAGGCAGTATGCCGCCAAACTCCAAGAAGATCTGACGCTCTTACTGCAAAAGAATGCAGAGCAAGATGCCCAGGTACAGACACTACAAAAAGTGTGTCAGGAAAGGTTGGCCTCTTTAAAACAGAGTCAACAAAACCTGGTACAACGATTAACTTTTAATAGAGTCTGCGCAGAACAGGTGGTCATCATACAGGACCAGCTATACAAATTAAAAGAGGAAAATAATAAATTCATTATCAAAGACATAGAACCCCAAGCAGAGTTTGATGAGGAGCGCCATAAAGCTGGTGCCCTTAAAAAAAACAGAGGGACGACCTAGCAGGACAGAGGGGTACTCTAATTCAGGAGAGGGATGCCTTGGGCCAGGAAGTCAGCCATTTTAAAACAAAGTTGGAGGAAAGTAAGCTGGCTCTTCAGGAACTTGGTAAAATCAAAATGGATTACAAAAAGCTACTAGAGCACACTAGGCAGGTGGAGGATGCCTTGGAAAAGAATAATCGGACCAGTAAGGACCAAACTCTGGAGGTGAGTCTCCTGCAGCAAAAATTGGCCCAATACTCCCAATTCAAGCAGGAAGCACAGAGAGACAACGAGGCTCTCTGTGAAAAGAATGACAGGCTCCACCAACCGATAGCCATGCAAGAACAACTCAGAGACCTGTGAGGCCTTAATAGAAGAGCAAAAAGGTCAGATGTTGGCATGTCATCAGGAAATAGGGGCTGAAAAGGATGAGGTAAAATGGGAGAGAGAAACCCCTGAGCAAAACCTCAGGAACCCTGGCATCAGGGACTTTAATCCCTTCAGTTCCATGGACTCTGCCACCCCCATGTCCACTGGCTCATATGAACCAAGGACCACGGGATGGTAGACTTCAACACAATGGGAAATATGGGACTGAGGGATCAACGCCTCCCAGAAATGGATGGGCGGGCATCTATGTACCAGGTTCCCAAATATTAGGGCCAGCCTCTCTGATCAGGGAAACTGCAGTGAGGGGAGAATCAAAGAACTGGCTCCTCAGAAATATCACCTACCTAGAGATCAGTCTGTCAAATTTGGTGGGGAATTCCATGAGATTAGGCCCACAAAGAGCATTTTAAAAACCTCTTCCCAGCTAGGACCGTGGAGGGTGGGGGAGGTACTCAGACAATCCTGGGAACAAGGGAGAGTCAGAAGACTCTTCAGAGCGCCACAGGTCTCAAGAGACTAGGCCCCCACATTCTGCCAGCCATTCCCAAGCTCGCAGAATCAGGGAGAGCCTAGAGGATCAGATAGCCACCTCAGGTAGCAGTGCCTCTGAGTCAGAGGATGAGTGGACAAGGTTGACCAAAACTAAAAAGGCCAACACAATTAAGAGAGCCCTATTGAAAGATCCCCTGAAGCAAATCAAGGCTATTAGGTGCGTCATAGCGCCCTACCATAAAAATGCAAATATTCAGTTTGGGAGCACCTCCAATTGTTTGATCAGATGATGGACTTTCCACCTGAAGGACAGCCAAAGCTGTATTCAGTAGGTCAAGTGGATATTTTCACCTGAATACTCCAGCTTCTTTGCAGGGCTGGAGGATCAGAATCATTCAAGATGGTCCACCTATAGGGCAGCCATCTTAAAGCATTTTTCAATCCATAGAAACCCTCAAGAGGCCTACAAGGCAGCCTACAACCTGCAATGTGGGGAAGACCAGGCCCCACAAGAATTCATCCAAGAGCTGAAACGTGCCTTTGCGCAGACCACCAGGAGGGTGTGCACAGACAGTAGGGAATTTATCAATACCTTCTTTCACTCCCTCGCTAAATACATTATAACCCAGCTTGTGAGGGACTTTTATGAGAAAAGATCACTAGACTTAGTCATTGAACAAGCAACTTGCATTTATGAAGTGTAGGAGCCACTAGAGAGTAAAAGTGCTAATAAAAGCCCAAAACCAACCAACACCCCTGCTGCTGCTAAGGTGGCGGAAGTGAAGGTTGCCCCCATTTTAGATCTGGAGATGGGGGGCCTAAAAATATTCCTGCACAGAATCCTACCAACCCCAGACCCAGAAGGCTTTCGAGCCAATCCCAAACAGGGAGTCAGGGAGGTAACCCCACAAATGGGACCCCTAACTCCCCTGACTACATCAGCCCCTGTTACAAGGGCAACAGACCCATCCTGTGCCGTGTGTGGACTCCTCCAGCGCTGGAGGGGGGATACAACCAGCAGCTGTCAACCCAGGAAACTTCCCTCCTCACTTTCCCCAGGAGGGCAGTAATACCCCCAAATGCCGGGTTGAATTTCTTTCCCCGGTACCCGCCAAAAGTCAACCCCCAAAACAACCCTTCTTTCTTGCCCCACTTCCCCGAGCCCAGACAGCCCAATCCGGGAGAAGGGAGGCCAAGGGTGGAGGGGTACCAAAATGATCCCAAACAAGGGTATTACGCAAGAAGGGACAGTTACCCTTCCCTTGATCAACCACGGGTAGACCAGAGAACCCCGTATCAGCCAGAGCGGGTTTCCCAACTGGAGCACCAGGTCCAGAACTTGGCACAGGATCTGGGTCGCATGCTGAGGGCTCAACAGAACCCTCAGATGAGCATGGCGACTCAAAACTCCTCAAATCAAGGGTCTGGTTCTCAAGAACAATGACGGGGGAAGAACCCCGACAACCCACCGGTTCCCAGGGAGGAGGCATGGGGGGAAAGGGGTTGTAAAGCCATAGAGGAAGCTTCCTTCCCCACTTGTGAAAAGCCCCTGGAAACCCAGGAACCGGAACCAGTATCTCCTGCCCCTGAAAGTCTGCAACCTAAGGAACAGAGGGTGGGTAGGAGAAATAAAGAGCTTAAAAAGGCCCATTTTGTGGAGGAGGTGCAAATCTTCCAATTCGAAGGAGAGGGGTCCTCAGAGTTTTCTGGGAAAAGGATCTTCTCCTTCAGGGATGGGGGAACCCTCCCAAAGAAAAATGGTTCCCAAGAGATCCTGATCAAGACTGGGTAGATGTGGGGACCGAATTAAAACCGCCCATCATCAAACCCCAGAATGACCAGCAAGAAACTCCTTGTTCAAACCAATTCTGGTGACTGCCTCTAAAAAGGGGGGCAGAGGGAGCAGCCCAGAATCCGAACCAGGGGAGCCCAAAACTTCCCCCATATTCAATTGCCACCATTTTCTTACAGGTTCCCAAGATCCCAATGAAAACTCCTGCCCAAATTACCACTTTGTCAGAATCCAAAGCAAAGAAATTAACCTACAAATTGGCCAAAAATGTGCATCATCTTTTCCCCTTTGAAGAAAAGGAGGGAAGATTTTATGCCTCGGTCCAAATACAGGTGCAATGTACATTTTTGCCACTGGTGGACACTGAATCCCAAGCCACCCTGCTGTCAAAAAGGGCCTTTGATCAGCTGAATTCAGGAAGGGGGGAGAAATACCAAATCCCTCTCACCTCTTCCTGGACAACTTCAGAACTTCGATGGGAAGAAAATTCCTGTCGAGGGGACTGCAGATTTAGACATTAAAATTGGGTGACACAAGATTAAGCACCTGGTCACAGTTGTGACTCCAGAGGGCACACCATGTTTACTAGCGAATGACATCCTGTGTAGATTGTCTCCCCTCAGATTGTGTGAACAAGGTCCTCTGGACCCAGACTAACCGACCAATAAAATTCAAACATAGTGTCAACCATGTTAGTTTAAATGGCATATGCCACATGGTTGAACAAAAACCTGACCAAATTGAATTCCGTTTCCAAAACAACCAAATCCCGGACGCGACAGTAATTGCAGTAGGACAACAAACTGGTGAAAGATGTCCTCTCTATTTCTGAAAATCAACCTTCCTTCCAGTCTCAAGTGGCATTCCACACTGGAAGGGAATACACTGAAATTCTATACAAATTCACAATCAGAAAATCCCAATACTATAGTCCAAAATGATGAGAAACCAGCTCAAGGCTTGGCTGACATTGGAGAACAGTTGTTCATCCCGATTCAGTTAAATGAGGGGGAAGGACTCTGTACTCCCCCGAGTATGTGAGTGTAACGGTAAGAGCTTCCTCAGCGAGGCCATGTTCCGCAAACTCCCAAAAGATCCAGCCACTCCCACATTTAAACTGCTAGATAAATGGGAACTGGACCTGGAAACAACCAATTCCAAACATCACCTGCCTAGCAGGTGTATGCTCAAAATGTCCTTAGGCCACAAGAGCATAGTCCATAATTGTTGGGTTGTGCGAGATGTCCCTGCTGCATTTTATTTAGGCAGTGACATTCTCCACCGCTTTGCCATTAGTTTGGACCTAATAAACTTCAAAGCCTGGTCCCGATTAGCGGGTAATCCCATGGACTTTTATGACCCAGAGAAAGCATTTCTGTCAGCTCAACTGCTGCCATATGCCATTGAAATTCAGATTGGAGAGGAAGTCACCATTCCAGAACGGACCCGACAATTCTCACTGGAAGTAAAGATTAAAAGAGGACAGAAACTGAAAAATCTTGACGCCTATGTTCATCTCAATGCGCATTTCCAAAAGCAAGGGTAGGGGGTAAACCCAACATCACTAGTCAATACCGAACATGACACCATTCCAATAGAGGTGGATAACAGCAAACTAGAGAGTATCACTCTGGGCGCAGGCACCATTATTGGAATGGCGGTTGATGACCGACATTCTTCCATAGATTTAGGTAACAAACTGATGAGACCGATCCCCAATGACTGTTTTGACAGTAATAGCGACGATGACAACACCAGACAGGATCTTCACCCGGCATGAGGGGAATTTCCTGGTGTACTCTTCCTGCCTTTATGGTAAGGAAGATGTGACCTGTGACATCAGGAGGGATGAGGTGATCTTTCAAGTCCGCCAGGACTGCCTTCCCCACCTGAAGCCATCAGTCCAAGTCAGAACTATGACCAGGGACTTCTCCACCCAGCTGGAGGAGGCCGCTGAGATAGCCAAACCAGAAGTCTTTCCGGGCTTCAGGCAGATGGTTGAAGAGAGAGTCATCCTAGCTGATGCCTGTGAGACTCTGGAGCAAAACAAAAATTGAAACAGGTTTTACTAGATTTTCAAGATCTCTTTGTGGTGGACTCATATGACTGTGGTCGCACCGACATCCACACAACAACAATTCCCACAGACCCTGGCATGACTCCATTGTTTGTAAAGCAATATTGCTGGCCTCTCGTATCATTGGAGTCCCTTACTGAAATAATTAAGAACCTTGAGTACCGTGGGATAATTTGTCCAGTCCACAGCACCTTCAATAATCCGGTGCTGGGGATTTTGAAACCAAAACGGCCAGTGGAGACTCTGTGCTGACCTAAGGGAGCTCAACAAATGGGTCCATACTTCCCGATGGCCTCTTCCCTACATTGAACAAGGGCTGGCCCAGATCCAGGGGTCCAAGGTATTCACTGCCATTGATCTGACCAATGGGTACTGGTCTGCATCTGTCAGTAGGGAGGACCAATACAAGCAGGCTTTTACCTTCGGGAGGCAACAGAACACTTGGACTCGGACTCCCTTCAGGTACATCAACTCTGGCATTAATTTAACATCTTTCTTCATGAGGTCATGCCGACTTGGGTAAAGGGGCAACCTGGCCTATGTAGATGATGTTCTAATCAAAGCTCAATGGTGGAGGAACACATAGTGGAGATCCGTTATGCTCTGACACAGTTGAGGGTTGCCGAAGCAAAACTCTTTCCAAAAGGTACAGTGGTGCAGGACCCGTGTCAATTTCTTGGGGCATGAGACAACTCCTGAAGGTCTCTGTCCCCAGGAAAAGAAAGTAGAAGCACTCCAGAAAATAAAAGACCCTACAACTCTGTGGGAACTAAGGAGCCTCCTTGGACTAACTAACAGAAAGTTCATTGAGGACTACGCAGAGATCACAAGACCCCTGATCCATCTGTTGAAGGGGGGGGTCAAGTGGGAGTGGGGTCCAGAACAAGCCGAGGCAGTAGAACAACTCAAAAGAAGCCTCTCACAAGTGCCTTGCCCAGCTTACCCTGTCAAAAAAAGGAGTTCTTCTTGGAGACAGGGTTCTCAAATACCTGCTGCAGTATTATATTAAAAGCATGACAAGGTCAATAAAGTAATCTCCTATGCAAGTAAAACTTTATCCTCTGTGGAGGAAAAATTCAACAATTGTGAGAAGGCACTCCTGGAAACTGTGTGGGCATTGAAGAATTACCGCCCATTTATCCAGGGGGAACACATCATAGTGGAGACTCCACACCAACCTTTGCAATATCTTGAAAGTGACAGAATCTGGCCTGGATTCTGTCAATGCAAGCTTTCCTGTGGAGGTCCTATATGGCAAAACAAGAAGAGTCCCCTCGCGCAAGGTCTGGCAGACTTGCATGATTGCACCAGAGAAAACTGTCTCGAGGACAAAAGTCTTAAAATCAAGGACAACATGGAGGCATACCTTAATTCCCCACACAAGGTCTATGAAGAAGATAAGTGTGAGGGAATTCCCACAGTCTATGGGGATGGGTGCTCCTACCATGTTGACAACAACAGGGAAAGGGAACTTGTGGCCGGCGTGGGGAATGCATGGGTGAATGATGCCCCAGAACCCTCCACTGGGTACATAATTGGTCCCCGAAGTAGTCAAGTGGCAGAGCTGATGGCTGTGCATCAAGCCATCCTCACTGCTGTCCAACACCAACTCCAGGAACTGGTCATCATCACTGATTCAGATTATATACGTAACGGGTTCGTGGAGCACCTGGTTAACTGGAAAAACAGAGGCGTTATGTGCTAATAAACCATTAAAACACGGACAATTAATACAAAATATTAATGATCTGGTCACCTCGAATGGGATGATCATCTACTGGAAAAAGATTAAGGGTCATTCTAAAGTAGAGGGACCAGACAAAACTGGAAATGTCCTAGCTAATCAGCTGGCCAAAACTGGAGCCATCCAAGGGGATCTACTTGAGATCGAGTCCCTGTTGGGGGAAATCCAGGTCACTGCTATCACTAGGTCCCGAACAAATGCTCACAATGAACTCGCAACTACACCATGGAGTAAGGAGACCCCAGATGCCGATTTGATTACGGCTCAAAAAGGGGATCCAATAATTGGTAAATTTTATCAACACACTGAGGACCCTGAGAACTTCCCCCTGATGGATACCAATTACATTGGGAAAGAGGACCTCAGAGTGTTGATGAAATGTCCAAAAATGTTTTGAATCCAAGGCGGTTTGTTGGTGAGGAGATCCATAGCTGGCCATGACCAGTGGGTGGTCCCTACCTCATTCCGAAACCTGATGCTAAGTCATGCCCATGATGCAGCCACATCCAGTCATCGGGGGTTTCATACGACATTAGAAATCCGGCAAGAGGTTGCATACTGGCCACACATGGGGCAGGACCTCGACCAATACTTGAAGGGGTATCTTGTGTGTGCACAATTTCAGCCAACATCACTCACCACCATGCTCCCCTCCAAAAGAGGGGGATGACACTGCCTTGGTCAGATTTGCAAGTACATTTATCGGGCCCGTGATTCGCTCCTCTAGGGGGTACAAGTACATGTTGACTGTAACATTCTTGTTTACTAAATGGGTGGAATGTCTCCCGGCCCCAAATTGCAAGGCAGAAATAGCAGCTGCCTGGATGATAAATCACATCTTCTCGTGTTTTGGACTACTCCAAAGGATTGAGTCAGACAGAGGTAGCCAATTCACCAGAGAAGTGATGACAAAGATGTGGGAGATACTTGGGGTCAAAAGGAAAGTACACAATGCCTACCAGCAGTCCTATAGAGGTGGAGTTAAAAGGTACAATAACACTATTGTGAGCATCTTACAAAAGTTTGTGGCAGATTCTGGGCCAAGTTGGGACATTTGATTACCGCTGGTCCTGATGGCCATCAGATCTACCCCTTCTTCTGCAACAAAAATGACTCCATTTGAACTGGTGACTGGACGAAAGATGGTGCTACCCCAGCATCTGCTCTACAGAACCCAAGAGCAGACCTTGATAAATGCCTCCACAACTCATGAGTATGTTGAGAATCTGAGAAAACACCTTCAACATGCTTTTGCCTATGCTCTGCGAAATCTAGAAAGATCTTCAGACAGTTTGAAGACCTACTATGACCTGAAGACAAATAAAAAGGAATATCAAGTAGGAGACCGGGTCTACTTTTAAAATTTCCAAAGGAACCAGGCCAAAGAGCACAAATTCCTCGCAACTTGGTGGGGTCCTTTTGAAATTGTGGACAGAATCTCACCAGTCGCCTACAGAATCCGCACCCTCGGGGCAGTTTGGCAGAAGGGGAAGACAAGTGTGTCCACATAAACCAGCTGAAGAGTTGCCATCCCAGGCCTACTTTGCGGCAAATGGAGGAGCCAACCGGAAACCCAGAGGGGGAAAATCTGAAACATAAAAGAATCACCAAATGTTCACTGTGTATGTGCAAGAAGAGTGTTAAGACCATTAGTAAACATAGATGGGGAATATTGCCAATTATAACCAATGCAAGTGTCTTTCCCACTGCTGACATCCCCAGATGACTTGTGGACACAGTCGTGGGAAAATATCCATAACCATGTTGTGTTCTATCTTCTAGCATCTGGACTAAGAATCATCCAAGGGATTACCAAGGAGGACCACCCGAGGACCGTGAGAAAAGACCCAAGAAGCCCGGAGTGCCGCTCCATACTCCCAACCAGAACCAGAACCAGAAATACACCCAACCAGAAACAGCAATATTTCTGACCAGAACCATTGAGGAGAGTGGTTCGCCTCCAGCACTGACGGAAGAAGTGACTGAAGTTCTCCACACGGACAGAAAAAGAACATCCCAATCTCCCGACTTCCCCCTTGACGGGAGGTCAAAACTAAGTTGGTAGGGGGGCTCTGTGGGATGTATTGACCCACTCCGCTATGCTATGCAGCATAACCCTGCCAGTTATGGTGAAAGAAACGGCAACAACGGCACAAAACCCTTGTGCGCGCCAAAATCCTACGAAAACCGTGTGCTTCAGCACACAAAAAGAGGGATGAACAACCTGCCACCCATGGTGCATGTGCGGTGGAATAGAGCACACCCTGCAGAAATGTGCCAGTGGGCCCCATGACCAGCAAACAGAGTGCATAGAGAGAAGCAGCACTTTGCAAGTGAAACCCCAAAATGTGCCTACAAATGACATCTGCTTTGTTGCTAAAAACTCAAAATGCTTATAACACAACACTTCTCAACATTCAAAATCTTGCCTGGTGCTAAAATTCATGTATCTCATGAAGTATTGTGAAACATACAAAGTCCTAATGTGTAGAGCAAAACATTTTTCAGACAAACTGGATTGTCTGAAAACTGACAGCCCATGCCAAAATCTGGGTGCAGTACCCTGGGCTACCTGAATGACAGCTGTCAGGTGAGTTACTGATGAAACTTTAAAGTGAGCTAAAACAAAGTCTGCTGGATTAGCAAACATAAAAAAGTATTGTTGCCAAAAAGGAATACAGATTTTAGTTGTGTTTTTAATCGCACAGATTTTAAGGCTAAGAAAGTAATGCATTTATGGTTTGATGCAACAAATTTGGTTTTGCTGGATTTAAGAAGTTGATTAGCCTGGCTGAGCTGCAAGAACTGGAAAAACAGGTTTTTCTCCTAGGAGGAGGGCCTTTCTCTCAGCAGAAACTCACTGGGAGATCTTAATTGCGGGGTGGAACAGGCTGTTTACAGAAAGAGAAGGAACAATGACAAGCCTTTCAGCCCAGGAAGCAAAGGTGTAAAGGTGGTTGTAAACTCTCCTGGAGGGAGCTTTCCCCAAAGAGGGGGATGCACTGGACGCCCAGGAAAGACAAAGGGGTGGAGCCAAGCGACCATCTGCTGTTAAGAATGAACAATTTTAAAAGACTCATAACTTGTTATTCAAAGTGGTGAAAAATATTAAAAGGACAGAGTTGTTAATTTAATTTTTGGCTCCACGTGTGAAGAGGTGTTAGAACTGTGTGACATGTTCTGAACAGGAATGGCAATATATATGGTTTTGTGCTAAATGTATTTATGTTAGAATGGTGAAAATGTGCATGCACATCCCTATGTTAAACACACACATTTGTGGAAATTTGCATAAAATTTGGAAATTGTGCTCATGGCGAAAAGAACAAAATTCTGTAGAAAGTTGAGACAAGATCGCACCGCTGCAGGGTTTTGAGTAATAGCTGCTACATAAAATATGGCATCTTTGTGTGTGATTTGTATAAAGGTGACCAATGTAGAAATGTACATTTAGTATCAAATCCGATTTTGGGACCAGTGGCTAAAGGGAAAGTCTCTGAGGACTGTAAAGCAAACCATAAAATGTGACATCATCTGGCCTTGATCCAATCACTCAAATTGCAAGGTGAAGATTAATTTTTGATCCTATCCCAGCTCACAGGGCACGATTAGCTAAGCCGGCCCATATACCCACATTGTGATGTCATTTTAAAGCATAAATAGAGAGAGCAGACAACACATAGGGACTCACTGATCCACTGACTTTGCCCGATTCCAGCGAAGCACTCTGATCCAGCATTATACATCCAGCTTTAACATCCTTCCAGATCCAGAGGCCAAGACTCTTGCCAGCAATAGAGAACTATTGATTTCCAGCAAGGCCCAAATCCTCAAATTCATTCTCTCCAGCCAGTGAAGCACTGTGTGGTGAGAAGGCCTTTTAAACCAGTATCCTGAAATCCTCTGGCTTGCAACCACTAGATTTTTTAGTAGATCCTGTACAAACCCGGCGACCGGCCTAACTGATCCAGTACCGTGCATGATGTGCTGTCTTTCCTAGACCAGACCCAATCCAATGACCAGAGCTGACGGTCCAATTTCATAAGTTATCCTGTGAGTATTAATAGGATGAACTGTGGCCCATAGTATATTTGGATTATCTTATCCCTATCTCAAACCCATTCATTCAGAACCAGTATTGTTAGAACCATCTTTGCGCTGACCCTTTTCTCATCTGAAGAAGTAAAGTTTCCACAGCAGGGGAGTTACACTGATCACATGACTGTAAGATCCCTCTGTGGTATTCACTTTTTCATAGTCATCCTCTAGTGTAAGCAGACCCATTTTTCATTTTCAAAGTGCATTTCTGTTTTCCATTCTCGTGCCCATCTCACAAAAACGACTCTTACTAAAACCTCTAACTCCCTCAGTTGTTGTCATAGAAACGGAATTTCAACTCTTACTTGTACCTAACATCCATCATTAGCCATAGAACCCAAAACCACATTGCAAAACAGTGCTATTCTCCCGTTATCACGAATATCACGCAAGGAAAAGTTTGCCGCAAATTACAATTCTGAATGAATTCCACACGTGTCAAATAGCTTTAAATTGTTTCTTACTTGGACTTGAGATTTCAAATGCTTTCTTTGGACTAAATCATTATTTGTGACTGTGCAACGGTTAAAAGTGGCTCCCATAGGAATTTACAACAATTTAAGTATTTTTGACCATATTTGGTGTTTTTGCACAGTCAATTCTAAAGACAATTTTAAAGCCATGCTGACAGCTGAAAAGTCAATTCCGTTTTTCTCTTGTGTTTGAAGGGGGAAGGTGGGACTGATATTCTGTTTGTTTTGTGTTATTCCTGAATACCTGCTCTCTCCTCACATCTATTTAATTGCCTATTGGGGGGTTGACGGGTATTGTAGGGGGAACTTCTAACCATAGTGCCATCTGTCCACACCCAGACAAAAGTATTATTTTCTGTGCTGCATTTGTTTTGCTCATTACTTATTCCTAGTGTATTAAGTATTTTATTCCGTGTTCTGTCACCCCATTTGTGATTGTTGTTTACCTATTAAAATATACTGTGATTACATTCTAAATACATAAATAAATAGCTACCTTTGCAAACTAGCCCGATTCCTGGTTCAGTGTAACCAAGGGGGCCCCAGGAGAAGGGTGTGATAGGAGTGGTATATCGTTCAGAATATTGAATTTATAGACAAAAATAAATAAGGGTTTCAGTTGTGCACTACATGCTGGGCATTGACTCGGGTGTGTGCCGGATTGAAATCACTTACAGTACGCATGATCTCATCTTTTTGAACCAATTGCGGACAAAATGGGGCGGCCTGGTGGTCTAGTGTAGTGTTTGTGCACTTTTGGGAGACAATAAAATGCCAGAGTGACCGGGTTATATTTCACCAAAAAGTCTTTTCGTCGACGTCAATCCAACATTTGCCTAGTGCGTGAGTCATCAAGCTTTTGATCTCTTCCACAATCCCAGTGGTTGGGTTACCAGCCACGTTTATAAAACTTTGTATCATCTAGTTGTTTTTTGACCTCTGTCTCATAGAGTGACGTCGCCAGAGGACGATGCCTCCTCCTTTATTAGCTGGTTTAATCAGAAAGGAGGTATTGGTCCCAGATTTTTTAATGCACCTCTTTCTGTTTTTGACAGATTGTTTCTGAAGTGGTTCTTGGTATTAAACAGATGGTTAACTTCTGGAGAACTCTGTTTTCAAAGGCAATGATTTCAGGTGAAACCATTGCAGACAGGTGAGTAAAGTAGGATGGAGGTTTTAAGCCAGATGTATTCATTCTTACTGGCTCTTGTTCCTGTGCATCACAAAATAAATACTTCAATTTTAGGACACGGAAAAAATTATGCATCTCAATCTCGGTTTTTAATCTATCTGCCTTCGTGGTAGGGACAAACGTAAGCCCTTTACTTAGCAGACTGATTTTAAAATGTGATCACTAAGATTGAAAATTGCTATCACCAATTCTGAGGCGGAGGCTGGCACTGTCGTGTCCGCATGCCATGGTTGCCGGGCTGTCGGGTCTTGCCCACTCTTCCCCTTCCTTGAAATAACTGGCCCCTTTGTTGGTTGCCACCTCTATTGTTGGTTGGTAAGCCACTATTATAGTCAGAGTCGTTACTATTTAACGAGTTGGAAAACGACAAATTTTTTGTTGTACGCTCTTGTGAATTAGTGAAAGTTTTAAACTTTGTCTCTGCATCATTAATCTTATCTAGCACTATTTTTATGTCAGGGATAATGGAGTCATCCTGAATTTTCTTTTTGAGGAGGGACAGATTTTCCTTTTGTTTTTTTGCGGCCTGCTCCGTCGTTCCTGTAACAAGAAAGACCCAGTCGTGGGAGCATTTATTGCCCACTCCACTGAAATTGGTCATGAATTTAGGGTTGTCCAAGAAAACTCGAGGTATAGTTTTGATTTGCAAACCCTCTGTAATAACACCTGCTTTGAGGTGTTTCAACCATTAACTGACCATGTGACTCAGTCCAAATAGATTATTTAACACAAAAAAAAAAAAACGAAGTCATTTGTATTAGTAGGAGGCGCATTTTCCGCTCCCGCTGTGGGCTGTCCTAGTATAGATGGTCGACCTGAAAAAAAAAAATTATGGTATTGATCATGAGAAAATGAGACAATGTTTACGCTTTCCATTTTATGATTTATTGATGCTCTGCCAACCAAAAAGGTTGTCCAAAGATATTTGGTGACCCACAGCTTCTGCATTTTATCACAAGGAGTCTAAATGCAGGAGTGCGAAAATGTAAACAGACTTTTTCTCATTCTTCTTTTAGTGCACAACAGAAGCCACTGAGTGGGTTACAATAGAAATAAGTAATCCAAGAAATGTAACTTCACACACTACAAAGAAAAGGTCAGTGTTGGGCAACCACACCATCGGATATAGAGATAACAGTGACATTAACAAGTATCATTGTTCTGGTCTTTTACAGTTTCTGGCGCATATGGTATTACGCATTATAAGACAAGTTCAAATAAACCACGTGCCATCAACAAGAAGTGTCCTGAAGACTTATCCATGGGCGTGCACTCACCACCAGATCAAGAAACACCACTAAGTGTTGACAAGATTGAAAATAAAATAGAGAGGGTTAACGTATTGAGATTTGCCCCTCACCGTCAGTCCAACCCTCACCTCCTGTCTCTGCAGTAGTAATAGATGACTTGCAATGGTAGATATGCGAATTGGTCAACAAATGTCTATTAGTCGGATATAATGCTTGTTTTTTATATGTTTTTGTGTATGTGTTAGTATGCTGTTGTAGCAACTGTGTGTGTATTGATTAAAATATGGATTTTTTTAACCAAATTCTGTACCTCGGTCTAAATGACTGAAGACAGATTGCTATACCGTTTGGTGTGGACACCTGTGACCTCGGTGTGTGAAAGCTGGGTAGCTGTATTGTGGAATCTGTTTATTGACTAGGAGAAGGGAACCATTCTCCTGACCTTCGTTGATTAGTATAGGGGTAGGGTCAGTTAGGTTACTTTTGGACAGCAGACTGTTTGTTTTGGAGATTGATTCACGACTGACAAGCACCGTAGTTAGTAATGTAGGTAGGGAACACTCCATTCTGGTAGGGAAAGATAGGCCTTTTTTCGTTAGTAAACACATAGTCAAAATGTCCTCAGCGTGTCTGTGTCCTTCTTCAGATCTGGCACAAGCACTAAATTAATACAATCACACTCAATTGAAAAGAACCCGATTACGGAAAAGATTGCCATTCTTTGAAATACTTAAGACTACATTCTGTAGTACGCAAATTAAAGATCCAAATGTGTTCTTTGCAAGGATGTTTTCTAGCCAGTTCTTGAGTAGAAGTTGAATTTACTGTTTCAACCACAAACCGTGACAAATCCTTCACACTATGTCCACATTCAATAGAATGTGAAACCGAGGGGGCTTGCAATGTACGTGTGCAAATTTAGAGTCATGTTCAATAATTCGAAGATGCACAGCACGAGTGGTTTTGCCTACATATAGTTTCTGACATGGACACAAGATGACAGATTACATTTTTGGTTTTACATGTAGTGAGGGCAAGAAATTGCCATATTTTGCCTTCGTGGGTGAAAGAGGTCAATCGCCTAGAGAATTTACATGCCATACAAGATCTCTACGGGGTATGGCCAGTCAAAGATAGATTCCACATATTAGGGATTGATGTTTGGCAGTATTCCTAGATGTTTTTGCCAATTTTAGCTAGAGACCCTTTCCTTCTTTTAATGGGAACAAAAGTTTTTCCTAAGTGGGGTCCATAGGTATGTAAAGCGTGCCATTTTTTTTTTCATACAGCGACGCCTTTCTTTGCTTTGCTAAATTGCCAAAATGTGGTAATACCGACTAATCCTTTCTGATCTTTTAGGAGTAATGTCAAGCAGAGATTCACAGTGTGTAAAACGTGTTCGCTTAATGCATTGCTTAATTAGTGTAGAAGGGTGGCCATGCAAAGACAAACTATGTTGGAACATGTCTGCTTGGTTATTAAAGTTTTCCACTGGGGCGCACTTTTCTAATTCGAAGGAACATACTGCAAGGTAGATTGCTTAGCAAAGCCTTAGGGGCATGGCTGAAGAAATGCAGTTTGGATTTCCGGTCTTTCTTTTTGCCAAACAGGTCTGACCGTGATTATTAAGACTGCTGCTTCCCCGCCCAGTGAGAATACTAAAAAAACCACAACAATCTTGCAATTTCAGATACGCTTTAAAAATGTTTTATAGGTTTATACGCATTGAATATTATCCAATGTTATGTTTGTGTGTGTGTAAGCATTTGAATAATTGTGTGACTGTGTGTATGTATATATTTCTACAGGTGTTTGAGAGTGTGGATGTGTCTGTGTAAATGTGATGGGTACATGTATTTGGAGCGTTGGTGGGTATTTGTGGCACACCAGCAATTCATTGCTATCCAGGGAGAACCCTGCCATTATAGTGGAAGCAACACCAAAGGGGAAATGGTAGCGTGCTTTAAGGGTGTACTTACAATGGGAATCCTGCAATATTGTGGACACAGGCATCAAGAAAATGTGACGTGATCTCATGTACGGGCATCTATTGAAGATTTTAAATGTGCTACCTGAGAGAAGCAATTTTATATTCATAATTTTGTCTGTACAATGAACCACATTATTTAAAATAGGTTCTGCTGTGTTGGAACAATTAAGGGAGGGGGAAAAGACTAGCCATACTTTGTTTAGTGCTCCCTCACCATCCTCGGTTGCTCCCACTAACTTGGGGAGATGCGACTGCACCTCCACTGAAAATATTCCCCAGCCATTAGTGACCTTGACACCCTTTGCCTCCTCAGGAGTCACCCACCCTCACAAAAGCGGTTTCAGTTCCCTAATCCTGCCCTTGGTTCCTGCTCCTTTCCTGCTTCTTTTGGTGCTCACCATTGTGTCATTTGCTTTGCCTCCTTGCTTTGGTTGTGCTCCCTGCTCTTTTTCACCGAGGAGGGGCTGACAACACACCCCGTCCCCTACTCCATGATCAGGCCTCTTCCTGCTGACCTGCCCCTGTTCGCTATGTGCTCTCTTGCTCTGTGCATTGTACCTGCCCTTTCACGCCCTACACGTTCTGAACTCTGGGTCTCTGAGGTAGCCATTTGCTTTTTCACTCCTCTTGGTTTGGAGCGGTTGTCCGATCATAGTAGCTTGGTGGTATCTGCTTAACCCCCGTCACTACTGCCTCTCTCACTTTCATCTCTGTCACTAAGGTGCTCTGCCTCCCTCTCTCCATCTTCCTGCCGTGCCTTCTATCCCCCACCCCCTCTTCCTCTCTAAGAGCTTTTTGTTGAGATCTGTGGTTGATCTACAGTTCACATGCTCAAATGGTGAAGGCCAGTTCTGCCTTTCATCATTCTGATGTTCTTAAAAAGATTAGCAGCTTCTGTGTGGTAGCAATAAATGTATATAGAGAAAGCGCAATAGAAGAAATACATGACTCACTTCCACATGCCTCCATTCACTTCACCCGTTACAAAGGTTCTTACTTCACGAAGCATATAAAGAATCTAGAGGAATTTAATGTCATTACTGTGACATCGGACTCTCCCTTGGCATATGAAAGCATCATATACATGTGTGCCCATTACATATGGAACTAAGGGAGATACCGTTTAGTCTTGTTTTTTGGGCCGAGATCATCTATCCAGGTGTCTGGATGCTTCAGAGGAATCAATTCAGCGTCAAGTTGGTGAACTGATCAAACAGGTCAAACACCTGATGCAGTTCAACAAGTGGGAACATCACTTGGCACAAAAAAAGCTAGGGAAAGGCATGCAATGTTCCCACCAGTATAGCGGGCAAGCACTTTAAGTACTTTGAAGTTGCAAAGAGAGACAGATAGCCGCTTTTCTTCCTGGGGTGCTTTGAGGCTTATCCAGGGTGTCTGAGGAAAGGCATGTCCTCCTTTTTCCCTTCCCAGCAAGTAACATTGTCAGAGAGCACTTGCAGGGCTGCCACTTCCAATAAGCAGAGCCCTGCCTACTAAGGTTCCAGACATCGGCTGGTTTACCAGGCAGCAGGTCCTTGGTGTGCGGCTAGAACCTGCAATTGGTCTCTGAGGAAAGGCGAGTCCACCTTCTGCCACAATGTTGGCCAGTGAGCACTTTCAGAAGTTGCCACTTCCAGTAGGCAGAGTTCTAGGTACCACTGTCCAGGCAGCGGCAGGCCTTGCCTAGAAAAGTCACTCAACATGTTACCTTGGTGTATCCGGTGGAAAGGTCTTGCTCGCTCTTTGAAAAGCTTCATCTTCATCTTAATGGCTGGAATAAAGTTCCAGTCAAAACCTTATTCTTCTGAATTCTAAAGACGATTCAACTAAGGGGAGAGGGAATTTACCACCTTATATAATAATGTTGCCACAGCATAAAAGTGAATTTCAAGCCTTCTGGAAGGGGCCAAGCCAGGCTTCCATGACAAGTGCCTTTGCCCTCGGATGTCAATCCCGGATGGCGTTGACTGCAGGAAGTTTGGTTGTGTACCAAGAAGTATGGGTGACCTCTTGTTTGTAGCATTTCTCAAGGGCTATCCTCATAACATCTCCCATCTGCATTACGTCAAAGGCTGGTGGAGTTCCCTTGGAGGGTCTTAAGACTTCCCTGCTTTTAATACCGCTAAGAGATTGTTGGTTATAAATAGGGTGGCGGGCAGAACAAAGTCTTCCAACTTTCGAATCAATCATTGGCTAAAAGGACATGGTCTCTCCAGGACCATTTTAACACTTTCTGGGGCCCGGGGCACAGACAGCTCTGGGCCCCTCCCTGAAACACAGGTCCTACTCCCACCCTCCTGAAAAAAACACTGAGAACCTAACAGTTCAACCTGACAATGTTCTCTGTATGAATATGTCCAAAGTACATACTCCTGAAAACACTTTTCATGAATAGGCAGCAGAGAAAACAAAAGGGCATGTAACAAACATCAAAATTCACTTAGCATGTCAGTTCATTCTCAAATAGCCAACAAATAAATTCAAGTAATCATAAAAAGAATTAAATGAGAAGCACCTGAACCCGTAGGTCCTTTAAAACGAGGTAACACTCTACAGGGTGGATGGGGATGGAGAAATGACTCAATAATAAAACTGACTTAGGGAGTTGGCAAAGACCGTCTGTTTTAATAACTATTGTCTAAAACAGGTAGTATACGGACATCATTGGATGTCATGCAGTAAGGTCTCCGAATATTTCAGAAAAAACACATATACTAAAGCCTCATCATCATTGACGTCATAGTATGTGACAAACTAAGAAAACGTATGTGGGACTGTGATTGGGTAATGGGGAATATCTAGGTATACTTTCTATGGAGGTTTGTGTTGTTATTGGGTCTCTACTGTCAGGTGGCCAACTCTGCCCACCCCTAGTGCAAGTCATTGTGAGCATCATTAAGTACACGTCGTCTTAATGAATCTCTAAACTATAGGGCTCTTTTGTACATGGACCTTTATAATTGGTTGGCACGCTTGTACCCTTCTGGAATATTCCACTCGTTAGCAGCAACCAAGCTTGTACCCCGAAATGCTAGTGGGTCGGACTTGACCATGCCTCCCCACCCAATTAGCCCAAATCTATCATCGCTCAAGCTGTCGGCCATGAGAATAGTTTTTTGGACATGGCCTTGCAAGTCTCACTGCTCCTGGGAATACAGGGGAGGGCGAGCATAGCTTTATCTTCTGGTCTCTGTGTAGCTTGCCCAAAGTCTATTTGAATCAGACCACGTGACTGGAGACCACGTTGTAAGCTTCTTTGCAGTATTTAATAATATTTAATGAATAAAACTTGGCACTCATTGTCCTTCCGCTGCACCTTAATAGGAGCTCAGCTCTATCCTTCTCGTTCATTGCATCTTTCCATGATACAAAACCAGTTTCTTGGCTGCCCTAATGCTTGACACTGGGCCAGGCAAACCTGATGTCATCAATGACATTTTTGATGGTATCTTTGATGTCCTGGGTGTTAGTCTTAGCAGTGCACAGTGGAGGCGCGAGTTATGGTTGCTTAGCTTACCCTAACTGGTGAATTTCTGGGGGTTTTTGGTTTTACTTGTAACCATAACATCCCTTTAACAATGTTTTTTCATAGAATTTCATGGGTTTTTATTAGTGCAACTTAACCATAACGTTCCTTTAACAACGTTTTTTTCAGTGAATTTCATGGGTTTTTACCAGTGCATGCTATTTTCCTATATTTTACTAATATCATACTTAGCCAATATAGCAATATTTGTGTCAAATTTAAAAAGTGTCACCTTAAAACTCTGCCATTTCCCACCTTCTAGAATCATTATTAACACTTGTATACTCTTTTTTGCAACAATTTCAACTGGTTTTGCATCCGTCTACGAAATGACTTCTGACTTCACAGCTGACCTTGCGGACAGTGCCACATGACCATATGCTGGCACGTGGCATGACGACGTGTATGAGAACCCGTCCACATTTCACGATAAGATCCAGGCTTTGCGGACAGTTCAGAACTGCATTTTCTACTGATCTAGGATTTTTCAACTTCAAAATTTCCCTTGCACGCACCTACACCTATTCCTACTCATTATCCTTTAACAATCCAGTACACAGTACTTACTTTTAGCAAAACTGCTATTTATCTTAAAATGGCATCAACTAATACCATCCGTCCTCCCCAAGAGCCACCACCACTGATGTAATCAAGGAGCATCAGAAACACTGCCCCCTACCTTAGAAATAACACACGTGCAACATTTTCCCCTGTCCATCTGCCCCTTTATATTAGTTTTTGATGCCATTTCCCTCCCCGTCATTCGTTTTAAGCTCTCCTGCCAAAAAAAAAAAAAATACATCCGAAAACAACAAAAGAAATGTTCTTTTAGGAACCACCTTTCACAGTTGAAAAATAGAACTTAAAAAACAAAAACAAAAACAAAAAAAAAAGAAATTTAATAAACATATACTGGAGCCACCAGGGGGTGCCGAGATGTGCGGGAGCATCTCCATAGCACACTCTCTCTGGGTTAGCCTGAAGAGGATTGAGCCCCCACAACCCCCAGAAGTGGAACCATAAACACCCAGGCTTATGTGAAGTGTCAGAGCACCATTTGCTCCAACCCGACGTTCAGAGGAGCCGTAGGTCCGAAGATACAGGCCTCTGAAGAGAGCGGGAGGTGGGCCCTGCAGGCCTCCACTACAGTGCAGCGACAACCTCGGCCAGGCCCGTGCTCCATCGGCTTTCCGGGAGCCTTCTGATACAATGCTTCAGCTATGTGTGGGCGAGACTCCAGGATCCAACACAGAGACCATGCCCCAGCAGCGTCCCTTCCATCTTGAGTGGTGGCGTGCCGCCCGTTGCCTATCCCTCCCCAACTGTGGCCCTCAGAACCCCAGAGTCGCCGGATTATTGGCCGGGGGCCCCCGCTGCAGTGGTGGAGGCAGGAGGCACGCCTGCTGCAACATCCAGACAGCATGAGGTTCCCGAGTCCGACAGACCTCCACGGGAGGAGGTAACGGTTGAGTGGGGGTTCCTGGTGGGCGGCAAGGGAGGGGGATGGCCGAGGCAGGCTACCCCCAATCTACTTGTCTTTGGCAACCAGGGTTCCCCTCGTTAGGGGTGCCCAGAGACCTGACTCCAATCTGTAAACACTACAGGCATGGGCCACCCCCACCCGCCCTCAAGACTGCCCAGCATAGGTCCTCCTCGTCTGCGCACACAAGCAACATAAGCCATGGAGGAGTACGCCACTGTGAAAACAGAAATAAAATATCGAGGCAGAGTACCCCAAAAGGAAATACACCAGACACGGGTTACAAAGGCACATACAAAGTACTTTATTCTATACTGAATTCAATTACAAGAAACAGAGCAAAATCAGATAGCTATCGGCCCTCAGTACAACACAACGAACATGGTTCAGTGTGTTCAGTGAGAGACGCTATACATTAGAATGCATTCGCTTTTTATACATTTTGTGGGCGCGATGCCCAGCCCCACTCCGGGTTAATATACCTTTTAATATATCACCAATTCTAGGGTCCGTGCCGAGTCTCAAATAACCGCATATAACTGGTTTGACTTTTATACATGTAACAACAAGCGTATGCATTAACTGTGTATTCTAAAGTTTCCCATGCAGGCCTTCTTAAACATAAATACAATGTAGTAAGACTGATGTTCTTTGTTCAGTATGTAAACACATTGTCTCAATATATGCTCGTGGATTAGTTTCATTGCACTAGTAATCCCTTTATACATAGGTCAACGAAGGACGAGATCTCAGTTCATGACCTCAACAAGTGGCCTGCAGGCAGATTACACATTAGCTATGTACAGAGGTGAAGACGGCCATGTTGTATTCTGCAATGACATTGTCCACCATTTTAGCTCACAAGGTGACTTTTACACAACAAATCCTAAAATGGTGGCTTGACCTAAAATGGCGGCCTACATAGATTTAAGGTCCGGACCTTGCAACACAGATTTCTTTTTGCGAAGCGACTTTCGAGCAGCTTGGCGTAGGCCAATATTAATATATTCATTACAATAGGAGGCACGATATACTTTCTATTTCGACACCACACCCCTGAGACCCTACAAATTCTGCAAGGCCACCCTTCACTTGCCAGCCACCTGAAACATAGCTCTCAGGCCCTGACCCTCAAGAGGAATATCGTAAGGAAAACATGAACTGCCTTGCTTGGGGGCCGAGAAGCCCAGCACCCTATTCCTTGTCTCTTCATGGCTTTCTGCCTACACAGGTGCCTGTTGATTTCTTTGCACTGATCCTGACGAGAGCCCAGTCTAGCCCTGGTGGCCTGTACTGAGAGGCTTGGTCATCCACATCCACGGTGGTGTGTTGTCCACAGTTGCAAGTCCCCCAGCGCATCTGTCCCAGCTCCTCAGCCTTTGACATTGGAAGCTCCCCACCCGCCCTCCTGTCCCCAGATCCTCCACTGAAAACTGGAGTGGCTGTCTTGCTCCCGCAGTGTCTTGTCCAGCTAACTTTGTCCTTCTCCTCAGCTCGAGAGAACCACGAGAGGGGCAACGCCTTTGTTGCTACACATCTGAGGCATAGATCCCAGAGGCAACCCACCTGTGCAACTCTACCCCCACTCTGGTTGGCGCCTGATCTGTGAGTCCCCGCTGGGTCACGCCAGCTCTCTTTCAGCACACAACATTGAGTGTCCGAACTTGCAGAATCTTTGCAGGCTCCCGGGAGTGGGTCCATGTGCCGGTGGAGCCTTCATGGACTGGGCTGAATGGCTCCAAAAGTTTCAGCGCATGCCCACTCCTTGCCCATTGTTTCTCAACATGTTGACCCCAACTCAAGCAGAACCGCTGGATGTGACTTCAGTTTCCAAGGGCATGGAAGCCTTATTAGAGGAGATTCATGGTTTTAGGACAGACATTGGTAAACTACTGGATACCCTGGACAAAAAGTAGACACCATGGACGACCAAGATCAGGCTCTGGAGGCAAACACTGCATCTATTGACCTCCTTGAGACCCAGTTTGACATGTGCCTCGCCGAACTGGATTGGAGAGAAGAGAAGAGCACCCTGAAGCTTGATGATTTAGAAAACAGGGAACGCCGGTGCAACCGAGGTTCCTGGGCTTTCCAGAACAAGAAGGCAAGACCAAAGCGGACATCATCAAAGCAGTCAACGCTGTAATTGGGAAACTCCGGACGATGCCAACACCAGTGAGCCGACGATAGACAGAGCGCACAGCTCGGGGGCCACTGGCAGGGATCCCATATTGATACTGCAGAGGTTTTATTACTTTCCTGAAAAGAACAAGATCCTGGATCTCGCACGGAGGAAGGGCCCAATCAGCTGGGAAAATGTGGAAATTTTGATCTATCAGGATTTGTCAGCCCTTATTCTGGCAAAGTGTCGGCTTTGTGCCCCCCTGACGAAAATGTTGCAATCCAAGGGCGTGAGGTACAGATGGGAATATCCCTTCTCGCTTTCCTTTGAATTTTCGGGCTACATATTGTCATGACCACTGTTAGGGGACACAAGCTGTGCCACAAACAGGCTCCCACTAGAACCCTGGGGGCCTTAAAACCACTGCAAAAGGGCTCCTGCAGCCAGTCCTGGCACCTTTGGTGCCAGGCTCATATATGGTAAGGAGGGACTGTTCAAATTAGGTCCCATTTATGTACATGGGCCTTTAAATCCAACATGGAAGCAACCACATGGCTCAGTTCCTGTGAACCAAACCATGCGGTCTAGTGTCTTGGGTGTGTCTGGGGCCTGGGACTACTTCACCGGGTACTATTTTACATGGGCTATATAAACCACGCCCAGGCTGCAGAACACGCTTCACGTTATTCTGCAACTAGCAGCGTGACACTCACCGTGTCCAGCTCCTGGTCTCCAGTATCCTCCTGCAAGAACAAGGTTATTCCGTCTTACCTGAGAGTTCACCATCCAGCACTCAGCATCTCAACCGGGATGCAATCTGTGGAAACCGAGAGAAGAAGAAACATCACTCACCTGCGAGTGCTAGCTTTAGGACTTACGGCAAACCGCTACCACAGCTGCTGCTCGAACATCGCGACCTGCAATAAAGAGAACAGGAAAACAATAGTCTCAATTCCATCGTGCTACGCTGCGCGCTTCCATCCGGAGCACGACAGCAACATCCTGCAAATGAAAAAGGAGACATATTCAGGTTTGCTTTCTATATTAAACAACCACACAGGGCTTTACTTACCTTAACGGATTCTGGGGGTCAGTTTTCTTTTCACCGCGCTGTCATCCGCTCGCAGTACAACAGCGGCCAGTGAGAAGAGGAAGAAGAAAACACAGGTTAGCTTTAAAAGACAATAAAGGTGCCGTGCTTCGCGCTTTCTGTTCCCTAAAAACGTGCCTCTCCATCCAGCACGCCAGCATCAAGACCTTCACACCTGAAAAGAAGGAGACAAAGATTAACAAATTCTCAACATAAACAGAACAGACCTACCTGCCTATCAGCAGATTTGGGGTCACAGCAGACCTGGGCCCAAGGAAATCATACTGCACCAGTGAAGCATCTCAGGCAGCTCGCCAACGGATGTCAAGTGCCCCTGCACAAGAAACGCAGGACGGATAGCTCACCCTACAAATAACTATGGTGAGAAAGACCCTGTGGGAATGGGATCAGTCAGAGGGAGGTGGGAGATTCACCCATTAGAGACAGTTATCACAAATCCTCCCTTCTGTAATTGCAGACTCATTATTCAGCACCGGGCAACTACGCATCCAGGGTTCCAGATCTCAGACCTTCCAGACGCCCCCGGGATATCAGGTGAGCGTAACACAAATATGCGCTGGTTACGGAAGATGATATACAGAGATTGTCCCAGGAGCTCCTGGGTGACCACAACGCGGAGTCTGCCTAGGCTGATCGGGGGAAAAAATTAACCGGGCCCCAAATGCCCAACGATCACCCTGAGAGGCGCAGACTTTGGGGTCACAGAAAATTCAGAAGGGTCGCCCCGGCCTCCCGAATGTCCTCCAATGATTGATGGGACCCCTCTCTTGGCTTGGACTACCCTGCAGGGTTGGAGAATGCTGACACTGCTTTACACAATAGAAATGCTTCAGTGAGACTTTCAGAACTCGGTTCTTTGGAACCTTTCTTACAGGGGGAATTTCTTTTCTGACTTTCATGCCTCTCCTGGGAAGGGGGGAGGCAAATGATAATGTTTGATGTTGTACGTTGTGGGTGTGGGGGGCTCTCAGAAGTTGTATTCTGGGGTTTATAGATCCAGAGGGATGAGGCACTGGTGGCCTGGCCGAGTGACAGTCTCTGCACCGCCTACAGTCCAGGCGCACACAGGGAGGGGGGCAATGGGGGAGTTTGGGTTAATTTTTGCGTTTTCTGGCTACCAAGATAGGGATGGTTTCTCAAGGGTACAGGTCCTTATGTAACTAACCAACATTCAGTGGGACAAGGTGATGAGATGAAAATTAGGCACTCCTTATGTGGAGTTTAAGGAGGTTCTCATCTTCCCCGATGGACGACACGAATCACACACTGATGTTGGAGTCTCCAAATTTTCGAGGATTAAACTCTCCTACCAAAAGATTGATGGTGGTTAGGGAATTTAACAGGCTGCAGTTACACTTTCTCTTCCTTCAAGAGACACATTTGGTAAAGGGGAAGGAACCGAGCCTTAAAGCTAAATCCATACAACACACCTATCATGACTCTTACCCAGCAAAAAAGTGGGGGGTTGCGCTTTTGCTATCCTCCAGGCCCCACTTTACACCCAAAGCCCAGCGCACCAGCCCCAAAGGGCACTATATCATGGTTAAGGGCGAAGCAAGAGGTAGTATGATTACAGCAGCCTCTGTATATGCCCCAAATGAAGCCCAAGATCACTTTTGGGAAGAACCGAAAGTGATAATCATGTCCTTTACGGAAGGCACCCTATTGGTGGGTGGCGACTTTAACATGGTTCTCCACCTGGAGAGCGACAGAAGGTCGGCAAACCCACACACGCCGACGCCCTCACAAAGGAAGATTGCGGACACATTCCAAAGGGTCAACGACAAACTAGGTTTGTCTAATTCGCATACGACAAGACAAGGTTACGACCCATACTTTACCTTCTTCTCTAGGCCCCATGCAACTTTCTCCAGGATAGACTATATCCTGGTGGACTCCTCCCTCCGCAACCACGTATCCAACTTCAGCGTCAAACCCATCCCGTGGTTGGATCACAACCTGGTCAGGATTAGCATAGGAGCCCCACCCCCACCTCTCTTGTGTAGCACGTTGGTCATAAAATGACCTCCTGCTGCAAGATAAAGAGCTTTCCCAGTCTCTCCTAAACGCCATAAAAGAGTACTTTGCAATTAACGACAACGGGATGTGGACGTTATGGGCGTCTGGGACGCGTTTAAGGCTACAATTAGGGGTGTCATTATGGGTATGGGATCGAGGGGGAAAAAAAAAAAAAAGGGAGAGAGAAAACGGGGAAAGAAGTTAAGGGAAAACATGCATGCTATCCAACCAGAAGGGAAATTGAAAGTGGGTGGAATTTAAGACAAAGCTATCAGCTCTTCTTGTAGGCCAGACGGAAAGGAAGCTGGCCTTTTTAAAACAAAGGTATATGGAAAAAAGGGAGAAGGCAGTTAAGATTCTTGCATGGAGGCTGCGTGAACTTAGGAATAGCAGAAGGGTTGACTCCATCCGTTCACCTGAGGGAGAGAAATGCATACGTGATGTCTCAATAGGACAGCAGTTCCACCTAAACTACGAGCACCTGTACTCATCAGAATACTCAGGAGACCGGTCAGACATTGACCGTTTTCTAGATGCCTTGCCTATCCCCCACATCTCTCTCGATAAGGCCGACCCCCTCGAGTCCTCCATCACCCAGCAAGAGATAATAGACACCATTGGCACCATGACGGGGGATACCACTCCAGGGGACAATGGCTTTACGGTTCGCTTCTATAAATCTTTTCGCTCCACCTTGGCCCCGTTCATGTCCAAAATGTTTAATGCTGCACTCGAAATGGGATCTCTCCCCCAATCCATGACGTCAGCCCTCATTGTGATGATTCCCAAGGAAGGGAAAGACCCCTCCCAATGTCAATCCTATCGCCCCATTTCGCTTTTCAATACGGGTGTCAAGATCCTGAGCATATGAGGGACAACATGGGTACGTACTGGACCTACATAGAGGATAGCCATGCCCACCCTAGAAAAGTCTGGGATCTCATGTGGGCCCCTGTTAAAACTCTACCCGCCCGACCCAGGACTCATCCAGCGCTACCTGTGCTTTTGTCCTCCTGGAAAAATGACAGATTATAAAATTCTCTCTTCCTGGCCATCCCCCTTGACCACTTTGTTGGGCCCCTCATTCACCCTGGGTACCAAAGGCTTCCGAGACACCCAGTCTTGATCGGACATGGGCTCAGAGAGAGATGCCCAGCTATTCTGCCAGAATACGTTTATCAAATAAGACCAATTGAAAACAGCTATGGGGAACCACTCGCTCACAGTATTTGAACATCTACGCCTTAAAGGGATCTTTACCAACCCCAAGTGATGTGTAGCTCTTTCCCGTCCCCTCAACGCCTTTCAGATGATCATGGTAGAATCTACTTCAAGGAAGGGCTCCTCTCTAAGATTTACATTACCTTAGTCACGGCAAACCTAGAGGTAGACTGTCCTTCAGACGCATTTGGGAGGATATGATGGGGATGGTTCTCGAGGAGGCAACATGGGGGGCAATCTTTAGAACTCTTTTTTGGGGTCCCTGTACACCTCGGCTATGGTGCACAATTTCAAGATGTTGCACTCCTGGCATCTCCTTCCAGACATACTCTCTAAAATGTTTGGGGACACATCTCTTTGTCCAAGGGAATGTGTGCAACGGGGAACCTGGAATCACATGTGGTTTGAGTGTTAGTTGGTCCAGATTAACTGGTCTGAGCTGCTGAGTTGGATTAAAGAAATCATGGGCACTGCCCCGTCCCTGCACCCACTGGAGGTCCTCTTAGACACACCGACCCTGGAGTCTGAGGTGGGCACCTTTCCAAGAGTGGTTGAGGCAATGTTGTGAGCCAGTAGACTGGCCCTCGCCCAAAAGTGGAAGAATCCTGCTATGCCCTCCAAAGCCGAGTGTCTCACTAAGTTGTGGGCCATTTTTACTTATGAACAATTGTTATCAATAACTAACAACAAAATGGACTCCTTGGTCTAAAGTTCTCTTGAGTGAGGAATGTAACTCCCTGAGACTCTGGCCCCCTCTTGCTGTTGGTGCCTTGCTGCTTTCCTTTTTACAACTGGATCTCACTGCCTACCCTGGCTGTATATGCCGACCCAAACACCTCAATTGTACTGAATTATCTTGCCCACTATATGCTTTGTCTTCTCTAAGGTTTCCTGTATACGTCATGTGTTTGGACCTGGTAGAATCATAGGTTGGGGGGGAAAGAATGGGGGATGGAGTTGAAAAAAGAAAAAAAAAAGTTTAGCATTGTTATGTCGTGTTCTTCATGATTGGCACCAGGCTTTCCCTGATGTCCTCAGTATTATTAAAATGCTTTATGAAAAATAAAGTGAAAAATAAAATTGTATAGACTCGATCTACTTTCAATTTCTCAGTAAAGTACATAGACTAGATTTTCCAACATTTCCTTTTGCATTTTGTGTTATGCTAATGTGAATATATTGTGGTATTCATCCCCCGTTCCAAGGACTGGAACGGTGGATACGGCCCGGCGCCCAAGTTATTAGCCCAAGCGAAGCGAGGGTGGATAACAGGGTCTCCAGACTATTCTTACCCCATTCAAGGCCCTGTAATGAGGGATGAAGGCCATTAGCACCCTAGGTTCCCAAGTTCCCAAAGCGGGAACCGGGGGTGCTAATAAAAGAGGATCCTTTTCCAAGATGGCCACCATGGAACGGGAAGGCGGGGTTCCATACATGGCCCCTCTTCGCTTTCCATGGCAGCCTGCAGAAGGCGAAAAGAGAATATTATGACCATATTATCACAAGCACGTGTTTCTTCCCTTTCAAACCTATTCCAATTTCGAATAACTTTACCACAAATCCAGTCCCAGGTGGACATGGCCACTTTAACCCCATGTGTTGTCCCTCTTGGTCATGGCCAGTAGCCAGATTGTCTGGATCATGACCTTATTCCATGACCCGGACAATCTCACAGGCTACACCTCAGTCACTAAAAGGTACATCACTATTTTTTGTACCTACATTATGACAGTCAAAAAATAAAACACTGGCACATTTGCAAAACCATGCTTTCAAGTCCTTGCCAATGCTCCTTAAACAAGTTTGCTGGAAATCCACCCAGGTGTTATTTTTTCAAAAGTGTGAAATGTACGCACATACAATAGTCATATAACCTAGCCCCCACTTGACAAAAACCATTCAGCCTTTACGAAAACATTTTTATTTAGATCTATAATCTTTTTGCAAACCTTAGTTTAGATTCGTCAAATGGCACCACATGTATAAGCCTTTACAATATTTTGGGGCGCTCCCTCAAATTTTGTCCCTCTTGACAAAATCCCACCAAAAGTTGCAAAAACATTTATATCTAGATCTATTATCAGTTTGCCAAATTAAGTGTAGATTCGTCAAATGGCACCTTATTTATAAGCATTTACATTATTTTGGGACCACCCCTCTAATTTTTCCCCCTCTTGATAGAATCCCACCAAACTTTGCAAACTCATTTGGAATCAGATCAAGAATATCATTGCAAAATTTCATGCAATTTCATTAAGCGGTGCCAAGGTCATAAGCCATCCAAGAAATGCTTTTCACCAACCCTGTAATACAGAGGTGTCTGCGAACTTCACAGGACTGTTCGCATACATCCGGACTGTTCACCGACTTTTACATTGAAAAACACCCGTTCTTTTTGCTTCTTGCAGCCATATCCCATCCCATTCTCATAACCCCTCACCTCCCCAGAGATTATTTGATAAGTTTGACAACTGCAATGTTGTGTTTTTTAAATATGTTTTTACTGCAATGTCCGCGGACAGCAGCCGAAGTCTGTGAATCCAAGATAGTGGGCGTTTCCAAAAATCAGACGCTTTTCACCATCCAATCAGTGGGCGCGGACAGCACATTGCCTGCTAAGCCAATCAAAGTCCGGTCCACGGACCGAACAGGGCAATGAGTCTGCGGACCGGACCCAGATATCACTAATGTTTTTGGACCTAATTTTTGGTTCTTTTGAAAAGAAACTACTGGACGGATTTCCACCAAATTTACAAAAGCATGCTTTGGGGACCAAGCAGCCGCTCCTGCCGCAAATTTGATGAAATTCCGTCCAGCGGTTTGGGCTTCAGGTGTGAGCAAACATTTTCTACATTCAGTCTATGGAAAAACATTTAAAATGTGGGACTCCCACTATAACCTAGCCCCCCCTTGAGGAAAGCTCACCAAACTTTGCAGAAAAATTCAGAGCGGGCCATATACTTTTTTTCTGCAAAGTTTGGTGAGGATTCGTCCAGCGGAAACAAATTTATAAGCCACCCAAAAAGTGCTCTTCCTATGGGTTTAGCAACTTAACCATAACTACACGGCCGCTACTGCAGGCCGTGATATATATATATATTCAGTAAAAAAAACTTTTTTAAAGGGACATTAAGGTTTTTAGTAGCGCAGCTTAACCAATCAAATTCAGTAAAAAAATGTTGTTAAAAGGGACGTTATGGTTCAAAGTAAAACCGAAAAACCCTTGAAATTCACGAGTTATGGTAAGCTAAGCAACCATAACTCGCGCCACCGTCAATGAAATTTGGGATGTCATCTTTGATGTCCTGGGTGTTGGTCTTGGCAGTGCACGGTGGCGCGCGTTATGGTTGCTTAGGTTTTACTTTGAACCATAACGTCCCTTTAACCAAGTTTTTTTACTGAATTTCATAAGTTTTTAGAAGTGCAACTTAACCATAATATCCCTGACTTATATATATTTATATATATATGTAACATAGAACATACTGAACCCCCAGCTAGAGATTTTGATGTCCACGGACTGTGCGTATGTCCGCGGATGGACGCGGACAACAGCAACACTACCCAAAAACTCAGGGGAATCTTAAATTGTTATATCATGCCATATGAACACTGCACAAGTTGAAAAACCAACACACAAACACATTATATGTAGTAATAAATAAGAAGTAGAACCTATATAACACATCAACCATCCATTTAAATACCATATATACTAAAATGGAATATACCAAAACAAGAAAGGTATGCTTCTAACATAATTACCTCACAGAAACTGCACAACTAGGAGCAACAGCAGACTTATAGAACAGTGAGAAGACAACTTATCACAATCTAGTAAGTAAACTTCTTTTTCTTATATATTTCTAAAATGTCTGTATTAGATACAATAAAAGTAATATTTTTTTTCCCCTCACAGAAATGTCAAATAGTTTAGAATGGCTTGAGGAGAATTTCTCACATGGTGAAATGTCTGAAGATAGTGAAACTAATGGTAGACACTTCTCTATATAACCAAATTATTAAGCATTACTTTATGTGCACTTAATATATATTTTTGACAGACCATACAAACATTGAAAACAATACACAACAATATACTTTAGAACAAACTCTCCAGCGCATGGAGGAAAAAATTAACAAGCTCATGACAAATTTCCACCTTTTGAAAGATTTTGTGGAGGACCATATAAAAGAAAAAATTAGATTACCATTGTGCAACATGTACCTGTCCCCCCTCTCCATATCCCAGTCAATTATCCCCAAACCCTCCCCACATAGAAAAACGTTTTGATTAGACTTCGATCCCTTCATCTTCTCCTGTCCATCCTCTTGAAAAACCCAAGTCCCCTGCGTTTGTGTCAGTTTCTGCTTCCCATTCTCTATCATAAATTGTACATATATATAATATAATTAAAAATAAATCTTATGTGTGTGTTGATTTAGTCCTTTGTGCTTTTTTTAAAAAAAAAGTCAGTTTTGGTGTCCGCGAACAACACGGGTGTCCTGAAACTTTCGTAAGTAAATGAAATGGGGGTGTCCTGAATACACTATACCCGTCCGTACTGTTCGTAGGCAGGTTGAAACTGCTCTAAGAACACACACGGTGTCCTGCAATGTTCGTAAGTAAACTAAATGGGTGTGTCCTGAGGACACTATACCTGTCTGTGCTGTTCGTAGGCAGGTTGAAACTATTCCAAGAACACATCAAGTGTCCTGGGATGTTCGTAAATAAACAAAATGGGGATGTCCTGAGGACACTATACCTGTCCGTATTGTTCGTAGGCAAGTTGAAACTGTTCTAAGAACAACCGCCTGTCCGTAACTGTTCGTTTCACTTGTGTCGCACTTTTAATTACTTTGAGGACCCGAACACTGTCCGTAGAACACCAACGCGCATGCGCAAAACAGTTCCCGTGCATTTGGTGTTCTGCGGACACCCGTTCTCTTCGCGGACATGTTGGCCACGCTAAGCGTGTGTTCTGATTGCGGACACTGTTCGTGTTTCTGAACAATTTAAAAGTACCTTTTCAGGCAATCTACAATATTTTATAATAATAAATCATCATAGCACATGTCCCAGACAATGATCCTGACTTTCTACATACTTTTTGAGGCTTTTTTTTGGTGTTTGATCTGTCCGTGGTCAGCGCGGGTGTCCACGAAGCGTGCACCAGCACCCCTATAAAAGTCCACAACCCAGAGCTCATTCTCATGGTGTTTCTGGCTACCTGACAGAACACTGTACTTTGGCTGCCAATCTTCCTGATTTTTCAGAAACCTGATGGCAACCATGGATCCTCTGCTTCCACCTGGTGCTACATCTGCCTCAGCACCACACCCACCCCCTCCACCACCACCACCACCTCCTCAAGGGCCTAAAGAGGGGAACAGGAGTGAGGATGAAGAGGATGAGGTATTCGAAGCTCCTACTACCAGCACTCGCCGTGACTCTTGGGTGTGGCGGTTATTTAGCATTCATGGTGTGCAAAATGGTGCTCAGTCGCGGGAGGCTTGGTTCGTACAGCTTTGGAACGACAACTATTAAGCGACACCTAAGGTAATTCCACGGTGGGGCCATTCGCAAGGTTGTACCTTGCGAGGAGCGTAGTAGGTAGAAATCCTCTACTACATCCTCTGTTTCCGTTCCTGTCACCACAAGGAACACTCCTGTGGGATAGCGTATTCCTCCAGCGGCCTCGCAGGCCATTCGCAATGCTGAGGACCCTTACCTTTCAAGGGTCAAAGTTGTGTGTATGTGCTGTGACACAGTACTCTGCAGGGGGGAGAGACTTCTCAGAGCACGAGAAGACCTGCCCACTACCTAAGCAAGGCCCATCCTACATCTTCCTCTCTCCACATTTCTTATCCCTGTGGTTGGTGTCCCCCCCTTACCCTCCTCTCCTAGTGTGTCGTGTGTAAAAAACAAAAATAAAAAAAAGGCTCTTTCCAGAGCCGCCTTTCACAGTTTAAAAATAGAAGTGGCAAATAAATGGAGCAGGGAGCTGTGTATTTTTTAGAAGTCCGTGGACAGTTCGCAGACATCTAGAAATGTGGGGTGCTGCCCTATCATAACCATTGCACTTTTCTCTGGGAGGAAGTGGTGGCTCTGAAAAAACCTTTTGGTGCCGTTTGTTTGTGTTTGAAAAACTTGAAATGGTCAACACCTACTGCAAAATGGATGGCTGTAATTCCGAAAAAGGTTGCAATGCATTTTGTACATTTCTCAGAAAAATCTGATTGCCAGCATAAGTAAGACGGACTCCATCTCTGCGAAAAAAATGTATGTCCTACGAAACATAATATTTTCATTGTGAAAAGAGGACATGCCAACATCTCTTAAAAAGGCACAGACAGCCTTATTGACATTGCGTCTCACTTTCTCCATTTGTGGACCAAATGAAGAAGAACGCAGCCACATTTGTCTGTGCGCAATCCGAGAAAAAATTACTTCAGAATTTGGAAACATGTCCATGACCTTCCCAAGTCCTTCTTTCATTGCAAATTGCAAAGAAAATCCAGACACATGTCCTAAACTATTCCCTCCACAATGAATTATCATTATGTCTGGATGATGCTCTGTCTCCAAAGTAGCACAGAGAGGTACCAAGTCCAGCCACTTCATTCCACGCACTCCATGCCAGTGCACTTCCACATGTGGGAATCCAAGTTCTACAGCTATTCCACAGCTTTCTGCATGCACCTTCAACCAATGTATCCACCAAGCTCCAAAAATCCAGACAATCGGTTTTCTGAAACACACAGCCATAGCTATCTGTTCTTCTCTCAGGAAAAATACTTTCTGACAAACTCTCTCCCGACAACTCACCCACTAAACTTTACTGACCAATCCCTTGCTCTGCTCATTCTCATTTGCATGCCCACCACCCCAAAATCCCTGTATGTAACACACGATGTCCGCGGACTACCGCCATGTCCGTGGACAGATCATAACATGGACAGCCCTTCTACCATTTCCACTTCACACACTGTGCCATTCCCTGATTGGATACAGTTAAACAGTCACACAACCATCCACCAATCAGATCCAAGACCTCTACATCCAACTCCATCGTCATATATCAGCACTTTAAATGTACTGTTAATCACTCTGAATACAAGTGTCATATCATTGAAAAGCACCTACTACAAGAACTACTGTACAAGTCTCCAAGATTTCTACTTGCAGCTGCATGCATATCCATATGCATGAACACAATTTACAGATAATTCTTATAAATGCATATAAACAAAATAACTGCCTTGTAACCTGTATAACCTATAAAATGAACTTGCTGTCATTTGTCCCATCTGCTATAATCAACTGTCACTTCCAAACCTATCTGCTATTAAATTTCTTTTTACACATATTTGGAAAGCATGTTGAACTTACATATTTAAAGTAAAAAATATAAAGACTGCACATAGTCAAACAGAATTGCATGCACACACTATGTTCAGATATCAAACAAGTATGCTTCTACAAAAACATAAAAATCAATGTCTAAATTAACATCAGTGCTATAAACACATAACATTACTAACGTCTTACCTTTACAATTGCAGTGACGACCACTCTTCTAAAAAAGCAGTAGCAGAATCTAAAGTACAAACAACAACTCAGAAGAAACCTGCTCATTCCACACAAAAAAAGTCTGCATCTGCACCCCAGTATAGTAACACACAAATTGAAGACTAGCCATCCCAATTAATTTTAGTTGCCCAATGCACAATCACACACCATCACATACATCTTTACCATCATACTCAGACACTCATGCACACATACATTGCAGAACAACCCAACCCATACCTTCTTTATTTTTTTCAACAGACCCCAAAGAATGCCAACCAAGAAGCAAGTCCGTAGAAAGCAATGCAGAAGTAGAGCAAATTAAAATAGAAGTGTCCAAAATAAGCATCCATCTCTAGCAGAATTTGTACAAAAAGTTCAAACAAAACAGCTAGTACAGTCATTTAGCGAAAAACAAAACAAGCTTCAAGTACAGAAACTTTGCCTCCTCTATCAAAATGTAAAACGAAACAGAAAGCAATTAACAAGAATTCAGCTACCACTAATGATAAAACTGCTCCTATAAATCTTCACATAGTGCCAAGTAAGCATACCAAAAAAAGTATTAACTGAAACTCTCATTGTGGCATCTAAAAACACTAGGGCGAAACTAGATCCCGATTATGCTAGCTTCCATATTGCTGATGACACCATTCTCGTTCAGAAGAAGGTTAAGACATTGGGAGTTGTTCTTGACGAAGATCTCTCAATGAAATTTCACGTCTCCAGCATCAAATCAAGCTGTGGTCTCATAAATAAGAGAATAGGGTATATTCGCCCATTCATATCACAAGAGAACTGCGCTCTTATTCCCACCGCACTAATTAATTCTAGATTGGATTACTGTAACAGCCTCCTAGCGGGCACCACAGCTCTCAACATCCAATCATTACAAGTGGCTTAGAATAATGCTGTGCACAATATCTTCATTCAGTCCCGTCGCGCACACATTCCCACCTTCAGGAAAAAAACATCATTGGCTTCCCATTAAACACCGGATAACCCATAAAATACTAACCACGACTCATAAATGCCTCAGTCTCGGCAGTCCCACCTACCTGTCAGACCGTAACACAAAAACTGTAGACCTAACATACAAAATAGAAGACAACCAAGATTCTAAATGGTTTGAATTAACTCTCTACCTTATAGCAGAAAACTAATACGAAATATCTGACCCCTTAATACTTTGCAGTTACTGCACTATAGAACTTGACAACAACCAAACTCCTTTACGTGCTATCACAAATAATTTGGAATTATTCCCACTACCAAAACCCCTACAACAACTCACTTTATATGAAAGCATCATAATTCAAACAGTGCACCCCTTTCAAGCAAGAATACGCCTTCAACCAAAAACAGCAAAATTACCTCCCTCTGAATTGGTGAAAGGCATTCATGGCAAAGTAATGTATTTACCATTAGATCTAAAACAAAATGTGCACACTCTGGTAATGCAACGTCCAATAAAGCAATCCTTAATTATATTAGTAAATGGTGTACCTACAAAAGACAAAATAATTTGGCAACTGGTAGACTTACATAAAGTTAGACAAGCCTTGCAATATCTAAAAGACAATAATGAATACTACAAAGAAATGAATATTGAAGAAAACTTGAAGGAAACCACTAAATTAATTCAAGAGTCACCAGAAACTGGTCAATTTGAGCTCCTAGATCCTGCTACATTATCCAATATTTTAGACCATTATACAATTCATCCATTCCACTCTAATGACACCATAAAAGATGCACTAGAAACGTACCAAATGCAACAAACGAAAGGATCACCAATCAGCATATGGGAAAAAAGTATAGAAGCACGTGCTTTTCCTCTACTCTTTCCTACTGGCAAAGGAGGAAGGTACAATGATAGACCTATTCAAATAACAGCATCAGAATACCGCTCGTTACGGATGTATTCTGAAGATCCACATTTTGTCTAAATCTGGGAATACATATTTCACCTACTCTTTGAAAGTGAACTAGCAACTCTATGTTACGGAGTTACACACACATTAAAATCAGGAACCCACTTTCAAAATATGTCAGCTGCGCAATTATTACAAAAAGTGCAAGAAAAAGATGAGGCTTTACAATCAAGTATTACAAATCTATTAGCAAACACGCGTGGTACTAGAGAGTACTGGTTCCGACGTCATGGAGATGTACGTTGTATGTTAAGAAACCTTTGCCCACCCACTTGGTTTGTTACATTAAGTTGAGCAGAATATGCATGGGAAGATTTACATGATTTCCTACGCATATCAAACAAAAACAAAACAAACATAAATATACTAACACCTGGATAACTTTGTTCTCTAGATCCTGTTAATGTTTCAAGATATTTTCACCATCGCTTCATTGCTATGCTACACTTTATTTGTAATAAAACTGTTCCTCCCCTCTGAGAAGTGCAACACTTCTTTTGGAGAAAAGAATACCAAGCCAGAGGAGCACCACATATCCACATGCTTTTATGGATTAAAGATGTCCTAAGTTTGGTCAAGACAATGATGCCACTGTGTTACAGTTTATCGAAAATATGTCACTTGTAAAATTCCATCAGAAGCAACAAATAGTGATCTTCATGCACAAATTTTACAATTTCAAAGACACAAATGTGGCAAATATTGTCGTTGCAAATACAAAAACAAAGGGAAATACTACACCAAATGCCACTTTGGTTTCCCTAGACCGGTTAACAACTTCATGTCTTCAGTTAGACATAGTGTTAAAGGTAAATCCCCTAAAAATACATATTACAAAAAGGAACAGAAGAAGTAAAATATATCAATGATTACAATGCAATCATTGCCCTCTTATGGAACCCAGACATAGATGTGCAGTACATTGCAGTCAATTCCACTGCAGGTGCACGATATGTTACAGCATACTTAACCAAAGCTGAAAAAACAGAGCTTGGTGTACAACATGAAAATAAAGAATGCACCTGCCAAAATTACAAACCTATACTACTGTACATCAGTGGTGAAGCTGGTTCAGGCAAAACATTCTTAATCAAAATCATCAGCAAGTTCCTTCAACAATTCACAAACAACAAACTGTCAGCTGTTGTCACTGCCCCCACAGGTTTAGCTGCCTACAACATAGGCGGTGTCACTTGACACCGATTACTACTTCCGCCAGTAGAACACCAAAACAAATTAGTCTATGACAAACTTTCTACAGAAGCTGCAACAAACTTTCTACAGAAGGTGCAAAACAAATGAAAATGCTACTAATAGGTTGGAGACCATGCTCACTTCATCTAATGTTGGCTTTGATTCACATCAGATTACAAGAAGTACTCAAAACAAACTACGAAGAGCTCTTTGGAGGAAAACACGTTATTATTTTCGGAGATCTTATTCAATTGACACCAGTGAAAGGTGAACCTATTTTTAAAACCTTAGGACACAAATTCTGCTGTAAAATTGTTGGCAGCATAGGAAATGTCAACCTTTGGCAACATTTCCAATACAGAGATTTAACAAAAAACATGCAGCAATGTGCAGATCTCACTTATGCCAACATCTTTATTAGAGTTGGTATACTATCTCAAGAAGCACAAGCAATATTGAAACCCGGCACATTCATGCACTTTAGGGCGATAATGCATGTGCTACTGATGTTATGGAACAATTAGAGCACAAAAATGTCAATTGTATGGCCTTAATGCGAGCTCTTGCAAGCTGTTTCAAATTCAATGAAACAATGTTAAATAAAGAAATGCAACCAATAATGGAAATTAGCGCCACAGACTAACTAGACGTACATGGTATGACACTACCCATGTGTGAGCAAGCCACAAGACTAAATAGTTCACAGCTGGGTTGGAAATAAATATTATAATTATCCTTAAATTGTAGAGTAATGCTTAAACGTAACCTTGACGTGGATCAAGGACTAGTTAATGGAGCACTGGGTACAGTTGTTGGCTTTCAAACATACCCACGTGACAACATTCAGTTTGTCAATATTCTCTTTGACAAAATTTCAGAAGTGAAAAGGACAGGACGCTCAACAGCTCGATTCCTTCTCTTCAAAGACATGTATGTACGCAGGGAACAATTTTCTCTAACTCTTGCATACGCAGTCACCATTCATATATCACAAGGTCTTACCCTAGACAAAGCATTGATAGATATTGGTAACAGTCTTTAAAGAAGGCATGAGCTACGCAGCACTATCACGCTTACGTACACTTGACGGTCTATTTCTAATCAACTTTGATGCAAGTAAAGTAAACGCTGATATGCCTTGCATTTTAGAATACAATTGACTGCGTTCACTATACACCCCCCATCTAAAAACATATCCTGTTCCACAAAAAGTAAAATGTTATAAAACAAAACTAATTCAAACAGAAATGCAACAAGATGTCACTGCAAATCCTCCAAAGAGAGTAAAAGAAGGTAATACTTCATCAATTACCACAACCAAAGAATAACCTATCACTCAAAGTAACTCGGGTACTTCTTCAAAGAAACCACACATTCCGAAAAAATGATTTGGACACAGACCTATCTGGTCCATTTACATTTTCAAATATAACTGGTGTAAGTTGCTACGCAAATGTAGCAATGAATATTCCATTTCAATTGCCACCAATTGTTGACAACATTTACTTACACAGTACAGACCAATTGTGTTTGCAAATGTAAGTACTTCATAGAAACGCAACAAATAATCCTGACAACACATATAGTGTTCATGGAATAAGACAAGAATTGGACTACTATGCTGGAATGGTGAAATTCACTATAGACTCACAGGAAGATCCACAAGAATTTCTAATGTACTTACTACAAGTACTGGAAAACAAAAACATACCTATAAATGAAATCTTCCAGATTTCATACATGTGAAAACATACATTCACTCTCTGCAACAATGTGACACAGGAACAAATCCCTAATGAGCGCTTCGTGTATGTATCCATATCTAATTGTGAATCCGTTCCATTTCAGCAACTTGTACAAAATGCAAACCATGGCAGATTATGTACTACCTGCAATTCGGATAATCGCTCCACCTTACTAATACAAACACATAGTAAATACATAATACTAATGCTGCTATGTTACAATGCAGATGGTACCAAAAACAACTGCAAGCTGACTGGATTCACACATGGTCAAGTATTACTTGGTAAGAAAACCTTCACAACAATAGGTATAATCTACCACACCGGAGCCACAACCAATGCAGGTCATTACACTGCATATATAAAAAGAAATGTGCATGGTTTGAATGTAATGATAGTACCATTACTCTAAAGCAGAGATTACCAGCAAATCTTACAAACGCTTATTTAATCTTCTTATAACCAAAATTTATTAACTAAAACTGTACTTAAACATTAACAAAACTTCAATTAAAAAACCATAAACTGTTAGAATATGCCAACAGCTATCTAACTGCCCCAAGATTCTATAACAACTAAACAGATAAATGAATACCACTACATTATAACATAAAATAGACAGTTAGAATATGCCAACAGGTATCTAACTGCTCCAAAAATCTGCAACAAGCCAACAGATAGAACATTAGCCAGAAACAACAAGTGAACACTGAAAACAAACAAATAGACTGTTTCATAACAAAAAAAGTTTTTTTTTTAATCTGACATGTTTTTTTTTTTTCCCACAGACCCAATGATTTTAGCAACAAACACAGAAACTGAGCAAATTGCACAGTACACTGGTTTGTAATCTACTAAATATGAGGGTCAAAATAAATAAAAAATGTATATTATTCAATGTTATAAGTCATTACAAACTACCAATACTAACATGATCTTTTATCACAGAAATTGACAAGGAATATTTGTACTCGAGTTACCAAACCAAACAGTAAGTATATTATAATAAGTACAACCACCGCAGCATATCACACCCATAGTTGCTTAAAACTTTGGTGCTTATAAATTTGGTCTTGGCCATGCACCCAAGACTCTAGGCCCTAGCCACAACCACCGCAGCATATCACACCCATAGTGACTTATAACTTCGCTGCTTATAAATTAGGTCTTAACCATGCACCCAAGACTAAAGGCCCTGCCCACAACCACCTCAGCATATCACACCCATACTAGCTTATAACTTTGTTGCTTATAAATTTGGTCCTGGGTGCCGAAGCTATAAGCCACTATGGGTGTGATATGCTGCGGCCATGCACCCAATACTCTAGGCCCTAGCCGCAACCACCGCAGCATATCACACCCATAGATCAAACCCACAGAATCAAACATTTTAACTATGCCATATGGGCACTTTTTATGTCATAATATGAATGTTCTTAGAAGAGTTTCAACTTGCCTACAAACAATACGGACAGGCGTACTGTCCTCCGGACACCCCCATTTTGTTTATTTACGAACATCCTAGAACACTTGATGTATTCTTACAACAGTTTCGACTTGCATGCAAACTATACTGACAGGTACCGTGTCCATTAGGACACCCCATTTTCATTAACTACGGACATTAAGAACAGTGCTGCTGTCCGCGGTCAGAATGAACACAACAGGGGTGCCTGCCACCTAAATAAATACAACATTTGACCCATCTCTTACTCCCCCACCCTCCCCAAACAGTCTTACATGCCAACACACTTGACTAAATAGTATTTTTCCAAGTTTTACCGCGCTGTCCATGGATGTCCGCGGATACAAGATGGTGGGCGTGCCCAGAAAAACTGACGCACCACATGCTCTCAACCACCCAATCAGCGAGCACGTCGAATGTCCGCGGACATGACGCGGATCGCCCAGCCAATCAGGAACCTGTCCGCGGAGCAAACAGGGAAGGGTGTCCGCGGAGCGAACATAGATATCACTAATTATTTTGCCTTACATTTTAGTCATTTAAAAAAAAAAACTACTGGACGGATTTACACCAAATTAACAAACGCACGCTTTCAGGAGCAAGCCTCCGTTGCTGCCGCAAATTTGGTGTAAATCTGTCTAGCGGTTTGGGCTGTAGGCATGAGCAAAAGTTTTTCCCATTATGTCTATGGGAAAAACAGAAGCTTTGGGACCCCCCCCCTATAACTTTGCCCCCCTGGACCAAACCTCACCAAACTTTGCAGAGTGGGCCATATACTTTTTTTGCAAAGTTTGATGAGGATTCGTCCTGGGGGAGCGAAGTTATAAGCCGCCCAAAAAGTGCTCTTCCTATGGAAACAGCAACATAACCATAACTACATGGCCACTACCATGGCCGTGTAATTAGGTTTCTGTATTAACAACAACACTCCAATACAATGATATTAGATGAGTACATTCTTTAATAGATTACCGTGGCCGTGTAATTTTTATATACACACCTTGGCAGCACCGCCTGCACTACTTACAATGTATAGCCAGCCGGATGATTACTTAGTCTACTTGCGTTACTGCGTCTGTACAATTATAAACTGATTTTCATTTTCTTCTGTGCTTTACACATGCAATCTGCATTCAGCATATGAAAGTTTCCTCGATTCTTACTTCATCATCAGATTCAATATGGTCTAGCCACCTTCTTTCTTGTAATCTCTTATGAGGTGTGTCACTTTCTTCATGTGATGTCACCAGTCTCTTCTTTCATCCGTCTTCACATGCTCTTCAGGGATCCTTCCCAAGAGACTGTCGGCTTTTCGCGGATACATAAAGAATGGTTTCCTTAACGGAACCTTTGCTTCAAAGGCTGCTTGTGTTCTATGCATCATTACAGGTGTCGCCTTTGTCACTATTTCTGGTTCCCAACAGATAGGCAAGCTAGGGGCGGGACATCCGGTGGAAGCTCTTGGCTCCTCCTCTACACACCCAATGAGTATATGCTTTCTACTAGACAAGGCTGATGGTCCTGAATACTGCCAAGATTAAACTATGCATTTCCTTCTAGATTTGCATATTGCAAAATCATTATTTATGTCAGAGAATTCTCTCTCTTGAACTATTCCAGACTCAATGTTTAACAGAGCCAAATAATTCAATCTGGCTTCAATCATAAAGTTAAAAACAGGGTCAGTTAGCAGATATACCTCCTCTGCCATTTGTGGTAACATGGGCCGAGGGAAGGCTATGCTCTTAAGAAGGGTGTGAAGGTGAACCAGTAGTGACCCAAACAACACAGGATCTCATTCCAAAATAAAAGGAATGCCCAATCAACGTTCCATACGAAATATATATACTTGAATTAAACACACCACCAGCAATGGAACAAATAATAAACACTGTAGAAAAGCCAACCCTGAAGGAAGAACAGAGAATATGTAAGAAGAAACTACCACTCTGAGCTTTAGTTTAGTTTATTTTTGCTTGTATAGCGCACTGAACCCAAGGGTATCTGGGCATGGTTCCAGGAGTTGTAAGTGAATTACTAGCCACAAAAAGTATATGTCAATGTTAAAAACAGGTGTGATCATGACCTAGAAACAAGAAGGTCCCTTCACAAAAATGGCTGTGCCACACTTGTTATTTAGTTACAAAAGATTATTTTAATTCATAATCTTGAAATTAAATACATCACTCAAGGGAGGAAAATGTGCCCTCTTGATTACATGCGTTTCTGCACTTCGTGTGCCTTTTTCAAATCAGGGCAATTATCTTTAATGTTCATTGTGAATATAAACGTTGTACAAACAATGGTTAAGATCAAAATCATAATGGACAGACAAAAAAGGATGGGTGTTGGGTGGGATAAGTAGAATTTGATTAAAAAAAATAAACAAAACACAAGCAAAATCAGGGGGAATTATGAGCATTGTGTATTTGAATTACAAGTAATATGAACATATCATGTAGTTACGTTAAGCCAAATTACATTACTGAAGTATTCAAAGAGCCAATTGCCCATATTCTACAGTTGCAGATCAACACCTGGATTGTATTGACTCCCATTATTTCACCTCCAGAACCATGCGTTTGTGCCACTAGTAGTTTTCTTCCAAAAAGTGTGTTTGTGCACAGGTCTTACCCTAAATACTCATTTTTAGTTCATGCTTGATAGCTTCTTCGATACATCAGATAATTATTCGGGTTTAAATCCCACCTTTAACACATATCTCTATTAAGCAAACATTCCACCTAATCTGGTCATTCAAGAAACTTGCATTAAAGATTAGCATCCCGTAGTTTCAAAGTGAAGAGCTGATTCTCATGTCATTGGTGTCAATGGGATTATTGGATGCATATTAAGGAACATCCACCCGTGTTTGACACAATCCATCCTACCCCATTGCATCTGCGTTACTATCATCAAGTGTTTCTAAGTTCCATTCCTTCACAGTTTAAGTTAGTTTTTGTTTGTAGATCTCGGTCACCTTTTTTTTAAAAATAAAATGTAGAAGTTAAAGTTAGACGTTCCCTCCATGAACGTACATCTTAGGTATAATCTTTTCCATAACTCTTGTGTATGAGCGTTACCCTCTTGTGGTAACTGTCCCTCTAGTACTCATCCGCTTTGTCATTAGGGCTTACTTCAAAATTCCAGAACGAGTCTCCTCGAGTCGGCTTCCTAGTCCGAGTGGTCGCGTCTGCTGCCACGTATTTAGTTTGTGTACGTGATCATGACCGAACAGTCTCTAAGCATTAAGTTGACCAAAAGGGCAGTTCAGTGTCAACAGTACCAGGATTCAATTCTTGGTGGGTGCCAAGTAGGGGCAAATGTGATTGCTCTGTGTGGCAGAAGGGGTGCTCGCAATGATGCAGGCCAGGGCGGTCCCAAGATTGCTTCGCAGTTGAGCAATGCAGAGTCAGGCTTTAATCACAGGGAGGGGTCGATGAGTGGCACTCCAGCAGTTTGGGTCAGTGGGCAACAGTCGAAGTGGTGACTTTGGGGGCATCAATGTGCAGGTCTTTGAGATGGCCGTTTGAGGGCTAGCTGGGCTGAGTCATAGTTGCAACGTCTGGTCAGAGTTGGCGTGTGACTCACCAGTGATTCACATTAGGTCCTGGCATCGAGCAGTTGCTTCAGGCCTAGCAGGTGACGGGCTTAGCTAGGGCAAGAGGCAGCATCAAGCTGGTTCAAATTGCAAGCAATAGTTCTACTTGGTGGAAGAGCACAAAAGCCAGCGCTGGTGCCTTCCCTCTCATCCGCAGTGCAATAAACACCAAGCGACCAGTTTGGGAAAACAGAGAGCTACAGCTGGTCTGGCCCTCCAACTGCTGGGAAGCCTACTCAGGGAGATTTGTGGACAGGAGGGTTTCATTCAGGGTCTACTGTCCCAGCTTAAAGAGATTCTGGTACATCCTGGTCCACAGCAAAGGTCACTCCCAATGTGCTCTGTGTGTGGGTACGGTGCAGACCGTCCTTCTGCCTTAGATGGCTCATTCTTCAACTCAGACGGAGGTCTTTGGAAGGCACAAATTTCCCAAAGAAATTCCAGCGAGTTCTTCGCAGGTGAATCTTCTTGTCTTGAGAGGATCCAAAAGCATCTGAGAGAATCTAAATAAGGGGTGGGAGACCCCTTATTTTAAAGTCAATTTTTCCCAGGTGATTGGACTAAAGCAAGCCTGATTTAGTGGCCGAATCCCTGTTCTTCAACGGAGTCGACTCTGCCCCTCTGATGTCACACCCAGAGTGCTTTGCTCCAGAGGAAGTGAAGGGGATAGGAAAGAGAAAGATAGAGGGAAATAAGATGGTGAAAGTCTCCTTCCTTTGATCAGGGCCTCCTTCCTACTCTAATCAGTCCCCTTCCCATTAAGAACAACGGCCTTTTGAGATGCAGCGCCTTGGTGTGATGCTACTCCTTTTGAATGGGTGTGCTCCTTTGATGCCTGGGCCCAGGACAGTTTTCTCTGATGGAACTGAAATAGATCAAAGAGACCTGGCCCTCCAGTTTCCTGTCCGGCCATGTTCATAAGTAGTACCATGCACCATGCCCAAGCTCAGGCATAGCTTTATTTTGAGTTTACCCTGCCACCAGCATGGGTTTCTCATGATCATCATAGTTTCTATCTAGCATATCTTAAATCTCTGTGCGGCAGAGACTTGGCTGTCACTGTGGTCTTCGAGCAGGCTTCTTGTGACCTTTGAATCTCCTCTAGTCCACAAGCAATAAAGTGGGAGTTTTTTTTAGATTGGACATCTTCAATTGAGCGGGGACCTGGGAAATGCAATGGCATCATGAACAAAGAGAAATCTTTCACCAGCCTCAGATCGTGGGAAATGTCCATGCGAACCATGTGCAAATCAAGAGTTAGAGTTTAAACGGCTTAGGCCAGTTACTTCTAGTAATAAATTATGTTTTCAATAACCATATGTTGTTGTCATGACCTACTATGGACGAATCATAAAGAAGAGGCGTGTTATGAATATAATATAAAGATAACCCTGGCCAATGAAAACGTAGGAATTGGGAAAAGATTTTTTTTTTTTTTTTTTTTTTTTTAAAGAGAGTTGTGTCCAATCATGTTTGGTGGGTGGATTGCAATAAAGTATTTTGTGAGTGTTTTAACTGTTGCAAAATTGTATAAAAGATGTGAACTGATGTGGTTCGTTGAGACTTTGGTTAGTTTGGACCTGCAATATCATCTAACTTCTCCCCGGAATATTGTACAATACACTTGCATTATGGACAACAGTGTAATCACATCTTAAGTGGTGGGCCTGTTTGGGATAAGGTGATTGAAGGCCATCCGCACATATTTGAGAAGAATGGCTTACACCCCGTCGGTATGCAGTGTTAATAATGAAAAATAAATAATAACAAACATTTTCAGTGACACCTGAATAAAAACGTTTTTTTTGTCAAAGTATATACGGGGTTGGGGAAGGGGATTAAACGGTTGGGGAAGGGTAAAAAAGATGTAGAAAAGCAGGGTTTGGGGACCAACAAATTTAAAAAAAGAGAACTTAAATTTTACTTTTTTTGTTATTAAAGTGTCACTGAAAACGTATGTTGTTATTTTGGTTGTCGTTATAAACACATAGAACATACCCAGTCAATACAACAGAAGTGAATATGCCTTTCATGCATACACAAATCATATTTTGCTTCAGTTGACTTGGCAAATGCCGTTTGCTTGCGGACTTGACTACAACTGAAATTCCACTTCAGTCCTACTTACAATGTTCAAATGGAAGAAGATTAAATGACCCTGGAGTGAATAATGTTTCATTGCTTTTATCATGAAAACACACTGGGTTCATAGAACAAGAGGCCATATGAACCAATATCCCCAGTTAATGAAGTGCCCCCACGCTTGTCAGCATGTTTAAAGTACATTTTCTAATAAATACAGTTTAAAATTCCACAAAGACAGAATCTACAGGGCCCTAAGTAGATAAAAATCAGAATTTCTTACATGAAATTCTAGCCTGTCATACTAATAGTGGAATTCAAAGAAACGTTTCTGCATTTACAGTGACACCTTTGACATCAGTAAAGGCAACTAAGCCAACTAGATTTCCAGTAATGGAAAATGAACAATGGGGCGACCTGTATGCATAACTCATTGTGTTGAACTCTGGCTTTCACAATTCAAATAATAATGAATTGTAGGTCACTGGAATCAACATTGTCAATGCATTTTAAAATCTTTACATATCCAAAACTGCATGACCTAGATACAAAGAGAAAGGTGTGTTGGGACCATGTTCTAATCCTCTATCAGATTAAACCAAATGCAAATTGCCTACTTTTTAAAACAATTTTGAAAATCATAAATAATAACTTCATAAAATAAATATTGCACATATCCATGCCATGTACCTCAACATTTGTGAGTGTTGGGGGATCCCAGAAAATTCCCATTCCATGAAAGTGGTGTGTTGCTACTTTGAAATGTGGAATACAAATGATTTTGTATTCAAAAGTATTAAAAGCATACAACCACCAATTGATAAGCATATGAAGATGAGGGGGGGCGGGGTTTATTCTCTGTGAGGCCATTAGGTAAACCAATGGAAAGATTTGACCAGCCAAAATTGTGACATAATGCTGACAAAGTGTGGGAATATCACCCATGATAAACAGAGAAACACACAGGGAATATGCAACGCACTCTGGAATAGAAGGCATATCACCTGATAAAAATGGATGAGAACTGAGCCCTGATATTACCTGGAGGATTGGGCCCTATGCAGAAGGAGACTTAACTGGAGCAGACCTGCTTTCCAAAAGGGAGGAGGGGCCGACTGGTAGATTCTTGCAAACCCTCGAATGTCCATCCGTACTCGGCACCTTAAAGAATTATTCTGACAAGAGCATAAAAATTCCCTCAAAATTTAATTTGATAAGTCTCCTAGGATCATTGTCCTGTTAAGTCTGTGAAGTGGGAGGGAACTGGGGTGTTCATTCCAAATAGAATATCTTGATATGTGTGTGTGAAATGCAATAGTGCTTTCTCACAACATTTCACATACAAATATCAAGATATGATTGAGTGCTTATATTTGACTTCTTGTAGAAACCGAATTTTTCTGTGCAGGGGCTCATCAATTATTAACATAATGATAATAGGATTTTGTAGCTTGCGAGTTATACATCTTGCTTTCACTGTATTAAAGCTAAAGAGGAGTACATTTAAATAACACCAAAAATGCTTTCTCTTTGCTGCGTGCCGCATTTTGTAAACAATCGCTAAAATAAACTGAATCCTGCAATACACACTGGTATAGTGAAACACATTAGGCTGTGAATCAGTGGACAGAAATCATTGCCTAAATAGTAAATTGATAAATCAGGCTGGATCATGTGCGAGCCCTTAATCCCTGGCAACCGCAGCATCTCCCCTTCCAGCTACTCTGGCTCAGACCCGGACCTGGGCAGTCTCCAAATCTCAAATAATAATTCTTCAAGAGGCTGAGGTTCCCCTCTACATTGGTGCATCATCACCAGCACCCTGGGTAGTCGCTGAACAATGTGCACAGTAACTGCCTCTAGAAACCAACAACCACACCCTGCAGAACTGCTTAGCCTCTCACAGGGTATTGCTCTCCTGAAAATCATGCACTGCTGTTGGACATTATCTTCATTTCTTTCTTCATCCCCACTAACTCACAAATCTCCCACCAATTGTACTCTGGGAATTGCTCCTTGGGGAAATTTTGCACAGAAGTTATGCTCTCCTGCCAAAAACTGTGCATATTCACAAAACTGGCTGTAGAAAGCATCGTAGAAAAACTGCAGAAATCGAGAAAATGCTCAATTTGGCGCGGAAAAATATACAAAAAAAGAAATTCTCGAATAACGCAAGTGTCCTCTGCTCCCCTTCTTTGACATTATGATATTTTGGGGGTCGGTCCGTAGTGTCCCCCGCTTTCCTTTCATTAAATGGAGTAAAAAAAATGTTTCTTAAAGTAAGAGACCCTGCGCCGTCAGTTCCCACCCATAATTGGGAGATGAAAATGACTTTGTTACGATATAATATTTTATTTATATCGCGCTCGTACGCAAGTGTCTCTCCAACTTTGCAGGGTGAAGCCAGATGCAGAGAGGCGAATGCAGGTAAGTGGGGCTATTTAGGGGCAAAGGGGTGGTGAGTAGAGAGGATAAGGGCATATGAAATGTTCTTGATGCTTATTTCACCTGTGATAAAATCGGATTAGGTTTTATCACAAACATCCCTCTTGGTCTCTGAGAACTTGCCTACCTGAACCAAAAAGCTTTCAGTTGCCTTGTACTGCCGTTTCTCTTTATGAAGGACTTTCCGCTTGACTCTAAAAGATACCTTATGTAAAAGTTGATACTTGCTACATTGTGTTTGCTCCATGTTGCAATGTAATTTCACGGTTTTATAAGTGGTTACTAACTGTTGGTGTATTGTTTTTCTCTTTGCCTATATTTAATATTAAGATTATAGTTCTGATGCAAATATAGTGTGTGGAACTTTTCTTATTTGATATCAAACGTAAAACGTGTAGACTACCTATGAATCACTCCACTACGCTGCCTTTGAGTTAGGGTTGGGCTGCTTTTTCCACGAATACCGCCTGGTGCGGCTGGTTAGTTTGAGGGAATCACTACTAGTGCCAGAGTCAAGAAGACATACCCTAGACACAGGGCCTTACAGAAAATCCCCTTAACAATTATCCATTTCAGTCATGGTCTTTCCTTGCATTCTGGGACTTACAATCCTAGATTTTCCCACTATGACCCAGAGCTAGTGCCAGGAAACATAGTAGAAGTTCCAAAATGCAAAGACAAAACAAGGAGTAGACTTCCAAAACTGGATGAGGTGATCTACGGAGTCCTCAGGTTTCCTATGACAGGTGTGAGAAGGTCATCCAGACCTGAGCCATCCCCCCTCCGCCTGTTGAATTCTGGCACATATATTTTTTCCTTTCTCCATTTCATATTTGCCAACATTATCCATGCTTGTCCAGTCCCGGTTTTAGCTTTCCATTCTGGGACTTGTAGTCCTTGGTTTATAATGAGGACATTCAGGACAACACATCCCAGCATACAATGTTAAAGCAAAATTGGACTATCTCCCGAGTGGAATGGATAATGTTGGTATGGGTGCCATTTTAACTTTAGGAACACTAAAATAAAAATGTCAAGAAAAATAAACGGGTCTATGGGAGTTTCTTACGCATCGAATGTCGAAGCTTGAGAGCTTTGGTTCTACAGCCACCTGACGTGGGTCTAGTTGTGAGGTACAATAAATGGAGAAAAAAACTGCAGAAGGCATGTATATAACTTTCACTGATTCTATTTTCAATCAAAAGACATATAGTAACCGATTGCATTTGCAAGCAACACATTAAACCACAAGTCTGCTTCCTACTAGTTCCTTAATTTAATACAGAGCTCCTCAGTGGGTCCATGCCACACACGAGTAGGTCATCCAGTCTTAGTTGTGTACTTTTTTGTTTTTTTTGTAATGGGACTTGCAGGTTTATTTTACCATTCCAAATTCAGAACAATAAATCCCAGTTTGCGATGAAATAAACGGACTGGTTGGCCCACGTACACATGGGCAGACTGCACGCCTCTGCTTAATCCCGTCCACTGGTCTTTCAGAACAATGCACAGGTGTGCGTGTTTACCTCGGAAAATAAAGGGGGTGAACTACAAACTGTTCTGTTGTGAATATCAATCATAACATGGCACATACATGCGTGTAGATATAGCTTTCAACCAGGATTACTTTATAAGCAGCCCCATACAACGCCGGCGATATGCTGCCACGTATGGGCCGTTCTCCCCTGAAAGGAACATGCCTATTAATTACACCAATCTCATCACTTCTCGCCCTCCTGAAGCCGGTATACTTTGCCAGCACATGCGGGGTACCCTCCCGACATGGGTGCACCCTGAACCTACACAGCAGTTACCTGCTGCGAGGGAGCACCTCCCCAGAGAGCCTGACAGCTGCTAGACAAATTACTAAAATGGCATTTCCTAGTAGAGCTCGGAGCATTAACCTCGCAAATAATCACTTGGTGCATTATTTTGTCATCACAAGATTACTTTTCAGTATACACGCCTTGTACAACGAATTCGTGCTACTCACTTGGTTTCTGAGATGTCGCACAGGCTGGACAGTTTGGGAAATCCAAGGGGAAAGCAGCCAGAAACAGAAGCACGCCAGGCCCCTCTGCTTCACTGAAACCTGATGGTTCAGGCTCGCACGCGCCGAGCCGTGATTCACGAGCCCGGACGGCGGACCCAGCCAACCGCTCCGCTCCTCATAACAAGTCTAACTGGCTAAAATGCCTCGCAAGTGCTGCGGCCGAATCACGGCGAGATCTCCCACGTTAATCTGTTTAGTTAATCCCCTTGTGCAGGGGAGCCAGCGCCAAATCGTGGCTTCAAAGGGACAAGCGCAGGTGATGGGCACACGCCTGGCTACTGCACCCCCGCACCCCCTAAAGCGGCACACTACTCGAGAATGCCCAAGGAGACGCTGGGAGAACCCCGATGGTTACCCATTGGTCTTTTTCTGTGTGTGGCTTGAAAATTGAAAGCTTGAAGTTCGGCTTTTCTTCTTGATTTTACGTATGAAACTACAAGTTCCAGCATTCACAGCGTTATTGGCTAAATGTCAGGAGCGGTTGACGTGTGGATAGCTAATCACTTTAGTATGGATACCGCATATGACATATCAGCGGCACGCTGCTACTATACCTGCTGATGGCAGAGCTCGGCAAATAATTATTAAATGGTCAAGCAGAGTCGTTTGTTTTTGGTAGACTTTTCTTTCCTGGGTCCATCCGCGCCTATGCCAATAATAGAACCTTACTGCGTGACGTCTCTCGCACAAAACTCCCTAATTGATCGCCAGCCTCCGAGTCGAAGGCTGCAAATATTTGCCTTGGAAATGCTGGATGAAATACAGTCTTTCCGGTTTTGAGTCGTAACAGACTCCTCGTGCCAAGTGTGCTTCCGTGGTACGTTTACGTTTTACTTATTTCTAGAGAGCTTCTGCGGTTTAGGTGCGCGGTTAGCAGCTGACTTATCTTCCGTTCCTTTCTGTCTCTTATTACACCAACCGAACCTCAGTAGGAGTTGGGGCTTCACTCTCAAATTCTGCGCATGAGAAAGAGTGCCGAGAAAGAGTGACGCGTAATGAGTGCACTGCACAGAAAACATGCTGAAATCTCCTCGAAGACATCTGGAGTATATGTAAAGCTGTTCTACAATATAGAGGTATTTTGGGTTACCCAAAAACCCTATTGCGATTGTTATTGCAACAGTGATGCCTCTTCTAATATTTGGAGAACAGTCCCTATTTATTTATTTATTTATTTATTTTTGCATTTGTTACAGTGCACGAAACCCACAGGTATCTCGGTGCTAGTTACATTAGTGTACAAGGTTACATGTTACATTAGGAAAAGAGGCACAAAGTTAAAAGTTATGTTTGGAAAATGAGAGGGGGGTGGTACAAAGCAGTGTGGGGATACAATAGTCTTAGGAATACAGTCAGCTGAACAGCCACGTCTTTAAGTTTCTGCGGAAGGTCCGGTAGGCCTGTCATTTTCTGAGTGCTAGTGGAAGATTGTTCCAAAGTTTCGCCGCCATGACCAGGAAACTCGTGCCTCTTACTGAGAGGCAGTTGAAAATGGGGGTCTTCAGGATGTGAGAGTTTGACGATCTCAGAGGACGGGCAGGGGCTTATTTCTGTACGCTTTGTGAGAGGTAAGTCGGGGCAGTGTTGAAGAGACATCGGTAGACCAGCGACAATGTTTTGAATGTAATACTTTGCCGGATAGGCAACCAGTGTGCAGCTCTCCCCGCTCCTGAGATATGGTCAGATTTGGAGTGGCCAATGGCTGCTCGGATGGCATTATTCTGGATCGTCTGGCATTTGTCAGGTTGCGTTCAGTGCTGCCGGTAAATAAGGCATTACAATAGTCGAGCTTGGCTCCAGTGATAGCTCTTGCTATGGTTAGGCAGTTGTGAGCAGAGAGGAAGGGCCTGCTGACATGAAGCAGTTTGGCTGTGTAAGCCGCTGCTGAAGCGATTGAGTTCACTTGACATGAGAGATCGAGTTTGGCATCCACGGAGACACCAATAGTTGTGGCAGCGGTAGAAGTGATGATGCGGTTACCATCGATGTTGCAAAGTGTGGAGATTGAACCTACAATGAGGATTTCAGTTTTGGCCTCGTTGAGCCAGAGTAGGTGAAAAGCTATTCAATTTTGAATGACATTGTAAGCAGCATTTATGGTTGGGCGTATGATCTGGAGAGGGGGATATAGATCTGTGTGTCAACTGCATAGTTTGTGTATGAAATGCCTAGTAGGTGAAGGTGGTCGAAGAGGGGTTTAGTGTAAATGTTGTAAAGGGTGGGGGAGAGGAAGGAGCCTTGGGGGACTCCGCAAGTGACAGGAGTCGGTTCAACGGAGAAGTCGTTTATGAATACACAAGAGGATCTGTCAACTAGGAAGGACCTCACACAATTGGTGGCTGATGGTGAGAAATTTGCTGTTGAGGCAAGTTGAGAGCAGAAGATTTCGTGGTCTACCAAATTGAATGCTGCAGAGAGGTCTAGCATCATCAGGAGGACAGGCTTGCCAGTGTCTTTGATTGCATGGATTTGTATTTTCAAATCTAGTAGGGCAGTTTTGGTTCTGTGTTTGGGGTGGAATCCTGATTGGCAAGTGCCCAGGATGTTGTTTTCCTCAAGATACTGTTTGACCTGGATGTAGGCAACATGCCAGGATCTTCAGGAAGTAGGGAACTGTAGTAATGGGCCGGTAGTTTGTCGGGATGGATGGGTCAAGGGAGGGTTTCTTAAGGAGTGGCAGGACTCATGCTTCCTTCAAGGAAGTTATAAAGCAGAAGGAGTCCATCAGCTTACAAGTTGGACATACCAGATGTAAGGTATGTACTATTAGTCAAAGGAATATTGGCTTGAATTAATCTGCCTTTTAGGAACCATCAGTAGCCTGATCCTAGATTCAAAAAGTCATAAGCAAAGAGGGTTAGCTTATAACATATGTTTTTATTTTTAATTAACTTTTCATTTCAGGGACGGCCTTTCTCAAATACGCCGAAACATAAGTGCTTTTATTTGCAAACAGTGAAGTACACGTTCGTTAATACATTCTTACCAAAATTAGCATGTGCTTGGCTTGGTGCGGTGAAACATAAAACATAGTGCAATACTAACACAATAGTGAGTGGTACAAATGAGTAATTCCCGCAAATTTTGTTCAGAAAGAGGCATGTGTAAAAAAAATGCAAAAGAGATTTCATAAGGCATTTAGACACAGTAAAACGCACAAATAAACCTAATATACTTAGTGCAACATAAACATTGTGTGTATATGAGTGTCCTTCTATGTGACTTAACATAGGCAGTTGGCAGTGAGCTGGTGGAGAAGGGTGCGTTGATGTCTGTGAAGAGGGGTATGAGTGTCTTGGCAGAGTCTTTAATGATTGGAGCTGGGCAGGTGTCGCCTTTGCAGCGTGACGGTTTGAGACTCATGGTGACGTCCATGTCTGTGATCGGGTGGAAACTGAACAGGGTGCTGGTGTGGGTCGATAAGGGGCTGGGTGCTGTGGGCAGTGGTGGTTTGGTGAGCTTGGCATGTTGCTTGGCGATGGTTTTTCCTTTGAGGGAATTGACCTTTGCAGTTAGGGAGTCTTGGATTTTTTTGCACCAGGTGCTGTCTACTGTCAGGCCTGTCTGGTTGTGGGTAGAGGGGTCTCTAGTTCTAGCAGAATTGTGAAAAGTTACTGAGAATTAGAGGAGGCATTACTAATTCTGAAATTGTAGCTATTGGCTTTGGCAGCATGGATTTTCCTTTTGTAGTTTTTGGCAAGGGAGGAGAAAAGGGCTCTGGGGGCGGTGGAAGGTTCTTTTATCCAAACTAACTCGGCAGTGTGCTTATTGGCGCAGATTTCAAGGAGTTCAGGGGTGAACCATGCAATTTTTTGGGCAAGGGTTTGGCTTTCCAGAGTTTGAGAGGGGCAAGCGTGTTGACTGCTTGTGCAATAGATTGCTTGTAGAGGTCAACCAGTGCTGCTCGGTCTGTTACTGAAGGTGACGGGTGCGCCAGGGTGACAAGTAGCGGTGCAAGGTTGGTCGGTTTGAGGTTTTTTGTGCACTGGGCCATGTATTCAGGTTTGGCAGGGTGAGCTGGTATGGGGCGTTCTGAGTGGGGAATTTGAATACAATAATGTGATGATCCGACCATGGGCAAGGGGAGGTGACGGGGGGATGTCACAATTGAGGTGGCTTACCCAGTCTAGTGTGCAGCCTTGTTGGGGATAGATGTATAGGGCCCAACTGAACAGGGCGAGAACCCCTTTAAAAAGGACAATTAATCTTCACCTAAACTTTAACTAATTGAGCCTTTTTTGAAAAGATAATTTGGGTACCCTTCCAGATGGTTCTTAATACTTGGCTTTTCATAATGAGTGTAACCGTTTATAAAAATAAAATTTGCACAAGTGCAGTGCACAGCTGCTCATCTGATCACCAGCATGCAGGGTTATCACTGTGGTAACAGCAGTTTTTGCCACGGTAAAATTTATCGAAGGAGAATTCATTGGATTCATTTGATTGGATTTTGCCCCAAATATGTGGGGGTGGGTTCAGTAAAAAGAAAAAATCAATGAATTGACCATTGATGAATTCAGTTCGACAAAATCAAAAAGAGCCACCACTGTGACTCTTTCCAGCAGGACCAATCTATGTTTCTCGAGAGGTGTGAGTTTCCGGCACCACGCAGAATTGGGCTGTTTGGCAGGTGATCAGTTCGTGGGGGCTTCCTCAACTTGGGACCTATGAGCAAGGGACCAGCCTACAGCTGGGGACATGTGTGTAGGTTGAATTGGTGGATCCCAAAGTTCCAGGGGCACAGATGAGGTATTTCTTATATGTTTACAATGTGGCTGTGAGGTAAGGAGGAGGTTGCTGATGCGGATTTCTGGATCTACAGGCAGCACCTTGATCTCAAATGTTAGCCAGGTGGTGAGGAGAGTGGACTGCGGGCATACAGCATAGGAAGGATCTAACTAAAAGGGCCCTGTGTATAGAAACCTGGGAAATATGCATTTTTTTCATGCTCCAAGGTCCTGATGAGTCTGTGGACAATACTATAGTGACAATTAGCCCATTATTGTCCACATACAAGTTTTTTTTTAAAACAAATATTTTATTAGATTTTCAATTTATAACACAGAGCAGTAATGATAAAACAGTTCGATAGCGTACTTCCTAAGCACATTCAACAAGAATAACCGCAACAGTAGGTCATTTCCTAAAGCCATTGAACAGTTAATAAACAAAAATAGATTATCCCCCCCACTACATTTAGCAACCTTATTACATATTCGATCTCAAGTCCGATCTGGCTTGAGATCGAATATGCAACATATAGGGGTACATTCGGAAAGTATTTTGCCTGCAACAATGGATTCTAACTTAAGGTTCCCGTTGTGAAACTTTGCAATACATTGCTTTCCCTGCTTCGTCTCCCTGTCAATGTTTTACTGAAGCGTTAATAAATTCGGACTACATCTGAAGGCATTGTAAATGACAACTCTGTTCAACTCAATTAATTACCACCAGTGCTTAGACCATGCTCTTTTGGTATTGTTTCGAAAAGAAATTGTGCTTTTAACCAGCTTTATATGTACAAAATCAATTTCACTTACATACGTTATACAGGATCGAGTTGTGTCTTAGTGACAGTCCATTCTAAGGCTGTTTTTCAGTCCGACATTACCATTTCGGTCTAGCTTCCATGCCTATTTTTGGTTCCAGGGTATATAAGCTATTACAGCATAGCTTTTCAGCACCTTGAACTCTTATGTTCTACATTTTACTCATGTTCTTGTCTTACAGAACGTTATAGTTCGCATTACCTCCTGAGATTCCCCAATTCTCTCCTTCCTTCCCTCTTCCCTCCTCTCTTACCCCCCCCATTTCTTTGTATTAATCCCCCCGCCTCTATACAATCCTCAACCCCCCTACAAGTATTATTTTATATTTCAGATTCCAGGCTTTTACCGTTTTCTTCCCTTCAGGTTCAGGTTACATGTGTGTTTCGGAACAGGCGGGGTTTGAAGAAATGGGCTTCTCTGTCCCGTACGTGTTCATGAAATGGATTCCATATAGTTAGGAATCTTAGGTATTTGCCGGTGCTGATGGCGCATATCTTCTCCATAGCCATCACCCCCCAGATCTTAACCCACCAGCATGCTGAGATTGGACCTTCTTTGTTTTCCCGATTTTGTGCAACAGTCATTCTAGCTGCTGATAATAGATGGGTGATGAGTTTAGCTGTCGCTCCTGAAATCGCGTATTTCCCTTCTATAGGGACTCCTAAGAGGATTGTCTTCGGAGATCTCGGTAGATCCACCCCTGAGAGGTCTTTTATGTAGCTTAGTATTTCCTTCCAGTAGGCAGCTGCTTTAGGGCACGTCCACCACATGTGGAAGAGGTCTCTCTTCTCACTGCAGTTTCGCCAACAGTTTGGTGAGTAAGACTTTGCAATTTTGTGGATGCGGTTCGGGGACCTATACCATTAGAGGCACAGTTTGTACGCATATTCCTTTATTGTGGTGCATCTGGAAGTGATGTGTGCACATGCCCATATTTGGTACCATTCCTCCTCCGTTAGTGACTCTTGCATATCTCTTTCCCAATTCATTTTGTATGCGAGATGATCAGTTGGCAGGTCATTGGAGAGGAGTTTGTAGAGTCTAGAGACCCCTTTCGCAGTATTGCCTTCTTGAAGCGACAGTTCTAGGCCTGATGGCGTCCTCGTGCCCGCTTTCTTCACCGTTGGGTGTGTAATCCAGTGCCTGATTTGCGCATATCTATAGCGATCGTTTTCCCCTATGTTGAATTTTAACTGGCAATCTGTGAAGAGCAGTGGGGCACCGTCTTTGTACATGTCTTTCAGTTGCGTTGTTTCTGCCCCTGACCAGCCCACCCAGTATACCCGCCGGAGACCCGGTGTGAAGTCTGGATTGCCTATCGGTGGCGTATATGGACTCATCCCACCAGTAATGCGTTTCTTTTTCCGGGCTTTGTCCCAGCTTAGTAAAGACCATTTCGTCATTTCTAGTAGAGCTTCTCTGTTGTTTCGGTTTTCTTTGCTCAGGCTCAAGAGGGCTATTAGGGGGACGAATGAGACTGATTGTTCGATTCTGCACCAACCTTTATGATCCTCTGGTTTCGCCCATCGTAGCATTGGTGCTAGTTGTGCCGCCATGATGTATCTGTCCATTTCTGGAACTCCCAGACCGCCCAGATGAGGGGAGCGCATTAGGATTTGTTTCTGAATTGTAGGTTTCATATTATGCCATATAAATTTGAATATCGCATCTTGCAGTTCTCGGATCTTGGCTGGTGGTATTGGCACTGGCAATGAGCTTACCACATAGAGGAGGCGGGGGAGGATGGTCATTTTGACCGCTGTGATGCGGGCGAACCATGACAACTCCTGGGAGTCCCATCTGCGCAAGTCTTCCTGTAGTTGTTTCCACAGTGGCGTGTTTGTCTGATATAATTTGTGCGCATTGCTGGCAAGATAAATTCCTAGATATTCCAGTTTTCTTTCAACCCAGCTCATCGGGAATGATCTCGCCAATGTCTCGATATCTTCTCTCTTTGCCGTTATGTTCATAGCTTTCGATTTGGAGAAATTTATGGAGAACCCCGAGACTCGTCTGAATTCCTCCAGCTGGGCCATAGCTCTGGGCATTGTATTTTTTGGGTCTCCCATGAAGAGCATGATGTCATCCGCGTATAGGGCTATTTTGTGGGTTTCCTGACCTATTGTAACTCCCTTGATACAGGTCCACATACAAGTTTTAATGATGAATACATAAAGGACCTACAAACAATGAAGAAAGCAAATGGGAAGATACAGGAGCCATTTCAGGAAGTGAGTCATGTGTTAAGAGACACTGACACTTCTGCATGGAGTGCAGTATAGTAAAGCCTGTAGGTAGGCGGTGCGATGGCTCAGAGGCCGGGTGATAAAGGTAAAGAAATTGAATAATCTCATAGTTGAAAGAAGAGCACAAATATTGCAATATAAAGCAGAATATATGATGGGGTTATACGTTATTGATTCAGTTGTGGTTTTGTTGTTTATTTGGCAAATTCCAATGAATGCCCTTCCTGGAAGAGCAAATGAAGTCATTTTGGAAACAGCCAAAAAAAATCCTGGCTAATGATTTCATTTTCCAACTCCCAGTCATCAAGATGTTTGCAAAGTTGTGATACTAGTTGCATTCGGTTCAAGGTACTTCATACTGTAATGGCAGTGTTTGGGATTAAATGGTTTCAGTGTGTGCAAGACTTTAAAACTTCATGGACATACTCTATTACTGCAACCCAACATCAACAATGGGACACAAACACCCTTCAACTAACTACACAAACTCAGTCACATCATGCCATACCTCTCCTTTATCCAAAGAGTACCATTACCCCCACAGTACTATCATGCCTACATAACACCAACATCATTTACGTAGTAAGTCTTCCTAACACAAATAATGTAAGTTGTTCCAAATGCTGCTGTAAAATGGACCTTAACCAGCGCTCAGGCAAATGCTGCTCAACTGCATTGGCTACCATTTGAACATCATTATAGGTTGTTTGTATAAACAATAGCTCCTACCTGTGCAGTGGTACAGGAGTTCTGCAAGAGAAAATGTCCAAATACAAACTCAAGTGACCACTTAGTCTTAGAGCCATCAGCTAGTGATTCTTCATTTTGATTGATTTAGTCCCAGAAGCAAATGGGTAGAGTACCTCTCAGGTAACTTTAAAGGTTCCGGTGTAACAGAAACCAATATGGTTAAAGACGCTCCCTGGCAACTTACATTTGAAGAGCAAGATATTCTCGAAATAATAACCAAATCGTCTACATCAAAAGCTGCAGGCCCAAACGGGTTGACCTATCAGGTCTTGAGAAACAAACCAAAACTTTTGGCCAAGGTATTAAACTATCTCTTTTGAGAATCTTGAAGAATAGTACATTTACCTCCTCCTGGAAGAACGTGCTTGTCATTCCATTCTTCAAGGGGGCGGGGGGTGATCGGCTAAGTCCGGCAAACTACCGGCCAATCGCACTCCTTGACATCGACAGCAAGGTGTTCATGAAATTACTGCTGAAGGAGTTATCACAGTGGGTGGAGACAAGGCTGATTCTATCATGCCACCAGGCAGGGTTTAGACAGGGATTTTCTAACAGCCTTAATGGTTTAATCTTAAACCTAGTAAGTGAAAAATCAAGGGAGAAAGTGGACACCCTGCTTTACGGGGCATGGGTAGATCTATCCAAAGTGTTCGATCATGTGGATATATCCCTGCTCTGGCAAAAACTATACAGTTGGGGGATTCCAGACTCCCTGTTGGCAATGCTAATTGATCTTCACAGAAACACCACCATGAGACTGCGGTTAGATGCACAAGGACACCTCTCAGAACTAATACATGTCTTTAGAGGGGTAAGACAGGGTTGCCTGGGTGCTCCACTGTTCTTTAATCTTTTTTTGTCAGATCTGGGTGCATTTCTGTTTTACTCAGCGTTGGTCAGTCCAGTGATTAATGGAAGGAGGACTGGCTGGCCTCTGCGGACAACATAGTACTCCTGGACAGGTCTGCAGTAGGCCTGCAACGTCTCCTAAATAAGCTTGGGGAGTATGCTAGCTTAAATGGACTTTCAATCAACCCTCTAAAATCTAAAATCCTAGTCTTCAAGCATCCAAGAAAGAAAATTGGATACATGAACTGGGTTCTAGAGGGGAAAACCATACCCCGGGTTGAAGAGTTAATATATCTGGGATACAAGATATATGCCTCCCCAGCAAAAAGCAAAGCAGAAATAGCAATTATGGAGAAAGTTGCACAAATAACACCTCAAATGAGATTCTACCTGGCAAAAGCAAATCCAGTGCTACATTATGGCCTGGAAGCAAAACCATTGCTTTGGCACATACATTGGAACAAGCTGGAGGGCCCCCTCTAGAAAAGAACTCTGGGCCTCCCGATGTGTACAGCAATTCGGAGACTATGATTTGAACTGGGCCTAGTATCTTTGGGGTGTCGAAGAAGACTGGAAGCTTTCACACTGTATCGAGAAATAATCACTGCAGAAAACAATTCACTTTATGTGGATGTGAATGAGCATCTTAAAACCTCAAGATCTCAGATACTTCTTAGTCTGGAGCAGAAAACAAGAGATATCTTGAACAGATTTGAAACTCTAGTTACAATCCCACTGAAAGTGAAGAGGTCATTAGAAACAAGCGATTGGATATACACAATCGCGGGCGTGAGATCTCTTAATCCCCCAAATCTATTACTTAAAGCGGAAAAAAAACTAGGATGCTTACCAAGATATCTACAAAAAATTTCAGATAAAACTGCGAGAAATAACTTTCTCAGACTCAGTTTAAACATTGCTCATAAAGGGGAAATATTGGCAAAGAGAAACCAGGGGGACCAGGCAAAAAAGCTCTGTGGACAGTGCAAATCACCCTGTAAACAATCATTAAGACATTAATGGAGTATGAGGTCACTTGGGAAGCCAGACTATTACTATTCAGGAGATTCGTGGCCCGGGAGGAAGGCCTGATAGCAGAGTTTTTTTGGGACAGAATGATAGCCGGACATGAGACCCTATTAACAGCAACAACAATGCGAGTACTGGAAAGAAGTACCATCACAATATAAAGGGAAAATATATGAAGCACGAAAGATGGTCCCATGTCAAGGCCGGGCGCCTTTTGGTCTAAGGACTCTTCCTTTTCCTTTTCTTATTTTCTTTTCTTCGTCTGTTTTTCTGCTTTTTCTTCTAAATATGGGTTTTCACTCGTCTTGAAGTATTATACACTGTTTTGAGAGATCCTGTTGTTTGCTGTGCGACTGTGCACTTTGTAAAAGTTTCTTTTTTAACCAAAAGAACTAAATATAAAAAAGAAGCACAGCGTGCTACGCGGTCTTAACAGCTCTCCTTTGGAACTTGCAGTACACACCTATTTTGACAGGCAAATTAATATGTCATTCATAGCTATGGCCCTTCCCCCCACATCATGTTGGTGAAAAACGATGAGCATTAAGACCATACCAGCCTTATCCCAGGCAGATACAGGAAGAAATGCACTTGTTTTAACTAAAGAAGGTGAGAATAAGCAAACATACTGTTCACTAATATACACTCACCATGAAGAAACATGAACACTAGGTCAAACGTGCATTCATACATGAACAATATCACTTGCAACCATAAAGACATGAAGAACATAACATAAGCAATGTATATGCTGAAATGCAACACAAACGATATACATATATAGTTTACTAACATAAAAAGGCAACAGTAAAAGGCAGCCATCTTTATTAAAATAGAGGTCACTGCATGAAATAAAATGAATAGAAGGCTCTGAAGCTTACTGAGACTCATAACTGCTGAATTCACTGAAATACAGATCCGTGAAGGGGGCAAGCAGTAGCTGCATGGCCCCTTTCTGAGGTTACTGAACGATTAGGGAGGGTTTGGATGGTTCAGGTAAGAACACAAGATAATAATTCCAAATGCACAAAGCATATTTTTCTTAAATTAATCAAAGAAGAACCAGCCTTTGAAGGCCAGGTGTCGACTTATTAAAGTTAAAACTTCATAAGGAATTGATCAACCAAGTCCCTAGTGATTAGAAAAGTAATAACACTCATGTTCATATTGGCTACAATTGCAGTAAAAGCAAGGTGAAATAATTCGGAACATGGTCCTCTCGCAAGTGACCTCTAATCCATTAGGACCAGGCACAGACAAGCACCTGCATCGACTCCTCACATATTCTCAGAACCATGGCGCCTAGCAAGGTTATATACAAAAGTAGACTCTGGTTCGTAGCCTCGGAGTAAGAGATAGTCTTATTTAATTGGAAGGAAGTGGTTTCTGGGTTCATCGCCCCCTACTCCCATTTTTGGCCCATGTGTTAATGGCCTGTCAGTTGCCCAAGGTTGGTAAGTGAAGTGCCAACCAAAAGAAACTCAATGTTGTGCCGCCCAGTATATGTTGCAGTAACCAATGAACTACCTTAAAGATGACATGTATTCTCTATTATCAATTTAGAGGCTGTCCCAGGTGGAGCCATCATAGTAAATGTAACCAATGAATAGACTAACCACTATAGCTTCTATATGTATTCAATTCCCTTAACCAATCCCTCAACCCTGAAGGTTTTTGTAACCAAGATTGTAATGCGACATCAATGATGACATATTTTCTGTTTTTAAACCATTGTCGTGACTGGGAAGAGCTGAGAGCTCAAGACTATTCTGTCCATGCTTTATGTGGATTGTTAATAAAGCAGGTTTTGCCATTTGCCTTGACTAGTTTAATTTTTGAGTCTGGGATTTCCCGGCCTACCGTGTCTGCTTAAACTGGGGTTTCCCAGACCATTATTACATATGGTAATGGTTCAGATGGTTGGCCAAGGCACCTGGACTGTCAAAGTTCCTTGTCGGGGCCTGGCGACTATGAGGTGACCTGTGGAGACCAGTGAATCATGTGTGCACTGAGAAGGTCGACAGGAGCCCTCTTGGAGAAAATCCTGTCCAATCCCCACAGAGCGCTCAATATGGCGGAAAGTGGCTGGCTGATTGAGGGAAGTTCGATACCAGACATCTTCGGCTGATACACGGATGTAAGTATAGATCATCGACCTGGCAAACAGGGGAGGAAACTGTTTGTATATTGGGACACTGTGAGATGATAAAGGATTGAATATAGTGGAATACCTGCAACAAGGCACTAAACCTTGTCTGAGGTATTAATGGGAGAACTCCCCAGGAGAAGGTCACAGAAGAGTGCATTGAAAACTCCCTTGCAGGGTATGATAAGATGAGAAGACACCTCACCCATTGGTGAGAAGACGACAGTGTTATATTGTAGTGTATTCATGTGTTTCATGATTGCTGTCACCAGCAGTAGGTGTTTAGTTTTGTGAAAAGAGAAGTTTTGGGCTTAGTGGTGCCTATTGTGGAGGACTTAAAGTTGTGGTTTGGACCAAAAGGGAGTGGTCCGTAGCATGGGCAGTGATTGTGGTGCCTGCCGGGGTAGTTATTGTAACAAAAAAGGTATTGGGAGGTGATGTAGAAGTGGGGGAAGGAAGGGGACACATTGTTGAAGGGAGAGTGTGAAGAAGGGGTGAATGGGAAGTAAGCACTAGAACAGAGGTTTGGTAAGTATGGGTATGTTAAACTGTGAGGTGCCATTATGGGAGATACTCCCCTTATGCAAGCATTACCCCAATATAAGGACAAAATAATCAAACATCACACCCAGTGGATTAGGGACACTGCAGGCAAGATGTTCATACCTTTGCTGCAGGAAGGCACCCTTTTGATATATTTGCATGCTGCAGTCAAAGGGAAGAAGTTACCTAAATGATTAGCCATTTTAGAAGTGTGGAAGATGTATAGGGGTGAGACGGAAGAGCCACCTGCGAGAGAGTGGTTGCTTGATCAGCTTGAAGGGGAGGACATGGCTGTCATGACCCGCATCCAACAACCCCTCTGGCAAGCCCATGGGCCAGGAGAGGTCTTGGCTCGGGTCTCCAATACACCTAGGCATCATGCCCATAGGGTTATGCAACGCTCCTGCAGCATTTCAATATTTCATGAATGACGTCTTGAGAGAATTAATTGATGTCTGCGCCTTAGTGTACATAGATGATATCTTAGTGTACTCAACCTCGAAACAAGATCATATCAAGCACGTTCCTTCACTCCTCACCAAGCTCTGTGAACATCATTTATATGCAAAGATTGAAAAGTGTTTCTTTCACGTCACTGAAGTTGAGTTTCTTGGTTTTATCCTTACTCCAGGAGGCATCAGGATGGACGTGCATTAAGTAGACGCCATTTTGAAATGGCCATCACCAACGTCATTGAAAGGGGTACAAAGCATGTTGGGCTTTGCAAACTTCTATCACTGGTTCATACCAGACTTCTCTCAGGTTCTACACCCGATCACCGTATTGTTACGAAAAAACAAAAAATTTGCCTGGACCGAAGAAGCAGAAAAAGCTTTTCAGGAACTCAAGAAAAGGTTCACCTGCGCGCCAATCCTGCAACATCCTCGCCCAGATCTCCCTTGTATCGTGGAAACTGATGCTTCCAGTATGGCAATGGGAGCTGTCCTCTCACAGAGAGATCCAGAAACTGGCCAGCTACACCCAGTGGCCTTCTGGTCGAAAAAATTCTCACCTCTGGAGATTAATTACGCCATCACTGACAAAGAACTCTTGGCTATCAAATCCACCTTTAAGGCCTGGCGGTACTACCTTCTGGGGGCCAGACACACCATTACAGTTATCACAGACCACCGAGACCTGCAATATCTTAAAACAGCTAAAGCCCAGTCCTCGCATCAATTGCGGGTGGGCCCTTTTCTTCGCCGAATATGATTATGTCATCATGTTTTGACTAGGGGTTGTGGGATGTATTTACCCATGCATCCGGGCCCTACCTCAAAACTGTGCAGTACTGGCATTGAAAACATCATAATGGCCAGAGCTCCCCAGAAAATGCACAGGAAAATCCCATTTTGCCTATATTGTGAGTTCAGAGATGCAATGCTGATTGCCAAAAGCAAACCCATACTGTTGGGAATTCATTTTTCTTGAATGTCAAATATGGCAAAATCATGGGCACAGAATTACTTTACTGCAGAAACACACCAATGCCATGTCCTGAACATGGACAATCTACTCCATATAATATCACTTGCTGAAAGGAATCAATCTAAAAGAAAAAAATCCCAAGGATGGATGCAGTAACCACAAAATCCTGATGGTGGCGCTAGCGGTCTAAACTCTGACAGGAGAGCTGTCTTGCAAACTGCATGAGTGCAAAGAAAGGGGTCTTATTTCATCAAAGGTTCAAAGGGGTTGCCTGTCCTGAGAATTCTTGACACTTCAGAACTCAACACAAGAAGCCAGGAAATAACAGGGTTCTGTTAATTAAATGCAAAGTGGCCCCCTGGCCTCCTGATGTGAGCTTGCCAGACACCACACAAAGGACCCTTTCCTCTGAAAGGAATATGTTAATTCTGGATGTTTGCTGTCAACAAAGATCTGCCAGCCAGCAGAGATCTGTGACTGACCCACCCAAGTCTTGGAGGCGGACTTCAACACTCTGAGGACTGAATTGAAAGTAAAATATATATTTTACAAAAACACTGATAACTCTTTGTAATCAAATGACAGAAATGTATAACTTTGAGAGCTTTAATTTAAAAAATGTACCTTTAATTCAAGCCTAAACTCGAATTTGTGTGATGTTCTGGGGCAAAACCCCATTGTTTATTAATATTACAGACTCCCTGTTTCAGCTAGACAAACGAAAATGCATTGGTATGTGGGTAGATATGTGAGGAACAGTTGTATAAAATTTAATGAAGATCCAATGTTGTTTAGCACATGAAAAAGTGCTAGAAGTTGCCATTTCTGAATGCAAGCTCTTAGAAACATCAGATTTGGACAGAGACATGGCTAAATTCAGCCACACCATGTATATGTAATTTCAAGCAACTGTGTAACTGTGAAATATGTCTTTTATTATCAAATATAGAATGTGTGCAATCTGACAGAGGAGTGTCCTATCTGCAAGCCATAAAATGACATCCCTCTGACTCACAGTTGATTCCCCAATCATATAAGAAATGGAAGTTTGACCAATTAGAAGCTGAGAGAGAGGTAGGGTCAGTGATGCTAGAACACACCCACATTCTAAACACATAAAAGCAGACAGACAGGACAGATAGGGACCTTCAATTCCATCTGCAGCGGGACGCTCTGCCGGAAAAATCCATACTTTACCTCCATCAAACCTCCAGAGAGCCAAACTAGAGACTTCAATCTATCCAGAACTAGAGACCCAGACCAGAGAACCAGAGAGAGCTGACCCAGATCACTGTGAAGTGCAGAGACCAGAGGCGAGTTTAAAACCTGACCAGATCCATGGCGAGGCCCATTTCACTCAAGAATATAGTGTGAGTACATAGTAAAACTGTGTAGAACCCATCTCTTAGTTAAAATAATATAATTCAATCCATTTTAACCTAAGTAGAACTGCAGCTTAGCAATTGTGTTATCCTGCCATCATTTTTAAAGCTGAAAAAGTGTGCGTTTAAAATTTCAAATCTGAAAAACGACCTTTATTCAATCGTTCATATCTCCGCAACCGTGCTAGAGACTTGCAGTAACTTTCATTTTGAAGCTGAGATCCTAGGCTTTCCTAGGACCCCAAAACGATAGAGATAGTCCTTGTGGTTCCTCTGTAATAGCGCTCGGCGCATCCGCGAATTTTACCGCGATTTGCAAATTTCTTCACATGTAAAAACTGCTGCTGCTTGCCTTCCATTTGCCAGAAATTCGTTTAACCTGCTAACTATCCCTGCCTCATTGCTAGTGTGAGCCTGGACTAATATTAACTAGATACCACTCACCCTGAACCTCTGAAAGGGAATTAAAAGCAGTTCCAGCATATTTCTCATCCATTGCTAGCACATATCAAAGCATTTGCCTGTGTTTTAAACTTCTGTCGTGTAAGCTTGCTGGGGTGAACTGATTTACATTGATTGCATTTCTGAGAACTGTGTGTTTTCCTTCCACTTCCTTGCCTTGCATCAAGGGGGGGAGGGGATTGCCAGAGAAAAGTGATTACATTGTTTGGTTGAAATCATATTGAGTATTTTCTGTACTGCATTCATTGAATATTGCATCCACCTGAGCTTACATAAAGCATCCTCTACCACATTATACTTTTGTTCCTATTTACCAGTGTGATACCTTATCCATTTCATGTCAACTCATTAGTGATTATAAGAAGTGTGCTAGTGCCAGATTCTCCGTTGTTGATCTTTATCATATCAGATTAAGTGTGCTATTCAATTATTAATTTATTATAAAGTGTGATATATATATATTTTAAATTATCAAATAAACCTTTTAAACTTGCAAAACAGAACTACTTCTTGGCTCAGTGGGGTCAGGAGGATTCCAAGAGAGGGGTGTTATATAGGGGTAGTCATCCAGAACGCATGAACTGGACATAAAGATATATCAATAAGGGTTTTCATTCAGTATTCTAGACTAGGCATTAACTTAGCTGTAGTGCTGAATTGAATCCTCTTACAAATTGGGGGCTCGAGCCGGACGTTTGGGTTAGAATACCACTTGTGCAGCTTAATACAGTGTGCTAACTGACGGGATACATACATCCAGTCGGATCACCACGCTGCATTACGCTGTGAAGCATTCCTTAAAAGGGACGCTCTAGGAAACGGTCTGTTTTGCAAGAATAAAATACAAACTTCTGTAAGTCAGGACAGAGACCAATCTCTAGAATGACGACCTTAGTAGACATGAAAATAGCCAGAGAGCACCTCTTGCATAAGCTATTTGTGAGAGGTGAATGGACCGAACAGGGCCAGGATGCGTGGTTGCAGGCCATCACACAACAGGTCACTGAAACAGGGTCAGATATATATAGAGATCAGGGTCCCTTACATGTGGCCCTGAGTGAACTATATATGGCTCCTAAAGCCAAAGAGGAACACAATAAGATTGCCAGGATAGCAGCATACCTGTACCTATATATGGGAGACATGCAGGATAGATGTGCTGAAAGCCAAAATCTGGCAAATAGGCAACAGATGGTGTTAGAGAAGGCCCAATCTGACCTGGTCTCTTCTGAGCAGAGGCTGCAGAGGAGCCAGGAGTCAGAAGATGATAGTAGGCAGCACATCATTAAAATAAAGAAGGATATGGATGTGCTGCAACAGGAAAAGGTAGAACAGGATACTAGATTTCTGGCCCTGCAGAAGGAGCACCAAGACAGTTTGGACTCCTTACTGCAGAGCCAGAAAAAGCTGGAGCAACACTTAGACTTTAACAGGGCATGCACGGAGCAGGTAGCCACCCTGCAAAGTCATCTAGATAGAGTGAAGGTAGAGAGCAATAAACTGATTCTGAAAGACCTGGATACCCAGGCAGAGTTTGATGAGGAGCGCCAAAAAGCTGGTGCCCTTCAACGGCAAAGGGACGACCTGGCGGCACAAATGCAGGCTCTTAGTCAGGAAAGAGACGCCATAGGCCAGGAAGTCTGCCACTTAAAAAAGGAAATTGAAGAAAATCACCTGGCCCTCCAGGGGCTGGGTGATCTCCAAAAAGAAAACCAGAACTTGGTAGAGCACACCAGAAGGGTGGAAGATGCTCTAGCAAGAAAGGAGCAGGCCAATAGGGACACAGCTCAGGAGGTAACCCTCCTGTAGCAAATACTGGCCCAGTTCTCCAGGACCAACCAGGAAGCACAGAGGGAAAACGAGGCCCTCTGTAAACACAATGATAGGCTCCAACAACAGGTAGCGATGCAGGAGAGACTGATAGAGTCCAGTAAGGCCTTAACTGAGGAACTGAAGGCACAAATGCAGGCTCTTGCATTGCAACAGGGAGCAGGGGCGGATAGAGATGAGGTTCGCTGGGAAAGGGAAACTCCGGAGCATAACCTCAGGAGCCCTAGTACCAGAGGCCCTCATACCTCTCAGTCCCTGGACTCTGCCACCCCCATGTTCCCTGGCGCACATGAGCACAGGGCCATAGGGATGGCAGATTACTATCCAGCTAAGAGTATGGGGCTCATAGGCCAGTACCACCCAGGAATGGAGGGGTGGGCATCCGGGTATGGGCACCCAAGTACAGTACAGTTCAATGGGGAACCCCAGGAGAGTAGGCCCATTAAGGGCATCCTGAAAACCTCTGCCCAGTTGGGTCAGTGGAGGGGGTACCCATCAAATCCTGGCAGCAAGGAGGAATCTGAAGACTCCTCGGAACTGCGCAGGACACAGGAGACCAGGTCCCCACATTCTGCCAGCCATTCCCAGGCTCGCAGAATCCGGGAAAACCTGGAAGAACAGACGGGAACCTCTGGGAGCAGTGCCTCTGAGTCCGAGGAAGAATGGACAAGGGTTACCCGAACCAAAAAGGCCAATAAGGCAAAAAGGGCCTTGCTTAAGGACCCCTTAAAGCAGATTAAGGCGATCAGGAGCGTCATCACGCCTTACCATAAGAACGCTAAGTATTCTGTTTGGGAGCACTTAGAGTTGTTTGAACAAATGATGGAGACTTTCCATTTGAAGGACAGCCAAAGCTGTATTCAATATGTAAAGTGGACCTTCTCCCCGGAATACTCCAGTTTCTTTGCGGGGCTGGAGGACCAAAATCATTTAAGATGGTCCACCTATAAGGCGGCCATCTTGAAACATTTTTCTGTTCACAGAAATCCTCAAGAGGCTCGCAAGGCAGCCTACAATTTGCAATGTGGGGAGGATCAGGCCCCACAAGAATTTGTGCAGGAGTTAAAGCGGGCTTTTGCACAGACCACAAGAAGGGTGCGCACGGATAGCAGGGAATTTATAAATACGTTTTTCCATGCCTTGCCCAAATATATCATGACCCAGCTCGTGAGGGATTTTCACGAGAAAAGATCTTTAGACTGGGTCATTGAACAGGCTACCCGGATCTATGAGGTGCAGAAACCGGTAGATAGCAAAAGTAATGCCAAGAAAAACGCCAAAGCCAACAGCACCCCTGCTGCTGCCAAGGTGGCAGAGGTAAAGGTCACCCCCGTTTTGGATTTGGAGATGGGGGGGCCTAAAAACCTACCTGCACCTAATAATGCTAGGCCCAGAAGGTCCTCGGGCCAGTCACAGACAGGGAGCCAGGGAGGCAGCCCCACAAATGGGGTCCCTCGCTCTCCTGATTATGTAAGTCCCCGTTACAAGGGAAACAGACCCATCCTGGGTTATGTGTGGACTCCTCCAGCCCAAGGGGGGGGATCCAGCCAAGCACCTAACCCAGGGAACTTCCCTCCTAACTTCCCACCGGAGGGCAGAAACTCTCCAAATCCTGGGCAGAACTTTTTCCCCAGGTATCCACCCAACTTTCAGCCCCAAAACCATCCATCCTTCTTTCCCCAATTCCCTGAGCCCAGACCACTGAATCCGGGAGAGGGGAGGCCAAGGGTGGAGGGGTACCCAAATCTTCCCAACCCGGGGTATTACCAGAGGAGGGATAGCTACCCTTCCCGGGATCAGCCCAGGGGAGAAAACAGGGCCCCGTATCAGCCTGAGCGGGTTTCCCAGTTAGAGCGCCAGGTTCAAAACATGGCGCGGGATATGGGTCACATACTGAGGGCTCAGCAGAACCCTCAGATCGGCATGCCGGCGCAGAACGTACCCAACTCTGGACCTGGTGCTCCAGAACAATGACGGGGGCAGCACCCCGATAACTCACCGGTTCCCAGGGAGGAGGCACAAGGGGAAGGGGGGTGTAAAGCCTTGGAGGAAGTTTCCTTCCTCACTTGTAAACAGCCCCTGGAAACCCAGGAACCGGAAACAAAATCTCTTGCCCCTGAAAGTCTGCCTCCTAAGGAGCAGAGGGGGGGTAGGAGAAACAAAAGACCCAAACAGACTCAGTTTGAGGAGGAGGTACAGATCTTCCAATTTGAGGGAGAGGGATCCTCAGAGGATCCTGGGAAAAGGATTTTCTCCTTCAGAGAGGGGGGAACTCCTCCCAAAGAAAAATGGGTCCCTAGGGATGCAAATCCAGACTGGGGAGATGTGGAGACTGAGCTACCGCCGCCCACCATCTCATCCCAGAACCAACAGCAAGAAAATCCCCTGGTTCAAACCCATCCTGGGGACTGCCTCCAAAAAGGGGGGGGGCAGCCCAGAACCGGAACCAGGGGAACCCACAATGGCTCTGATCTCCAGTTGCCAACTTTTTCTTTCAGATTCCCAAGACTCTCCACAGAATTCTGCCCAAATCTCTTCGCTATCGATGTCCAAAACCAGAAAGTTAGCCCACCAGTTGTCCAAAAATGTACATTACCTGTGCCCCCTTGAGGAGAAGGAGGGAAGATATTATGCCCCGGTACAAGTACAGGGGCAGGGTACAATCTCGGCACTGGTGGACACTGGATCTCAAGCTACCCTTCTGTCCAGAAGGGCCTTTGACGAACTGAATGCAGGAAGGGGAGAGAATTACCAAATTCCTCTCACCTCTCTTCCGGGACAACTACAGAACTTTGACGGGAAGGAAATTCCCGTTGAGGGGACTGCAGACTTGGACATTAAAATTGGGCGACATAAGTTGAAACACCCGGTCATAGTTGTGACCCCGGAGGGCACCCCTTGTTTACTAGGGAATGACCTCCTGAGAAGGTTGTCACCCCTAATAGATTGTGTAAACAAGGTCCTCTGGACCCAGACTAGCCGACCAATAAAATTAAAACAGAGTGTCAACCATGTTAGTTTAAACGGCACATGCCACATGGTTGAACAAAAATCTGACCAAGTAGAATTTCACTTCCAGAACAACCAGATTCCAGACGTGACAGTAATAGCAGTAGGACAACAGACTAGTGATGGGGGGTCCTCTCTATTTCTGAAAATCAACCTTCCTTCCAGTTTAAGGTGGTATTCCACGCTGGAAGGAAACACTCTGAAATTCTATACCAATCCACAATCTGAAACTCCCACTCCTATAGTCCAGAAAGATGTGAAATCAGCTCAGAGCCTGGCTGATATTCAGCAAATTGGAGAGCAGTTGTTCATCCCTGTTCAGTTAAATGATGGGAAGGACTCTGTTCTCGCTCGAGTGTGTGTGAACAACGGGAAGAGCTTCATCAGCGAAGCCATGTTCCGCCAACTCCCAAAAGATCCAGCCATTCCCACATTCAAACTGATAGACAAATGGGAAATGGACCTGGAAGCACCTAATTCCAAACATCTCCTGCCAAGCAGGTGTATGCTCAAAATCTCCATTGGCAACAAGAGCATAGTCCACAATTGTTGGGTCGTGCGAGACGTCCCTGCCGCCTTTTACTTAGGCAGTGACATTCTCAATCGCTTTGCCATTAGTTTGGACCTAATAAACTTCAAAGCTTGGTCCCGATTAGCGGATAATCCCATGGGCTTTGATGATCCAGAAAAAGCATTTAGGTCAGCTCAATTGCTACCTTATGCAGTTGAAATTCAGGTTAAAGAGGAAGTCACCATCCCAGAAAGGACCCGACAATTCTCCCTGGAAGTGAAAGTTAAAAGGGGACAAGAGTTGAAAAACCCTGATGCTTACATACATCTAAATGCTTCTCTCCAACAGCAAGGGTTGGGGGTAAACCCAACACCATTAGTCAACATAGAACATGACACCATTCCAATAGAGGTGGATAACAGCGACTTAAAGAGTATTACTCTAGCCGCAGGCACCATTATTGGAATGGCGGTTGATGACCGACATTTCTCCATTGATCTTGTAAATGAACTGTTAGGACCAATCCCCAAGGACTGTGTTGACAGTGACAGTGAGGACAATACAACACCAGACAGGATTTTCACCCGGCATGGGGGGAACTTCCTGGTGTACACTTCCTGCCCCTATGGTAAGGAAGATGTGACGTGTGACTTCAGGAGGGATGAGGTGATTTTCCAGGTACATGAGGGCTGCCTTTCCCACCTGAAGCCTCCGGTCCAAATCAGCACTCTGACCAGGGACTTCTCCACCCAGCTGGAGGAGGCCGCGGAAATAGCCAAACCAGAAGTCTTTCCAGGCTTCAGGCAGATGGTGGAAGAGAGAGTCAACCTAGCTGATGCCTGTGGGACTCTGGAACAAAAGCAAAAGTTGAAACAAGTTTTCTTGGATTTCCAAGATCTCTTTGCGGTAGACTCATATGACTGTGGTCGCACTGACATCCACACAACAACAATCCCCACGGACCCTGGCATGACTCCTGTGTTTGTGAAGCAATATCGCTTGCCTCTCGCATCAATGGAGTCCCTTACTGAAATAATTAAGAACCTTGAGTCCCGGGGAATAATCCGTCCAGTCCACAGCACCTTCAATAATCCGGTGCTGGGGATATTGAAGCCAAACGGCCAGTGGAGACTCTGCGCCGACCTCAGGGAGCTCAACAAACGGGTCCATACTTCCCGATGGCCTCTGCCCTACATTGACCAAGGGCTGGCCCAGATTCAGGGGTCACAGGTATTCACTGCAATAGACCTGACCAATGGATACTGGACCGTGCCTGTCAGCAGGGAGGACCAATACAAACTGGCTTTTACCTTTGGGGGCCAGCAGTACACATGGACCCGGACTCCCTTCGGATACCTCAACTCCGGCAATGAATTCAACATTTTCCTACATAAGGCCATGCCCGACCTGGGTGCGAGGGGTAACCTGGCTTATGTAGATGATGTCCTCATCAAAAGTTCATCTGTGGAGGAACACATAGCGGAGATCCGTTATGTTCTGACACAGTTGAGGGCCGCCGGAGCAAAACTTTCCTTTCAGAAAGCACAGTGGTGTAGAACCCGTGTTAATTTCTTGGGGCATGAGATTACTCCTCAGGGCCTCTGTCCCCAGGAAAAGAAAGTGGAAGCACTTCAGAAACTGAAAGACCCCACAACTCTGCGGGAACTAAGGAGCCTCCTTGGACTGACTAATTACAGCAGAAAGTTCATTGAGGGCTACGCAGAGATCACCAGACCCCTGATTCATCTCCTAAAGGGGGGGGTCAAGTGGGAATGGGGTCCAGAACAAGCCGAGGCAGTAAGACAACTCAAAAGAAGCCTCTCACAAGCGCCTTGCCTAGCTTACCCTGTCAGAAACAAGGAGTTCTTCCTGGAGACGGGGTTCTCTAATACGTGCTTGACGGCAGTATTATACCAAAAGCATGACAAGGTCAATAAAGTAATCTCATATGCGAGCAAAACTTTATCCTCTGTGGAGGAGAAATTCAACGATTGTGAGAAGGCACTCCTGGCGACGGTGTGGGCATTGAAGAATTACCGCCCGTTTATCCAGGGGGAACACATCATAGTGGAGACTCCACACCAGCCTCTGCAATATCTCCAAAGTGATAGAATCCGGGCCGGAAATGTGAGTAATTCCCGAATTACTTCCTGGATTCTGTCAATGCAAGGCTTTCCTGTGGAGGTCAGATATGGCCAAAACGAGAAGAGTCCCCTCGCGCAAGGTCTGGCGGACTTGCATGATTGTGCCAGAGAAAACTGTCTCGAGGACGAAAGTCTAAAAATAAAGGACAACATGGAGGCATACCTTAATTCCCCCCACAAAGTCTTTGAAGAAGACAAGTGTGAGGGAATGCCCACTGTGTATGTGGATGGATGCTCTTACCATGTTGACAACAACGGGGAGAAAGAACTGGTGGCCGGCGTAGGGAATGCATTGGTGAATGAGTCCCCAGAACCCTCCGCTGGATACAAAATTGGTCCCCGAAGTAGTCAGGTGGCAGAATTGATGGCTGTGCATCAGGCCATCCTCACTGCTGTCCAGCATCAACTCCACGAACTGGTCATAATCACAGATTCGGATTATGTACGGAACGGGTTCGTGGAGCACCTGGTTAATTGGAAAACCAGAGGCATGTTATGTGCTAACAACAAACCCTTGAAACATGGGAAGTTGATCCAAAACATTGATGATCTGGTCACCTCGAATGAGATGACCATCTATTGGAAAAAGATCAAGGGTCATTCCAAAGTAGAGGGACCAGACAAAACTGGAAATGACTTAGCTGATCAGCTGGCCAAAACCGGGGCCATCCAAGGGGATCTAATTGAGATTGAGTCCCTGTTGGGGGAAATCCAGGTCACTGCCATCACTAGGTCCCAGACAAATGCTCACAACGACCTTTCAATTGCACAATGGAGTAAGGAGACCCCTGATGCTGATTTGATTACCGCTCAGAAGGGGGATCCAATAATTGGTAAATTTTACCAGCACCTTGAGGACCCTGAGAACTTTCCCCTGACGGATACCGATTACATTGGGAAAGAGGACCTAAGAGTGTTGATGAAATGTCCAAAAATGTTCCGAATCCAAGACGGTTTGTTGGTAAGGAAATCCAAAGCTGGCCACGATCAGTGGGTGGTTCCTACCTCATTCCGAAGCCTGATGTTAAGTCACGCCCATGATGCGGCCACCGCCGGTCATAGGGGGTTTCACACAACACTGGAAATCTTAAGAGAGGTTGCATACTGGCCACACATGGGCCAGGACCTCAACCAATATTTGAAGGGTTGTCTTGTGTGTGCACAATTTCAGCCGACATCCCTCACACACCGGGCGCCTTTACAAAAGAGGGGAATGACACTGCCATGGTCAGATTTACAAATCGACTTTGTAGGCCCCGTGGTTCGCTCGGCTAGGGGGAATAAGTACATGTTGACCGTCACATGCTTGTTTACCAAGTGGGTGGAATGTCTCCCAGCCCCAAATTGCAAGGCAGAAACTGCAGCTGCCTTGATGATTAACCACATCTTTTCCCGTTTTGGTCTACCTCAAAGGATTGAGTCAGACAAAGGTAGCCACTTCACCAGTGAAGTAATGACAAAGATGTGGGAGATACTGGGGGTCAAAAGGAAGTTGCATATTGCTTATCGGCCAGCTTCTTCTGGGGCAGTAGAGAGATATAACCGGACAATTGTGAGCATATTAAAGAAGTTTGTGGCAGATTCTGGGCCAAGTTGGGATATCCGATTACCTCTGGTCCTAATGGCCATCAGATCTACCCCTTCATCTGCAACCAAAATGTCACCATTTGAGTTGATGACTGGGCGCAAGATGGTGCTTCCTCAGCATTTGCTCTACAGGACCCAAGAGCAGACACTGATAAATGCCTCCACTACTCATGAGTATGTAGAGAATTTAAGGAAACACCTCCAACATGCTTTTGCTTATGCTCAGCGGAATCTAGAAAGATCAGCTGATAGCATGAAGACCCATTATGACCTGAAAACTTCCAGGAAGGAATATCAGGTGGGAGACCGGGTCTATCTATACAACTTCCAAAGGAACCAAGCCAAGCAGCGCAAATTTTTGCCTACATGGAAAGGACCCTTTGAGATCATCGACAAGATCTCCCCTGTGGCCTACAAGATCTGCATCCCCAAAGGCGGTTCGGCAGAGGGGGAAGACAAGTGGGTCCACATAAACCAGTTGAAGTGTTGCCATCCCAGGCACACTCTGCAACAACTGGAGGAATCCTCTGGAATCCTAGCGGGTACTGTCTCAGACTAATTCAGTTCCAATCATAAAACATACCACATCTAGTCTCTAAAAATACTGTGATTTGCATGAAACTGTCTCTTAGTTATACTGTTGTTTTTTCAAAATAAGAATGTAATGTTTCATTATGATGAAATGCATATGCTGCCCCACTATCTCAACAGTGGTGGAAAAACGTCTATGAGTAGGTATTGCCGCTCTTCCTTTGTCGTCCTAGGAGAAAGAAGACCTTGAGAATGACCAAGAAGGACGATCCGGAGACCGGGAACGAAGATCCAATGGGCCCAGTGGACCGCCCAATACTCCCATCAGGACCGGCGAGGAGAACCGATCGATCCGACCGGATGGAGGAAAAGATGCTGAACTGTGCCAAGAAGATGAGAACTGTGTGGAAGAAGATGAGAACTACATCCCAGATCTTGCGGGTCCCATTAGTGAAGGATCAGATGGCCACCGCAAGAAGGGGGGCTTGTGGGATGTATTTACCCATGCATCCGGGCCCTACCTCAAAACTGTGCAGTACTGGCATTGAAAACATCATAATGGCCAGAGCTCCCCAGAAAATGCACAGGAAAATCCCATTTTGCCTATATTGTGAGTTCAGAGATGCAATGCTGATTGCCAAAAGCAAACCCATACTGTTGGGAATTCATTTTTCTTGAATGTCAAATATGGCAAAATCATGGGCACAGAATTACTTTACTGCAGAAACACACCAATGCCATGTCCTGAACATGGACAATCTACTCCATATAATATCACTTGCTGAAAGGAATCAATCTAAAAGAAAAAATCCCAAGGATGGATGCAGTAACCACAAAATCCTGATGGTGGCGCTAGCGGTCTAAACTCTGACAGGAGAGCTGTCTTGCAAACTGCATGAGTGCAAAGAAAGGGGTCTTATTTCATCAAAGGTTCAAAGGGGTTGCCTGTCCTGAGAATTCTTGACACTTCAGAACTCAACACAAGAAGCCAGGAAATAACAGGGTTCTGTTAATTAAATGCAAAGTGGCCCCCTGGCCTCCTGATGTGAGCTTGCCAGACACCACACAAAGGACCCTTTCCTCTGAAAGGAATATGTTAATTCTGGATGTTTGCTGTCAACAAAGATCTGCCAGCCAGCAGAGATCTGTGACTGACCCACCCAAGTCTTGGAGGCGGACTTCAACACTCTGAGGACTGAATTGAAAGTAAAATATATATTTTACAAAAACACTGATAACTCTTTGTAATCAAATGACAGAAATGTATAACTTTGAGAGCTTTAATTTAAAAAATGTACCTTTAATTCAAGCCTAAACTCGAATTTGTGTGATGTTCTGGGGCAAAACCCCATTGTTTATTAATATTACAGACTCCCTGTTTCAGCTAGACAAACGAAAATGCATTGGTATGTGGGTAGATATGTGAGGAACAGTTGTATAAAATTTAATGAAGATCCAATGTTGTTTAGCACATGAAAAAGTGCTAGAAGTTGCCATTTCTGAATGCAAGCTCTTAGAAACATCAGATTTGGACAGAGACATGGCTAAATTCAGCCACACCATGTATATGTAATTTCAAGCAACTGTGTAACTGTGAAATATGTCTTTTATTATCAAATATAGAATGTGTGCAATCTGACAGAGGAGTGTCCTATCTGCAAGCCATAAAATGACATCCCTCTGACTCACAGTTCATTCCCCAATCAAATAAGAAATGGAAGTTTGACCAATTAGAAGCTGAGAGAGAGGTAGGGTCAGTGATGCTAGAACACACCCACATTCTAAACACATAAAAGCAGACAGACAGGACAGATAGGGACCTTCAATTCCATCTGCAGCGGGACGCTCTGCCGGAAAAATCCATACTTTACCTCCATCAAACCTCCAGAGAGCCAAACTAGAGACTTCAATCTATCCAGAACTAGAGACCCAGACCAGAGAACCAGAGAGAGCTGACCCAGATCACTGTGAAGTGCAGAGACCAGAGGCGAGTTTAAAACCTGACCAGATCCATGGCGAGGCCCATTTCACTCAAGAATATAGTGTGAGTACATAGTAAAACTGTGTAGAACCCATCTCTTAGTTAAAATAATATAATTCAATCCATTTTAACCTAAGTAGAACTGCAGCTTAGCAATTGTGTTATCCTGCCATCATTTTTAAAGCTGAAAAAGTGTGCGTTTAAAATTTCAAATCTGAAAAACGACCTTTATTCAATCGTTCATATCTCCGCAACCGTTTGTGCTAGAGACTTGCAGTAACTTTCATTTCGAAGCTGAGATCCTAGGCTTTCCTAGGACCCCAAAATGATAGAGATAGTCCTTGTGGTTCCTCTGTAATAGTGCTCGGTGCATCCGCGAATTTTACCGCGATTTGCAAATTTCTTCACATGTAAAAACTGCTGCTGCTTGCCTTCCATTTGCCAGAAATTCGTTTAACCTGCTAACTATCCCTGCCTCATTGCTAGTGTGAGCCTGGACTAATATTAACTAGATACCACTCACCCTGAACCTCTGAAAGGGAATTAAAAGCAGTTCCAGCATATTTCTCATCCATTGCAGCACATATCAAAGCATTTGCCTGTGTTTTAAACTTCTGTCGTGTAAGCTTGCTGGGGTGAACTGATTTACATTGATTGCATTTCTGAGAACTGTGTGTTTTCCTTCCACTTCCTTGCCTTGCATCAAGGGGGGGAGGGGATTGCCAGAGAAAAGTGATTACATTGTTTGGTTGAAATCATATTGAGTATTTTCTGTACTGCATTCATTGAATATTGCATCCACCTGAGCTTACATAAAGCATCCTCTACCACATTATACTTTTGTTCCTATTTACCAGTGTGATACCTTATCCATTTCATGTCAACTCATTAGTGATTATAAGAAGTGTGCTAGTGCCAGATTCTCCGTTGTTGATCTTTATCATATCAGATTAAGTGTGCTATTCAATTATTAATTTATTATAAAATGTGATATATATATATTTTAAATTATCAAATAAACCTTTTAAACTTGCAAAACAGAACTACTTCTTGGCTCAGTGGGGTCAGGAGGATTCCAAGAGAGGGGTGTTATATAGGGGTAGTCATCCAGAACGCATGAACTGGACATAAAGATATATCAATAAGGGTTTTCATTCAGTATTCTAGACTAGGCATTAACTTAGCTGTAGTGCTGAATTGAATCCTCTTACAGGGTCAAGAATGGAAAAGCTGATGCACTATCTCGTATGGGCACTGATGACACAGTATATACGACTCCAGACCCAGTACCCATTATACCTGAAGACAAACTCTTGGGCCTCACGACAGCCTTAACTCAAGTAGAACTGAGAAACGAGATTCAACGGACCATGAATCCTGATGCTTTCCTTGCATGGCAAGCGCAAGGGGAACAATATTCCATCAAAGCCCACTTACCCTTTTTTAAGGATCGTCTGTATGTACCCACCAAGGAGTTAGAACAACATCTCATTTCAGGTTATCATGATTCACTGATCGAAGGGCACCCTGGGATCACCAAGACTCTAGCTAAGGTAAAACAGAACTTCTGGTGGCCTGCCTGGCATAAAGACATCATCCAATATATTCAGTCCTGCGGAGTCTGCGCACAAAATAAGTCACAAAAACAAAAACCATCCGGTCGTATACAACCTTTAGACATTCCTCCCACTCCATGGCACACTCTTTCCCTCGACTTCATCACTAACCTACCTCCCAGTCAAGGGTTTAACACAATTCTTGTAGTCGTGGACTTATTCTCAAAGATGGCACACTTTATTCCCCTCAAAGGCCTCCCAGACGCATCCACTTTAGCCAAAGTATTCCTGGAAGATATTGTTAAACTACATGGCTTCCCATCAGTCCTGATCTCTGATCGAGGTAGCCAGTTCGTCTCCAACTTCTGGAGAAAGTGTTGTGCAATGGCGCAGATTGACCTCCGGCTGTCTACCAGTCATCACCCCCAAACGGACGGTCAAACTGAGAGGACCAACCAGACTCTTGAGCAGTATTTACGATGCATGTTGCACCATGAACAAAGAAACTGGAAAGACTTACTATGGATAGCCGAGTATGCATATAACAATTCCTTGTGTTCAAGTACGAGACAAACACCCTTTTATACCCTTTATGGTAGACACCCACGTACCTCTGAACTGGATCTCCCAGCCAGTTTGGAAATGCAAGCAGTGAAAACTCTTCACACCACCAACACTCAGGCTTTCAAAAAGGCCAAATAACTTATTCTCTCCAAGGAAAAGCAAAAGCAATTTGCTGATCAACACCGGAAGAAAGCACCTGACTATCAGGTAGGAGACAAGGTTTGGTTGGCCGCTAGATTCGTACCCATCAAGGGAACCCGGACCTTTCAACCCAGGTACTTAGGGCCTTATACCATCAAGGCAATTATCAATCCAGCAGCCGTCAAACTAGATTTACCACCTAATCTACAAATCCATCCGGTATTTCATGTGTCCCTTTTAAAGCCAATGCAGCCTGGTACACGGATTGGGAGACCACCAAAGCCCATACTTGTTGACGGAGAACCAGAATTGGAAGTCAGAGGCATCCTGGATTCCAAGTATCCTAGGGGCAAGCTATACTATCTAATCGATTGGAAGGGATTTGGACCCCAAGATAGATCCTGGGAACCCTGTGAGAACATTCATGTGTTACGCTCACCTGGCTCCCACAGAGGCGTCGATCTGGACTGGACTGCTGCGGTCTCCACCAATGTGACGCGTAGGGCCGAGATGACGGACTGGACTGGCCCATCTAGCTACGTTTGGTTGGCCCGTAGGAATATTCTTCTGCAAGTGGAGAAAGGGAATTAACCACCTGTGGAGTTGAGCGTAAATCCCCCCACCCGCTGTTCTCCCCACTGATCACCTTGGATTTTCCCTCTTATAGTCTCACCTGAAGATTTGAAAAGATGTGCTCTCCATCCTGTATTGAGCGCAGGGGCGCGTAGATAACCAGTTGCTTCACTGGCTCAAAGGAATTGGTGAGCTCCAGGACAATATTGACTCCGATATTCCCGGCAAGACGCCGTAAGTATGTAGTTCGTAAGAGTTCAAATGACTGACTTTCACTCTTGTCCGATACCTTGCAGGTTGCAGCTTGACCCTACTGAAGAGTTCCCCGTGGCAACCGGTAATGTTCTGGTAAGGATTTGTTTTATCCAACACAGTTCGATAAAATAATGTCCATATGTAACCTGTTGATTTCTCCCTTATTCAGGCGCTGAGAGAAAGTATGAAGTCTCAGGGAATGATGCCTGAGGTAAGTCTTTTGTGGTGAGGAGGGTTCCCCTTGTTAGTCCCTTGTTTCACCTTGCTGTCCTTTTTGTTTCCCCTTAGGGGCCGGTGTTCGGCTAGGATGCAGTGGAAGCTGCGCCGACCCATGAAGAAGAATAGTACCCCCTGTGGAAAAATCAGGTAAGTTTATGGGGGGTATTTTTCTGTGTATTCCCTTGGCTCACCTTGCTGTTCTTGTCTTCTCCTTAGGTGCCGGAGTGCGGCGGTAACATGCAGTAGGATGCAGTGAAATGTGAAGATGCTGCGAAGGCCGGTGAGTTCAGCGCGGTGCTGCAGCAGGTGAGGCGACGCGCATAAAATAACTTCTTTCTTCCAGCTCGAAGGCGCGATGGATCGGGAGTTCAGGTAAGGATCAAAGGTATTACTCTTGTTCTAACCTTTTCTCTTTCTTTCTCCCTTTTGCTAGGAGCTCCAAACTCGAGGTGGGCGTGGCAGAAGACTGGATGCAGACTTGCAGGCACGGTGAGCGTTACGCTGCTGGATGCAGAATAACGCGAAGCGTGTGTTGCTCTTCGGGCGTGGTTTAAATAGCCTCCAAAGTAGTCCCAGGTAAGTATTCCTCCCCAGCCCCACCCGAGTAAAAAAATAGTCCCTAGGTAAAATAGTCCCTTCCAAGCCTCGTTTGGCTTGGAGCTCTTGCAGCATGGTCTGCATCAGGTAAGTTTGCAGTATGGTCTGCATCAGGTAAGTTTTAATCTATGAGCCTGGCGCCTATGGCGCCAGGACTGACTCTCCATATGAGCCTGGCGCCATAGGCGCCAGGACTGCACCCAAATAGCCCCTAGCGGGGGTTGTTGGGCTTGCTTGGGGTAACTTAATGCCTGCTTCCGAGGTTGCTGGACTTGGTCTGGGTCCCCGGGGTTAGGCATCATGACAGCATGCATGTCTGATCAAACAAAAAATATGATCGAAACTTCCCAACTAAACCTGGGCCGGGCAGAAGAAAAACCATGAGAGGGGTCTTGGGGGGGAGTGCTGTCACGACCCACATCCAAAAACCCCTCTGGCAAGCTCATGGGCCAGGAGAGGTCTTGGCTCGGGTCTCCAATAAACCTATGCATCCAATGCCGAGGCCCTCTTGGAGCCAGTGCTGGCGTCTATGGCGCCAGGCTCATACACAGTGAAGACATGTGTTTGGGGAACTACTTTATTTTGAAGCTGCCAGCCAACATGGAGACATCCACATAGCTTGGCTCCTAGGAACCAAGCTATGCGGTATAGTGTTTTGGGTGTGGTAGCCTAGGAACTACTTTACCTGGACTACTTTCTTGAAGCTATTTAAACCACACCCGACTTGGATAACATGCTTCGTGTTACTTTGCAATCCTGCAACGTGACATTCACCGTGTCCAGCTATTCCCGCAGACCTCGGAGAAACAGCACCTTTAAGGAGACAAAAGAACATTGTTAGCAGCAGCATCTTACCTGCAATTTTCATCCTTAGCTGCCCACAGCTCCTACGAACAGCTTCCTAGGACGGATCTGTAAAAAGGTAAGAAACAAGGTATTAGAGACATTACAACATAACGACTGTGCCGAAAAGCTTACCTAGCAGGTCGCCCCTCGACCAGCATCGCCTCGGAATTCCACACCCTGGGTGAACACCGCGATCTATGGGAAAAGAAAAGAAAACAGGTTAGCAAAGGTAAGGCATCACTGCATAGCGCCTACTAACCGCATCATAGCACTCATTACACGCCATCATTTACCGGCGAGACCCAATTCAGTCAATGTACTGAACACACTGGACTTCTGCTCATCTAAGGAAGAGAAAGAGACATTATTAAACCAAGAAAGGCATGCAGGAATAACAACAATATACAACAGCAATAAGACCTACCTGAAAGACTTCAAACGGGCAGGCATCAGTGAAGCAACTAGATTGCATCCGCCCACAAAGGACAACGCGCCCCTGCCAAGGAGGCAGGATGGAAAGCACACCTGAATCAACAATAAGGTGAGGAGAGGCCTCAGAGGGGCTGAAGGCATACGGGGCGGTGGGAGGCTAATTACCCTAGTTGACCAGTCTTGAACATAGCCCTCCTGTATTACAGGCAGAACCTTCCCCACTGGCCACATCTGGGAACCGCAGAGAAGGATACCAGTGTCCATACGGCTGGGTGGCATCCCCGTGGATACCAGGTGAGCATAACAATGGTGCCCTCGGCTCCTCCTCTCCTGAGCATCGATCTGTCTTCTGAAATACAGGGACTATACCCGGTGTAGGAATTAAAAACAGCAGCAAGATACACTGACCTCACATATGCGCCCCCTGCTTACAGCAGCAAAGATGTTTTAAACAGAGTAAAATTAAACAAAATTCAGAGTACACGCGCAATGAATATATTAAATGCTGTGAGCTTCAGGCAAAACTGACAGAGGCTGAAGAGGATATCTGGAGACAGAGAGACCGGCAGGGCAGTAGGGAAGGGATGTGATTGTCCCGAATGAATGGGTAGGAGGACAAATATTGCTTAAATTAGACAGAAGTAGCATGGATGACGTTAAAGACAGAGGCATGGAAGTCAGAGAAAGACCAGAGAAAAGAGAACAAGAGGAAAAAGGGACAAGAGAACAGGAGAAGAGGGAAAGAGAATGGTTAAGAATGCAAGAGAAGGAAAAGGAATGAGAAGCAGAGAAAAAGAAAATGAAAAGAACAGAGGGTAACAAGAGGAGAAGGAAATTGAGAGGAGAAATGAAAAAGAAAATCAAAGGGAGAGAAAGCAAAGAGAACATAGGGAAAGGGAGAAGAGATGGGAAGAAGATAAAGAAAAGGAGAGACAACAGAGCGAGAAAGAGATGAAAAAGGTGGGAGAAGGAGATCAAGAGATAGAGTGAGAGATGGAAAAGAGCAGAGAAGGATGGCAAAAAGAGATCAATGAGATTGTTAAGGGGTGTATGCTCCAAGACAAGGAGAGAGATAAGGAGCGGGAGCAAAGAGAAAGGGAAAGGAGTTTAGAAGGACTTCATAAGGAACTGGATGAAATACTCAAAAGGCTTGCCTGGGCAGATGAAGAGGAGGGAAGAGTCATGGCATGCAGGATTTTTAATTTGCATGGAAGCAAGAGGGACAGTGGTGTCCCTAGAGTAAACTGGAGTAGAGGTGGATCTCCACAGAGGGGGGAAGGGAGTACATTGGAAAAAGTGTTGAGGGGATTGTAAAGGACGATTCCCCTGAAGAGACTAGACTTTGAAGATAGAGAAGATGAAGGCAGTAATGGAAGTGGTGATACGATGTTCCTTGATGAGGGAAGGGAGGGAAGCAGAGAGGAGGAGGGGACTAAACATGCCTCTCCTTCAGAGTTAAGAACAGGGGAGAGAGTATGTGGTTAGGTCTGTAAGGATCACAGAGAATGCTGGAGCCTGTTAAAAGTGCTTGACTTCTGAACGTACGATCAAGAAGCTTAGAAGACTGAACTCCTTTTGTGAACAGGTTGAAAAATCTGCCAGGATGGAATAATAATAATTTGCTTGTCGTGACACCCAAGACATGGGGGGCAACTGCAGTCAGACAGGACATAGAATTGACGCAATTCCAATTGTTAGAATGGGTGTGGGGGAGACAGCTGCTGTACATTCCATGGCCACAGATGGACAAGAATAATGTAATCTGTAAGTTACCAACATTGACATCAGGAGCAGGCAAATGGATTTATAAATTAGAAAGAATGACAGCGTGAATTACATTAGTGATGGGGGACATAAAGAGCTTACTTGCTGTCATAATAGGGGATAGAGCAGACGACATTTTGAAACAAGATGGTTATTTTGGAGTGACGGCCCAAAACACCACTCACGATGGAGCACCATTTAACAATGGTAGGGCTATTTTATGGAAAGCACTTTTGGTACAATATCCCGATTTGTTGGATATGAGCGTGATTATGACATGCAAAACGCGTGTTGATGACTACCCGGTTGCTGATATTCACGAGATTCAAGAAAAATGGAGGCTCAAAATGAGTGAGTCATGGGATAAACCTATATCTATTTTTTATCACATATTATGCCATTGGCTGCCAGAGGCAGTGCAGAGTCAATTGAAGAAGATAGTGGCAATGGAAGAAAAGTCATGGCCAGAGATACAGTTGACTACAGTTCACCATTGTCGGTTGAAACAAGAGAAAGCCAAAAAAAACTTGAGGAAAGAAAACTGGAGAAATCAAAGCTAGTTCAGAAAAAAATATCACAGTTGTTGGTGGAAGGAGCAGTGTTAACAAGTGGATATAGGGTGATTACCTGGAGGATAGCTAAGCGGCAACATGCTCGCCTTGGAAGCAAGATGACACAAAGTAGCACATGTTTGATCCTCGAGTCCGTGCTGAGAAACCTCTGGGTATTTAAGTGTGTTATAAATACGCAACTAAGACAAAACAAGTATGCAACTAAAAAACAAACAATTCTGTAACAGCGCCTCGATGCCTGCGGGCTGTATGAATGCTTTAAAAATGTAAAATAAAAAAAATAAAAAAAATTACACAGGAGAAACAGCAGGTACAGCCAATGGCTGGTAGAACCTTTGCAGGTAGAGGAAAATATCATTTTCAGTGAGGAAGAGGCGGTGCACCCAGAGGCAGAAGGTTTGGATTTCAGGCTCCACGGAGTTGGATTCAATGGGGGACAACCTGGGTTTGGAGGACCGCCTCAGCAGTGTTGGACATGTAAAAAAATGGTGCACATTTCCTGAGCATTTACAAGCAGTGGAGGGATGTTGCAGAATTGGCAAGATCAAAGAGGTGGGACAGCATATCCTCCACTGAATAGCGCAGAACCACCTGAATATTATATCCAAGATCACACACAAGTGCCACAAATGCAACATGCACAACAGGGACGGCCAATGCAAATGCAACAAGCATCAATGCAAACACAGCAAGCCCCCATGCAGACACAGCAAATACCAATGCAACCACAAGCACCTGTACAACAGAACCCAATGACATCATGGAACGCCAATACAACGCCCCAGACACCCACACCCAGAATAGCAAGTGCAACTATGGTGAATTCATCCCTTTCACAAGCACAGGGATGAACTTATACACACAATATGACAGCCCACAGAAACACTTTATGTGTTCCATCCTATCATTTATGATAGACCCACAAGAGGAACCGAGAGTCGGGGTAACCATAGGTGACAAAACATTTTACTTCCTTGTAGATACGGGGACAACCATGTCCTGTGTTAGGGAAGGAAAATTTCCAATGTCAGGCATTGCCATGAATGCACAAGGCTTTTCTGTGGTGACATGTACAGTTCCTTTTAGTGACAACTTATCTATCACTATAGGAGAACATGACCTTTCCATGCCATTATTATACTCCCGCAAAACAGCAGTCAACATATTAGGGATAGATTTGCTGAGCAAATTGAACATGACAATATCCTTCATGGACAAAGGAATAATATGTTCCACTCTGGGGATTCATTATATGAATGCACAAGAGTTCATATCAGCATTTTACAGTCAGAAAGCACAAAGAGGCGTACCATTAGACCCGGAAGTCTTCCTTTATGGAGTACACATACTGTTAGCATGGCTCCCAAGAATAAGAGACAGAATGTTGCGACTACCCATAGAATTTGTGTTCAAACCTGAAGTGCCTCTGGATAAGGAATAAAGGCAAGTGATTACAATAGAGCTAAAAGCAACAATAGTGAGCAAGGACAGGGTGATTTTTCACGGTATTGATGATGAGGGAATATAGTGGAGAACTGTGATAGCTCTTGATGAGGGCCACAGATTGACTTGACAGATGAAGACTTGTTTAGAGATGACTCAAATGACAAGGTAGTGTTTAACATAAGCCGTACCTACCAGCTAAAAATTGAGAACAGAGAAGTGCCGCAGAGAATGTAATTGATAAATAAGATACTGTCTTTCCTCAAGGAAGATTTGGCACAGGTACCAAGAAAATGTTGACCAGTAGTCCGTATGATGCTTGCTTATTATAAGGAGTTGGAGCAGTCAAAATCCAACTGAAACCAGGAGCTATTTTGCCACATATGAGACAGTTCCTATTGTCAAGAGAAGCAGATGAGGGTATCTATGATACCATTTCCTCTCTGGTGCAACAAGTGATACTATTGCCATTGGAATCCCCATGTAGCACAGCAGTGTATCCAGTAAAGAAATCAACAGGGGGTTGTGGATATTCATTCAGGATTTGTGCCACTAAACAATATTGTTGAAGCAGAGTTCCCATTGGTCCTAAACCCTGCCACTACATTGTGCAACATTCCATCCAGAGCTCAATATTTCACTGTCATTGATTTAAAAATGCATTCTTTTCGATTCCCCCTTCATGAGGAGTCGTAAGACTTGACTTTGTTTTCCTATCGCAGGACCAAGTGGAAACATACTAGGCTTCCTCAGGTACTGTGAGTCCCCCTCAATCTTTCATTGAGTGCTCCAGATGGACCTAGGGAACGGACACCTTGACAGTATAGTGATACAATATGTAGACAAGATGAACAGTGCAGGAAAGACTCAATTCAACTGATGACAGTCTTGGCAGAGAAAGGACAGAAGTTATTGTGAGAAACCAGAAGGTTTCTCACCCATTAGTCCCGGGGATCTGTCATCCAGGTGGCCAGGACATGGCCATTGCTTTTGGATCCAGTTCCTGGGGGTGGACCAGTGCAGCACGATCACCTGGGTGAGGGAACTTCAGGCAGTGGATGTGGGACCCTGGATGGTAAGACACGGTATCCCCTTTCCCGCAAAACCTTTACCCCATCCTACCCAGTAGGATATTTAGGAACTCTAACCCCCTTTTTACAAAATGAACCCTTTCTCACTGACAGCTCGCTCTAAGAGAAAACAGACTAACACCCAAACCGTGTCCCAATACTATGGTCATGCAAGGCCAGGCAATTATCGACAATCACTCACGCCTGACTTCCATTACACTTCCCAACACAGATAAAAGGTGCAGTATGAGAGCACACTCTGAGCAAGGCAAAACACATGAGGAAACAGCAATTCCAAGATGGCAGTTTAACAAGAGGAGAAAGATGGCAAAACAGAAGGAATGGAGGGAAGTTCCCTTGACCTTTTCTCTACAAGGAACCATTACTCCGCAAAATCTCAAGAGAAAGCTTAAGACCAGAAAACCAAGCTGAAGACTCCTGCATTGTGTGTCAGAGGTACCTGGGACCCTCCCACATCAGTAATCAAGACAGGAGAATCTCCAGTCCCTGTGGTACTGTCCTTGGCTCCAAGAACAAAGCCGCTTCATTGAAAGCAACACAGCCAGTGAGTTAGGGAGACTGATACAAGACTGATCTGTGTTGAAGCCAAGGTTGCAAGCAGCAACATTCTATGGTGAGCGCTGCAACCAAGACTGTTAAAACGCGTGTGATAAGAGACGCAAATGAAGTTAAAACTGCTGATGAGTGATTGAACTTTAAAGCAAGCCACAATAGCTTTGCCAGAGTGGACCGGCACTGCGTGGGTGCCCAATCAAAGGTCTCTGTAAGGTACCCAGCTGAGAAGTGATAAAAGTAGATGGATTTGGTCTGAGCATGACAGAGGGAGATCAAATGAATAAATGTGAATCGAAGCAGTCCTGTGACTGGTCAAGTCAAATCCCAGGCAGAATCGAAAGTCTTTGATTTCGATGACATAGAGAAAGTTTGGAAAACTACATGAATTTGGCCTGAGCCCGAAAGAGGGAGAACAATTGAAAGCTTTGTGTTAAAGTGGGTCTGAGCCCGGCAGAGGGGAGCCCAGAGTAAGGCAACATTCACCCAAGAAGTTATACATGAGAATCCTGAGGAGAAAATAACTTTTGAAAGTTTGTCACATCAGGCCCTGTGAAGTAAGAGACTTTGAATTGAAAGAGACTTTGACATAGAAGGGCCTGATACTGAGCTTTGAACTGCATCCTCGTGCTAGAGAAGCCAGAAACTGTGCATAAGCTTGAATGTGTTGCCTTGTCCCGTGCTGAAAATGTGGGGAAGGGAGGCCAAGACTTGAATATCCTGACATATCATTTCTTGAACACATTTCTTTTGCATATCATTGTTTCCCACCCTATTTGTATTTAGAAGTAAGGATTGGCAATATGTTTATTAGTATAGGCCCTTTTATTTTGACAAGACACCACTAGGACTGCGTTATTATTATTTGATGGTTGTAGCTTTCTCCCATCTTTAGATTCAGATAGGCATTTTTAAAACCCAATTGAATTTCAATTAACACCCTTGAACTGTGATCACTTGTGTCTGTCTTACTGTTTACATCATGCCTTCCTTACAGTATACAAAGAGAAATTTCAATATTGCCAGAAAGAAGTCCTGTACATAGGTTAGTTAATATCTGAAGAAGTGAGAAAGGTATGCGCTCAGCGAACAGAATCAATCATGAAGACAGCCAGACCAATAACAGAGAGGGAAATGCAGCAATTTCTGGGCCTTTGCAATTACAATTAGTACAGGGCACTGGTCTTCGACTACAGTACATATGTGAAACCTCGCTTAAAAGGACTCAAGGAAGCACAGAAAGATAACAGTGACATAGCATGGACAGGTGAAATGATAGAAGGCTTTGATCACTTAAAAATTGCTAAAAGCATAGCACCCGTGTTAGGGATCCCTGATTACAGTGCAGAGTTTTTCTTATTCTATCATTCAAATGGAGTAGTAATGATAGCACTCATTGCACAGGAAACTACTCTAGGACGCAAACCACTAGCATTTAACAGCGGGATCTATAAAGGCATCATGAAGTAGAAACAGACAACAGGTTCAAGATTCGTTCTTAATGGTTTTATTAACTTAAAAGGCAGGATGGAATAAGGCCTAACTTGCCCTATGCTAAGGTGTGTTTTCCCTACCTAAAGAAAACCAATGATAGTTTGTGTCAGGAAGTCCAAATCAAATGTCTGTCTGGGTCCAAAACTTATACTTGACCTTCCAACTAACGGTATACCATGTGTAGGGATGCCAGTATCAAAATGAATAGTGCTCAAAATAAAGTTCTGAGCTTCTTCCTGCTCTTAGCTTGTAATCAGCTTCCCCTTTCCCAATTTCAAAACAGTTCACAAAATATCGGTATTTAAAGATATCTTTTTAACGTAATGGGTTCCCATCTGCACTTAAAAAAGGCTAGAAGGCAATGTGCATTGTCTTGGAACACAAAGAATTCATTCACATTTGATGTAAAGTTTAAAATTGAGACCTGTATCAGGTCTCTTTATTATGGCAAGTAAAGATTATCACAAAAAAAGACTGATAGAAATGAAACAGAAATACATCACTATCAACGTTGCTATAACATTCTTCACCTCTGCCACATGCCTTCACTGGGAATCAGCAGGGTGGGAGAGGGAATTATTTGCCAATGGGAACAGGCTAACTGAAACACGTCTGCTTCAGTCAGCCCATACGAAGTTCAAAATAAGAGGTCAAGAAGTGAAGTGACTTGCTCTTTCCTTGTCTGTGTGATGGCTTTCCCCCAAACTAACCCAGTGTTTTTCCAGAGCTATCCAGAATCAGTCGAACCCCTGCACGGCCATTGCATCTACAAGACTCCACTGAATTTGAAAACAATCTCTGGATTCTCATGAGAAGCCAACAGACTTTGCTCTCAGCTACTGAAATAATGCAAAACAAACTTCATCTGAACCCATAAACAAGCTGTCTTTCCATCGCTCCAGAAAAAGCACAGAGAAAGTGCTCAGAGAAGTGGGCCTCTTTTTAAGCTTGAAGCCAAATGTCATGTGTGTTCACAGAATGCATTTCACTTAGACTCCATCTTGGAATCAAAGGTTACATTTTATTTATATGCACTACACTTGGCTTCCCATCTTATACGCTTCTTGGTATCCTCTAGGCTTTGCCGATACTTGTTTCTCAGGCAATACATTCCATGGTATCTGCTGCATGCACCACCTTTCTTTCACTGCATGCACAAGTGCTCAAAACTTACTTTTACTCTGTGCAGCTTTCAAAAGTATTTCTATTGACTTTCAATTTGTTTAGTATTCAAAGGTACTTCAGCATTCAAAAATATTTGCAATAACTTTTAGTTCAGTTGGCATTCAAAAGTACTTGTTTCAAGTTCCTAGAGCACCTCGTTATACGTTTTTCCCTTGTTTTCACTCACCGATTGCACATAGTGGCTCCTCGCTCCTCATTCAGCTTTCCGATTCCACAAGCCTCTCCTTTCCTTCACAGCAGCCACAGAGGTCACAACTTGCGCTCCTAGTTCCCCGTGGTGGTTGTGATTCTTTAACGTACCACAGCTCGTGCTGGTTGTACCTGATAAGAAGGATGGCAGGATTTCCAGACCCTCTTGCAGCTGGCCTCAGCCTCTGCATCTCTCTCTTGCTTGACAAGGCTCCCGGCTTCTGTGTCTCCAGCTCCCTTCTCTCCAGCCCATTCTTCTTTGCTCCGTACAACAAAGATTTGTATATGCTTTAGGAGTGTTAAGTGACCACAGGTGTGGGTCTTTAAGCCCAATTGCCTGGCTTTGCCGAGACCCGTTAGGTGGACGTGTCTGACTGATCCACTTGTATACCTCCATAGCCCTCTTCTTCGTCTCGGGACCAGAGTGGTGTTTGGGGATGTCTAAATTATTAAAGGAAGTATGTATTAATCTTCATTGTCGCCTCCTCGTCTTGGTACCTGACTGATGTGTACTTGCATTAACAATATAAGGCTGATAGGTGTTTGTCTCAACCAAATACAGATGTGTCTTCATAGTTGGTCTCTTCCTCATCCCAGTGTTGAGGTGGTTATTCTGGGGCACATTTTGGAGGGAAGAAAAGGGAAAGGGCTGACAGTAACCTACAAAGGAGGGGGGATTCCTCTTCATTGATGGACCATCATCAATTTATCAGCGCACGGGTGAAAGGCACACAGGGACTGTAGTGGTAAAAGTGCGAGATTGCCTTTGCATTTCTCTGCGCAAGCAGCAGAATTGGTAGTTCTCATTTTGGCACCTGAAAAGCACAAAGAAGAGGTGGTGATAGTGTATTCTGACACTGCCTACATGACGTTAACGGAACAGGCAGGACTATCATGTTGGAAGAGGCGTGGCTTCATACGCGCAGACAGAATGCCAGTGCAACTTGCACCTCTATTGGACAGACTCATAAATGCACTACAGCTCCTATCGGCCATGGCTGTGGTGGAGTATGCAGCCCACATTAAATGTACACATTTGGTTTTCCGTGGCAATGAGGCTGCTGACCAAGAAGCCAAAAGAGCAGTATATTTTCCTGCCGCCAAATAAACATACACAAATTCAAAACATGGTGATGAAAGAAGCCTTTAAGTTACTACCAATTGCCCAAATTACTGGGTTGCAGGGACAAGCCCCACCAGAGTAACAAGAACTGTGAAAGAGAAGGGGGTGCTCATTATCGCCCACAGATGCAATGTGGTGGCAGAACAGGACTGCAAAACCAGTTATGCCCCTGGGATTACTTAAAGAAGCACAAGATCAACTATACTACCCAGTGCACACAACACAAGATTGTCTTGTAGCCTTGATCTCAGAAGAAAGGTTTGTGCCAAATCTGGCAGAGTATTTTTCTGCCCTGCCTGACCTGCCAACAGTGACACACAATGGGAAAAGTGAGAGGAGCAATAGCCCATCCTACTGGATCCTTCCAGCATTTGCATATTGACTATGTAGATATGCTCCAAGTTTGTAATAGCTGCAAATATATGCTAGTAGTCGAGTGTCCTTTTTCCCAATGGAGTGATGCAGGACCATGAACACGTACTGATGCTCATTGTGCTGTGAACTTCCTCGCACATGAGGTCTTCCCGAGATGGGGAGTGTGCAAAGTGCTGCGGTCTGATAATAGGCCACATTTTGAAAATGAAGTCTTAGAGCACATCCCAATCATGTTGGGTATTAAGCACACGTTTTCTTCCGCTTACCACCCACAAGCAAACTGAATTTGTGAGTGCCTCAATTACCTCCTCAAAGAATGCATTGCCAACCTAAAAGTGACCTTGAAAAAAGGATGGCCCCATTGCCTACCTTTAGCCCTATTTACATTACGTAATCAGCCCAGCTCAGACCATCACCTGACTCCTGACGAGCTGGTGATGGGATGCCATATGTGTTTACCTCTTGCTCCTCCCACTCAAGCACAAACTGATGCCAATAATGTCTCCAATGTACTTTGATTATTTGGCTGCTATAATGGGGAGTGTTGCTTTTATGTCTCAACAGCTTCGTGAAAGGCAGGAGAGGTTGAAGAAGACTGATAAAGACAACAGACAAATTGACCCAGCTGCAGTTTTAAAACCTCTATTGTTGTATAAAGGTGACAAAGTGCTCATTTTGAGGGCCCATTTGAAGTGGAGATGACGCCAACCGCAGTGATACTGCAAGGAAGGCATGCTTGGTTGCATATCGGGATGTCAAACCCTACAAAAGAGACTTCCCTGCCGCAACTCCCTGAATCCGAAGGTGAAGAAGAGACAACACATGTTCAAATGAGGTCTGCCAGCCAACAGCTAGAAGAAGGACAGTGTTTGTTTATTTCTAAATAACAATAGAAGAAATTGAGTGAACATTTTTCAAAAATCATACCTGCATACAACAAATAGTACCACTTTCATGATAAGAAAAGTATGTACACTAAATGTTTCCTCACTAAACCCGACTGCGTATGCTCTTGACTTATTTAGTAGATACGTATCCTGCTTTAAGATTAAGAAACACAACCAAAATGTGTTTTATTTTGTAAAGGATTTTTATCGCTATATAAATATAATTTTCCCTTTAAATGTTGATATTTTGAAGAAATGCAACAAGATTTTCTGAAGGAGACAAAAATTGACTTGAATTTTGTACAATATTCGCTTTCGGTACATAGACAAAATGGTACCTGTGGATATTTACAAAGAGTCGACGTGCTGGCAATAATGTTTTAGTGGCATTTTTTTACAGTTTGCCGTTTTTGTTTTATTATTCTTATTGCATTAAGAGAGTTGGTCCTGTATAATGTATTCAAACCCATCTACAGAAATGTGACTCCTATCACTATGATTTATGTACCACACATGCAAACAGGAACAACAGTGCTGATGGACCACTATTGGGTACATGCATGCAACTACCCTCAGATTGGGGAGGCCTAGGTTCCATACTAGAATTGAGTACACCAGCTCTAGTGATGCCCCAGAGTGATTTAATGAAGAAAAGGTCTGTTACCCCTAAGCGCAGTAAAAGGGAAAACTATTCTTCGCAAAATCAATATAGACCTATGATAACGTACCAGATGAGCATAAATTGATCAGCAGAATAAGTGTTCTTTACTACCTCCTTTACTTCTGGTTTGCAAGCATCCACAAATGAAAAATGGATGCCAATAACAAGATGGGAGTTGTTGCAAACAATTAATGCAACTGTGAAAGGCATTAATGCCATACGGGAGGAGCAAACAGCTATTAGGTTTATGACCCTCCAGAATAGGTATGTCCTTTATTTAATAACGGCCATGGAAGATGGAATGTATGCACACATTTGACCTTCTTGCTGCATATACATACCGTTCCACGATGGGGAAAACAGGACCCTCACAGAGGCCAAAGCATCTTAACAGAATTACACAAAGATGGTGGAGGAGATGGATAAACTTGAATAATGAATGGTGGGATTCTCTTTTCTCCAGGATACCGTCCTGGTTGGCTAATGATTTGAAGATACTAATTGCTATAGCAGTATTCAAACTACTGGCCATCTGTGTCCTACGAATAGAACATCCAGAACAGAACCGCAAGACTTATCCTTGGCCTCAAGCCCTTGGTCTGCATCTCTCCAGCGCTAAAATCCCTTCACTTGCTCCCTGTGGTGGCAGGGATCCAATTCAAGACCCTCTGCATTGTCCACAAGGCTTTCTGGGCCTGGGACCTACTATTGGTGTCTGCCTGCCTGCCTAAATACTGTCCCTCTCGAACCCTACGCTCATTTACCTCTAACCTTCTGTGAGTGAGCCGGTTCGACAAGCAGAGATTCGGAGGGAGATCCTTATCCTCAGCAGGTGCATCCCTCTGGAATAGACTCCCAGTCACCCTGTGTCTTGAGCCTGATCTTATTAAGTTCCGGAAACTCCTCAAGACCTTCCTCTTCTCCTCCTCCTTCTCTCTCCCCCAACCCTGCTAACCTAGCTCTCTGCTCTTCTATCTCTCCCTCCGCTTCCATAAAGCTTGCTGACTGGCCACCGGGTGTACCTCAGAGTTTCACAGGTTCCTGGCACCCCCGCCAGTCCTCTCAGCACTTGCCTCAGGGCCCTCCACCCCGTGCCCCCTTCACTATACTTGTACTAAAACCTGGAGAGCTTCTCTCTCTGCACTTACCCCAATCTTGACCGACTGGGAGCACTTGGACCCTGCCCCTCCCTTGCCCTTTCTGCATTTGCACAATCTGAATACAGCTTTGCCTGATGATCATCTGTCTGTTCTCCCTTGTTTTCACCCCTTAATGTTAACTTGTAAAAAAAAAACGCTGAATTGCTGCCAGGCCTATTTGCTGTATCTAATTTGTTAAATGTATCATACTCACTTATTGCACATGTGCAGACCTTTATCGTCTCAGAAATGCATGGGCTCCGAGTGACTGTTGTTTTTCCCCATGTTCCCTCCCTCTTTGAGCGCTTTGAAACACTGCCTGTGTATAGGCGCTTTATAAATAACTATTAGCATTACCATAAGAATAGCACTAAATGGGTGTAAAAAGGCTGCCAAAAGAGCAGTTGGAATGGAAATAGTGATAGATCTGAATGCACTGGCCCATGAATCTACACAAACAGATCACCCACTCCATGCCCAAGTAAAAGAAAGCCCCATTACACCTCCTGGATCAAGATTCTTTTATACCTCTGACCCACACAATAACATTGAACACTGGGTATTTTGCAATCCAGATGGGAGTGCTGCTATATGACTGGACGTGTAGATTAGCACATAAGATGTCCAGGTAACATAAGGGTGGGTGACCAAGATATGGACTCCCAAGATACCTTGTTGGGGGTAGGGCCCTAAAATGGGTGTGGTCGTGGACACAACCAGAAGGGGGCATGTTGACAGGCAGATGAATACGTCATTCATAGCTATGGTTCCTCCCTGGCCGCATATCACGTGGGTGAAAAATGCTAAGCAATTAGATGACAATACTGGCCTTATCCTGGACAAATACATGGAGAAATGGACTTGATCTTACCAAAGATGGCGAGAATAAGCAAACTTACTGTTAAATGACACACACACATAAAATAGACACAAAGCACATATGCACTCACCATGAAGAAACACGAATACTAGGTCAAACATGCATGTATATACAAAGAATTTCGGTTGCAACCATAAAGACATGAAAAACATAACATAACCTATGTATAAGTTGAAACACAACACAAACGATTTATGTGATGCATATAGTTTACTAACATAGAAACGAAACAATAAAAGCCAGCCTTCTAAAAATGTTGAGACAAAGAAATCCATTGGTATCCTGAAAAAACAGTGAAACCTTAGTCCGAGCCATAATCATGCCTCGGCTGGACTATTGCAATTCCCTACTTTGTGGAGCAAGAAAAAAGAACATCCAGAAGCTGCAGATCATTCAAAATTATGCTTTCAAGATAATCCACAATGTCCCTAGGAGAGAGCACATTTCAAACCACAGGAGAGACCTTCACTGGCTGCCTGTGGAAAACGAACTCAATTTAAGACACTGTCTCTAGCCCACAAATGTTTATATGGGAAGGCACCAGCCTACTTAAAGCAGACTTTGACAAAATATACACAGAACAGAACTTTACGCTCAAGCACTGTGCACCTTCTTACCGTACCACAAGCCAAATAGGCCTGAGGAAAAGGTAGACCCTTGCCTATAAGGGCTGCAAGTACCTGGAACAAGCTTCCTATGTCTATGCGATCGGAGGGAAACTACACCATCTTTAGAGAAAATGTGAAAACTATCCTGTTTGAGTAGCTCAGTAGCCCCTTAACTTTTTTATATGTGTCTTTTGAGTGCCCTGAAACCTGCGGGCTATGGCTCGACAGAAATAAACAAAAACAAAAAAGGTCTGAGCATGCATTAAAATGAATAGAAGGCTCCGAAGCTTAATGTTACCAAGATTGTAATGTGACGTCAATGATGATTTATTTTCTGTTTTTAAACCATTGTCGTGCCTGAGAAGAGCTGAGCGCTCAAGACTATTTTGCTTGTATGCTGTCTCTGCTTTACAGGGATTGTTAATAAAGCAGGTTTTGCCATTTACCTTGACTATTTCTGTTTTTGAGTCTGGGGACTTTGTAAACATCCTCGCACAGAGAATACAACAAAAGAACCACTCCTCCAAGCGGAGAGAGGACAGGTAGACACATCCTCACTCAAATACATAATAAACAAATCAACCAAACCAAAAAGTCCAGAATCCATGGAACTGCAGTTTAACATTAAGACTAGTGTTTCTGTATTGCTTCTAGGTGGTCCATCTGTTATACTGGTTATTACAAATAAAAATCATTATTGACCTCTTATCAGGCCATTGGAATGTTTAGAATGTAGTCAATAGCTTCTGACATTCACTGCCTTCTGAAAATTCTGTCTTCAGAAGCCGACAGGGAAACAACAATGCAATGTCCAGGCAATATTTTGGTTCAACAAGACAATTCCTCTCTGGGAGTACCTTTTTTGATGCAACATGCTATTAAACACACACAAGCGAAAGAAAACATTTGAAAATGCTTTTACTTTCATATAGAGCAACAGTTTACTTTTACAAGAGGGCTAATGCATGCTCTTTTTTAACCCGTTCCAGTGCAACCAAGTTACAATCACAATGCTTTACTTATGAAGACAACCATGTTATTTAAATACTAAAACATAAAACTACATGTATTTACTAATTCAGCTTGTCTGTTTACTTTATTCACTCTTAAAGCACCATGTTTTGCTTCACCACAGAATCTCTAAAACATGTCGAGCTACTACCACCATGTGATAATAGCCTTGTAGACCTCAGGAGGGCTCATTATCGCTTTGGATAATGACCCTTCCCCATCTTATGGCTCTAGGCGTTGCCCCAGGCTATAACATGGTGGCAGGTTATTACCCTGCAGTAACGACGCCTCCCCCAGTCTTTAAGGCTACAGTGATACACTCATTCAAGATGCCGTAATAGAACACAAACAATTTTAAGAGAAGAAACAGAATGTATGATAAAATATCAAAGATGGCGTTTAAGAGACTCATAGTAAGACAATACTGCATAGCTCACTGTTTTGCCACAACTCTGTGTCACTGATCTAACACCACTACTCTCTAAACTCGCACAACCACTGAAGGGACTGTAAGCAAGCCTTTCAACATTCATCTCAACAGCACACCCACCGACCAACAAAGTGAACCAGCCACTATCAAAACGCCAACCCCATAAACCCAACACTGTAAGACATCAGATCAACTGAAACCAAAATACATGATTTCCAAGGGGAGGAAAGAAAAGCAATACACACACTGAGGGGATAGGATATACTTCAGAACAGCCATGTGATCTTTGGTGAACAGTATATTCTGATTTCTTGTACTTGGGTCATGAGGAGGAAAGCAATAAGATCAATGGTTAGACTGGATTTGGATGGATTTGTTACAGCAAAGCCTTGTGAACTTGAAGAAACAGTATATCCAGAGTACTTGTGTTGCAATAAGTAGGTGTAATGAGGGTAGAGAATGAAGTAAGCGGCAATAGAAAGTGAGTGTATACTTCAGATCAGCCTTGTGATCTTGGTTTTCTGAGATTATATGTATTACATGAACCACAACATACATCATTGCGCAGGAACCTTTCTTCCTGTGTGGTGATTAATCCTTAACCCCACCCACCATTTTACAGAGGCAGGTTTCTGTCACTTAATTTCCCCTTGCCCGTTCCTCAGACTGGAACTTAAGATGTCCCACATTGAAAATGTTCTTCAAACTGACAATCCGTGTTTTTAAATTTGCAGATATGTATCTGTCAGTGGCAAATCCTAGGCATGCGGTTCATGTCAATAGAATTTATTTTTGTTGCCCATAATCCTTAACTACTCTTTAGTAACCTACCTTGTTGTGTCACGTTAAAAAGCATTCATACTATGGCCATTTCCACCATAGTTGTTTTAGAGTGCCAAACTTCTGCAAAAATGTGACGTTTTCTGAACCCACCTGCAGCAAACTCGAGTGTGGTCTGTTGAATGAAGGAGGAACAAAGGGAAGAGAAACAGTGAGAAACATGCATGATTCCAACAAGCAGAGGAAAGTCGGTGAGGCTGGGAAAAGAAAAAATGGGTGTGGTTGTGGAAATTCATGTGTAGTGATGGATCAGATTGAGTGCTGATTAGAAGAGAGGCGTTAAAAGACGCCTGTGAGGACAAGCATTGTCTTTGATGGCAGATTATAACGCATTGCATGGCTGTGTGATGGACGTGAGATGGGCTTCATTGTGCACTTGAAGTATGGAGGCGTCATCCACCGTCATGTATCAAATGTCCACATGCTCACAGAGAAGATAATCTGGCAATTGGCAAGCCGTCTGACAGAAATAATCGCACCGAGAGTTGGCCATGTGCAGTTTAGTGCAGTAGGGTGTGGGGTTAAAAGTGAAGAAGGGAGAAAGGAAGATGAATAATGAAAAAGGACACATCAATAGCTGTATTAAGGAGATCAGAGATCGGAATGCAGAAAGGAGGGCAACATTTTTTTATTACTGAGCACATCATCCACAGATCTCAATGCTGGTTTTGCAAATGGTCAGAGATGGCGACCAGCACTCTGCAGGAGACTGACATCTCCGTACGAGTGGTGCACTCTTGTCTGTGTTCTATCGTCATCCCGACCCACTGACTTCCATGCACCTTAATGTAAATGTACATTCTCTCCCCCCTCTGCCTCTGACTGCCCTGACAGCAAAGTGGATCATTCACACCTCACCTGCTTTAATCTCCCCCTTTAGTAATATCAGGCCATTGCAGTTGGCAATGGTTAGCAATCAACAAACAGATGGATGTTTGGCAGCTGTTCTCAGCTAGCTAGCATACGTTATCATGGATGGCATGGGATCGAAGTTAGCGTAGGGGGCGGGGACAGGCAAGACTACAGCTATTAAACAAAAAATATTTCTGAGCAGGTCCAGTACTTTATTTCCACAATACAACAATATAATATTAAAGTGTGATGATTGCAAAGCTAAAAGAACATGGTGGCTCTGATTGGGAGATTCATGTGAATTGCATAGTGGGATATACCACTTCTCAGTGAATTCAAGCAAGGAACTTTTAATGATAGTACAGGTATATCAAAGAGGGAACTTTTAAATGAGACAAAAGCAGCTTGCTTCATACGCTTCAAAATGAATAGCCCAGTGCCACTTGCTAGGTTCCCTCTTTTGGAATGTATTTTTCATTGACTAGAGGGGGCACACATAGAGAATATGACATGCATACATTATCAAGAGTGAGGGATTACATGGGAGTTGTAGTCCAACATCTCAAGAGAGTCAAAGGTTGTACACCCCCATACAAAAGCCAAAAACTAGCTTTGCCAATATTTATTTTGTTGGTTTCATAACGCTATCAGTGGAAAAAGATACAGAAAAATACATGTTTGGGGGAGGAGTAGTGAGCCCTGTTTGCTTTGGTGTGATCCAGCCTGATGGCCACTTGTAGCAGAGCATATTGTGAAACAGGGAGATGGGTTGTTCTTCTTTGCTTATACAATGTTCCCCTTCACAACATTGATGGTGAAGCAGTGAGGGTGTTCTCCTCCGACCGTAGGAAGCCAGTCACACTATGTTTGACTCTCCCCTCACCCCAGCACCTTTTTCTAAATTGGTCTTCACGTTTATTTTGGTATTCTTGTTTTGTTGTCTTCCAGTAATTACAATACCAAAAAACAAATAGAAAAAAAGATACTACAATTGCTCTTTATTGTGACTTCTTTGAAATTAGCACTATGATTTCAGCTACCTGTTAGTATGTCTTACCTTTCTAAAAGTAACTTTACATTTTGGGAGTTGGTGGCCCTTTTGGTGCAGATGTTGACCTTCTGCAGTGTTTAATACGTCTCTGTTCGCTCCTTGGCCCTTTTGCACATGAGACCCATTTGTTGTCATGGGGCAACTTGAGCACTTGCAGAAATAAAACATATCAACCCTATTAGAACACACGTCATGTACGTGTCTATTTGAATAGAGATGGTGATATCAGCATTGGTAGTGAAAGAGCACATAACCTTGTGCCTTTTACAAAGACCATCAATGTACTGAATTGCCTATGACACAATTAGAAGGTTGTAGGTCATATGGTCGAAAACAAAAGGATCGAATGCCTTTTGATTGACAGTAAAATGATCGGAAAAAAAGGTCAATTTTTTATTTATTTTATTTTATGGGGGGGTTCCACCCCACCCCCCGTTTGCTTTATTAAAAACATTTTTCTACCATCCCAAACTAAAAAATATATATAAATAAATAAACAAAAAATTCGACCTTTTTTTTCAGACAATTTGACTGTCGATCAAATGGTCATTCGATCCTTTGTTTTCGACCATTTGACTGGACACCAATTAGAATGTTAAGATATGTAGCACATGCATTTTCCCATTTCTACTGTTTGCAGGTTAGGATTTGACTTCACAAAAGCAAATAAAAACAATTAAAAGCAGCTTTATGTATTTATTTATTTGTTTATTTATTTATTTATGTGTATGCTTATAAAGCGCTGAAACCAAACAAAAGCACAAACACAAGAAACTAACCAAAGAACAAAACACATACTTATCAATCCATCAAGACAATGACAAGATTGGACAGGGCCAAAAGCTGCACAACATGCCAAAGAGCAGCAAGGCCAATGGTAGAAAACTAATATATAGTGAGGAAAAAATATTACATGAGTTGGCTAATATTACAAGAACATTTCTAAAGAATAGTGGTAGAACACATGTGCTCTGAGGTTCAGATTCTGATCAAATATAGGAATAAGCTGCTAGACCCAAATCCCACAATAATACAATCAGGCGGATTGTAGAAAGGCAGACCAGAATCAGCAGTAGCAGGCCGATCAAAAACTTGGGACAGATCAATTCATAACAATGTTCAACTTAGAGTGCAGGGATAAATGGCTCGGGATCAGCTATTCTGTGCAGAAACAAGGGAAAACTGCTGGAGCCACAGCCCATGACAATACACTCTGTGTTATCTGAGCTGCACCAATTCTCAATCTGAGTTCTGACCCGGTTTCTCAACATTGGTAATAATAATATTTTGGGGAACAAAACTCCTAAACTTGGGGTCAGTAATTCTTGCCATAGCTTATTTCTTGAGGCGTGGATCCTTGTACAGTGTGGAAATCGGTGAGGCGGCAGACTTAATGGAGAGTATAATACCCGCTGTTGGACCTTCAATCACAGAACAAGGGACAGGAGCAACTGCTTTCTCCTGTGCGGTAAGAACCAGCAAGGCAGAGTCGGTAGAATCTGTTTGACATTCCTGATGAATCCCATGATGGCGAAATGGAGTTTGAAAGAACTTATCAGTTCTATTAAATTCTGATTTTAAAGGCTTTTGCAGAGTTAACAAAGGTGGCACTAGAAGTGTGTGACAGACAGACGTCATCCAGGACCGCAAATCCTCAAAGTTTAAACAGCCCGCTAAGTCCTGCAGCAACTGGTCCTTGTAGGGCAACCAGTTATCGGGTGCCTTATGGGTACCCTGCTCCCATTAGGATATTCTGGATTCTTAAATCCTGTATGCTCCCCCTTTGTAATTTGCTGAGTTGCAGCTGTCTGAGCACACATTAGATCACGTTTTTCCACACAGAGTTCTGCCATGTCAAAGGGGTTAGAAACTTAGGCCTGGGCATCATCCCTGAATGAGGTGCTCCCTATGATGTACCTGCCTGAGCTCAACGGGATCAACATGATGAGGGTTTGTGCCTTGGAAGGGGTTGCACATGCAGCACAGCTGGCAAGGGACCTGTGTTCCAGCTTGCATGGTGATGCAACCTTATAAAGGTAATAATGAGTACCACTATCTTCCTTTGTGGGCTCACATTTCAAAGCAAGTATGTCTGCTTTTCATCTTCATTTATCAGAGAGGAGGACTTACAACAAGCATCACAAGGAGTACACAGTGTGCAAATTAGCAAGGAACCTTGCTGTAACGTCTACAACATCAAATGGGAAAAGAAAGCAGGTCGCAGGAATAACACTGAACAGTTCTACATTTGTCAAATGCACCAGGCAATGAAACGCTTATGGAAGTCTGCTGCATCAATAGGTAGAACATCACACACCTGATGACATTTATTTGAGTAGTGTGGGCACAGTTTATGGGGTGGATAATCTCTGGGATGTCCTCCTCGGTGATTTGGACATCTTGAAGATAAATGGGACTAAAGATGCTTGATGCCTACATTTTCGACACTTTACCAATGGGAACTGTAAGGGAGTCATGGTATCAGCAGTAAAGACAGACATAAGTGATCACAGTTCAAGGGCGTTTATTAAACTGTACAGGGAGGTGGAAAAATGCCTAATCTGAACCTAAATCTAAGATGGGAGCAAGCTTCAACCATCAAATAATAATAAAGCAGTCTGAGTGGCGTCTTGTCAAAATAAAAGGGCCTATACTTAAAAAAAACTATTGCCAATCCTTACGCTAAATACAAAAAGAAATGTGGGATAATTTTCTAAACAAAGAAGGTGACAGGATTTGAGGTTACTTGGTCGGAGCTCATCTGGGGTAATTCCTGCTAATACTTCTTTTTGGTGGAGGTATTGGTTGTCTTCTTGCCCCTGCTGGTTTCATGCAGGAAGGGGCGAGCATCCCCAGTCGCCACCCTGACTGGTGTTCAAGACACCAGGCAGCCTGACCGCGGCGGCCATCTAGGAGGTATAAATGGCAGCCGCAAGGATATAATGGCCTCTCCAAGCAGCCCAGAAGAGTCGAGCCAGGTGGTTCATGACAGAAGGAAGTGTTCACAAATAATAAGTCAAGATGTGGTAGACGTGGTCTCCTAAACTTATGGTTCTTTACTAACATGCATGCAATGGATGGGGTTCAAAAAATAACTCTGAGTCCAAATAATCAAACCAACTCAGGAGGATGACAGAGATTGCTGTTTTATTAACAATTATCTAAAACAGGGAGGTTACAACGAACATCAATGGACGATCGCTCAGTTCTCAACAAATTTCCCATAAAACATACACTTTATACTAAAAATAAGTCAACAATGACATCATACTACATAGAAAATAAGAAAAACCTACAACCAAGTGTAATTGGTTCAAGGGGAAAATCTAAGTATACTTTCTATAAGGACTGGGATTGTGATTGACTGTCTACTGTCAGGTGGACAATTTATGCCTACCTCTAAAACATGTAATCTCCACATTATTAAGTACACGGTTTGTCATTGGCTCTCAAACTATAAGGCCCTTCATTATACGCCCTCTAAAATTGGTTGGCACGCTCGTGCAATATCTGGAACATTCAGTTCACTTAGCAGCATGTAAGCTCATACCCAGGTGCCAGGAGGTGGACTTGACTTTACCTCCCACCCAATTAGCCCAACATCTCTCATCACGCTTGCCTTCTGCCGTGCAGATTGTCTTTGAACTTGGCCTTGCAAAGTATCCTTGTCTGTGGTAATATATGGGAGTACAGGCTTTCACTATCGTTGTTCTTGGACTACAAGCTCAAATCTATTTTCATCCTCAGCTCACATGACAGGCGACCATGATTCTGGTCCATTCTGCAGCATTTAGATGTCTTAAATTAATAAAACTTGGCACTCTTGGTGTTCTTTCTTTGCTTCTTAATAAGGGGTGATTCATCCTTCGCACATTTGCTGCTTTCAAGAAATGGATAACTGACCTTGGCTACTTCTGTTTTGATGCCAGGCCAGACAGCCTTGCCAGGCTCTTCCACGATCTCAGCTTATTCTTGCTGCGATACAATTCTCTGCCTTTCCTCTCCATGAATCCGAGCTTACTAAATTCATGACAACGATTGCCAGTTCCATACTACATATAGACAGCTTCTATGATCACTTAGTCTACTTGCATTTCTGCATCTGTACAACTATTGAATGGTTGCATTTCTGTAGCACTTTGCATGCATGCAATCTTCTTTTCAGCATATGAAAGTTTACTCAATTCTTATCCTCATCATCAGTTCTTGTAAGATCCACGCGTTTTCTTCAGCCAGTATACTCAGTGCATCACGATTGTCTATTGTGACGTCACTAACTTCTTTTTTTCACTCTGTTCATATTTCTTCAGGGAGTTCCTCCGTCAGTTTGTCATCTCTTCATGGATACATTCGATAGGGTTTTCTCTGTGGATACCTTTTCTCAAATACTCGCTGCAGTATTGTCACAACTGCTGGTGTCAAACATGGCACAGTCTCTGACTTCCACCATGTAGGAGGCAGGGGGGAGGGATTTCCTGCAGAGGCATGCAGCTGCTCCTCTACATTCCCCCCACTGGTCGAGTCCTCAACCACCTCTTCAATAATCTCCACATCTTGGTATTTTCTTTTGAAGAAGTGCTTCTTCGGAGTCCAAACCTTCATTACCCTACTCAGGGTGGCAGTCGATTTAAAATGTTTGACTATACTCCAGGTCATGTAGTTGCACTGTCCATTTGGATTACAATAGACCCATCATCCCACGTACTTCTTGTGATTCTTGGGATACAGGAACTTTGTTCCCTCAGGTGCTACAATGCTGGCCTCAATGTATATTCTGACATCTTTATCCGTCAATTCCTTGACTCCAAACCCTGATTGAACATCAATCATGATCTTCATTCCAACTGCCTTCTTTGCTGTCTTCTTGCATTGGGCAATTATGATCCTGATCACTCAGAATCCAAACATCACAAGACTAATTTTGATCCAAGGATCTTGAATATGTTTTCTAACCACTGCGGAATCCATGAGAATATGGAGGCAAAACAGCTGTCATCTGTATGTCCTCTGTCTCATCTTCCATCTTGTTATGCAGGTTTGTTAACAACGTTATTGCCTCTATCAGGGTCCCATTCTCGTCATCATGAAAAGGTATGAATGTGCAATATGCAGGCCCAATTTTAGAACAGACTCCTCCTTCCATCGCTGTGATCATGTCAAGGACATGTCTGTTTTGCAGGGTCAATAGTCGTATGGCCCTCAGCTCTTCATTGATAGCATTGGACCCATTTATGGTGGCATTGATCGTCTGCAGGAGCTCCCATCTTGTGATCTGCAGCCACTTGGAGTTGGCCATCATGTGGCTCGCCGGCATGAAGATAGTCGTGAACATTGAAACAGTCTTGCTGAACAACCTGTGTTCATAAGGAATGGCATGATATGCTTCTATTGATTTGGCTGAGAAATAATTCTCTCTTCTGGTCCGATTGAGAAACTCAAGCGATCTTCGTTTTCTCAAATGGGTATCTCCGTTTGGAAATTCTGCAATGTTCGCGTTGTTTGTGCTGCCAGTGCTGCTAGTGCTGAGGACCTTGAACCCAGGACCCAGGAAATCGAGGGCACACGGGTTACCAGAATCCATCAGCTGCTTCTTTGTCAGCGTGTCGCTTCGTTCCCAGGAGGGGGCGGAGCCTTGTCGCTGCTCACGTGAGGAGTCACGTGACCCAAAACACACGGAAAAAGCATCCGCTTTCAGGCGAGCGGTGCGTTGTTTGTGCTGCCAGTGCTGCTAGTGCGGAGGACCTTGAACCCAGGACCCAGGAAATCGAGGGCACACGGGTTACCAGAATCCATCAGCTGCTTCTTTGTCAGCGTGTCGCTTCGTTCCCAGGAGGGGGCGGAGCCTTGTCGCTGCTCACGTGAGGAGTCACGTGACCCAAAACACACGGAAAAAGCATCCGCTTAGGTGCTGCCGGCGCGTCTAGAGGCAAGGGAACGGGAGACTGCGGAGGTATTCCCTCTTTGATCCCGACCTAGAACAAAAGGTAAGTTCAACTAACACTGTCAAAAGTCCTAGATGAAAATACGAGTAGCGTGGTAAATTAAATCAATAAGGAAAAAAAAACCCTAAGTACTGTAAGTTCGAGTTGGTGCTTATTGGCCGTTGTAAGAACCAAACCACTCGATAAATGTCAGCAGCTACGAGGGGGATGACGAATAAAGCCAACACACGAGCTCAAGCTAAGCGAGGGCTGAACACTATGTCCACGACCATAGGAAACTCCACTGCCATGGAGAGAGTTCCTAATCAGTCCTCTGCCTCTTCTAACGTCCATGTAACTGCTACAATGGTTAGCAAGAGCGTCACTCCCCAAGTCAACGGCTCCAGAATTGCAACCTTCAATGACAATACCAGACAGCAGCAGTACTCTAGCTCCGAGGCACCCAGGCCTACTAATACACACGAACACATGGACATGGCGTGGCCGAGAAGGGAAGGAACGAATGACTCGATGGATACTTTCAATTTAGAAAGTGACTCCGAAAGTATCGAAGACCTAGAACGAGACGAAACCATCGAGAGGGAAACCAAAGACGAGCCTGAAAATGAAAAGAAAATGCAATCAGAGAAGTACAGGGGGAGGCAAGGGTCAAACAACACTGGTTCTCCCACATTGCAGGGGAAAAAACCCAAAGTAACCACGGAAATGGAAAAAGAGACGCAGGTGATCGAGACACAGGGAAGAAACAGCGAATCTGAGGAAACTCAATCAGGAACAAAGAATGTTGAAGTCTGTACTGCAATGATACACCGTACTCTGAGTGACCGACCATCTCCTAATACCCCTCATTTCGAGCACAATCCTGAGGACCCAACACGAGACCCAACCCATAACACTCAGGAAAATAACATAAGTATAATGACGATACAAAGAACGGCAGCCAGGGTAGAGCATTTAAAATCGAGCTCATCGCTAAAACTACTGGCTTGGACAAAGGTAGCTGAGATGCACAATCCAGAGTCAGAGAAAATAGAAACAACAATAACCATGAGTAAAGGAGATGAGCATTTGATCAAAGTACTACAAGATACAAGGGGTCTCCACGCCAAACTAGACGCAAAAGAACACCTCACAACGCCAGAGAAACCGGAGGGCACTAGAGAGCTGCGGTTACCATCAAATGAATGGATTGAAAGCTCTACACTGCCAACAACTATACCACAAAATAATCCAAAGTTAGGAGAAAGAAGAAATTCAGTAGGGATTGTGGATCAAGTAATAAAAGATCTAGCAAAAATGAATGCAAAATTGCTGCAAACTAGAAGGTCATCTCAAATAAACGCTAACATGGAAAAACCACCATCAGCGGAGTCATACTATCCTAAGCATAGGAGTATACACGAAGTAATGACTCTAGAAACAAACTCACCAGCATTCGAATCTAGAAACGAGGAGATTATAGTGTCCCAAAAGAGATGTCGAAGAAGAGAAAGTTCCGAAAATGATGACTGCAGTGTGAGGAAAAAACTCAAAAGTCAGAGAGAAGAGGAAAACAAGGGAAGAAATACATCTGTGGACTCGGAAGATGAGGATGATACAACAACTTCGAGACATGAAAACTGGAGGAGATCCACGGAGATACCCCAGACAGGAATAAGTAATATAGACGAAACATCAACCTGCGATGAAAAAATAATATCGAAGTTAAGTCCAATTCTGATGTCGGCCGCAACAATAGCTGTCGCGCCTCTGATGAAGCTATATGAAAACTTTAATGAGAATTACAGAGACCAAACAACTTTGATTGCGCTACTAAACTCCAAAATGATCAAACTAGAGACAGACCTTAAAGAAATGACCTCTGAGATTGTGGTAGCCAAACGAGGGAATGATATCTCGTTAATGGCTTTAAAGGAATCCCTTAGAAACAATTCTGAAGATAAGAAACTTCTAGCAGAAGTGACAAGGCAAGCCCTTACGCTACTTCAAAATGAACGAGAAAGAAGGAGAGATTCAAATACAACACAGGTCGCAAAAACAGTACAAACGAGCCAGACTTCAGTGATCAACCTAGAAACATTTGAGCTACCTGAGAAATTCGGTATAACTGAGCACGCATCCGAAAAAAAAAAGAAAGAAATAGAGATAAGGGTAACTAAACAGAACTGCTGCTATGATAAGGAACTCGTAATTAGCCATGATGTCAGTGATTGTGGAAGGACGGAGATGAAGAGTGTGGAGATTGCACAAAAAACAAGGACTTACTCTTCGATCGATTGCACGACACCTATAGAAAAATCGGTTGAGGAAAGTAAACAGCAAATCGAAAAAGAACCAGATAAAGAGCAAGCTCTTCTACCATCCAATCCACCCAATACGTCAAAATCCATTGATACAAACCCAAATAATCTGGAAAGTATGCCTATAACCGAACACGGAAAAAATAATGAGAGGGAATGGTATGATATATTTGAAAACCCGAAAACCAGCTCAGGAGCGAGTAATGAGAAGAGCTCAAAAACAATCAAGCCAAACTCAAATAATTGTAACAAAAAATCTAAGAATCAACAAGCAAAAAAGAACAAGAAAACTCGTAGCTCAGCCAATTTCTTCAGAAACATTAAAGCATTGAACATAACTGTAAATAATTCTGAATTATCGACGTTGAAGGGAGAAAAGAAAAAAAAATAGATGATGAGATCCAAATCGTGGAGGAAAAAACACAGCCAGCAAATCTGACTGAAGACAATATGACCCTAACTGGAAGAACAATTGAGCTGGACATGGAAGACCCAGATGGTGATGAGGAGGAATTGCTGAACATGTCAACTTACAGTGTGTCTGAAGCTGAAGAAAACAATGACAACGATGAGGCAGTAAAAATAATCGAAAATCGAAGAAATCCTGGACGAGATAATCGTGAGCTAGAGACAAGCCCGCAGAAATCGCCCATCGAAGGGTACGAGAAAGAGAAAGATGATAGATCGGCAAACAAAAGAGTGATTTCGTGGCCAGAAACTCCTACAAAATCTCAATTTACAACAAAGAAAAGTAGCAAAAAGATGCAAGAGCCACAAATCTTCTTTACCTTAGAAGAGAAAAGACTGAAGAGTATGTTAAAACAGGGAAACATACCTAAGATTATGAAAGCTACAAAAAAACCCATATTAGATGAGCGGAAAAACAATATAATCAGCACTGAGATTCTGAACGAGAAATCCACAAGAAAAGTTGAAGAACCTAGAGGGAATGTCGATGAGTCCACTAAGTCAAGAAACTCTATCTTGACTGTCGGAAACAAAACAATACAGAAAATCACCAGTATCGATTACTGGTCGAGAAAATTGACGGAGGAAAAGGTGGGACCCCACTAAATCGGTACACCATTTTACAAATATTCCAAAAGATTCCTGTGCTAAGGGTAATAAAGAGCGCTCGGATTGATCGGGTGGAAATCATGGCTGAGATGAAACAGAAGTCTGTACTTTTACATATCAACGACAAAAAAGATGCTGAATTGATCATGATGAGTGAGAGACAACTCCTGGAAGCGGGATACCAAGTATATGAAGTAGACAACACCTTAAAGGGAAATGATGACGCAAAAACAAAAGAACCCAAAGCACAAAGAACAAACGAGAAAGAGCTAGTGACATTCGAAAGAATAGAAAAAAACGCAATAAGGGAACACGCGTCTAATGTCAAGCTCAAAGACACAGAAATAGAGACTGAAGCAGCAGGTCTTCCCGATGACATAAAGACGAAGAAAATCAAAATAACAGTGGATAATCGCGGAAAGTTAGGTACAGGGAACTATAAATCTACGGAAGTAAACGCTGATGAAGATGAAAGAAAAAAGTGGTCTTGGTTGGCAAAATCATTGAACCCAATAACGGAGAGCTAATGCTATGACAAGATAGGGACACTGACACTAGCCTCGTGGAACACCAGAGGATTTTCACAGCTCCTAGGATCTCCAACGGAAACAATACAAAAGGCAGACTTGATATGTTTGCAAGAGACATGGGTATCCAAACTACCATGTGTGGACGGCTACGAAGTAGCAATAAATCCAGCAATAAAACAAAAAAAAGGAAGGCCTATGGCAGGACAATTGACTTTAATCAAAAGAACATGTGGACTAAGAATAAAATCCGCCCGCAACCTGTCACCTTTCCTTCAGGAGGTGTGTGTAGAACAATCAGAACTCACAGAGAAGCTGACGAACCAATTATATATATTAAACATATATTGGAATACAACATCAAAGTTTTACCAAAAGCTAGAAGATGATATCATTGAAGCCATAGATACAATTAAAATAGAAGATTCAAAGGCAATAATTATCCTATGTGGAGATTTCAACAGGAAATTCATTGAGCTAAACCAACAAAAAACAACGAAGATCGATGGGATGAGATTTAAAAATGACTGTTGGCTAGAAGAGATGACAAATAGAAATCTATCAATGCTTAATGGAGCGACAAGAGGGGACATTCCAGCAACCCCGACCTGGGAAAGAGGTACTCAGCAATCTATTTTAGATTACATCTTTGTCTCGGAGAATATACTACATGAAATAGTTTCCTTCACAGTCACTAAAAACATCCAAAGCGATCATAATATCACATCAATGGAATGGAAATGGAGAAAAGCAGAAAAAAAGGAACAATGGAGATGTGACATCTCAGTGGAACCTGGACGCAACAGACTAAGGATAAACAAATTGAATATTAAGGAGATATCTGAACAAATGCAAAAATCCCAGGAGCAAGGCCTGACTGAGGCAACTGAATACCAGCACTTACTAGAAATTTATAAATCCAAAAAAACGAAGGCTCTAAAGAACCAAAATTTCTATAAACATAAGTACGACCCGGAAGTGGCTAAAAAAAAGAGGGAACTGAGGAAAGCATCAAGATCGATTAATGCCACCAAAGGAGTAGAAAATCAAACCCAGTCCAAAAAAGTGAGAAACCAGTACAACAACTGGCACAAGTTACATAGAGCTAAGATGGAGAAAAACGACGCAGAGACAATATTGAAAGCGTTGAACCAGAGAAATTCCAGGGGTTTTTGGACCTTAATAAATGAATCATCTAACTCAGAAAAAGCCATTATAACAAATATGGTAACGGAAACAGACTGGGAGTGTCATTACAAAAACCTGTTTAAAAGAAGGGAAGGTCCAAGTACAGCGGAGATCCACGCAAAAACTCCATGGGACTTACAAATGGACAGAGAGGACATCCGAATCTCAATTGCAAATAGCAGTACATCTAGAGCCGCCGGACCGGATGGCCTCTCGAACGCCGATTTAAAAGAAAACATCGATGAATGGTCGGAATTCTGTGAGATCCTGTTTAAAGCAATAATAAAAGAAGGAAGGATCCCTGCGACCTGGAAACTAGGAATCATTGTTCCGATATTCAAGAAAGGCTTACGATCGGAGCCAGCAAACTACCGCCCCATCGCCCTTCTCGATGTCATAGGCAAAGTGTTTGCAACTCAGCTCCTCAAACAACTCACAATGTGGATAAATCAAGGAAAAATCTACGATGACAGACAGTCTGGGTTTGTAAAGGGAGTGGGCTGCAGCACAAACCTGCTAATATTAAACCTACTCAAAATAGATGCCATTCGATCGGGACAGAAAATCTATCTGGCATTTATTGACATGGCAAACGCGTTTGATGGAGTGAATAGAGAAATCCTGTGGTGTAATTTAAAGAAGAGAGGCTGCGATGAGAGTCTGATAGCAGCCATCAAAGAACTTTACTCTGACACCTACATTCAAATAAGGCTAGACAAAGAAGGAAATCTGTCAAAGCCAATTCCTACAGAAAGAGGAGTGAAACAGGGTTGCCCATTAGGGGCCACCCTGTTTAACTTCTACATCTCGGAAGTAGAGAAAGCACTGTCAAGCGTGATTTCATTTCCACCAACCATCAATGGATGCCAATTACATCACATCTTATACGCAGATGATATGGTAATTTTAGACCGAACACCAGTCGGCCTACAGAGAAAATTGTCTGGATTGAAGATCCATTCAGAAAAACTCGGGCTGGAGATAAATGCAGCCAAGTCAGAAATCCTAGTCCTAGAGAACAAAAGAGGAAGAAAATCTGACAAGTATAGATCGAGTTGGTTCGTGGGAACAAAGAAGCTAGAGAAAGTGCACTTTACAAAATATTTGGGCACAATTATCAACTCAAGCATAAATGACGAACCAATGGTAAAGAAAATCCTAAATAGCTGCAAACAATTAACCTCTCAAGGGATCGTAATGCAGAAGAAATTCGGAAAATTCACATGTGAGCCAGTGAGAAAATTCTACCAAAATAAAATTACACCGATCCTGATCTATGGGGCAGGGAACATGTTTGGCTGTAACCACAAGATATGGTCTAGGTGTGAAGGTTTCTTCTGGAAAAAAGTTCTTCAAATACCGCAAAGCACACCGACTGCGTGTGTTCTATATGAAGTAGGCATGTCCACACTGAACGCAAGGATTGCTTGGAATAAGCTATTGCTCTTTAGGAAAATGCATGATGAAGCAAACCTACCACAGTTCAAAATCCTACTGGGAAACAAAACAGGCGGAAAAACGTCGGCCCTAAGAGACTGGAAACAGCAATGTGGAGAAATCCTCAAACAGTTAGGGACGGACGAGTCAACGTTATGGAATAATCCAGATTTTGTAAAAAGAAAATTGCTAGATCTTGATTGGATTACAATTGGGGAAAGAAGAGATCGCCAAAAGGCGATGATAAATCAACCAAAAGAAGCAAAGAAACGAAACACGCTTCAGAAATATCTGGCACTAGCTCCGTGCAAACATCTAAGAAAGTATTATTTGATGTTTCGTTTAAACATCCTAGAGACCAAAGAAATCCTGGGAATTAGGCGTGTGATATCAAGGGAAAACACTCTATGTCGATTCTGTGGAGAGAAAGATGAAAATTTAAAACACCTCATCATAAGCTGTACAGAACTAAACAACCAGCGTGTCAGTTGCTTGGGAAAGATGAGGGAAAAGTACCAGACGCTATCTGAAGAAGAATGGTGGAGACAACTACACTTGACCGAAAGCAAGCCACTGTTGATCTCAGTAATGCGATTCTTAGAGATTCTGCAGAAACACCTAAAAATGAATCCGGTGGTTGCCTAAAACCACAACCCGTATAGGTTGTGGTAAAGAGACCAACCTATCCGAAAATACTGGAAAAAGACAGAATATCCATGGATGCAAAGGTAGACGAATTAGGGACAGAAAAAGTCAAGAGAAGAAGTCCAACAAGGTGTTTCAACAAAAATAGTTAAGGACTATGATGGAATGTTGATCTTACACTAAAGATAAAGTTTTTCAAAAGTTTGTATAAACTAAATGAAAATAAAAAAAAATAAAAAAAAATAAAAATTCTGCAATGTTCAGGTCACTCTGAAGAATCACTAATGCTGGAACATGAAAAAGCACCAAGGAGCACGTTTCTCCTCAATCCTTGGGCATCTTCATGTAGGCCCTAGACCCACAAGCCCAATATCGATCCATCAGGAAGGCTGTCCCTGCTCCCATCCTGGAAATGTCAACTGTAGTTGTACAGTCCTTGGTGTCTCCCACATGATTATTTCCATATCTTCGGAAAGCACAATGTTGCAATAGCCAAAAGGATTACAGCCATGGTGCCTGATTCATCTTCTACTCATGTCAGCTGTTTGGCATGCTTAGCCCATCACTTCAAACACCCATCATTTACTCTCTGTACATCTTGTACATACTCTGGCTTCAGTAGATGAGCTGCACAGGACATCAGCCCTTCTTCCCATCCCTTCTTGGATTTCACTCGTCCATAGTTTAAGACTTGGATTCGCGCCCAACAACTAGGCGATCCAGCTATTTCTGTCTCATCAGGGCAATTCATTTTCTTCATCTCTTCAATGACCACCTCATCTTGGATACACAAGCATCTAGCTCTTCCATCCAGGGTCCTTTTCATTTCTGTGTAGTCTTGATGTAGTCATCCTGGTATCAAAATGACCATTTTAATCTCAATTTTAAAGTGGCCCAACTTCCTTGAAATTGTCCTCTGGTCATGTATTCTGCAAGATTGCTGAGGCACATAGTATCATGCTCTAGAACATCTCTGCCAATGAAAGTTTGCACTGTATTCATGGCATAGGGTATGAGAGAGCAAACGTAGCAACTCTCCTTAGATGTTCCTTCTCCCACCTTTTGCATTTGCTGATACTACATGTTATCCCCCAAATGTGCCGCATTGTCTAGATAAGTATTTATCCCATCACTATCTTCTTCTGCATTTCTCCTCTGTCTCCCAAAGTTTGTGTAATACTCATGAAGCAAATCAAAGGCAGTTCTCACAGTAGGGAGAGCCACCTCTCCATCAGCAGAAGTACTAACATGATAGATAGTATGAAAGATGAGGAAGAGAAAGACAAAGAGAACAATCATACAAGCATATTTTATGCAAAAGAGCATAGGCATCAATTTCTCACACCATCCCACTACTCTTTGCATTTGTTCTTCACCTTGAACCGTGCCACTTTCCTCTTTAATCATTCTTAATACAATCATCAAATTCTTTATACTTGTAACTGAAAAATCTGCTTTATGATAGCAATAAGGAGCCTCCTTATCACTAGGACATTTGTAAGAAAGTACAAACATCAACATTTCTTCTCACAAGAGGAGGGTAAGCTTGAAGTATAAACACAAAGACAGCAAGCAAAAGTCACTGTCGGTAAGCACCATATGATTAACTGCTTGGAACAGGTATTCTCTACAAAATGAATCTGGATAATGATCTTGTATCCAATTTCTAATCAAGAACTGATGTTTAGACATATCTCTAATGCTTCAATATCTATTTCTAAAGTTCATTTTCAAACCACTGAAATTCTCTGCAAGTCTTTTTACTCACTGCTAAAATATCTATAAGGAGTGTCCACTTGAATCGCCGTCCAAGATAAATCTGCATTAACCGATGGTTGCTTTATCGTCCTTTTTCTTCATCATCGATCGAGTCTGCACATGCTGAAATTCTTCTTCTTGTCTTGCTTCTGGATCAGCAATGGTGGGAGTGTAGCTCTCACCTTTACAGGCCTTTACATTACCTAGGTGAAGCCAAGCTCGTCTCCCTTGGACTTCCACAGCTGAAGGAGTTATATTCTAAATGCAAAAGGGACAATTAAAACGTGGCTCATGCCGCCTTTGAGTAAAGTTCTTAATTAGGACTAGGTCTCCAACACATAACTTAGGTGCCGGTAGTAATTTAATTGGGTTGTTTGTTGAATTCTTTTCTTCTGTATTTTGAGACCAACCCCTCTTGCGCTTGACTTGATCTGAAATGAGAGAGATTCTAGAGATCATACACGTCAAATAGTCGTGCATTTCAACACCTAAGGTTTTAGCTACACTCTGGGCATCACTTCTAATCCTAGATGGAGGTGTAAGGGGTGTTCTAATATGCCACACTGTCACTGGTTCATGAGGGGTGAGGTGATCGTCTGATCCTAGCTTATTCCGAAGGGCATATAAGGCTAGAGGTAGGCAATATAGCCATCCCTTGTTCAAAGTCATTTTATATTGGCAATCCTTTCTTTAAGGAGGCCGTTGAGTCTCTCACATTTCTTGTTTACTTGAGGGTGATAAGAAGAAGAAAATGTATGTTTAATGTTCAATTGAAGCCTTACCTGTTCAAATAGCTCATTAACAAAATGTGACCCATTGTCTGATCTCAGCACTTCACACACACCCCATCTTAGAAAGTCTTTGCACACTAAATACGTTGCTGCACAAGAGGCATCAGAGTGTGTACTGGACATGCCTTGATCCACCTAGAAAAGGGACACCCCACCACAAATAGATACCTATATACTTTACACACCAGCAGAATATCAGCATAGTCAATATGTAAATGCTGAAATGGAGCATTCTGTCGAGGTATCACCCATCTAATCATTCTCAGTGTTTGCCCAGCTGTAATCTTTTTACACACAATGGCGTTTACCACAAATAATGCAACATGTTCCAACAAATTTAGAATGAACCAGACTTCTGCAATTGTAGAAGCAAGACTCTCCCTAGTAATGTGTGGGGTAATCAAGCGCAACTTTCAATAAGGCTACTTGGATCACTGGCTTTCCATTGCTATCTTGTCACCATAATGCTTCTGTGGGGGTTTAAAAAACATCCTCTTCGCTTCTATAAATCCTGCTCTTCCTGCGGTGCTCTCCCTTGAATCTCCATTAGTTGAGTTATCAATAATTTATTAAACCTTTCTTGCACTAACATAGTTATGACTACTTTTTCTTTAACACGTATCAAAACTCAAAATGTCTGGGGAATATGCAACCCTTTTAGCTTCTGCATCTGTGGCTTTGTTCCTTCCAAGAGATAAAATCTGTTTGCTTATTATGCGCTGCGTATTTAACAACTGCTATGGATACTGGGTGTTCCAGTGCCTTAATCCAATAAGGATGCATGCTGTATTGAAGTGCCATCTGCTTGGATGTAGCCCTCCTCTTCCAAAGTGCTAATCCTGCGTGTATGGTTGATGTCATGTAGGCGGAGTCACTGTACACTGTCACTTCCTGCCCTTCATATTTATTGAGCGCTACTAATTCTGCCGCTTGCGCTGGAAAGTGAGACAGTAGCCTTGCACTTTCTACAACTTCAAATTATCCATTTTATCTATGTCTCACTACTGCAGCACTCCTGCAGCACCTGAATGCCTTTCCCCAATAGTCTGATCAATTTTGAAGATCCATAAATAAAGGGAGTTTACCCTCCTGCTAAAGCATTCTCCTTCACACGGGGTATATCATCATAACATTCAGCATAATTAGCACCATCATCCAAATGATCACCTTCTTCTACTGGCTCAGCTATAAACGTGGCAGGATGCACTATTTTATATCTTACCATTTTAATCGTTGGGTTAGAAATCATTACCTCATATGCTGAAGCTCATTCAGATGTCAATGTGCTTTTGGGTTTCTCTAAAATGGCAAACAAAGCATGCTCCACAAAGAGGGTCATAGAGTAGCCCATGACAATACTTGCAGATTTCTCAATCGCGAATGTGACAGCAGCCAATGACTGTTAGCAAGGAAAGTGTCCTCTCATAACTGCAGAAGTATAAAAATATGAGAAAAAGTCACTCAAATGCGCCAACTTCAATGATTATTTTGAAGATATACGTTGGTGAGTCAAATAAACATCCAATGAATAGTATTTAGTTTGAGTCCATATTTATAATGTGAAAGAAAAAGTAAAACCAATCCAAAGTTGTTGATGCTCTCAAAAAATACTTTAATTGAAAAAACAAAATGTTATTATTCTTGGTGTTATTATCACACCTTGTAGTATCCACATTAGGTTTTGCTCTCAAGTTTTGAAAATAAACACAATTTTGTGTTCTTACAGAGCAATGTTAGATAGAGTCCACTGGTCTACAATAAAGTAGGTGAAACCTGTTTAGATTTGTTCTGAGTGGCAGTTAAGCCAGCGAATCACAGGCAGATGTGGGTTATAAAGACCAATAGAAAGGGGTTATATATTAATTATTAAATTACACAAGCTTTGAAACAGTATATAAGGGGGGCTGAATTCAGAACTCATTTGATAACGGTTGGAGTTCCTGATGTATGCTGTCTGCTGTATCCTGGTCAGCTGAAAAGAATAAAAAGATGTATTTTGAAATCCAGCCTGAGTCTTTGCCTGCTTTCCTACTTGGTCTCCAGCATGCCTTCCCTGATCCAGGAGCACCTGAGGCCCAGAGAGAGAGCACTGAGCCCATCTCAACACACTTGAATACTCCGCTCTTCTCCATATGCCATCAGCTCTCTCCACAAGAATAGCTGCCAAGAGACCTTTTATGTCCCCTATGGCCAACGTGTTTCCTTCTGTTATTTTTTCTAATTCGTATATCCATTTCCCAGTGCCGAAGTCAAACTTGGGAGCTTACACCTTAAAGGATCCTTATCCATCTACGGCCATGGAATATACTGTGGTCTTGCTCCCCCTTTTTCCTATAAAGGAAACTGTGTAAACCCTGCCCCAGAGTCGGATCCTACTATTAGTCCATCCCTTGCAGGGACGATCGTCCCTGTCTGTCTCCTTGTGAGTAACGACCTTAACCTGCTCACATACAGTGGTGACTCTCCCTTCTCACTGTATGATTGTCCTCCAGGACACTCAAGATATGCTATGGGATTCGGCGTCCTATCCTTAGGTTGTTCCAGATCGGACCATCTCATTTCTTTGTCCATTTGCAGGCTTCCTTCAGGGGTACACATGCTCCCTCCTCCTACCTTGAGGGTAGAATCTCTTTCCTTGTCTGACATGTTTTGTCCCCAACTAGTGTGACTTTCATCCTCTTCACCCTCATCCAGATTCAATCTACTTAAAGACAATGCTCGATGTTTGTCACTGAGCAGGTTCCCCTCCTCTCTTCATTCTCGAGGCATTGGGGATCGATCATCAGTCCCTCGAGTTTCATACTCACTATTTCCTCTGAACTGTTGATGGACCTTTTCGATCCATTTCTCCGATGCTTTCCACATGAAATCTTTCTTCATCTAACGCAACTCTAGATGCCCCTGTCATTGCTTCCTTTATCAGAAGGAAAGCTTCTATTCTATCCCATCATATTTCCGGGCGTTGGCCTTCTGGTTCCTTATGAGTGAGACTGGTATCAAGACCTTGTTGCCTCCTTTTTTGTTCTATTTCTTTGTCTATCTCTCTTTGCTCTCTAGCATCCCTTCTATTTCATTCTTCCTCTTGCCTTCGTTCTTCCCCTCTCCTTATTCCTTCCCTTCTTTCCTCTTCTTCCGTCCATCTCTGTAATCTTATGTCTCTTAGTCTTTGCGCTTCCTCCTCTTCTTTCTTCCTTTCCTGTCTATCTCTTTCTTCTATCACTCTCTGTCTATTGTCATACTTTCTTTCTTCTTCTGCCTGTTCTTTGTTTGTCTCTTGCTCCTCCAGATATATATGTTTTTGTCGCTCTCTGCTCTTCCTTTTCTGCTCATCTTCTCTCAATCTCTTCTCTCGTTCTTTATCCTTTTTGTCTTGTTTATCCTTGTCTTCTCTTTGCCTAACTTCCTCAATACTTTTCCCATCTATTTTAAAGAATACCTGTCCTCCCATCCATTCACTCTGCACAAGCGCTATTTCGTCAGCTTCATCCTTCTCTCCTTTCCATCTCTTAAGTACCCTATCTATTTCTGTCGACAATTTCGACCGCGCACTCCTTTCTTCTTTGTCTTGTATGATCTTATAGATCTCTTCTTTTCTTTTATTTTCCCCAGGACTATCGTCACTACTGTAAACTATGGATTAATTAATTGGATTACTATACCCCATCACCATTTTCAACTCATTTACAGGGTGCAACCCTATTTCTTCCGTACTAGCACCTTTAACTTCAGGTGAGGTAACGGCAGCTGAAGGCTCAACACCTTCCTCCTTTCGCTGACTAAGCATCCACTCCTCAGGTGGAGGGTCTTCCCTTTCTTCCTGGTACATTTTTCAGAGCTCTAAATTGTTAATCTTTTCTCTAATTTCTTTTCCATGTACACAGCGTGCAAGTATGTGGTCATGTGTTGCAATACCGCTTTTGACAATGATCGCCCCGGTGGCCAGGGCATGAACATTTTATCTGCCATGCCTTTCACCCATTCCGCACTTTACTGGTTGAGCTTAGGTATGTGCTTTGGTAATGTTTTACATAAGGGCATCAGCGGAGTATCTCCCATAATGACAAGTCTCAATTCACTGTCAATATTTACCAGAATTATTAAATAACATTTATATTTCTGCTTAAATCACCACTTTTCAACGTCTTTAAAACAGCAGCCTCTATCTAAATCTGCCTGCCTCTACTCTCCGCCCTTTGCAACTCATCCAGAACAGGACTGCAAGACTTGTCCTTGGCCTCAAGCCCAGGGACCGTATCTCTCCAGGACTGAAATCACTACACTGGCTCCCAGTGGCTGCAAGGATTAAGTTTAAAACCCTCTGCATTGTCCACAAGGCCTTCCGGAGCCTTGGGCCAAAATACCTTCAACTCTCTCTTCCTAAATATCTTCCTTCTCAAGCTCTTCGCTCATCCACCTCCAACTCCCTCAGGGTCAGCCACTTCTCCAAGCAACGAGTTGGGGGTGGATTTCTCTCCGCAGCAGGGGCCTCCCTCTGGAACAGCCTTCCTGCCTCCCTGAAAATTGAGGAGAACCATCTCCGGTTCCAGAAGCACCTCAAAACCTTCCTCTTTGCCTCCGCTTTCTCTCCCTCTCTCCTCTGCTAAAATCACTGAACCTGCACTGAATCTGCAACTGGGCCACTCACCGATCTCGGTCCTTGGCCCAGCCACTCTTCCCTGCACTGCCTCCCTGCACTACAGGACTGTCTCTGTATCCCACAGCCCCTCCTCCCGGCGCTTACCTTGCACCTGCCAGCAGCTGGCCCTATTATTTATCTTGTATTCTACTAACCCTGTACTGCACTTTCCCCTCTCCCTTTCCCCTTGCACTTTTCCCTTCCCCACTACCCTTGCACTTGCGTGATCTGAATGACACCTGGCCTAGTAGGATCGTTGTCTGTCTCCCCTTGTCCCCCCCCCCTGCCTCATCGCGCCTTGAAACACTTGTGTTTAGGCGCGTTACAAATGCCATATCATATCATAACAGATATGAGCATGCACCATCAATCGCTGCTCAAGCCTCTAATTTCTTGATTAGCTATCTCTACCTTTTGATTGGCTATCTATTCTCTTGAAAGGTGCCAATGACTTCACTATGCTCAATCACTGTTGCTTCTCAACTTTTTCAATTTCTTCACAACTTCTATCGCTCTTTGGTATTTTTACTCAACAAGCAACACACAGACTAGTCGACATTACCCATTAATAAACACTGTGATTACCTTTTTCTCCCTCGTCTTTACTTTATACCCTATACAGGGTTTGAGGCGTTACCTTCATAATTCTAATTATGCGTTTTATGTTTCTTCTCTACTACGTTGGGATTTGAAATGTCTCCTTCTGAAACTCCCTTGACTCAGGACTCCTAGTTGCTACATATTCTTCACACAATATTTCCTGTTACTTAAAAATTATCCCAATTCCATCCCCTTCATTTGCCATTCCCCTTAGTCTACTCACCATTCATTTGTTAATCGACTCGAGGCCTGCGGTATCGACTCCTTCTTCAATCTGATCACTTCGCCTTCCATCCACAGACAGCCCATGGAAACCAGACAGGGATTTCGTCAAGGGGGGCCCTGGCCACCATCTCAATTCTTCTTGCAAGTTTATTTCTATGGGCCGCTCTCCACAGGAACCCAGCAATCTTCCAGCTAATGGCGGAGGATACTCGATCATCTGAAACACTGGAGACAAACTGGTTTGGATCTTTTCTAACCATCCGCACCACTACCATGTATAGTTTCTATAAGGACTGGGATGGTGATTGGCTGTCTACTGTCAGGTGGACAACTTATGCGTACCTCTAAAACATGTCATCTCCACACTATTAAGTACACAGTTTATCATTTGCTCAAACTATAAGGCCCTTCTTTATATGGTCCTCTACAATCGGTTGGTATGCTTGTGCCATGTCTGGAACATTCGGTTCACTTAGCAGCATGTAAAATCATACCCAGGTGCCAGGAGGTGGACTTGACTTTACCTCCCCACCCAATTAGCCCAACATCTCTTATCACCCATGCCTTTTGCCATGCAGATTGTCTTTGAACTTGGCCTTGAAAAGTATCCTTGTATGTGGTAAATATAAGGGAGTACAGGATTTCACTATCGTTGTTCTAGGACTCCAAGCTCAAATCTATTCCATCCTCAGCTCAAGTGACAGGAGACCATGATTCTGGTCCATTCTTTAGTATTTCAAAGTTTTAAATGAATGAAACTTGGTACTCTTGGTGTTGATTCTTTGCCTCTTAATAAGGGGTGATTCATCCTTTGTACATTCACTGCTTTCAAGAAATAGATAACTGACCTTGGCTACATCGGTTTTGATGCAAGGCCAGACAGCCTTGCCAGGCTCTTCCACAATCTCAGCTTATTCTTCTTGCGACACAATTCTCGATCTTTCCTCTCCGTGGGTCCGAGCTTACTAAATTCATGACACCGATGTCCAGTTCCTACACAATGGTGGCTTGGCCTGCAGTCCATTCACTATGTATAGCCAGCTTCTATGATCACTTAGTCTACTTGCGTTTCTGCGTCAGTACAACTATTGAACGGTTGCATTTCTGTAGCACTTTGCATGCGTGCAATCTTCTTTTCTACCTATGAAAGCTTACTCGATTCTTAAATTCATCATCATCTCACGTAAGATCCATGCATTCTCTTCAGCCAGTATTCTCAGTGCATCACCCTCGTCTTTTGTGATGTCACAAACTTCTTTTTTTACTCTTTTCATATTCCTTCAGGGAGTACCTCCTTCAGATTGTTGTCTTTTCGGGGATACATTTGATAGAGTTTTCTCAGTGGATACCTTTTCTCAAATACTCGCTGTGGTATTGGCACAACTGCTGGTGTCAAACATGGCACAGTCTCCGACTTCAAAACATAGGAGGCAGGGGGGCAGGATTTCCTGCAGAGGCATGCAGCTGCTCCTCTACACTCCCTTCCCCATGTTTTTAGCATTGGACAAGGTAGGATTTTGGAGCACAGCACACGCTTATCTCTTTTTTGTCAAAAAGTCTCTTTCCTTCGAGGACCTGATGTAACCAAAATAATAACCAAAACGTTCCTTTTCACATGTATCTGGGGTGATGCCTTTCACCCCTTGGATGCCCCTCTTCCGGGCACAAATCCCTTCTCAATATTATCTTCCCTCAGGGGGATTCACTCGGGTATCGCATGCATTCAAAGGCTTTCCTTCTTTTCTTTGTTGCATTCACTGGTCGGAGGATGTTGGCTTCTCACCCTTGGATCCCCCTCTTCCGGTCTAATATCCGACTCAACTGTTTGCCTCCCTCGATCGGGTTCACTCTGGCTTTCAATGCAATTTTGGTGGTGACATTCACGAATCTTAATGCCTTTTTATATACTTCATTGTGGACATCCCTCTACCAGGTTCACTTTTGTTAACACACTGTATTTCGGGACTCTATACTTTGCCCCCTCTTTATCGGCATCCCTCTTTCGGCTTCACTCTTGCCAATCTTGTCAATCGTGCCTTTTTCAATTCAACTCTTGCAATGCAAAATTCACTTCCCTTAGCTTCGCAATCATCTGTCGGTCAAAGACTTTCGACCGTACAGAGGATTTTACAAGACTCCTGTCTGACTACTTTGACCCTTTTTCTTGCCTGTCCCAAGGCCTCCTGGTACTGGTAGTTTAAAAAAACGGGTAATCACCCAGAGTTTTCCTGAGTGAGCACCCACGTGGTGCCTAACTCCTCTGTTGCTGGTTTTCCCCCTTTTAGCATCAATAGCTCTTCATGCTATCACAGTTCAATTAGCCGTTTGCTACTTTTCGTTCAACACAGTTCGGTTTCTTATCGGCTCTCCCCGTGACTCACCGGCTTTGATGAACTGCTTGGCTTTCTTTCTCTTTGGAGTCAAGGTTGGTACCATGGAGACAAGCGTCTCTCCCCGTCTTGGTTATCAGATGTGGATGATCTTGTGTACTGTTGACATCTGATGTAGCACACGCTGGTTATTGTTTGCAGTTTTACGATTCGTTCTGCAGAGGTTTCACTGGCCTTGGTTGGAAAATGCAAGGTTGCTTCAAGCCTTGTCACCCTCTCAGTTTGTGCTGTCTTTCTCCTTCTCCTGAACTGCTGTGCTGAGTTAGCTCTCATGTCGTGCGGTCAGGCTTGCTCATATAGTGTTCTCGTGCGCCACGTTTTATCCCTGTGGGGAAGGGAAAGGGCCGTCAGGTGTGTGTGTTTCTGGTCAATTTTCTGACTTTGCCTGACCCTGGTGTTGGGACATGTCAGGTAAATGGCTTGGGAGGTAAACCATTCTCCTTTGTGATATGCAAAAGTGCTCACGTTGGAAGGAGGGGGGTTGTAATTATATTCTTCATCCTAGGGGTGTTGATTAAGTGAGAAGGGTGAGATTGGTGGACAACAGAAAATGGAGGATTCTCAGAGTTGGGGTTTTTGAGGTTAACAAGTTTTGTGTTCCTAGTTGGTTGGCTATATACAGAGGGGTCGCTGGATCTGGGCCCGAGAAATTCACTGGGAAGAAGGGAGGTAGATATCGTATAGCCTACAAAGGCTTCAGAGGTCTCATCCTCCTCTCCCTCTTCCTCGGTATAATATTGCACCTCACCTGGTGTCTTTCCCCAAGCACAACCTCGGATTCCCCTTTCCAGGTGCTCTTCTCTCTTCCATCCATTCCTGGGGTCGGGGTCTGAGAGTATCGGTCCTTCCCAGGCTACCTGAATTAGTGACTCTCGAGGCTAGCTTGGGAGAATACACTCAGGTTTCTCACAGAAGGGATGATAACCACTGAAAGCCTAGAAAGCCTTGTTCCTCTTTTCAAACAAGACTGGTAAATGATTTGTATGATACTCCTTCAATGAATGCTGTAAAGAGCGAAAATCAAATCATAAGAGCAGAAAGGGTTCGAAAAACTAACTTTGTTAGCAGGGACTTCAAGTGCCATAATTCCCTCAGTACCGGGATGAGGAAGAGGGATGCAGAGGAACATGGCAGTTGGGTGGGATCAGCTAATTAGATCACCTACACTTCAGGGAGACTCCTCAGGTTCAGGCATGGAGAAATCAACAGCAAAAGAGGAGTGAGCAGCGCAGGCCTTGTATGCAGCTGACAGTGAAGCTGGAGGCAAGGGAAAGCGTTGGGACCACTTTGGCTCCTAAGAGGTGGTAGGTCCTGAGAGTGACTGGTTTGCACCTGTCCCTCTCTGGAGCAGAGGAAGCTCCATTCCCAGTGGCATGAGCAGAGGTGGAACAGAGGAGGCTGTCTGCCCGGTCATGAGGAGCCACAAGCAAAGAAGACCTGCGAACACCAAGTGGAGCGTGAGCAAGCAACATACACAGTGATTTCACAGTTTGCAAGTGGCGCTATTGGATCCAGTTCTTGGGGGTGAACCAGTGAGAGAGGATCACCTGGATGGGGGGTCCTCAGGGAGTGAAGTGGGACACGGACAGGTGAGACACAGTATCCCCCTTCTTTGCACACCTTTTCCCCATCCTCTTCCATAGGACATTCAAAAACACTGCCCCCCCTTTTCTTACACAAACACCTTCGCACAACACGAAAGGCAATGGACTAACACCAGAGACGTTCCCCTGACAGGGTCAGGCAAAGTCAGGCAATTGACCTGAATCACACACACCTGAAAAGCCCTTTCCTTTCCCCACAGGGATAAAAGGTGGAGCAAACGAGCACACTATGAACAAGGCAGACTGCACGATGAGACAGCTATCAATGCCCCGCAATTCAAGAAGAGGAGAAAGGCAATGAATATCGAGAGGCTATCAAGGAGAGACACGACCTTGCCCTTTTCGATGCAGGCCTGCGAAACCTCTGCAGAAGGATTTTTTAGACTGAGGACAATAGCCCAAGTGTGTTGCAGCAGATGCCGACGGTACACAGAGCATGCCCATGCTGATAAGCAGGAGCAAGAGAAACTCCTGCTACTGTGGTACCAGCCTTGACCCTTGATACAAAGAATGCCAAGCAGTAAATCAGAGCCAGTGAGTCGAAGGGAAACCTGATAAGAACCGAACTTTGTTGAATGAAAGTCGTGAAGTGGCCATTTGAAGAAAGTTCAAAGAACTGTAAATTGTAAAAGGTAAAGCCAGCTGCAGAGGGAACCAGCACTACGTGGGTGATAACTCGAGAGACTATGGTCAATCCAATGTTGAGTAAAACTACAGATACCTAAAGGCCATAGGAGAGCTGCCAAGATAGGTCAAATTGTCATGCAGGAGGTCAAGCAAAATCCCTGTACAGTCGAAAGCCTTTGACCTAAGAACTATAGTGAAAGCAAAGGGAAGTGAATCCCGCATGTTGAAAAATAGCCCATGAAATGTGTTTCGTGGTGATTAGCAAGAGTGAACCCAGCCTAGGGATGCTAATGGAAAGGGGCAAAGTCTAAAAGGCCCATGAGGAATTATTGGTGAAGATTTGTTCAAGCAAGAAGCATTGCATTTGGAGTCCAAGCCCGACCAAAGGAGATCCAGGGGTGAAAAGTCACCACCCAAAGTTCATTAAGAAAAGAACAGTTTTGGATAAAGTTGTTGAACTCGACTTGCAAGGGGTCTGTGCCGGAAGAGGGGGACACAGGGGTGGGACCATCACCTCAAGCACAATCGGAAAGGAACTTTTGTTTGATGTTCTCTTTTCGAAAAACCTATCAGGCCCTCGGAAACCAGGAGAAGCAACCACTGAAGGCCCTGATATCGAGAAGAATTGTTTTGAAACCCAAGCCCAAAAGAGGGAGATCCAGGGGGTGAAAACTATAACCAAACATCTCGAGGAAAAAAAGGTCAGCGCCCAGAAGAGAGGGAACCAGGAGTGAACCATAAGCACCCTAATCAAGAGCCATGGTGAACCCAGTGAAGGGAGGCTGAGAATCGAGAAGGGTCAGCACCCAGAAGAGGGGGGCCCAGGGGTGAGCTACCATCACCTAAATATCATATAAAAATAACTTTTTGGTTTGTTATTTTCTGACCCTCAAATGCAAGAGACTTTAAGTAAAAGAGACTTGGCCATCAAGGCTCCTGATAAGCTAAGAACGGAACTGTCATCTCGTGCTGGGAAATCTCGAGAAGTGTGCTGTGTTAACAGGTTCTGCCTATTCCATGCTCAAAACGTGGGGAAGGAAAACCTGAATACTGCATCTTAACATATTATTTTGTGAACAGTTCTTTCTTTTCTTGAAAACTATCCCATACTCTTTTGTATTTAGCATAAGGAATTTGCAATACGTTTTTCCTTAGTATAGGCCCTTTACTTTGACATGACACTGCAGGGACTGCCTTATTTTCATTTGATGGTTGACACTTGCTCCAATCTTAGATTTAGGTTTAGATTAGGCATTTTCCCAACCTGCATACAGTTTAATAAACACCATTGAACTGTGGTCATTTGTGTCTGTCTTTACTGTTGCCACCATGAGTACCTTACACCTCCATCCTCTTGGACCGCCCCTCTGAGGTCCAACTTGGTCCCTTTCTCACCACCACCTCTCTCTCTACCTGTGGCATTCCCCAGGAGTCCATCCTCTCACCCTGGTCTTTCAACCTCTACTTGTTCCCTTTGACCTACCTGATCTCTACCTTCTCTTCCAACTTTCAGTCTTATGCGGATGACACTTAGCTTTCCTTCAAGCTCCCCTCAGCCTCCTCTTCTCTCTCGCTCACTCCTGACTGTCTGTCAGGATTCAGGATTGGTGCACCTCCAATGATCTCTTCTTTAAATCCAGTAAGACAGAGATCCTTCTAATTGGGGCCCCTGTTTTCCCTTTCTCACACTGGCCACCCACCTTGGGCCCTCTTCCTTTGCCTTCATGCAAGGCAAAAAACCTTGGTGTCATCTTTTAATCCGCTCTCTCTTTCTCTCCTCACATCTCAGACGTCGCCAAGAAGTCCCAATACCAGCTGCACCTCCTCAAAGGGACTCTTCCCTTTCTCACTTTCCCCCAGAAGCTCACTGTCTCCAGATCCCTGGTTCTCTCTAAGCTGGTCTACTGCAACAACCTCTTTCTCAATCTACCTTCCTCTACTCTACGCCCTCTGCAACTAATCCAGAACAGGACTGCAAGACTTATCCTTGGCCTGAAGCCCAGAGACCGTATCTCTCCAGCCCTGAAATCTCTCCACTGACTCTGGAAGGATCAAGTTCAAGACCCTTTGCATTGTCCACAAGGCTGTCTGGGGCCAGGGCCCGCACAACATCCAACGCTCTCTTTCAAAATACTTTCCTTCTCGAGCCCTTTGCTCAGCTACTTCCAACTCTCAAAGGGTTAGATGATTCTCCAGGCAGTGATTGGGGGGGTAGATCTCTCTCCTTTGCAGGTGACTCCCTCTAAAATGGCCTCCCTGCCCCTCTCATACTTGAGCTGGACCACCTGAAGTTCTGGCAGAAGCTCAAAATATTCTTCTTCTCCTCTGCTTTTGCTCTCTCCCTCCCCTGCTGACCTGCTGTCTGCAGTACCAACTGGTTGCTTGGCTACCCTCAGAGTCTCACTGGGAACTAGGCTCTTCCTTGATCAGTCACCCTTGCACTGCCTTCTGGCCTACCAAGCACTTAGGGGCTGTAACAGTAACCCTGCAGTCCCTTGTTTTCCTTGCACTATCCAGAGCCGCACTGCCCTGGCTTCACTTACTTAGATCATTGCTGCCCTATTTCCCCCTCCCCTCTCCCTTGCACGTCCCTCCTCCATTTCCCCTTGCACTTCTCGTTCTTGCACTTGCACGATCTGAATGACACAAGACCTAGTAAGATCGTTTGTCTTGTCCTCCCTCTGTCTTACCTCCCTTGTCTTGTAGCGCCTCGAAACACTCGTGTACAGACGCGTTATAAATGATTTATCATATCATATCTGTAGAAGTCCTGGCACAGGAATAAACCAGGTAGTAGTTGATAAAAGTGCTGAACTGTGGTTCTAACAGAGACAACTCATGTTAAATTGTGTCTTTTAAAGAGGAATTGTGCAAACCTGCTGTGGAGGATTTAGAAATCTGCAGAAATGCAGCATGTTCGGCAAACACTAGATTGGGCAACCCTTAAATGCATCGGTAACCCTGTTACCACCGTATTTAAGGGCTACCGCCCAACTCGTGATGAGACGCATTGTGAATTCGTTCATATGTTATATATATTTGTTGAATTGAACTCCCATGACTTTTCATATTGCTTTATGTACAAATGTGAGGAACAGATATCCTTTTGTTAGAGTGTTTCCTTTAGTTTATTTTAGGCATGGCAATTCTCCTCAGTGTAGGGATAGTGAGGCATTTATTCAACCTTTCCATTTAGTAAAATGGCTAAAGATGAAAACTCTTTACAAAGTTGTCTGCATCACACTTCTGACCCCTCACACATCTTTCTGGTGGTGGTGCTCTGCGAGCAGGCTCTGGCAGCCTTTGATATTCTGTCCAGTCTGTAGTGGTCCCGCCGGTTACTTCTTTCCTGCGCTGTGGTTTCCTATTCTAGCAGCACTCTGGTGCTTCCTCTCATTGACGGTGTCTCTGCTGATCAATGCTTCCCATTCCATTAGAGTTTCAGTCTCTGGCAATCTGCTGGACATTAAGATACCCAGAGGATTTCTTGGGCAGCATGTGGCATAGTTGCTTTCTCGTGGACTACCTTTGTGCTACCAAACCCTTTGCATTGTCCACAAGGCTGTCTGGGGCCGGGGCCCGCACAACATCCAATGCTCTCTTTCAAAATACTTTCCTTCTCGAGCCCTTTACTCAGCTACTTCCAACTCTCAAAGGGTTAGATGATTCTCCAGGCAGTGATTGGGGGGGTAGATCTCTCTCCTTTGCAGGTGACTCCCTCTAAAATGGCCTCCCTGCCCCTCTCATACTTGAGCTGGACCACCTGAAGTTCTGGCAGAAGCTCAAAATATTCTTCTTCTCCTCTGCTTTCGCTCTCTCCCTCCCCTGCTGACCTGCTGTCTGCTGTACCAACTGGTTGCTTGGCTACCCTCAGAGTCTCACTGGGAACTAGGCTCTTCCTTGATCAGTCACCCTTGCACTGCCTTCTCCCGTGTCTCGTAAAGAGTCTCCCTGTTTGTCGTGTCAGCGACTCTTGGCTTTCCTCCTTGGAGGGTAGCTCTCTCTCGGTGTCCCTGGATTTGAACTCCCACACTTACCTGCTGGGTTGTTCTGGAACAATCAAATATTGTGGAAGGCTAGACCGTTCACTCCGATTCTTTGGAGTGGTCTGCATACTCCGGGGCACCATCTTCTTCAAAGTACTTGTGTGATACTTTAATGGAATACCAATCGTGTTCCCAAGTATTTTAGTGAGATCAAAGGTATTAAGTTGATTGACTGTAAAACAAAGGATATCTGAAGATATCTTGTCATGGACCCACCCAAGCCCCTTTGCTCCCTGCCCCCAAAATGGAAAGATTCTTTGAAATATAAAAAGTTATTAAGAAAACAAAAAAACACAGTTTCGGCCTAGTCCCCATTCATTTTCCCATAAACAAAAAAGGTCAATTATTGCCAGATCACACAGCCCAAACCAATGGACGTATTTGGATGAGGTATGAAACTATTTGGGCATGAAGCATTGACTTGCGATCCTTTAGTAGTTTGTGTTATTCTATCCAGTACTTTTCAAAATATTTCTGCAGAGAAAGGGGTGCCTCTTTCTCCAAAATAAATAGCTATATCTCAGCTAAATTGAAAAGAATCTTGGTGTTCTTAAATTAAACAGCCACCATCTTTTCTTTTTCTCAATGCGAAAGATAGCTGAAGTTATATCCCAGTTTATAGCCGAGTGTAGATCAAAAAACATGCAAATTCCATCATGCTAGAGGTGGGTAGCATGTGGACAACAAGTGAAATTTGGGAGCTGTAGGGGGGCTAGGGACCAAGTTTGCAACATGAGTGTTACACCCAGGGTCCGATCCGCTCCTCTCCATTCGCTGTGCCCCCCAGTTTAAGGAACAATGTTTACATTTGATTTGCCTGTTCTGGCAACGCTGGAGGTTTCTAGGGAAACAGAGGCTGTGGCCCACGCGTCACATGACTCGGCAGCTGGCCACAATACGCTTCGTCAAGCCAATGCGTATTCCCAAGCCACGCCTCCTCTGTGATCAAAGGAACCAAAGCCCTAGTGACAGCGTTACTTGTTTCATGTTTTGCTGCATTGCCTTATCCTCATGTTTATTGACCTCAGACTTCATACCGACCATTCTTTGTCTCTCCCTCTGGCTTTGGTCCAATCTGCTGTTGCTGATTTTGGAACGCTTCCTTTTACCTTCTACTGCCTTCTGATTTTTGATTTCCATGGATTCTGCTTCCAGCATTTTGGAGCCTGTTTATTCCGCTGCACTTCCTTCCATTGAACTACTATCTTACAGCCACCACTTATCCCTAGAACACAGAGCTTCGCTCACGAATTAGCGAAGCCGGCGGAGTGCCTGCTGCCCGCTTCTGCCATTTCACTCACCTGGAAATCAGCCGCAGCACAACACCGCTCCAGGTATCCGGTAAGTCTAAAAGCATGTACTGATGGCCTCTTCTGTGCTGGGAACTAGACATTATTATTTCTTACGCCCTCTGAAGTGTGCATTCCGAATACTACCTTTGGAATCTATCTCTGCAATATCTCTGAACTTGGAACACTACTCGTGCATTCTACAAACGCTTTACTGCCTAAATGCACCACCCCGGATTTAGTTGCGACCCTCGTTCCGTCCGGGGAGATTACCCATACTAACCTCCCTGTTTTTTTTTTTTCCTGTCGTCGTATCATCGTTTGAGCATTTCTTTTCACCTTAGAGGGAAAGACTTATTAGCATTTAGTTCATCACTCTAACCATCAGTCCTCGCAATTAGCTAATTGTTCCTATCCTTTCTCTAGGCTCTTCCCTTGGTTCATCCTCCAGTATCTCCCAGGTAGTCACCCTATCAGTAGACATGTACTTGTGCTTTTTTGTCATTTGGTGTTAACTGTGTGCGTTTTCCTTGCAGCCTGGTGTAGCGGTGTGGGTGTCCCCTGTTCTTTTGGGTAATCTACTGCTCTGCCTGTATTTTATGCAGAGCAGGAAGGTATATTGCCAAGAAGAGTTTCCTCGGCTTGTACCCCCTTGACGAAACCTCACAAAACTTACCAAATTCAGAGCGGGCCATATATTTTTTTTTTTTACAAAGTTTGGTAAGGATTCGTTCAGGGGGAGCAAAGTTATTAGTCACCCAAAAAGTGTTCTTCCTATGAGTTGAGCAACTTAACCATAACTACATGGGCGCAACTGCAGGTGGGTGCATGTGTGACTACTTAACAATACCCAATAAGGGCGTGGTGGGAAGAGGACAGTGGAAAGTGAAGAAGGAGTGTTTGTGCTTCATTGGGGAACGGCCGACAAAATACTTTGGGAAGGGCACATGCCACAATCTGTGCTTCACACCATTTTGGCCAATGGAAATGCCACAGTGGGGATTATCCAATCACTTACTGAGGGTGTGGGTCACAGGAAGGGGCGATAATATTGGTATTCATTACTCTGCGTAGTGAGGCTGGCTGACATGGAGAAACGCATTGTGATGACTTTGGGTGATGCCTTTGTGAAAGATCTGCACAAGTATGCCCAGGAAAGAAACTTTCATGGCAATTTCTGTTTTGAAGCAGTGAACGCATTGTGGTGCGCTGTCGATGACCTCTGTTTAGCCGATATGCATGCACTTTGGAGACAACTGGCAGTTCCGCTACTGTGCATCTTGTCGTCATGCACTGTGGTGGGTTGCAATTGGGTTACTTGTCTTGTTTGCATTTGCTCCGTTGTCTGAAGAGGCTGATGAATGCAGTGAAGAGGCTTTTTTCTCACTGCCCAGGTGGTTTTGTCTGCCATACCACCAACAACAGTATGGACCACTCATATTGGCTGTTGTACCCAGCTGGAAGTTGGAAGGTGTCTGATCAATAGAAGCATGTCTGATTTTATGTCCGCTCGTGACATGTTTTTTAGTAACAATGACATCAATAGTTCTGCAAATGCAGTTATTCCAATGAAATTGCATTTTGTTGTCGTCCATTGGCAATGCTGTTTTATTCGCTCACCTCCAAGATATACTCAAAAGGTTGCTGTCAGATTCTGAGGATGAACAGAAAACACACAACTGGATGAAACTGAAAATGTGCTCTTTGTGTGGAAGCAGATAATATTTTTTTTAAAAAACACAACGGCTCCATTCAGAGCCACCCCTATGAACAAAATCCCTTACCCTGGTTGACATTTCTTCCCCCATGCATGCACGCAGCATGAAAGCCTCATCTGGGGATTTTCAGGCCGGTGACCATGGAAATGGGACTGTGCAGGCTGAGTGATTGCACATCAACATTTCTGGGTGTGGTGTATAAACAGGGGACTGTTGGAGAGACGTGCTAGTGTTACATGGAGAGCGCACGTGCCACAATCTACGTTTCTCAGCATGCTGGCCAATGGAAATGCGACTTTGCAAATTGTCCAATGAGGTGATCAGAGTGTGCATCACAGGAAAGAGTGGCCATATTTTGTTTAATTACTCTGTGTAGTGAGACTGGCAGGGATAGTGAGATGCACAGATTTCATAGTAGGTGATCCCTTTGTGGTAGATCTGCTCCAGTATGCTGTGGAAAGAGGCTTTAATGGCAATTTCAATTTGTAGCAAGTGGACGCTTTGTGGTGCAGTGTCGCTGTTCGTACTTTGGACCATTTGCTTGCAGAATGTCGCCACTTTCGCTACTGTACACTTTGTGGTCCTGCACTATGGAGCACTGCTTTTGGGTTCCATAGCTTGTTCAAGTGTGTACCGTCAACTCAAAGAGATGATGAAAGCAGTGAAGTGCATTTTTCCCACTGCAAAGGCGCTTTTCTCATGTATACCACCAAGTCCAGTATACAACTATTCCAATGAAAGTTGTTGGCAGCCAGAGGTTAGAAGGCGTCTTATTAACATAAGCATGTGTAAGGTCTTGCGTGCTGCTGGGATGTACTCCTGTGAGAATGACAACATTGATTATCGATATGTGCACCTTCTCAATGGAAATGACATTTCATTGTCGCTCAGTGGCAATTACATTTTGTTTTCCAATCTACAGGCTGCACTGAAGACGTTATTGTAAGAATGTGAGGCGAAGTACAATAAACAAAAACACTTATAAAAATCCAAATATAAAATGTTTCTTTTGAGAGCCACCACTAAAAACGTCATCCCCTTCCCCTGGTTGACATTTATTCCCCAACTCGTGCGCACATTTCGAAAAGTCTGCAACATCGCGACAGTTTTAGGGTTGCACGTGTGACATACGCCCCTTTTGCACATGGCCGCCATACATTTGGGCCTGTGGATGACACAGGAATGGTCAATAAGTATTCTGGGTGTGGAGTGCAGTCACAGACTTTGGTACACAGTATATTTGTGGAGCAAAATGCAGAGGGTGTGATTATGGCTGTGTGTTGCACGGGCCACAGCGTACACTTTGTGGGGGAATTCTACATACATTACTTCACAGTGAATGGAAAACAGAGTCCAGTGGGAGCTGATTGTGGATTGTATCATGTGGATTTGTACGCATATGACGAACCTACAATGAAGTGATTGATTTTGGTTTGTCTGTGTGAGACTTTGGTGACGCGCGATTACGGCGATATTATTGTTTTTCATTGTGGAGGGAAAATTGTACAACATGTAACACGATTTTCAGTGCCGTTTGCGCTAAAGGAGGCACTTGGCCAGGGCATGCATCTGTTTCCGAACACCTGCATAATTATTTATCCTAGTACGCACACACCCATGTCGGCGCATTATTTTTCATTTGGTCCGGAAATGGAGAAAGCGTAGCCCATTGTGAAGAAGTGTATTTGTGCCTTTTTACAACTTGTGCCAATGTCGTACTTTACAAATGGGAATCTGACAGTTCACAGCATGAAGAGTTTTCCCCACAAATAGAATTCCTCTTGACATTACTGCATTTCCGTTTTCTGCACGGCCTACAGAAATTGCCTTGCTGCTCTTTTTGGGAGTATAAGAATAATGTTTGTGGTAGGTGTTGCGCACTTGCGCTCTTGAAAACACACTGCAACACGTAAAACCATCTCTTTCAACAGCCACCCATTTCTTCTGGTTTCGACTGCAGTGTGTTCCACAGTACCACAGTTCCTTCAATTTAGAACACAATCTGTGGAGGGTATACGATGCGCGGCGCCCTGCCTCCCTTCATTGGCACTTACATTGTTGCACTCTGAAAGGAAGTTTCTTTACTAACCCTTTCTCCTTTTCCAGTTCATTAGTATTTGTTTTGGTCTTGTAACACACGCCACCGAAGGACCAAAAGGCAAGGGCCGGTATGGAAGGGCCACCACCTACAGGGATATCATAGGGGACATGCACAGAGAGGGTAATGTTGGGTGGCCCTCACTTAAATAGCCGCCACTCATTCTCATGCTCCCGGACGGACTCTTCCCAAGCACTTTAATGTAGCATCGCTCTGTAGAGTACCGGGTTGCAGTACAAGCAGACTACAATGCCCTTTGGCAGCTAAGGATCATTAGCGCAGCATATGGTTTACAAGGGTCTTTTAACACTCCGGTGCCATACAGGGGTGCCCCTGTTGTCGGCTACGATCTATGTGGAGAATGCTGTACATGAAATTACCCTACTGCATTTTTGGCATAGTAGTACCCTGCCAATTGTTCCCTTATGCTTGCATTGCTGTTCTCATCACATGTGGTATGGACAGTTCATGGTATGCCATTAGCCATAGGAATAGCATGCACAGAGGATAATGAATTGTGTAATACAACAATGATTACAGCAAGGAGAAATGCAGCTTCAGTATGTGCAGGAGGAAGATATTTATTAAGCGCCACCCATGAAGATATAGTACTGTTCTAACCCCAGTGCTGTTATTTACTCTCCGAAGATTCTGTTGTTTGCTTACTTTTCTTAACATGCACTACTATGTTAGTGACAAAGCCTCACAAGCTTTGGCATTTCACAGACTCACTACACAATGTCTGCAGTTAAATGTTATCTCCAACTCTACGACCCGCATGGGAAGCCTTCACACTTTCCGGCATAGTGCTCAGTACAGAGACGGTAGGCCTCATTCTGACCCTGGCGCTCCCGTAATGAACGGGCCCGTTATTAACAGGCCCATTATTAGCTCCATCCCCATTCCCCATTCCCTATGCGGAGTGAAATGGGAATGGGGATGGGTTTTTTCAATGAGGAATTACCGGTTCCTCCAAGGTTGGAATGGCCTGGTAATTCCTCATTGAAGGAACCCGTACCTGGAACCCGGTATGGAGGCAGCCATGTTAAGGGCATGGCTGCCTCCATACTTGTAATGAGCCCCGGTGTGTCTGTTTTACGGGTCATGAAAAGACCAGCAGTATATTCATCAAACTAATGTGGCATTTATCACGCACACTGTCCACTCGAGGTTGCTGTTCCTTGTTTTCCAGTGGGCCTCATACAGGCAGGCGTGGTGCAGCGACAAATTGGTAGGTTTTCAGAGCAACCCACGTAGTTGTGACCAGTAGTTGAAATTCAGTAGCCTACCATATCAATCCGTAGGGCTGGCGACAGAGGAACTCTTACCAGCACTCAGAAGATGCCCTAAGCATGGACATAGTTCTAAAATGGATAGACGTGCGCTCCCACAAGTACTTAAAAAAACTTTACAACATGTGGCCATGTGTCTAGTACTGCAGTCCTACGGATAGCTGCATTGTGATTGCACATACGCCGGCCACGTGCAGTGTGCATAGGAAACCTCCACATTAATTACTTGCAGCTATCTCGGCTAGTAATGTACGGCACACATTCACTATGCTATGTTAACACACAAAAAAACTGCACTCTCAGTGTCACCAACACTTAACATGCATACCTTTCATTTGTAAGATACACCGACACTATTAGGCAAGGGAAGGGGTAGCGCAAATGGATAGGTACACAGGGCAATTTGGCCTTTCCAAATGTTCGTGAGGAGACCAACCAAGCTATCAGTGACAAAACGTTTTTAACGTGACGCTATGGTTTAATTGCGGTACCAAATACATGTTACCATACAGCGAACAGTATGCTAAAGCAACGTTCCGGTTACAATGTCATACTAAAAACATATGCAAACAAGTAACAAAAGTTATTGCTAAATGGACATTATGGTGAAAAACTTTGCTAAACGGACTGCATGGTTAAGTTGCACTACTAAAGACCTATAAAATTCAATTAAAAAAACATTGTTAAAGGGACATTATGGCTAGGTTGCGCTACTACAAACATTTCCCCTTTACTGAAACAACTAGACTAAACCAATGTTAAGGTTAAAGTGCCCTACTAAAAACCTATGAAATTAACTAACAAAAAACGTTGTTAAAGGGACGTTATGGTTAAGTTGCAATACTAAAAAAAACTATGAAATTCATTGGAAAAACATTCCTACAGGGACATTATGGTTACAGGGAAAACCAAAAAAACCCAGAAATTCACCAGTTCTGGTAAGGTACGCAACCATAATTCACGCTACCACTGTGCACTGCAAGGACTCACACCCATGAACTCAAAGATGACATCACTAATGTCATTGATGACATCACATGTGACATTAATTTTGATGAAAAGTCCATATAAAGGGTTGTGTTTATAATGTTTGTAACAAGATGTCAGGTGTGCTTGTGTAATGTTAAACATGCAATAACTACCTAACAATTCAATACTTACTACACACTTATGTTTTCTAATTCCAATTAATTTTATAGGTTTTTTAGTAGTGCAACTTAACCATAACATCCCTTTAACAACGTTTTTTGTTACTTAATTTCATAGGTTTTTAGTAGGGACTTTAACCTTAACGTTGGTTTAGTCTAGTTGTTTCAGTAAAGGGGAAATGTTTGTAGTAGCGCAACTTAGTCATAATGTTCCTTTACCAACGTTTTTTTTATTAACGATGCAGTCTGTTTAGCAAAGGTTTTCCTGTGATAATGATAGGTGTTTAGTATGGCACTGTGAGCAGAACCTTCCTGTTGCAGTTTCTTTAGTAAAGGAGATACGTTTTTAGTAGCACAACTTAACCATAACGTCCCTTTAACAACGTTTTTTGTTAGTGTGTATATATATATATATATATATATTTATATATATACATATATATTTATATATATATATATATATATATATATATATATATATATATATATATATATATATATATATATATATATATCCGCCCAAAAAGTGCTCTTCCTATGGAAACAGCAACTTATCCATAACTACATGGCCACTACAGTGGCCATGTAATAACAGATTGATTGTATCACATTGGTCTATATATACTAAAGTTTATTCCTTATCTCACCCTATTCACCTCCTGTACAGTTGAACTGATAGGGGGGTGTCACGTAGGACTCCTGCCTATGGCGGAGGATACACAAAGGTTGGTTTTAAAGCAGTCTCATTGATAGTTCCTTGCACGTTGAAGGTGTGTTGCTTCTAGGACTCCTGAGAAGGCTCACATTCATCTGACCAATCCAGGTTCGTGAAAGGCGCTCCTAGTATACCAAGATACTTTCCAGCCTTTAAATTCCATGCTAAGCGAACAGGACAGATAGACGTTGGACAAGCAGCCCTAGAGAACAGACTGGAATTCAGTATGGTGGATAGACCACATGAAGACCTGGTCCTGCCGGTAGGACCAAGTGCACCCTGGGGCAGCAGTTAATCTCAACTCTGCTCCAATTAGCAAATGTACGTGCAGCCACCCACCAAGAGCTCTATCATGTGAGAGCACTATAAAAACCATGTTTACCTTCAGCCAGGCACCATTGAGCCAGTGCATGTTAATATAATATAATATAATAGGTTATTTATAACGCTTTTAATACCCAGAGGTTTCTAAGCGCGGACCCGGGGATCGAGCCTATGCTGCTCCGTGTCGTCTTGATTCCAAGCCGAGCGCATTGCCCTTGGACTATCCAGTGGAGCGGGTTATTGCAGGTGGTTGGAGGGTGTTTAAGAGTAATAGTTGGAGCATTTAGAAAATTAAAGATATGGTGGGACAAGAGAGGAAGAATGTAGAGGAGGAGGTGGTAACAGCAGATCATGCGTTGGCAACAGCAGAGGTGGTGGTGGTAACACCAGAAGTGGAGGCGCTAGTAACAGCAGAGGTGGCAGCAGCAGAACAGAATGAGGGGAACCCCTAAACAGACTGAGCAAGACGTCACAAGGAGGCCTGCTGTTGGCCCAAGGAAGGCTACATATGGGGAGGAGGAAGTGATCCAAGGCAAGAAAGAACACAAACATCTTGTCAACGTGACCAAGGAGAGGGATCCCACAGCTCAGTTGAAGGATGGAACCTATTGAACGTTCAAACAAAATGTTAGGAATAGGATGTGACAAACCGGGCCTCATTACGAGTGTGGCGGTAAGAGGTTAACTGTGCTGGTAAGGATGCCGGTGCCGTTAACCCCTAACCGCCGCATTACGAGGTCTCTTAGCGAGTCCCGCTAAGGGACCAGGGAGCTAATAACGGGCCCGTTATTAACGGGCCCGTTATTAGCTCCCTCCCCATTCCCATTGAGCCCTATGGGGGCTCGAATGGGGATGGGCATTTTGAATGGGGACTTACCGCATCCTCCAAGGTTGGAATGACCTGGTAAGTCCCCATTCAAAGAACCCGGACCCAGACACGAGTTTGGAGGCCGTCATGGCGCTAATAGCACCATGGCTAGCTCCAAACTCGTAATGACCCCCTGGCTCCATCAACCTGACCGAGAATGTCCATATATCCCTTCAGCTAGTGAAGGAGATGACAATGTTTATACATGGAACATTGGTGGACGTATTCTGGCGAAAGATTTGACAACGCCTGGGAATCCAGCAACAGCCTCCCCAAAAAGACTTTTTAAGGGTGCAGCAACCCCTGGGAAACCTGACTCACCACTGTAATACACCCAGTGTGAGTGTATCACTTATCTGAAACTTCTATTTCCATTTGGATTGTGTGCAAATAAGTCCTGTGCATAAGCCTTGTGCACATCATCTTCCCCATCTTCATGGTGGATGCTGCAGGAGCAGCGTATCCACAGCTCCCTGACACGATCAGAGGTAAGCCCTGCTGGGCTTTATTATGCTTAACCAAAGAACAGATTTAAAAAAAGTAAAAATTGAGCGGCGCACGCTGCACACGTGCCTTTTGTGCTGGAGATCTTTTCATAACTTCACCTTGATGTGCACATGTTTTGTGTGAGTTATTGAAGGCGTACAACTGTATTAGAAGCAACTTGGCTATTGAAATTTTCATTACAAATCTCCACTCCAAAATGGCTGATGTGTAGAGAAGTGTAGTGATAAACAGTACCCGCACCTCCCTTGGATCCAGCCCTTTGTGCAAAGTAAATCACTCCTAATTACCTTCCCACACAAATAAAGTTTAAGACGCACGATGAACTCAGTCTGGAAAAAAGGCAATCACACAGAATATATGATGCTTGCATTTATTATCTACAGTGTCTGATGAGAACTAAGCAGCAATTTACAATAATGTGGAAATAGAAAAGTGCAAGCTATATAATGCCAATTATCAATCACAGATGAATATGCAATTATTTGGTCTCACGCTCCTAATGAAATGTAGATGAAGGTACGATCTGATCACACCCAGGACCCTCGCCGCTTCAGGTGCCCGGTACTCCTCGGAAGAGGTGGGGAGGACTGGCCAAGCCCCCACAGTCTTACACCAGAGCGGGGATGTGATGCTAGAAGTCTCGGGCCAGATAGTGCACAGCTGGTCGTCCAGGCACTGTTCTTCTTGATACGCGCGTCTTTCCAACAGCCCAGGATGAGTCCTCCCTTACCTGGTCCAAGTATAGTTCTCTTATTAGGAGCTGCACGTCAATCATCATGACGTGTCAGCTCTTCGAGAAGCTTCTAGGCTCACCCTTCCGGGCAGTAAACATGTTTTCGCTTGGAAAGTTACAAGACTGGAAACAGCCAGTCTTGGCTCCCAGGCTTTGGGCACTGTGTTTTGAGAAGATCTGACATTCTTGCCTTATCAGTGCACCTGACTCGCAGAGCGAAGACGAGCAAAGCTGTGCCTGGCTCCCAAGGGCTGCATAGAGCCTCTTGCAAATGCTAGATGTTTTATGTCTTCAGAAAAGGCCTTCGCAATTAACCCCTTGCAAGCATGCAGGCCCACCCAGTTCGAGAGGCCTGGTTGATGTCAGCATTTTCCTCCACGCTTCGAATAGGCTCTAATACACACAAGATAGCTCAGTGGGTTAGTGCAAATGCAGGTTACTGCAAGCGCCTAGCAGCTTATCACGACAAGGAGCCACCCACAGCCAGGCAGCTGCTCCTCTGTGATTGGGTAGTTCTTTCTTTGAAGGGCCAATCTGGGTCACTGGCAGGTGGAAGCCAGACCCTTCAACCAAGGTCCCATAAGTAAGGCCCGTGTCTGTGCCTGTCTGGCATTGAGGGCTTGGTGGGCCCCCTCCTCCGTTCACCCCTGCATTACATCATGGAACAGTCTCCAGGCATGAAGCCTGTTACCCCACGGAATTGGGCCTCTGCAACTCTATCCACCCCTGCAGAATACCTGTGAGTTATGGCTGGACATTTTCATTGCTTCTCCACTGACAACTGTTGAACTAAGGTGTGCCTTTGCCTCTGTGCCTTCTTTGCCTTACATAATCTCATGTATTCCTTCTTTCTTCACATTTGTGTGTCTACTGTGCAAACTCGAAGACTGCTGTTTTTTTAACATCCCTGCACCCCATTTTGCATTGCATTCTGTTTCTCTTGTGCAAACTTGAAGCCTGGTGGGTTTTTTAACATCGCTGTACCCCATTTGCATTGCATTTTGTTTCTCTTGTGCAAACTAGAAGTCTGGTGTATTGTTTAACATCTCTGCACCCATCTGCGGTACTAAAGTATTCCCAGTGCATCTGTGTTCTTGCTTGCTTTGGCTACTAGGCCGGAAGAAATAAGATTAAAAAGGGTATCCTGACAACTAACCATGGCCTACCTATCGCAGACACCTATGTCAGCGCAACTTCCAGACAGATCTTCACAGATAACCTCTTTTGTGTCCCCTCGCCAAATCTATGGACTTCTCATCTCATTTCATCTCTACTCTCTCTCCTCTCACATCTTCACCCATTAATGGTGGCACTAGATGGGAAGTACTCTTGGTGGGCTAAGCATCATCCAGGGGTATCATTAATGTCTATCACACTGGCACTATCTTGTTCAGGGTCCTCAACCCTACCTCCTCCTCTTTGATGGGCACCTGCCGTCCCTCATTAACTTCCTTCCCACACCTGCTACTCCTTCGTCCACTCTCTCTGCTCCCCCTACTGGTGTACCATGCCCCTGTAGCCCTCCTTGTAAAACCTTCAAAAGTGGTGACCTCTTGCATCTAGCCATGCTTAATGCTCATGCTGCCGTTAAGCACTTACCAACATCTGCCTCCTCCTTGAAGAACTTGACCTCGACATACTTGCTTTTACTGAGACGTGGTTAAATGTCAGTTAAGTCACTACCTTTGACTCCCTTCTCTCTGTTGGCTATAAGGTCATCTCCAAGCCTCTTCCTAACCGTGCTGGCGGTGGGGTTGCTCTGATCTTCTCTGAGTGGTTCCCTTCTTCCCCCATACCCACACAAACCTACTCTTCCTTGGAGAGCTTGGTTTGCAAGCTGGTCATCTCTCCTACCTCCTCTCTGACCATTGCCACTATCTACAGGCCACCTGGTGCTATCACCCTTTTCCTCTCTAAATGGGCTGATTTCTCCTCCTCTCTCCTCACAACTAATTCTAAACTCCTTCTCCTGGGTGACTTCAATATCCACTTTGACTCCTCAATCACGACATCCACTCTCTTCCGTGACCTCTGCACCTTGCCCTCCTTCTCCATTCTCCATAACAGTCCTACCCACTTGGCTGGACATACTCTTGATGCCTTCATCCACACTGATTTTTCACTCCCCCCCGACTGATCACCCCACTCTCCAGGTCTTACCATTCTCTCCTCTCCTCTCATGTAGGTCCTCTCGGCCATCTGATGCACCTCCCCCAGCCCTGCCAACCTCGGTCACGAACATCCGTCTGATGAAATGAGTGTTAGCTGCTGCCTTCACATCTCCCTTTGTTCCCCCCTCTCTCCCCACTACAGACTTGACCTCTGGCTTTGTTCTCAGCAACCTCCATGACATTCTTGCCCCAGTCATGAGGATCCACCTGAAACATGCCTCCAAGCGTAATACCTGGTACAACACCGAACTTGCAGCCCTGAAACACAAGTGCAGAGCTGAGTAACGGAAGTGGCAGACCTCAGGCTTACCCTCTGACAAACTAGCCTGTCGCCTGATCCAAAGGCAATACTGACTTTTCATCTGCTCCTAGAAAAGGGCCTCATCCAGGCCCGTGTCCCGGGTGCATTCAACAACACAGCTGAACTCTTTAAAATCTGCAAGGAACTAGCCAACCCTTCCGCAGTCTCCTCCTCAACTCTTCCCTCCCAGGCCCTCTGCAACTCACTGGCCGCACACTTCACTGCAAAAACTTAGGACATCCTGAGAACCCTTGAGTCCCTCGCCCCCTCCCCTTTTTCCCACCCCCCTGCTTCCTATTGCCTCCCATCTCCCCTCTACCTTTCTCTACTCCTTCCCTCTTATCACACCTGACGAGGTCACCAGAATTCGGCTCCATGAAGGTCTCCTACAAACAGGTCTCCCCTGTTCCTCCAGAACCATTAAGGACAATATTGGCTCTCTTGCCCCTGCACTTGTTCATTTCTGGAACCACTATTTTGCTAGTGGATCGTTCCCCTCCTCCCTCAAGCACTCCCTTGTGTGCCCCCTCCTGAAAAAGCCTTCTTCAGACCTGTCATGGCCAGCCAAAAACCACCCCAAATCTATCACCCCCTTCTTTGAGAAACTCTTGGAGAATCTGGTCTTCCCCCAACTGACCCAGCACTCTGAACTTTTTGGTTGCCTACACAACCATCTATTTGTATTCCGAGCATATAGAGGCATGGAAACTGCTCTTCTGAACACCCATGAGGAACTGCTGGCACCTCTTGACTCCAACTCTCCAGCTGTTCTCATTGTACCTGATCTCTCCTCTGCATTTGATATGGTCAATCACTCCATCCACATAAAACAGCTCCACAATACCCTAGGTATCTCCGAGTGGGCACTGGACTGGCTGACCTCCTTCCTCAATGACTGTCTGTACCAGGTCATTCTGGGTTCTCTCTCCTCCCCCACCTATATCTCCACCTGCGGCATCCCCCAGGGCTCCAAACTTTCTCCCTGGCTCTTTAACACCTATCTCGCTTTGCTTGCACACCTCATTTCCGCCTTCTCCCCCAACATCCAGTGTTATGCAGATGACACACAACTCTTCTTCAAACTTCCCTTTGACCCTCTACTTACTTCCTCCATCATTCCTGACTGCCTAACTTCCATCCAGTACTGGTGTACCTCCAATGATGTCTGCCTCAACAGCAGCCAGACTGAAATCCTTTAACACTTACCTCTGGTGGCCTGCAGGAGTGCCTGGTCTGGACTATGTCGAAGCGTTGCCCCCACTGGGTGAACTTGTTATAATGGATACCCAAACCACTCCTTCCCAACTGTCTCACTGAGAGCTATAGCCCAGTGACCAGTGTAGTTGGGAGTGGCCTGGTAGGATTCTGAATCCCTGGTAAGGTGTGCGAGAGGGTCTGGATGGAGACCTAAGGACAAGCAAGTGCATGAATTCAGTATGTGCTTCCCGGATTTCACCCCACCTCCCCCCTATGTATCCCTTAGATATGCTGGCTGGTGCACAGGTGGTTTGCTCACCGTGTTTAAAGGGTGATTAAGGCTGAAGGTGTCAGGTAAGCATCCAACTCCAGTTGCTTCACTGGAAGTAGTGGCCCAGGCTGGCGGTGGCTCACGAGATGCTGAGGGTGCTGAGGTACGTATTAGTTCAGCACTGCTTTGTGACCTTCTAAGGTTCTGGCAACTTGTTGCATGAAGCGTTGCTTGTTTTGTATTGTTCGTTCTTGTCTGGTGCAGCAGAGCGCATTAAAAAGTCTCTTTTTCCATTCCTCCTATAGGTGTGGAATATGCAAAATGCCGTTCCGGAATGGGCTGCTGCACGAAGAATGATGGAAGCGGCAGCTGAGCAGGTTTCCAGCTGTCTAATGGCTTGCACAGGTAAGCTCATTCTCAATGGGGAAGTCGGGTTGGCATTGTCTCAAACATCCGACTCTTACTGCAGTTTCTCTGTTTCAGGAGCCAGAGTTGCCGCGGGACCCGATCAGTGAAGATTCCAATTAAGTATCAGATACAGAGGCTGCTACAGAGCTCGGTCAACAAAGTCTTCAAGTAAGTATGGATGCAGGAATGGATTCAGAGCACAGATGAGTTTGGGCGTGCACTTGTAAGATTAAAGTCTCTGTGCACGTGGAATCAGGAGCGGTATAATTACACTGCTCTCGCTGGTAGCAGAAAAAACGCTAAGCAAAGGGTGTGGCCCGGCGTGGTTTTATAACTTCGGGCTGCAACCTGTAACACTAGACCACCACCTGTAACACTGGATCCCAAGCACTTGTGCCAGCTCGGGGCCATCTTGAGTTCCACAGCAGGTCTTGACTTGCGGCCATGTTGGTGCGTGTCGTGGTAACTTTCTACTAAGTGCCTGCGCCAGCCAGCCATCCTACATGCACAGTCCCTCCCCACACTACCATATGAGGGCGTGCCTTGTGTTCTCACTGGGTTTATGACAAATCTTTCATATTGGGACTCCTGCTCCCTCTTTCTTCCCCTCACTCTGGCCTTCATTGATGGGCTCCCCCTTCTCCCTCTTCAGAATCCAGAAACCTTGCTGTCATCTTCGACTCCTTTCTCTCCTTCCTCCCTCCCTCACATTCGGGACCTTGCCAAGAAGGCTCACTTTCAACTCTACCTCCTCAAAGGAGTTCTTCCTTAAACTCTATGTCTCTAGAGCTCTGGTTCTCTCTAGTCTAGACTACAGCAATAGCCTTTACCTTACTCTACCCCCTTCTTCTCTACGACCCATCTAGCTAATCCAGAATAGGGTTGCAAGACTTATCCTTGGCCTCAAGCTCAGGGACCGCATCTCTCCAGCCCTAACTTCTCACCACTGGCTCCCAGTTGCTGCAAGGATAAAATGAAAATCCCTCTGCTTCATCCATAAGGCTGTCTGGGGCCGGGGACCACGCTACCTACAACTGGCTCTCACTAAATACTCTCCTTCTAGATCTTTACGTTCCTCTGGCACTAACTCTCTGTGTGTTAAAAACTTCACTTAACAGCGAGATGGTGGCCAATCTCTTCCCTCAGCAGGCTCCCTCCTATGGAACAGCCTCCCCCTTCCTCTTTGTCTTGAGCCAGATCTCCTCAAATTCTGGAAGCTCCTCAAGACCTTCCTTTTCACCTCCTCCTTCCCTCCCTCCTGTGAGAAACCAGAGGGTGTTACACCCGCTAGTCCCCGGGGATCTCTCTCTCAGGTTGCTAGAGCACGGCCATTGCCTTTGGATCCAGACGCTGGGGGTGGACCAGTGTGGGAGGATCACCTGGGTGAGGAGTCTTCAGGGAGTGGGGGTGAGGCAAGTATTCCCCCCTTTTCTGTCCATCTAACCCATTCTATTTTTCAGGATTATCTGAGGTTCCAACCCCCCCTTTTTACACAAACACTTGGCCAAGGAAGAAGATGACGGAGAGTAACAAGACTAACTCTCATACATTGTACTGGACATGTCCTGTTAATCGGGTCAGGCAAAGTCAGGCACTTGACTTTAAGTGCATACACCTGATACCAATTAGATCTTCTCACATGGATAAAAGGCGGAATCTAGAGACACACTCTGAGCAAGGCAGAACACGAGTATGAGCCGAACTTCCAGGGTGAAGGCAAACCTGCTGGAGCAGAGCGACAGACCAAGGGACGAGAGCAGCGGGTCAAAACCCCAAGAGTTCTCTACTGGAGGTCGTTGCCTCCGACAGGCTGTGAAAGACACGTGGAGAAGGCCAGATCCCATTTCAGAAGGCTGCATTGTGTTTCAAGGACACCTGCGACTCTCCCGGGTGAACGGCAGAGTTGGGGATGCGAGGCCAAGCCTGTGGTACTACCATTGACTCGTGAATTGGAAAATGTAAAACCAATCTAGAAACACACACAGCCGATGAGTTGGTAAGCGAACTGAGAGACTGTGTGTGTGTTAAAGAAAGTTTAAAGTGGCAACATTATATCGCTTGTGAAGGCTGCACACGTGTAGATGAGAAAGGAAGAAAGACAGACCTGTGAATGAACTTTCAAGTAAGGACAGCTGTGAAAGCAGGGATATCTGAGTAACGGCAAAAGGAAGTAGCCCACTCAAAAGTCTCAGTGAAAGGTGCATTTTGTGTAACGATAAAGCGAATTAACTGCAAAAGCAAAATAAGCAAAATTAACTCCTAGAGAAGGGGAGAATGAATGTTTAACCTTCAGCTTTTAGTCGAAGTGGTCCTGTGGAGGTCTATAAAGAAAGCCACGCACATTCCAAAGTCTTCGACATCAGAAAGCGGTCTGAGCCCGACTGAGCAAGACACGAAGTGTAATATGCTTGGGGAAGGGAGCCCGCATGCAAGTCTTGTTGAACTTTGATCTGGAGAAGTCTGAGCCCGACAGAGGGGGATCTATATGAACTTTGTAGTGAGAGGTCTGAACCTGGCAGGGAGGAACTTATGTGAACTTTTTTTTGTGAAAGGTCTAAGCACGGCAGAGGGGACCCATGTGAACTGTGTTTTGAAGAGATCTGAGCCCGACAGAGAGGGGCCTACATGAACTTTTTGTTGAAACATTATTTGAAAGTCTGGAAAGAGAGACTTTAATGTGGAAGACCAGGTTGCCTCAATCCACGTTTTGGAACTGTTGCTTGTGTTGGAAACCCGAGCCAGAGTGTGTCATCCTACCTATAGGGACCGCCTTACGTCATGTGGTCTAACGCGGGGAGGGGAGCGGATTCAGCTCATTTATTATTTAGAACAATGATTTTTGCTTACAGTCATTTCTCCTTTTTACACTTTTGTACAAGGGATAGGGCATGCACTAGTTTTTGTTAGGATAGGCTATTTTGATTTGACGGACTCTACTAGGACTGTTTTGTTTATCGCTTGATAGTCGAGGCTACTCCCATCTTAGTTATAGGGGAAAGTAGGAGTTTTTCGAACCCCAGAAACTTCAATAAAGGTTTTACAAATTGTACCTATTGTGCCAGTGTCATAAATGTGATACCATGCCTCCGCTACACTCCTCTGCTAATCCCACAGTTGCTGAGATTGGTGACAAGGGCCCTTATGTGTCCTCCTGAGTACTGTCCTCCCACATCCAATCGCCTTCAGCCTCTGCCCACTCCCACCACTTTTACTGACAGGTGAGTTCCATCTTTGTGAACAAGAGCCGGGTCGGAGTAAACTATGTTCCTGTACTTGATGAAGTTCAGCCCCCTGATTTTTCAAAATGTTTAGAAAAAAGAGGGGGTGAGGCGCGCACTCTAGATCCCAGCGTTGTGTACCTTCTGCAGTTCAGTTGCTCTTCTCCTCCAAGCGCTTTCATTCCTCTTGCAATCTTCAGGGAGGCACTCTGTTCAGGTGTTGCTGATTAGTAAGATATTTTTCCTCAGGGAATTCTGGTAGCTGTAGTCAATGCTGGTAGCCAGGGATCAACTCCCCTCCAATAGCACAATATATATCCCACAGTGAGGGGAGAGGGGAAAACCAGCATTATGGCTCTCCTAAGTGGGCCATGGGTGACCCTGGGGCTGCGTCTCTGGAGCCCGGGACCCCGAATCAATATTTAGAAAAAAGAGGAGGTGAGGCGCACACTCTAGTTCCCAGCTTTGTGTACCTTCTGCAGTTCAGTTGCTCTTCTCCACCAAGTCTTTTCATGCCTCTTGCAATCTTTAGGGAGGCAATCTGTTCAGGTGTTGCTGATTAGTACCAATTTTGGCCTCAGGGAATTCTTGTAGCTGTAGTCAATGCTGGTAGCCAAGAACCAACTCCCCCCCCAATAGCACAATATAAATCCCACAGTGAGGGGAGTGGGGGGAAACCAGCATTCAAAATGCTTCTACTTTTCTGTTCAGTTTTATCCTGGCTATGTCAATGGCTCTGTTTGATGATGCCCCACTCCATACTTTTCTGGGTAGTATTTCTGACAGAAATATTTATTTGTCTCTCCAGTTTCCTGCTATCCCCAAAAGGGATGTGCATATGTCCTGTGTTAGTTGTTGCCTTCCTATCTCAACTAGATTGTTCCCCCTCAGATGTATTATTAGGTACTCGGGGCGATCCCTGAAAGCAACCAAGTCCACTAATCTCTCATGTATGTCATCCCATTTCATACCCCCGGTGCCCCACCAGCACGTGATTGTATTTTTAAATAGTAGTTTGTCTCTGGTTTCTTCGGTACACCTTCCTGTCCAACCTACAAAGGAATGACCCATAATCCATGCTGTTTTGTAGGGGGCTTCTTTTTCTGTTGAGGTACATTGGTTCAATTAGTACCAGTCTTATGTATCTTTTAAAACAACTTGATTTCCAGCCCCTTATTTTCTTGACCCCTTGTGGTCCTATGCCCCCACTCTGTTGATGTGGCTGCACCTATTCTGCACCTATTCTAAAAGAGTGAGTTCCATATTCTGTGCTATCCCAGCCTGCCTTGTTGATGGCTTTTTCAGCATGGCCTTTAACTGAAAGTGGCTGAGGGCCTTACCATGCCTGTGTATGATTGAATTGACCTCCTAGAAGGGGGCAATTGCAAGAAAATTATTTGTGACACATATTGGGCAGTCCACCCCTTCTTCTATGCAATACAGATTTAGCAGTCTCCTCTTACCTGTTTTTGGTTTCCTTATTTCTATAGCCATGCTGTTCTGCCCCATGTGCACATCTAACATGGCCAACCCATAATTTGACCTTGTATTGGACGCTATCAGCTTTCTGACCTTCAGGGCTCCAAATTATTCCAGTGCAAAAGCTGCCCTGAATAACTTGCCGTCTAGTGTCTCTTGTTGGCCCTCCTAGTTTGCCCCACCCTTTGAAAGTACCATCTATCAAACCACTGTGGGTTGGGTCTTTTCCCCCAGCTATCTTTACAAACTATACTATGGCTGATAGACACATCCTAGCCCATGCTTTCTTTTTATCTGGCTATATGCCTATGCAACTAATTTGTTGACCACTACCTCATTTGTATGTTGGGTGTTTGCCAGTTGTGTCATTTCTTTCACCATGGCCAGGCACTTACTGTATTGTTTGGCTGTCTTTTCTGCCAATTACTTGTTGGCCAGCTCCATCAAGACCCTTGTGGGGGCCTTTGTGCCTCTGACCGGGAGTGTGCCTTGATAGACACCTTGCTCCGAGGTGCGTTTGTTTTTGCCCACTCATTTCTTCTCCTGGCTTTGGCCATTCGGCATGTATCAATCAGCTGCTCTTGCATGTCACCTGTCAGGACTTCCCATACTTCTTTTGGCACATCCGTCATCCTCTGGTTTGCGTCTGGTCAGAGGCGCCAGAATGTATCCCACCGCAAACAAGATAAAGCATCAGCGACAATATTCTCTGTTCCAGCTCTGTTTTTCGCCCTTATCTGTATGTTGTTGTGCAGTAAAATTGCAGTCATTGCCCTTAACACTCTCAGAAACCCATCGGCATGAAGTTGTTCTTTAATTGATGGGGCTGACCACTGCCATCTTATCTGACTAGACTACCAGCTCTGTGCTGCTTCCATCTGTGACTCAGAGCTTTAGGGAAATCCTTAAGGGGACGATTTCCAGAAGTGTTATATTCTAGGTCAACCCCTGTGTGTGCCATGCCTTTGGCCAAAGATCTGCAGACCAGCCTTTCCCCAGAATTACTCCAAAACCTTTGCTGCCGGCAGCATCTGTATACGAAACTCTTTTCCTTTCTATATTCAATGACGTGCGCCATATGACCACCCCATTGAAATTCTTCAGAACATGCTCCCATGTGGTTAAGTCGTTTCTAACATCAATTCTTTTGCTCTAGGCTTCTACATTTCCCTCACCGTTCCTTTGTTTTTCTCTTTTTAAACCTTGATTAACTTCAGTAGGCTTTCTATTTTTTCCTTGGGTATTCTGCATTCCCCTAGTACTGTGTCTATCTCGATGCCTAAAAAGGATAGTGTGGTTTTTGGTCCTGTTGTCTTTTTATGGTCTAGTGGGATGCCCCATGCTTCTGTGCATGTTATTAACTTCTCCAGGGCCTATTTGCAGGTGTCTAACGCCTAGTGCCCTATGATAAAAAAGTCATCTAGGTACTGAACCATAGATGCCTCCGGCATGCGTCTTTGGAAGGCCCATTGCATGAACGAACTGCATTTCTCAAAGAATGCACGTTTGATGGCATACCCCATGAGCAGGCCCCTGTCCACGTATATTTTGTTTTCAAATTGAAAACACAGCCATGGTTGTGACTTGTGGTGTAGTGGCAGCAGCCTGAAAGAATCTTCAATGTCCACCTTGGCTAGGAGGGCGCCCTCCCTTGCTTTTTTGAGCAATCTAATTGCTTCTTGGAAGCTGGTGTAGGACACTGATATTTCAAGTTCTTATAAACCATAATTTACTGACTTGCCTAGGGGAAATGACAAATGATGAATGAGTCAACATTTTCCTTGCTCTTTTTTGGGAACCAGCTCCAAAGAAGAGCAGATTAATTCTTTGAAGGGAGGTGTGTCGCAGAGGGCAATTATCCTGCCTAAAGCCAATTCTTTCTTGATTTTCCCCCTCACTTCTTCTGGATTTTCTCTGGCTGATTGAAGGTTCTGTGGGATGTCCCTTGAGCTTCCCTTTGAATGGTTTTATGAAACCCTTTGTGAAACCTTATAGAAGGTATTTGCTGGTTTGTCTATCCGGATATGTGTCCGGCCAGCCCTTCATTGCCTGTATATTTATTGATGATTGGTTCATGCTTGTATTAAGGGTTCTCATGTTGAGGTTTTTGGGGAGATTTGAGCTGCGGGTATTTGACCTAGCCTAGCCCCTTCGGTCTGTCTCTTCCGAAAGGGCTGCCCTGCTTTATTTTAGTGCTGGTAATTCTCATTCCCTCTACTCGATGGGGGCTGTGGGAGCTTTTCCGTTTGCTGCCCAGTGTGTGGCATATGGAAGTAGTCTCACTTTAAATACCTCATGTATGTATAGGTTAGACTCGACTTCATCCCAACCTAGTTCTGGGTATTTTTCCATGCATAGCCTGAATTCCCTAACATAATTTAGCCATTATAGGCCATAAGTGCATAAGTTTGCTCTACTTGCTTTCTCTTTGTGTTTTTGCCATCCTCTTTCCTGTCCTCTGTTACAACATAATATCCTCTGTGTGTGAATTCTAGCAATGTAAATATATCAATGAATTCTTTCCTCCACATTTCACCTTTATATCTATGTGCCAAACCAAAGTTCTTTTGAACTTTCTTTGTGCCCCATGTTCTGCTGTGGGTCTACCACACTTCGCTATGTATGCCCCATTAATTGATGGGGTCATTGAAGTGCCTTGACTACTAATCATGTCACTGGTTGCGCTTATAAGAATGCTTGTTCCTATGACACTGTTAAGCACAGCCCCTATCAGAGTGTGTGTGTGTGTTACACTGAGTGCTGGTGCCACTGCTGGGGTGTCCTGCATGGTTGCTCGATCGGCTCTGCTGTTCATTGTTGCATTATTCCCCAATGTGTTCTGATTGGTCCGCCCACGCCCCAGATACTGTGTACCCTTGTCCATTACCGGTCTGGACTTGCACATTATTTCTAGTGCTGAGCGCACTCGTGGCAGGAGTGTCTACCTCCCCCATGCTATTAGGTGTTCCCTTTCTGTTCCTTTATCACTTGAGGTAGCTGCACTTGCTTCCTTATGACTGACTCCCTCCTTATTTGCTCCGAACGCGGACATCATTTTCTCAATTTGTTCCATTTTCTTCAGTATTTCAAAGCCTTTTTTTAAACATCTTCCCCATTCTTTTTGTATTAGCTTTGCTGTTCCTTTTTCCCATATGCTTCATCCCCCGGGTTTCCTGGATCGATCCTTTGTCTCTTACTGGTTCCTGCTCCCCTTCCTCTCTTATCTTTTTGTCTGCTGGCCTCGTGTCCTCCTGTTCTTCGAAGCTTTTTTCGTCATCTGAGTCCTCTGAAAGCATTTTCCTGACCTATGCCGAGCCATATTTCTTTTCGGCTCCTGCAGCCCATTCCAGTGATTTTGTAGTTAGTTTGTCCTCCTGCCTAACTGGTGAACTTGCCATACTGTCTTCTTTTTGCTTTTTTACCCCGATTTATAAACAGTTGATTTAACGTAGGGGTTTGTTTGTTTTTTGTGCTGCAAGCTTTCTGCTCTTCCCCCCAAATGTCTCTCTGTTTTTAGCTAATATCTTCGCTCTCTGCTTCAGTCTTTATTGCTGCGACTATTTTCGTTTCCTTAAAGGCCCTTGGAAAACTTCTGCAGCCTTCTCTCTCCTGGCTCTACTTTGCCTTCCCTCTAAGCTCTCCCTGCCGCTCGTGCTACTCATTCTAACGAGATGAGTCCAGGTATCTTCTCTCCTGCTTTGTGTTGGATCCCTTCGCTGTAAAACGTCTCAGGCACTATTCAGAAGCAGCAGCTCGCCCCTGATGCTTTTGCCCAATGCTCTCTCCTTGAATTATCACAGCTGAACACCAGTCCTTAAAGCACATTCCCGGGAAAGTGCATGTTCTCACATCAGGGAATGTACTCCCGCTTGTCCATTGTCACTGACTGTTCACTACTCTCTTGTCCATGTGTCCGTATTCAAGAAATTGTGTGATTATTATCAATTCCAACAAGACCCGATTGAGAAATAATATCACCAGCTAGATCAAGTATTGTCGTCTTGAGTTTTTCTCGGGTTGTTTTGCAGGGGTACTGAAGAGAATCGGAGGATATTGAAGACAATGTTAGATTGCTTACCACAATTCCAAAGTAATGCCAATGCTCGTTTAAAATGTAAATTGATTAGCTGAGTGAGGATCTCATTGAGAAGACAATGTGATCAATTCTGCGCTAATGTACTGTTGGGGAAGCGAGGTCCACACAGCGAATCTTGAGGTGCAACAATGGTCAGATCATTACAATTTCCAGCAGCATGTACCAGTCTAAATTAAAAGAACCAACAGCAAATCAGTGATGTTTAATATCTTTCAAGGGTGCAGGTGTTGGAGTTCTTTCATTCATCCTCCAAATGGATAGAGTCCTGGGAGGTAAATGATCTCACTTCATGGACCCTACTCCCCTTTGTCCTTTGTCGCTGTTTATTGCACTTGCTGCTTCTCTCTTGTCCACATGTTGATAATCATCCGGAGTCAATCCATCTCAGCTGGATCCTTGGTGGGTTATGTGCCTCCATTTAGTCATAATGCTGCATGAGTTGCCCAATCCACAAATGCGAATACCCGCCTCTGTTCTGCTAATAGTTGCCAATGGCCACCCTATGCCACTTATTGATCCCAGGACCCACCAAATACTACTTACTGATGCCAGAGCCCACCTCCCACGGCTAGTACCTGCTTCCTAGTACTGGCAGTGAAGGGGCCTCTCATCTCATATCATTCTTACTGGCTGTTAACAGTTTCAATTTCCACTCAAAAATCTCAGGAGGATAGCTCAGCGGCAACATGCTCGCCTTGGAAGCAAGACAACACAGAGCAACACAGGTTTAACTCCGGGGTCCGCGCTTAGAAACCTCTGGGTATTAAGCGTGTTATAAAGAACCTATCATATCATATCATAGCAAATCGTTTAGGTGAACATTATTATTAAATGAAACAATGCTTGTTCCCCCACAATTCTAAAGTCGTCCACTCTTGTGTGTGCAACCTGCACCCGCAAGTGAAGAAACATGCTGCATTCTGTGGGTGGCAGATTCTCAAAAGGTTAATATACCTGTGCCCGGGTACACTCTCTCCACCCTCAGGAAGTGCCCCATTCGTGTCTCTGCAGGAGTGGCAACAGATCTGAGAGAGCATTCCTGCATAATGAAGCAATGGGCTCTGTGGTGCAAATGTTCCTGCAGTACAGTCTGTCAAACTAGCTACTCACTGAAGTACTCAAGCAAAGCATGTCTTTGCATGATCATTTCTATACATATTTAAAAGACAATTTGCGAGGGGGGGCGACATTTCGACTGCCTAGGGGCCTCCATAAGGTTTAATCCAGCACTGACGCAAAGCGTAACGGTGGGGCGATATTGCGTAATGGTGCGTGTCCTCGGTCGTCCCCCAGCCTCCTGGTGGCTCCCTCGGCTGAACCAGGTGACCTTTGAATGTACTGATTCGCATCTGAGTTTCTCTTTTCTCAGGCCGGGTTCTGGCACTTGATTCATTCTTGCTTAATATTTCGTGTTCACACCTGACTGGTCACATTCAGGGATTCTTTTATTAAATTGCAAGTCCTGAAACTCTCGCTGTTCTGCCAACAGCAGTGACCCAGTTTTGCAGGCATCCTTTCATGGCATTTTAATGTCTTGTAAATGTTTACCCAGACCTTCAATAGCTCGCAGGGAACAGCTAAGACACATCTACTGCAGGTAAATAATGAAAGCAAGCAGTTAACGGAAGAAAATACTGGTTTATGTGCGCGTGACCTTGGGTTCATTCATTTCACGCAGAACCCACGCACCCAAGTGACTTCGGGCTAAATTGAAATGTTTCATGAATATATCGGTGTTATGTGCGAAGCCAGCGAATGTGATATCTTATATCACTCCCCTCCTATATTCTTCCTCTATTGAAGTTTATTCAAAGATCGATTTTTATTTTGGTAAAGGCATTTTGAGGGTGCCTGCACAGTATAACAGCACAAGGGGCCTCATTACGAGTTTGGAGGAGCCATGCTGCTATTAGCGCCATGGCTGCCTCCGAAATCGTGTCCGGGTTCCTTGAGTGAGGAATTACCGGGTCATTCCAACCTTGGAGGACACGGTAATTCCTCATTCAAAAAACCAATCCCCGTTGCCATTTGAGCCCCGTAGGGCTCAATGGGAATGGGGGTGGAGCTAATAACGGGCCCCTTAGTAACGGGCCCGTTATTAGCTCCTTAGTCCCCTCGCGGGACACGGAAAGGACGTCTGGTTTTACCAGACGTCCTTTCCGTGTCCCGTGAGGGAACCTCGTAATAGGGCGGAATGGGTTTACCGGCACAGCACCATTACCGGTGCCGGTAAACCCATTCCGCCCACCTCGTAATGAGGCTCAAGGTATTTGGTTTACCGTGAAGCAAACAGTTCAGAACTAAAGAAGCAACCAACCAGAGGAGAGCAATGTGGGCAGAGTGTGTAGATGATGTAATTGAAATAATACAGATACAACAGTGGAACGTGTCCAGCTGAATTGGATAATGTGGAACCTGGGCAAACAGGCCAGAAGGCCCCTTCTGTAATGCCCAAGGCACAGCCTCTGTTGCAGCAGGCAGGAGTCGAAACGTGGCCGTTGCGTCATACATGTGGCACTGCGACTCATGACGCACATGAAGCAAATAGGCTAAGTGGTTCTGCACACTCTCCAGAGACGCCCCTTGCGAGACAGAAAAAGGTGTCCTCGAGACACCTCACATATGTGGCAGGCTCTGAGTGGATCCCACTGCGGTGTAGACCAACCCTACATCCAACAGTAAATTGGGCATTCGCATTCTCAGGGAGCGGTAGGGTTCACAGTGGCCTCACTACTAGCCAAGGGGTGCACTTTACCACAGCCTTTGAAAGGGTTGTAGGGCCGCTGTGAGAGCAGGACATGTGTGGGATTGCACCCAGCTTCTATCTTCATCATGACTTTAGCTTAGCTCTTGGCCGCGTGGGGGAAGGGTCTCCCCAATTAGCAGACAGCATGTTCTCATTCCTTTCCAGAAAAAGGTATTCATTCGAAGCCAACATCAATACGTTATCATCAGGAGCGGACCCCGATACCCGACTCGCTTTGGAGCACGTGCTTTCATCGAGTTCTCCCCCAGCTTCAGAGGACTGTTTTATCAAAATTAAAAGCGCCAGTAGACCGATACTTGTACATTTCGTTTAAGATCATTTTTTAACGCTTGCACCAACTCGCACTATAGTGAATATTGAATAATGCATTTGCAGGCCCGCAAATACCCTCTTGAAAATGTCTTTACTCACCATCTTAGCGAACAAAAATGCCCTTTTTATCTGTTTAAATTGGTTGTCACATCTAAATGCACTTACTTTTTTAACATTGTCTTAGTCCTGGAGGGCATAAACGCGTACAGTCTCAGCATTCTTCTCTGACACCGATGGCCACTGCAGCTACAATGTGCACCAACAAACACTGCTCCTCGTCCAGGCCACTACAGCAACAGTGTGCCTCAACAAACACCGCTCCTCGTCCAGGCCACTCGAGCCACAGTATGCATCATCAAACACGGCTCCTCGTCCAGGCCAGTAGAGCCACAGTATGCATCAACAAGCACCACTCCTCGTCCACGTCACTGCAGCTACAGTATGCATTAACAAACACATCTCCTCATCCAGGCCACTACAGCCACAGTATGCATCAACAAACACTGCTCCTCGTCCAGGCCACTGAAGCTGCAGTATACACCAACAAACACTGCTCCTCGTCGAGGCCACTGCAGCCACAGTATGCATTAACAAACACTGCTCCTCATCCAGGCCAGTAGAGCCACAGTATGCATAAACAAGCAACGCTCCTCTCCAGGTCACTGCAGCTACAGTATGCATCAACAAACACTGCTCCTCGTCCAGGCCACTGGAGGCCACTACAGCCACAGTATGCATCAACAAATACTGCTCCTTGTCCAGGCCGCTGCAGCTACAGTATGCAACAACAAACACTGCACCTTGTCCAGGCCATTACAGCTACAGTATGCATCAACAAACACTGCTCATCGTCCAGGCCATAACAGCCACAGTATGCATCAACAAACACTGCTCCTCGTCCAGGCCACTATAGCCACAGTATGCATCATCAAACACTGCTCCTCGTCCTGTCCACTATAGCCACAGTGTGCATCATCAAACACCGCCCCTCGTCCAGTTTGAAAGGCAAGTGTTCTTTTATCTGATTTAGCATACAAACCGTATCATCACATGTCTGCAGCATAGTTTTTGTTGGTGACATTGAAAACAGTTTTCTGGTTGGTGCTACCTGGGTTAGGCATTTATTGAATTACAGGCCCTAACAGCAAGTTAATTGAATCCTGTATTTCACAAGGATAATATTATGCAGCTCACACATTCCTTTTTATTATTTTTCAAATGACAGAGTTCCTCACCCCATCATAGATATTGTCCCCCCACTTAGGGGTGAGGATAGGGTTCTTCGCAAGCCGAGTTTTACAGCTGCCTTACTCTAATCCCTTTTCTGTCGCTGTCTAACACATCAGTTGCAGTTTGAAATTAGTTACACTACATTTTCCACATGATGGCCTACCACCATACAGAGGCCCTCGTGTAACCAAAGCCCGTTACAGCTCCTACTGTATTACATACCCTAATACGCCTCACGTTTCCCATAAATCTTAACAATGGTGTTACTTAGAAAACTGTTGGCAGTGAAGCACCTTTGCATGCCAACTATGTGATACTGACCATTTTTTAATGTCACTTTACATCCCTGGCATCATGAAACTGTATGCCCTTAATTCTTTTCCTGAAAGCTGGATAGTTAGTTGCTGCCAGAAGTGTCCAAGGAAGCGGTTTCATAACAATGAACCTTGAAGATGGAAGCCTGTTTTGCCAGTCTTGCTTTTGAGTTGCACATGTTGGAATGTGTAAGGGTGAGGACTCTTTGGCAGGGCCCTGGTTCTTTTTTCTTTATCCTTAACTGGCTAACTCGTTTTTCCCATGGTGAGGCCTAATGTGAGACATCACCAAGGCCCAAATCTGTAAATATATGCTCAAAGGGACTCTTTGCCCTTTTAGGGATTTTATTTATTTATTTATTTATTTATTTATTTATTTAATTAATTCAAGAACGGAGATTCATTTCGAAACAGAAATAGTGTACACAATTGGAATTGGCAATAAGAGTGAGCAGAGGCAGCCCTAGGGCAGATGCCTTTACATAAGCGCATTATTGTATTGAATGATGAACACCAGTTTGTAAAGGAGAAAGAAAAGGGAACATAAATCATGGGAAACGCTTGGAGAACATTACAACATACTTAACATCTAACATTGCGAACCTGAGACAGTATTTGGATATTTATAAATTACACAGATTAGGCTGAGGGGCAAATTTAGGGAAAAGGGGATTGGCTGGTTAGCCTGGGTAGGAGGGTGGGGTGGGTGAGGGCTCCCTACATTGCCAGCAGGTATACTATGAGCCTCCTTTTGGAGAGATCCACTGTAGGGGTGTTTTTGATTGCCCAGAGGGAAGTAATCTAGTAGAGTAGGGCAAGTAGGGAAAAAGGAGTAAAAATGGAACGAGGGACTGGCGATATACAAAATGTGCCATAGTATTGTCACGTGGTTCTGGCATTGCATTACCATGTGCTAGGTACATGTCTAGATGATGGCAGACATACCTGATTTAAAGGGGGAAAGCAGTCGGTAATCTGGGAAAGGATCTAAAGGGCATCCCGCTGAAATCCAGTGCAACGTCCTTGCACTAGTCCCTTCCTTGTCACCCTGGGCACATCTGTTTGTTGAAGGATAGACCTTTAGAGCCACAGGCAAAATGGCGGGCATAATGTGAGACTTATATGGTTATTTACTGGCTACAGCCCTGGGCTAGGGCAGCGCAGGCACAGGCCACATCAGTTTGGAATGTATGGATGTCTAGGGCTCAGGATGAAAATCCACATCCCAGCCCAAAACCTTGGTAATTCGGTCCAAAGCTTTGTCTACATTAGACCCTTAATATTTGAAAAGGGTAAACCCCCAAGTGATTGGGAGGCTGTCAAATGCTAAACAGAGGCACAGCTGCTATTTGATGTTGAGATACTCTTTAGAGAGAGTTGTTTCCATTACACAGTTAATCGCTGAAGGCTTCAGAGACCTGCTGATTGTGCAGAAGTTCTGTTGTCATGATGTTCTATCCTATACCCTTACAAAGTGACTTACCAAGTAGACAGTAACAGTAAGCAGAGGCAGGCCTAGGGTAAGGTGCCTTTTCATTGTATTGGATGATGTACACTGCGTGTGGAAGGAGTAAGAATAGGAATATAAACTAGAAACAGGGACGGGAGGCCATCATAATATTTTCGACATTGAGACCCTGGGGCAATTATTTGAATATTAACAAATTACATAGAGGAGTCTAAGGGTAGAATGCCAGAGAGTTGGGTTGGGCAGTCAGGTTGTATAGGGGGTGGAGAGGGTTTGAAGGTCCCCTACATTGCAATCAGGTGGAGCTTGAGACTCATTTTGAAGAGATCCATCGATCCAATGAATTTGATGGCCGGGCAGAGAGCATTCCTGTGGACTGGTGTGAGTAGGTAAAAGGTAAAAGGAATGAAAGCAGTAGCAGGCACAGGGGATCGGAGAAGACTGATAGGTTCATGAGGGAGAGTACAGTGAGATACATTTAATAGATCAGTTGGGGACAAGAGCATGGATGGATTTATAGAGGAGAAGCAAGAATTTAAATGCTTTAAATAGAGAGCAATGTTGCATGGGAAGACATCCAGTGTAGTGATGATACATAAAGGAGGGGAATGATCTGGGTAGATTTAAAAGGGTTTGCATAGGAAAGTTGAGGACTTTTTTGAGGGAGCAAAAGCTTAGAGGGAAAAACCAAGAAGTAAACTTGTGAAGCACTTCAGTTTGCTGAGCCCAAGCGTAGTAATGAGGGTGTTAGTTGAGTGATGCGTGAGGTGTGGACCTATTTTTCTAATATTTAGGTGGTTGAGTTTGGCTGCAGTGCCAGTGGATGCAATGAACTGATAGGGTTTCGTGTCACTGTCAAAGAAAGCCCCAATGCAGTGAGGTTGGGGGTTGGGGGGGATTGCAGTTAGAATTGGAGGCAGGGAGAAAGAGTTTAGCATGAGGCAGCCTAGGGCCATTCAGGGTGATTGGTGGTTAAGCATTTGTTTGTGCGTCTGGAGATTGCAGGGGTTAAAGCGAGGAAGAAGAAAAATAACTGAGTATGGTTAGCGAAGAGGTCATAGTTAAATCAAAAGGAAGGAATGCGTTTGCCAGGGGAGTAGATATATAGGTTGAAGAGAATTGGGCTCTGGGTTGACCTCTGAGGGACACTTATAGGATTGGGGTGCTTTGGAGCAGGTGTTTGAAAACATGAGATGGTGAAGGTGTGGTAATAAATAGGAGGACACACAAGGAGAGAAAACGTTTCTAGGGGCAAAGGATCATTTACAGTGTTGATGGCAGATGAAAGATCTAAAAGAAATGAAGAAAAGGTGAGAGGGTTGGGCGGTGGTTAGAGAATTGGTGATATGGACCTGTGCTGTCTTGGTGGAGTGTTTGGCCTGAAATGCAGTTTGGAGGAAGTCATCAAGTGAATTTACATTGAGATAGTTGATTGCATGGTTGAAGACAACGATCTCAAGGATTTTAAAGTGGTTGGGAAATAGAGATGCAAGTCTGTAGAATGAAGGGTTGTTGGGGTCATCAGTAAATAGAGTTGCAAGTCTGTTGAATGAAGTGTTGTTGGGGTCAGCAGTTGGTTTCCTTGGGAGAAGTTTGGTTTTGTCTGTTTTGTAACAAACTGAGAAGTTACCAGCACAGAGAGTTGCCTAGCAATCTGCTCCACTATGGCTACAAAGCCAATAGTGAGCGACCGGAGGCGGAAACTGGCCTCCTTCTATTAAGACCTCAAGAATAAGGCCATCACCTGTCTGTGCTCACTTCTCATCGGACCACTGCCAGGGCAGGAGCCCCCCCCACCCTCCCAGGGCTGCAGGATCAGTACCTCCCACAGATCAGCGCGACCGCCGAGCAGCTTCCCTGCTGCAGGGTCAGCACGACGTGTGATCCCCTTCGTAGCGTTACCTCAGAGGTGCGCTGCAAGTCTGTGCCTAGTTGTGGTTCTACTGGGCTAGATTCTGCCCCCACAACCCCCCATTGAAATCCTGACTAATCTGCCCTTCCATTCGTCACGAGGAGCTTCATTGAACTTACCCGCACCGTAAGATGGCCGCCGCCTACCAGGATCATGTTTTGTTGATGTTGGTTGCCTAGCAATCTGCTCCACTACGGCTACAAAGCCAATAGTGAGCGACTGTAGGTGGAAGCCGGCCTCCTTCTACTAAGGCCTCAAGAATAAGGCCATCACCTGTCCGTGCCTGTCGTTTCCTGAGGCGCCGAGGGGCCTGTCATGCTGCCTGTACGCTCTCTGACTATGATAGCAAACGGTAAGACTCTTAATTGACTGCCTGAATGCCTGAGCCCAGTGGCATGCCTTTGCCTCTTAACAGTCTGCCACATTAGCTAGTGCTGCTCAGCACAAGCAACTCATTTGCCAGACTGTCTAGCTACCTACAGCTGTTAGCTAACGTGGCCTCCGCTATCAAGGCTGACTTAGAGTGCACTGTCTTTAAAATTAGCACACCACCAGTCACAACCTCCTTGGAACTGCGAATCTCGTGACTACACAATAAATTGCTGGTTACATGAGCGAACGATCCGCCGCATTATACATCCTATTAACATTATATTGTACTCCTAGGCCACCTGTAAAACTTTACTACGACAGAACACTGATTCTATTCCTTTCTGCACAGGTGACCATTTGCATCAGACCTGCTTATTAGATGTACTGCATTTGCTTGACCTGATTTGCATATTCTACTGTCCCCACTGCTTTAGATAGCACTAACGTTGCCTGCTGGACTAGCCTACCTTGCAATTACCCACTGCCAGCCTTATTCTCCTCTCACTAGCCTAATTTTGATACATCCATTGTCTTTGAACTAGCCTACTGTTTGACTCAGTACTCTGCTTCACCATACTGTGATGAACTAGCTACCATTGAACTAGCCTACTCTGCTTCACCATACTGTGATGAACTAGCCACTGTTGAACTAGCCTATTCTGCTTCTCTAAACTGTTTTGAACTAGCTACTATTGAACTAGCCTATTCTTCTTATCCATACTGTTTTGAACTAGCTACTGTTGTACTAGCCTATTATGCTTCTATATACTGTGATGAACTAGCCTATTGATTAAACCAGCCTATCCTGCTACCCTTACTCTAATTAAACTAGACTAATTCTACTTGCCCTATTGCACTGAAATCAAGTTTAAATTTGATATGCCCACAAGTCTGCACCAGACTATCACGTCATCCTCATTGCATTGTATTGATCCTATCCACATTGCCAATGTACTGTCCTGGATATCCACCCATAATACAACAGATAAACTAGCATATTGTATTTATCTATCCTGGAATGATCCTGCAATACACTACTGTATACACTCACATTAGTTAGGTGACATGAATAGCTTACTGTGTATCTTTCCATTCATACTTACCACCATTTGGCCTCATGTTAGACCACCATACCATTCCAACATGGAGCACCTTTGGGACCTAAGCCCCTCCATTGCCACTCAAATTACAATGTGTATGATCCCGCCAACACTATTTCTACCAGCACTCACTCCCACTAATTGGGACTCCAGAATCAAGCCCACCTCATTTCTACCTACGTTATACCCACTCACCACTCATAACGTGAATCATGGTACTCCCATTTTGCATGGCTTACCCAGCACTCTTACAGATGTCAAGAAGCCACATCCACGAACAGATACACAAAAAATAACCCCGACATAATCAAGCGTAATAATAGACTAGGTAGTAGATTACCCTCTAACTTGTACTCACCAGCCAAACACAACCATAAATCCTCCTGCACACCACGTACGGAACCCACTAATGACAAGCCTATAAGCAATAAAACCCTCACCACCAAAACAAACCGCCCAGTTGCTATTAGCTCCAGTTTGACCCAGAAAGGCATACAGAAGCAGCCTATAAAAGGGGCACTCCTCAATGCCAGGTCCCTTGTTGCCCATGCAACCGAGATCGGTGACATCATACTGAACAACAATTTTGACTTCCTTGCGGTGACAGAAACTTGGCTGCACGACGCCGCAGGACCGTCTCTAACCCTTGCTGTCTCTGACAACTATTCTATCATTAGAACTGACAGCCCTAATGCTCGAGGAGGAGGAACAGCTATCATCTTCAAATCCACCCTCAACATGAGACTAGCCACTTCTACCTCTCTGGCATCTTGCGAACTACTTTCAGCTAAATTCCAAACCTCGCCTAAAAATACCATCTCTATCCACCTTATCTACAGGCCCCCAGGTCCACCTTGGGTCTTTTGAAGAAGGCATAACTTCACTAGCACCTTACTCTACCAAACCCATGGCACAAAGCATTATCCTAGGAGACTTCAACCTTGACTACAATGACACCAATGACCCACATGCCTTTTCTCTAGCTGATGCACTAGTTGAACAAGGTTTCACACAAATAAGTACCAAACCTACCCATGAGAAAGGTAGGACACTTGACTGGGTAGCAGATCATAATTGCAACATTACCCTATCAGACTCCACACCACATGTGTGGTCCGACCATCACCTCATCTCCATAGAACTTTATGTTAACAACTTAGAGATGAAAAAGCCCACTATTTCACCACCCTGTCTCACCAGGAACAAACGTAATATCACAGCAGAGACTTCAATACCTTTGACAATCCCTGCACTTAATGCATCACTGGTAATGAATGACACTAACCTAGTAGTTGACATTTACAATGATTCTGTGACTAAAGCCATAGACACTATTGCCCCACTAAAACTACGCAAAGGCAAACCTGGAGCACATTTGAACTCTTGGTTCACTCCTGAACTTAAAGTACTATGTACAGAAAAGAAAAAATTAGAAACTCTTTGGAAATCCTCCCCCTCCCTTGAAAACAAAACCAACCTAAGCATTATCACTCCCACCTACAAAAATGAGAAAATCTGCACTAAAAAAGAAACCTTTAATAACAGAATGAGCCAAGCAGCATCAAGTACCAAAGAAATATTTAACATCCTAAAAGAGCTAGAAAACCCTAACCCAATGGCAGACACTTGCACCAAGGATAAATCATGGTGCACCAGCATACAAAATGCCCTCTCCAGCAAAATGATCGGACTCCAAACAAAAATAGACAATAAAAGAACCCAACTCACCACTGGCAACCCTACCACACCTATGTCATCTTCCACTGCATGCCTCAATTCAGAATTCAAATTCAGGAAGGTCGCCATTCCGGAAGTCCAAAAAATGATAGCATCTCTAAAACCTTCTAACTGTAAAAGTGACAGCTGACCCGCTTAGATTATAAAAGATGCAGCTAGAGATCTAGCCCCTTTTATCACTAAACGTATAAAGTCCTCGTTCGCCAGCAACACTGTCCCAACTAACCTGAAACAATCCTGGGTTGTCCCTCTATTGAAAAAACAAACATTAGATCCCGCTATACCTACCAATTATAGACCGATCACGACAGTCCCTTTCTTACTGAAAATCTTGGATAGAGTTGCATACTTGCAAATTCAAGACTATCTAGAATCTAACCAACTACTCGGAACACGTCAGTCTGGCTTCAGACCTCAGCATGGAACGGAAACTGCCCTTGTTGACCTCAAAAGCCAGATCAACAAACTAAAATACAAAGGCAAAGTTGCTATCCTGCTCCTCCTTGACTTATCAGCTGCCCTTGATCTGGTAGACCATAATATACTATGCAATCACCTATCATTGGCAGCTCACTTTTCTGTCTCTCTGCAGTCACCCGGATACAATCTTTCCTTGTGAATAGAACAATGATTGTCTTTTCACCCACTGCAACAGCTGACCCAATCTCTGTCACTTGCGGAGTCCCCCAAGGATCCTGCGTATCACCCACTTTGTACAACATATTTACAAAGCCACAAATTGGACCGTCTGGGTGTCACCTACACAAATTATGCAGACGACACCCAGATACTCCTAGCTCTATCAGGAACATACGCTACTGACGTTGGCCGGATTAATGAAGTCTACAACATCATTCAGGCCTGGATGGCCACACATGGCCTTTGCCTGAATGATGAGGCCCGATTTTCAACTGGGTGGTAATTGCCGAAAATGTCGTAGAAAGGGCTAATGACATTTTTGGTAATTACACCCTATTCTAAAGGTGGCGCAATATTCCGAAATCGGAATGATTGCGTCACTTTAGGAATATGGGTGCCGGTTGCTAGGAAGGGCTGGAAACCGACCTAGCAACCAGCACTCTCGTTAATCATGCCTTTGCATGATTTTTCTTGTGGCACTCCTCTAATATCGCAAGCACTCAAAATTGGCGCTGAACTACAGCACACGATTGGTGCCGTATGGAGGAGTGCCACAAGAAGCAGTTCTTTTTGTGTGTGAGGTGGGTGAGATTTTGGCTACCATACTTGGCAACATGTGTGCCCGAAAAGATGTATACTTTTGTTGCCACCACTGGAGCAATCTTGCACATGTTTAAATGTATAAAATATAATAATTTTATACATTTATATACATTTATGCCTGAGCTCCAGACAGCACATGCTTTTCTTTTGATTGTCAGCAGCAGTTTTGTTAAACAACGATTTTTCCGTTATTTAGCGAAACTGCTGCCGAGATCTTCATCCACCTGTTGCCAAAGGAAACAGGCGGATATTAACGAAAGCACTGTTGTGCTTTCCAATGACGCCCAGGCTCACTTCAGAATAGCAGTGGTGCCTGGGCATCACGAAATGGCGCAGTGGGTCGTGCTATTTAGCACGTTCACTGCGCCATGTTCAGAATCGGGCCCTGAGTTACTCTTAGTTTGCTCTACCAACAACCTCCTAAAATTGAGCCCTAACTACAACAACTTTACTATTGATGGGAACAATATACCTATCGCCAAACATGTAAAAACTTTAGGTTTTTATCTTGATGCCTACTGTAACCTAACTAAACAGGTAAACATGACCGCCTCCACCACCGCTTATACCGGCAAGCTGATCAGGGCATGTAAACCATTACTGTCACCCAACCGCTGCCTTACACTGGCCAGAGCTCTCATACAATAATAATTGGACTATTGTTATTGCCCATAACTAGGCACTAACAAATCTATAACTAACAAATTGCAGATCCTGCAAAATAATGCGCTTAGAGCAGCATTAGTCATCCCTAGTAGAGAGCATATTTCAGTCACAAGAAAGCACCACAATTGGTTTTCCATAAAAGAGAAAATCGACCTAAAAACCATCTGCCTCACTCACAAAGCACTCAACCACCAAGCCCTGGCATATCTCACTGACAAATTCACCTGGAAACCATCACCTAGAATCACAAGATCATCCAATACATCAAAATGGCTGCAAAACCCTTGTGCGCACGAAAACCTCTGAAAATCGTGCTTTGCAAAGCACAAAAGATGGCGGCCCAATCTGCCATGAATGTTGTCAGTGTTGGAACAAAGATCTCACTCCTGGAATATGTCACTGGGCTCCACAACAAGTAAATATGGAGTACAGAAGGAAAAAGTAGTGTTGCTAAATGAAACCCCAAAATCTTGCTTTAAATCCTTTTTCTTTGTTGCTGAAACTACAGAATGCTGGTACAGAACACCCTCAAACATCCAAAATTCTTGTTGGGTGCTACAATTCACTTAGTCTAAGAAATCATTGTGAACTTGCAAGGTCCTGAAAAGCTGAAAGCATAAAGGGATTTCCACAGCAAAAGTGTCCTGTCTGTGGATCTGTCAAAACTCTCTGGGTGCGTACCCTGGGCCACCTGAATGACAGCTGCCAGGAGCCTGACTGATTAAACTTTAAACATCTATAAACTGAAATCAAATGTTTGCAATCTAAGAGGCCTGTTACTGAGAGTAACCTATGTTGTAATTGTTTTGATCCCATGGTTTAAAATCTTGAATAAGTATTCTAGCTGCTATTTTGAAATCACAAGTTTGTTTTAAGCTAAGGAAAAATGCAACATAATTAACAATTAAATCAAGCCTGGTTAAAAGCTACCAAACTCGAATATCAGGTTTCTCCACAGAAGGATGGCCTTTCCTTCCAGCAGGAAATCACACCAATGCGATAATTATAGGGTTTGGAAAGAACCTGGTCTACAGAGGAAAAAAGGAACAATGAACAGCTGCTACTTAGGAAATGTGAGGTGTCAGGACAGTCGTAAATGGCCTCTGCCAAGAGCAAACATGCGGAATGGCTCCAGGACTTCCAGGGAGAGACCAAGGGGTGGAGCTAAAACAACCATTTGTTGCTTAACAAGGACAAAGAAGAAATATTAAAAAGATGGATAACTAAATGTTTAAAATTGTGAAAAATATGAAAATAACAGATTTGTGCATCTAAATTTTGGCTGCACGTTTAAACAGGTGGCAAAATTGTGTGACATGTTCTGGAAAGAAGTGGCAGAAAATGTGATTTTAAACAAAATATATTTCTGCTAGAAGTATGAAACTTTACACACTTATGCCCATGTTAAACGCACACACGTGTAGAAATTTGCTTATAAATTGGACATTGTGTTCCTGATGAAAAGGGCAAAATTCTGTGAAAAGCCAAGACAAGATCCCACAGCTACGGGGTTTTGAGGGATAGCTGCTATATAAAATATGTAATCTATGTATGTGATTCTTATAGAGGTTGCACATGTGTAAATATGTATGGTGCCAAAAGTAGATTTTGTGTTCAAGGGGCTAAGGGTGGATTATCTGCCTTATAAAATCACACCATAAAGGTGACACACTGTTTCTCACCTCCTATCAAGGCAGAGAGGAGACTCTGACCCAAAACCTGTCAAAGGGGCGAGCTTAGGATAAACCAGCCCACACACCCCTTTATCATAGCATAAATCGAGACAGCTCACCACTCAAAAAAGACAGACAGATTCACTCACTATCCGGATACTGGTGGACCACCCTGCTGCTGAACTCTACATCCTCCTTGCTCCAGACTCCAGACACTTGGCAAAGCAGAAACCCATTGCATAGCTTAACCATTTCCAGCTAGGCCTCAAATTCCAGAACCAGAACCCCACAAACCTAAGGGGAAGTATCAAAATACAGCCGCGCTGCACTGTACTGCTTGCCTGCTGAAAATAATTATCATCAGAACCAAGAAGGGCAGATCCAGTCCACTCCTGTGCCGTGCTGTGACCAGAGTGTATTGCAGATCCAGTCCAGTCCTGTACTGTGCCGTGACCAGAGCGCCTTGCTGATTGCAGATCCAATCCGATGTGCCCAGCTGTCTTTAGTAGAACCAGATCCAATTCCCTGACCAGAATCTTGACAGAGCAGAATCCTGACAGAGCCATTTTAAAACATATCTAGTGAGTATCTATAGATAGAACTGTGTCACTTACATATGTACCTTGCTTAGTTAATCCCTATCTTAAACCCATCCTATTCAGAACCTGTATTGTTAGGAGTATTTTTGAATTGTCTGAACTCTCTATCCCTCCTATCTTCCTCCTGTACTAGTATTGCTAAAACTATCTTTGCGCTGATCTTCTCTTACCTGAAGAAGGCGAGTCCTTGGCAGGCAGTCATTCTGATGAAGTAGCTGTGTTCCTGTGGGGTATTCATTTTGTTCATAGTCATTCTCTAGTGTAAGAAACCCATTTGTCCTTTTAAAAGTGCATTCCTGTTTTCCATTCTTGCGCCTATCTCGAAAAAATTACCTCCACTAAAACGTCCATAACTTCCTCAGTGTTTGTGCTATAAACAATATTCCAACTTCTGCTTGTAGCTAACATCCCCAGCTTTAGATTGCAGCTAAAACCGCATCCCAAATCCTTACGGTTCTCCTTTCATCACAGGTATTGCGCAGTGAAAAGTTTGCAGCAAATTTTATTTTTGGGAAACTCTGACATGTGTAAAACAGCTTTTGATTGCTTACAACTCGAATTTTAAGATTTCAAATCGCTTCTTGGTATTAAATCATTGCTTGTGTTTGTGTGCACCTATGCAAAGTGGCTCCTATAAGAATTCTTAACAATTTCAGCAATTTAGATCATATTTAGTGATTTTTGCCCAATCCATTCTCAAGATAACTTTAAAAGCCATTGTCAGACTTCTGCTTAACTTCCCAAACCTCCTCACCTGATTCTTCGGATGATTTGTCCTTGGTAACTGAAACAGACATCTTGCGGGACTTCCTCTTGTCTGGTGACGGCTTCTCCTTGGGCTTTCGGTCCCTCCAAACGTGTAAATAGGGTCTGGCTCCCCCGGAGGCCACCTTGGCAGGGATGCGAACCTGCCCTTGGGGGACCCTGGGGAACCAACCCCAAATTCAGGGAAAAAGCCAAGAGGCTGAAAAAACCCTAATGACCAACTTAATGGAATGGAAGTATGTGTTTAAGATGATGCAGAGATTAGTGGCGAATTTGTGGTCTGGAATGGTGGCAGCCAGTCTAGGGAATGACAGGATAAACAGGGACTTGGGTCTGCATATCTTCAGTGGCAAAGTAGACCCTGAAGTAGTTGACAAATAAGAGGGATTCGGAAGGCAGTGAAAATGAAGGAGAAGAAAGAAAATAACAGAGTAAAGCAAGATGCAGACTCCTCCGGGGAAGAGCACAGGTGATCAAGAGAGGAAGAAGGACCAAAGAGGAATACAGAGGTAAGAGAGAGTGCTAAAGAAGCTAAGACGGTAATAAACTGGAAATAAATAGAAAACGGGTAGCGTCTGAACAAAGAAAGTTGTTACAGACACTTACTCTAGACGTAGATGGTATCGCGGAGCGCCGCAGAAAGGCACCTGTATCCAAGGAGGGATCTGGTAAGCGAGGAATGGTGGTAGAACGCCGAGGGATAGGATAGCTGGCAAAGTCAGGGAGCGTACAAACAGTTAAGCAAGAGACAGTAGAACAGAACTAGAATAAGGAACAACTCAGAAATGCAGAAGGAAATATCAGGATGAAACTAACAGAAGGCACACGTAGGAAACTCAAGAGAGATCACAACAGAGCACTGTAAAGGGATAACAAATACAACGCACAGAGTGGGGGGTGGAGTCTGTTTAAATATGTGAGTCTGCCATGTTGAATGAGGGCTAGAGCGGGGAGAGAGAAATAATGACTTAATGTCTCCAGTAATTCCACAGCATCCACCTGTGATTCCTGACAGCCATTCAGACAGCTTGACAGTCAATTCTGTTTTCCCTTGTGTTTGCTGGGGGAAAGTGGGATTGATATTTTGTTGAATTCTGCCATTCCTGAATACCTGCTCTCTCCTCCTATCTCTTTACATTGCCTATTGGGAGGTTGAGGGGTGTGCAGGTGGAACCTCCAACCATAGTGCTATCTGATTTGAACATACACACAAAGGTATTATTTCTGTGCTGAATTGATTTGCTCACTATTACTCCTGGTGTATTAAAGAGACTATTCTGTGTTACATCACCCCATTGGTGATTATTGTATACCCATTAAAGTATAGTGTCATTAAAGTGGAAATACATAAATAAATAATTTAAATTTGCAAACCAGCCTGATTCCTGGCTCAGTGTGACTGGGGGGTTCCAGGAGAGGGGCGTGATATAAGTGGTATATCGTTCAGAATAAAGAACTTTTAGACAAAAATAAATAAGGATTTCAGTTGTGCATTACACGCTAGGCGTTGACTTGGGTGTGTGCCCGATTTAAATCACTTACAGATTGGGGGCTTGTATTGCTCACCAAGAGTGCACAGACAATTATGTATCACCAGTACATTTGCAGAGCAAAGAAAATACTCTGAACGCAGGTAGACGGAGCAATAACTCACAACCAGATACGCAGTTAGCAAAATAATGAGCACTTATACAGCTATTTATTCATAGCTAAGAAGCAACAAGTGATAAAGCAGAAATAAATCACAGAAAAGATAGAGAATTCAAAAGAAGATACATCGCTGTGGGCGTAACTGAATCCCTCATCTCGCTCGAAGACCCCGGTAACAGCCAGGCAGAGAGCACAACAGCCCACAGGAAGGTCGGAACAAGGCGTCCCTCCTCCTACTGAGGTCTTTGTGTTTTTCCTCTTGACCTTTCTAGAGCTTCCCATATATACATGCCCTCCTCAAAAAAGGGTGGCAATTTCTCGAACCTTCTGGCATTAGCATTGCTGAGTGACCGTTGGTTGCCGGCCGGATCAACCGACAGTAACCACCAAGGAGCAAAGCTTCCCTCTTCTAAAACACCACGGAAAACAATTCCATAACTCATAGCAAGACATAACAAAACCAGATTTCCCAGCACAATGTCCTTGACTGAGGTCTGCATACCAGGCTCAGCAACAAATAACATTGAAAGCATGTCTTTTAGCAAAGCAAGTACAGTTTTCACTGAGGCATGGAATCAAAATAACATTGAAAGCATGTCTTTTAGCAAAGCAAATGCAATTTTCACTGAGGCATGGAATAAAAATCCCTTATAGCTCTGGGTGCCCCCAGAATACAGCGCGCATCAGCGCCATGTTTTAGCTCAAGCATAACAGGGCTCGTCCGGGATCAGAACCAGGGTAGCCCAAAACCTCCCCCATATCTAGCTGTCACCTTTTTCTTACAGGTTCCCAAGATCCCAAACAGAATCCTGCCCAAATCACCTCTCTGTTGGTATCCAAAGCTAGGAAATTAACCCACCAGTTGGCCAAAAATGTGCATTATCTTTGCCCCCCTAAGGAAAAGGAGGGAAGATGTTATGCCCCGGTCCAAATACAGGGGCAATGTGAAGTTTTGGCACTGGTGGACACTGGATCCCAAGCCACCCTTCTGTCAAAAAGAGCGTTTGATCAGCTGAATTCAGGAAGGGGGGAGAAATACAAAATTCCTCTCACCCCTGTTCCTGGAGAACTTCAGAACTTCAATGGGAAGGAAATTCCTGTCGAGGGGACTGTGGATTTAGACATTAAAATTGTGACACAAGGTGAAGCACCCATTCATAGTTGTGACTTCAGAAGGCACACTTTGTTTACTAGGGAATGACATCCTGCATAGATTTTCTCCCTTCATAGATTTTGTAAACAAGGTCCTCTGGACTCAGACTAACCGACCAATAAAATTGAAACAGGGTGTCAACCATGTTAGTTTAAATGGCACATACCACATGGTTGAACAAAAACCTGACCAATTTGAGTTCCACTTCCAGAATAATCAAATCCCAGATGTGACAGTAATTGCAGTAGGACAACAAACTGGTGATGCGGAGTCCTCTCTATTTCTGAAAATCATCCTTCCTTCCACACTAAGGTGGTATTCCACACTGGAAGGAAACACAATCAGAAAATCCCATTTCTATAGTCCAAAAGGATGAGAAATCAGCTCAATGCTTGGCTGATATTCAGAAAATTGGAGAGCAGTTGTTCATCCCTATTCAGTTAAATGAGGGGAAGGACTTTGTTCTCGCCCGAGTGTGTGTGAACATCGGTAAGAGCTTCATCAGTGTGGCCATGTTCCGCACACACCCAAAAGATCCAGCCATTCCCACATTTAAACTGTTAGACAAATGGGAAATGGACCTGAAAACACCCAATTCCAAACACCTCCTGCCTAGCAGGTGTATGCTCAAAATGTTCATAGGCAACAAGAGCATAGTCCATAATTGTTGGGTCGTGTGAGATGTCCCTGCTGCATTTTATTTAGGCAGTGACATTCTCAATCGCTTTGCCATTAGTTTGGACCTAATAAACTTCAAAGCCTGGTCCCAATTAGCAGGTAAACCCATGGACTTTGATGACCCAGAGAAAGCATTTCAGTTGGCTCAACTCCTGCCATATGCAGTTGAAATTCAGATTGGAGAGGAAGTCACCATCCCAGAACAGACCCGACAATTCTCACTGAAAGTAAAAATTAAAAGAGGACAGAAACTGAAAAATCCTGACGCCTATGTTCATCTTAATGCTCATTTCCAACAGCAAAGGTTGGGGGTAAACCCAGCACCACTAGCCAACATAGAACACAATACCATTCCAATAGAGGTGGATAACAGCGACCTAAAGAGTATCACTCTGGGAGCAGGCACCATTATTGGAATGGCGGTTGATGACTGACATTTTTTCATAGATTTAGGTAACAAACTGTTAGGACCAATCCCCAAGGACTGTTTTGACAGTGATAGCGACGATGACACAACACCAGACAGGATCTTCACCCGGCATGGGGGGAGTTTCCTGGTGTACTCTTCCTGCCCTTATGGTAAGGAAGATGTGAACTGTGACTGCAGGAGGGATGATTTGATCTTTCAAGTCCACAAGGACTGCCTTCCCCACCTGAAGCCATCAGTCCAAATCAGCACTCTGACCAGGGACTTCTCCGCCCAGTTCGAGGAGGCCGCCGAGATAGTAAAACCAGAAGTCTTTCCAGGATTCAGGCAGATGGATGAAGAGAGAGTCAACCTAGCTGATGCCTGTGAGACTCTGGAGCAAAAGCAAAAATAGAAACAAGTTTTCTTAGATTTTCAAGATCTCTTTGCAGTGGACTCATATGACTATGGCCGCACTGACATCCACACAACAACAATTCCCACGGACCCTGGCATGACTCCAGTGTTTGTGAAGCAATATCTCTTGCCTCTCACATTAATGGAGTCCCTTACTGAAATAAACCTTGAGTCCCGTGGGATAATTCGTCCAGTCCACAGCATCTTCAATAATCCGGTGCTGGGGATTTTGAAACCAAACGGCCAGTGGAGACTCTGTGCTGACCTGTGTAAGCTCAACAAACGGGTCCATACTTCCTGATGGCCTTTTCCCTACATTGACCAAGGGCTGGCCCAGATTCAGGGATGAAGGTATTCACTGCAATTGACCTGACCAATGGGTACTGGACTGTACCTGTCAGTAGGGAGGACAAATACAAGCTGGCTTTTACCTTCGGGGGGCAGCAGTACACTTGGACCCAGACTCCCTTCAGATACATCAACTCCGGCAATGAATTTAACATCTTTCTACCTAAGGCCATGCCCAAACTGGGTGAAAGGGGTAACCTGGCCTATGTAGATGATGTTCTAGTCAAAAGCTCAACTGTGGAGGAACACATAGCGGAGATCCGTTATGTCCTGACACAGTTGAGGGCTGCCAGAGCAAAACTCTCTTTCCAAAAGGCACAGTGGTGCAGAACCCGTGTCAATTTCTTGGGACATGAGATACCTCCTCAGGGTCTCTGTCCCCAGGAAAAGAAAGTAGAAGCCCTCCAGAAAATAAAAGACCCCACAACTCTGCGGGAAATAAGGAGCCTCCTTGGACTAACTAATTGCAGCAGAAAGTTCATTGAGGACTACGCAGCGATCACAAGACCCCGGATCCATCTTTTGAAGGGGGGGGTCAAGTGGGAGTGGGGTCCAGAACAAGCCGAGGCAGTAAGACAACTCAAAGGAAGCCTCTCACAAGTGCCTTGCCTAGCTTACCCTGTCAAAAAAAGTAGTTCTTCTTGGAGACAGGGTTCTCAAATACATGCTTGGCTGCAGTATTATATCAAAAGCATGACAAGGTCAATAAAGTAATCTCTTATGCGAGTAAAACTTTATCCTCTGTGGAGGAAAAATTCAACAATTGTGAGAAGGCACTCCTGGCAACGGTGTGGGCATTAAAGAATTACCGCCCGTTTATCCATTGGTAACACATCATAGTGGAGACTCCACACCAACCTTTGCAATGTCTTCAAAGTGACACAATCCGGCCCGGAAATGTGAGTAATTCCCAAATTACTTCCTGGATTCTGTCAATGCAAGGCTTTCCTGTGGAGGTCAAATATGGCCAAAACAAGAAGAGTCACCTCGGGCAAGGTCTAGCTGACTTGCATGTTTGTGCCACAGAAAACTGTCTCGAGGACGAAAGTCTTAAAATCAAGGACAACATGGAGGCCTACCTTAATTCCCCAAACAAAGTCTGATTCAGATTATGTACGGAACGTGTTCATGGAGCACCTGGTTAATTGGAAAACCAGAGGCATGCTATATGCTAATAATAAACCATTAAAATATGGAAAATGTATACAAAATATTCATGATCTGGTCACCTCGAATGGGATGACCATCTAATGGAAAAAAGATCAAGGTTCATTTTAAAGTAGAGGGACCAGACAAAACTGGAAATGATCTAGCTAATCAGCTGGCCAAAACCGGAGGCATCCAAGGGGATCTACTGAGATTGAGTCCCTGTTGGGGGAAATCCAGATCACTGCTATCACTAGGTCCCAGACAAATGCTCACAATGAACTCTCAACTACACAATGGAGTAAGGAGACCGCAGATGCTGATTTTATTACGGCTCAAAAAGGGGATCCAATAATTGGCAAATTTTATCAACACATTGAGGACCCTGAGAGCGTTCCCCTGATGGATACCGATTACAGAGTGTTGATGAAATGCCCATAAATGTTCTAAATCCAAGACGGTTTGTTGGTGAGGAGATCCATAGCTGGCCATGACCAGTGGGTGGACCCCACCTCATTCCAAAGCCTGATGCTAAGTCACATCCATGATGCGGCCACAGTCGGTCATCAGGGGTTTCATACGACACAAGAAATCTTGCGAGAGGTTGCATACTGGCCACACATGGGGCAGGACCTCGACCAATACTTGAAGGGGTGTCTTGTGTGTGCACAATTTCAGCCAACATCACTCACACACTGTGCTCCCCTCCAAAATGGGCGAATGACACTGCCTTGGTCAGATTTACAAGTTGATTTAATCGGGCCCGTGATTTGCTCCTCTACCGGGAACAAGTACTTGTTGACTGTAACATGCTTGTTCACTAAATGGATGGAATGTCTCCCAGCCCCAAATTGCAAGGCAGAAACAGTAGCTGCCCTAATGATCAACCACATCTTCTCGCGTTTTGGACTACCCCAAAGGATTGAGTCAGACCGAGGTAGCCACTTCGCTAGCGAAGTGATGACAAAGATGTGGGAGATACTTGGGGTCAAAAGGAAACTACACATTGCCTATCGGCAAGCCTCTAGTGGTGGAGTTCTGAGATACAACAAGACTATTGTGAGCATATTAATAATGTTTGTGGCAGATTCTGGAACAAGTTGGGACATTCGCCTACCTGTTGTCCTGATGGCCATCAGATCTACCCCTTCTTCTGCAACAAAAATGTCGCCATTTGAGCTGATGATTGGACGAAGAATGGTGCTACCTCAGCATCTGCTCTATAGAGCAGACCTTGATAAATGCCTCCACAACTCATGAGTATGTTGAGAATCTGAGAAAACACCTTCAACATGCTTTTGCCTATACCAAGCTGAATCTAGAAAGATCTGCAGACAGTATGAATACCCACTATGACCTTAAGACAACTAAAAAAGAATACCAAGTAGCAGCCCAGGTCTACTTGTACAATTTTCAATGGAACCAAGCCAAACAGTGCAAATTCCTCCCAACTGGGCGAGGTCCTTTTGAAATTGTAGACAGAATCTCACCAGTCGCCTACAAAATCCACATCCCCAAGGGCAGTTTGGCAGAAGGGGAAGACAAGTGTGTCCACATAAACCAGGGGAAGAGTTGCCATCCCAGGCATACTTTGCAGCAAATAGAGGAGCCAACCGGAAACCCAGAGTGGGTCATTCCGGATACTTAGAAGAGTCCAGCTGTTAAAACCCTTAGTAAATACAGGCGGGGATTATTGTAAATTGTATTTCAATGTATGAATCTGCCCCACTACATGAGTAGTATTGGGGACATTTCCATAACCATGCTCTGTTCTGTCTCACAGCACTGGAACCAAGAATTTCTAATTACCAAGGAGTACCACTCAGGGACCGAGAGGAAAGACCCAAAGAGGCCAGAGTATCGCTCCATACTCCCATCCAGAACCGGCGAGGAGAGCATGTCGATCCAGCATTGATGGGAGAAGCAGACGACTTTCTCCTCTTGGACCAAAAGAAAGAAAGAACATCCCACCTCCTGACTTCCCCTTGACGGGCAGTCAAACTTAAGTCATGAGGGGGGGTCTGTAGGATGTTTTAACCCACTTCTGCTCCACTATGCTGCAACACTGTGTATGATGGTGCCAGAAAACATCAAAATGGCTGCAAAACCCTTGTGCGTGCGAAAACCTCTGAAAATCACACTTTGCAAAGCACAAAAAGATGGCTGCCCATTCTGCCACACATGTTTTCAGTGGTGGAACAGATATCTGTTACGCTCACCTGGACCCCACAGAGGTGTCGATCGGACCCAGGCAGCTGAGGTCTCCGTCAACGTGATGCGTAGTGCAGAGATGACTGTCTGGACTGGCCCGCCTAGTCTTGTCTGCTGGACCCGAAGAAGTATTTTCCTGCAAGTGGAGACAGGGATTAGCCACCTGTGGATTTTAGTGATGGCCTCCCAACTGCTCTCGCTCTCCCCCACTAATCACATCCAATATCCCCTTAGTAACCTCACCTTATGTTTGTAAAAGATGAGCTCTCCATCCTGCGTGGCTTGCAGGGGCGCGTAGATACCAGTTACTTCACTGGTTTGAAGGCGTTGGGAGAGTTCCGGTAAGCATTGACTCTGAAGTCCCAGGTGGGATTGGTAAGTATCAAGTTCAAAGAGTTCAATGTGCCCGATGTTCACTCTTGTCCCCTTCCTTCCTTAAGTTGCAACTGAGTTTGTGGGAAGAAGGTCTCATAGATGCTGCTGGCGTTCAGGTAAGAGTCTGTGTTACCCAACGCTGTCCGGTAACTATTTCATGCGTTAACGTGTTATTTTTCTCCCTCTTTACAGATGCGGCATATGAAGAAATGGAGAATAATACCGCTGGTGGTAAATCAGGTAAGTCTATGGTGGTAAGAGGTATTTGTTGATTCCCTTGGCTCACCTTGTTATTCTTGTGCCCCTAGGTGCCGGAGTACGGCGAAGAAATGATGGAGACAGTGCTGGATCGAAAGATACTGTGAGAACTGGTGAGTATGGCGCCGTGCTGGAGCTGGCGAAGCGACGCGTGCAGGACTGATGTACTTTCCAGGTCAGGAGATTAAATGTATCCGGAATCAGGTGAGGAATTTGAAATAAGTTCGTTTTCTAACCTTGTCCTTTTCTTCCTCTTTATTCTTGGAGCTCCGGATTCGAGGCGGGCGTGGCAGAAGACTGGATGCTGGCTGCAGGCACGCGGGCGTGGCAGAAGACTGGATGCTGGCTGCAGGCACGGTGAGAGTCACGCTGCTGGATGCAGAATAATACGAAGCATGTGCTGCTGTTCGGGCTTGGTTTAAACAGCCTCCAAAGTAGTCCCAGGAAAGAAGTTCCCCAGGACCACACCCAAGTAAAAAATAGTCCCTGTAGTAAAATAGTCCCATCCAGGCCTCACGTTGGCTTGGATTTATTTGCAGTATGGTCTGCATGAGGAAAGTAATGTCTATGAGCCTGGCGCCTGTGGCGCCAGGACTGATTTGTATTATGAGCCTGGTGCCTACGGCGCCAGGACTGAACCCAGACAGCCCTTAGCTGGGGCTGCTGGGGTTTTTGTAAATGTCTGGATGCCTGCTCCTGGGGCTGATGGGCTTGATCCGGATGCCCGGGGTAGGCATCATGACATATCTCACTCCTGGAATATGTCACTGGGCTCCACAACAAGTAAAAATGGAGTACAGAAGGAAAAAGCAGTGTTGCTAAATGAAACCCCAAAATCTTGCTTTAAATCCTTTTTCTTTGTTGTTGAAATTGCAGAATGTCAGTGCAGAACATCCTCAAACATCCAAAATTCTTGCTGGGTGCTACAATTCACTTAGTCTAAGAAATCATTGTGAACTTGCAAGGTCCTGAAAAGCTGAACACATAAAGACAGCTGCCAGGAGCCTGCCTAATTAAACTTTAAACATGTATAAACTGAAATCAAATGTTTGCAATCTAAGAGGCCTGTTACTGAGAGTAACCTATGTTGTAATTGTTTTGATCACATGGTTTAAAATCTTGAAGTATTCTAGCTGCTATTTTGAAATCACAAGTTTGTTTTAAGCTAAGGAAAAATGCAACAGAATTAACAATTAAATCAAGCCTGGTTAAAAGCTACCAAACTGGAATATCAGGTTTCTCCACAGAAGGATGGCCTTTCCTTCCATCAGGAAATCACACCAATGCGATAAGTATAGGGTTTGGAAAGAACATGGTCTACAGAGGAAAAAAGGAACAATGAACAGCTGTTACTAATGAAATGGGAGGTGTCAGGACAGTCGTAAATGGCCTCTGCCAAGAGCAAACATGGGGAATGGATCCTGGGCTTCCAGGGAGAGACCAAGGGGTGGAGCTAAAACAACCATTTGTTGCGTAACAAGGACAAAGAACACATTTTAAATGACAGATAACTTACTATTTAAAATTGTGAAAAATATGAAAATAACAGATTTGTGAATCTAAATTTTGGCTGCACGTTTCAAGAAGCGGCAACATTGTGTGACATGTTCTGGAAAGAAGTGGCAGAAAATATGATTTTACACAAAATGTATTTCTGCTAGAAGTATGAAACTTTACACACGTATGCCCATGTTAAACGCGCACACTTGTAGAAATTTGCTTATAAATTGGACATTGTGTTCATGATGAAAAGGTCAACATTCTGTGAAAAGCCGAGACAAGATCCAACACCTACGAGGATTTGAGGGATAGCTGCTAGATAAAATATGTAATCTGTATATGTGATTTTTATAGAGGTTGCACATGTATAAATATGTATGGTACAAAAGTAGGTGACACACTGTTTATCTCCTTCTATCAAGGCAGAGAGGAGACTCTGACCCAATCACCCGTCAAAGGGGTGAGCTTAGGATAAACCAGCCCACACCCCTTTATCATAGCATAAATAGAGATAGCTCATCACTCAAAAAAGACACAGACAGATGCACTCACTATCCAGATACTGGCGGAGCACCCTGCTGCTGAACTCTACACCTTCCTTGCTCCAGACTCCAGAAACTTGGCCAAGCAGAAACCCATTGCATAGCTGAACCATTTTCAGCTAGGCCTCAAATTCCAGAACCAGAACCCCACAAACCTAAGGGGAAGTATCAAAATACAGCCGAGCTGCGCTGTACTGCTTGCCTGCTAAAAGGATTGTCATCAGAACCAAGAAGGGCAGATCCAATCCATTCCTGTGCCATGCTGTGACCAGAGTGCATTTCAGATCCAGTCCAGTGCCGTGCTATGACCAGAGCACCTTGCTGATTGCAGATCCAATCCAATGTGCCCAGCTGTCTGTCCTAGAACCAGATCCAATTCCCTGACCAGAATCTTGATGGACCAGAATCCTGACGGTTCCGTTTAAAAACATATCTAGTGATTATCTATAGATAGAACTGTGTCACTAGCATATGTACCTTGCTTAGTTAATCCCTATCGTAAACCCATCCTATCTCATATTCAGAACCTGTATTGTTAGGAGTATTTTTGAATTGTCTGAACTCTCTATCCCTCCTATCTTCAACTTCTGCTTGTAGCTAACATCCACAGCTTTAAATCGCATCTAAAACCGCATTTCATATCCATACGATTATCCTGTTATCGCGATTATCACACAGTGAAAAGTTTGCTGAGAATTTGGTTTTTTTTGGGAAATTCTGACACGTGTAAAACAGCTTATGATTGCTTCCAACTCGAATTTTAAGATTTCAAATCGCTTCTTGGTATTAAATCATTGCTTGTGTTTGTGTGCAACTATCCAAAGTGGCTCCCATAAGAATTTATAACAATTTCAGCAATTTAGATCATATTTAGTATTTTTTCCCAATCCATTCTCAAGATAACTTTAAAAGCCATTCAGACAGATTGACAGTCAATTCTGTTTTCCCTTGTGTTTGCTGGGGGAAAGTGGGATTGATATTTTGTTGAATTATGCCATTTCTGAATACCTGCTCTCTCCTCATATCTCTTTACATTGCCTATTGGGGGGTTGAGGGCTGTGCAGGGGCAACCTCTAACCACAGTGCTATCTGATCTGAACACACACACAAAAGTATTATTTCTGTGCTGAATTGTTTTGCTCACTATTACTCCTGGTGTATTAAAGAGACTTTTCTGTGTTACATCACCCCATTGGTGATTATTGTATACCCATTAAAGTATAGTGTGATAAAAGTATAAATATATAAATAAATATTTTAACTTTGCAAACCAGCCTGATTCCTGGTACAGTGTGACCGGGGGGTTTCCAGGAGAGGGGCGTGATATGAGCAGTATATTATTCAGAATAAAGAACTTTTAGACAAAAATAAATAAGGATTTCAGTTGTGCATTACACGCTAGGCGCTGACTTGGGTGTGTGCCGGATTTAAATCACTTACAGTACCAGCTTCCCGATTATAGCGGCATAGCTATGGAACTCACTCCCACAGAATATCAAAACTATCCAAGCTTTTGATTGATTCCGAAGTCACGTTATCACATGGCTACTTAACAAAAACTAACTTCACCTCTCTACCCCACTTTCTCACTGTTCTTACCTTTGGCCGTCCACTTACTTTTGCATATTTTCTTGTTATATGTACGTTAAAACTTTATTTTTGACCGTATAATTTGTATTTAACTTGCAGAAAATATACCATATAACCGTTATTGTAAAAAACTGTAAAAAATTGTAAAAAATGTTGCCATGTAACCATCATCCTTTTACTAGCGGCCAGATATCCGTGTGTCAGGCGCTATATAAATAAAACAAACAAAGAGAGATAGGTTGAATAAGGTGAAGGGGTGAGTGGAGGTGACAAGAGCAATGTTTCCTTAATTATTTGTGGTGCAAAGGTATCAATTGGAGGACAGGGTGGGTTGGTGGCATGTAAGATAGGTAGGCGTTCAGTGGGGAGTTGAGGGAGACGCAAGATAGGAGAGTGTTAACTAGAAATGTGCGAAAAGAAAAACAAAATCGGTCATTTTGGCGTCGGTATTTTTTTCCCTGAGATAATAACATAGATCCGCCCTGTTCGATGTTGCTTGGGTGTGGGAGCAACCTTTTTCGGTTACAGAAAATTCTTACAGGAATTTGTTAGCAAAGCTAATTGATTGTCTAAAACATTGCAGAGCTCTATAAACACATCTGATTGGAGGTTTTCCTTATAAATCTCGAGCGCACGCTGACTTCTTTTTGACAAGCGTAGGCATCAATACTGATCTAGCTCGTGCATGTTCTACAGTATTTGGAGCAAATTTCAGGAATCCTATCACACGCTGGAATTATTTTTGCGAATGCTTTGCTTTGTAATACGCATGTTGAGTGTTGTTGAATATGACTTCCCTTTCATGAGCCGCCCTCTGTCACCTTTCTCTTCGCCCTGACTACATTTCTACCCCGGCAGCTCCTCTCCCCTCCCACTTCCTCCCTTGCTGTGCTGTTCATGCTGAGTGCTGTTTATCGGAAGAGAGGGGCTCACAAGTTCTTACCTTCAAATATGGGACCCTGGTAGCCACTGTGATGACATCTTTACTTCATATCCTTTATTAATTTAAAATAGAAAATCATTTACTGAGTCCTTTTGTTTTTGGATGAGAAGTGCTTGCTGTTTGCCCTCTTTGAAATAATGGGCCTCATTCCGAGTTGGGCGGTAAGGGTTAACAGTCACCGGTAAGGAACGTGGTGCCGGTAAAGCCTTACCGCCCAATTCCGAGTTCCCTTAGCGGGACCCGCAAAGGACGTGTGGTTCTGACCACACGTCCTTTGCTGGTCCCGCTAAGGCACCAGGGCGCTAATAACGGGCCCGCTATTTGCAGGCCCGTAATTAGCACCTTCCCCATTCCCATGGAGCCCTATGGGGGTTCAATGGGCATGGGGAATGGTTGGTTGAATGGGGTCTTAAATGACCCCCAATGTCCTTCTGTGAAAATGTCACACTTTGCTTCACATTCAATTTTGTATAGATGTATTCTACTCTCTCTACAAATGTTACATTTCAATACAAAGAGCAAGAACGGGAAATTAGAAAAATAGTGTCTTTTGTGTTGGAAGCAAGTGAGAGATGCTCATTCGCGAGTGCCCTAGAACGTTGCAAATGGTGATCCATACATGCATAAAGGTGCACCACAGGTCACTGTTGCAGATTGTAGTGTATTTGCACGGTTTGCACTCATTTGGATAATATGTAAATTTGATTCTGGTGTTTAGGCTAATGCTTATAGTTGTCACATGTATGGATCAAATAAAATGACTAAAGAATGTAGTAGAATTGCATGATGTACACATGTACTGCCAAGTCGACGTGTTCCCCCATATCTTGTCTTTCATTGTAAGAAGTATGCATTCATCTCGATGCAACCAGCAAGTAACCTGTAACCTACGCCTTGATACCTTCCGGTTTGGGCGTAATAACAAATGCAATAAAAAAATAAATAAAAAAATAACAAATGTAGTGTGTTACAAAATGGGCAGGTTTGTGTGACACACGTCTTAGCATATTAGGCTCTAGGAGGTTTTGATGATTTTTGGAGGTTTGGTTGTTTTACATTGTTTTTTTTTTTGTCCCATTCCGCCGTTCATTCCCGCTCTGCCTCCAAAAGCTGCATGAGTTTATGCCAGCATTACATTTTCATGCTGGCGTGAAACCGATGGATTCCTACGGAATAATTCACTTGTGTCTACCATCTGCTCACATCAGGCGGAGTCCACAGGGATCCAAGCAGTGCAGGAAACTGGTAGCAGCTGGGGAATGAGAATTTCATGGATGGGGGCCTATTGCACGAGAGAGCCAATGGAACTGCTCCCCTCAGTGCATTTTCCACTGCCTTTGAAATGAGGGTCATAATCTTGTAATGATGTGTCAGACACACGGCATAGGGCGCTAAGGGGAATTCCATACATTCTGTGGCATCCAGCTCACCAGTTATACGCAAGTAGTATTTAGCAGCCAGTGTGGTCCTCAGCGTAGCTATATTTTATTAACAAATCAGTTTTGTATTGGGATTGGGAGCCACTAAAATAGAAGTCTGCAACATTTGGCTCTCCGGTTGTTTTGAACTAGGCTCCCATGATTTCATTTGATTTGATTTGATTTGATTTGATTTGATTTGATTTGGAATTTATATAGCGCAAATTCCATGGGGGAACCAAGCGGCAAGTCGCATCTAGGCGCAGATCTAGAATGCAGTGCAGTGAACCGTCTAATAGCCACTCAAACAAAAAGGTGTTAAGCTGTTTTTTAAATATAGTCAGGGATTCTATCTTCCGTAGGTGAAGTGGTAGGCAGTTCATGCACGAGGGCCAGCAATCAAAAACCTTCTATCCCCCCAACGGACAGATCTGGAGGTAGGAACCACCAGCCCTACACATTGACTATACTGGCTAGGGCAGTTGGGCACTGTACTCCAAAATAACAGGAGAGTTGAAGGTTGAAGACCCCTGCACTAAAATGGCATCTGTAGACATGTATCAGCTACAAATGAACACTTTTCCAAAGCATTGCTTGCAATCAGAGGAGTTTGCCACTGCCTGTTATCACTTTATTGTTTCATAGTTGAATCACCCATCATTGGTATGGCCCTGTGGCAAGCATGGGCATCGGTTTCTCTGAAAATTGGAAAGTGGCATTGTTAGGACAGTTTCTCTGTTTTCATGGGTTTAGGGGCTGAGTGTCACTGATCCAAAACTAGGCTACAGGTTTTCTTACGAGTTTTCGCCGGCTCATCTAGCGCTCATGATGGCTGATCAGGCAAAGTCAACTCTTAAAAGGAGATCAGGGTGGGTTTCAAGATACACAATAAAACGACATGAGATTGAATAAGGAAATACCCATCCAGCAATGTTATTAAGTGAGGGTTTATCTTCTGTGAAGGTAAGTGAGGAATGTGCAGGGTACAGTTAAAGCGATGTTGGGTAGAAGGACTCTTTACGAGTTCATGGTCACAACCTTGCCAGTTAGGATCACAATTAATGTTCAGAGTTAAATGGGTACCAGCTTAGACTGCTAGTACCCCATGGCACCCTGGGATTATACCTGCTCAACCAGGTGTTTGTTTCTTATTGGGAATAATGGGAGAGACGGATTGGCTTTTGACTGAATGACCCAGATACTAGTCCTGATGTTGTCCAATCCACAAACCCAGGTATAGGCCCAATTATAGAGGTAGGAGCTTGGATCTGAATTTTCCCAATGCCTCTCAGGGTGGATCCACACACGTAGGAACCTTGAGTCTTGGGTTCTTCGGATTGTTCTTGGCTCTACCTCTCAATACCGCATGTCCTCGCAAGGGCAACATTGCCAGACAGTTCCTGGTCTCCAGTGGTTCAGTGGTGTGTCTGTGGAAATGACGATTATCCACAGGGAAGCTAGTCTGCTGAAGGGCCAGCAGACGAGGAGCTGACTCTGATCGGAGGTGAACTGCTGAGGCTGCAGCGAGGTCCGGTTACCCAGAGGGCCAAGTTGCAGTTCTGATGAAAGGAAGGTGTAGGAGCTCGACAGTCAAGGTTCTATTACAATCTGAGTTTTTCAAAGCCATTCAAGATGATTCACAGTTTTATGCTTTTTTCAGAGACAGGCTGCCTGATACTGATGCTCTAGATGTCGAGTCCTACCACCTATTCAATCCCGGTCCTGACAGAGATAAGCAGAAGGGTTTTTGTGTCAGCAGGGAGTCCTGGATACCTGTGACCCGGATATGCCTGTTGGATCAAGAGGGTTAGGAGTGAGCACCAGTCCTTCTGTTCCTTCTGGTCAGTACGGGGTATTTTGTTGGCTTTCTCAGCTCTCTTCGACCAGTCAATTCTTCAGTTTTTTGAAGACCTGCAACAGACAGAAGTGATTACAATTTGTATCATATGTACGGTAATCGCTTGAAGCTCATATCTCTACTGTATGCCACTAACACCGCTGTATCTGCTCGGATTTAAAGCCATCATCGTTTTTTAATCGCCATTGTAAGCCACAAATAACAAACAATCATGCTGACTTATTAAGGCAATGCCTGAGCCACTACTGTTATTATTATTATTTTTTTTTGTGCTCATTTAATGTAAATTGAAAGTGCCAGATCACATCCTCAGTTCCTGCACTTTTCCATTTTGATAGTCTTACATTTTACATCATGTCTCCAAGTTCTCCTTTTACCAAACTGTCACCACCACAGTTTGAGTAATTGAGTCATGTCTTTCTAGCTTCTCCTGTAACCTTAATGCATATTAATGCCCCCAGGGTTCACAGTGCTCCGCCACAGCTATGCTATGCTATGCTATTTGCTATGCTATGCGTGCAACTGTCTCTCCTTGTGCCCCCTCTCTTCTTTCTTTATATTGTCCTATTGTTCTCCCACTCTGTCTCTCCCTTTTCCTCTTCACCCACTATCTCGATCCACTGCAAGCAAGTCTTCCGATTCTACAAATACAAACATGAACTGGCAAAATCAATGTCGTTCAAGAAGTGCAGTTTGGCATATTAAAGCAAAAGGGCTAAAAATTGCCCAGTGCAAAAAAGATGCATTTTCACTACATTTTTGCACCAGGGCAAAGATGTCCTAGTGCTGATACGGACTGGTATTAGCACTAGGGCAAACTTTGCCCAGATGTAAAAATGCAGTGAAAAGGTATCTTTTTTGCACTAGGGCAATTTTTGCCCAGGTTCCTATACCATCCATGCCAAACTGCACTTGTCATGGTACAATAGTTTTCTAATATGTTCCAGTGTTTTTACAATTGGGGCAAACTTTGCCCTAGGGCTAATACCGTGCAAGTTTGCAATTGCACCAGTGCAAAGTTTCTGTGATCTGGCCCCTCAGATGGGGATTCCATTTTGCCAAGAGCTGGCTTGCCCCATGAGTGTGGCGAGCGCTCGAGCTCTGTGCTGCGCACATGCGCACACGTAATGTAGGAGCAGACACTCCATAGTGGTATTGTTGTTTAGGCCTCTCTTTTTCTTTCATATTCTCTGGTTATAAAGTGGAAACCCCGACTTTAGTAGCCACTGTTTTCGGTCCTCCCTCTATGGCAGTTTTAATGCAGCGCTACTCTGTCAAGATTTCCTGGTTTGCGTTCAGTTTCTGAAAGGCATGTTTGGCAGGAGGCATGGTATTAGACATCTGATCTTCTATGTTACTCGAGATTAAGGGATTAAATCGCGTGTTTCCATAGCAGAGAGAATTAATTTCAGTGCAGCCTAGGCAGAATACCGCGTCCAAACGCAAGGCCTGGCAGGGAGACTGCGCCTGTCGCCCGCGTGCTGCATACACGAGGACGGCGCCCGTAGCTTCTACCGAAGCACTAGGATATAATGCATTTACAAACATCCTCAGATTAACCGCATACGGACTCCATCTAATCTTCCAGCACCAATAAAGTAACTCTGCTCATTGAAAACTCGCTTAGACCTGGGCCTCGTCGTGAACCACAAGCGGCTCTCTGCGGGTCACAGAAGATTATTTCGGGAGAGCAAGGTCGAGCTGGCCTAGTTTTGACTACATCAAGTTTAATCATAAGGATCGCGATATTTCTCTGCAACAGCGACATTTTTCAGAGCTTCCTCCTCTAGTTCACACTGCAATGACATTTGCCAGTGTTGATAGTTTTGTGCAGAAAATGTAACCTGTGAACGGTCCGTTTGTTCATACATTCAATAAACCAGCAAATGTACTTTATGGATTTGGCTAAAACATGATTCTATGCAATATTGCACATATCTACATCATTTGTCAGGTTATACTATTGTGACTTGTACCGCAGCCATATCTCATGGACTCTAGGCGCTCAGTCGGATCTGAAAAGGAAAGCAGTTGGGGTAGTTAGTAGGTTTGAGAGGGAAATGCACAAGAGAGCTTTGATGTGCTCTTGGTAGCTTTAGTTCTGAAACACAGGTCACTGTGTGCTGGTATGATTTTGTTTGATTGACATTTGTGTGATGTTTTGTGGGTGATTGTATGCAGACGTTTCATGTGCGTGTTGTGGAGAGTTGGTAGAGTGCCTGTAGTTTGGGCGTTTTGTGGTGGAGGTCTGGGATGGGTGGTGTGTATGCAGAGTGTTACAGAGTTTTTAGCAGTGCTAGTCAGGTTTGTCTGGGTTGTTTTTGCGTTGGGTTTACGCTTTGGCTTAGATGTATTCCTTTTTGGTTTAGCATATAATATTTCTTTCGGTGGCCCAGCTTCATGGGGTTATCTTTTGTTGCAGTGATGGGGTTCTCTATCTGGTGTTTTCTTCAGCTCGCTGTGTGAACGAGCCATGTTTTTTTTTATAGTTTCCTCAACTGTAGGCGATCTTCTGTTGTTCTTATTTCCTTTGCAAGTGATTTCCATAATTTCACTGCTATGCAGGAGAACGCCGATCCCCCTAATTTCTGTTTTGCGTATTGTTTTGGTTCAAGGCGAATGTCGTTACTGGATCTTAGTGTTCGTGTTGGTTGGTAGATGGTGACATTTTCCTGTATGAATTCCGCTCCTTGGCCGTGGATCGGTCTCTGTGTTATGCAGAGAGTTTTGCAGAAGATTTGTTTTTTGACTGTTAATGCAGTGTTCTTCGCAGTGGGGCGATGTGATCTCTTGTAGTGAGTCTAATGAGTAGTCTTACTGCTGGGTTCTGTATTTGTTGTAGCTTCCTCATGAGGTAATCTGGCATTCCGAGGTAGATGCTGTTGGCGTAGTGTATTCTTGACATGATAAGAGAGATGACAGCGAGTGTTCTGTGTGTGAACTAGAAGAAGGGAAGTATCTTCTTGATTGTGTGTAGGTGGAAGAAGTATTTCTTTACTACTGTGTTGACTTGTGGTTCTAGTGTTGGTTCATTATCCATTAGAATTCCAAGATTTCTGACCACTTTGGATGGTTCTGGTGGGGTTCCTAGCCCGGCGGACCATGGAATGTGATGGTTGTTCAACAGGTCGTTGGGTGCAATCATAATTTTGGTTTTGTCATGGTTGAGTTTAAGGCTGTTGGTTAGTTCATCGAGGCAGTCGGTGAGTGTCAGGTTTTGTTCTTTGCTTGCATTGATCTTATAGATGTTTTGAGTGTCATCTGCGTAGTTGTAGCAGGGTGAGACTATGTTTTTTAAGAGGTTAATCATGGGGGTCATGTAAATGTTGAAGAGTAACAGGGGCATCGATGAGCCCTGTGGGACTCCACATTTTGTTTTCCGAGGCACTGACTTGAATGGCGCTATCCGGGTTGTTTCTGTTCTTTCTATCAAGAAGGATTTTAGCCAGAGCAGAGTTGTGTGGCCAATCCCAATATCGTCTAGTCTTTTCATGAGTGTGTCATGCTTGACTGTGTCGAAGGCTGCTGAAAGATCAATTAGTAATAGTGCTGAGTATTAGTGCTGAGTTGACGTTGGAGTCTGTGTTGGTCTTTAGATCGTTCCCATACAGATAGTAGTGCAGCGTCCGTTCCTCTAATGGGTCTAAAACCTACTTGTGCCTGATCTAACAACCGCTTGTTTTCTACATATTCAAGATTTGTTCATAGACATGGCTTTCTAGTAGTTTCGCCGGGTATTGGATTTTTGAAATTGGTCTGTAGTTGCTTAGGTCTCCCATGGTTCCTGAAGTATCCTTGAGGATAGGCTTGATGTAGGTCGATTTGAAGGCTTGTGGAACGGTTCCTGTTGCCAGTGAGTGGTTGAAGAGGTTCAGGGAAATATTCTGCCAGTGTTCTCTGGGTGAGGATGATCTTGTAGACGTCTGGTGGGCAAGCATCTGCTGGAAAACCCCTCTGTGCTTTAGCTCACCAGGCTGTTTAATTTATCTGTCGAGATCAGCGGGAGGTGGGTTAGTCTAGTTGGTGGTTCTGGAGTTGGCTGGTTGGGGTGGTCAGTAGTGCTTTTTGGCTAGCTTTCTATGAGATGCTGGATGCTGGTGATTCTGTTTTTGAAGTGGTTGCCAAGGTTGTTGCATCGTTTTTGCATAGGGGTTGGTGCGTTGTTGCACATGGATGGGTTTCTTATTTCGTTTATGTTGTTGAACATTTCTTTCTGGCCATTTCTTGATTATGTGATCCATTCGTTGTAGTATGTCCTTTTTTGTTTTGAGTATTTCGGCTTTGTCTAGACTAACCTGTCTTTGTTATGTGTTTTTTTGTCTTGGCAATAATTCTTCCTCCATTCTTGTTCTAGTTTCCTGTTTTTTTCAATGCTTTGAGCTGGGGCATGTACCATCTTGCCATTGTTTTCTTTAGTGAGAGGGTGAAAGTTTTTTTCTGGCGCAATGTCCGCTAGTGTTTTTGTGATCCATCTTTGGATTGTGTCTGTTCTTCCTTCTGTGCCGGCTGAGTCTAGGATGGTGATTGATGGTTTTGTAGCTTCCAGTCTCAAGTTTAGGTCCACACTGTTAATGGCTCTCCAGTTTCCTTTTTGAATTGGAGGGTTTTTAGGGAGGTTGTCACGTATCCTTGCTGGCGGTTGGATCAGGAAAGGTATAACAAGGTGGTCGCTCCAGAGGATTTGCATTGGAGGTGCAGTTGTGACCAGGTTTTGTTTCAAAAGATTACATCTCTGATTCTGGAAATGCTTTTGCAGGAACAGTGCCTCTTCATCCTTGTTCCACTAATTCTCTGTTTGTGTTTTCGATATTTTTTCTGCACAGGAGTCCAGTTTGGACCCCTGGAAGTGCAGCTTTTCATCTTTTCCGTTTTGGTGAACAATTCCAAGGGGATACACTTATATCACCAATGGGTAGGGGTACCCCCAGTGTATGTTTTTGGGCACCTGTGTGTTGCTCATAGAGCAGTGTATGTGCTGGTGGCAGCTAGATGCTGACATTGCAGTGGCTCTGGGTGTCCTCCATTTTTGCCACACCCAGACCCTACCACATGAATCAATGGATTCCTGGACAAAGGCAAGATGGCCACTGTAGCCTTTCGCCTTTCTCCCTTGTTTCTCAAAGTCCCAAAAAGCCCTGGCTCTGTTCCCTTCCCCTGATTGGATATTGGGTGGAAGGACCATATATTGTTCTGGGGCTGCCCCTGCTAGAATGGTAGGAGGCTTCCCAGGGACTGGCTGTTTGAGATAAACCCAAAGGGTGGAACCTAATGAATGGAGAGAGGAGTCAAATCCCATCTGGTGTTCTGGGTGTCTGGTTCTGGTTGTGTGTCACAATGCCTGTGGTCAGCCTGAGCCAGCGCTGACTGAAACTGGAATTAATGCAGTGTGTGCTCTTAAAGGCTGTGAGTCAGCTCCAATACGCATTCACTTTTTTGGGTGTCTGGTTTTGGATGAATGGCCTGAATGTCTATGAGCATGATTGGATGCTGCTGGATGAATGCACTAGTGTGTGATTGGCTGGATGAGCCTAGCTTCAGTGAATGTGGAAAGTTCTGTATAACAAGGGACCCCTCACTTACTTTTGTCTCATATGTTGACATCAGAAGCCATAAGAAGAAGAGTATTCTTAAAGCTAGTATCCTGAATCTAGTTGGAGGAAGAAGTCTGTGGCTGCAACTCTTCAACAAATACAAAGGTTCCTTTGCTGATTTACACACTTATCAAAGAGGACATGGACAGGTTACCTCTTCCAGTAGCAATGGGGGGGCACCATGCAACTGCTGCTCTTCAACCGAAGTGTCCTGGAAGCCAGTCCTGTGTGCCTGCTGTCCTGCAGAGGTACCTTTGTGGGTCCTGAAGAGTAGTGTCTTGGCATCCTGAGCCCAAGAGATCCACCAGCATCATCCAGGGTTCGGAGGCTGTTTGTGACCACTGGGAAGCCAGATTGCTGTGTATCACCCAGAAGAGGGGGTACGCTGGCATAGTGATGCCAGATTCCCGGAGCTTGAAAAGTTCCAACCAACCAAAGAAATCTTCAAATGACACTGCAACTGTGACATCTGTCCACTTTTCCATGGCTGAAGAAGTCCAGTGTCGCCACCTGCAGAGAAGTGCCTACTGGTGGGTTTCCCACCATTCAGAACCAAAGATCGAGTTGAGGGTCCAGACTTGGTGGAGGTGTGCAGAGCAGTCCAGTGCCAGGGTCCAACTCTACAGAAGCCATCCTGTCATTCGTGCTGTGGCTGCAGCTCCATAGAACTGAACGCTGACAAACCGTGAGCTGAAAAGATCTGGCACCTACTTCTGCCACTGCACCCACCACCACCAAAGGTCATACACAGAAACCAAACACTTTTTGTTCCCTGCCCAAGCTTTGTTGAGGATCGCAGCATATTTCATCTTCCTGGGACATCAAAAGGCAGCGTAACAACCCGACAAAGGAGACCACCACAATGAACCTTCACTGCTGCCTTTCTGACACTGCTCTGTTCCCTTCTCCTTATTGGCACTGATGTCCCAACAACTCCTTCTTCCAGAGGGGATCCATACTCAAGGGACATCTTCATGTACAACTGAGAGACTCCACCACTTCGCCCTCTAAGGCACCCAAGGTACTTTGATGCGGAAACGCGTCTTCCATCCTCAGGGTTCATCCAAGGGTCCCAGTTTCATGTTGGATCCTGTTATCCTGTGGCTTCCCAGGTACTTTTGGGTGGTGGGATCTGTAGAAACAAAAGCAGACAGTTAGTGAACATATAAGGACTAGTCATTGTTTTAAAAGCAAAGTGTAAGATACCTTTTCTTACAGGTTGTCCAGGTGGGGGGGATACACACACAGTATTGCATTTTTATTCTCAAAGAAACCATTCTGCCAATGTCCTAAGTATTGCCTACATTTCTACTTTAATGTCTATGAGGTTAAACATTGCCTAATAATGTTAATGCTTTTTAATAACTGTCAGCAGTTGGTGCATCATACCTGTATCTAAGGGTAACTGTGGTACCACATAGAACTGTATATATTGAGCTAAATGTTTGATTACATTTCGGAGTACAAAGTGAGTCTTATTTACTTATATATATCCACATAACCTTTATGTTGGTTAATAAAAGAACTAAGGTAGCACATAACATAGTGTGTGAACATGCGTTTGTGTGGGGTGGGCTTGGGGATTCACTGTACCCAAAAACCAGCCTGCATCACCTCACTTGAGTCTCAGAATTGGTTGCTCCCCCGCGTTTACCAAATTGGAGCATTTGCTGGGGTGCCTCTGTGCCTCTACCATAACCATAAAGTGTGTGGTAGTACAGATACCACCCTCCAGTCTTTACAGCATCTAGTGTGTGGCTTACTGTGTGTATCACTCCTTTCACCAGTTGTTGTACATGCTTTGTCGCTAGTTGATTAGTCAGTGTTTTGGGTGAGTCAATGTTTTCTTCTTCCAACCAGATGTTGAAGTCTCCAAGTATGATCAGGTGATCATGTTTAATGGCCATGTTGATGGCATCCACAACAGTGCCTACAAAGTTTGAGTCGTAGGTCGGTGGCCTGTAAAGGAGTAGAAATGTTAGATTGGTTTGGGGGTCTAAGGTTAAGTGCAGGATGAGTGATTTGCAGTTTGGAATGCGTAAGAGTGGTGCTGTTTTTGGTCCTTGCATGCTATGACAAATCCTCCTCTTGTTACTTCTATGTTGTCTTTCCTAGCATTTGAAGTTGTTGGGTAGGTAGTCCTGTACCATTACCTTGTAGTTTTTAGTTTGCCATGTTTCTGTGAGGAATAGGATGTCTATCCCTACATCATATAGCAGGTCGTATATATCTGTTGTGTGCTTGGATAGTGATCTGGCATTGGCTAGGTTACAGTGTACCTTTCTGCTTCTTGTGTCGGTTTCGTCTTTGGCTGTGTATTTTGGTGGTTGTGTTGGTGTTGGTAATTTATTTCACCGGATTGCTTATTCAGGTTTGTTGATGCACTTTATTCATTGACTAGTTCTGCCATGTTTCGTATTGGATTGGTGTCTTCTTCGTGATCATCTTCCTGACAACATTGATGGTACCTTTTGTTGTGCAAAATTATGTGATGAACGGTGTGTTGGTGTCGTTTCCTTCTTGTTTGACTCTGTGTGTTTCACATCCTTGTTATCTTATCTTATTTTAACTGCACTTATAAAGCACAAAGTACGCCGTGGGGCATCTTGATGCTACCTTAGGCAGGTTGATGGAAAGAAAACTAAAAAAGATAGGTCTTCAATGATCACCTGAATCACCTGAATTGATGGGTAGTATAGTTCAGTGGCAACGCCTTAGCCTTGGAAGCAAGACGACACAGAGCAACACAGGTTTGAATCGCGGGTCTGCACTTTAATACCGAAGAGGTTTCTAATACGTTATAAATAACCAATTATAATGATATAGTCATCCACCATCCAAAGGGTCCGAGGGAGAGAGTTCCACAAGGAGGCAGCAGCAACTGAGAAAGACCGGTCACCCACCTGGGTCAGCCTGAAGTGTGGGACCTCAACTAAAAAGGTCTCGGCAGCTCTCAAGGCCCTGCGGGACACATAAAACCTAAACGTTGCCCAAAAATAGACCAATTCAGACCCATGCAGGGCTCAATGAACTAAACAGAGTGTCCTAAATTGGCCACATTTTGCCACTGTCAGCCAGTGCAGGCTATGTAGAACCAGGGAAATGTGTGCGAAGCGAGAGGTGGATGTGGCCGCACAGACCGCTGATTTCTGTCAAATTTACAGGCGCCGGATAAGGGAGGCCAGCAGTGAAAGAAACAGTGAATTGAACAACTTAGTTCTTACCTTGTGGGGTCCTGTGTGGCTGTATCTCCTTGTGGGGTCCCATAGTTTTTTGTTGCATCTGGTTCACAGGGGTGGTGGCCTTCCTGTGGTGATCTATGGTTTTGTAGCTGTAGTTCTATTGGGTTCACAGTGGCGAAAGCCTCCCTGTGGTAACCTGTGGTGGTTTGTGGTTAGGTCTTCCCTTGAGGAGCCCTGTATAGTTATTTCCCTTTATGGTGGCTTGTAGTTTTGTAGTTGTATTGGGAGCAAAGGTAGCAGTAGCCTGCCTGTGGTGTCCTTTGGTTAGCTCACAGGAATTCAATAGTAGCTACACTCCAATAGTGCTCCTAGATTCAACAGTGGCTATACACTAATAGTTAACCAAGGATCAACTGTGGCTGTCCTCTAATTGTTCTACTAGATTCAACAGTGGTTATATTGTATATTTCACATGAATTCAACAGCAGTTAGACTCCGAATAGTTCTTACAGATTCAACTGTGGTTGTACTCTTAACAGTTCTCTTAGATCCAACAGCGGCAGTATTCTAATATTCACGTCAATACAACAATAGCTATACTCTAATAGCTCTCATAGATTCAACAGTGGCTATACTCTAATAGCTCTCCCAGATTACACAGAGGTTGTACTTTAAATTTCACAAGAGGCCAACAGTAGCTATGCTCTAATACCTAGCAAAACCTCTGAGTGTAATATAATGTTGCAGGGATTCGGGGGCACAGTGATGGCTGAGCTCCCTACTATTGCCACCTTACCTATCTCTAGCAGTAGAATGCTTTGTCAGGCATCCAGCTTGAACAGGTGCAAACAGGCAATGGGAGCTGCTCTAGGGAGCTACCCCTTGCCTTTACCCCTTCACTGGCTGCCCTGGGTGGGGCTGGCCTGGTGCCCTCTGTAAAGAGGGCTACTTCCTGGAGGAAGCAACCAATCCCGGGCAGGGTGAGCGGGAGTGGGGCTGGAAGAGGATGGGAGGAAGTTAGGAGGGATGGGGGCACAGCAAACAGGGAGTGGTGGAAATAAATAATTAAAATGGTGATTAGATGGTAGGAGGGCCACTTACCCCAGAGCAAGGGTGCTGAGCACAATGGAAAGAGCAGGACCCGCTCTCACAGGCCTGCAGCCGGGAAGAGCATCTCGGGCTCAAAGGTCATCAAGCAACCAATCATAGGCTGGGTGGGCAGGAGTGGGGTGGGAAGAGCACAGGGTGTGATTGGGGGGGATGGAGACACATGGAATGAGGAGAATAAATAATTAAAAATCGAGGATGGCAGACAGGAGGGCCACTTAACCAAGAACAAGTGTGGCGAGCACAGAGGAAAGAGCAGAGAGCAGGACGCTTTGAGAGGTCAGAAATGTGAGGTGGACAACTTTGAGTAGGTTTTTCAAAAGATGCAATTTTATTAAACTCAAAAAGGGTTTTGGTAAATGCCTCACTATCCCTACCCTGATGAGGATCTCCCTGCCTAAAATAAACTAAAGGAAATTATTCTGTCCCTCACACTTGTACATAAAACAAACTCAATAAGGTAACATATGGCAATTCAGATACAACAACATTAGCAGTTATATTCAAGACTAGGTGACTATTTCTCCTTCTAACCTGGGTGAATCTCCCTTTCGCAGATTCAATCAGGATTTCAACCGACATTTCAAAGGAATAAGAAAATCTTGTCTTGCAACACAGTTGCAATGTAGTTCCAATAAGTCAACTAGATTAAACCCAACAGCTCAGAATGTTTAACAAATCTTTGATCTCTCCAATTGAAGCAGAGTTCTGCACAAATTTTCTCCAGGGTATATAAACGTTTCCACAGTTCAACAAAAGTGCTTCTGTCAGGACAATTCCGTATTAGTTCACCAAAACATTTGCATCAGCAATGTTGAGTTGCCAGGATGCTTCCACAACAATACACAGTATACTTTTGTGGATTTGCCCCTTCTTCTTCAACACTTTTAATCACACCACAGTACTTCAATGGCTTCTGCCTGGTCCACTCATCTACCTGGGCTATACTACAAGGACTCTAGTCCTGGTGTACTCCCTTACCAGGACTAGCAAGATTGCTACTACTTCTACAAGTATTATCTTCATTCATCTCAAAAAGTCCTATAATTTGCTCAACAACAATTTTGACTACTTCTCCGAAGAAAACATGAGACACATTGGTGCTGTTCTTTCCACACTTTTAATTGTCGCATGCAATGCATGTTATGCTCCTCTCCTCATGAACACCTTTTATCAGAAAGGCAGCCTTCCTGCCACTCTTGTTTTCCCTTCTTGCTTAACCAAGTGCTGACAATGGCTTTTTCTCACTTCTGCTCCTCTTTGGCTATGCAATGCTTATTCCCGACGGTCCCGACTTTAGTGTAACCCCGGATGGTTTCCAGACCTTGCAACACCCCTGTTTGCTGGGCTTGTGTCGTCCTTTAAGGTGGATGGCCCAAAGCTGAGGAGAGTGTTGCAGGCAACTGCCTTGTCCTTCTTTTGGCTCAGAGACTCTCCGGCACTTCCCACCTAGGAAGCTTGCTTGCAGAGCCTAGCAGGCCACGCGGTATGCTGGCCTGGTAGTGGTTCTGGAGCTGCTAGAGGGTCCTCGGGGTTCAGCATCTCCCTCTGTTCCCTGGAAGATGTTTAGGGGAGTGATCCTGCTTCCAAGTTGGAAATTCTGGCCTTTCTTCACTGGCGGAAGCTGTAAGGCATACTGTACCTTCAGCCAGGGTCCAAATAAGTCCTTCTTGTTACTCCTTGCAAAGTCTTCAGATGATCTGCCAAAGGAGGGGCTCAACCCTCTTTTGAAGCCAATGGACCCCAGTGATTGGTGCAGGCTAAGCCTAGCATAATGACCCAATCCTGGGTCCGCACCAACAATCGATTGCTATGCAAGTCCCACCCATCATCATGTCTGATATGGACAAAGGGTCTCTCTGGTTAATGGAGCTCTCTGTGGTTCCTGATTAAAGGCATGTCTCCCTTGAAGTTGTGGCAAGAACAGACTTTCTGTCTCCATCAAATCACCTACTCCTACTCTCTGAGTGGAGGGCCCCCGGCAAGGGTTGTCTACTGCAAACACATGTACCAGACATGACACTTCACTGCCCTTGATACTGAGGAACGGGAGCTGACTTCAGGTTGACACAGATGCATATCAAAAAGGTGCTGGTGTTTCCTGCCCTTTGTTAGCTCTGTGACCAGGCCTCTCGCATCTGTATCTATCTTATCTGTATGTACTGCCACCAGCAAGACTGACAATGGGCAGGATGGATCCATGGAGCCTTTGATAGTTGATTAGGCTGGCCATGGCCGGAGGAAGGTTTTTCCTTCTTTATTTTGAGATGCTTTTGTGTACTCCTGGCTGTCACATTCCAACTAAATGGGACGGGGGCGGCACCTGTAGGCTGTGTTCACCCAGAGTACACAGATCTATGTGTTTTTTATGCACTGAGCATAAGAAAATGTGTACAGTTTAGCCCCATACATTTTCTGAGGTTGATCGCCCATCATTCAATTTCTTTTTTAAAAAATCCAAAAAGCCCAGGTGAGTGCACACCCACCAGGCAAATAGTCGTATTCCTCACAAGCGTTCTGTAATAATATCAAACTATGATGGGAATGTGTTTGTATGTCGCATGTTGTATGAACTTCGGTCTGTTCTGACCTCACTGTTATAATGAAGTGATATGTTTTGTATTCTCCCATATATGCTCCATGTGTAATTTAAAATAGAAAAGCAAAAATAAAGTTACAACAAAAGAATTTTCTCAGTCCATCCAGATCACTGTAAAGCAGCAAGAACAGTGCTGGCTGCATAAGCTCAAAGGATCAACCATGTTAGTGCTCCTAGAAAGCCTACAACATTAGCAGATGGCACATTGGTAGAAACACAAGGAGCAGAGGGATGAAAACCTCCATCCACCTGGTGACATTCTATCAAAATCCTGTGATCAGTTTGACTGCACTTACTGAAAGACACTCAACACTACTTGTGTAAGACATGTATGCAAACTAGCTCAAGCAGTCGGATTTGGCCTAAGTAAATATCCCATTCTATAGGCAAAAGATATTGTAGAAATTAGAGAGATACCCTACAGATGTAGGGGAGATGGGGTCAATAGTGAGGTACGCTGACATTACTTTAATTTAGCATGCTACTATATTATGCCAGAGGCTTGGCAGTCCATGTTCTGGGAGGGTTTGCCTGGGGAGTAGCTAGTGTCCCTCTTTCTCAGGTTTTCTGCCTTCTTGGCATTAACCTTATCTAAATAAGATTTCAAGGGAAAAGGAAGTGGTGAGGAACATCCCATAACCATGTAGGCAATAGGACTTAGCAGAGCTGAGGATTTCAGATTTCTCAATCCCAAACCAATTTCACCAAAAAGCTGTACTCTAGAAGAGGGGCATGTGCCACTAATGAAAGTGCCCTAACTATATGGCCACTAAAACCGTCTTATGTTGTCCCACACATTCCGGTGTTGATGGGCTCCTTTAAGTGCCATAAGCATACACACCTGCCCACATGCACACCTGCGGAAGCCATGTCGCTCAAACATTGTGGCTCAAAGTAAAGAGCCAACCATGTGGTCGTGTGGGAGATCATGACTGGGCAGCAGACTAGAACACACTCTCTTGCTTTTTTGCTCTCGTGCTACACTGTACTATGTTCGTATAAAGGTAGTCACTATTGCCTTTAGTGACACTGAAAAATGAGCCTGGCCCATCGACAGAGCATGGCATAATGGCAGGGGTCACCTGATGGAAAGGAGAGGGGCCCCCAGGGACCACTCGTGCGTAAAAATTGATGGAGGCGCTAGGGGCCACTGACTAGGGTTGTGATTACTCACTGACCCCCGGCACACTCTGGACCAAATGTCGGCAGTCGAGTCCACTTTGGTTGCAGGTTCAAGTGCAGCAATTTGCCGGCTCTGTGGCTTTCAGCGACGAAGATACAGTGAGGATTCCAAATGGGACAGTGGCGATTTCTCCACTCCTGGTGGATGGATCAGGACAGTTTCACTGCAACAGGCTTCAGGAGCAAGAGGGGCACAAATGGAGCGCACCTGCAAAGGTCGCCACCACGCCTGGGTGACACGGTAACCGTGTATGCTCCGGTTCGGGTGCACTCGTCTCACTTCAGACCTGGGAATGCCAAGTGTACAAAATTCGGTCTGAGGGTGCCGTGAACACAGAGCTAGCGATATTCCAAGTTTTGAGGGCTTCCTCAAAACGGTGGCAGAGACAGAGCAAAGGTCCTGCATAAACTGGTGCCGAGAATAGTTGGTCCCACTATTCCAATGGGTCAAAGCATCTTCGCAGACCTTCTAGGACGACCAGATGCAGAGGGGTCCCACGGGACGACAGCGGGCTCAGGGTGACAAACCTTCCAGCGAGTCACCAGTGGATCCTTGACTTGGCTTCTTAGCATCAGGATACTTGGATCCTATCCTTTGTTCAGTGAGAACTCCAGAGATCGACATGGTATGGGTGTTTGGGGGCTTCTCTTATCCAGAATCGCCTTCTCGCCAAAACGAAGATGGCCCAATGGAAGATCTGCTCACATACAGGCATACGTGGACCAATCATGGACCACAGTCGTCTCAGGCATTCACAGTACTCCAAACTCTCTGGCAGCCAGGATGTGTATTGGGACAGACACCCCAGCCGACATCCTGGAGGCACACACACAAGGCATGCAGAAACCCGCGAAAGCTTAGCGTTTTGCAAAGGGGCAAGATGGCCAAAGGTCAGGACAAAGAACCCTGTGGTATGGCCATTTTGGAGCCAGGCCACCTATTTGTGCCAAATGTGGTAATTGTGGTTTACCTGGCAGGAAAGGGTTAAAATTACATGAAAAGATAAGCTGCCACCAGCCCTGTCTGGGACTCATCTGCATATCTCCTAAATAATCTTTCGAGAGTATCTAGGGCCTTTGGAAATGACTAAGAGACCCAAGTATACTTTACTGGAAGGTACATTGTACACTTGTTACATGTTGCAGACAATTTGCAACATTGGAAAAGGACTGAGGGAAACAAAGTCTCCCAGTACTGACTGTCTTAAGGGTATGTCAGTTTCCCCATAAGAAGTGAGCCAAAGCCCAGAGGAGTGCAGTAGAAGGCTGGGCTCCCCTGGCAAGTCGGGCTATGATTTTAAACAGCAGCAAAAAGTTGGGCGGTACACAACTGGAGGGAAAATTACACATACATGGAAATCTTTCCTGACACTCACCACTTTACCAGGCATTGTAGTTCACACAACTACATAGGTTGTCGGTCAACTTTGCACACTGCACTATAGCAGCAATGAAACTGACGACGGGCGTGAAAATGAAGCCAACCAATTAGAAACTAAAGAATAACTAGAGGGGTAAGGCAGTGCGATAATAAAATAGAGGTGGGAGAGTTATAAATGGATTTAATAGGGGAGCGACTATATGTCGGAAGGCCAACAAGAAATGAGGAGAAATAATCAAGACGAGAAATGATCAATGTGACAAACAGTCTATGAAGCAGAGAAGGTAAAATTAGAATACCTTTAGAAGATGTTTTGAAAACAGCAGGAACTAGCAATTGAAGGATTGTGAGAGGTAAGTTAGATATTAAAAACTAGAATGCGAGCAGATATGGAGAGAGCAAGAGAATAAGGAGCAAAACGAAGAGGGTGGTGGGCATGAGAGGAGGTGTGGACAAGGAAGACATTTCAGCGATAGGGAAGATAGGAAGAAAACCAAGAAAGAACAGAACCAGAAATGCCAAGAGAAGAACGAGAAGTGCCACGAATACAGTGAGCTGCCATATCAAAAGTGGAAGAAAGGTCCACGAGAATGGGTGAATAAATGAATCAGAAAAACGTACAAGGATAGCTGTGAATTCACAGCATGTTCGAGAGGATGTGAAAAAGGAAGAACGGAAATTAGATGCTAGTTTGATATAAGAGAAGGGTAAACGGGGATTTCTAAGAGCTGGCTAAACAGTGGCACATTTCAAAGAACGAGACCAGAATAAAGCAAATAGTTAAAGAGAAACATAAAGTAAGGAAGGAAATGAGGATAGACTGAAGAGATGTGGGATGATGTAAGAAGGTCAAGGGGGGCAATAATAGGGCTAGCATGTTGGAGCAAGAAAATAAGAGAAGACTCAGAAATTGAGGTAAATCAAAATATGGAGAGGAAGAAGGAAACTGAGATGAGGAGGGAGAGAGAAGAGAAAATGAAAAGCGCTAGTTATTGATTTTAGATGTAAAGTAAGATGCAATGGGCCTCATTCCGAGTACATGAAGGAGAAAATTGAAAGAGAGGATAGAGAAAGTCAGGGGAATGGCATGACAAAAGATAAAAAGTTTAGCAACAATTGTTATGAAGGAGAGAAAAATCAGCAAGCAAAGAGAGAGAATAATGAACCTGGTGAATCTTTTAGTTGGAGTGGTGTAAATGATTTCCTCGAATATACATGAGAGAACGACTGCAGCAAGGGAACTCAAACCAAGCCAGGTGGGTTCAGCGGGTACACCCCCAAGAAAATGGTTAAAATAATGGGTGCAAATGGTGATTTTCCTAACACAATTTCTGTGGAAATTAAGGTAAAAAGCAGCAAAGTTTGCAATCAATTTTGTATGGACCACTTGAAAAACTCCAATCCATTCAAGTCACCAACAGTGCACAGGAGTATTTTCTAAAACATTTTCATGATGCCTTCCCCCACAATGCATGCAAGTATAAACAAAATGTTCATGCTGGCTGAGCCCATACATATCCATGCAGAATGTAACAATAGATGACCATGTAAGAACTAACTCCTGATGGCTTTTTCCAGTATAATTGCCATGTTACACCAAAACAGTATATCCAACCTTGCTGTTCCAGTGAAAGCCAGTCCAACAACACGATAAGATTCATGCTTGCTTTAGCCTTGATGCCCAAAAGAAATACTGTGCCATAATAAGAAAGTATAGCTAGACTGGCTGCACCAAAGTATGTTAGTCTAGCTATGTCATGGAATGGCAATGGCGCCAGTAGCAGCTCCCCAAAAAAGAGGCCCGCTTTCCCTCATGCACAGTGTGCAGGGCGGGCACACACATGCTCTCATTCACACAACATTTACCCTCTCATTCATCCAGGTATTCATATACCAATGCACCACATATTCTCTCATTCACACAAGCATTCATATATTCATACAGCATATACTCCCATTCACCTCTACATTCATAGATTTACACAACATGTATTCTCTCAGTCATCCAGGCATTGATAAATTCACACAATGTATACTCTTTAATTTACCTATGCAGTCATTCATTCACACGACATGCACTCCTTCATTCACACAGGCATTCTTACATCCACACAACATATGCTCATGCATTCATTTGGGCAGGCATTCAATAGTTCATACAACATACACTCTCTCATTCACCTGTTCATTCATATATTCAGCCAGGTATTGAATCATTCACACAACATACACTTTCTCATTCACCTGTCCATGCATACATTCATGCAACATATACTCTCTCATTTACCCAGTCATTCAATCATTCACACAATATATAATGTATCATTAACTCTGGCATTCATAAACTCACACAACATATTCTCTCTCATTCAACCATTGCACTAATATATGTATACAATATATACTCACTCATCCACCCGTGCATTCAATCATTCACACAACATACACTCTCTCATTCACCCAGGCATTCTTACATCCACACAACATATGCTCATGCATTCATTCAGTCGGGCATTCAATAGTTCACACAACATACACTCTCTCATTCTCCTGTCCATTCATATATTCAACCAACATATACTGTCTCATTCACCCAGGTATTCAATCATTCACACAACATACACTTTATCATTCACCTGTCCATTCATGAATTCATACAACATATACTCTCTCATTCATCCAGTCATTCAATCATTCACACAATATATAATCTCTCATTCACCCAGGCATTCATACATTCACACAACATAGTCTCACTCATTCACCCAGGTAATCAATCATTCACACAACATACACTCTCCAATTTACCCAGGCATTCATACATTCACACGACATACACTTCCTCATTGACTGGTGCATTCATACATTCAGACAACACACACTTACTCAATGACTGGTGATTTCATACATTGACACAACATGCACTCTTATTCACCAAGGCTTTTCTCATTCATACAACATACACTGTCCTATTTACCCATGCATTCATACAGTGGCCATGCATGCACGCATACATACAAACGTTCACTCATTCACACATGGGCACATCCCAAATTCACACTCAGAGAACCCCCACTTGCATGCATGCACACACACAAATTACACAACACATGTCCGTCTCCTCCCACCTTCAACACCATCCAGGACTCCTTTCCTGTCAATCAGCGCGCTCCTACACTGGTAGCACAATGATGAGAGGTGGTGGGACAGATATTCCTATGCCCCGCTTGCATCTCGTTATTACGCTCTGTGCATTTTGCGGATCCTAAAGGGCTCAGTGTTGAAACAAAAAGAAATAGCCATAGTACACCCCCCTGCTTAGAGACAGGAAGCAAAGTCCAACCACAAAAACTAGGACTGTGCTGCCTGTTGCTCAAGCGAGGAGCAGCATCCCCATGCCCACACATACGTCCGCCTCTGAAAAAGACTAAGGTCATGCCCCACAAAGGAAGATGTAGGAAAAACTGGAGAGGAATGTAAAGAAACATTTTAGGCCAAAGATACAAATTACTGATTGGCAGTGAGAAAAAGGAAAGCAAAATAGGGGAATAAGAAAGAGATTTTGAAATATTGAAGAAAGGAGCCAGAGCTGTGAGACTGGGGGATAGGGAACTGGGCCAAAATCAAAAGAATCCATAATTGGGACAACATTAAAAGACAAATGAATAGCGAGGAGATGAATTGTAAAGTTAGAGGAAACAAGGAGGTTAGAAGGAGAAGTAAAATCAGCAGAGTATCAATGCAATGACAGAAGGATGAAAGGAGGCTGAAGGATGGTACACTGTGAGTAAGGAAAGACACTGGAGATTAGAGAAAGAAACAAAGTGTTATTTAAAAGAGAAAACAGGAAGAGAGAGAGAGGAGAAGGTATGAAAGTCCGAGGGATACCCGAGGGGGGGTGCCCTTGGGATATTGGGAGGAAAGGCCGTTTTATAACCAGTAAGATCGGCAGGTGGAGAGGCAGTAAAAGAAGAAATTAAAGTCTCAATAAGGTGGAGAAATTGTAAATTACCCTGAAGAAGAAAAGAAAGCGAGAAAAAAGGTTTATTCCACAGGGAACAAACAATGCAATATGTGATAGAGACAATAGGAAAGAAGGGAATGATACCCGGAATTTCTGGAGCCAAAGGAATAGTAAGGAATCCAAGGGGAAAGATGGAGAGAAGGGACAGAGTGAGACATGAAGCAAGAAAACAAATGCCAGAAATGTTATCGACACGGCATGCAGGAATGAATACTGTAATCCACGGGAAGTCACATGGACCATGGCTGGACCAACATGAGAAAGGCATCAGTGAACTAATGGAAAGAGGCAAGCTTGTGACAAAACATACATGCAACCTTTTCTCTTTGGGACTGTGCCCCACTATCTCAATCATTTGCTTGGCTTCCTTCTAATTAACCTTTTAGCAGCTGAGTCCGCCCCAAAAAAGTTGGATGGATTAGGAGAATCTTTGCATATAAATCTGAATGTATATATGTGTGTATGCTACAAATCCACACTGTTGAACCCACATCTACCACATTTTGCATGGATTTCTCTTTTGTCTAGTCTATGTTTGGATGCAAATAATTCACTCCGTAGACACCCTTGTTTACTGATGCTCACCCTGATTATTACAGTAGGTACTAGAAGGAGGCAAAATTTGGAAAAGTGTCTGAAGAAAAATGATCGATGTGTTGGTTATTCCTTTGAAATGTATTACTACTGTACACAGTTCGAAAGTGTTTATTAAAGCATTTTTAAAGGGAATTAAAAGAAAATTAAAATGTTGTTTTATCATGCCACTCCAAATATTGGAAATGGCAAGGTTACAGTTTACTTATGTTCGTTCACAAGAAGAGAGCACAATCAATCAATCTTTCTTGCACACTTTCTCAACTGTGTTGAAGACATTGAGTGACTGAAACATGCCGCACAAAAAACGAACATCACCTGGAAAAGCTCCATCTGATGCAAAGCAAAAATCAATATGAAGAGCTTCTGAAATACAACAAACAGCAGCACGACTTGGCGACCAGAGGACAAGAGCAACTTTCCCTAGGACAAATGAGATGCCAGAGCAAACTGAAGCAAGACTTGTTGACATGAGGACAAGAGCAACATCCTACAGGGCACACGAGACAACAGAGCAAACTGAAGAAATACTTGCAGACAAGAGACAAGAGCAACATCCTCCAGGGCACATGAGACACCACTTGATCAGGACACGGGCAACACTGGGTACCCCAGTTAGTGTCTTCATAAAAGGCAAATCTCAAATGGAAAAAGCAATGATTGCAATAGATGTAGTAGAGCATACGTCGTGCTCTGAAACACTTGTGTACGAGCGCGATACAAGTAAAATATCATATGATATCATACCACCTCCAGAGGGTGCTACCTCGCCCTTCTGCCACCGGCACTCAAAGATACTGCTGCACGTGTGGAAGGAGGCTCATACACCACCTGAAATTCACTAGGGAACCAATACCAAACCGGCAAAGTAAAACAAAGGGACATAGTCCCAGCAGATCGGAATCATTTCACTGGCCCATTTTCCAGCCCGTGATATCCCTGTGTGCATGCGCTCCTATTTTTTGTGTTTCCCTGCCACGGTTTTCATGGGGGAGACAGTCATGACTTCTCCTTGTTTTCAGCACTGTATCAAGATCCCTGTGAATACAGTGCAGAAGCGAGGCAACCCTCGGCAGGCACAAGTCAGTCCCACCGCGATGCGAGTGGCAAATCAACTTTCATGCAGCGCTTCTAACCATTTACATGGCATCTTCCCAGTACATGATGACTAGGAATGCACTGGCAATAAAGAGGTGGCTGCTATGGAAACCGCCAGCCTTAGAGCAGTGGTCTTGGGAACTGGGGGGCCTGAAGGATGTCCAGAGGGGGCCCCAGATTCTTTGAAAAATCATTAATAGAAAATATAACAAGTAGGAAATCTGCTTACATTTTATAGGACTTGCCCCCCCCCCTGAACATCTTTTGGGCCACTTAGGGGTGCTCATTCAGAGGTGGGGGGACCCAGAAACAATATTTTTACTGATGGGTGGGCTCAATACCACTGACCTAGAGTTAAAAATGCAGCACAGCTACACGGTTCCTCACAGGGACTTTGTGCCTACATTGTGAACACCAGCAGCATAGAAGAAAACTATGACCCCTATTGCACTACCCAGGAAGCACCAGAATTGTACTAACTCTGATCTTAATGGGCTACTTTTAGAAAGGTCTCTTTTCTTCTTTGTGTGCTTTTTAAAAGTGGAGTTTGGGATCATGTTCTTGTTTTTTTGTGTGTACAGGCCTATTAAGAACACAACCGTTATTGCGTACCACTTTGACTGTGTTGCCCAACTGGGGTGCCTGTCTAATATTGTTTTGTGCATTTATATTAAAAAAAAGAGTGCTGATTAATTTCTGCTTTTTACTGAATATTGTATTGTAAATTAAACACGCACTGGCAAAGTCAACAGTTGTGTTGTTCCCATAAGAACACCCTTTGGGTGCACGGGAGATCTCCTGGTCCCACTGCTCGGGATAAAGTGAGGAGACTGCATGGCTGAAGGGTTTCTTGTGGAAAAGCTAAAACATTTGGCTTTGCCTATGATTGTTTAACCTAAATTTGATGAGGCCTTTTGGATTATTTCTAAGTTATTACTTACGTAACGTTTGATTTACGTCCATAGTGTGACAGTTCATGTAAAGGTTGAGTGAAGTTCTTAACAGATTAAGTGACCACAAGTTCAATGCTAAGACTGAAAACATGCATGTCATACTACTCATGATATGCTAAGACTGAAAGCATGCATGTCATACTACTCATGACATGCTAAGACTGAAAGCATGCATGTCATACTACTCATGACATGCTAAGACTGAAAGCATGCATGTCATACTACTCATGACATGCTAAGACTGAAAGCATGCATGTCAGACTACTCATGACATGCTAAGACTGAAAGCATGCATGTCATACTACTCATGATATGCTCATGGGATGCACATTATCAATTGTAGGAGTGAGCATAAAATCAGAAAATGCTTCAGCGATTATGCATTGGATGCCATGCATATTTCAAACAGATATATAAAATGTTTTGGGGTTTGCTCATTTAAAAGCGTTATTATTACTATTGTTCATATTATTATTACTATTATTAAGAATAATAGATATAATAAGAACAATAAGGAAATAAATAATGTGGTCTTGTATAGCGCTCTTCTGCTATTATTTGTGTTGGCTTCTCTGTGTTTGGTTCTTTCGGAGAAGAGCAGGGAGTGTTAATGGGATAGTGAGAGCGTAGATGCCAAACCTATGGTGGTGATGGGTGCAGAGCCAAAGCGTCCAGTGCATGTGTATTGGTGTATTTCTGTGAGCCCTTTCGGAGTAACGTATCCTAAAGGGAAAGCACAAGGACTGAAAGCATTAGGTGGTGGGGGTGTATTAAAGCAGAGAAGAAGCAAATAAGATATTTCCTGATAGTGTTCCTGTGGTGCGAGCCAGGTTTGTGATGGGCACCAGTGGGGGACATCCGAGTGTGGTGTGAGGGAGGAGGGTAAGGGTTTACAGTGTGGTCGATTAGTTAAAGGGGGCGGCAAAGTGGTGCGGCAAATAGCAAACGAGAGGAAGAGGTAATGCAAAGAGCCTTCCAGGCCAAGATAGCCTGCGCTTTCAGGAGAAATGGGTGGGTGGCTTGTTCGGCATTTTTTTTCCTGTAGTAGTTGTTGTGTTCCCTTTTGGTTGCGTGGAATCTGACATGGATAGAATTCATTATGGTAGGTTACATGGTGGGGGGCAAGCAGCATCCTAGAGGGTTTTGTAGTTTTGAAGATGCATTCAGTGGGAAGTGGATCAGGTGAGTAGGTCTATAGATTGAGGGGTTTCAAGCGATAATCTCATGAGGTTAGTTAAAGAGCCAGGGTTTTAGCTGCTTTCTGAAGCTCAGGCAGTCTTTCTCTGAACGCATGTGTTTGGGAAAGTAATTCCAGAGTTCTGTTTCCAGAAAAGAGAACATGGAACTCAGTAATTGTTTGTTGAAGATTGACACTCTCACTCTCGAAGATTTGCTGTATAAGAATTCCCTTCTGAAGGATTCAGAGTCCCTGTTTTAATACGAATGGGGAGCAAAGAATAAGGTTTTGCAATGGTTCCTCTTTTTGATTAGGAGACAATGGAGTGTATAAAGTGCTGGGATGATGTGTTTGTGTCTTTTCAGTCATGGGCGTAGGACATGGGGGAGCAGGGGGGACAAATCCCCCCACAATTTTAAGTGGGGGGATATAATGTCATTTACCCGCCACCCAGGATTTGTGTCACTTCAGCGTGTAAAATAGGTCTGCAGGCTGCAGATGTCATGCGCAGGGGCGTCATTTAGGGATCGCCAGAGGTCGCAACTGCGACCTCTGAGGTCTGCCTTGCTATCCCTGTGGTCTCTCTTGCTACCCCTAAAAGAAAAAATGGAAAAAAGTGTCTTTTATTTTTGTATTGCAAGCTCCTGGCCTGTGGCCAGAACCATGTGGCTCTTCACTTCTGGAGTGGTTGGCTTTCTTGTTCAGGTCTCTAAATAAAGAAGAAAAAGAAACAGGGGTGCCACAAGTCTAACACTTTCAGGTGAAATGACATCCCTGGTCATGCGTGCAAAAGTACAAGTTAACGTCAAACTGTCAACAGCAGCGGCCTAAAACAAGAACTTCTGCTGCTTGCTCATGCATGCCCCACGCCTATGCATTTGGAATGTGCACAGGCCGGGGAACTGCACGTGCCCCTGCGCAGTGCACTGCTGCCCAACCTCAGCTTCCAGAACGAAGGAGAAGCCAGGCAGAAACGCATGCTCCTGCTGAGAGTGACAGACTGACAGCGCGTGTTAATATCAAGGGAGAAAGAGTGAGACTCTGACTGCGACTCGACCTCCTGAGACCTCTGCTACCATACTTAAGGTAAGTCAAATGGCCCCCCTCTCCCAGGTGCAGTGCAGGCTGGCATAGGGAAGATTTATTAGGGGGAATGTGCCAACGTCATATTTATACAGTTTCTAAACACGTGCAGCACGTTGCAAACTGATCAGGGAATCCTGGCCTCTTAATGTTTCATCATGAATTGAAAAACCTGAGGGTCGAACCCTTGTTTTATTTCATGATAACAGGAAAAGACAGGCTTTGCCCCATGCCTCGTGAAGGTTTAAAATTGCATGCAGGGGATCCAACATCACACAAGTGCTAAATTAGGCTATTCTGTGCATGCAATGTGCACTTTTAAATGAGCAAAATACATTCGTCCTTGATGTGTTGCATGCACTGTTCACGTTTCGCATAACCCCATTACAGAACATAAATCATAAATCAACACCCAAGACCCCTGTGTTGCGCAACATGCTCATGAGTGCATCGCAAACCTACACGACTTCAGAAAAAGCCCCCAGCTCAGAGGGATTCAATATTTACCGATTTCTACCCGCTGGTGGAAATCTTTGTAGGTCACGGCAGGCAAACTGGTTTGTGCTGACATACCTGGAGCACATACACCGGAGCACTATTCTGGGAAGGTTTCCATTATTTGGAAAATTAAGCTAATTGTTTATGTTGAAGCTCATACTGGGGTGCATTGTGCAGTGTGGTCTTCCCGATAATGAGGGCATTCGTGAGGACCACAAAAGTGGGTGTGAAATGCAAGTTGCCTCAGCCTGTACCCGGAACAAAGGGATGTGCTCACACGTTTTAGGATTCATTTGAAGCAGTTGTGTCAAATGGGAAATGATATCGTACCTCCTATTGCAACGAATATATGTATATTGGCCTACACCAAGCTGCTTGTAAGCCACTTGCGAAGAAATCCGTGTTGCAAGGTCCTGACCTTAGAATCAATGTAAGCCACCATTTTAGGTCAATCTGCCATTTTAGGTTCTCTCTGTAAAGTCACCCTGTGAGTTAAAATGCTGGACGATGTCATTCCGAAATACAACATGGCCGTCTTGACCTCTGTGTGTAATTAATATGTAACTTGCCTGCAGGCCACTTGTTGGGGTCGTGAACTGAGTCCTTGTCCTTCACTGACCTGTGTGTAAAGGATTACTCACGCCAATGAAACTAATCCGCGAGCACATGTTAAGAATAATGTATCCAAATACTGAACTAAGAACACTTGTTTAACTACATTGCATGAATGTTTGAGAAGACCTTTATGAGAAATCCTAAAATACACTGTTACCTTGTAGGCTTTTTGGGAAATGTATTAAAGGCAATCTCTATGCATATAGTGGTATGAACCCGGCATGAACCCTAGATCAGTAATGTATTAGAGGAATATTAACCCGAAGTAGGGTTGGACATCATGTTCGCAGATGGTATAAAAGAGCAACGATTTCTAATGTACAGCGTCTCTCACTAATCACACTGAACCACGCTGGAGTTTGTTGTGTTGTACTGAGGGCCGATAGCTATCTGTTACTTTTCTTGGAAAACTGTTCAGTATAAAATAAAGATCTTTGTATGTTCCTTTGTAACCCGTGTTCGCTGTATTCCTTTTGGGGTACTCAGCCTCGATATTTTGATTTTGTTTTCACAGTTGGCACCCGAATAGGGACCCTCAAGATTGATGCCGGATTGTCGTAGGTTGACGCATGCTATCGGACCGGGATCGGACGGTGTGACAAAATAAGGTGCCCCTTCTGAACGAGACGCAACACCTCAGCAACGCTGCACGACCCAATCCCTGGACAATTAGCTTGTGGTCCGAGACGGCATCTTGACGAGGGTCCACTTATCGAGGCGGGCAGTTTTGACGAAATCACCAAACACGAGGTAAGATTAGTTAGGTAAGATTCTTTGTAATCCGATCGGACCTCCTTAGGACTGATCAGGTGAGTCGTGACCCGATTCTTAAATATCCTGATAATTTGATTTTGGCGTATTGTATCTGCAGACACAATTATTGACCAGGTAACACCAATAATTTGATATGCCTGGGAAATTGTCTATGTGCTTCAGGGCGTTATTCCGCAGCGATAGACAATCTTTGGAATTGAGCCATCCAGCACCACAGGAGGGGTTGCCGGTGTGTACTATGTACTGTAAGCATGGCATTGGAAGTATAGTCTTTAATGATATTTGGTACAGACAAACCAGACATGCCTCCGAACTTCAGTGGCCAACCAATGGTAGTTTTGAAATCCCTCGTATTGAGTATTTAAAGTCGATTGTATTAAAGAAAAAGGCTAGACCTGCAGCATTCAATGTTTTGCAGAATTGGAAAAAAGAAGCGTTGCAGCAATTTAAGAGTAGAGAAAAACAAGCACGCCGTCATAAGACGAACACCGAAAAAGCATTATTATATGACCAAGATAAACATTCTGAGTCGACTAGGAATATGAATAGGGCTTTCTCACTTGGAATTCAGAAAATGTATCCTTCTAAAGACCTTCATGTTTCCGACGAATTCATCGACAAATTATTAAATGAACAAAGGCCTGGTGCCTCTGCGCCACCTCCGTATGTTCCTCTTCCTACTGCTTTGCCTCTTCCTGTTGTTCCTGCTCCTCCTAATGTTCCTCTTCCTCCAGTTACTGTTCCTCCACCTATTCCTCCACCCCTTCCTATAGCACCAGTAACAGTACCTCCATTGAATTTGCCTGCTCCCCCTCTTCCAAGTGGTCTTGTGCTGCTTGTAGCCGATCTGGGTGCGGGGTCCAGGGTTGTCACCCGCAATACTGTACCGCCAGAGAAGAAACGGGATTTGATTGCATGGGCTAAGCATTGTATGAAGAGAGATGATCAAGCTAATGTTTTTGCCACACTTTTTAATATGGATAATTTTCCTGAGAAAAATGTTTGTATTGAAGGTTTAGGGATTCATTTATGTGTAATGTGGGGCAAATTAAATAATACAGATCTCCCGCAAGGGTTAAGGGATCTAAACACTTTAGAGTTTTCAAGAGACACTGTGGAGAAAGTTAATGAGCATGTCGAGAGGTTATTTGAGTATAGAAAGGAGTTGGAAAGGTTACAGAATGAGGATGACGAGGGGGAAAGTATGTATGTACAGAAACGGTTCCTTCCTTGTAGTAAATCGATATCTGAGGAAGCACGAATTTGTACGAAAGACGCGCTTAGATGGATTTCAGATATGTTGATAACTCCAGTTGAGGTATATGACACATACAGTCAGTATATGCCAGAAATGCAGAGGAAAGTGATACAGGTAATGATAGAGTACCTACAGGATGATTGTGTAAAGAGAAAAATGTGTTGTCCCACAGAGTTATTGAGTATTTATAAGAGAGCTTTTTCACTTGACACTTCTTCGACTGCTTTAGCGCTCGACTTAGCTCTGTTGCTTAGTAAGCGTTCAGAGTTGCCTACTTCTCAGTTGCCTGTGAGAGAGGTTCCTCCGACATTTGTCCCGAAGGTTGAGATTGCGGCTGACCCTGCAGCAAATATAGTCGCTGTGAACATTCCTGCACATTATGTATCGCAGTTTGTTCATGTCCCGTTCTCAAGACAGGAAGTGAATACTATTAGACAATCTATTCCTGATATTAGGAAAAATACGACAGGATTCTATAAAGAAATAGAGTCCGTCTTGCAGTCTTCAGTGTTCACCATAGGTGATATTGATTTGTTATTTCCTGTACTCTTGCCCGTAGATTTATGGAAACAAGTTAGGTCTATAGACGACGTACCAGGGTTGGGAGATACATGGGCAAACATGACTAGATTCGATGGAGAAAGGCCAGCTGGTGAAAGACCGCCCCAGTTGATACTAACTTTGCCTGATAGAATTATTGCAAAATTGAAAACCATAATTCCTGAGAAAAGAATTATTTGGGACAAACTTATGGCCTGTGTCCAAGGGAAGTCAGAGGGTGCTACCGAGTTCTTTAATCGGTTTGAACAGGTATTCTTGGATTTCAGCGGACAAGACTTAGGCACAGAGTCTGGGAAAAGGTTATTTGTGGACAAATTTGTGCGTGGATTGCTGCCCGACATCCAGTCACAAATTATGTCTTCTGAGAGCACTTGGCAGGCGAAGTCCCAATCAGAAGTACTGCACATGGCTCAGTACTACGAGAATCGTGTCAACAATGAAAAAGATAGAGTTGAAAAATGAAAAGGTGTTTTAAAGACTAAAGTATTATTACAGCAAATTGTTAGAGGCCCAAGAGGGGGTAGTTCGCAGATTAGAGGTCAGTATGTTCCACAAGGGAATGTGCACTTGGGTCCTGTGAACATTAACCAGTGTGCCTATTGTCGACAAGAGGGTCATTGGCGTGCACAATGCCCCGTCCTTCGACAGAGGTCGAATAACACATTTGGGAATATGGGTAGACGATCCAGAGGTCGCCCGGGTGTAGGGGGCCCTGGTAGAGGTCAGTTTGCACAGGATCCTCAGCAACCTTTCTCACGGGATAATCAGACTCCAAGTGTGGATGCTAGGAACATATTTGATCATCCTTCTGCTGCATATCTATCTGAAGAGCTTCCTTTTGATGATATTCTGTTTCCTTAGGATTGCCCGAAGCAGGCTTTGGAACCTACACCTGTTCCAGTCAATCAGAAAGGTCCTTATGTTGAAACAGTAGTAGGAAATAGGAAACATCCGTTTTTGATAGATACTGGAACACAGAGTGTTCCATTGATCATTCACGGGTTCCAAACATTCCACTGTCAGGGCAAACTAATGTTTCTGTAGGGTTTTCTGGCACACCAGTTGTTTGTCCAGTTTCTTCTCCGGTACCTATTTCTTTGGGTCCCTTTACTGACCACTGTTCATTCCTTTTGACTTCAAATTGTGGAGAGAATTTGATGGGTTTAAATCTATTGAATGAATTAAATGCAATAATGTATTGTTCTTCCGATGGTGTGTGCTTGACGATTTCACCACAGCAACTTTCTGTCTCTCAATTCTTAACTAGACCTATGCCGCCAGAATTCAGTGATGTACCAGAGTGCTTATGGGCTGTTGACGACGATGATGTCGGTGTTTTGCAGATTGAGCCTGTTAAAATAGTCTTGAAACATGGTATTAAGCTGCCACGCATTCCCCAGTATAAGATTTCAGTTGAGGGCGAGCGAGCTTTGAAATGCATTGTTTCTGATTTTGTGCAACGCGGGGTGATTGAGGAAATTTCAGGAAGTTTGTGCAATAGTCCGATTTTACCCGTGTACAAGAAAGGCGATAATGCAATTCCATTCTGTTTCATAATTGATTTACGTGCCATTAATAAAGTCGTTGCTTCGCAATTTCCAATTGTGCTGGATGTGACGACAATATTGACAATGATTCCAGCTACAGCCACTTACTTTCGTGTTGTGGACCTGAAGAATGCTTTCTTTAGTATTCCTATAGACAAGAATATAGATACTTGTTCACGTTCACCTTAGGGGGACGCTCGTTCACATTTACTCGTGCACCTCAAGGTTACACAGAGAGTCCTAGCATGTACAGTAGGGCTTTGAAAGAACAGCTTGATACCCTTGAACTGCCCTCTACTTGTACATTGTTTCAGTAGGTTGATGACCTGATTTTAGCTGCTGACTCTGAGAGCGCCTGCAAGGAGGGCATTGTGTTGTTGCTTATTCATCTAGCTAAAGATGGTCACAAAGCTTTGCTTAAAAAGTTTCAATATTGTTGCCAGGAGGTCACCTATTTAGGCTATCTCCTGTCAAAGGAGGGAAGAAGATTGACATCTGAAAGAATAAAACACATTTCTGGCATGTCTGTCCCAAATACACAGAAGGAAGTTAGAGCCTTGATAGGAATGGCTTCTTACTGTAGGTTGTGGATCCCAAATTTCTCACTAGTGATCAAACCGATGTTGGCTTTGACAAAGAAGGGCATTTCTTCGCCATTGTCGCGGAACGTAGAACACCAGCAATCGTTTGACTTGCTCAAGACTGCATTATGCTCGGCACCAGTTTTGGGCACACCAAACTATGAAAAGGCCTTTGTGTTGTTTGTGCATGAATGTGATGGATGTGCTTTGGCTGTATTAACGCAGGAACATGGAGGGAAGAATAGGCCATGTGGTTACTTTTCTTCTGCCCTTGATCCTGTAGCATGCGCTTTGCCAAGATGTTTGCGAGCTGTCGCTGCTGCGTCTGTAAAACAGAGTGAGGGAATGGTCCTAGGCCATGATCTAACCCTGATGGTGCCTCACTCTGTAGATGTTCTACTGAACCGAACCCAAACGCAACACCTCACTTACGCACAAAGGGTAGAATTGATTTGAAAGACACTCCTTTGAATAATCTGCAGGGAGAGCTGTTTTGTGATGCCTCCTGCTTCAAACTTCCAGATGGTACATCCACAGCTGCTTATGCAATCACCACATTAAGCATGGTTGTGGAAACCAAGAGAATCATGCATAACTCTGCGCAGGCCGCAGAGATTATAGTATTGACCCGAGCTTGTGAACTTTCCGAAGGGCTTACAGTAAACATATATACTGATAGTCAGTATGCCTTTGGGGTGGTTCACAACTTTGGGAGACTTTGGTCAGAGAGAGGGTTCTTAACTTCACATGGCACCAAAATCCAACATGGCTCCCTAATAGTACAACTGCTCTCAGCGCTTGCGCTCCCTACTCAGTTAGCCGTCATAAAATGTGCAGCACATCGAAAGATTACAGATGACATAGGAAAAGGGAATGCTTTTGCTGATTAGATAGCTAGACAAACTGCTACCGATCTCTTTATGGAGATGTATGTCTCAAGGTAGACTGTAAATGCCTATGCAATGGACGAGGGTGTTGGGTCTGTACGGGATATCCAAGCCGATGCCACGTTAGAAGAATCCAAGAGGTGGGCTGAAGGCTTGGGGAAACTCGATGATGACGGATGGTGGGTGGACATAGTTGAAGGTAAATGGCTACTCCCTGATGCTTATGTAATGAGGATGGTCATCATGGCCCATGGTCCTACTCATATATGTGCCCAGAAAGTCACGAAAATGTTAGAGAAAGTTTGGGTAAATGACAAAATTTCAAAAATTGCCCAGCGCTATGTTCAGGACTGCATGATTTACCTACAACATAATATGGGAAAGGGGACAGCAACTCCAAGTGGAAGTTTTGGGCCACCGTCTGTCCCCTTCAAAGTCATCCATTTCGACTTTATTGAAATGGAACGGTGCAATCATATGAAGTACGTATTAGTGGTCATCTGTGCTTTTAGTAAATGGGTTGAGGCTTTCCCTGACAAAGATGCTGCAGCCATGACTACTGTGAAAACCATGTTAAAAGAATACTTCCCGCTGTTCGGGCTACCAAGAGTCATCTGGTCGGACAATGGTCCACATTTTGTTGCTGCTGTAATTCTGCAGATATGAGCGGCATTACAGATCAACAAACGGTTCCACTCGGCCAGACACGCTCAGTGGGCCGGACTAATAGAAAGACACAATGGTATCAACATCGATCGTGTTATTAGCCATGCGTACAACCCCTCAAACTAAGACTGGGCTCTCTCCATTTGAGGTGGTAATGGGGAGACCGGACAATATATGGAACCTTCCTAAATGTAGATCTTTGAGAAATGTTGAAAATGTATTACTTTCAGATTATTGCAGCCAGTTGACTAAAAACCTTTATTTGATTTATCAGCAGGTGTGAGAGGCTTTACCTGTGCGATACGAGGGCCCGTCCACAGCATACCGCCTGGGAGCTGGTTGCTCATCAAGGCATTTGAACTCTCTTCCTGCCTTGCACCTCGCTGGCGGGGCCCATTCCAGGTCCTGTTGGTCACACAGATGGCGGTGTGGGTTTCTGGCAGAAAGAACTGGATCCACGCGTCGCACGTCAAGAAACTTCCTCACCCAGTGCCACACGATACAGAAGAAACAGAACCCCTCGCTAACGCTGCAACCAACGATCCCAAAGCAGTAGATAGTGCTGGGAATGTATCAGAGAATCTTTCTGAGCCCATGAGGCTTGGGAAACCTGCCATTTTGTCTCCACACTCTCCAAAAGTTTTGTTTCCAGAAACTGGTGTTTCAAATTCGGCATCTTCACTTGTTTCCGATATGTTGCTTCCAACGGGAAGTGACGACACATTGTTTCCCGGATTAATCAGTACCGGGAAAAGCAAGGTACAATCTGCGTCCAAGAAGATAGACTTACGGCACGGTTTTGCTGTGCATCTGATAAACTTACAGCACGGTTTTGCTGTGCATCGGATAGACTTACGGCACGGTTCGGCTGTGCATTCGGAGAAGGAAAGGATCATCGAGGGCTTGTTTTTACCCAAATTTGAGAAAAGGGGATTCTGTTGGCTAGGGTTGTGGAAGGACTAAGAAGTCGCGTGGCCAGGAGGTCGCCAGCAACGAACATTGGGGGGTTCCGTTTGAAGACTACAATGACTGCCACCGCTGCCGCTCATATCGGACTTGTAAATGATTGTGTGACCAACCGGGATAATGGACAAAGTATGTATTGCTGTGTTCTTATAATAATATTTGGTTTTATAATAGTCACTGTCTTAGGCTTGTGGTACCTCAAGGAAACTTATCCTTTAGAGTCCTTGTTACCGACTGAAAATGTACCTACTGTTCCTACTCCCTTCGTACATTTGCATACTCTGTCCCCTAGGGACTTCCAGCATAGACAAAGGTACCACAATAATACTCTGCTACTTATCATGAATGCCACGCATGCCATTTTTAATAAGTCCAACTGTTGGGTCTGCTCACATTTGCCGCAACACAGGGATAAGGGGCTAGGTTGGTATATTCATCAGTTACCTTTGACAACTGCTTGTTATGCTTCTCTTAGAGCACTGTTCTTTGGCCGTTGGAACAATAGCATCTTAGGGATCTTTGATGGTACTAATTTGAATAGCTTTGAGAAACGTGTTCTGACTCCCCTGGGATGCTCGCTTTTTGCAAATGGGAGTAAGCTCAACGTTGCTTCTATTAGGCCTTCTGACAGACTGTCTCGTCCTTTCCAATCTTTGATTTCCTTTAAGATGGCTCCGATAGGCAATAAGGATGCCATGCCTCCTTCTTACACTGTTAACCATAGCCCCGATTCAGTTTCTTTCTGCATACAGAGGAATGGTACTCAATCAATGGGAGATTTTAGAGGTTGTGTCAATGTTGCAAATTTGACTGGGGAAGATAGACCTTTGTATGTAGGCGAACCTGTCTACTTTGTTTGCGGTAATGTAGCATTTCCATGGTTGCCCAGGGATTGGCAGGGAACTTGTTATTTAGGGATCCTGTTACCTGGGGTATTTATAGCTAGTACAGTAGAGGTTTCAAAGGCTCGTCCACGGCGGGATGACACTCCAGCACAGGTTTTAGGAGATGTAGCAAAATCATTTGTGCCGTTTTGGGGACAGATAGCGAATTCCGAAGATATCAGAAGACTAGTGAGAGTACTGGAGAGAACCATCAACCGGACCACGGACATACTCTATAATATGACATTAGAAAAGAAAGCGATAAGACTAGTAGCGCTTCAGAACTGGATGGCATTAGATGTCATTCTGGCTGAACGTGGTGGAGTGTGTAAATTAGTGGGGTCCGCTTGCTGTGTTCTCGTGCCAGATTCCTCCCCAACTATCTTCAAGGCAATACAGAATCTGCACGTCCTTAGTTCAGAAGTGCATGTTCCCGAGGGAAATTGGGATCTTAGCGCTTGGTTCTGGGACTTCTTGCGATCTTGGGGTTGGAAGGTACTTTCGTTCTTACTGATCATTTTGGGAATTTTGTTGTTCCTTTGTTGTTGTATCCAGTGTCTACCTAGTATATGTTCGATGCTAGGGGGATGTTGCACACAAGCGGTAGGTACGATAGGACATAAAGTGCACTCCCCGGATAAAAGTTCCAAGGAATACGTGTTAAAAGATATTTTAGCGAATGACCTGATGGCAATAGATTTTTCTGACAGCGATTCAGAGTGCATGGACGATGATGCATGGAGTTATTTGCAAGGAGATCCGAAGTAGTTTAGCACTTGGCATAGGCCAAAAGGAGGGTTTGTCAAACGGGAAATTATATCGTACTTCCTATTGCAACAAATATATGTATATTGGCCTACGCCAAGATGCTTGTAAGCCACTTGCGAAGAAATCCGTGTTGCAGGGTCCTGACCTTAGAATCAATGTAAGACACCATTTTAGGTCAATCCGCCATTTTAGGTTCTCTCTGTAAAGTTACCCTGTGAGTTAAAATGGTGGACGATGTCATTCCAAAAATACAACATGGCCGTCTTGACCTCTGTGTGTAATTAATATGTAACTTGCCTGCAGGCCACTTGTTGGGGTCGTGAACTGAGACCTTGTCTGTCACTGAACTGTGTGTAAAGGATTACTTGCGCCAATGAAACTAATCCGCGAGCATATGTTAAGAACAATGTATCCAAATACTGAACTAAGAACACTTGTTTAACTACATTGTATTAATGTTTGAGAAGACCTTTATGAGAAATCCTAAAATACACTGTTACCTTGTAGGCTTGTTGGCGAACACAGTCAACCATGCCATCCTTTTCAACCGTCCCCGTGATAACCTGGGGATCACCGGTCAGGCCCTGTCGTGGCTGACTTCTTTCCTCTCTGATCGACCCTCCCAGGTTCAACTTGGGTCCTTCCTCTCCTCTGTCTCTATCTCTACATGTGGTGCTCCCCAGGGGTCTAACTGTTCAACCAATACCTGGCACTTCTTGCCCACCTCATTTCCGTGCTCTGCCCCAACTTCCAGTGCTATGCGGATGACACTCAGCTCACTTTCAAGCTACCCTCAGCCACCTCTTCTCCCTCTCTCATCTCTGACTGTCTGCCCGCCATACAGGAGTGGTGTGTCGCCAATGATCTCTGCCTTAATGCCAGTAAGACCGAGATTTGCCTCATCGGCACACCTGCTCCCTCCTTTCCTGTCACTCTCTGGCTGGCCTCTCTTGGCCCTCTTCCTGCTCCCACCTGTGAGGCCAAACACCTCGGCATCACCTTCGACTCCACACTCTCCTTCTCTCCTCACATCTCTGACGTCTCAAAGAAGTCTCAATACCAGTTGCACCTCCTCCGAGGTATTCTTCCATTCCTCTCCTTCCCTCAGAAACTCACTATCTCCAGAGCTCTGGTTCTCTCTAGGCTGGACTGTTGCAACTGCCTCTTTCTAAATCTTCCTGCTAATCTTTGCCCTATGCAACTCATCCAGAACAGGACTGCGAGACTTGTCCTTTGCCTCAAGCCCAGGGATTGTTTCTCTACAGGACTGAAATCTCTGCATTGGCTCCCCATGGATGTGAGGATTAAGTTCAAAACCCTCTGCATTGTCCATAAGGCCTTCTGGGGCCTGGGGCCTGGGTCCTCAATACCTTCAACTCCCTCTTCCTAAATATCTTCCTTCTCATGCTCTTCATCCGCCTCCAACTCCCTCAGGATCAGATGCTCCTCCAAGCAACGAGTTGGTGGTAGATCTCTTTCTTCGGCTGGGGCCTCCCTCTGGATAAGCCTCCCTGCCTCCCTGAAGCTTGAGGAGAATCATCTCCGGTTCCGGAAGCACTTCAAAACCTTTCTCTTTGATTCTGTTTTTTCTCCTCCTCTCCCCTGCTAACTTCCTGGCTGATACTGAAACTGCACTGGTTACCTGGCCATCCTCTGATTTCGGACCCAGGCCCCCTCCCCCGCCAGTTGCACTGCTGCACTGCCTTCCTGGCAACCCCCGCACTTGGGGACTGTTTTCTGTATCCCTACAGTCCCTCTACCAGCACTTGACACCTGTTGTCTGCACTTACCCTCGCATTTGCCGCCTGCTGGCCTTACTTTTACTTTGTTTATTTATCTTATTATCCCATGTACTGCACTGTCCCCTCCCTCCACCCCCTCCGCACTTTCCTCCTTCCCCTTCCCATGCACTTGTGCGATCTGAATGACACCTGGCCTAGTAGGATTGTTGCCTGTCTTCCCTCTGTTCCCCCTCCCTTCCCTCGTCGCGCCTTGAAACACTTGTGTATAGGCATGGTATAAATGACATATCATATCATATCATACTACACATCCCTGTATAGTTAATAACTTAATTGGAGCTGGGAACATACCACTTATGTAATACAAATGTCTTATCCAGGGATACCTTCAGCCACTCAATTAGCACTTTGCATTTCCTTCACTGAAGTCCTGCTAAAAACCAACAATGGCAAGTGTTTGCTTGTGTACACATATTGGGCATTTGCCAGGCACTGCCATTAAATGTCCAGGTACTTGCATCATTTTGCAGCTGCTACCATCGGAGGGTACCTAATACCACTATGGCGGTGCCTGGCAAGTGCCTTTTCCATGCCTACATTAAAACCCAAACGGTTGGTGTTGCCAATGCTTCTTTTAAAATAGGGATGCAACTGAATTTCTGGTACCCACCAGAAGCTGAATAATGAGTTTTAGACAAGTTTTAATAGAGGCCACCATAAGCCATCTGAGTGACCCAGAAAAAAATAAAGCAGAGCCTCGAGATTCACAACAGCACTTTTTCCACTATCCATGTAAGCCCAGTGAATACCCTGGTGCCGAGGTATAATTGCAGCTCATACACTGCTGTAAAGGGGCACACTCATATTCCATCATTGAGTGTTCAAGTGGAATAGGATAGGATGGGTTGGTGAAAATCCATAAAGCATCTGCACTTAAAGCGCAGGTGAGAATATTATAAACAATCTCTCTAAAGGTCCATCGCTGGGAGACCTGGAAATACACAAGAAATGAAACGGATCACCACACCAACTGAGGTGGGAGAGAAAAACAAGGCCCGTGGGGGGAATATTATTAAGACCAAAGTATTTCCATACATTTGGGTAAGCTCCTGTACAATCTACTGCATATGTCAGGGACAGGGGAAAGATGTAAAGGAGTATCTGTGATCAGGCAATTCCTGCCTCTCCCCGCCCAAATCCCCAAGGTGTTCCCTGTCCCCCCCGGATTTTATGGGTCTCCTACGCCCCTGTTTTCAGTCTAAAAAGTAACCTGGCTGTCACATTTTGGACTCTTTGTACTCTATTGAGTAGATAATCCATAGCCTATGCTAAAGGAATAAGGCCAAATCTAGTCTTGGTAGGGCCAGGGAGATAATGGCCGTAGTTTTGTGTGAGGTTAGATAGGGCATGACACGTTGTAGGATTGTACGATGCAATGTTGGAAGAAACCACCCCTTATGTTCCCTATGACCTGTAGTTCTAGTGTGAGATCACTGTCCATTGTGATTCACAGATTTCTCACAATTGGCAAGGGAGTGGGCAAGGTCTCATTACTTATGGCCAGGGGATTGGTGCAGAGACGGAAGCGTTAATGCTGCTGATTAGTGATTCTGTTTTGGATGGGTTGAGATTACGTCTATTGGCTGTCATCCAAGGGTCCACATGGGAGAGGCAGGCATTTGAGTATGTAGCTTTATGGTGTTCGGTCATTGGTGAGGGTGTAGAGCATTTGGGAGTAGCCTGCATAGTTGAAGCAAATGAAGCCTGTGTTGTTGATGAGTTCCAGGGTGGGTGGAGGGGGAGCGAGTCAGGTATATATTTAAGGTGATTCCCTTTATCATGATAGCCGCTAGTTTCTTTAGCATGATCTCATGACTGATGGTGCCAAATGCTGCTGAGATGTCTAGTTGGATGAGCACACTAGTGTTTTCATTGGCTGGCACTAGTCTTTAGAAAGTCCCAAATCAAGAAAACAGTTTAATTGGCTTGAATCTGTGTTGGGATTCATGGAGGAAGCTGTTGGCCTCAATATATTCATGGAGCTGCTGCCAAATGAATAATCACGATTTTTCAGATCAAAGCTGTGTTAGAGAGCTGATGGTATCTTGTTGGGTCACTTGGATCTGCTGTGGAATTTTTGAGGATGAGTTTAACAAATGCAGGATTAAAGCCAGAGCATTATGGCCCTTTACTTGATTAAAATGGTAAAAAGTCTAGGAAAGCAAGTACCAACTTGAATAACTGGTTATCAGTTTGTAGAAGGTGGGAGGGCATGGGTCTTCCAGGGAGCATAATTGGTTATCATTTTGTAGAAAGTTGGAGGGCATGGGTCTTCCAGGGAGCATAATTGGTTATCATTTCGTAGAAGGTGGAAGGGCATGGGTCTTCCAGGGAGCATAATTGGTTATCATTTTGTAGAAAGTTGGAGGGCATGGGTCTTCCAGGGAGCATAATTAGTTATCATTTCGTAGAAGGTGGAAGGGCATGGGTCTTCCAGGGAGCATAATTGGTTATCATTGCGTAGAAGGTGGAAGGGCATGGGTCTTCCAGGGAGCATAATTGGTTATCATTTCGTAGAAGGTGGAAGGGCATGGGTCTTCCAGGGAGCATAATTGGTTATCATTTTGTAGAAAGTTGGAGGGCATGGGTCTTCCAGGGAGCATAATTGGTTATCATTTCGTAGAAGGTGAAAGGGCATGGGTCTTCCAGGGAGCATAATTGGTTATCATTTTGTAGAAAGTTGGAGGGCATGGGTCTTCCAGGGAGGATAATTGGTTATCATTTCGTAGAAGGTGGAAGGGCATGGGTCTTCCAGGGAGCATAATTGGTTATCATTTTATAGAAGGGGGGTGGGCATGGGTCTTCCAGGGAGCCTACCACTTTGCTGGAGCTGATTATGGAAATCACTTCTTAAGTGGAACTGTTGGTGTACCTAAACTTGGTAAGTACAGTAGTATTGGTCATTTCCTGTCAAGGTGGGCATCGATTTGTAATGGAGGTTGTGTTGCCGGCAGTGGGGATGTTGTGTCCATGGATGATTTTAAAGATGTCTTTCTGGGGTGTGACACTTAGACAGTACAATTTAGGCCATTATTTTGTTTGCTTTCATTATTTAGTCTCAGTAGTGCCATAGTTTATGGTGTTAGGCCAGTTTGTCAATTGGTAGGTAGCTTCTTCTGCACATGTTCCCGGGCTTCCCTTTTTGATACCTTTCAGCTTGGGGGTAACCCATTTGGAGTCTTGCTTTTTTTCAAGATTTCGAATGGCCTCTTTGGAACTATGGTGTCTAGGGTGGTGTTCATTTAAATGCCAATATCATTAAATAGATTTGCTGGTGTTCTGCTCTGGGTTTTGGTTAAAATGTTTGGTTTAGTGGCTTCAGGTTTTTCCAGAAGGACATCTACTTGGATTTTATTCCAGGGTCTGGTTAACATTGGAGTCCATTGCTAATGGTTGGGCTCTGATCATAAAAGGAATAGATAGTTTGTCCCCCAGGCTAATCATGCTGGTGCAGAGACCCTGATGGTCTTGTTGCAGAAGACACCATCCAATGCATGGCCAGCTTGATGAGTTTGGGCTTTCAAACAATTGTGTGAGGTGAAGTTTACAGAGAGACACATTGGAGCAGCATTGTCTTCCTTCTCGTATTGTTATGTGTTTGCATTCCATACAGAGGTTAGCACCTGCATCTGACAGGTTGTCAGTGAAGAAAGGGTCATAGAAAGGAGAACTATATTTGAGGAGGAAGATTAGTATTGTTTGTGAGCGGTCGCACAGACAAATTGAAGGGATTCGGAGTTTGGGTTTTAAATCTAGATTTGAGTCGTAACTTTGATACAATCTCTGGCGATGGATTGGGTGCTTATTAGGAGAAATATTTTGCCATTTGCTCGTATGTGATTCAGTACTGACGCTGGAAGAAGGTTTGATTTGTTTGTTCTTTATAGTACATTCATCCAAGGGTCCTTGGTGTTTGCCTTCCACCTTGAAAAGGTTTATTATGGTTTTGGGTGGGAATGAGATGGTCTTCCTGGTTCCAGTGAGGTGTTAGTGTGGGATGCTGCTTCACGGTGTATGATGATGACCTTCTTGAAATGAGGTTGGGTAGAGGTGTGTATCTCGTGGTCGATAAGGGTCTTGTTTGGTTGTTTGAAGGAACGTGTAATTATTGTTGTTTCAAGTTGATGCCTCTTTGTTTGTGTTGACAGTGAGAGATGTTTTTTTTTAAACCGGCCCTGAAAGTAGTTTGAGTAGGTTTCTAGAGCTAAAGACACTCATGGGTCTTTTGGGGTTGAAAAGGTCAGCCTACCATGACAATCATTGATTGACTGGTGGACGTTATCTGGGCAGACTCAACACTGTTCATCCATCATACTTCAGCTTTGGTTCTGCTGTCTTGCAATGGGTAGACTTCGCAGTGAGGCATGGTTACTTATCGAAAAGAATGATCTAAATATTCAGTACAATTCTCTGACGGAAGAGCGAGAGACAATTTAGTTATGCAAGGACAAGTAATGGGTCTAAATTGAATAATTTTTGCTCTAAAAGTGGAGTATCTGGTATTGAAAGGATTAGGCTAGTTATGCAGTGAGACTGTATGGCAGCAAGATACCATTGTCAGCTATACAATGAGAATCTCTCACAGGAGGTAAATAAATCTGGCTATGCAATACAAATCTCTGGGAGCAGAGTGAGACATCATCTTGCTGGTTCCATGTGATAATATTGCCGCAAAAATTTCGCCATATTTTTGCGCCGATATTACCCCATGGAACCTGCGGGGGACACCCCTGCAACCCCCATATATTTTAAAAGGGAGCGGGGGACACCCCTGCGCCCCCCCCATCCATTTACCCCATAAATTATTCCCACCAAAAATATTGCCTATGGCCGTTCCCGATGACCATATGTACGGCGATATTTTTGGTGGGGATAATATTACCTGATACCATCTTGCTGTGTAATGAAATTCTGTGGTCTCCATAGGTAGATCATTTTAGTATGCAGTGAAGGCTATCAGCAAAAGAGATTACATGTAGCTGAATCCTCTATCAGTTAAGGAGCTCAATCTGGATAATCAATGACAATAAAATTATGAATTTGATGATACAATCCAATATGATGTCAGCAAAAGATATGAATCTAGCTATGCACTCCTATTATTTGTCACCTAAGTAGTTTAGACTGGACTATTTAGTGGAGTTCAGTGGCCGAGCAGTGATTCATCTAACTCTAAAGTGAATTTCTAAGGCAGCAGAAACGGTTGTCGCGAGTTATACAAGACAATAGTGTGACGCCCGAATAAACAAATCTAGTTATGCAGCCACATTTTCGGGCGGCTAAAGCAGCTTCATCATGTTTATGCAATGCAGATCTCCGGCAGCAAAGTGAGACAGATTAGCTGTGCAATTAAATTGTCTGTTAGCAAAAGAGGGATACATTTTTAGATATATGGTGAAGGCTCAAGCACTGAAATAAACACATTTAGTAATTTAGTTAAATTATCTGGCAGTTTAGTGGCATAGTCTGGCTAGTCAATCAATTTTTTGGCAACAAAAAGCTAATTTGACAATAACATGTAATTGCTACGGCAGAGAAATAAATAAGCGTATGTAGACAGATTATCTGGCAAATAAGTATCTCAGTCTTGCTATTTAATGAAGTTCATGTTAACCCAGTAATTAATTTAGCTGTAGAGGGATATTCCAAGGCAAAGATGAATTAGTCTGATTTATACAATGCAAGTTGGTGGAAACAGAATAAGCAGATCGAGCTATGCAATCAAATTCTCTGGCAAATTAAAATAGTTTTTTCTGGCAACGGAATGTAATTCTTTGGCAGCAAAGTGAGGCTCAGTCTAGCTGTGCAATACAATGATCCTGTAGCGAAAGGAGATACTTTAGATGTGAAGTGAATACTCTAGAAACGAAATAAGTGAATCCAGCCATGAAGTCGAACACTCTACCAGATTACTGGCTTAATCGCTCTAGCTAACAGTGAATCCTAGGGCTTCAGAACCATTAATGTAACTGTACAGTGCGATCGTCTATCTATGGCAACAGAATAAGGGACTTAAACTATGCGATCAGATTATCAGGCAACTAAATAGCTAAATCTGGCTATTCAATGAGATTATCTGGCAGCGCAATAAAAAATCCAATGGTAGAGTGAAGATCTGCGGCAGCATGGTAAGTAATCTGACTCTGCAATGCGGTTCTGGGGTACTAATGCTCTACCTGTGCAAATAGAATATCTGCAAACAGTATGCGTGCCAGCTGGGCCGCTTCAACTGTCAAGTCAATGCAACTCCACAGCAGCACAATCTGACTATACAATGTCATTCTGTGATAGCAGGATAAATACGTCTAGCTATACAGCCACAATCGCTGGCAGCTGAAGTAGCGTACTCTGGCTATACAATGATGTTCTATGGCAGCCAAATAATTTCTCTGAATTTACAAGACAATTCTGCTTAGAAATTACACGATTCTAGTTTTCTGCTATGAGTTCTTCAATAACTTGTTTTTCTTTTTTTTGTTGTCCATTTGTAATGCGCCAAAGTCCACGGGCATCAGGGTGCAGAGAAACAAAGAGTGACGGGGGAGAGAAGACGGGATAGGGCAGGGTGAGCAGGGAGAGAGATTACTCAAAAACAATAGTTTTCACCCGTTTCCTGAATTTCAGTAGATTTTTTCGGCACGTAGCAATTTAGGGAGATTGTTCCATAGGATGGCGGCTTGAGAGGCAAAAGATCTACCCATGCCTCTAGCACGCTTACTCCTGGGAACAGATAAGCAGACCCCATCACTTGATCTGGTAAGTCTGGCTGAGCTATGGATTATGACACAATCTTTAAGGTAGCCTGGGGCTTGGCCATATAGGCATTTATGTACTATTGACAATGCCTTAAAGTGCATTCGAGCTTCCACAGGAAGCCAATGGAGACTCCTTCTGTGGGGGGGAAATAGGTGTGTGTCTGGGTATATACTTAACGATGCAGACTGGATCATTTTGTAAGACCTGGAGGCGCCTGCGACTGGTTTTACTGGCCCGCAGCATCAAGGAGTTGCAATAGTCTATCCTTGGCATTATTAGGGCACGAACCAGAGTGGCACAGTTGGCCTCTGAAACATAGGGCTTCACCAACCTTGGGAGCCGAAATACATATTGAGCCTTGTTAGCAACACTTTCAATGTTCGTATCAACGTTCAGTGAGGATTCAAAGGTAACACACAGTTTCTTGACCTTAGCCACAGTCTTAATGAGATGTTGCTCAATAGAGAAACCAGTATATTGAGAATCCAATTTGGGTCTCACTTGTGGTGAGACAAATAACATAATCTCCATTTTTGTAGCATTGAGGCACATCCCGTTGTTAGCCATCGACTGCTGGATTGTGGCATACACTTTGTTAATGAGCTCCGCTTCCTCAGTGTACTTTCCACTCAACTCAAAGACGAGCTGAGTGTCACCAGCATAGTTGGTAAAGTGCACACGCAGCCCATCCAAGAGAACACAGAGCGGATGGCAATATGCATTGAAGAGGGAGGGACACAAGCAGGCAGGAACACCACATTTCAAAGGTTTGTCAAGTGAACACGCAGTACCCCAAACAATCCTCGACAAATACCCCATTAGAAATGACCTAATCCAAGCCAAGCCCTTGGCTGAAAAGCCACCTGCATTGATCATCCTGCATAACATTTTATCATGGTCGACAAAGTCGAAGGCTGCTGACAGATCTAACAACATCATCAGCCCGGCCTTGCCCCGTCCATGATAAGAAGCATTTCAGATTTCATGTTCAATAAGGCGCTCTCAGTGCCATAACAAGCTCTGAAGCCTGACTGTCTAGAGTGTAATGCTCCAGAGATTTCGAAAAATTATTGAAATTGGGATGTTGCCACTTCGTCCAAAATCTTCAGTAAGAAAGGGAAATTAGAAATAGGTCTGAAATTGGAGTAATCATTTTCGTCCAGACCAGGTTTTTTTTTTAGCAAGGATGTAAGTGATTTCAACCCGGCATTTCACCTAAGTCAATGCCTAGCATGGGATGCACAACTGAAACCCTTAATTATTTATTTGTGGCTATAAGTTATTTTATTCTGAACGATGTACAACTTACATCACGCCCCTCTCTTTTAACCCCCCCGGTCACACTGAACCAGGAAGCAGGCTGGTTTGCAAAGTTAAAATATTTATTTATGGATTTCACAAGATATATCACACTATTTTTAATGGTTATACAATAAGCACCAATGGGTTATATTACACTAAACAATCTCTTTAATCACAAGGAGTAATGATGGGAAAAATAATGCAGCATAGAAATAATACTTTTGTGTGTGTTCAATGAAATGGAAATGTGGTTAATATTTCCCCCTGCACACCACTCAATCCCCCCAATATGCAATATAAAGAGATAGAAAGAGAAAGAACAGGTTTCAGGAATACAGAATTCAAGCAAATATATCAATCCCAATTCCACCCCCCCCCAGCAAACATAAGAAGGAAACAGGAATGATTGGCAAACTGTCAAAAATGGTTTTAAAGTTGGCTTTGAATGAATTAGCTAAAAACACTAAAAATGGTCTAAATCACTAAAATTATTTAAATGCTAATGGGAGCCGCTTTTTCTGGTTTCAGACACACACTAGCAATGATTTGAGAGTAATGAGCAAGTTAAATACTGAATTTTGAGGTCGGGTTCAATGAAAAACTATTCTACACGTTAGAAATTAACTTTTCCGCGCACGGTAAGCGCGATTGCGGAAAAACTAGTTGAGATGCGGATTTGGGTTCCTCAGAAAGCTCAGGATGTTAGCTACAAGTAGACACTTAGACACTTAAATTTCGTTTTTAGCACAAAGTATGAAGAAGTTATGGACTTTTTCGTGGAGGTCGATTTTTTCAGAAAGAGGCAAAATTGTAAAACAAGGATGCGCTTTTAAAATACAAATAAAGTTTCTTTACACTAGGGATGGACTATGAAGAAACAAACTACACGGATGCTCAGCCACTGGATCAAGGAAACTGCCAGCCGAGACGCTTGCCTTCTTCAGATGCAATATATCAGCGCAAAGATGATTTTAACAATATTATTACAGAAGGACTATAGGATAAGAGAGAGAGTTCAGGCAAAACAAACAGGATTTCTAACAATACAGTTCTGGATAAAATAGATTTGATTTGGATAGGGATGACTATGGACAGTACATAGGCTAGTGACAATCCTATACTATGGATACTCAATACCAATGTTTTGAATGGAACCGACAGGGATCTGGTTCTGGTCAGGGATTAGCTGGGCACACCCGACTGGTCTGGTTCCGCGATCAGCAAGGTGCTCTGGACACCGCACGGCAGGACTGGACAGCAAGGCGCTCTGGTCTACACTGCACAGCACGACGGGACTGGATCTGCAATGGCTCTCTGGTCTGCACAGTACAGTACGGCACAAGACGGGGTTTAATCTGCCCTTCTGGTTATGAAGATGATTCTTTGGCAGGCAAGCAGTTACAGAACAGCCTGGCTGCTTCTTTGGTTTCCCCTTTAAGTTGAGGGATGGGTTCTGGGAGCTAGGCCCAGCTAAAAGTGGTTCAGCTATGCTCTGAGCCTTTCTGCTTGCAAAGTGTCTGTGGTCTGGAACAATGAGTATGAATGGATCTCCTTCAGAGTGCTTCGCCAAATTCGAGATGGTGGGGGGGTCAGTGTGTTTTTCTAGGGCCTCAGCTGTCTCTATTTATGTGTTTGATGAAGGGGTGGGTAAGCTGAATTATCCTAGGAACTCCCCCTAGGTAGTCTATTGGCTAAAGTCTGCTCTCTCCCTTGATTGGAGGAGAAAACAGAGTGTCATCATGATGATGTAGTTTATGAGGCAAAACATCCTCCCCTTTGCCTTTTGCACATAAAATCTATTTTTGATATAATACATCTTTACATGTGTACAATCTTTATGCCAATAACATACATAGATCACATATTTTGTGGAGCGCACCCTCTTCCAAGCCTCATTTCGGTTGGATCTTGGGTCTGGATTTGACACATTTTCGCACCTTTGTCCGGGACACAACATCTGATTTGTCCACAATTTTGTACATATGTGCGCCTGATGTCTGGGCATAATTGTATGAAGTTTAATGCTTCTGACATAAATACAATTGCTACAAAATCTGAATTTTCACTGAGCCTTCACAGAACATCGCAAAGAGTTCCTGCTCCTTTTAAAATGTGTACAAAAAAATCACATTCACAATGCTGTTCTCTAATTTTTACAAATTCGCACAGTCCTTTATCAGTCTATTCCAAAAATATGCTTTCTGTCCATTGAGAATCAACAAAAATGTCTATCCCCGCCTCCATTTTGTAGCTCAAGAGCAATCCCCACCTTCTTCCTCTGGCAGAGGCCACTGTTGACACCTACAATCTGCATATGCTTTCAGCCAAGGAAGGTTCATTGTCTCCTCCAGGAGCAACAGCCCAAAATCTCCTCCCCTCTTAATCAGCACCTGAATGTGAGTTCCTGGCCTTTGGTGGGAAGCAGGAGAGATGCCTTTTGTTGGGGAAAGCTGGGGAAAACTGGTTTGGTGACTCTGAGTTCAGCTAAATCCAGTGTCAATTGATAGCATTTTCTTAATTTAAAATAAAACTTGCAATTTTTAATCAAGCAGCTAGAACTCTGATTCCAGTTTCTAAATCATGGAGATAAAATAGTTACAACCTACGTTCCTCTTAATGACAGGTCACTTAGTTTTAAGACATTACATCTTAATGGTGCAAATTTGCAGTTTAAATGCAGGCTTTTGAAACAGTCACAGGCGACGGTGGTAGTGCGCCTATATTTTGACAGATTTTCACAGGCAAGCACACTTTTTACTGTGGATATTTTGATGATAGATTCCACTTTTCCTGATATTGTGGGTTCATATTGATTCCTTAATTGAAGTGGCGGGTAACAATCAGCTGAGATATTGAGTGTTTTCTGATGTTTTGGACTGGCATTCTGTATTTTCAGCAACCAAGAAAAAGGGGTTGAAAAGCAATTTCTGGGTTTCTTGCAATAAAGCACTGCCTTTCCTACAGTGTTCCATTTTTACTCAGTAGGCAGCCCAGTGACGGGTTTCAGCAGCGAGGTCTCCTTCCACCACTGACAACAGGCAAAGTAGATTTTGCAGCCATCTTTTCCGGTTTCAAAGCGCAATTTTTCATAGGTTTTGGCGCGCATAGGGCTTTCGCTGCCATTTTGCTGATTCTGGTGCCACCAGCACACAGGGATGTCGCAGGGCAGAGCCTAGTGGGTTAAAACATCCCACAAGGGGGTCACAGAGACTTTCTTCAGGGCCATGGGGACACAGCCATCCATGAAGCTGGCATCAATGAGACGAATAAGAAAAGGGAGAAATAGTTGTTTATTCTTAAGGATGATTTTGAAGGAGAGGACTTCTCTTACACACGTAGTGGCACTCATTTTTTTCATAATGTTAGCTTATGCGTCCTCCGATATACCTCTAAATTCGAAAGCTGGAGGGACACATTGATCCGGATCCTCAGTAATGGAAACAGGAGCTATATGCTGCATTCCAGCTAGGTTTATGCTAATATGAGTTTGTGCTAAGGTTATTTTGTCGGCAAAGTCTTTCTGAATGGCTTCACAATCTAAATTTGTAGGGGTAATTTAATGTGACATAGACTCCTGTTTTTCGAGATCCATAAGGAATCATAGGGAAAAAGGAAAAGCTTCCTAGAGTTGTTTTCTGCGTCGGCAATTTGACTATCAAGAAAGTTTCTTTTGGAGTGGAGAATCTCATTCTGGTGCAGCCTTTTCATTCATTTCCATGTGTCCCTATTAATCAGTGATTGGTCTTCGTCTGAGCTCTTTCTGCTTTCTTTTTTTCTTTTTTTAGATCCTGTAAGGCAGCAGAATACCACAACTGATCGACTAAGTAAAGAAAGGACATTGCTATGTACAGGAGTGAGCATTTACGAGTTTGCAAAACTTATTTTAAATTACACATTTTTTAAAGAACCCAGATCTTACTACTACGTGTATAGCAGCCAGTTTCCATGCCACTTGAGCATTGAGCATTTTCACCATGCAGCACATAATATTTTTAAAGGAAATACCAGATTTTAAATGCGCCAATGGACAGGCTCGGACTGGCCTATAGGGCAATAGGCCCATGGCCGAACCAAAAAAAGCTAAATATGGTGGGGGCCAGTTTTTTTGGGTCACAGTAGGCCACTTCTTTGGCCAATGTGGGCTAGTTTGATGAGTTACTTCACTATGCAGTTAATTGTTTTGACCAGTGTTGCTGAATAACTAAAAATGCCCAATTTGCACGACATTTGATCAAAAAACTCCCCCTTGGGTACTATTCAAACAGTGTCACAAAAGGAATGAATAGACATTTACAACTGTGAGCCACTTTTTTATTGGTGCCCGAGACAATTTTATGGCCCAGTCCGACCCTGCCCATGGGGAGTAAACCATCTGCCTCTCTCCTACAGATTTGATTGGGCGGTGGTTCATGTCCCAAAAGGAAGCCACACATTGCCGTAAACCGTCTGTGTTTTGTGGATTTGACAGTGGCTGGGGCCTCCACTGGCCAGCTCGAGACACCTAACAGATTCTAATTCCTGCGATGGCGTTGGATGGCAGTATGGTGTTAACAGGTGTTCAGGTGATGGTCCTGGGCCACAGATCTTGGGCTAGAAAGTAGCAGATCTAATATGGAAGAGGGAGAGAGTTGGGCAACAGGGTAAAATGAGGTACAGTGTGGGATGATAGAAAGAAGATAGATGAGCAGTGGAGAGTGGATCTCTTTAAACAGAGAGGAACCTCTGGTGCTAACTGAGGATCTATGGGATTATGTACATTGTTCCAAAAATTGGTACCTTATAACTAATGTTTCACAGAAGCAGAGCTGTCTCTTAGCGAAGCAGGGCTGTCTCTAAGTGTTACCATTTGGCATGCAAAGCAAGGGTGAAGGAAAGTAAGAATCTTTTTACTAGAGGATATTTTGATGTTCGTATCGAATCACGTGGTAAAGGCAGGCCCATTTAAATCACCCAGTTTTACACTTCTGTTGATTTTATAGGATGATATCCTTTTCTATAAAAGGTTTATTAATCTCACTAATATCTGTCAATGTATTAGCATCATAAGTAGCAAAATAAGAGGGGGAGCACAGGGTGAGCGTGCTCGTGGGTGTCCTAAAGGACTACATTGTTCACAAACATCACATTGTTTTGTTTGCTTTTGAACTACAGTTCCTCATAGTTTTGATGGCAAATGAAATCCATTAAAGGTAAGTTGTTTGTGTTGCTCTAGAAAGTAGCAAAAACAGTAGTTTCCTCTTTGCCCCAAGGAAATGTACATTTACGTCCTGGAAAATCATGCTCTATTTTGCCGTTAGTGCTTAAACAGAACCGACAAACGGGTACTCACGCTGTGGACAGTCCTAAATTCTGTCGAGTATTTAAGTAAAATCTCCATAATAATTCAAGGATAATGCTTGCAAAAAAAGTCACTAAGGGTAGACCAAAGAAGAAGTCTAGAGAGTACTGGCAATAGATTTATTGTTAAGAGCATAGTATTTAATTATTCAGAATTTTTTACAAAGTTTAAATAAAGCAACTGAAAAAAACGAGGAAAGACATAAAACATAACATTCATCATATATAGATAAAATGCAAAAGAGCAACATGTTCATCAAATAACAAAGTGGATTGTTGGGGAACACTTAGAGAGATAGAACAATCCTTGCAGGATACCAATTGTTCCTACAACATAGAGTAGTTTCCTCTTTGCCCCAAGGATATGTATATTTACGTCCTGGAAAAGCATGCTCTATTTTGCCCTTAGGACGTATACTTAATTTATATAAGTGTGTTAGGAAAGATTTCCATTTATGTGTAATTTTCCCTCCAGTTGTGCACTCCCCAACTTTTTGCTTTTGTCTGAGCATCCTAGCCTGACTTTTACCAGTGGAGCCCAGCCTTCTGCTGTACTCCTCTGGAGGTGTGCTTATCTCCTGCAGGGGTAACTGATATGCCCATTCAGACTGTCCGTACTGGGAGACTTTGTTTCTCTCAGTATTTCACTTTGTTGCCATTTCTTGGTAACTCTTTATCAGTGCAGAAAGTACCTTCCATTACAGTGCGCTGGGGTCTCTTTTTCAGTTTTAATGCCCTAGACACCCTCAAAGGATTTTTGGTGAATGTACAAGTGTGCCCAGAATGGAACTGGTGGAAGCAGTTACTTTTTTTTAAAGCATGTTGTCTCTTTTCAATGCTTCAAACTGCGTTTGCCGCACTTGACCCAGGACAGTGGCCAGTGCCTAAAATGGCCATTCCATAAAGTCCTTTGTTCTGTCCTTTGGCTATTTTGTTGCTTAGCCTTGCCCAGGTCGAGCGAAACAGGAAATTCCTTATTTGGTCATGCAGGCTCCCGTGCAAACCGAAGCTTTTGTGGGGGTCTGCGTGCCTTGTGTGTGTGCGCCCAGGATGTAGGCTGGACCTGTTTAGTTCCAATACACATCCTGGGTGCCAGGATGTCTGGTGTGCTGGGATGATTGGCACCATTGTGGTCCCTGATTGGTCCAGGTCTGGGATGGTTAAATGTGAGCAGATCTCCCATTGGTTGCCCTTCGTTTTGGCACAAAGCAAGCTTAGAATAAGAGAAGGCATTCTAAACCCATTCCAGGTCGATATTTTGAGTTCTCACCGAACTTAGTAAAAGAGATAAGTATCCTGAACTGAAGAAACAGATCTGTGGAACAGCTGGAGACCCGCTGGAAGGTTTGGCACCCTGGGCCGCTGTGGTCCCGTCAGAGCCCTTGTTTGTCATTGATCACAGAAGGCCTGTAAGAGCACTTCTACCCGTTGGAGTAGTGGGACCAACTACTCTCGGAACCTCCTGCTTCACCTTCAAACACGCCCCTTTGGAAGTGTACTGGACCGGTCAGTGAACCGACCAGCTCTTACGAGACCTTTCCTTTGGCATTGCCGCTATCTTGAGTCTTGACGTGAGACTTTGCAAACTGTAAGCTCTTGGTAGAGGCAGTGTACCACCGACTTTCGTACACCTAGCATTCCTAGATCAGGAACTAGGAGAGTCTGCCCGAACCGGAGCCTACGTTGTGCCTGTGTCGCCCGCAGTGGTGATGAGCTTCATGGGTGCCTTGCTGCTGTGCCCTTCTGTACCCTAAGACAACCTGCAGTGGAACTGACCCAATCCCTTCACAAAAGCAGAGAAAAGACCACTGTCCTACCTCAGATTGAAGTCCTGGAACGCAGCCCCTGAAAGCCAGAGAGACGCACAACTGCAGGACTCGAACCTGCAAGCATACTGGACTAGACTGGCGAAGTTTGGTCCGGACTGCATCGAGGGATGTTGAGTACTTGCATCACTTACCGGTGGCCCCAGACGCATCCATAGACTTTTACGCACAAGTGTCCCCCAAGGGCCACTCACCTTAGTTAGGGTAGCCTGAGCTGCCATCCTATTCTCAATATCTGGAAATCACTCTGCCCTCTCGTGGAGACCTTCCTCGAATAGTGGAACTCTATTCTTCATTGCCTCACCCCCTTCCTGAGACAGTACAGCCTCTTGAAAAAGACCCATTTTGTACTTTAACGCACGATTGAGCGCTACTGCGCTGAACCTACTTTTGAGCACAAGGCTCCACACTTCATAGGGATTGGACTGCCTATAAGTTAGGGTTGTGATTCCTGAAGAATTTCCTAAAGTATATTTGCACTGTCTGACCCTCTTCTGTTACAGGTTGCAGATCCATACTTGCTTAACATTGCTTTAGGACAACAGTTAAATTATATATGTTCAATAGTATATGGTTGTGTTAGAATTGTTAATATTACTGAAGTTCCATCTTGTGTTTGATTTAAAAGGCCTTTAAGAAATGTTAATGTATTTTTGATATATACACCTGAGCGTAATTTGTGGTGTTGTTTACTGTTTGTGCTCATTCTGGGCCTTTGATCACTCTCACACCCCCCCCCCCCTTGAGAGCTAGTCTTGACCACAGCCAATGCTACCTTAATTGATCTGGCTTGTCCAGAAGGTTACCCTGTTTCAAGAAACTATGCTGGCTTTCTGAACCTCTGCCCATCAGGTCAGAGTTCAGAAATCCATCTCACCAAATTGGTGTACAGCGGTGGGATAGGATCAGAGGTATCCAGTGTTGCGCACTGGTAAAGGTACCAGAGTTACACTTACCCAGGACACATAGTTACCTTAGTAAGAACTTAACTGTAAAGCTAATGACCTATCTTAGAACATGGAACCAATAACTAACATAACTTTGAATGCTTCCAAATCAGAGACACTGAGAGTGTTGTGTACCGAAAGGGACTTATCAGCTTAAGGTACCAAGGTTGAAATGATCCAAAAGATCATGGGTTGGCAAGAGGATCAACTAAATGCCACAACTGCAGATGATGCTGCAGAAGGTGGGGGGGCTGCTCTCACTGACAGCTGTAGCAGAACTGTCACTGCCATCATGCATGAAGTCCACAAAGACAGGGATGAGGAAGAGTCCCACGTTTTTTCTGTTGGCTCTGATGCTGAAGCCATGCTTGAATTCAAGAAGCAAGAGCTGCTTTTTAAGCAGAAGTAGATTGAGTTCAACATGGCAAAGCTGAGGGTTGAGTAAGCAGAATAACAAAAGGACAGGGCTCACCAGTTGGTGCTGGCCAAGACTGGCCAAGATTCAGGCTACAACTGGCTCCTCTAAGGGATCTGGAAATGGGTCTGGGTCCTCCTCTCATCAACGGTTACCCAAAGATCTGCTCAGTATGTATGATGAAAAGAATGACATCATGGACTGGTTACCTGCATTTGACTATGTTTGTGAAGTACAAGAAGTTGTGGATGCTGACAAGATTGCATGGCTGCTTAGTCGACTCCCCCATTCTGGCTGCAGTTCTATTATGGAAATGTCAAGGGCTGACAGAAAAGACTTTGAAAAATTGAAGCAAACTCTCATCTTAAAGTTTGGGAAGACTCCTGCCCAATACTTAAAGAGATTTAGGAAGTACAGAAAGAAAGAAGGTAACACTTGGGTGTCCTTAGTTACTGATTCCTTGAAAAACGTGATTGGCTGGATTGAAGGCTATAAGGTCACCACCTTTGAGGGTATGATATGTTTGGTCACGCGCTGAACATATTTTAGCATCTTCTTCCCCTGAGCTTAAGCAGCACTTGGCTGAGTGCAGCAGATGTATGGGTGTCACACAGAGTGTCTCATAAGGACACGACTATTACTTGTAAGCAGGAGGAGGGGAGCACAAAGATGAAGAGGGTAGAGGATCTGATAAAACATCCTCTGATAAGAGCCACAACATGAATAACATCAGTAAGTCCCAAGAGAATGTTCAGGGTAGCGGGAGTCATCCTCCCAGATAGAACTCTGGTTACAGTAAGCCTCCCTATGTCCCAAGACCCAGTGGATCTTGTGTGGCGTATGGAGCAAGTGACCATGTGAAGGGGGCCCCCAGATGTATGTTCAAATCATTGGGGGTCCACTCTGTGAGTCTGGCCTTCCCCACCTATGAGGAGGAAGAGATCCCAGGGGCATCCTTGTCCTCAGACTCTTTCCCCAGTGGGATAGAATCTGAGGTAGTCCTAGGCTCCCTGAGTCCCCTTGAGCCTAAAGTCTCAGAGGCTTATGCTAGCATTCCAGATAACACCAAGCACTGCGGGACAGCATGCTAATCAATGGATTAGGTACGCACGTCCTTAGGGATAGTGGGGCCAGCAGAACGGTGGTGGATTTCACTTTGGTAACCCAGGAGGAGCTTGCCAGAGCTCCCCTGATGCCCACCAAGTTAGCTGATGGCCCCCCTCTCAAGTTACCAGTAATGCCTGTAAACCTAACTATCAATGGTATAGTGGTCAGGATTCCTGTAGGAATACAGAGACAAGTCCCAGGTAAGGTCCTGCTGGGGAATGATCTCAGAGACTTAGGTCTTGTGGTTGACACAGCAGAGAGATCGTGCACAAGGTCACACACCAGGGCTGCCTTAGCCAAAACCAAGGCACAGCCCAAGCCAAAGCGGAAACCCAAGGCTAAAAGAGTAAAAAAAGACAAGAGAGGGAAAGAAAACATTTCCCCTAACTCACCTACCACTGAAGTGGAGGTAGTTGGCCAAACATCTGAACCTGATGAGGAAGAGGTGTTGCCTGAAATTCTCAGCCCAAATGACCATCCTGAACTCCAAGGTTTGTTGGTTGAGGGTGGTCCTGACAGGGCTGAGTTTAGTAAGGGCCAGCGTGAGACAGGCCTGCTCCCAGCTTGATGGTGGGAAGCATAGGATTTATTGGGAAGGTGGGCTCCTGTACAGTGAGCCCACAGAGTCTACAGAAGGAGACCATAGGAGGTTGGTGGTCCCCCTTCATGTAAGACCCTTCCTCTTGCAGTTGGCGCATGAAGTCCCCCTTGCTGGTCACCTTGGCATCAGGGGAACCAAGCAAAGGTTAGCCATGCACTTCTACTGGGCCAAGATGGGGGTCCAGGTAGAAAGGCACTGCAGGAGTTGTGTCACATGCCAGTTATCTGGGAAGAGTGGCTCAACAGTCCAGGCTCCATTGGTACCACTCCCAGTTGTGGTGTTACCATTTGAGAGGGTAGGCATTTACATTATTGGTCCCCTTGACCCTGAGACATCCTCAGGCAATATGTTTATCTTGGTGCTGGTGGACATTATATTATACTGGCATATATTGAGGGGAACAGCATCATGAAAATGTGTTTGGTGACTTGCATGTATTGGATTCATGTGTTAACCTATGAAACTGATTTCAAACTGTCTGACTTTTTACCCAATTGTTTACAGAATGTTTGCTGTTTAATGCTCCATTTAAACCCATTATTCCAAAAATGTCCTGGTAGGAGAACTTCCTCCATCTCCCATTGGTTGGTTTGATCTCCTTGGCTACTCTCGGTAGCTCACGCATATTTGTGGCAAATATTTATGCCCACCAATTCAAAAATGTACCAACTGAGACTGATAACTCATTTTGCCAATTAGTTTCAGGGAGAAGCTCTTTGCCCGCTTAGCCGAGTACTGCAAACCCATGACACAGGTTTTCCCCATTAGAACAGCATGTGGAAAGGTAAACCGTACACTGAGATACAGAAGGAAGTTTTGAAAGTAGTTGTATGGGTGTATGTGGTTGCCATGGAGGGCCGTGTAGTGGCTCATGCATAAGGTGTAACCCGTAGGTGTTGCAATGGCTTTGATGCATGGCAGTATTAGCTCATAATATTTATATCTATTTTGCTATGGTGCACTTAGGTCTTTTGGATGCGCAATTAGCACAAGATTGGCTCAAACCAAACTGCCTAGTAAAGATGTTCACTTGATAAATACAGAATAAAATTGTTATTTCCCTAAATCAGGGGTCTGCAACCTGCGGCTACCTCTCCAGATATTTTGGACTACAACTCATATGGCTTTGGACTACAACTCTCACCATTGACTAGGCTGGCTAGGGTTGATAGGAGTTGTAGTCCAAAACATCTGAAGAGAGGGCTGCAGACTCCTGCCCTAAATAGTGAGGATCTCATTTTCCAAGCCCTGTAGCATAAATGGAGGTGCTAATGACAAGCGTAATTGTTTTACACCAGTCATAACGCCTCCATTAACGCTACAGGGATTTGCATTGCTTTTGAAGGGGGGAGGATGGGGGCAGAACAGGAGTTCTCCTCGAGTTTGCCCCCGCAATGAGCTTTTCATGCTGCCATAAAACCAATGATTTCTTATGGAAACTGCCCACTTTTTGGGGAATCATTTTAAACGCAGGGTGATGGCAGGCAGAGTTTACTCTTTTTGCACTGCAGAGAGCAACTATAGAAGTGTAAAGAGGCTTCTGCTGCCTCTTTACACTTCTCATTTTCACCCTGCAGCACAAATTATGAAAATTGACCAGAAGCTGGGCCAGTCTTAGGGCAGGGTCGCTCGGGCGACTGCCAAAGGCACCATTAGCCCCAGTGCCGGATTACCCATTAGGCCAAGTAGGTACCCGCCAGTGGGCCCCACTCCTTTTAGGTGCCCTGCGCCCACCATTACTTGATTGTATTTTGTATTTAATTAGGATTTAAATTGGAATTTGGATTTAATTTGCAGAGTGCACCATGGTAGCATTTTTAAAAAAAATCATATTGGTCTCTGTCGCCACACGTCCACGTGTGTGGCCTCCCAGTCCCTGACAAGTCCGACTTGCAGCATTTTCAGTTTGTTTCAGTTTCTACTTGCATGCCCCATGCGTGCCAGCCAGGGTCCAACCAAAGACTCAGTGGACCTCATTACGAGTTTGGAGGAAGCCATGCCCTTAATCAGGGCATGGCTTCCTTCAAACCTCGGTCCGGGTCCCGCAAAAGGGGATTTACCGGGCCATTCCAACCTTGGAGGGCCCAATAATTCCCATTTGTGGGACCCGGTACGTCCCCATTCCCATTTGAGCCCCCATAGGGCTCAATAGGAATGGGGAGGATTGTAGCAGCAGTACCTTTAATAACGGTACCGCTGCTACCATCCTGGTCTGCTCGCGGGTGCCGCTCTGCATGCCTGGTCTGACCAGGCGTCCAGAGCGGCACCTGTGAGCAAACTCGGAATGTTGCGGTGAGGTAACAATTGCGCCGGTAGCACTACCGGCGCCGTTGTTGCCTTACTGCAACACTTCTAATGAGGCCCAATCTGTCAGTCTAAGACACACCCTTGTTGGTGTGCACAGGAAGCAGGCAAGCCCAGGAGTACCGCCAACAGCAAGAAGACTAGTAGTAAGTCGTGATCTGAGGCCCACAGAGGATGAGCAAAAGGTGGGCAAGGGAGAATTGACTGGGTGAAAAGGCTGCAGAGGAGACAACGCAGCCAGCTAAGAGGAGACTTTGTAAGACAGTGGAATGAGTGGACGGAACAGGTTTGGGTAGAAAGAGGAACTGTGACAAAATCTGTGCAGGAAATGTCACCTATAACCTGAATGAGCCAGTCTAGTGCCACTGTGTCCGACCTAGACCCGAACTACTACCCCTGGTGCTATAGTACGCTTTTGCACAGCGTTTCACAGAAATATATCCATATGGGTATATTGCACCAGATATGAGAGGTAACAGATAGTGCATTGTCGATTTCTGGAACAAGGGTATTATGGACCAGAGTACACGCGTGTGGGAATCTTGCAGTTGCGGGTGCATGTAAATGTACTCTGCAAAGAAGGGCGTGTGCACTTGAGCACCGAGGGGGCCCCGAAATGTCGACGTTCTAGGCGTAGGGCCTCCACAGGGTTTGATCCGGCACTTATCAGGCCCCCGCCACACCAGCTTGGGGGAGTCTTTCAAGTTCTCCCCCGAGCTGGCGAGATTATATTGAAATTAAATCTGTCCCGCTATCGGGAACAGAGCACATTTAATAACAACAGGGCAATGCAGCCTGTAAGTGACTCCAATCAAGCAATCCCACTAAGTCAGTCCCTTGTCTGGGATGCCCAAGGGAAGTCCTTATTTATGTATTTTTATGGCAAGTTATAATCTGGATGATGAACCCTTGTATAACACCCCTCCCTTAGAATCCCCCTTGACCCCACTGAGCCAAGAAGTAGGCATGTTTTGCAAATTTAAAAGGTTTATTTGAAAAATTAAACAATATATATATATATATCACACTTCTATAAATAAATTGATAATGGATAGTACACTTGTGAACATGAGCAGTAATCAGCAAGAGGTAATCCTACAGTAGCACAGTTCTTGGTTACTTATGAATAGGAACAGAAGAATGAGGTGGGAAAGAATGCTTTATATGGTTCAAGGAAACGCAATGATGAATGAAATGCAGTACAGAAAATAACTTGATATGGCTTCAACAAAAGATAATGTAATCACTTTTCCTTGACAATTCACTCCCCCCCTTTATGCACTATAAGGAGATGGAAAGAATACACACAGTTCTCATGAATGCAATCAAATATAATTCAGTTCCCCCCTAGCAGGCTTAGAGGAAAACAGGTATGAGTTTTAACACAGGCAAGATACTTTGATGTGGTTGCAATTAAGTGAAAAATATGCTAAAAAAGGCTTTTAATTCCCTATAGGGGGTTCAGGGTGGGTGATATCTAGTTTATATTAGTTCAGGCTCACTTTAGCAATGCTCTATGAGCAACTAGCAGGTTAAAACGAATTTTAGCAAAGGAAAGCAAGGAGCTGCAGATTTTTAAACGTGGCTGAAATTGTGCAAAATGTCAAATCGCTGCAAATTTAATCGGCGTGTGTCGAGCGTAATTACGGAGGCCCTATAAGGAGTAGCAAGTCGGTTCTAGGTTTGCTGGAAAGCCTAGAATCTTAGCTTTAAAATGACAGTCCTAGCACAAACGGTTCCGGAGATACGGCCGATTTAGTCAAGGTAGTTTTTTTTATTTGAAATTTTAAAGCTCAGAATGACAGATGACAGTTTTCAGTTTTAAAGATGACAGAATGACACGATTCTAGGAGGCAGTTCTTAATAGGCTAAAATAATTTGGATTAGATTATTTTAAACTAAGAGATTGGTTTTGGCACAGTGAGTACTCACACTATATTTTTGAAATAAGCCGTCAAGGTCTGGTCAGGTTGGACGGGACTTCCGGCGGGTGGTTTTGAAGTCCCGGCTATCTGGGTCAGCTCTGCTCTCTGGGTCTGTCAAGCACCAGTTCTGCTCACAACGGTCTGGTTTGTGGTTCTCTCTGGTTCCGGATACAGCACTGCTTTCTGGATACTGCTACAGGTTCTTGCAAAAGTTCTTGGCAAAAAATTCAAACAGCTCGCCCGGCTGTTGAATAGTTTGGTTGGTTTTGAGGCCTGCTGAAGAGGATTCAGCTTGTGGATTCTGGCCTCTCTGCTACAAATTCTGGAGTTAATGTCTGCTACAGGTTCTGGAGATTGATGGATTTGAAGTCTGGATCTCTGGATGTGAAGTCTGAAGTCTCCCGGCAAAGCGTCCCGCAGGAAAGTGGAAAGTGAATGTCCCTACCTGTCCTGCACTGTCTGCTTTTATGTGTTTAGAAAGTGGATGTGTGCATGGCATAACTGACCCTGCCCCTCTCTACTTGTCATTGGCCCAATTCTCCCCTCTCCCATGATTGGGGGAAGGAAATGGATTGTCATCATGATGAGGTCTGTTTATGGGTCAGAGGATCCTCCACTGGTCAATTTGCCCACAAATCTATATTTGATTCAAATACATATTTCCCAGATACACAAGTGGTTGACATTACATGTACATATTACAGATGAATTAAGACAGGTCTCTGTTCAAGCCCCATGTTCCTGCGAGCTGGGATTCAGAAATGACAACATTTTGCGCTTTTTGATCGGTTTACCAATATCGGACATTTACCAAAAATTACACAAATGTGCGCAAGGAGTATGGACATTAATTGATGAAGTGTCAGATTTTTAACATGCAGACATTTGGAGTAAGACCCTATTTTATGCTAGAAACCCCCCAGAATACACCACAGGGACCTAACGCCTCTTAAAACGTGCACAGAAAAATCACAAGAATAATGATATTACTTATATAATTCTGACAAGTCCGTACTATGAATTATCCATCTTTTTTAAAAATTATGCTCTGGCCCAAAGGGATGTGGTTTCCCCCAAGCACATGGTGGAGTTTCTGGTTTGTCCACTTCCCCTAAGCTCAGTTTGCTCTCACAGGCACTGCCCCTCCCAGTTTCTCCCAAGAGGAAACCATTTACGACCCCCCCAATATAACATTTGCCTGAGTCCAGGACAGGGCTTTGTTCAGCTTCCTGCAGTCCCCAGGTGCTCCTCCCCTAACCCAATCAGAGAGGTGTCATCTCCTTTTGGCAGGGGCAGCAGGATGCAGCTAGGCCTGGGAAGAGTGGCTGAGCAGGTTTCTCCTGTCGGGGGTAGTTGTCAGGCAGAATTCACCTAAATGTCACTTTAGTTCCCAATTTTCTAAATTCAAATCCAATTTACATGCAGCTATTTTTTATATATACATTAAATAATTACTTCCTTCAAGTCATTTCAGAATATAGTTTTACATTGTATCCACCTCTTAGCAAGTCTTTCTTTGGCCTGGTTTCGGTTCATTTGTTCAGTTTTACACAAAAGTCTGGTGGTTTTAAAACGCCGGCTTTCTGATAGTGGTGAGCACCAGTACTGCATCCATTTTTGACATTAATAAAATGAATTCCCCACAATTCTGGGTTGCTTTTGGCAATCAGCATTGCCATTCCCAATGGTTTCAGGCTATTGTGTGTGTAGCCGAATGGTGGTTTTAGGCAGTGCCCTCCTGTGCTCACAACATAGGCAAAAATGGGTGGCAGCCTATTCTTCATGTTTTCCCTGTGCACTCTCTCTTGGGAGTTCTGGCAATCATGATGTTTTCAATGCCAGTACTGCACAGTTTTATGGTAGGGCTTGGCTTGGGTAAAAACATCCCACAAGCCCCCCCTCTTGAGATGGTTATTCTATACTTTCACTGATGGAACTCGCAAGATCTGGGATGTTCGCCTCATCTTCTTCCAATTCCGTAGATGGTACAATTCAGCATCTTTTCCTCCCTCCAGTCGATCAATCAGTTCTCCTTGCTGGTCCTGATGGGAGGATTGGGCGGTACCCCGGGCCCCTCGGATCTTTGTTCCCGGTCCCCAGGTCGCCTCCTTTGTCAGTCTCCGTGGTTTCATCTCTCCTAGGATGATAAAGCAAAAGTGGCAAAACCTATTTGTAGACATTTCCCCACCACTATTAATGGTGTGGCGAACACATACATTTTATACATCCGGTTACATTTTTCAGTCTTGTTTTAAAAACAAGATATAACAGGAAATATTGACATTAGGTTACTATATTTTTGGTATGTGGAATATTTTAGGGTTGGAGCTTTTATTGATCTGGGGCGGCCCCCTCTGGGATTCCAGAGGATTCCTCCAGTTGTTGCAGAGTGTGCCTAGGATGGCAACACTTTAGCTGATTTATATGTACCCACTTGTCTTTCCCTTCTGCCAGACTACCTTTGGGGATGCGGATCTTATAGGCTACTGGGGAGATTTTGTCTATAATTTCAAATGGTCCCTTCCATGTAGGCAAACATTTTCGCTGTTTGGCCTGGTTCCTTTGGAAATTGTATAGATAGACCCTGTCTCCCACAGTATATTCCTTCCTGGTGGTCTTCAGGTTGTAGTGGGTTTTCATGCTATCAGCTGATCTTTCTAGATTCCGCTAAGCATAGGCAAAAGCATGTTGAAGGTGTTTCCTTAAATTCTCCACATACTCATGACTTGTGGAGGCATTTATCAACGTCTGCTCTTGGGTCCTGTAGAGCAAATGCTGGGGAAGCACCATCTTCCGTCCGGTCATCAACTCAAATGGTGACATTTTAGTTGCAGATGAAGGGGTAGATCTGATGGCCATTAGGACCCGAGGTAATCGGATATCCCAACTTGGCCCAGGATCTGCCACAAACTTTTTAATATGCTCACAATGGTTCGGTTGTATCTCTCTACTGCACCAGAAGAAGCTGGCCGGTAAGCAATATGTAGCTTCCTTTTGACCCCCAGTATCTCCCACATCTTTGTCATTACCTCGCTGGTGACATGGCTACCTCAGTCTGACTCAATCCTTTGAGGTAGACCAAAACGGGAAAAGATGTGGTTAATCATCAGGGCAGCTGCTGTTTCTGCCTTGCAGTTTGGGTCCGGGAGACATTCCACCCACTTGGTAAACAAGCATGTAACGGTCAACATGTACTTGTTTCCTCTAGACGAGCGAATTACAGGGCCTACAAAGTCGATTTGCAAATCTGACAATGGCAGTGTCATCCTCCTCTTTTGGAGAGGCGCACGGTGTGTGAGGGATGATGGCTGAAATTGTGCACACACAAGACACCCCTTCAAGTATTGGTCGAGGTCCTGCCCCATGTGTGGCCAGTATGCAACCTCTCTTAAGATTTCAAGTGTTGTATGAAACCCCCTATGACCGGCGGTGGCCGCATCATGGGCGTGACTTAACATCAGGCTTCGGAATGAGGTAGGAACCACCCACTGATCATGGCCAGCTTGGGATTTCCTTACCAACAAACCGTCTTGGATTCGGAACATTTTTGGACATTTCATCAACACTCTTAGGTCCTCTTTACCAATGTAATCGGTATCCGTCAGGGGAAAGTTCTCAGGGTCCTCAAGGTGTTGGTAAAACTTACCAATGATTGGATCCCCCTTCTGAGCTGTAATTAAATCAGCATCAGGGGTCTCCTTACTCCATTGGGCAGTTGAAAGATCATTGTTTGCATTTGTCTGGGACCTAGTGATAGCAGTGACCTGGATTTCCCCCAACAAGGACTCTGTTTCTATTAGCTCCCCTTGGATGGCCCCGGTTTTGGCCAGCTGATCAGCTAAGTCATTTCCAGTTTTGTCTGGTCCCTCTACTTTGGAAAGACCCTTGATCTTCTTCCAGTAGATGGTCATCCCATTCGAGGTGACCAGATCATCAATGTTTTGGATTAACTTCCCATGTTTCAGGGGTTTGTTATAAGCACATAACATGCCTCTGGTTTTCCAATTAACCAGGTGCTCCACAAACCCGTTCCGTACATAATCCGAATCTGTGATTATGACCAGTTCGTGGAGTTGATGTTGGACAGCCGTGAGGATGGCTTGATGCACAGCCATCAATTCTGCCACGACTACTTCGGGGACCAATTTTGTATCCAGCGGAGGGTTCTGGGGACTCATTCACCCATGCGTTCCCTACGCCGGCCACAAGTTCTTTTTCCCCATTGTTGTCAACATGGTAAGAGCATCCATCCACATAGACAGTGGGCATTCCCTCACACTTGTCTTCTTCAAAGACTTTGTGTGGGGAATTAAGGTATGCCTCCATGTTGTTCTTGATTTTTAGACTTTCGTCCTCGAGACAGTTTTCTCTGACACAATCATGCTAGTCAGTCAGACCTTGCGCGAGGGGACTCTTCTTGTTTTGGCCATATCTGACCTCCACAGGAAAGCCTTGCATTGACAGAATCCAGGAAGTAATTCGGGAATTACTCACATTCCCGGGCCGGATTCTGTCACTTTGGAGATATTGCAGAGGTTGGTGTGGAGTCTCCACTATGATGTGTTCCCCCTGGATAAACGGGCGGTAATTCTTCAATGCCCACACCGTTGCCAGGAGTGCCTTCTCACAATCGTTGAATTTTTCCTCCACAGAGGATAAAGTTTTGCTCGCATAGGAGATTACTTTATTAACCTTGTCATGCTTTTGGTATAATACTTCCGTCAAGCACGTATTAGAAAACCCTGTCTCCAGGAAGAACTCCTTGTTTCTGACAGGGTACGCTAGGCAAGGCGCTTGTGAGAGGCTTCTCTTGAGTTGTCTTACTGCCTCGGATTGTTCTGGACCCCATTCCCACTTGACCCCCCCCCCTTCAAGAGATGAATCAGGGGTCTGGTGATCTCTGCGTAGCCCTCAATGAACTTTCTGCTGTAATTAGTCAGTCCAAGGAGGCTCCTTAGTTCCCGCAGAGTTGTGGGATCCTTCAGTTTCTGGAGTGCTTCCACTTTCTTTTCCTGTGGACAGAGACCCTGAGGAGTAATCTCATGCCCCAAGAAATTAACACGGGTTCTACACCACTGTGCTTTCTGAAAGGAAAGTTTTGCTCCGACGGCCCTCAACTGTGTCAGAACATTACGGATCTCCGCCATGTGTTCCTCCACAGATGAACTTTTGATGAGGACATCATCTACATAAGCCAGGTTACCCCTCGCACCCAGGTCAGGCATGGCCTTATGTAGGAAAATGTTGAATTCATTGCCGGAGTTGAGGTATCCAAAGGGAGTCCAGGTCCATGTGTACTGCTGGCCCCCAAAGGTAAAAGCCAGTTTGTATTGGTCCTCCCTACTGACAGGCACGGTCCAGTATCCATTGGTCAGGTCTATTGCAGTGAATACCTGTGACCCCTGGATCTGGGCCAGCCCTTGGTCAATGTAGGGCAGAGACCATCGGGAAGTATGGACCCGTTTGTTGAGCTCCCTAAGGTCGGCGCAGAGTCTCCACTGGCCGTTTGGCTTCAATATTCCCAGCACCGGATTATTGAAAGTGCTGTGGACTGGACGGATTATTCCCCGGGACTCAAGGTTCTTAATTATTTCAGTAAGGGACTCCATGGATGCGAGAGGCAAACGATATTCCTTCACAAACACTGGAGTCATTCCAGGGTCCGTGGGAATTGTTGTTGTGTGGATGTCAGTGCGACCACAGTCATATGAGTCTAACGCAAAGAGATCTTGGAAATCCAAGAAAACTTGTTTCAACTTTTGCTTCTGTTCCAGAGTCACACAGGCATCAGCTAGGTTGACTCTCTCTTCCACCATCTGCCTGAAGCCTGGAAAGACTTCTGGTTTGGCTATCTCAGCGGCCTCCTGCAGCTGGGTGGAGGAGTCCCTGGTCAGAGTGCTGATTTGGACTGGAGGCTTCAGGTGAGAAAGGCAGCCCTCATGGACCTGGAAAATCACCTCGTCCCCTCTGAAGTCACAAGTCACATCTTCCTTACCATAAGGGCAAGAAGTGTACACCAGGAAGTTCCCCCCATGCCGGGTGAAAATCCTGTCTGGTGTTGTATTGTCCTCACTGTCACTGTCAAAACAGTCCTTGGGGATTTGTCCTAACAATTCATTTCCTAAATCAATGGAGAAATGTCAGTCATCAACCGCCATTCCAATAATGGTGCCTGCGGCTAGAGTAATACTCTTTAATTCGCTGTTATCCACCTCTATTGGAATGGTGTCATGTTCTATGTTGACTAATGGTGTTGGGTTTACCCCCAACCCTTGCTGTTAGAGAAAAGCATTTAGATGAATATAAGCATCAGGGTTTTTCAATTTTTGTCCTCTATTAACTTTCACTTCCAGGGAGAATTGTCGGGTCCTTTCTGGGATGGTGACTTCCTCTTTTAGCTGAATTTCAACTGCATAAGGTAGCAATTGAGCTGACCTAAATGCTTTTTCTTGATCATCAAAGCCCATGGGATTATCCGCTAATCGGGACCAAGCTTGAAGTTTATTAGGTCCAAACTAATGGCAAAGCGATTGAGAATGTCACTACCTAAGTAAAAGGCGGCAGTGACGTCTGGCACGACCCAACAATTATGGACTATGCTCTTGTTGCCAATGGAGATTTTGAGCATACACCTGCTTGGCAGGAGATGTTTGGAATTAGGTGCTTCCAGGTCCATTTCCCATTTGTCTATCAGTTTGAATGTGGGAATGGCTGGATCTTTTGGGAGTTGGCGGAACATGGCTTCGCTGATGAACCTCTTACCATTATTCACACACACTCGAGCGAGAACAGAGTCCTTCCCATCATTTAACTGAACAGGGATGAACAACTACTCTCCAATTTGCTGAATATCAGCCAGGCTCTGAGCTGATTTCACATCTTTCTGGACTATAGGAGTGGTAGTGTCTGATTGTGGATTGGTAAAGAATTTCAGGGTATTTCCTTCGAGTGGGAATACCACCTTAAACTGGAAGGAAGGTTGATTTTCAGAAATAGAGAGGACCCCCCATCGCCAGTCTGTTGTCCTACTGCTATTACTGTCACGTCTGGAACTTGGTTGTTCTGGAAGTGAAATTCTACTTGGTCAGATTTTTGTTCAACCATGCGGCAGGTGCCATTTAAACTAACATGGTTGACACTTGCTTTAATTTTATTGGTCGGCTAGTCTGGGTCCAGAGGACCTTGTTCACGCAATCTATTAGGGGTGACAACCGTCTCAGGAGTATTTGTCATTGACAGTGCACACTAATGGTTCAGGGTACGTAACTGCTTCACACTTAATAGGTAATGTGTTTTTGAAACTTGAGGTGCAGGGGAGAAAAAATGGTCTTGGCACAAAACCAGAATTGCTGAAAGAAGAGGAAGTAAGAGGATCCAGATTGGGAGCCCTCCCGTCCCCTGCACACTGTATAATATTGTCAACAAAGACATTCAATAAATTACGTACAATTTTGCTATTGCAGTATGATCAATAATAATCAAAAGAAATCTCAATATGAAGTAGGTAGAGACATTTAATTTTGACAAGAACAATGTACAATAGTCATTATTGACTGTCGGTCAATAGGCATCAAAAATGCAAAACATAGCAAAGGAAAGTATCCATAGATTAGACTGTGCTTGGCTGCCGCGTTTCGAGGTGAAATCCTCTTCTTCTTGAGCCTATTAGCACTCTGACACAAATGAACTATTCAACAGAAAGTGGAGAAAAGAAAAGGGTTTTTTAAAAAAAAAAAGGAGAAATGGATATTTTCCATAATTCTGTATAACGAGCATCACAATCTATTAGGGGTGACAACCTTCTCAGGAGGTCATTCCCTAATAAACAAGGGGTGCCCTCTGGAGTCACTACTATGATCGGATGTTTCACCTTGTGTCGCCCAATTTTGATGTCCAAATCTACAGTCCCCTCGACAGGAATTTCCTTCCCGTCAAAGTTCTGCAGTTGTCCAGGAAGAGATGTGAGAGGAATACAGTAATTCTCCCCCCTTCCTGAATTTAGTTCATCAAAGGCCCTTTTGGACAGAAGGGTAGCTTGGATCCAGTGTCCACCAGTGCCAAAATTGTACCCTGCCCCTGTACTTGTACCGGGGCATAGTATCTTCCCTCCTTCTCCTCAAGGGGGCACATATAATGCACATTTTTGGACAACTGGTGGGCTAACTTTCTGGTTTTGGACATGGCGAGAAAAGAGATTTGGGCAGAATTCTGTGAAGAGCCTGGGGAATCTGAAAGAAAAAGTTGGCAACTGGAAATGGTTTCGGGTTCTGGGCCGCCCCCCCCCCCTTTTTGGAGGCAGCCATCAGGATAGGTTTGACCCATGGGATTTTGGTATTGTTGGTTCTGGGATAGAATGATGGGCAGCAACAGCTCAATCCCCACATCTACCCAGTCTGTTGATTCGGTTTTAGGTTCCCCTTGTTCTGGTTCTGGGCCGCCCCTGCCTTTTGGGAGGCAGTCACCAGGATGGGTTTGAACCAGGGGTTTTTGGTTTTGTTGGTTCTGGGATAGGATGATGGGCAGCGACAGCTCAATCCCCACATCTACCCAGTCTGGATTGGAATCTCTTGGGACCCATTTTTCCTCTGGAGGAGTTCCCCCATCTCTGAAGGAGAAGATCCTTTTCCCAGGATCTTCTGAGGATCCCTCTCCCTCAAATTGGAAGACCTGTACCTCCTCCACAAAGTGGGTCTGTTTGGGTCCTTTGTTTCTCCTACCCCCCCTCTGCTCCTTGGGAGGCAGGCTTTCAGGGGCAGGAGATTTTGTTTCTGGTTCCTGGTTTTCCAGGGGCTGTTTACAAGTTGGGAAGGAAGCTTCCTCTAAGGCTTTACACCCTTCTTCCCCTTGTGCCTCCTCCCTGGGAACCGGTGGTTTATAGGGGTGCTGCCCCCATCATTGTTCTGGAGCACCAGGCCCAGAGTTTGGGGCATTCTGCGTTGGCATGCTCATCTGAGGGTTCTGTTGAGCCCTCAGTATGTGACCTAGATCCCGTGCCATATTTTGGACCTGGCGCTCAAGTTGTGAAACCCGCTCAGGCTGATACGGGGCTCTATTTTCTCCCCTGGGCTGATCCCCCCTTCTCTGGTAATACCCTGGGTTGGGAATATTTGGGTACCCCTCCACCCTTGGCCTCCCCTCTCCCGGATTAGCTTGTCTGGGCTCAGGGATTTGGGGAAAGAAGGATGGATGATTTTGGGGCTGGAAGTTGGGTGGATACCTGGGGAAAAAATTCTTACCAAGGTTTGGTGAATTTCTGCCCTCCTGGGGGAAGTTAGGAGGGAAATTCCCTGGATTAGGTGCTTGGCCGGATCCCCCCTCTTGGGCTGGAGGAGTCCACACATAACCCAGGATGGGTCGGTTTCCCTTGGAGCGGGGACTTACATAATCAGGGGAGCGAGGGACCCCATTTGTGGGACTACCTCCTTGACTCCCTGTCTGCGACTAGCCCGAGGGCCTTCTGGTGCTAGAGTTATTTGGTGCAGGCAGGTTTTTAGGCCCCCCCCATCTCCAAATCTAAAATGGGGGCAACCTTTACCTCTGCCACCTTGGCAGCTGCAGGGGTGCTGTTGGTTTTGGGGTTTTTCTGCGCATTATTTTTATTTTCTATGGGCTTCTGCACCTCATAGATCCGGGTAGCCTGTTCAATGACCCTGTCTAGTGACCTCTTCTCGTGAAAATCTCTCACTAGCTGGGTCATGATGTATTTGTGCAAGGCATGGAAAATTGACAAACTCTTTGCTGTCTGTGCGCACCCTTTTGGTGGTCTGTGCAAAGGCACGCTTCAATTCTTGCACGAATTCTTGTGGGGCCTGATCCTCCCCACATTGCAAATTGTAGGCTGCCTTGCGAGCCTCTTGGGGATTTCTATGAACAGAAAAATGTTTCAAGACGGCCGCCCTATATGCGGACCATCTTGAATGGTTTTGGTCCTCCAGCCCTGCAAAGAAACTGGAGTATTCTGGGGAGAATGTCCATTTGACGTACTGGATGCAGCTACTGCTGTCCTTCAAATGGAAAGTCTCCATCATTTGCTCATATAGCTCCAAGTGTTCCCAAACAGAATACTTGGCGTTCTTATGATAAGGCGTGATGATACTCCTTATTGCCTTTATTTGTTTCAATGGGTCCTTAAGCAAGGCCCTTTTTGCCTTATTGGCCTTTTTGGTTCGGGTAACCCTGGTCCATTCATCCTCCGTCTCAGAAGCGCTGCTCCCAGAGGTGCCCGTCTGATCTTCCAGGTTTTCCTGGATTCTGTGAGCCTGGGAATGGCTGGCAGAATGTGGGGACCTGGTCTCCTGTGTCCTGTAATTCTCAGAGGAGTCTTCAGACCCCTCCTTGCTGCCAGGATTTGATGGTACCCCCCCCACTGACCTAACTGGGCGGAGGTTTTCAGGATGCCCTTAATGGGCCTACTCTCCTGGGGTTCCCCACTAAATTGCACTGTGCTTGGGTGCCCATACCCGGATGTCCGCCCATCCATTCCTGGGAGGTACTGGCCTATGAGCCTGATACTTCTAGCTGGATAGTAATCTGCCATCCCCGTGGCCCTGGGCTCATGTGCGCGAGGGGACATGGGGGTGGCAGAGTCCAGGGACTGGGAGAGATGAAGGCCTCTGGTACTAGGGCTCCTGAGGTTATGCTCAGGAGTTTCTCTTTCCCAGCGAACCTCATCTCTATCCACCCATGCTTCCTGTTGCAATGCAAGTGCCTGCGCTTTCAGTTCCTCAGTTAAGGCCTTACTAGACTCTATCAGTCTCTCCTGCATGACCTGTTGCTGGAGCCTATCATTGTGCTGGCAAAGAGCCTCATTCTCTCTCTGTGCCTCCTGATTGGTCCTGGAGTACTGGAACACAAAATACCTCTTCACCTAGCGGCAATTGATGGCAAGTCTGGCCTGGCCTCCATAGCTCCCAGCGTTACATGTGAGGGGACCAATTTGAAACTAAGGCTGAGAACATTCCAGAACTGGTGCCCCACGCAAATACATTACAAGCCTTCATGACATGAGTCCATTGTTCATGGAAATATCCAGGTACTCTTTTACTTGACGAGTTCCTTCGGTTTGCTTCCCTCCAAGCAAGTTATCTCGCCCCTCCCACTGAGACAACTCCCCATATTCCTTACATCTGACACAGAAAAGCGCCATAGAGTAGTTTTGAGGATATGATCTCTGAATGTCTAAAAGTGAGTTTGGGAGAAAACAAGCATTGCCAAGATCAAAAGGTCAAAGACATGTAACATGAGTAAAGTGACCTGTAAAAACAGAGACGTCTATATAGGAGGGCAAAAAGGGCAGGTGCCCAGGGCCCCCTCTTTGGAGGAGGGCCCCGACATGACATACTGATTGTTGTTGCCAAATATAGTCTGCTCTCATCAATTAAATTTCTGGCTGAATGGCTGGACACATTTTCACCATATTTGCAGCAGGAGCGGGGGCTTGGGTCAGAAAGCATGCTTTTGTGTGTTTGGTGGAAATCTGACCAGTACTTTTGTTGCAAAGAACTGAAATGTAGGTCCCAAAAAATTAGTGATATCTGGATCCGCTCTGCGGACCCATTTCCCTGTTCGCTCCGCCGACCAAAGTCTCATTGGCCTGCAGTACGCCGTGATGTCGGCGAACATTGGACGCGGCCAGTGGTTAGCTGGACGGAAGTGTGCTGTGCATCAAAGTTTTTGGGAAACGCTGCCATGGTTTACCGGAGGATAGTGTCAGGTCGGAAGGGGTTGCTAAACATGGTTTGCAGGATTGGGTGGACGAAAGAGGGTGAATCGAAAAATTGCCAATGTTTAGTGCAGAAGCCTACAGCTGCTGGAGGTTATGTTGACTTTGTGTGCATGCATTGTTTTATGGTGGTGGGTTTGTAGCAAAATGTTCCCATGCTTGTGTGCCTTGCCTTGTAGTGGTTGTGGGTAAGGCGTAGGCTTTTGAGTGCATGGGCAGAGGCCATAGACCTCCCCTTGTACCCGAGAGCCTAGGGCTTGGGCAGCACCCTCGCAGTGCAATGGCTCCATGCTTGGGAGAGCAGTGAGGCTATTTGCGGGTAGGTCATCATCAGGCGAGTACCTTCTGTGGCGATGGCGTGGACGCTGCCTTGGGAATGGGGACTGGATGGCAGATGATGGGAAAAAATTGAGAATGGGTGACATTGCTACATGGAAGGATTTGTTACCAGCAGCGTTTAGCTATATGGACCATGCACGCAGCTACTCTCATATGCTTTATTGGCAGGTAGCTGCACAGGTGACTATCATATTTTGGTCAGTGCAGGCAGACTGCAGTGGGGATGGGAAGTGCATTGGAGACACTATGCTGCAATATCTTAAAGCACTCTCATAAGCAAGGGGCTTATAAGGGCAAACCATATGAAATGCACATGGTGACATGTGGCCCCCTATTGTGCAACAGGGGCAATGATGTGCACTGTATGCTAATGTATGCATAGCTGCTCACTTCTGCTGCTCTACCAAGTTTAAAAAGTCCTCCACAACCATTGTGTAAAAGTCACCATCTTCAAATGCATGCAGCATGACAACTGCATGACTGCATTATGTTGTGGTGGCTGTGATGAAGGCCTAGGCTGTTGGGTGCAGGTGTGGTGAATGGTATGTAGGAGCTGTGTACATTGGACACATTTTACATGTGTGCTGTTCAGCACGTCCTTTCATGCTGCAATATCTTACAGCACTTCCTAAAGCAAGGGCCTAACCATAGCAAACGCAAATGGTGACATGTGGCTCCCTATTGTGCAACAGGGGCAATGATGTGCACCGTATGCTAATGTATGCATAGCTGCTCACTTCTGCTGCTCTACCAAGTCTACAATGTCCTCCACAACCATTGCATAAAAGTCACCAACCTGACATGCATGCAGACTGACAAGTGCATGACTGCATTATATTGTGGTGGCTGTGATGAAGGCCTAGGCTGTTCGGTGCAAGACCTACGGCCTACGGCCTTCGGCCATGCACCCAACAGTCTAGGCTTTGCCCACTCCCAATACAACATAAGAACACCATACAGGCGAACATGTATGCATGTGCCACAAGTCAGAAAGGCAACATAGACACCAGCACTTCTATCCAACCTCTGCACCCTAAAGCAGGAATGCAAGCACACATGTTCCACTTACAGTAATGCACAACCATACCACAGTGTTTGGCACCACTACCCACTTCCATTAAGAAACCATTGTAATAATGGAAACCAAACACATTGATCCTGCTCTCCACACTCTACTACGTGCATACAAGCAATACTCCATGGTGCACTGCAATCTGTGCAATGCACACGACTCAAGCACATATAAGAACCAGTTGCACTGTAACTTACTTACGTACCAAGTCTACAATGTCCTCCACAACCATTGCATAAAAGTCACCAACCTGACATGCATGCAGACTGACAAGTGCATGACTGCATTATATTGTGGTGGCTGTGATGAAGGCCTAGGCTGTTCGGTGCAAGGCCTACAGCCTACGCCCTTCGGCCATGCACCCAACAGTCTAGGCTTTGCCCACTCCCAATACAACATAAGAACACCATACATGCGAACATGTATGCATGTGCCACAATTCAGAAAGGCAACATAGACACCAACACTTCTATCCAACCTCTGCACCCTAAAGCAGGAATGCAAGCACACATGTTCCACTTACAGTAATGCACAACCATACCACAGTGCTTGGCACCACTACCCACTTACATTAAGAAACCATTGTAATAATGGCAACCAAACACATTGGTCCTGCTCTCCACACTCTACTACGTGCATACAAGCAATACTCCATGGTGCACTGCAATCTGTGCAATGCACACGACTCAAGCACATATAAGAACCAGTTGCACCGTAACTTCTTACATAAGCACCGTATTCCATTAGTGCACCCAGTGGACACACTACATGACTAGTCACTGCAGCATCTCCATCCATACACCGACAACTGTAGGATGTTCTACCAATCACCACACCCATGCAACCAACAATGTGTGCAATGCAGCCAAACCCCACACACAAAGCGACAATGTGGCACCGACTTTCAACCAGTGTACAACCCTTTTCAACCAGTGGACATACTTTTCTGTGCAAGGGCTGCGCCATGCATTAAAGGGGCTACAGTCTTACCACACACAGCACACCATAGTACACCCTATCTGTAAATGTGCATGTATTGTGGAATGCACTCCCCTTCTGCAAATGTGCCTGCCACCACTCATCACAGAAAGACATTGCCGCTGCAGCTGGCATGCCATAATGAAGGCTGCCTGCCATGAGCACACAAGATTGTTGACTGTTGAGGTAACCGCAAATTGGCGTAGTATGCATGGATACCTCTGGCACACCACTGTCTTCTTCTAATGAGACATATCACTTGAAGCACTTCTCACTACCCCACCCTTTCCATCCCTTCTTCCCACCACCAGATGCCATGAACTATGTTTTTCAGGCCCTTTCGCCACCGCATTTTTCTCCGATACAACATGCCGCCGTTATGGAAAACTTTTGACACACATCACATCACTGCACACTGCGTTGCAATCAAAATTTTGACCAGGCAATGAACAGGGAAATGGGATGCCGGAGCAGAGCCAAATATGACTAAATTTAGTGGGCACTCTGCTACATTCAAGAGGCCTAGCCATGCACACAATGGCTTAGAGCCTTGGCAAAAATTCCACAACACTATCCTCCGATACACCATGGTGGCGTTTCCCAAATACGTTAACGCACAGCACGCTTCACTTTAGCCAACCACTGGCCGCGTCCAATGTTCGCCCATATCATGGCTTACTGGAGGCCAATGAGACTTTGGTCCATGGAGAGAACAGGAAAATGGGCCCTCAGAGCGGACCCATATATCACTAATTTCTTTAGATGTACATTTCAGTTCTTTGCAACAAGAGTACTGGTCGGATTTCCACCAAACACACAAAAAGCACACTTTCTGACCCAAGCTCCCGCTCCTGCCACAAATTTGGTGAAAATCCATCCAGCCGTTCGGCCTGTAGCCATGCGCAAAGATTTTCCCCATTCAGTCTATGGAAAACAAAAAAAAATATAACAAACCCTCACCCGACTTTGCAAAAAATTCAGAGCCGGCCATATACTTTTTTGGCAAAGTTTGGTGATGATTTCTCCAGGGGGAGCGAAGGTATAAGCCACTGAAAAAGTGGTCTTCCTATGGGTTAAATATGCAACCATAACTGGTGCCACCATCATACACTGCTAATATTAATACCCAGGACATCAAAGGTGAATCTGAGGACTTAATGTGGTTATACTACATTCAAACAATGATACACGTACTGTAAAGGTACTGTGCATGTAGATCTTGTCCGTGTTCTATTTTCTGATGTTCTTTCCTTATGGTTTGCTGTAAGGTCATAATGCACATACATGTAACAAGAAGCATGTCCCAAGCAGATAATACATTTCTCAAGAATATGATATGCTTCGACTTATCATAGTACTATCTAAACATATCATCTTAAGAATACCTCATGATCCATAATGCCTTCATTGTTTCTCTTTATGTATTATCTGATTGCTGTATTGGCAACAAAACTTCAGTACAAAGTTTCATTTTCAATAAGCACCTTTTATGTGGCATGGAGTAGTTTATTACAGGGCTACTGGTCACCTCTGATATGTTGTCAATGACACTTTAAGCGGGTCCCCTTATACAGACCTTCCATTTGCATTGCTACACAGTAGTAATATCATCAGTGATGTCATCAGTGATGTCATTGATGGTGTCATTCGTGATTTCATCTTTGATGTCCTGGCGTTAGTCTTAGCAGTGCATGGCAGTGGCGCAAGTTATGGTTGCATAGCAAACCATAACTGGCGTATTTCTTGTTTTTTTTCGATTTTACTTTGTAACCTTAACCTTATTTTATGTTTTATGACTGTCTCGTGAGCGTCGTAAGGCCTTCGGGCGTGTGGAGCAATATAACATTTTTTTGTTTGTTTTTAGCTAGTTAATATCCCTTTAACAAACTTTTTTCACTGAATTTCATGGGTTTTTATTAGTGGAACTTAACCATAACGTCCGTTCAATTAAAGTTTTTTCACTGAATTTGACAGGTTCTTAGCAGTGCAACTTAACCATAACGTCCCTTTAATAACGTTTTTTCAGTGAATTTCATAGGCTTTTAGTAGTGCTACTTAACCATAAGGCCCCTTTAAAAACGTTTTGTCACTGAATTTCAATGGTTTTTGTAAGTGTAAATGTTTCATAATATTACAGCACTTTATATGAATTATTAATAATTCCTTTTTTAACATATATGAAAGGACTATAAACCTCCTTTAAGAAACATATTTTTTACAACGCATACTGATGTGTGATGTTCTCAGCAGTGCATGCTGGGGCTGCAAGTCATAGTTGACGTGCTTAGGGCATGAGGTTCGACCAAGACCTCAGCCACACCAAACCACCCCTGCTATCCACTGCACATAGGCTGCATCCTGGTCCAGAGTCCACTATACCCCCATAATGTGACCAGTGGCCAGTGCTCATGCCTTGCACCCATGACCAGTCTCCACAATCCATCAGGCATGGGCTTCAGCAATGCCACAGGCCCCAATAAGCAAACCAGAGTGGGTATCCCTATTACCATTCCCAGAATTTCTTTCCCCATTCAAGCCTATCCTGATTTTGAAAATGTTAGCATATAGCCGGTCTCTGGTGTCATGCTCACTTTAACCCGATTGCCGTTGCCAGAATTGTTTCCCCATGCAAGCTTATCCTGATATTAAAATGTTTTACCACATAGCCAGTCCCTGGTGGCCCATTGCCGTTCCCAGGTGGCGGCCATGGCAGTAGTCAGATTGTCCGGGGATTGTCCATCTGACCACTGCCATGGCCACAGGCTATGCCACAGTCTCCAAAGTTATATCACCATTTTTTGTACTTACATGATGACAATTTTCAAAAAATAAAAGGCAGACTAATTTGCAAAAGTATGTTTTCAGGTCTGTGTTTTATTTTTTGAGACGTGTAAAAAGATAGGTAAAAGAAAATAGTGATTAGCCCTCACTTGATAAAATCTATTCAAACGTGGCACAAACATTCAATGTTGGGTCTATGATCTATTTGCAAGCAATGTTAGGACCCCCCTCTAATTTGCCCCTCTTGACAAAATCCCACCAAACTTCGCGAAAATATTAGAAGTTGGGTCTAAAATCTTATTGCAAACTTTTGTGCAGATTCATTAAACGGCACCAAATTTATAAGCCATTCAATCATTGTGAAACCCCCCTCTTGACCAAATGGCACCAAACAGTGCAAAAACATTCAGCAGGTAATTCATGGAATCAAGAGCAGAAGTGGCACACAAAATCTATTTTCACGCTCTGCATATTCATTGAGTTCCCCATCCATATCCAGCCGTGGCACAGTGAACCTGCAGCAGCGCTAGTTATGCCCCCAACCCCGCCCCTGGTGCCCAAAACAGCTGCACAAATCCCCTACATGGCGCAGAGGCCAGTGGACCAGCAGACAGCTCCCCAACAACGAAATTGCATTAAAAACACCACTCACCCTGCTCGCGGCAGCCCAATAGCGTGTAAAACTCCTTGCGCACCACTCGGAATATGCATACCCCGCTTGTGCCAGCGCAATCACATGTAAAACTCCTCACGCACCCCTCGGAATAGGCGAACCCTGCACGTGCATGCCCAATCGCATGTAAAACTTCTTGCGCACCTCTAGGAATACGGGTACCACGCTCACGCGAGCCCAATCATGTGAAAATCTCCTCGTGCACCCCCTGCAATACGAGTACCCACCTGCGCCAGACAAATAGCATGGAAAAAGTCCCCCCTGTGGTGTGGGCTGCCTGCGGGGCGTGGTCAGGGTGGATGGGCTGCCTGCGGGGCATGCCCAGGGGTGATGGGCTGCCTGCGGGGCATGTTCAGGGGTTGTAGGGGTCCCCCTGTGGTGTGGGCTGCCTGCGGGGCATGGTCAGGGTATATGGGCTGCCTGCGGTGCATGCCCTGGGGTGATGGGCTGCCTGCGGAGCATGTTCAAGTGTTGTAGGGGTCCCCCCTGTGGTGTGGGCTGCCATGGTCAGGGGGGATGAGCTGCCTGCGGGGCATGGACAGGGGTGTAGGGTGGACCCCTGTGGTGCGGGCTGCCTGCAATGGGGGGAATGTGGCTCCTCACCACACTGATGCACGAATCTGGAGGCACGCGAATGAGCTTTACACACAAATTCGCTGATGCGAGTGGGGTACGTGTTTTCCGTGGTACGCGAGTGTGCGGTCAGGAGTGTGGACCCCTGCAACCCCTGACCATGCCCTGCAGGCAGCCCACATGGCACCATGCACTTGGGAGCCTCAACACATGTCCCCCCACCAGTGACTGGCACCTGCCAGCAGGCCCCGACTCATGTCCCCTCACCCCACCCCCATTGAAGGCAACCTGCCAGCAGGCCCCGACTCATGTCCCCCCCCACCCCACCCCCATTGACGTCAACCTGCCAGCAGGCCCCGACACATGTCCCCCCACCCCACCCCCATTGACGGCAACCTGCCAGCAGGCCCTGACTCATGTGTCCCCACCCCACCCCATTGACGGCAACCTGCCAGCAGGCCCCGACAAATGTCTCCACCACCCCACCCCCATTGACGGCAACCTTCCAGCAGGCCCCGACTCATGTCCCCCCACCCCACCCCCATTGACGTCAACCTGCCAGCAGGCCTCGACACATGTACCTCCACCTCACCCCCATTGACGGCAACCTGCCAGCAGGCCCTGACTCATGTCCTCCCACCCCCATTGACGGCAACCTGCCAGCAGGCCCCGACTCATGTCCCCACCATTGAAGGCAACCTGCCAGCAGGCCCGGACACATGTCCCCCCACCCCACCCCCATTGACGGCAACCTGCCAGCAGGCCCGGACGCATATCCCCCCACCCCACCCCTATTGACAGCAACCTGCCAGCAGGCCCCGACTCATGTCCCCCCGCCCCAATTGACAGCAACCTGCCAGCAGGCCCCGACACATGTCCCCCCACCCCCATTGACGGCAACCTGCCAGCAGGCCCCAACTCATGTCTTCCCCACCCCACCCCATTGACGGCAACCTGCCAGCAGGCCCCGACACATGTCACCCCACCCCCATTGACGGCAACCTGCCAGCAGGCCCCGACTCATGTCCCCCCCATTGACTGCAACCTGCCAGCAGGCCCCAACACATGTCTCTCCACCCCACCCCCATTGACGGAAACCTGCCAGCCGGCCCTGACACATGTCCCCCACCCAACCCCCATTGACGGCAACCTGCCAGCAGACCCCGACTCATGTCTTCCCCACCCCACCCCATTGACGGCAACCTGCCAGCAGGCCCCGACACATGTCCCCCCAACCCCATTGACGGCAACCTGCCAGCAGGCCCGGACTCATGTCCCCCCCATTGACTGCAACCTGCCAGCAGGCCCCAACACATGTCTCCCCACCCCACCCCCATTGACGGAAACCTGCCAGCAGGCCCCGACACATGTCCCCCACCCCACCCCCATTGACGGCAACCTGCCAGCAGGCCCCGACTCATGTCCCCCCACCACACCCCCATTGACGGCAACCTGCCAGCAGGCCCCAACTCATGTCACCCCACCCCCATTGACGGCATCTGCCAGCAGGCTCCGACACATGTCCCCCCAGCCCACCCCTATTGAGGGCACCTGCCAGCAGGCCCCGACTCATGTCTCCCCAAACACCACGTCATAACAATACAGACCCATGGCCCTAATGCCAACCCAAATCCCACCACCCGACACCCCAGTACAAACACGCAACCATCAACTGCACCCACTCCCTAGTAAATCAACCATGCCATGAGAGTCTGAAAAGAACCAGCATGCCCATGAATAAATGTCCTACAGAGCCACACAGTGGCAACACATGACTGAGCCAATGCTCATAGAGACATGCACAAAACCAATGAGAGAAGACCACACAAATAATATAGATCCAATAAATGTATTAAATGTAACATGTAAACTCAAAATCAAAAGCACACATGAAAATGGAAATTATTCAGTCAGTATGATAAAAAAAAAATCAAATCCAAGAAAAAAGTGAGATCTATGAAAAGCCAAATGAAAAGTGGTCCATCGCCAATGTCCAAGAAACGAAATCCAAAGGTCAAAACAAAAAAAAACATTACCGCATAGGTCCAAACAAAGAAAGAAAGTATGTACATGTCTGCAACTATTGACAAAGAAAGTCACAAGGGTCCATGATCCCCAGAAGAAAGAAAACCTATACAAAAACCAATAAAAAACATAAAGTCCAGGCACTCCAAATAATAAAAAAATAAAAGGAAACCTATGTCTAAAGAACTATGTACAAAGGCGGAAGCCCAGTCCCATGGCTCACTTGGTGATGTTCCGGGCCAGGGCATCATCGAACTCCATGTCGATCATCTGGAGGCGGGCCTTTTCCCTGGCCTCGACGTCTCGCAGGGATGCAGCCATGGTATCCACAAACACCCTGAGAGTTTCCTCAAAGCACTCAGATCGCCTCAAAGCCCGGTTCATGGAGTTCTCCACCATGGCCATCCTGAGCCATGCCCTCTCCCCCCGCCGTCACTCTGCATCTAACTGCTGGCCCAACCGCTGCCACACGGAGGACACTCCCAGTCCTGGGTCCTCCTGCCCCTCGGCCGATGCCTGCCCCCGGGATGTTGATGGCCCTGAGCCATGATGCCTCCCAAGCTGAGCCTGCTGCTGCCTCTAATGCAACTGCCACTGCCACCACAACGGCCTCCGGACTGATGGAATCCCCTGGTGCTGTTGTGCACGTGCCCTGCTTGTTCATGCCTGCACGTCCTCCATTTGCTGGGGTCCAAAGGTGGGATGGCCACCCCTGCTAGTCCTCTGACTCCCGACTGTGGCAGGAATGTATTCTCTACCAGCCTGGCCACTGGCTCAGGGGCAGCTTCACAGGGGCCCCAGGTGATACTTGGGTGGGAAGACGGCACAGAGGACGACTGGTGCATAGGGGGTTCAGATGAGGAGGGGGTTGCAGGACCCTCCAGCACACGGAAGAACCCAGTGCCGACGCCCTGTCCTAGTAGGTCGGCGCGCCCAAACAGGTATTTTAAAAGACGTGCATTGTCCTGACGAAAACCCTGCACATCATCCGGAATACCACGTGCACGCAACACCAACCCAGCTAGGACAGGCTGAACCCGGTCACGGATTGCCACGTCCGCAGTGAGAGGAAGGCCAGTTGTTGTTTGCGCATCCAATCCCTGAAAATGGGTCTGGACGAAGGCATCCCTGCTGGTGCCGGATGATGCAGTCACAGGATCAGGGATAGGATTACACACAGGCACCTCCACGGCAGCCTGTGCTGCCTCCTGTCCCTGCCCCTGGACTGCACCACTAGCACCAGTGGAATCCCACCTTACAGGCCCCATGCGTGGGGCTGTCACTGCCTCTTCCTCAACCAAACCCCCCACCAACCTGGATGACTCTGTGCCTTCTTCCTCCATAGGCCCCTGTGGGGGCTCAGCTACCCCCTTCTGCTGCCGAGGAGGCCACCTCCAACCTCCGTCTCTTGGACCTTCCCTCAGCAGCTGCGGCCATAGACGTGGCACCAGACTCCTCACTCCCGGAAGATATGATTAGCTGGGAGGGGAGCTGGGCCTTGCGTCTCCGGCTGACGGTGGCATGCCTGCCGCTGTGCTCCACAGCACCATCTCCGCCCTCTTCATCAGTCGGCGCTGCAGACAGGGAGAGATAGAACACAGGCATCAGGGCACTGTACAATGGTCTGATACACACATGACAGTTGCACATGAGTGACAGTGTCAGACATCACAGATGGCATCACACTCCCAAACACTCATATCATTTGAACCCACACACATGCACAAATAAACCCGTATCGTGCTACAGGCATCAGCATCCATACACACGTAACTGCATGAACATCCAAAGGTTGGCATGATGTCGCAAGCAACATGGGGAGTGCCAATCACATGCACACATGCCACTAGACAGACATGCATCTGTACATCTCCACCACCTGTCTCAGTGCTATCATCGGCAACTATGTCACATCTGCCAATCAGGTTCCCAGATGTCTGGGACACATGCATCCATGGTGTCTCACAGTCAAACACATGCCAAACAGACACACGCACATGTACACTATGCACGTACATGAAGGTGGGACCAGCATCCATGTGTCCCACCCCAACCATGGCATAGTACATACACAGAAATGCAAACATGCGTGCATCTCCACATGCAGTTGGGCATCATTCATTGGAACACATACACCACTGATGTGCATCACACATGACTGGACTCACATGCAGCACGGCCATGTCCATACATGGGCCATGTCAGACATACGTCCAAGCTGCACACTCCTGCCACACCTCAACATGCACTGTGTGGAATGGGACAGCCCAGACACTCACCGCTCGACTCCAGGCAGGTCTGCCTCTCTAGGACCTGGTGGTGAAGCACTGGGTTGATGCATTCCAGGACCCTCATATGGTCGATGGTAATTTGGACTTGGCACCCCCCTGCATCTGCTGTATGCAAGAGGTGCCAGGCCTTCATGAGGGTCATGGACCTGAAGTCCCCCCAGCACTTCTGGATGTTTCAAGTCGCAGGTTGCCGCCCCCTCCACATTGATGGCAACCACGATGTCTGACCAGGTCATCTTCCGTCTATCCTTGTCGGCGCACAGTGTTCTGAAGAGGGCATCATAATGCCCCAGGACTTGCTCCACCAGGATGCCAACTTCTGTGGCTGAGAAGCTGACAGCCCTCTGCCTCTCTGGCTGGGGGTTGCCAGTGGTCTCAGATGGTGTTTGCCACAACATGGCAACCCCAGAGGCAGGTGTGAGTGGGCAACTGGGTCCTGGGGCTGGGCTGTGGAGCAATGGAAAAGCAGTCAGGAGTCTTCTGTTCCAGCAGGGGTGGTTGCAGCAACTGGACCCCTGCAGATGGCTGATGTTCAAGCACCAAATAGCAGGGCACGTGGGCAGCAGGCAGGCAGCAGCAGATGGCTCGTAGGAGGCTGCTCGGGGCTCTGGGGGGCAGGAAAATGGCCTTCTGGGCAGGAGCATGGTCTTCCATGTGTTTTCGCGTGGCCAGCTCAATGCAGAGTGATTTAGCATGTGAAAAAACAGCACATTAGCATGTAAGAGGAAAGGGCCTTACCACGTAAGCACGTAAGTGAGGTGATGCACACGGGCGTTTCCCTCAGCACGGGTTAAAGGTGAGCGTGGCCCAGCAGTTTGCTGTATGTGCTTTTCAGGGAGACCAACGCGTGTGTTGCTACTTCTTGTTGTTTCAAGCGCCATCACTTCACAGTGGATCGAGGACATACTTCTTCTTTTGGCGGGGGTTTTGCCTACGCATGTTTTTCTTTCCCACGCTAGTCAGACGGTGAGTTCGCATGCTACTTTTCCCACTGCATGTCCCCCTGTGTATCACGTACCCATTTTCAAGGTCATAGTAGCCTGTGGGTCCCACTCGTACACGTTTTTTGTGTCCTTGGGTGCCACTGCATACTGCGGGAGGTTAATTCCACACACGTGGGCTACTGGGGGTAGCATGCACTGTTTTATTGCAAATCTGGGGTGCCTGAGCATAGCGTGACCTGTCATTTTCTCACAGGGGTCACATACAGCCTTGCATCACATACCCCACCCACTTCACCCAAATTGCCCAGGACAATTGTTGTGTACACCTCCCATTGGCACTAGTACATCCGTGCCATGGTTGGGAGGCCACGAAAGGTGAGGGGTGCCTCAGTTGGGCGTACTCCACATGGAGAGTGTGCTCAGGGACGTGGCTGGGGTGAACAGGGAGTAGGGAGAGTCCAGGGTGGCCTGGGTGACTGCAGAGGGGGGAATGCCACTTTGGCAGGATGCTCTACCAAGTGTTGGTGCAGTCATGCCACCACCCCCTGTGACTCCACAAGATGCAGCTCTTGCACCCATGAGAACGGCAGTCAGTTTCATCTACTGTCATGGGCCCAATGGTAGCGGTAGCTGCAGGCTCAGGGTCGGCCAGCACATGATATGTGGCACCTGAGGTCTCCCAGGCTGAATTACAGGTGGTCAGGAGGCACAAGCTATGTGCGCGCAGTCCCTGGGGCAGTGTTGTCATCTTCTGCCCCAAGCAGCTGGGTGTTGGCAACTGCATGGGCAGATGCAGCAAACACTACCCCAGCTGTGAGTCTGCCAGCCAGGACAGTCTTGGTGACTGACCTTGGCACAGTGGCTGTTGCTGCACTGGGTCCTGTCAAGGGCACCCAGCAGCCACTGACGCAAATCAGGGCTTCCATCCTGGTTCCACAAGCCACTCCCTTGGTCCAGTCAACCAGCGCCACTGCCCCTACTGATCAGGGTGGCATTTGCCAGTCAGGGTCCGTACCACTGCCCAAGAGGAGGAGGGTTGCTCATGTTCAAGAGGCTGGGACCCCAGACACAGCTCCGGCCTTCGGTACATCGAGGAAGAAGCCTTTCAACAAGCAGAACTGGACTTCCTTGTGGGCTACATGTTGGAACACCAACCCAACATGCTAGTGGGCCCGAATTGCCATTCTGTGCCTGCCCAGCATTGGGCACACTGGCAGCATGTTGCGGACGGTGTTAATGCATTCGGATATCAGGTGCGCACAGCTCAGGACTGCAAAAAGCATTGGGATGACCTCCGACGCTGCACCAAGCAAAAAATGCCTCCAATTATGCCATGACTCAGGTGACTGGCAGTGGGCCACCACCTGTGGAGGAAGAACTCACTCTGCATGACGATATCGCTGCGGAGTTCATCCCGGCACAATTGGTCGAAGGAGTGGGAGAGATGCAGGATTATGATGCTCCGGTGAGTGTTGTTGCATGTTCTCCAGCCCATGTATTGTTTGCTTGTGTGATTTGTTGTGCTTGATTGCCACTACATGCTATGGATACATGGTTCTCATGTGCGAGTCATGCAATGCTTCACTGATGCATGCCTGTTGTGATGCATGCTGGACATGTGAAGCAGACAGGGACTGTCTTCATCATCACACATGCACCCTACCCACATGCTAGTCACCCGGCTGTCCCTCCGTTCCATCTTCCAGCTCACTGACCTGACTGCATGTGTCCTGTGGTGTCGTTCCACTCAGCACTCGGACTAGGTCATCGCATGACTGACATGCATGTGTGGTCAGCCTGCATGTGGGTACTTCACACAGGTATGCTTCCTTGCCCCTCCACCCCCCTGCACCACAATTTCACCATGGCACTGGTGGGTAACATGTTGGACTACTGCAATGTCCCGTTCCACGCTCCTGTGTACATGCACACTTCCCTCGGCAAACCTGCCAGACACATACTGTGGGTTACATCCTTTGTCCTTGATGCAGGGTGTCTCACTCGGACTGTGCAGATGGCAGATGCTCCCCGGGGACATGAGTGCCCATTCATGCTCCATGTGCATTCCATGCACGCCCCTATGTGTCCTTGGCAGGATGATCATTGTAGTACGTGTCTGGGATTTCATACGTATCATGTCATTTGGTCATCCATTCCATGCTCTCTCTGGCTCAGCCATGCATCACGCACATGTTTAGGGTTTCATTGTCTGTGTGGGGCACAGGCCTCCCCCTGTTGCAGGCCCCCTGACTCTGTTCAACTGGTGTAGTGCCTTCTGCATGAATTGGTTGTACTACTGACGGTTCATCATGTGTCTTGCTTACTGTCCCATCTGCTGTGGTGTCAGTTGATTGAGATGATGCAAATGATGCTAGCCAACACTGCCAGTACACAGTTCTCTGGTCAACCTTTCATTGCCATGCAATGCCACCCTGAATTTTCAATAAGGGGGAGGTTAACTGTAGCCATGCAACCCAGTGCATGCACATTGCACATGATGGCCGAACTTGCCCTTACACTGCTGTCATGTTAAGTGATTGACATCAAAACGTACATGTTGATGTAGATTGTTGGTAACGTACACATGTACTGCACTGCACCCACCCACTTCTGAGCCATGTTACACCGTTCTACATGCCTACTAACTGCTGCAATGTCAAAGTGACCTGGCATGTATGTTCCGATGTTCATCCCTTCACTGTTATGTAACGTACTAGCACAGGTGCAGCCTGTGACACATGTACTCTGTATTGGAACACCCTAGCAGGTCTTTAGCAAAGTTGATTGGTCAATCTGCAGCCTATACTGACTGGTATAGGCCGCAGATTGATTCTAGGCTGCAAATTGGGTTGTAATGACTGTGAAGCTGCACTTTCACATACATCAAAGCAAGCAGTATAGGATGCTGTTCATATACACCATACGGGTGTGTAGGAACACGGGTGTATTTGAGCACTTTCACATACACATATGCAAGCAGCTTCAACATTGTGTTGTGCAACATTGCAGCTACTTATTTAAGTGTGTGTGAAAGTGGTTATTTACACGTGTTCTCAGCAGCATTTTTGTTCAATTACTAATATGTCGTTATTTTACATGAATGCTGCTGAGATTTCAGCATTGCACCCCTTATGTTCAACCGGCACAATCCTGAAGGTGCACTGTCGTGCACTATGAGTACGCCCAGGCCCACTTTGCAATACTGGTGGAGCCTGGGCATGGTGATTTGACACACTGATTCATGTTTTTTGGCACATTCAATGCACAAACTGCTGAATCAGTCCCTGAGGGGTGTTCTAGAAGCTTCATAGACCGGCAGCTCGGACCGTACTGGGCGTTATGGTCCCTCATACCTCGTTGAAGGCCCTCGCTTTGCTCGGGACATTCACTATGTCTTCAGGGCCCATGACGCCCGGTAAGGGCCGAGCTGCAGATCGATGAACTATATTGGTGATGATGATTTAGAGATGCATGTCTACATGCATGTTACATGTGTCATGGTGTGTTTTGATTCACTTGCAACTGTGGCCATTTGGCTGTTCAAACATGCTTATGCTACGTGCCATCTCTTTGTTGCCATCTGTCATTTCTGCCTGTGATATGTGCCTGCCAGAGGTGGTGTGTGATGCAGGTTATATACTACATTCAGTAAATGTGTAGGCTTTGCAATTTACACGCATCCATTTCTGCTTTCGGGGTGCCGTTGCATATCAATGCCACTGGATGCATGCCGGAATTTGAGTTGTGTGTGACATGTCTGCTTCATGTGTTGGCTGTCGATGTAGTGATGTCTGTGTGTGTGTGTGTTATGTGCTGCTGATATGTGTACTCATGTTTGTTTTGATCACGTTACAGGTGATGATGCAATGGAGCCAGAGGATGGTGATGTCATTCCAGACACGGGGTTGCTTTTACATCAGCAACCTGGCACAAGTGGGGTGGTAGACTACAAGAACCCATTTGGGCTCCAGACCGTCATGTACAAGGCTGGCAATCAGTCCAGCTCTGATGAACACTCTAAGCACAATGTTGAGTTGGATGCGCATCATGACGATTTGTCGCCGGTGAGTGATCCTGATGTGGATGATCTTCTGTCCACAACACCTGCAATGAGGGGCCAGACAGTGTTGGAACGTCCGCCTGTGGTGGTTCTTGCTGCACAGTCACACTCCACATCAGTTGCTGATGTGCCTGGGGCATCATGTCAACGGAGGGATGTAGTCCTGCAACCGCGGGTGGTGCCAATCCAGCAAGGACCACGGCTCCTTGGGTCCTGCAGGTGTAATGTCCGGCACCGCTGTGGCCGTGCTCCACCAGGGAATACTGAGTGGGAGCAATCCATGTATGCCAGTTCTCAGCAACAGGGGGCATCTATTGATAAGATTGCTCAAGGCATGGAACGTGTGGCACAATCCATGCTCCCCCCTGATAGGCAGGTGGAGCTCCAGCAGCAGGCAGCGCAGTCCATGTGCCGCTCACTCAGGCTGGGCATGGCAGCCTCAAAGAGGGCATTCCGGGCTGAAATGGTGTCTCTGCACAAAGCACTTGCTGCTCAGGCAGAGGCACACAGGGAGGCCCTGAGGGAACAACACCAATCCCTCAGATCTACTCTGGGTGTGCGCAACATGACCCAGAGGCAGCGGTCAGAAGGGAAGTTGGAGCAGCTTCAGAACACCATCTCGGCTGAGCTACATGCATGCCAGGAGGTGCTCCAGATGTCATGTGAGGCCATCCAGACAGAACTCCATGTTACACGTGCTACCTTGCAAGAAGAAGCATGCGTATCACGTGAGGTGCTGCATGCTGACCTACATGCCATTGCCACACAGGACTAGGCTTACCAGACTGGCATGTTTGCTGCCGTGGAGGAGCAAGCTGCGGATAGGCGTGGTCAGGCAACTGTGCCACGTCCACCTTCTGATTTCCATCCAGAGGGTGAGTAGGACGACGACTTATCTCCCACACAGGTCGAGCCATGCAGACTTTGAGTCCATGGAGGTTTTTTTCAACATCATCGCATGAGGGGGTTGAGGTGTACCCTGTACCTCCCCTCTCCTGGATGACCCACCACCCCCTCCCCGGGTCGTATGTGGCCATTTTATTTTTCATAAGATTGTTTGTCTCTTGTACATTCATGTGATGGTGAGGTGCTTTATGGCTTTTGAAAGCATCCACTGTGTGTTCCAGCTGGGCCCATAGAAGCTTGTCTCGTGTATGTGTTTGTGGCTTAGGGTCCTGACACATATGCCACTCCTGCTTCCCCTTTCCATGGGCTTGCAAGGATGGTTCGGTGTGACAGCAAATTACACAGGGGCATTGGACTTTCATCATATCTGTGGCCAGTCTGCCGTACTACCTGTGTATATACCCCTAGTGGAGATTATGGATGTTTTCTTCGTGCATGTCTGCAATCAATTTTGGTGAGTACATTTTTGAACTGTGCTTTTATTGAAGTTGATTGTGATGTTTTTTCATTTCTTGCCTGTATACGTGCTTGATGCACTTCATGCTGTAGATGGTAGCCTGCACCCTTTAGCTGTCAAAGCCACACTGATGGTGGGAGGGGGCCGGTGGGTGACAATGTCAAGTTGGTACATGTTAGGTTCAGCCCCTGGGAATTGTGGCAAATGTGGAAGCATTAGGAATGTGACCCAAGAACCACAACTCACGGTCCAGTCCTCACCTGGGATGGCCGCCTTGACTACTTCTACGCTCCGTTCCTTTTGGAGTGCACATAGTATCTGTCTTCCCTCTTGGACTTTGCTGCTGCGTGACGGCACAGTTTTCCTACTGGACTACAGCTGTTTTACTCATTTTTCACACTCTGGTGCCTTTGGTCCCTGTTTTCTTCCTGCTACTGTCCTTGTTGCAGATCTGTCCACCTGTCTCTCGGGCAGTTATTTCTGCATACTCGTACACTGCCTCGGTTAGCCTTGGTACACTTCTGTACCACAGCATCTCTCTTTCTCGCTCGGTCCCTCGCTCCTCCTATCTTTCTTCTATGACATCCATACCTTTATGTTGACTTCGGCCTTTTACCAAAGCCTTTCAACTGTTCTGGCTCTTAACTTGCTGTCAGCTGTTTCTGGCAATCTCGCATTCACTCTGCCTTTCCAGACTTGTGCTGTCTCTGCCTTTCTACGTTCACACTATCAAGGATTGATTAGGTTTCAGCTCAACCATCCAGTTGTGCCAGCCTCCTTGGTTATTTTCTACTCAAGTTTCAGCTCTACCCATCAGTTGTGGCATCCTCATTGATTATTGTCTACTCGGGTTCCTACCCATCCTGTTGTACCATTCTACAACTGTGCAACCTTGGAAGTTATTCTATCACTCAGCTTGGACATGTACTTGGCCATATTCTCCAACTTCAAGTCATCTACTGGAGACCCTTCCAGGGTTTCTTTGCACCTTGAGGCTTTTTCCCTCGTTTGGGGGTTTGGCTCCTTGGAGTTCTCTGCGATTTGGTATTTTTACCGGTCAAGGTGGCCTCTGAGGGAGCTAGACCCTATGTACACTAAAGGAAGAACAAGAAAACCAAGGGGAAGGGGGATCCTGAAGCCAGGTAGACTAGAAGGAAGAAGCCGACGGACCCCAGAGACATTTCTTCTGAAGGTCAAGGTGATGAGGAAATGAGGGAGGGGCTTTCGTTGTCGGACAGTACGCTTGGGCTACAGTGATTGGTCACTGTCTGACATTGTCAATGTGGTGTACTATGTATATGATGTGTTTTGCTGGTCAATGTATTTTCCTGCGTTGGGTTTACTTTTCAGGTGTCAGGGGATTGGTGTGGTCCATCACACTGGGGGTCCACAAGGGAAATGTTCACATGTGATGTGTACAGGACAGTGAGGGTCACTTCATTTCACATACATGTATTGAATGCATGTCCCTACTGACACACACACTTACACAATGCACCACCACACATACAACCACCCATCCATGCCCACACGTGCACACAGATTGCCTTCTCTGCCATGCTGTGTCTCTGCAGTGCATATTCACTTACAAATTTCGGATCGTGTACATGCCTCACAGGGTACTTTTTGTTGCTTGGCCATTTTTATATTATGCTCAAGGTGCATCACCAACGCACTGGACACTCACTGTGCTGTGTGCTGAGCGGTGTGTTGCAGGGGACACACACACAGCACACAGTTTTGGTATTTGAGGATTTGGATTGCAAAATGTGCATGCCAACAGGCATTCTGTTTTTTGTTGATGGTACTCCTGGTGGCATGCTTTTGTGTATGACATTTGTGTGGGAGGTTGTTGGTCAGTCATTTCATCTGATTCCATGTCAGATGCAATTGTCTCAGGCCTGTTTCCATTTATCACGTGGCACTTTTTGACGATTTTGTCATGTGTTGTGCATTTGGTTTGCTCTTTTGCTGTTGCATGTCATGGTGTGGCCGACGAGGGTCATGGGGGTTGGGAGGGTTTGTGTGACATACCAGTGATTTTCATGGCCTGTTTTGCAGGGGGGTGGTCGGATATGCACCTTGCATGTGTGCCTTTTGGTCACACCGGATTGGTTATATTTAAGTAGCTAGGGATGCACACAATGTAGCACTTCCATGGAAACATTCTCAGGGTGATAAGGTTGTGACAGTTGACTGTCTCTTTGTCATCATCAATTGTCACCTGGTATGTGCCAGGCCTGTGTGCACTCTGCATGGGTGGGAGTTTAGGTGAATAATGATGCCACAAGCTGGCTCTGGGCTGCCTCGCCACATGCCCTTTCCCCTACAATGCGCAGCACCTGTGCATGTGGTTGGACATTCTCACGGTGGTAAGGTTGTGACAGTTGACTGTCTCTTTGTCATCATAGATTGTCACCTGGTATGTGGCAGGCCTGTGTGCACTCCGCAGGGGTGGGAGTTTAGGTGAAAAATGTGGCCACAAGCTGGGTCCGGGCTGCCTCGCCACGTGCCCTTTCCCCTCCCATGCGCAGTGCCTGTGCATGTGGTTGGGGATGTGGGGGCACCACCATGTCCACTGGTACGCCCCGCTGTGTTGCAACATTGTGCAGGACACATGCTGCCACAATGATCCTGCACACTACTGGGGGTCCATATAGTAGCTGCCCGCCAGAGCGATCAAGGGAGCGGAAGCGTGACTTGAGCACTCTGAATGTGCGCTCCGCTATGGCCCTGGTTGCAATATGGGCTGCTTTGTATCTTACCTGGTGTGGTGTGGTGGCGTTCCGTATTGGCGTCATCATGTGGGTGCTCAGAGGGTAGGCACTGTCCCCTGGGGAGGTGATGATGGTTGTCATTAGTTGGGTTTGTGTATTTGTCTGTGTGTGACATGCATACACGTGCACAGACATTTGTACTCACCAATGAGCCATGTGTTGCCATGCTTCCCAGCTTCCAGGGCCCGGCTCAGGGCAGACATTCTGTATATGAAACTGTCATGGGTAAGCCCAGGATAGTTTGCATAGACAGAGGTGATGATTCCATGGGCATCGCATGCAAACTGTACATTGATGGAATGCCAGTGCTTGCGGTTGATGTTCTCAGTGGCCCTAGGTGGACGTAGGACCACATGTGTGCAATCTATGGCACAAGCACTTTGGGGAAGTGTGCCACCCTCTAAAAGTCCCTAACCATGGCCTGCCTTTCTGCGGGTGTTCTAGGCATGTATATGTGCCTGCGGACTGAGGGACGCACAGTCATGATTGCCAACACCTGGTGTAGGCAGCGTGACTGATTGGCCTGTGAGACGCCCCCCACTATGGCAGTTGTCCACTGAAATGACCCAGTGGCCAAAAAATGCAGTACATTGAGCACCTTGTCCAAGGGGCTAAGTGCTTGCGAGCACAAGGTGGGTGACGTGGGGTCATCCTCCCACTCAGTGACCAGGTCTAGGATGATATGAGGTGGAAACCTATACCTGCCATAGACCTGGTCATCAGGCATCCCAAAAAAGCTGGTCCTGGGCAAAAAATGTGGGGCCTGGCTATTTGCCTCCTCCTGAGGTGTCCCACGATGACTGCTGCGAGAAATGGGTCATTCATCGTAGCTGTATATGCGTGTTTGTTGTTTGCGTGCACTTTTATACTGCGCGGGGTGCTTCCGCCTGCTTTCGTGTGACGGACGTGTTTACGCCTGTGCGTGTGTTTTGGTGTGCGTGGGTTTTCCCTATTCGATTCCATGAAGACGTGTTATTCGTGAGCGTGTGGGCGTTCCGTGTATTTCCCAACAGTACTTCCCCAGTTACGCCCTATTTTTCACACGTTGTTCCCCATTCCGCGTGTTCCGCCCCCTTAGTGTATGTACTACACGTTGTGCGCTTTCCCTGTGTGCATCACGCACAGTGTTCAGGATGTCACAGTGACATGTAAGGTAGGGCGGATTTGGCGCAGCTCCCAGGAAAAACACGCACACAGACTTTCATGAATTGCATACGTGCGATTTGCATGCGTGCGCTGGATTTTTCACGCTTGCACCACCGATTTCGGCCCGCAATTGTTCCATGAATTGGCCCCTCAAAGGTGTGTCTAAAACTACATCCCAAAATTTCCTGCAGCTTCATTGAATTGTGCCGAAGCTATAAGCCATCCAAAAACTGTTCTTCAACGACCCTGTAATGCAGAAATATGTATGATGTCCTCGAACTTTTGCCAAGCTCGCAACCAGGAATGTCTGAGATGTTCACCGACATCGGAGATGAAAAAAACATCTGATTTTTGGTTTTCATGGCCATACCCCATCCCATGCTGGTCACCCCCCACCTCCCCAATGATCGTTACATTTGTTTAACTAGTTTAATGTGTTTCTTAATATGTTTTTACCGCAATGTCTGCGGAAATCTGGGCAGTTCGCAAATCCAACATGGCATCCATTTCAATGGTTTTGAGGTACCTCATGTTTTTAATTGACCAAGCAGCGGGCGCGTACGATGTCTGCAAGCGTTACGCAGTTGTCCATAAGTGTGTGCGGACAGTGAATCAGGAAGTGAGTCAGTGGGCTGGATACAGATATCACTTATTTTATTTACTTACATTTTGGGCATTTTTAATAAAAAATCTACTGTATCGATTAACTCCAAATTTGCAAAAGCACGCTTTCAGGACCAGGTCCCGGATCTAGCGCAAGTTCGGTGTAGATCCATCCACCTGTTTGTGCTGTAAGGGCGAGCAAAATTATTTCTCTTTCTTGTCTATCCGGATTTCAAAGGTTTTGGGACCCACCCTATAACTTTGCCTCCCGCACCCAACACTGGACAAAAATGCACAATACTTTGCTAAATAATACAGAGGTGCCCATATTGTTTTTTGTCAAAGTTTTGTGGAAATTCCTTAAATGGTGCTATAGTTATAAGCCACCCAAAAACTCCTCTTCCTATGGGTTCAGCAATTTAAGCATAACTACAGGGCCTTAGGCCCTGTGATATATCATTTATACTGTGTGTCTCAGAACTGCAAGCTTGGTGAGGCATTTGGTTACTTCCCCTCCCAGCATATAAGTTGCACTGTTAAAATGTTCAACCTTTGAGTTTTCTTGTGCTTTATTAACACACTTTATTATATGGTTACATTAATAAGTATATAGTATAGAAAATAATCTAAAGGTAAAACTAGACTAGCAGGGGCAACACCATCAAAGTCTTGAACCAAAGGGGAGTGCATGAAATAGACAAATGAAAGCAAGAATGATAACTGTAACACACTGAAATGCCGCCACTCTTGACCTTGTAACCAATGACCTATTTTTACGCTCATTTCAAAAATATCCATAAAACCAGTACAATTACAAAACCAAAAATCAAGATACATCTAATGCATATGGTACAGTACAGATGTCCACTATGTGCATGTCACATTCTACAAAAACTATGCACGAGCTGCAGAACAGTCAAGAAAATCAGAAGTTAAAACCTTCACATCCCTTAAGAATTGCAAAGTTAGCCTGGGAAATGCAATTGTATGCCCTTTACCATGGGAACGTAAAGCGCCAAATCAAACGGTTCATTCGGAAGGGAACTATGATATCTTTCTGCTTCTCTCCACAGTTTAACATTCTCTGCTCTAAGGATGGGGATTCGATACTTCCTGTGAGGTAATTTATAAAGGTGGCACAAGAACATGAAGTGTGATCACTCCTGCACCTTTGTCATCCCCCTAGGTCAATGACACTGCTGTATATCACTCCAGTCTCGCACCAATAAGGTGGCTGGAAATCGGTCATCCCTGAGATTAAACAGAACACTTCCTAGTCAAGAACTTTAGGACCAGTTGGTGTAATTCTCAGTTAAAGAGCACAGCTTCATAGCAAGGGACTGCTTAATTGATTTTTTGGTGCTTTCGCTGTCTAATCTGCTTGAGGCTTTCTGCCCAATCAATGCTTTGAAATCAATGGTCCTAGCTACAGACATATTGTTGAATATCTGTTGGCAGCACAGAAATGGTACATCTTTTTTGAGAAATTGCACCCAGAGGCCACTAAATACCAAATTATCCTGTGAGGAAGATGGAATGTGTTTTTCGTCCAAAGCCTTATTCACAATTTAATTGCCCGTGGATAAATTATATCAATAATACTTTTGAAAATATATCCTAAATTGGCCTCCTGATGTAGCAAAAATGTTAGGAGCACCCTTCAAATACCCAAACACACTACGCAAAAAATAGTTTTCTGTAAAACCAGTGTGTGCAAATGCTCCCAATCCTCAGCTCCACATGCTCCACTTCCAGCTTTTTGCTTGATAATTAGATTAAATTGGGTTCCTGGTGAGACCACCTAGTTCATAACCATATTTCACCATTGCACCATGAATCTGTGCCATTTTTGTTGTTGTGCTTTCCAAATTAACTCCCCAATTCATATTGGCCCTCATTACGAGTTTGGTGTTAATCCGTCGGTGCTACGTGTGTGTTGCCGCTGAACTGATTACACTGGTCCGCCGCCTGATATACCGGTGCCGGATGCCCAGGATATCAGGCCGTGGAAAATGTAAGTCCCCATTCCTGTTGATGGGGACACGGAATGTGGGATGTTCTGACTCACTCAGCTCTGCCCCGCAACATCACTGTGTGCTGCTTTAATCAAAAACAACAGAATGGCCGCCAAAAAGCCCTATGCGCTAAAAATCTCTGAGAAGTGCGCAGGGAAACCTGAAAAATAGGCTGCCAAATCTATTTTTGCATATGTCAGTGGTAAAACAGGAGACCACACTGCCAAAACTTATCATTGGGCTGCCCGCAGAGTGAAATTAAACTACTTGAAAAGGCAGTGCTACATTCCAAAGGAAAACCCAGAAGTGCTTCAAAATCTGTTTTTTCCGTGGCTGTTGAAAGTGCAAAATCATGGTTCCCAAACAGCAGAGAAGATCCAACATCCTTTTGAGGTGTTCACCATCACCTTATTTAAGGAATCCCCATAAGCACAATGTCAGGAGAAGCACCTTTCATCATAAAAAAATCCACATTCAAAAGGTGCTTGCCTAGGAAAAATATGTCAGATATGGGCGCAGTACCGCCGCTCGCCTGTATCCAAGCTGTCATTTACTTATACTGTCAGTTTAAAACTTGTGTGTTAAAATCAAATTGTGGAAAAGAAGAGACTTGCCATCAAAAGCAATATGGGTTGTTACAATTCAATCTCTATGTTTTAAAAAGACTGGAATGAAGAGATCTGTGTGTACATTTGTTGAAAATGTACATTTTATTTTAGAAAAAACATTTTAAACAGTGTTTTAAAAGTGAACTAATACAGCTTCTCCCAAACAAAGGATTCTTCCTCCTGCTCTCTGATCAGGAACTGGCATTCAGTTGTTAATGGAAGTGGGAGGAGATTTTGGCCGGTTGCTCTGAGTGGAGACAAAAGACTCCCTTAACGGAAAGGAAATGCAAATTCATGTCAACAGACACCAACTGCCAAAGGAAGAGAGGCCCAGATTGCTCTTGGCCCAGCCCAACCTTGGAGGCGGGACTAGACAGATATGTGTATCTTAAACTCCAAGGAAATATCTTTTTGGAAAAAGACTCATAGAAAACTGTGTAAAACTCAGAAAAATCTGTATTTTATAGGTTGTTAATATGAAAATGTGCTCACAGTTTAAAACTACTCTGAACCCTGTGCGATATTCAGAGACAGGACTACCAAAATGTTGAGGTTGTAGCAATTGTGACAAGGCTAGGAATATGAAATTTCACAGGATTTTGCCCAGATGTCATGCGCATGTATGTGGAAAAATGTGTACAGATCTGACACTGGGTAACCAACCAAAAGCGTGAAAAACGGTCAATTTTGAACCAAAACTCTCAAGAAGATGGGACTCGGACGGATACATGTTCTATTAAATCTGTGATGTGAATATGTATTTTTAGCAAGTTGGTGATATTGTAAATATGCTTTATATGAAAAATAGATTTTCTGTGTAGAAACAAAGGGGAGATTTTCCCTGGATTGTAAATTTCAGCATCACTATGACACTAGATTTCCTTCTCAAATCAGGAGAGGGTAAATACTCTGACCAATCGGATTCCTAGAGGTTGGGCTTAGTATAATCAGCCTACCCACCCCTTTGGGAAATACATAAATAGAGACTGCTTAGGACCTAGACACACACAAACACACATTCACCCATCAACTGATTTACTGGCAAAGTGCACTGCAGGAGGAACCCAGATCCAAGACTCCATATCCAGAACTGCATTGTAGAACCTTCTTGTTGTTCGTGAATCTTTCCCTCACCCATATAGTCCTTTGATAATTGTAAATTTAAGTGTCAAATTGAAGCTAACATCCTCAGCTTTCAAACAAACCCAATTCCAACTCCTTATAGTTTTGCTGCAATCACGTTTCTCGCGCACTGAAAAGTTTGCTGCAAATCTGCATTTAGCTCAATTTCATCACATGTAAAATAGCTATTTCTTGCAACCGACCTCAGAATTCAGTTTCCAATCTGCTAGTCATTCAACCATCATTGCTAGTGTTTACCTGAAGCTATCCAAAGCGGCACCCAATAGTTCTGACTCCAATTTAGCGAATTAAAGTCATTTTTAGTGTTTTTCCATTCATTACAAGCCACATTTAAAAGCATTCGACCTGTTTTGAAATCATTCCTGTTTCTCTCTATGCTTGCTGGGGGGAACTGGGATTGAAACTGTATTGGTTGAGATTGTATATTCCTGAAACCTGTTTTCTCTCCTTCCATCTCTATATTGCATATTAGGGGGATTGAGTAGTATCAGGGGGAAAGAGTGATTACATTGCATTTCATTGAACACACAAAAGTATTATTTCTGTGCTGCATTAATTTCCTATCATTGCATTTCATTGAACCCACACAAGCTTTATTCTATGCCACATTATTATTCTCATCCATGCTCCTACTGATTAAAGAGATTGTTGATTGTAATATCACCCATTGGTGATCATTGTATAAATATTAATAGTGTGATATCTAGATATTGTTCAAATTCATAAAAGTGTGATATATATCATGTTCAAATTTATAAAAAATAAATCTTTTAACTTTGCAAAACAACCTGCTCCTTGGTTCAGTGAGATCGGGGGAAGAGGGGGATTCAAAGAGAGGGGAGTGATATAAGGGTACATCATTCAGAAATAAAAGAACTTATAGACACAAATATATAATTAAGGGTTTCAATTGTGCATCCCACGCTAGGCATTGACTTAGGTGTAGTGCTGGGTTGAAATCACTTACAGGAAGCACCGGCACCCCACGAAAGCCATGCCTGCAGGGGCCGGTGCCCTCGGCCGGTCATGCCTGCAGGGGGCAACAGCCCCCGGCAGGCATAGTTGTAGTCTCGCGCTCAGGAAAGTGTGACGGTACGTTGCTACTGGCACCCTTATTTCCGGACCGCCAGACTTGGAATGAGGGAAATGGTCTGAGGAAAATTGCTTAGCCCAGTTTCATTTACTTTGAAAGGCATACATATTGCCAAGTTTTTTTCTATGGTGGCCTATGCACATTAAAGTTGTTTTTTGCTACGATTAGACGCAACTCACCCTCTTCCATAGGCATAGTTGGAGTGTGGCCGTCCGGGAAGGGTGGCGGTACAGTGCGACCTGCACCCTTATTTCAGGACCGCCACATTTAGAATGAGGCCCACATTGTCTGCATAAGCTAAAAGGAAAATGTTTTTAGTCGTAATTTATGTGTATCAGTAGTTAGTTTATTTAATTCACTAGGCAGATACTTTTTGTAAAGATTACCTTATAATGGGGTCAGTACACATCCTTGCCTGACTCCGTGTGTAGATGGAGATTCATCCCCCAAACATTTCCTTGGCAATAGCTAACCTTTGAAGTTAAATTCCCATGGAATGCAATTGATACTTTTAAAAGTGGACGCAGCATTCATAGTTTGTTTAAATGCTTCCATAATTTCTGTCAGTTCACATGATGAAATGCAGAGCTCAAATCCATGAGCCCTAAATAGATGTAGTCCTTATATACAAGTGTAGATCTACTGAGGAGTCACAAATGAAATATTTGCTCTACCGTACCTGCTCCTCCGTGAAAGGAACACTGTTCTTCACAAACCATCTAATTTGACCTTGCACAATGAAGTATTTTAATTTGTATTAATCTGCAAAACCCCTTGGCAGTAGTATCGATGAATGTATAGAAATAAAATATCAATCAATCAATCAATGATATGTGGCAGTAAGATCTATCTCCCTGACAAATGGCTGCCTTTCTCCAAAGTGAGAGTGAGGGAATTCGGCCACCTTGCAAAATTGCTGTGAACATGTTTGTGAAGACTGGGATCCACAAAGCAAGATATTTGAAAATCTCCATTATGATCATGTCTAGCCCAGGGGATTTCCCTTTGGCCATCGAGGGTAAGGCTGTCAACACCTCGTTACACGTAATCCAGGCAAAAGAGCAGTCTTTCTTTCCTGCTACCCCATTTCCGCTCTGAAAAAGCAGCTATTGCCATTTTGAATAGTATAAATCCTTGCAATGCTTTTCCCAGTCACACAAGGAAGGCTTCATGTCCTCAGGCCTACTGTGCGCATGTGTGGTGCTCAAGTGACGTGATGGAGTGTTCTAGTTGTATCCATGCCCCATGTCTCCTAGTAGCTTTGCCTCAGCTATTTCCTTTTTGTATTTCTTTCTTTGGTTTGCCACCACTACACTATTCCTTGGGCTACCTTTTAGTGCAGTCTGAGCAATCTATCTGTGTCTCTGCAATCCTTACTGGGCAATAGTAACTCGTGTATAAGTTTCATTGCTTATTTGCTAAGGCCACTGTCAGTGACGTCATCTAGGGGTCGCAACGCCGATCTCTGTGGTCTCCCTTGTGACCTCTGTGGTCTCCCTTGCGACCTTAAAAGCCTTTAAAAAAATACGTTTTTGTTTTTTTTTGTGCAAGCACCATGTAACTCTTTAATTCTGGAGTGGCTGGCTTTCTTGTTCAGGCCCCTTAAAAAAAAGAAGAAAAATAAGAACAAACACTTTCAGCACTGATCCTAAATCAGAAAGAATAGGAATACCAAATAATGTGTCTTTCTTGAATTCTATACAATAATTGCTAGACTCATTAAAGGTTTATTTCAGGCACACTTCAGGGGGTGAGTCGCTGATTTAGTCTGTTCTTAAACACCTAAACTCAGCCTTTCATCCTTCTGAGGTTGATAAATGAGTACCAACACAGGTTGGGTGATATTGGGTGTATATTTTTTCTATATAAATCACTTAAGCTAAGTGCTATATAATAACACATTATTATCATTTGGTCATGGACGTCTGCTTGCATTCACAGTGATTTGGTAATATGGGCCTATACACACATCTTAACAATACATATGGCTATTCATTCTTGTATGAAATGTACATCACATTATAGTGATATCGTAACCATATTTTTCATAGTTTACAATGCTATGTGATGCTACTTCCTGTTTTGTCAATGGGTGAAATGTTGTGTTCCATCGCTTCCTGCGATATCACTTCGTGGTGGAGTCAAATCACATCACTTCTTGTGATGTTATCAGAGGTCAAGGCTCATGTGATGTCACTTTCGCTATCCCTGGCATTTTGGTGAAATGACGTCCCTGGCCACTGTATGTCTACTCCTGATTTCTGATCAGGAGCTGCCAAACAGACTTCAATATCAGCCAATGCTAAAGTCATAATTATGTATGCAAGCAATTCTTTATGGAGGCTGTCCCACTTCAAAGGCACCTGGTTATAGCGAGTATAGTCTTGGCCATAGTTATCTTGACATTCAATGGAGATTCTATACTTAGTTGGAAAGTTAAGCTAAGTGGACCATGATCACTTTCGAGCCTTTGATCAATACAGATATCACAAATATAGTGCCAATCTCTTTTCCATCCTAAAAAATAGACTGTAGTTGAAGCACTTCTGTTATTGCCAAATCTGCACTGACCTCGGACAGCCGAGAGAAATCGTCTGTTAGGAAAAGAAGATCACTTCATCTTGAGAGTTTCTTGTGAATGGCTAGGATGCACTCTTCCCCCTCCTGCTGCGAACTCCCGGTTGTGACCTTTAATCCAATAAATACAAAATACAGAGAGCGTCTCCCTTTGTCTATTCATGCACACTGCTCTGGCTAACAAACAACCCTTTGTTACGAGCTTCGAACATATTTATCCTCCATTGCCTTGGGCTGTATTTAGTTACCAGGATTATGGTTAATGAATGCTTTGTTATCATACATAAGATATGTTCTTTGTAAAGAATCTTCTAACAGACATCTCCTTAATGGTGACACGCATCGGTGAACCAGAATGTGCAATTATGGAGCAGTGCAGGCATGCAAGAGGTTTACAATTCACTGACTGATCTGCTGCTTCGCCTGCTAACCATCTCTCACAGCCCACCCTAGAATCGAGGGGCTCTCTTCTGGATCTAATCATGAAGGCGGCCATTTGCAGAGTGCAAAGAGCCACAGGATGTACTAGGATCATGATGCAGAGGTCTGTTTAAGCAGTGGCCTTATATTACCCTCTCCGTCATGTTACCTCATTTCAATTACAAGTTATGGCACCCCAACAATTGAGTTTAAAATAGGGGTACACGAAAGGGAACAGGCCTAAATACATGGCAAGCTGTAATGATATAAAAAGTAGCTGTCATGGATTCATTTCTAACATGCTGCCCGGTCAGAGGAATCTGGCATTACGTCCTCCGAAGTCTGCTTGAGGCATTGGTGCAAGGGGAATTAACACCAAGAAATGGTGGTAATTCCTCCAGTGCTAATTCCGCCATAGGAATTAGCGCATAAAATGAAAATGGTAGATCCACAGTATTACAAGGTGAACTACTGTCGAATTACCACCAAAAACAGGTAAATGCATCCACGTGATGAAAAAGAACCTAAAGGTGCATCCAGTTGGAACCAAAACGGTATGTAAGGTCTGCACCTTCACCAAACACACTTACAAGCATGGTGCAGCACCAAATAGGCGTGCACTATGGCATTCATAACCTAATACTCTTCGTCTACCTGTGCGGCACTGCAGTAAGAAAGGATACAGGCACCGTAAAGGCAGAGGAGACATTTGGTGAGAAGACCACCCATACCACGTGTCCATCATTCCACTGGGCAACTGACTGATGAACAAATAATCATACCCTGTCGCATGAAGCAGGATAGCATTGCAGACCTGCTGACTCGAGCTCAGGTGGACCTGCAGACCAGAGTCAACATCAAGACTGCAATCCCACCCCTGCAGAAGCTGCTAGCTGTCTTAAACGTCTGTGCCTCGGGGTGCCACTGGGGTGCTCTATGGTGTGTCTCAGGAAACCTTTCCCAATGTTCTAGTCCCAGTGTTGAATGCACTCATGAGACATGTGCATAGGCATTTCTCGCTGCCCAATATCCGCTGTGGATGCAGTGAAGGCAAGGTTCTATGTAACAGACCCCTACTCCAACATGATAGCACCTCTGGACTTTACGCATATGGCGTTGATGCCCCAGGTCTTCCATGCAGTAGAGCATGTTAACTGTAACAGGGAACAGTTCCGTGCCATGAATATACAGATGACACATGATGCTGTGCATGTTTTCTGTGTTCCACTGATGACAACATGGTCCTGCACCAGCAGCAAGAAAGGAGAAGCAGATAAGAAAATAGAAAGGGTGAAAAGGTGGTGATGGCACAAGAGCAGTGCAATATCGATCTCATGCAAGCATACCCACACCCGAACACACAATGGCATACATTACCGCAGGAGCCCCACATTACAAGGGCCACACCTGTTCACCCTCCCGAGTGTTGACACAGCTGAAGCACTTTGTTAGCCCCTTCACACAAAATGCTTGATAGAACTATTGGTCAAATAAAAAATGCCTCCCACCCCTTCCCATGGGAACAATATCACCTGAGTCAATAAAATAGTTGGCCACCCTTGTGGATGAGCACTTTAACAAGCAACAGTGCTGACAAAACAATTGTTTTTACCTATTGCAAGTGACTCAGGCTCTCTGCACCTACCATGGCTGAAGGCACCCATCAGAAATTCTAGCATGACACAGGAGAAGGCCTACAAGAAGTTACAGACCAGGGTGTGTTGAGTGAACATTTGTACTGCTCAAAAGAAGGTTTGGTTTTTCCATGAGACAGGTGAGAACCTAATGCACACCTGTGAGGAATTCGACCATTCACACAGTGGGTGTGCGCTTACCTGGGCTTTCTTGAAATTCTATATGAAATTGAATAATGGCAGATCAGTCTCCAGAAAATGTGTGAGGCTAATCTGCATACATTTTCCTATGCTCACCACACAACATATACATATACCCGTGTACTCTGGGTGGACACAGCCTACAGGCGCCATGCACCTTGTCAGAGTTAGTGGGGATATGACAGCCAGGACTCAGAGGGAGGAGGGAAAACCTTCGCTTTACCATAGCCATTCTAATTAAATAACAAAGGCTCCATGGATCCACCCTGTCAATTTGTCTACCGCTGCTGCTGGTGCAGCTTTGCATACTAATCAGAGTTTAATTCAAACAGGCCCACATGGGGCCTGGCTGCAAAGGCTAACAACGGTGACAGGAAACCCCAACAACCTTTGATATTCATCTGTGTCAACCTGAAGCCAGCTCCCGCCTCTCGGTATCAAGGGCAGTGAACTGTCATGTCTGGAACAGCTGTTTACAGTAGTCATCCCCACAGGCGTACCCCATTTAGAAGGTATGAGAAGGTGGTCTGCAGAAGCCAGAAGGTCTGGTCTCATTGCAGCTTCAAGGGAGACCTGCCACTTTAATCAGGAACCACAGAGAGCTCATTAACTAGAGAGTACCTTTGATCCACAACAGACATGAAGATGGATGGACTTAGTATTACATGTTCTCTACCCCTTCCCCTTCTCTGTTGCAGAGAACTCTGGTTATGACTTCATGCATACGAGAGAATGTTGGTGGGGACCCAGGATGTGTTCATTAAGGTAGGCTTAGCCTACACCAATCCCTGTAGTCCATTTGGCTTTAAAAGAGGTCAATTTGGGCAGATCATCTGAAAACCTTGCAAGGAGTAACAAGAAGAACTCAGAATTGGACCCAAATGAAGGTATAGTCTGCATTACATCTTCTACCAGTGAAGGAAGGCCTTGACCTCCAAGAGGGAAGCAAGAACCCTCCCCATAACATCTCCCTGGGAACAGAGGGAGATCCTGAATTTAGAAGACCTTCCAGGTGCTCTAGAACCAGTACCCAGCCAGCACACAGAGTGCCCTACTAGGCTCAGCAGCAAGCTTCCTATGTGGGAAGTGCCAGAGACTCTCTGAACCAAACCAAGGACATGGCAGCTGCCTGCAACACTCTCCTCAGCTTTGCGCCATCTGCCTTAAAGGATGATATGAGCTCAGTGAAGAAGCTAGGAGGAGTGCATCTACAAGCATCTACCCCCGTCTGCCGTAAAGGACATTTTTTCGAGCCACTCGAGCTGCAACCGACTGCACCGCTGACTGTTGTTACGCCACAGTCGTTCAAGTCATCGAGTTAACCTTGACCAGTGCTTCAGAACTTGTGATCAGCACTGAGACGACTATTCCTTACCTTGAGCCGCTGTGTAGGCCAGCCTACTGCCGTCTGTCCAGCCTCACTCGCTGAGCTGCCTGCCGACTGATACCCACAAAGCTGTCCCCCATCTTGAACTCTGTCGCAGAAGCTGCAAAGCCCCCTGAAACTGACTCTACAATGTCAAGCACCAAGAACCTCCACAAGCATTGGGTGCATTGTGGTTCTGTCCCCCTGGTCCTTCTCCGAAGGCCCATAGTGACATTTTACAACCCTTTTCTCCCTTTGTGTTGAAACTAAGTATCCTTGAACTATTGTGATTAATTACTATACCGACTACCCTCCTGTCAGTATCCAGAGTGCATCCCTTTTCCTTCTTTGAAACTGTCTGTCCTCTGCATTCCTTTACAGGGTGGGTTGTATTTTGTAGTGTGCTAGAACTGTGTGTTGGATAATAAACTAGATCTTTTTATGCAACCTTGACTGGGCAGTCCCTTTTATCATTGGGCAATAATGGTATTTTTGCTGTGTTGCAACTAACCAACAATCCACAACCGTTCGAAAATAAGCCTCCTGTTTGGTGCACGTTAACAAAATTGGACAAGGAGATTGATAACTGACTTGTGTTTCCAATCTGTTCAGATCCCTTCTGGTGTACTAGAGGTGTGGGGCTGATTGATGGTTTAGAAACCGATATTCATCCCTGGGCCACTGGTGCCCCGGATGTTGATTCATCACAGGACCCCTTAGCAAGTGGAATAGGTTATTGCCATCTGTGCCATGCTGCACAACATGTGCATACAGAGGAATGTCTTCATGCTTCCCGCTGATGGATGAGGAGGATAATGGATGTGTACTCTATAGTGCGTGGCACAAGTGCAGGAAGGAAGGGCAAAGGTATTCTCACCAACAGGCTCCCTTGAGCTAGAGGTGGTTATGATGGTGGTTTGAACAACAGACTCAAAGAAGGCTGAGGTGAAGTGTTCTGCATTGTTTGTTCTTGCTGTAGACTCCCTTGACCCAGGAGTAATGGCACCAATAGCAGTATTTGAGTCTGTGGGCTGAGTGATAGCCGAGGCGATGATTGCTGGCAATGAGGTGCCAGATGGCACCTTCCCCTTATATCCAAGCTGCTTGCCTTTCTGCATCCCTGGATGATCCAGTAGTTCCTGGTGCTGGGGCGGTACCTATGGGTGCAGGAGTGTCAGACATACTGAGGGCTTTTGTCACTTCCTGGATGCCTTGTTTGCCAGTTGAAAAGGATGGGAGATGCTGTAATACATTGTTTGGAATGGTGTTTGGTGTACATCACTTTTGTACATTTTGGTGTACCTCGGGTAGAGATGGGTCGGCACATGACACATAGGGAATCTTGGATTGGCATCCAGGGTTCAATGCCTAAATTGCCAGTTGGATGCTTCTTTGGAATGGCATGCATTGGGAATCTTTTGGCTGACTGCTGAGTGGTCTCATGGACCCTTGGGCTCGGCCATGATCATAGTTGGCCATATGCACAGTCACCCATAATTGTGTTGGTAATCGGAGGTGCTGTGTCACTGTGCATAGTGGTTGGACTGGTTCTGGAGTGACCACTTATTAATGAGGATCACTTCATTTACTACAGCTACAGCTCTTTGGCACCTATATGGATAGTGTATGTATTACACCAGTGCAGGTGGTGCATGGCCAGCTCACATATGTCCATTCTTTCGGGTTCCAGACTAATTGGCCTGCATGAATTGGGGCTACATGGGTATAGGGCTGTTGTCAATTATGGTCGGTGATGGATTGGGACTCACACACATACTACAGGATACATGAAGCTACAAGTCGAGCTAAGGCTTCTTATATTTGTGACTTCCCAGAGTTCAATGCAGTGCCTCTTAATAAGGGAACCACCTGCTTTGAGATGTCATTACTGGTAATGTTTTGTTTGTGTTCATTGTCAAGTGTTTTGTCTGCATCAGACTCTGCAGGGTGACAACAAAATGCACATGGTCCCACATTTCCATGGTCATTAGGGCATGACCCCCATACCCTGCTTCATTTGTCTCCCTGTTATGCCCACATCCAACAGCCCTCCACTTTGCTGAAGACATCAGGCTCCTTCATATCCACCTCTTCCTGCCCAGGCCCCTCTCCTTTGCATGTGAGTCCACTTTCTGACGCCGCACCTGTGGAGGTTTTGCCACCCGTAACTCCACCCTCCAAGTCCAGTCCTGACAGTCCTGTTTATTGTCTGCAGCAGTACACTTGCCCTACTGGGTGGAGACGACTTCCTTCACTATGCTCACTGATCAGTCAGGACACAAAGCAAACATCTCCACCAGAGCGGTTGCTGTGGCCAGCCTCTTCTCCCATATGATCAGCATGCCTGATTGCTCCTCCAATGCCTAAGTGGGGGCCTTCACGAGGCCCTCCCTCCCCTGCCTCTGTGTTTGGGCTTCCTCCAATGTCTCTGCTTCTCTCAATACGTCTTTCTCTGCCTCCTACCGCCAACTCAGAGGATCAGTGGGGCTCCTTGACCCAGTTCGGTGAACAGTTGACCCTCAATCATGAGAGAATCCTTCTCCAAGGAGAAATTAGTGCCTCCTCTTCAATGCTGCCTTCTTCCTCCTCCCCTGGCAGGCAGCATCATGGACAGACATGCATCACTGCTAACCAATGGGATCTGTGTATGACCCTGAGAACCCCAAAATGTATGAGGACAAACAAGTGGATAAATAAGTGTGCAAACAATGGAACAAACACAACAGTCTTACTTCAAAACCTTGCAAATACATTACTACACCACAGAACAATACAACAGTACATGACAGACATACAGATGGAGAAAGACGTTTGTTCCTTTGTGTTTTGTGGGGGTACAAACAGGTGTGGAAAACCATTTTTAGTTTTATACAGGGTAAAACATACAAGAGGAAATGGCAAACTTTCTTCTTTTTCATGAGGGAGAACAAACACTAAACTCTATTACTAAGTGAGGAAACACTTAGACGGGCAACTTCAAAATCACAATAAGCAACAAGAAACTACAGAAAGGACCAACAACAAACTGAAGAAAATGCTCAAACCTCCCCCAAAGTCTTCTCAAGAGGTTCCAACGACCCACGTCCTACCAAAACCAACAAAGGAACAGGAAGTTTGGTGGGTCTTATTTGGAGAATGATCTACCGCTGAGGGATTTGTGGCCTCTGATTAGCCGTATGAACTTGGACAAACTCGACAAATCACCATAGAGGGCTTTGATTGGCTAGACAAATCTGACAAATAATCCTGATAGCTTATGCAAGATCTGCAGTTCCAAATTGGCCAACAAATTGTAACATGAAACCCAGAAGCCTGCAGTATGTTCTGTAGCATTATCATGGTAGGGATGAACCTTCTCTAAAAGATTTGTCGGCTACTGTTGGCCCATTTTAAGAATGTTTGTCCAAACGTACTACTAAGGCTTACACTCACAAACACTCCCTACCCTCATGCTCTGCAACAGCTCATCCCGTTCATAAATGTACTCTTCAACTTAATTCCCTACTACTGAAACCAGACATATTTTCTGCTGGAGAAGTGGTATGCTTTACAGCTGTATAAGGAATTGTCTTAGTCTCTGAAAGTACATCATTTCCTAAACATGGTCAATATGATGAGCTGAATAAAATGTGTAGAGCCCTTCAACAAATAAGAATAACACTAAGTAACACTAAGTAAATGAGAAATATGTATAAACTGCATAAAACAACAACATTCAAAGAACAATATTCAAATGATTATTTATTAAGTAAAATACTCAAAGAACTATAAAATCTTAAAGCAGCAAAGAAATATAAAATCTAACTCCAGGTACTAAAGGAGAAAGAGACGAAAAAGGAGAAAGACATAAGAAAATTGGAGTCAGTAATCCATACAAAAATAAGTAAAGGAATTTCTAAAATATAAACAGATCAAAATTGTAAATCTTTCAAATTCATTCAGTTAATTTGAATTTTCAATAAAAAGATATTATCTCAACATAAGTATAACCTGTCAATCTGTGATATAATCTCCAAAGAAAGAAAATTGAGTTTATTGTGTGGTATGCTGAATGGTTTAAGTAGCTAAGTGATGTTTAGCTATTCAAAAGAAACTCTATATTTTGTTGAAACCGTTCACACACCTAAAACTGTTTGACCCAACTGTCTTTTGGCCTCATTACCAAGCTCCAACTATGAATGTTTTTGACAGAATTATTGTTACCCCCAGGCTGGTCAAACTCGACTTCACGCCTAGAAGCACTTCTGTACAGTGCGCATTTCTAAATGCCATATCATGTCATGTCATGTCATGTCATAGTAGAAATACTCAACAGTAAATCCTCCAAACATATGTTGGAATTAGCACTAAACTAAAATAGCATCACAACCAAAACAAGAAGCTGAGTAACAACCATTTTTGAAGTAGTTAATCCATTCAAATGCCCACATTTACAAATGCCATCTGTGATAAATCCAATGGAGTCATCACTGATTTCCTGACAGTGACTCCCTCCCATGTGGCCAGTGGACGGTAGCTGCAACCTGAGCTTGCCCTGGGGATGCTATATGGGGGAGGATCATATGGAAGTAGACAACTTTGAGGGAGAGTTCATTGCTTCATTGGATGAGAAATGGTATCCCCTATTTGGCCGTGAAGATGACTCCTTTATACCCAATACCCTCATGGCCTATGGCCATACATCTACACCCCCTTTTTGGGGAAAATAGAGAACCCCCATCCCAAGACTGAATGCAGAGCGACCGCAAAGAGACTCTCACAAGAGCGCAATCAGGCCTCTCTATAAAGCAGTTACCATGGATTTTCTACGTGACCACTTCCTGGAGCTCCTCCCCAACAAATCATATGACCACCTTACCAGTCCCAACCATCCTCATATCGCCTTGAAAATTTACTCCGAGGGTCGAAACACGTGTCGGCTACACAAATAAAACACTTGTTACACTCCTCAAACCGTGTTTCCTACTCATTAGTAGAGAAAAATTATTCTCAACCCCATCTTAGTACCTGGTGCGATTGTCAAGGGTCTCAACCCCCAATTCTATTTTCCAAGTCCAGGGCAGTGGGGTACTGTCATAAGTAGACACCACCACAGACAGCAGGGTACACAAAAATATTGGATCAAGCGCGTAAGTCCAATTTTTCTAGTGCTCCCACCAACCCCTCCTATAGATCAAACTTCAATTCCCTGGTCTAAAATGTGGAATCTACAAAACCACTTTTTTCAGTTGTAATTGTTTGCTATATAGAACTGATTTATCATTCGGAACTGTTGAAAGTGATTGTTCATGTAAACTACATCACCTGACAGCAATGTACTCCTTTTCCCACAATCACCCTAATACTGGGACGAGGAAGAGGAAAAGAGGAACACAGAACGAAAGGAGCCACAAAAACAATGAACGCTCTAGTTTTTTTCAAAATACACCTATACACAGGAGATTTAAAGACTGGGGACAAAATCATGGAGGTTGCTGTTGTTTGGAAGAATACATCTCATCCATCTGTGAGGCTTGTGTAGCCTAGAAGCATGAATCGGTGTGGTGGAGCTGAGCGGCTCACCAGCAAGTGAGAAGAGAAACGCTGCAAGGACAGGACGTGCCGCAGACACACCAGGAGTCAGTGGCAAACTCCTGAGCATGCAGCAACTGAAGAAAGCAATGTTTTGCCTACCGGGACCTAGATCGAGACAGGCGTGCTGAGGCGAGGCCACAGAGACACCAAAGCGAAGTGAGAGCAGTCAAGAGGGGAAAGCCGGCGAAACACATTTGCCGCTTGAGCGCGAATGGGACCGAGAACACCAGCAAGAGCCAGTGAGTCAACCCAAGCACAGTGGGGACCCTAGGGCATTTCAGTAACTGTGCCTAATACGAACAATAATAATTAAAGCCACAGGAGAGAAAGTAAAGAGACTGAATGAGAAACAAGAACATATATTGCAAATAAGACCCCTAACAAGATTTGAATGTATGGAATACAAATATGTGGGGAATTCAAAATGAATGTTGTATTAAGGAGCCATACAATACCAAAAATGCTATGCGCAACTGTAGAACTAAAAGGATAGCAATGTGTGAATATAAGCAGTCCTAGCAGGAGAGTAAACCAAGCAGTTTCAAGTGTGTGAATATAAGAAGTCATGGCAGGAGAGTAAACCAGGCAGTTTCAATTGTATGATTATAGAAATCCCTGGCAGGAGAGTAAAGCAGGCAGTTTCGAGTGGGTGTGAAGACAAGAGGCCTGGCAGGAGAGTATATTGTGTAATTACAAATACATCGTTCAAGTAGTTCTGACAGAATATATTAACTGGGTACCTACAAGCAGTCCTGGCCGAAGAGTGTATCAGGCAATTATAAGTATGAATACAAGCAGTCCTGGCAGGAAAGTCTACCAGGAAAGCACCAAGGAATTAAAAGTCCTGTCATGGGAATATACCAGATAGTTGTAAGTCTACCAGAAGCCATAAGAAGAAATATAGAACTGTGCTTACCAGACCAAAAGGAACTTTTTGGAAGAGGTGGAACTACAAGGCTAAGCAGCTTTGTAAATAACAGTACTTTTGTGGGCAAAGAAAGACACAAAGAACTGTTAGGCAAAGAATCATTTGTATTGAGGAGAATTTCAGGGGAATGAAGTCACCACCTGGAGCCAAGGATCTTTGCACTTTGTGTACTTTTATGTTGGAGCTGTTTATTCTTCCTTCACAAACTCCTTTGCAATCACCGAAGGTTAAAGACATTTCTGTTTTCATCTTATTGTTTAGTGTGTAGAGTTTATGTTGTGAGGGTTAGAATAGAACTTTTAGACACAAGAACTTCATTTTCTTTGTTTTCAATGAAAGTATTTAACCAAAAACATGCCTACTTTGTGTCCAAGTTTCATTCCTGACTCTTCACACATCTGAGGCTGGTAGAGGGCCAAATCATGTCTGTAGGCAACTCTGAGCCTGCTCTTAGAGGAATTTCCCTACCTAAAACCAAAACAACTGTCTGTATCAGGATATCAAAATCAAAACCGTTATTTGTCTTATCAGAGTTCATCTCATCATCATTATTACTGTCTGTCACAGTGAAAGGGAGTGGCAGGGATAGATACCTGGGAATTTCAGTCTCTTCCCACTGTTCAAGTACTCTGCCCGTTGTACTTGCCTGATTTCTGTTACGTAAGATCTGCACAGCTCCCCCTTTCTGCCTCTGAGATGCTAGGAGGAACTGAAGTACAGTCAACTCTGTCAGTCTCAGTGGATGATCATTGTCATTTTAAAATACCTGTGCATTTTATTTGTACTAGTGCATGGACCCTTGAGTGACTGGTGACAAGAAGTATTGAACATTTGTTGGATGATATCCTCAATTGATGCAATTCTGGAATATCATGGGCACACAGAAAGTGCTGCTGCAGGAGTGAAAAGCCCATGAGCAGCATATCCCCCTATTCCTCTAACTCATGTTGGTACTGCTGACTTGTTCCACATTTTTCAGCCACAGCCTCACCAAATCTCTGCTGCACCCACCCAGCAAAATGGGGTAAGTCTGACTCTTCCACAAGCTGCTCTCAGTGATGTATGCCTCCTCTCATATGTCACTCAATGACACCTGTCTCCTCTGCTCACTTCTATAGACTCGAGTGTGACCCACCTCCTGAATTTCTTCTAATCCCTGAAAGCAAAATGAGTCAAGTGTGACTCTCCCACAAGCTACTATCAGAAAATCCTGGCACCTCCTGATCCTCTTTCCAGTTTTCACAAAATGGAATTTACTAACTTCAAGGGATAGACCCTCACAGGTGTGTGTCACATGCCTTCCTGAATCTCTGCTACTCCCTCCCAGCAAAATGAGATGAGCATGACTCGCCAACAAGCTTCTCTTGTGGATTCCCAGCGCTACTTGCTCCTCCCAGGTATCCGCCCAATTTCATGTATGACATCCACTCGTATGCAGAGAGCTCCCCACATACCTACTGCTCCCTCTCAAAAAACTGGGATGAGTGCGACTCTTCGACAAGCTTCTCTCAGGCCTTTCTGGTTTCACATTCTCCTACAAGTTATCACCCAACGGCATGTGCCTCATCCACACACTGCAAATGACAGACAATGACAATAACTGGTGTACCACCTGCCTATGCAAATCTCTGGTTATGGCACTTGAATTGTTCACTCACTGCAAATTACTAAATGTGTTACACATTGCTGCATTATAAAAACCTACCCTAAATCTCCTATGCTGGGTCCCAGTCTCTCACTACCTCTCCCTACTTTTCTCGCTACAAGTACTCCAAATATCTTTAAACATCCTGAATTTCCCTATCAGCCTGGAATGGCCTATCTCCTTTTGCTTGTTGCAATTTGCATACTGTTGGAATTCTCTTACATAATCAGATTTCTATGAAACCTGACACTAAGGCTAATGTGTGCTCTTGTGTATTGTTGGAAATAAAACTCATTAGCACATTTTGTGTGATATTGCTCATGTCTTCAATCACTCATTTCGCCTAAACTTGAATCTGCTTTCATGAGTTGCTATCCGGTTGCTAGCCCTAATAATTTCTCCAGCTTCCACAACTTGACGTGGACTTTATTTCCTTCATATATACACCAAGCCTAGGCCACTAAATGTACTTCATCCCAAATTCTCCCCTCCATGCTTCCTCACTTTAGACTTCTTTCGCTCAGCAAGCCCTTCTGCTGATTCAATTTGATTGTTGTCCTGTTGACCACTTAGGAAAAAGAGATTTCACTTGAAAGTTCAAAATCGGCAGGAAAATGGATCTTCCTTTATCAAACATTTTTGGTTGCATTATAATTCCCTCCTTCAGGTTTTTAGGTTTGGTGGCAACATACAGCATATGTTGTATAACAGTACATCTTGCAGTCCTTATATTGACATTCAATTTTACTATCTCTTATGCAATGCCTTTGTGGGGACAGTATGGAGTATGGAGTACTCTTTAGTCAGGTTGGGCAATTGGCTTGCATTAGGCTACACTAGCCCAAAATATGGCTGCGAACTGAAAGGAAGTCTCGTGCGATGTGCATGCGTTGTCATCGCTACCCAACGGGATGGCATCACATGCACAGCACGCGAGTTTGACTAATGAGATTTTAGTTTAAATAAGTAGCCCTCAATGGCGACCGCGATAAGGATTATCAACACGGAAAACAGAATTGCATCCCTGCAATGTGGGAAACCATGCAAGCAACAAATACTTGGCTTTGTTTTAAAGTGGGAGGGTACAGGGCTCCTAAATTCAATTGCAAAAATCATTGAATGCGCGATATGTTTAGGAGTAGACCAACATGATTTGTTTTTTTCCAGGCACTAGGGATCTAACCCTGATTATATGATTAGAATGTAAAGTTCAGCATACATGAACCAAAAGCCTAGAATATAAGCTTAACGCTGAGTAATGAGTTATTGATATCACCCATGGATATGCAATTTGCTAAGCATGCTAATCACTTAAGAGGTAAAAGGTATCACACTCAGAGATTGTAAGTCTCTAGATGTTGTGGACTAACGTGTACAAATTTAAAATATAAATAAATAAATAAAAGAAGAGGCACTGAGTTACGTTATAGTATGAAGGGAGACCACTTCACCTAACCAATATCTGACTGAGCCTATGTGGTGATGCTAAGTAAACATTCCCATTGTTAAAACTGAACCATACAAACAGCTGATCTAATATTTGAACTATATGTTCCTATGAGTGGAAGTAGTAACTAATTTGTGTTGGTGCTGTTTTCTTTCTTCCCCTACCAATCCGACTCAATACCACTCCATACTTTCTGTCTGATTACGCAATGTGAGATATATATATATATATATATATATACATATATATATATATATATATATATATATATATCAGTGAAAAAACTTTGTTAAAGGGACGTTATGGTTCCAAGTAAAACTGAAAAACCCTTGAAATTCGCCAGTTATGGTAAGCTAAGCAACCATAACTCGCGCCACCACCGTGCACTGCTAAGACTAACACCCAGGACATCAAAGATGACATCACAAATTCATTGATGACATCACTGATGACATCACATGTGTATGTATTTTTCATGAAATATGTGTACAAGAGATTCTTATTATAATGTTGCGAAACAAGTGTCAAGGATCATTGCAATAAATATCATACCCTAATTAGTGCATTGAACGATGCATTGATATAAATATCATTCTATTATGGGGTTCTATCTAGTATACTAAGCTACTCATACAGAAACATAACTTTGTGTGCAGTGTACAAGATGAAGGTATAATATTCGTAATGTTAATATGTTGAATAATGAAATGATAATTGTTTTCTTAATAGATTTTTGTGTACTGTGAAATATGTAATAAGTAGCTAATAAAACACATGTATTACATAATTGCATTACTATAGACAAAACACAAAGACACAATAACACATACCAATATGGGTATATACAGGGAAAGTGAAGTTAGCAAAAAAGCACAAGTAGTAGCAGAAACAATTCATATTTTAACTGATTATTTTCATGCAAATAAATGATTGCTCTATTTCAAAGCTGCTATTTACCCTAGGTATATGTATCACTTGATGTGATTGGACCCTAAGGAAAGTAGTGTGAGTACAATGTATACAAATATGACCATATACAGGGAAAGTACAGCCATAAAAAAAAACAACAGAACTATCAGAAAGTGCTGATAAGTCTATTGATTATCTTTATGCACAAAAAGGATTGCTGTCTTTCAAGCTTGTGTCTTCCCGTATGTATATGTTTCATGTGATGTGACTGGACTCTAAGGGAATTACTGTAAGAACCTACTTGAAGGATACGTCTACAAATAAAATACATTTTTTTGTTTCTGACTGTTACTGAAGAAAACCATGTGGCCTAGATATGTCAGCAAAAGAAAAAAGAGTGAGCCAGACATGTGATGTCATCAGTGATGTCATCAATGACATTTGTGATGTCATCTTTGATGTCCTGGGTGTTAGGCTTAGCAGTGCACGGTGGTGGCGTGAGTTATGGTTGCTTAGCTTACCATAACTGGAGAATTTCAAGGGTTTTTCGGTTTTACTTGGAACCATAACGTCGTTTTTTCACTGAATTTCATAGGTTTTTAGTAGCGCAACTTATCCATAATGTCCCTGTAACATTTTTTTTTACTAAATTTTAAAGGTTTTTATTAGTGCAACGTCACCATAACATCTTTTTCAATAGATGAAGACCACTAACATCTTATGTCCTCAAAGTGGGAACGCCGAGGCGTCCCGGTGTAGGAAGGAAAATCTTTTACCAAGATGGCCACCATGGAAAGGGAAGGCGGGGTGTATAAAGAACACAACAGGGCATGAGCAGGGGGTGGGGGGAAAAGGAAGGAAACATGGGGCATGAGCGGTGGTGGGGGAACACGAGAGAGACACGGGGCACGAGCAGCGGGTGGGGAGGAACATGAGGGAGACACAGGGTATGAGCGGGGGGAGGGGAGGAACACGAGGGAGACACGGGGCATGAGCGGGGGGGTACAAGGCACATACGGGACATGAGCGGGGGTGGGGGGGAAAAGGAGAGAGACAAGGGGCATGAGTGGGGGGTGGGGGGCAACAGGAGACAGACACGGTGCATGAGCAGGGGGTGGGGCTAACAGGAGAGAGACACAGGGCATGAGCAGGGGGGTGGGGAGAACAGGATACAGACACGGGGCATGAGCGGGGGATGGGGGAACAGGAGACAGACACGGGGCATGAGCGGGGGGGTTGGGGGGCAACAGGAGACAGACACGGGGCATGAGCAGGGGGGTGGGGGGCAACAGGAGAGAGACACGGGGCATGAGCGCGGAGTGGGGGGTACAGGAGACAGACACGTGGCATGGGTGGGGCAACAGGAGACAGACACGGGGCATGAGCGGGGGGTGGGGGAACAGGAGACAGACACGGGGCATGAGCGGGGGGTGGAGGGAACAGAAGACAGACACAGGGCATGAGCGGGGGGGTGGGGGGCAACAGGAGAGAGACATGGGGCATGAGCAGGGGTGGGGGGTACAGGAGACAGACACGGGGCATGAGTAGGGGGTGGGGGGCAACAGGAGAGAGACACGGGGCACGAGAGGGGGGTTTGGGGGTACCGGAGACAGACACGGGGCATGAGCGGGGGGTGGGGGGCAACAGGAGAGAGACACGGGGCATGAGCAGGTGGGGGCAACAGGAGACAGACACGGGGCATGAGCGGGGGGCAACAGGAGAGAGACACGGGGCATGAGCGGGTGGGGGAACACGAGACAGACACGGGGCATGAGCGGGGGGTGGAAGGTACAGGAGACAGACACGGGGCATGAGCGGGGGGTGGGGGGTACAGGAGACAGACACGGGGCATGAGCGAGGGGTGGGGGCAGGGAGGTCAACAGGAGAGAGACACGGGGCATGAGCGGGGGTGGGGGGAACAGGAGACCGACATGGAGCATGAGCGGGGGGTGGGGGGAACAACAGAGACAGACACGGGGCATGAGCGGGGGCTGGGGGGCAACAGGAGACAGACACGGGGCATGAGCGGGGAGTGGGGGGATCAGGAGACAGACACGGAGTATGAGCGGGGGGTGGGGAGAACAGGAGACAGACACGGGGCATGAGCGGGGGGTGGGGGGCAGCAGGAGACAGACACGGGGCATGAGCGGGGGGTGGGGGGCAACAGGAGAGACACGGGGCGTGAGCAGGGGGTGGGGGGAACAGGAGACAAACACGGGGCATGAGCGAGGAGTGGGGGGAACAGGAGACAGACACGGGGCATGAGCGGGGGGTGGGGGTAACAACAGACACGGGGCATGAGCGGGGGGAGGGAGAGAGACACACGGGACATGAGCGGGGTGGTGGGGGGCAACAGGAGACAGACACGGGGCATGAGCGGGGGGTGGGAGGAACAGGAGACAGACACGGGGCATGAGCGGGGGGGTGGGGGGCAACAAGAGAGAGACACTGGGCATGAGCGGGTGGGGGGAACAGGAGACAGACACGGGGCATGAGCGGGTGGGTGAACAGGAGACAGACACGGGGCATGAGCGGGGGGCTGGGGGGCAACAGGAGATAGACACGGGGCATGAGCGGGGGTGGGGGGAACAGGAACAAGCACGGGGCATGAGCAGGGGTGGGGAGAACAGGAGACAGACACAGGGCATGAGCGGGGGGAACAGAAGACAGACACGGGGCATGAGCGGGGGGTGGGGAGAAGGGGAGAGAGACACACGGGCCATGAGCGGGGGTGGGGGAGGGAGAGAGACACACGGGGCATGAGCGGGGGGTGGGGGAAGGGGAAAGAGACACGGGGCATGAGCGGGGGTGGGTGGGAAGGGGAGGGGGAGAGACACACGGGGCATGAGCGGGGGGTTGGGGGGAAGGGAGAGAGACACACGGGGCATAAGCGGGTGTGGGCGGGAGGGGGAGAGACACACGGGGCATGAGCGGGGCTGGGCAGGAGGGGGAGAGACACACGGGGCATGAGCGGTGGTGGGGGAACACGAGAGAGACACGGGGCACGAGCAGCGGGTGGGGAGGAACATGAGGGAGACACGGGGTATGAGCGGGGGGTGGGGAGGAACACGAGGGAGACACGGGGCATGACCGGGGGGTACAGGGCACACACGGGACATGAGCGGGGGTGGGGGGGAAAGGAGAGAGACAAGGGGCATGAGCGGGGGGTGGGGGGAACATGAGGGAGACACAGGGCATGAGCGGGGGTGTGGGGCAACAGGAGACAGACACGGTGCATGAGCAGGGGGTGGGGCCAACAGGAGAGAGACACGGGGCATGAGCGGGGGGTGGGGAGAACAGGATACAGACACGGGGCATGAGCGGGGGATGGGGGAACAGGAGACAGATACGGGGTGAGCGAGGGTGGGGGGCAACAGGAGACAGACACGGGGCATGAGCGGGGGGTGGGGGGCAACAGGAGAGAGACACGGGGCATGAGCGCGGAGTGGGGGTACAGGAGACAGACACGGGGCATGGGTGGGGCAACAGGAGACAGACACGGGGCATGAGTGGGGGGTGGGGGGAACAGGAGACAGACACGGGGCATGAGCGGGGGGTGGAGGGAACAGAAGGCAGACACAGGGCATGAGCGGGGGGTGGGGGGCAACAGGAGAGAGACACAGGGCATGAGCAGGGGTGGGGGTACAGGAGACAGACACGGGGCATGAGCAGGGGGTGGGGGGCAACAGGAGAGAGACACGGGGCACGAGAGGGGGGCTTGGGGGGTACAGGAGACAGACACGGGGCATGAGCAGGGGGTGTGGGGCAACAGGAGAGAGACACGGGGCATGAGCGGGTGGGGGGAACAGGAGACAGACATGGGGCATGAGCAGGGGGGGCAGGGCAACAGGAGAGAGACACGGGGCATGAGCGGGTGGGGGAACGCGAGACAGACACGGGGCATGAGCGGGGGGTGGAAGGTACAGGAGACAGACATGGGGCATGAGCGGGGTGTGGGGGGTACAGGAGACAGACACGGGGCATGAGCGAGGGGTGGGGGGCAGGGGGGGCAACAGGAGAGAGACACGGGGCATGAGCGGGGGTGGGGGGAACAGGAGACCGACACGGGGCATGAGCGGGGGGTGGGGGGAACAACAGAGACAGACACGGGGCATGAGCTGGGGGTGGGGGGCAACAGGAGACAGACACGGGGCATGAGCGGGGGTGGGGGCAACAGGAGACAGACACGGGGCATGAGCGGGAGGTGGGGGGCAACAGGAGACAGACACGGGGCATGAGCGGGGGGTGGGGGGATCAGGAGACAGACACGGAGCATGAGCGGGGGTGGGGAGAACAGGAGACAGACACGGGGCATGAGCGGGGGGGTGGGGGGCAGCAGGAGACAGACACGGGGCATGAGCGGGGGGTGGGGGGCAACAGGAGAGACACGGGGCATGAGCGCGGGGTGGGTGGAACTGGAGACAAACACGGGGCATGAGCGAGGAGTGGGGGGAACAGGAGACAGACACGGGGCATGAGCGGGGGGTGGGGGGAACAACATACACGGGGCATGAGCGGGGGGAGGGAGAGAGACACACGGGACATGAGCGGGGGGTGGGGGGCAAAAGGAGACAGACACGGGGCATGAGCGGGGGTTGTGAGGAACAGGAGACAGACACGGGGCATGAGCGGGGGGGTGGGGAGAACAGGAGACAGACACGGGGCATGAGCGGGGGGGTGGGGGGCAACAAGAGAGAGACACTGGGCATGAGCGGGTGGGGGGAACAGGAGACAGACACGGGGCATGAGCGGGTGGGTGAACAGGAGACAGACACGGGGCATGAGCGGGGGGCTGGGGGGCAACAGGACACAGACACGGGGCATGAGCAGGGGTGGGGAGAACAGGAGACAGACACGGGGCATGAGCGGGGAGCATGTGGGGCAACAGGAGACAGACACGGCACATGAGAGGAACAGGAGACAGATACGGGGCATGAGCAGGGGGTGGGGAGAACAGGAGACAGACACAGGGCATGAGCGGGGGGAACAGAAGACAGACAGGGGGCATGAGCGGGGGGAAGGGGAGAGAGACACACGGGGCATTAGCCGGGGTGGGAGGACGGAGAGAGACACATGGGGCATGAGCGGGGGGAACAGAAGACAGACAGGGGGCATGAGCGGGGGGAAGGGGAGAGAGACACACGGGGCATTAGCCGGGGTGGGAGGACGGAGAGAGACACATGGGGCATGAGCGGGGGGTGGGGAGAGGGAGAGAGACAGGGGTGGGGGGGAGGGAGAGAGACACACGGGGCATGAGAGGGGGTGGGGGAGGGAGAGAGACACACGGGGCATGAGCGGGGGGTGGGGGGAAGGGGAAGAGACACGGGGCATGAGCGGGGGTGGGCGGGAGGGGGAGAGACACACGGGGCATGAGCGGGGGGTGGGGGGAAGGGAGAGAGACACACGGGGCATAAGCAGGGGTGGGCGGGAGGGGGAGAGACACACAGGGCATGAGCGGGGCTGGGCAGGAGGGGGAGAGACACATGGGGCATGAGCGGGGGGTGGGGGGAAGGGAGAGAGACACACGGGGCATAAGCAGGGGTGGGCGGGAGGGGGAGAGACACACAGGGCATGAGCGGGGCTGGGCAGGAGGGGGAGAGACACATGGGGCATGAGCGGGGGTGGGTGGGAGGGGGAGAGACACACGGGGCAAGAGCGGGGGTGGCCAGGAGGGGGAGAGACACACGGGACATGAGCGGGGGTGGGGGGAAGGGGAGAGAGACACGGGGCATGAGCGGGGGTGGAGGGGAGGGAGAGAGACACGGGGCATGAGCGGTGGTGGGGGGGAGTTAGAGGGACACACAGGGCATGAGCGGGGGGGGCGGGAGGGGTAGAGAAACACGGGGCATGAGCCAGGGTGGGGGGAGGGAGAGAGATACACGGGGCATGAGCGGGGGTTGGGGGGAAGGGGAGAGAGACACACGGGGCATGAGCGGGGGGTGAGGGGGAGGGAGAGAGACACACGGGGCATGAGCGGGGGTGGGAGGGAGGGTGAGAGACACACGGGGCATGAACGGGGGTGCGGGGAGGAAGAGAGACACACGGGGCATGAGCGGGGCGTGGGGGGAAGGGGAGAGAGACACAAGACTTACTGTGCAGGCGGCGAGGAACAAAGATGGCGGGCGTCTCTGAAGCCAGACGCACTGCACGCTTTCACCGCATCCAATGAGAGAGCACGTCAGATGTCTGCGGACATCACGCAAGTTGCTTGCCCAATCACTGTCCTGTCCGGGGAGCGAACACAGATATCACTAATTTTTTCACTTACATTTTTGTCATTTTTTAAAAAACTACTGGACGGATTTACACCAAATAAAGCAAAGCACGCTTTCGGGACCAAGCCGCCTCTCCTGCCGCACATTTGGTGTAAATCCGTCCAGCGGTTTTGGGCTGTAGGCGTGAGCAAAGTTTTTTCCCATTATGTCTATGGGAAAAAAAAAAGTTTTGGGACCCCCCCTATAACTTTGCCCCCCCTGGACGAATCCTCACCAAACTTTGCACTCAGAGTGACCCAAATACTTTTTTTGCAAAGTTTGGTGAGGATTCGTCCAGGGCGAGCGAAGTTATAAGCCGCCCAAAAAGTGCTCTTCCTATGGAAACACCAACTTAACCAAAACTACATGGCCACTACTGTGGGATTTTATTCTGAAAAGAGTCAATTAGACTTGTTGTTATTTCTACTAGTCTGGTTTTTGAGAAAGGCCTTGGACGCCAAAATACGTGTCAAACAATGTGTCTGATTAGACCACAATGATTCATGACTTCCATTCAAATAAAATCAAATAATCCTAATAATAACTTTTGAATGATTTGCTTGGTGCATCCAACGAGTACACATCACATTGGTCAGTATTTATTTACCCCTTTGGTGTGATCACCTTCCTTAACCCGCACTCATGTCCCTCTTATTCCCTGCACCACTATTTGGTATGGTTTAGCAGACGCATCCTCAATAAGACTGGGATGAGGAAGAAGGAGAATGCAAAACATCTGTGACAAGGACTGTTTACAGGCCGTGTCAGGGAAGGGAGGGAGTCTACCCCAAAAAGTGTATACAGACCCCCTCCTATTCCCACCTTACCTATGATGATGGCAAACACTGATGGGGGAAAACCACAGCGGGAGGCAACAATGGAAAGCCACCATGCAGCAGTAGTTTACATTTCTTCGCAGCACACAGCCAGAAGCCTAACACCAGCCATGCAAGAAAGCGGTGTAGCAAAGTCTCCAGAAATCTACACACCATTCAGGAAAAGAGGCCTTATTAATCAGGCTCCCATCAGCTCACAGGAGATATTAAGATTGAAAAGGCCCATTAAAAGACCTTATGGAACAGCGGCTCCAGTTCCTCAGAAACTCTTCCACTTTCGTTTCCAGAGATGCTTCCAGAAAAAAGGGGTGGGTTTAGAAGCCCTTTTTGAAGCCTCCCTAAACACTCCCCCTTGAGCCAGGTAAGTCACTGGACAAAGTGAGTGGCCAATCCTTGAAGGGGGTGGGACATTTAAGGAGGTGTGTGTGTTAGTGTGTGTGTGCAGGTTTGGGTTAGTTGTGTGGGGACAAGACACAGAGGATGACGTCCAAGAGACCAGAGGAGGCGAGAGCGACTGGAGTGTGGAGGCTATTGTTAAGGAGGTCTGTGGTGTGTTTGTGTGAGAGAGAGGAGAGTGTGAGTATTAGAGGTAGAATGAGAGTAGTGGCTCAGTGGAATAGTAGTAGGAGCGGAGGTAGCAATAGTACTTGTTGGGAGTTAAGGTAGTAGGTGGCAGGAGTTTCGAGGGAAGAAAACAAGTGGTAGAGTGGTAGATGGTAGAATAGGGGAGAGCGTGGCCCCATATCCCTGGGTTCTGTAGCAGCTAGACGTGTGTACAGAGCACAATATCCCTGAGAGTCCCTGAGGGTCGAACAAGATTAGTAGAGGGTGAGCGGGATACCATATCCCCAGTTTCTGTAACAGTGAAAGTGGCGTGTGGGACACCAAATCCCTGAATGTCTTGGAGCAGTAAAGGTGATAGAGAGATAGTGGTAGCAGGGAAATAGGAACAGTAGTAGAGCAGGAAGAGTGACAGTGAGTGGGAGAGTAGGAGGGTATATTGGCATTAAGTGAGATAGAAATTATAACAAGTGGAATAGCAAGAGGTGGAAAAGTAGAGTGAGAGGAAGGAGGGAAAAGGAACCAAGGTAGAAGGATAGTGGGAAGTACAAGCGGCAGTAAAGAATAGGTGTGGGAAAGGAAGTAAGAGCAAAGGGTGGAAGTGAAAAGACAGAGTGAGAGATTGGAGGGATAGTAACGTGGTGGGAGGAGAGTAGATTAATGGATCAATACAGGAAAGGGTCAAATGTGAGAGGTTGTGAAAGGAGTGTGCGTGACAACGGGTAAAAGAAGGCACCATTCCCTATTCCCGGAGACTAACCAACGATAGGAGAGGGAAAGCTAGAGTCACGTAGTCATCATTTTAGGGCAAAACGTAAATTGTAGAGAAGAAGAAAGACATATAGGTGTTAATGATTGGTAGTGACTAACAGCCCGGCAAGAACGTCTAGGGCTGGAAGATGGGACAGAGGAAAGGGATGGCCCTAGCATCAATCATTCCAAGTCCATTAGACCCCAAGAATCAAGAACAGAAGCAGACATTCTGACTATTACATTTTCAAATAAACACCCTTGGACTTTTCATAGGAGTCAGCGTGGTTATTTGTGATGGGACACCACGTCACATATCACTCTGATGAGGAAGATGAAGCAAGGAGGCAAAATCCCACCATGGAACCAACACACGCAGTGCAGCTGTTAAAAGGCAAGCCTGATGGAAAAAAGAGAGGACGGACTCATTCCCAGGTCGAACAGCCAGCCATGGAGGAACATGGAGAGAGACGCTGGTCCCGTACTGAGGAACCCGAAGACTGGAGATCAGGACATGGACTATCACTGGTACCTGACAGGTCCAAACAGGGCAGACCTGACTAGTGATGGAGACACAGGAATCCAGACCAGCGAAAAACCGACCAGGAACAAAGAAGCAGGCGGCTGAAGGAGAGAGAGTGAGAGACGCTGGAGCTGCGGAGCTGCGAAAAGGAGAACGCTGAGTGTGACATGAGCGGACAAGCTACGTTCCACCTCCAGAAGAGACCAGAGACTGCCTGAGAGATCCCAGAGGTAGGGAAAAGGGATGGACTGTTCAGGGGGGGCATTGAGTGACCTGAGGAACCTTCAGGGAACATCCCAAAGAGCCCAGGGGCTGAAAGGGATCCTGTCCAATTTATTAAAACTTTATAAAAGCACCCCGAAGATTGCAAGGGGATGAAAAAGAAAGCATACAAATAGATACAAATATGATGAACCAAATAAGAACATCCCAAAGAGCACAAGGGGGTGAGATAGAAAATATGTTCTGTCAAAGATGTGGTGTAAAGAAAAAGCCTATAACCATTGGTCCTGAAATAATGGACTTGGTACACAACATATTTTCGTAAATTTGATCATTTTAAATATCTTTATCAAAATCCATAAAACACTACTAAAGTTATTTTCTTAAACACAATAACCCAAGATTTAACCCACATGGTGGGTATAACATCAACCTATTGGCAGAAATTACAACAACTTTTCACAACATATAATGATTCAACAGACACAGAACAATTACAACACACTATGCATTTGAACAAAGTGTCAATTCACGAAAAACCATATCCCGACATGGTTCAGTTCTTTTACAGCTTCTTAATGCTTGAACTTTCTTCAGGGGAAACGTTACAACACAGTTTTCACCACCATGCTATGCAGGGTCAGGATGAGGCGATCCACCTCAACGGGCCACCTACATAGGACAATAACCACCAACAAAAAGACAGTGAGCCGGGTTCTAACAGTAACTGAAAAATACCTCTAGATCACACATAACTGGTGTCGAAAAGGACAAGGTACGGCTCTAAACTGGGCCTGTCCTAGAAAAAAAAGGCTACTATACCTCTAATTGAGGTTTATGTAGCGCTAAAGTCCAAATCCAAACAATAGCAGAAAACTTCCTGAGTCAAGTTTGTATTTCTTAAATGGGCTCACAAAGTAGCCTAAAAGGTTCAGAGATCTGTACAGACACAAAATAACAAACAAGGAAACAAATCCAAACATATATCACGTTAGGAAGTATATGTATAACATCTGGACACTATATCCACAATGTTTGTCTAGCAATCCATCACCTTAGACACACCTGGACACGCACTCATTGCCAACCGATAGCATTACCCAAATACCAACCCGTGTCATGTGTCTATCATATAGCAAGTGCCATCACCTTTTTAACTGTTTCTTAACCACCAAACCCGGTGCTAGTACCTCAACCACACTGTAACCACTGGTTCAATACACCCTTCAGTCATCAGCCGCAACTTAGTAGCACTTGATCACAAAAGATGTAGTACGATCTTAAAATGTTACTATAGAGGTGAGTAAGTGATATAGAAACACAGTGTTGCTAGGGCAGTACATTTCAAAAAATAGACGACATTGCATCACGCTACACCATTCCCCATTACCAACTAAATACCTGAGCGTTCAAGGAGTGGAAATCTCCTGACGCCGGTCCATCCAGGGCCCACCACTGTAAGCCTACTGAAGCCGCACCATTAACGGACCACGCTGGATGTCTTCCGAAAACATCAACACCAACAACAGACTACCCGTGTGTGATCTTCTTAACTTTGTCTCATCCAATGCCTCATGCCATATATACCCAACATAAACAGATCATACTGTTGGGTCCACAAAACGATGTGAAGTTAGCCATAGTATCAAACAGATGAAAACAGCAAGTTTGAATTATAATACCACATGCTTTACCAGCTACTGGCAAGTTGTACAAAAACCGGCGCCATCTTGGAACGGGGAAGCACCTAATACTTGAACAATGGATTGCATAGTGGTAGAACAGGCACTGGACAACCAGGGCACCTTGAACGTTATATTTTATGATTTCACAATGCATTTTGGTCAAGGAAATTACAAAATAAAGCAATCAGACCAGAAATTTAAAAAACATTTTTTTAATCATACTGCAATAATACAGAGAGACTTTGAATTTAATATATACGTCTGGATATTTCAAATGACAAAGAGATATACTCACATAATCTGTATTGACACATAATTCACAACAGACAACACTGTTTTAAGATGTTCCATATCAATACATACAAGTTGTACAATCACAGTATTAAATCTAAGAGGGATCTCACAAGCCTCTCTCTTTTTACCAGTTATCAAGAACCAAATTAAAATTCAGCCCACACGGTCAGAACTCATATAATGACATGATGCCATTTCACCTCCTCATTAAGACCTCTGATATGGCTCTGGCATTTGTAAATCATCTTTTGTTCGAAATTTAAGAGTCTCTGATCAATCTCTTGTTTATTGGAGCCATGGATCTTTTTTAAGAGGACCCATCTAAAGTCTTCATACGTATGTTCCTTTTCCAAGAAGTGGTTTTACCATGGGGGCTGCAATAACTTGGTTCTTGATGCAACTGCGATGTTCAGTCATTCGTGCCCTGCACTTTCTATTGGTTTTCCCAATATATTGCAAATCGCAAGGACATGTTATTAGATAAACCACATTTTCTGAATTACAATTGGTCATTTCATTTAATACCCAAGTGCAAGATGGATTCAACTTGATTTGTTTGGTCTCTTCTGTATTGGCACACATCACACAATTACCGCATGGAAAATTACCTTTGACAGTAGGAAGGCCCCACAGGGTGGTCTGTCTAGGTGCCACTGTTTGGTTTACCGTTATGTCATTCCTGATGAGCATATTTCTTATATTTTGGCTCTTCCTAAAAGCTATCAGAGGAGGAGGAGTAACACCATCTCTATATACCTTTTTCCAAGCTTTCTTTACGATGCCCTTGATTTTGTAGGACAAATTGGAAAAGGTGTTAACAAATACAGTTAGGTTTCCAGTGGGGGTTGTCGTTTGCCATATGTATAGTAACCAGAGATAGAGAATATACCATATAATATGAGCTGTGTGAAGTTGCTAAGGAAGTCGAGAGGAACAAGGGAACAACAAAAAAGGCATTCAATCAAATAATAACACTGAAAATGCTCCTCAGTGGGACAGTACCTGGCAGTGGAGTGTACTGGGTCTGTCCAAGTGGACACTAGGTAACAAAGGGACAAGGATCCTGCCAAGACAAAGCAAGAGGGTCTGGGACCAAGATAAAAACAGGCAAAGCCCACCAGTGTAATGTTTAAGAGTCGAAGACCCACCTCAATACAGGAAGAATTGTAACCAGTGGTCTGGAGCCCAAACTCACAAATAAATCTGGAACTGAAAGTTGTGAGAATCAAGTCTGGCAGGCCAGTAAACCAGACTTGATGTACCATTGGAAAAGTCTGCAGTGAGGTCCGGCAGGTTAGTGAACCAGACCTAACAAAAAGACTGGAAAAGATCATTTTGTGCAACGGACTGGGAAAGAGGAATTCTCCAGAGGATTTTTGAGGAACTTTCTTTTGTGGATAAGTGGAACCAGGAAGCTAGCAAGAGGTTCCGCCACAGTAGAGTGAGGAACTGGGTTGTCTTTAAGTGTGGCTTACCTTGTGAACAGTGATCATTGAACTATATACAGTCTTTTGCAGAAGAACTGCGCTTTGGGTGTCAGCATCCAGAATGGGAGAGACGACCTTCTGGAATTAGGAGACATCCACTTTTTCTTTAGTTATGTTGAAAGTGTAAGAAACGGAAATAGGGTTTAGACACAGGACAGTGGACATTTTTATTTGACGGACATCCTGAGGAGTCCTTAGTGTTCTTTTTGTTGAGGCAGGGCAATCCATCATAGTAAATATGTTATGTTATCCATTTTTGTACCGAAGTAGAGTGCAACTGACACCAAAAGGCAACCTTGTGCTAACAAGACTGAGAAGGCACCGCAGGCGAGTAAAGAGTAAAGTTTTTAAAGTACGTCAGAACTGCAGATGGGCTGCCGTAGAGCGAAGTGAAATGGTCAGGGCATTCCCCAGCTTGGCAGGCCTCAATGAAAATGAGCGGCCTCCAATTCAGGCAAAGCGAAATCTAGGCACAGCAATGAGAGATTGATCCTTTGAATACAGCAGTTGGCCAGGAATATAAGGCCGGAACTTAAGCTGCAAATACTAAGGCCCAACAAAATGAAAGTCCCTGTGTGTGTACAAGACACAGAGATTTAAAGTGCACACGTTTGACCACAGGCAGCCAGTATAGAGTGTGCAGAACTGGAGAAATGTGATCCCTAAAGGAGGAGCCGGTAGCAAGCAGGGCAACCGAGTTCTGCAGAATTTTAAGACGTTGTACCAAATAGTCAGGTTGCGCAAGATATCAATCCGGCTAAGGACCAGAGCTGCAACCACCGGAGCATGGAAATGATAGGGGATATACTGCAATACCTTTCTAAGATCCTTCAGCTGAAAATGACCCGCCTGACAGACTGAACTGATCTGAGAAGACATAGATAGAGAGGCAGATATTTTGACACCAAGATTTTTTACAACAGGCATAGCGACAGGAAAAGAACCAAAAGAGGAAGGCCAAAAAGACGAAGTCCAAGAGGAAGTGACAGAAGCAGAGCCAACAACAAAAACCTCAGACTTGCCCCCATTCAATTTAAGCCAATTGTCGCTCATACAGCTCCGAATGGCATGCAGGCACTCTCTCAACTGAGTGGCATGGACAGGATGGAGAAGGTCCAACCAAACAAAAATTTGAGTATCTTCCGCGTAAGAGTAACATCTGAAGCCATGGGAGCGGATTATGGCCACAAGAGGTTGGATGTAAATATTTAACAGGGAAGATGAAAGAGCAGAAGCCTGAGGAACCACTCACACCAAAGCAAAAACACCAGAAAGAAAAGGCTGCAGAGATAACAACTACTAACAGTCAAAAAGAAAAGAGTGAAACCAAGAGAGAACAGGACCAGAAATTCCAGCTGCTGATCAGGATGGAGTGGTCAACAGTATCAAAGGCGGCAGAGAGATCCAACAGGATCAGTGCCGCCACTCCCTGCGATCAGAAATCAGTGCCAGATCATCCAGCACAGAAACAAAAACTCTTTTGGTACCTCGACCAGGTCTGAACCCCAACTGAAAGGTATCAAATAAAGACATGTCTTCACAGAACTATTGAAGCAGGGAAGCAACCAGTGATTCCAGCAGCTTCATAAGAAATGGAAAAAGTGATGTTGGTCAAAAATTAGCATGAACCAGAGGATCGAGAGAAGGCTTCATAAGCAAAGGAATCACCAAGGCACATTTAAGCTCGGGAGGGATAAAGCCTGTAGAGCAGGAATGATTTAATAGCAACCATAACATTAGAAATGATAGGGGCAAAATCTCTTTCACTATTTTACGATGAATGGCATCAGTAGCAGAGGCTGATTTCATTCTCTCCACATGGCCAAGGTGAAAAAGAAGGGAAAAGATCCCAGCCGGTTCCAGAAGCAGACAGAGACTCAGGCATCTGGACACAAGCAGATGACAGAGCAGAGATCATGATTTCCGTAATGGGATTATGGACAAGTGAAATATGATTACAAAAATCAGCTATTTTGCAAACAAAAATGTAAGCAAGTGAATCACAAAGCTTTTGGGAAGCAGGGATTGAGTCAGCGGGGGAAGCCTTAGCAAACAATGAATGGACAACCTTGAACAATTCTTTGGGTTGATTGATAGAATTCTCAATTTGTAGGGTAAAGAACTTTAGGCATAGAAAACAGCTCTATCATCAGAGTAATAGGCAGAGGCGTAGCCAGGATTGTCTAGCAAATGGGGCCTGAAGCTAATGCAGTTGGGCCCACTGCACTGACGAAGATATCTGTAAATGCCCACACAGAGCTGTTGAGTGGGCATTTACAGATTTTGGGTGGGCCTTGCCCCTCAGGCCCTACCCTGCCTACGCCTCCGGTAATAGGAGGCACGCCATTTCCGTTTGGCTTTCCTGCGTTTAAGACGAAGAAGTTTAAGATCGTCATTAAACCAAGACTCAGAAGGCCGACAATGAACTTGAATACTTAATAGCAGAGCCATTAGGTCAGCCACAGACATAAATATCTGGGAGAGAGAACAGAGATCAAGACACAGAGTAGCAAGACAGCAATCATTAATATCGGCCGCAAGAAGAGATTGGTCAACCAGATACCAGTTGCGCTTCCATACCATCTGATTACAGGATGTAGGGGCGTAATCAGTAAAATCATACACAAAATGAATAACAAAGTGATCAGACCAGGTGATATGGTGGGAAGTAGAGACTGTGACAGCATCAAGCTTGGCAAAAATCAGAACCAAGCGATTACACTGAATGTGAGTGGGCTCAGTGACAGGTTGCGCCAGTGACAGGTCATCCATGGCAACAATACATTTAGCAGCAGCACAATCAGAGGGGTGGTTGCACTTATAATTAAATTCACCAGCAATTATTAAATTAGTATGTTGAAACTGGACAGATGCCACAAGGTTAGCAAAAGCTTCAGTAAAGCCGGGATCATAGCCTGGTGGACAGTAAACAATAAGAAAGTGAAGAGTCCTAGAGGCATATAGCACCATACGTACCAAAGGTGCCTCAGTTTTACACTTAACTGACAAGAGAATCACAGTAGATGTAAACCTAGTGATAAGAGGGTCAGAAAAGGCCAAATTGCCCTCTTGCTGGCATTTGTCAAAAAAAGAGACAACAAAGGGTGATATGCTGAAATGCAAGGTAACCAGTTTACTGCAATAGACTGGGGAAACAATCAAGATAAAAGCCAAGTTCTCACTCCAGAATACTCCAACGTTTTAACAGACAACAGGAGTTTATATAGTACAAATAAGGTCACTGTGGTATCATAGTTATGGAAACCTATTGCTCCTGCTCATTGGCTCCCTTTATTAAGCTACATATGGAACCTATATGTGTGCACCTAGGGATTGGACAATAGTTATCTAAGACCCCACCCATGGACCTTCCTCTATGAAAGTGATACCTCGGCATATCTGGAAATTAATTGGTAGGCCCTGAATTACTTCTGCAGATAAAAAAAGACATGTGCTAATCGTGTGGTCACACTATCCATGAACTGGCTGCCTGCTGACATGTTTATGAGAAAGCGCGAGACAAGAGGGTCGCCTTATTTTAATTAAATAAAATAGCCCATGTTTACATCCCATGCCATGCTCAAGGCTTGTTCGCAATCCGTAATCGCCATCGTGCTCTTGACATATGTATGAATAATTATTTTGCGAGTCATCCTGTTAAGATTTCGTCACAGCATTTTAGTTGTTATTTCTTATGCTGCTTCTTGGTCTTCCCTTCAGGCCTAGCTGGGCGCAGAATACATTAATCTGTCACCTCCTTCTGATTTCATGTGATGCTACGAACGTGAAATGGTTTGCCGTGTCTCTGCAACTAGATTTATGTGACAGCTGACTGAACACAATAATATCTTATTCTGCCATGTACACTTCCTGCAAGGCTCGCTCAGCCTCGACATTCCTTTGGCTATTCACCATCCAGCCGGCTATTCACCATCCAGCCGGCTACAGCATTTTCCCTGATTTGTTCAAGCGTGTTCAACTGGGCTTTTGTTAAGGTTGCAAAGCTGAATTCTCTGATGGTGCAATTTTTAAAATGGCATCTTGTGTTTCTTCTGCAGCACACAATTGCTCTGCATTTATTTGCTCCCTACCGAGGCCTGATGCATACCTGACACATGATTCTTCTAACTATGGGTACATTGCAACATGACCCTGCCTATTATAGCCATGCTGCCCCTACATGTGTAGTGAGACCCTCTCTTGGTATGTGTTTTAATGCCACCTAGTCTATTTTATTTAAAAGGACACACTAATTGTGCAAGCCAATGCCTCCTCATTCCCTACTTGTGTAGCAAAGCTAACTATTCTTTGTGCCAACTGCATTTCCAGGAGGATTTAAAGTGCAGTTTCAAATGTGTTCTTTCTGATTTCATAATTCCGTGTTTTCTGGAGAAGGCAGGCGGGCACCTGCTTTCTAGCCAACAATTGCCCCCCTACACTAGTGTTAAAAATAAAAGCAACAGCACCACCAGAGTGATTTGATGCACGATCAAACCTCAGTTTATTATAGCAGTCAGGTAACATAGCCACAATAGCCGGCCCGAAAAATCGGATAACCAGGTTTCAGTGACCAGCAAACAGTCTGGCTTGAGGTCTGACAAAAGATCAAAGCAGCACGCTGCATGAGCCACCAGCCAGAGATCTAGCATTACACAACAGACAATGCAGCTGGCTCAAATTGGGTACTGGCCTCACTACAATGTCCACAGGATTAGATACAAAGCCAGGAGGCCAGATAGTATCAGAAGGGGCCAAAGCAATAGCTGTTTTTGTTTAACAGAAACAGCAGAGGCAGACTCATCTAAGGCAGAGAAAGGGGAGGTCCCATTGCCCTGCCACCCTGCTGGGACCCGGATGGGCCCAGACGGTTTTGTCTTTACACGCCTTTGGTGTACAACAGACATGCCCGCTGTGCCCGTCCACTGTGCAGCCTGTGAGGACGACACATAAGTGTCGGCTCGTAGGAGCATGTGACCGCGTGATATGCAGAAATAAAAGAAATACTCTCTAAAGAGGGAGTGTAAAAGAAACACTACGCCGATGTAGAAGTTCCCAAAAATGAAATAAGCAGAAAATGGGAGACACACACTGACAAATTGGTAAGTAAACAATTGGTAAATTAACAATTTGTAAAACGGTAAAAATGCAGCACAATAGGCGGCAGCTATGCCAGTCAAGTCACTAACCTCATCCCGATTGCCACATAAGTGTAAGCGGAACAGGGCAAGATAGGCTTTGATTTTCCTTTCTTTTGGCTGCACATGCTCCCTCGCATTCCTAGACGGAGTGCGCTCCCTCACAACTCTAGGCCTTCACCACTCAGCCGCACGCCTACTCCATCCTCTGCATGACCTCTCCTTCCCTCTTTCCTAACCCCTTCACCTTACCTGTTGTTTACTTCTTTTTGTTCTCCATGAATGTTGCATTCTTTTTCCTCTAGGTTCCCTTGGTAGTCTGTTCTGCCTCTTTGATTTTACTTTCATGGTTCCTTTCTTACATCGTACTGCCTGCATCCCTGCTGTTCATTCTTTCTTCTAGTTTCCCTTGGTAGTCTGCTCTGCCTCTCTGCTGTCCCTTAGTAGTCTGTTCTGCCTCAGTGGTGTTTTACTTTCCATGTTTGTTTGCTTCCATGGTACTGACTGTATCCCTACTGTTCATTCTTTCTTCTAGGTTCCCTGGTGTATTGTTCAGTTTTTTGACACTTCCGTTTCTCCTGGTTGTTTGATTACATTGTATTGCCAGCACCCTTGCTGTTCATTCCTTTCTTCTAGATTCCCTGGTCGATTGTTCTGTTTTTGGTGTTTTTGTTCTCCTTGGTTGCCTGCCTATATTGTATTGCCGGCATCTCTGCTGTGTCCATTCTTTACTTCTAGATTGTTGTCAACTGACTTGTCTATATATTGCATCTGTGTTTCGTTCATTGTTCTGTCCGCTGTGTGCCCCTCCTCCTTCTGTGTCACCCCCGTCCTAGTGGCTCCCCTGCCTGCCCCTTAGCTCACCCCCTTATAAACTTCCTTTCTTCTCCTGCTGTCCCTTCTTTCCCTTCCCTGGCTTCTCTGCCTCCTCCATCCTCTGCCATCTCTGCGGCATCCTCTGCTGCTTCCCCAGCCACTCTGTTGCCTCCTTGCGCCGCCACCTCTCTGGCTCCCACCCACCTCCTCCTCTCTGGCAACCTTGTCCTCTCCTCCTTTCTTCTCCGCCCACCCTAGGGTTCTTTCAACACTTCCACAGGGTGTACCTGTGACATGCACCCCTCCACGGAAGTCCTTCAAAGGGAGCAACCTGCTCCACATTGCCACTCTCAACTCTCGCTCAGCTGTCAAACACTCCACTGACATCTGCCGTCTCCTGGAAGAACTCGATTTGGATGTTCTCGGTCTGACCGAGACATGGTTCACAGCCAGCTCTGTCACAAGTTTTGACACTCTCCTTCCTGATGGCTACAAGATCCTCTCCACGCCAAGAACCAACCGTCCCGGTGGAGGTGTAGCCTTGAACTTCCCGGCGTGGATCTCTGCTTGTATCATTCCTATGCATTACTCCTCCTCCTTTGAATGACTGCGCTGCAGTCTCTCTCTCTCTCTCTCTCTCTCTCTCTCTCGCTCTCTCTCATGGCCTTTCTCTCACTGTGGCCACTATCTACCGGCCGCCAGTCCAGGTAGCCTCCTTCCTTTCTGAGTGGGCGGATCTCTCCTCCTCCCTCCTCACCTCTACCTCTCAACTTCTCCTCAGAGACCTTAACATCCACCTGGATGTTTCTTGTCCTTCTGCAGGACTCTTTTGCAACCTCTGTGACTCCCTCGCTCTCTCTCTCTATTCTTCCCTCTGGCCCAACTCGCTCTGCAGTGCACACCCTGGATGCTCTGATCTCCTCATACCTCCCTCTCCAACCCTCTCACCACTCCTCTCTCCTGGAGTGATAACTTTTTTCGTTCCTCCCATCTCTCTCTACCCATTAGGCCAAGCCGTATCCAGCACTGCCACCTACCTTCTCAGTCATTCGACCCATGAAGCGTGTGTCAGTGGAGGCTTTCGCTGCTACTTTCTCTCCTCCTTCTGCACCTTTGGCTGACTCTCACCGATACAGCCCTTTCCAACCTTCATTTTTCTATCTCTGACACACTTGATGTACTTGCCCCTGTCATGAGGATCCGCTTGAAGCCCAAATCCAAATGCTACTCCTGGTAGGACTCTTATTTCATCACCCTTAAAGGCAAGTGCAGGGTGGCAAAGAGGAAGTGGAGGGCAACAGGTGCACCCTCTAACAAACTGCCCTGCCGCCTGCTCCAAAGGCAGTACAGACTCTCTCTCCTCGCCAAGAAGCTCACATTCAAGCCTGCACCTCTGCGGCATCTAACAACTCGGCCAAACTGTTCAGAATCTGCAAGGAGCTGGCCAATCCAGCTGCAGTCTCTACCTCTCCTGTTCCCTCCCAGGCCCTCTAAAGGGCCTTGGCTTCTCATTTCTTCACTAAGACTCAGGACATCCTGTCCAAACTCTCTTCCTCTTCATCCTCCTCTTCCGGCCTTCTTGTGGTCACCTCTCCTTCTCTTCCTTTCCCCTGTTTCTAGACACGTCTGATCTATGAAAGTCTCATGAAAATAGGTTCATGCCTGTCCCTCCAGAACCATCAAGGACCACATTGACACCTCGCTCCAGCCTTGGCCGACTTCTGCAATCACTCTTTTGCCACTGCAACCTCCCCCTGCCCCCTGAAACATTACCTTTGCACCCCCGCTTAAAGAAACCCTCTGACAAAACTTCCTCTCAGGCTAATTATCGCCCGATCACTGGACTCCTTTCCTGGGCAAACTCTTGGAAAAGCTGCCCATCTCCCAGCTTAACCTTTACACTGAATCTGTTGGTTGTCTCCATGACCGGAAACTGCTCTCCTGAACATCCATGAAGACCTGCTCTCCAACCTTAACTCTAATCATCCTTCTGTCATTCTCCTCAGTCTTTCTTCTGCTTTCGACACGTTCAACTATGCCATTCAGCTCAAGCGCCTCTGTGATAACCTGGGTATCACTGATCAGGCCTTCGTCTGGTTGACCTCTTTTCTCACTGACCATCCCTCTAATGTACAACTGGGGTCCTTCCTCTCTTCTATCTCTCTCTCTCTCTCTCTCTACCTGTGGTGTTCCCCAGGGGTCTAACCTCTCTCCCTGGCTGTTCAACCAATACTTGGCACTTTTTTCCCACTGCATCACTGCTCTTCACTCCAACTTTCAGTGTTATGCGAATGACACCCAGCTCTCTTTCAGGCTCCCGTTGGCCACCTCTACTCCTTCTCTCATTCCTGACTGTCTGTCTGCAATTCAGGAGTGGGGTGCCACCAATGATCTCTGCCTTAATGCCAGTAAAACAGAGATCCTTCTCATTGGAACACCAGTTCCCTCCTTTCCTCTCTCTCTCTCTGGCCACCCACTCTGGGTCCTCTTTCTGCTACTACCTGTTAGGCTAAGAACCTTGGGGTCATTGTCGACTCCACCCTCTCCTTCTTTCCTCACATCTCTGACATCTCTAAGAAGTCAAGCTATCAGCTGCACCTCCTCAGAGGTATTGTTCCTTTCCTCACTTTCCCCCAGAAGTTCACTGTCTCCTGAACTCTGGTCCTCTCAAGGCTGGACTACATGCAACAGCCTCTTTGTAAATCTTGCTGCCTATACTCTCCGTCCTCTACAACTTATCCAGAACAGGACCGCAACACTTGTCCTTGGCCTCAAGCACAGGCATTGTATCTCTCCAGCTCTAAAATCTTTTCATTGGCTCCCAGTGGTGACAAGAATCAAGTTCAAGACCCTCTGCATTGTCCACAAGGCTTTCTGGGGCCTGGGACCGTGGTACCTCCAACTCTCTCTTCCTAAGTATCTCCCTCCTAGACCTCTCTGCTCATCCACCTCCAACTCTCTGAGGGTCAGTCGCTTTTCCAAGCTCAGATTTGGGGGCAGATCTCTTTCTTCAGCTGGGACCTCCCTCTGGAACAGCCTCCCTGCCTCTCTCAAACTTGCAGAACCATCTATGGTTCCGGAAGCAACTGAACACCTTCTTCTTCGTTTACGCTTTATCTCTTCTTCTCCCCTGCTGATGACACATCTGTTTCATGCACCTGTTCACCTGGCCACCCTATGAACCTTGGCCCAGGTGCCTGCCTGTCCAGTTGCACCTCGCACTGCCTCCTGGCTCCCAGAGCACTTGTGGTTTGTATCTGTAACCCCACAGTCCCCTCTCCCTGCACTTGTAGCCACCCGTTGGCTGCACTTTCTGATTACCTGCACTGAGCCACTCACTGGCTGCACTTTTTGATTATCTGCACTTCTCCATTCCTCCTCCCTGTTACACTTCTCCCCTTCCCCTTCCCTGCGCTTGTGCGATCTGAATGACACAAGGCCGAGTAAGATCATTGTTTTCCCCTCCATTTGTTTCCCCTGCTTGGCTTGTTGCACCTAGAAACAATTGTGTACAGGCGCGTTATAAATGCCATATCAAATCATATAAATAAAAGTCTTTTGCCAAAAATAATATGCCGCCTGTGTCTCGTCTCTCTCATTCTGCAGACTTACAATCCACAAATTACATGTATTTAGAACAGTATCACTTTCATTTCTTGGACCTGCTTAGACTTTTAAAGGATTTTACTTCATTTTTTAGAATAGTCGTTTAGTTTAAACATTGGAATAGTCATTTAGTTTAACCATTCGAAATCAGGGGCTGACTTAGCAAGCAATTCAAGCTCCCAGTCCTCTGGTGCGCCTTCTGGTAATGGTTTACTTGTGGAAGCAGATGCTGGGCCTCATTACGACCCAGGCGGTAAGGGGTTTACGGCGCCGTAAACAGCGCCGACCCTTACCGCCTGAGTACGAGGTCCCTTAGCGCCATGGCGGATTTAACACCTGCTTTTAGCAGGTGTTAAAATCCATGGCGCTAAGGGACCATGGAGTTAATTACGCCACCGTAATTTACGGTGGCGTAATTAACGCCTTCCCCACTCCCATTATGCCCTATGAGGCAAAAATGGGAATGGGGAAGGGTAAATGGGGATTGGGGACTTACCGCCCCGCCAAACTCGGAATGGGGCGGTAAATCCGCCAACCACCATGGCGTAAACATAGTTTACGCCATGGTGGTAAAGTCACGGCCCAGGCGGTAACTTACCGCCTGGGTCGTAATGAGGCCCGCTATCTGCCCATATGAACACTCATTAGCTCCAGGAATTCATGCCAAACAGTACTCCAAGCTTCCTGATGCTATTAAATAGCCTCATTCGTTCCGTATACCTCATAGTCATGTACTATCTCAAAGACATAGAGGGAGTATGTATACAAATTAAGTTGCTTATCCTTTGCTATTGTAAATGCAAGCGTTAATGCCACTAACTCTGTCACTTGTGATGAATTGGCATTTGCTATCTGTTTACTTTATTTCACTGCAAAGGCGACAGATACTGCATAAGTAGATTTCGAATCACTGCTTTTCATTCACACTCGATTTATCAGCATAAAACCTTATCTGGCTTTTGGGGATTTCTTATAAAACTTTGGGCATCATTACACGGTAGGCGGTAAACCATGGTGCTATTAGCACCATGGTTGCCGCCGGTACCATACCGGTACCACCATGGAGGAAAGGGGAATTACCACCCCATTCCAAGGTTGGCGGGGCGGTAATTCCCCCTTTCTCCATGGCCCTTCCCAATTCCCATTTTTGCCCCATAGGGCATAATGGGAATGGAGAAGGAGCTAATTACGCTACCGCAAATTGTGGTACCGTAATTAGCACCAAGGTCCCTTTGCGGGTCCCAACTTTAACGGCTGGTCTACACCAGCCGTTAAGGTCGGGTCCCGCAAAGGGACCTCGTAGTACGGCGGTAAGGGTTAACGGTCACCGGTACCATTAACGGTGACCGTTAACCCTTACCGCCGTCCGTGTAATGAGGCCCTTAGTAGTGTAGGCCCACTGCTTTGCATGCCCCTTCCCCTTCTATGATCTCTCCTCGTCTGCCCTGCCTTCACATTTTCGGACTCGGCAGTGCCTCTGGTGTCATGGGGCCTCATTACACGGATGGCGGAGAACCATGGCGCTATTAACGCCATGGTTCATGCGGGTAAAATACCGGCACCGCCTTGGCGGAAAGGGGAATTACCGCCCCATTCCAAGGTTGGCGGGGCGGTTATTCCCCCTTCCACCATTGCCCTTCCCATTCCCATTTTTGCCCCATAGGGCATAATGGGAATGGGGATGGCGCTAATTACGGTACCACAAATTGCGGTACCGTAATTAGCTCCCTGGGTCCCTTTTCGGGTTGGTTTTTAACGCCTGCAAAAAGCAGGCGTTAAATTCCCCAACCCGCAAAGGGACCTCGCAGTAAGGCGGTAAGGATTTACCGGTACCGGTAAAAAACCGGTACCGGTAAACCCTTACCGCCTACCGTGTAATGAGGCCATAGTGTTGGGGAAGAGAGAACGCAAAGGCGCACGAGTGCATGACAACCACTTTGCAGCCACAAAAGACTGTCGGCGGGCACTTGCATTTGCCATGGTGTGACCTTTGATTCTGCTCGAATGCAAAATAATTGACGATACAGGCACGTGCAAACCACATGTTGTGGCGCTAGATATGTACCCATACAACAGCAGCAGCGGGGTTGGCAACATCCAGCGGAAAGGTGTCGCTTGCACTATTGCAAGGCCCTGCACTCTTCGCGTGTGAGCGTCCAGCTGGCTATGCCCATGCAGCTGTATTGTCCATGGGGTTGGGTCATTCTTTAGTTCTCTGTGGATTCCGATGCCACTAAACGGCATCCACTGAGGCCACTTGAAACCCACCCCTCCTTGTGGACTGAATGCTGATGGCCCCCCTCTCCCCCACGTGTCAATACACATAAAGCGCGACCTTCTGTACCCAGAGATGTTACCAATATCCAACTCAGTGGAACACGGTGGAAGTGGCCCATTGAATCCTACAGAGAATGAGGTCCAGGAAAGGAACTGGATTCGCTTACGCCACTGAGCTCTCTGGCACATATCGGCCTTCATGTAGCGCGGCTCCCAAAATAAATAGTTTTTTGTTGCTAAAAGAATAGGTTACAGCGAGATAATGGCGCGGGAGGTACCCGCGATTGAGGCATACCTTACACTGCCTTATCGGAACCCACTAGTAATCAAAAGGGCTCGTGACTAACCCCTGATCTACCCAAGCGGGTCAAATATTCAAAACACAATTGATCAGGGTGACCAGACAAAACACACTACCCTCTAGTGTTCATTTAGTTTATTAAATAAATATCATACTTTTTGGTTTTGGCAAATACATTTTTAGTGGTGAAAAAAAGTTTCAATACATATATTCATAATAACACAACATTTCAACAGGACAATAATAGTATAAATACAGTGCCTGGACATAATAGAGTGACATTCGGGTCCATACAATTTTAACTGGACAGGAATTTGACAAACAAGGTCCATTGTACTCTCACCTTGGAGCTTAAATGTGTAAGTGTGGCAGGGGTGCAATTCAGGCTGCTGCAGGTTGGGCCTTGAGGGTGCCTGTTGAAGGGAAAATGTGGGGGCGGTTGTAGACTCGTAATTTATTTTGTTATATACTTTTTTTTAGTAATTGATTTAAAGCCACAGCAACTAATGGTGAAACAACGTGCTCAATAAAAAACACAGTAAAACATTTTTTAAGACCAAATGCCTTTGGACGTTTTTTTGAGGGCCCTTTTGCAAACATTTGGTATAAGTTACTTTTGAAAGTTCTATAATTACATGATGTAAACCTTTTATTGACTTAAATCTGCGAAGAACATGCATAATGTTGCAATCTTAAGAAACGAAAACAGCTTGATAAAAAAAGTTTATTTCATACTGCACAGTCTGTTGACGCTTATTTGTTTGTGCCCCCATTTCTCTGCCCTAGTTGTACTTTTGCCTCTTGGTTTGTCTCTCCATCCATCTAAAATGGATGTCTAGAGACGCCACTGTGTTTGGATACATGAAAACACCCTCACAAGACAATCAAGGTAAGACGTCCGAAATCGTCTTACCTTGGATTGAATAAAGGGACGCATTCATTTTTTTTTAAAAAATCCCTTTATTGGCTTTTACTTCAAACGAAGTACAGCAAACAAGCCACATCCATCTATTAAGAGACATCAGCTCGACCAACGATCTAAGTAATGCGCTCACCTCCCTAGGAACGCATCATTAACCACTCCAAATCGAATCAGACCTGTGTAAATGGCGCATGGCACATAATTAAGCAATATGACCCGAGCGGCGAGGGCATTACCGACTCAGGTAATGCCCGGGGCCCATAGTTATAGGCCCGAGCGAAACGAGGGCCTTAACGAAGGCCCCAGGGCACTACCTGAGTTTGTAATGCCCCCGCCACGAGGGTCATATTTCTATTAGTACCCCGGCCCGCAATATATGCGTGACCGGGGCACAAAAAAAAAAAAAAGCTGCAGCGTTTCGGGACAGAAAAAAAAAAATCCACCAAGAAAATGGCTGCCGGGAAAGGGAAAACGGCAGTCCGGTTTCCCTTTCCATGGCGGCCATCGAGAGCGGACACGCTGGGAACACAAGTGATCGCAGCGCGTCCGCTCCTGCAAAAAAAAAGCAGAAAGTTAGTGGGGTTGGGAGGGAGGGAAAGGTTGGAAAAAAAAATGTATACAAAAAAAAACGTATCTGCGGCCCCGGCAGGGGACGATGGAAGCCTCCAGCTGTGTGGAGCCGCGGAGTCTTCACACTGCTGGATGCTGCCATCGTCCCCCACCAGGGACGCAGGAGCAAGAAGGTAAGTGGGGTGGGGTAGGGAGGAGGGAGGGAAGGAAAAAAAATAATAAGCTTACCTGAGTCCCCAGCGGGGGGCAAAGGCAGCCTTGGAGCGGGGATGCCTTCGCTTCGAGCCTCCTCATTGGCTGAGGGGCTGCCAAGCACCCCTGCCGAGGACAAGGTGGCTGGAATCCCGGCCGAGAATCGAAGGATTCTCGGCTGGGTAAGGACCCGACGAGAGCCACGAGAGCCAATCCGATTGCGTGTTGCATTCTGCTTGACTCTCGCCGGGTACTCATATGGCGTAAAGACCCATTCCAAGGACTGGAATGGGTGGTAACAACCCAGCGACTCGAGTTAAAGGCCCGAGCAAAGCAAGTACGTTTAACGAGGGCCCCGGGATGCAGGTGCTTAACGCTATTAGCACACGTCCCATGGGCTGAGAAAGGGCTAATTTAAAGTCTTTTAATTCTGTGAACAGGGTCGCCTCACGGCGTCCTGTTCAAGGAATGAAAAGACTGTTCAAAGAAGGCCGCCATGGAATGGGAAGGCGGGGTTCCCTATGGAGCCCCTCTTCCATTTCCATGGCCAATGCAGTGGGGAAGGTGCAACAGCAGCTGTGGCAGGGGCAGCACTCACCACCGCTGCCGCAATCAGGTAATTGGGAGGGAGGGTTTTAAAAAAAAAGGGAACAGAGTGTGGGAGAACATAGTGGGCGACGAACCCGCCATCAGGCAGTTTGAAACGCGGGCTGAGATTGCAGTTTCAGCCCATGTTTCCAGCCTCCTGATTGTCCGGCTCCCCCACGCAGGGTGCTAAGTACACATGCCTGATTCTTCCTCAACCCACCCAACCATCACACCATTACGAGTGAACTTGCCTGCTAGACACATTCCATATACCCTGCCGATGCTTCACCTGCTGCTTTCTACACAGCCAAAGTCATGCCCTAAAACAGTTGTATGACCTCATGCTTGCTGAGAAATGACTATAACTGATTATGCATGAGAACTTCAACATGCTTTCTTCCATATTATTGGGCCTCTGGTGGGCTGGGCAAACACAGATGTCTGCATGGTGAGAACAGGCAGGTGTTTCACGGAAATATCACCCAAGTGCTGACTTCGCCCTAGATCATCCCAATTGTCCACCAGCAAATAGCAAGCAGTCTTTATGCACGGAGCAATACAACAGAAGGACCCTTTTGTAGCGAGTCCATGCCTGAACACACCTAAGCATCTGTACATTTCGTGGCTGATGGACTGAGATAAGTTGTTATCTGGTGACAATGAAGAGCCACATTGGAAAGTTATATTCTGCAAGCTCTTTAGATTTCTGAATCCCAATGGGGATGATAATAACACACTGCCAGGCATGCCTGTGCTCAGCCACACCGTCAAAATAAGTACCGGGCCTGGACAATGGAAAACACTGGTGCAAATAATGCACTGACTGCCCCCACATTTGGGGGTTTGAGGGATTGTACTTTCCAGGGAGAGAGAACGTTGGGGTTTGAGCTGGAGTACCAAGTTTTTCAGAGGAGAGGCTGGCTTGTACATGCAACATTCGCTCAGGCTCCTAAGAAGTATCTACTGTACATACATTTGCAAAGATTTATTTACCCCAGGAATCTGAAATCCTCTTTGGAGACATATACTCAGTGTCAAATCTACCCATTATCTAATACTTCGTTGCAGTGTGACGTCTTTCCTTATCATGAGTCCTGAGGTCATGACCTTCAGGGTTCATTGAGGGACTCGGTTGGGCAGATCCTGCTATGCTTGCAAGAACCTGTCCGGAAGAAGCAATGCATCCTGGAAGACATTGATTGCTATCTGTGCTACCTTGTGAGCACTTTTGCAGGCACTATGTTCCTGCACCACCCACCCAGAGCACTCACGACTTGTGAGAGAGCGAATTGTGGACTCCTAGTGTCAGTAGTACATTTCTTCATCCTAGCCCTGCCCATTCCATGTCTTGTGTGGAACTGAGTCGCAATATGAAAATATACATTACCAGGGGACCCATATGCAGGCAGAGCAGTAACATGACCTGGGTGTCAATGCGCCCCATGCTTTTGCCCCCCAGGTAGTACGTGAGACATTGGGTAAGTGTTGGCAATAAAAGGCTGTGGGATTTTATTGCACAGTTATGGCAATAACAAACATAATCATAATCACAGTAACCATAACATGCTGTACTTTTGGGCATCAGGTCCCGAGGTTACCCCTCTGGCCCGTGCCACCATTCTTGTCCCACGACAATGTGGTCACCGTACAGTGACCTGTCTTTGTTCTCTTTCTTCGCGTCCTTTTCTTTAGGGTGGGAGGGTTCTCTGAAAAAGAAGAGACTCTGAGTGCACAGAGTACTCTATTGGTTTGGGTCCCCGTGCAGGGACCACAAACCGTTTGTGTTTCCTGCTGCAAAGAGCAGCTCTTTACATTGGACCAAAGGGCTGTCCCCTGGATGGTCCTTCTCTTTGGTGGGGGCTGTGGGCCAGCCCCTGGCCGGCTGATGCCAACAGTGAACTGCACCTTGTGGTGCCTCAGCTAGCTCCCCCGCCTAATTCCTGTCATGGGGGCCCTGGTGCGTGTCTTGCATTCCTGGTGGGAGGAAGGCAAGGGTTGTTTAAACCCTCGCCCTTCCCCCTGTGTTTCTGGGTTCAGCAACTGTGTGTCGCCTTTGTAGTTTGGTGGGGGAGAAGGGGAGCTGTGGGATGTTTTAACCCACTCTGCTCTGCCCTGCAGCATCACTGTGTGCTGGTGGCACCAGAATCAGCAAAATGGCAGTGAAAACCCCATGCGCCCCAAAACTTAAGGAAATTGCGCTCTACCAAGCACAAAAAAAGATGGCTGCCAAATCTACCTTGCCTGGTGTCAGTAGTGGAACTGAGACCTCACTGCTGAAACATGCGACTGGGCTGCCCACCAAGTAAAAATGGAAACTGCATGCAAGGCAGTGCTTTACTGAAGAAAACCCAGAAATTGTTCTTAAATCCCTTTTTCTTGGTTGCTGAAAATACAAAATACTGTTCCAAAACACCAAAAAATATCCAACATCCTTGCTGGGTTTTACCCGTCACCTCCTTTAAGAAATCATTATGAACCTACAATGTCATGGAAAGCGGAATCTGTCATCAAAATATCCACAGTAAAAAGTGTGCCTGCCTGTGAAAATCTGTCAAAATATGGGCGCAGTACCAGTGGCCGCCTGTATGACAGCTGTCATTAGTTTGCATCAGAAGTTTAAACTTGTGCAATTGAAATCAAATGTCTGGAAATTAAGTGACCTATTATTAAGAGGAACATAGGTTGTAACTATTTAATTTACATGGTTTAGAAGCTGAATAAGAGATCTAGCTGCTTGTGTGAAAATTGCACTTTTTTGTTTTAAACCAACAAAAATGTAAGAAATTGACATTGAATTTAAGGATATGCAGATTGTGAAGTGTCAAGAGTGGCCTCTGCCAGAAGGAAGGGGCAGATTGCTTCAGACCTGCCAGGAGGAAAGGAGGCGGGGACAGACAACCACTTGTGGATTCACAAAGCACAGAAAGCATATTTTTGAAAAAGACTGATAAAGAACTGTGCAAATTTGTAAAAAGTTTAGAATTAATAGCATTGTTAATGTGATTTCTGGGTGCACATTTCAAAAGATGCCAGAACTGTGTTCGATGTTCTGGGAAGGCACAGTGAAAATTCTGGTTTTGCAGCAAAGGTATTTATGTCAGAAGCATGAAACTTCAAACACTTATACCCATAGACAATGCGCACATATGTACCAATTTTTGGACAAATTAAATATTGTGTCCCAGACAAAAAGTGCAAAAGTCTGTCAAATCCAGATCCAAGATTCCACAGCAACGAGGCTTGCAAGAGAGTTTGCTCCACAAAATATATGATCTATGTATGATATTGGTATAAAGATTGCACACATGTAAATAGGTATTATACCAAAAGTAGATTTCATGTTCAAAAGGCAAAGGGGAGCATGTTTTGCCTCATAAAACCACATCATCATGGTGACACACTGTTTTCTCCTCCAATCAAGGGAGAGAGCGGATTCCAGCCAATAGCCTACCTAGGGGGTGTGCTTAGGATAATTCAGCATACATGCCCCTTTATTAAATGAATAAATAGAGACAGCTGAGGGCTTAGAAAACACACACAGATTCACCCACCAACCGATTGCTGGCGGAGCACCCTGCCAGAGGACCTGACATCTCCCTTGCTCCAGACTCCAGAAACCTGGCAAGCAGAAAGGCCCATTTCCATAGCTGAACCATTCTCAGCTTGGCCTTTAAAAAAATTCCAGAAACCTGTTAGGCGATCCCCTGCACACAGAACCACTGCACACCAGAACACTGCTCACATTTCCCCAACACCTCCCTCCAGGGTTCGAGACTCATGTGATTCGGTTAACCCAAAGGACCGAAAGTTCCGTACCAGGTATGGTGTACGGGCTCGATTGCAACCTTTCCTGCACTGGCAGTTGCCATGGAGAATATACAGCAGAAGGGGCGGCGTTACATCTCCACGCTGATCACGTGATCCAGAGTGGCGTTCCTCACGTGATCTTGGTGGACGTCACATGACCCAGAAACGTCACATGATCCAGAAACGCACAGTATATAAGGCTTGAGACACGGAACTCTCTTCGCTTCTTAGCTGTCTTCAGACCCTGTTTGGCGTTACGTTTTGCTCTTCTGTTTACCTTGACCTCGGAACTCTATCTTGGACTCCTTCGTATACTCCTTTGTACCTTTGCTTGGAACTGTTAACCTGTTGCTGGATTTTTGGACACGACCCTGACCTGCCTTTGGATTATCCCTTGGTACCTTGTTGAACTCCTACGCCATTTCCCTCTTGGGATTCAAGTCACGCCTTCAGTACTACAGGTGGCTTATCCTGCATCCACGCTATTCTGCGGTTCTACTGTTCTAGGGACCGCCTCATCTGAGTCTCGAACCTCCCTTCTAGGTTTCCTGGGTTTTCCTAACACCAGATAGGTAAGACTATTCAGATCCTTTGGTTAACGTGATATATTGTAATTGCCTGGTACTTAACCTCGTTCTTTTTGACAGCAGCATCGGTGTTCCAGAGGTTCCGTGGATCCGGGAAGTAACATCTCACACCTGTGGCCCCAAAGGTCGCACAGCGGGTTTGTTTTAGTTCCCCTGTGCGTCACTTGAGGACAGAGGTTTCAACGGTCTACACGACACTCAAGTCAGAACAGACTGAGAAGCCATATAAGGCGTGTTAGACAATGCAGGGATCCACGGAAGAACCCATAGCTGCTTTAGTCTAGGCGATTACAGTATTAAGGGCAGATATGGCCGCCGCGAATACAGTGATTCACCAAAGATTAGATTCCATACAGAGTGTTCAGCATTCTCTTCCTGCAGACCCTGAATTCGGAGATGCTAGCACTTCAACCACACCTCCTCCCTTGGCAAATACCCCAGCTCCAACTCTGGTGGTCCTCCTAACCCCTTCCCCCCTGGCCGCTCCTGAACGTTATCAGGGTGACCCCAAGAAATTCAGGACTTTCATCCACCAGTGCAAACTACATTTCTTGTGCAGACCTCTGGCCTTTCCTAATTCCACTGCTAAAGCCGTCTTTGCCCTTTCACATTTGGCCGGGACTGCTGCTGCTTGGGCTAATCCTTTATTGGAGAATAATAGTCCGGTTCTTTATGATTTTGATCTGTTAATCCTAGAAATGTCCCGAGTCTTTGATACCAGACACAAGACACAGTCTAGGGATTTGGAGTTGTTAGAACTAACTCAGGGCAGAGGGACTTTGATAGATTACATCACCCGGTTTAATCAATTGGTTGCCGAGACATCATGGCCAGAAAGCAAGCGGGCAGTTGTCTTTTATAGGGGGTTGAATAACGTTATGAAAGATGCTCTAGCAGTGATACCTTCCATGCCCACTCAGTATCAGGAACTAGTGGATCTCGCTCTGCAGGTAGATGCACAGTGTTCAGAGCGCAGAGCTGAGTTGGGGGTTTCTTCCCACCCTACAGTTTTAAGTACCCCTGCCTCCAGTACTGAAGAACATATGCAAGTAGGAGGGTTACGTAGCCCTATTACAACATCTGAGAGAGAACGTAGAAGGGTGGATAATGCATGCTTTTATTGTGGCACCACGGGACATTATGTGAAGGAATGTACTCGACGTCCCAAGAAGAGTCAGGTTTTTCGGACAGCTCGACCTTAGATCCGGAGACCAGGTCGAGTGTTCAGTCTTCATCTCCGGGTACTTCTCTTGCCTTTGCTCGTGTCCAGCCCATCTCGGTACTGGCCACTCTTTGTCCCTCCCCAGGTATTTCTCATGCAGTCACAATCATCATCGATTCAGGTGCCACTGGGAACTACATAGACATTGCGTTAGCCCATTCCCTCAATCTACCTTTAGTGGTAAAAACCCGACCTGAACCTGTTCAGGCCGTAGATGGCACTGCACTAGTCTCTGGTCCTGTTAGACACCAAACTGCACCTCTATTGTTGACCATACAAGACATTCACACAGAGACGTTAAGTTTTGACTTGATTACCACACCTCAATTCGGTATCATATTGGGAATACCGTGGTTACGTGAACACAATCCTTTGATTAATTGGCAATCAGGCACAGTGCTCTTCGAGTCTGAGATTTGTCAGAACTATTGTCTCCCAATCCATCAAGTGACCGATACTCCTTCTCGGGCCTTGGGAGCTCTAGCTCAACTCACGATGCATGATGAAGGATCAGAGGTTGTGAATACCCATACCGTTGGGGGGGTGGTGTCAGGGATTCCATCTGAGTATGAAGCATTCAAATCAGTTTTCGATCGCGGTTCTTCCGAGGTACTACCTCCCCATAGACCATATGATTGCCCGATTGAATTAATCCCTGATTCCACCATTCCTTCGGGCAGGATTTATTCCTTGTCTCCCTCGGAAGAGCAAGCATTGAAACAGTATGTACAGAACGCCCTACGATTAGGACACATCCGCCCCTCTACTTCATCAGCTGCAAGCCCTATATTTTTTGTACCCAAGAAAGAGGGGGATTTACGTCCTTGTGTGGATTATCGGCGTCTTAATGTTATCATGAAAAAGGACAGATATCCAATTCCATTAATCACACCCCTGCTGGATCACTTATCTCATGCTTCTATTTTCACCAAGCTGGATCTTCGCGGCGCATACAATCTAGTGCGCATTCGCGAAGGCGATGAGTGGAAAACTGCTTTTTGTACCCGTTACGGCCTGTATGAATATCTGGTCATGCCCTTCGGCCTATGTAACGCCCCGGCAACATTCCAGCGTTTTATGAATGACATATTCAGGGACATTCTGGATGTATACATGGTTGTTTATTTGGACGACATATTGATCTTTTCACGAAATTTTGATGACCATGTAAAGCATGTCCGAGAAGTATTATCCCGTCTGAGGAAACATTCACTATTTGCCAAACCCGAGAAATGTCAGTTCCATAAAACGTCTGTTGAATTTCTGGGATTCCATATTACCCCTGGGGCATTATCCATGAACGAATCCAAGGTTAAGGCAGTCCTAGATTGGCCAGTTCCTCAAACACTCAAGTCCTTGCAGGCCTTTTTGGGCTTCGCCAACTTTTATAGGCATTTTATTTCCTCCTTTTCCACAATTGTTGCCCCACTCACGGCTCTGACCAGCCCTCAGGTACCCTATCGATGGCAGAGGGAACATCAGGAATCTTTTGACGCTTTGAAAACTGCTTTCACTACCGCACCGGTGCTCCAGCACCCCAATCCCGATCTTCCGTTCATAGTTGAGGCGGATGCCTCTTCTTTTGCTCTTGGTGCGGTATTGTCTCAGACATGTCCTACAACAGGCAAATTGCATCCGGTGGCATACCATTCCCGTAAGTTCTCCAATACGGAGACCCATTATACCATAACGGAGAAGGAACTTCTGGCTGTCATGGATGCCTTTCGTGTCTGGCGTCATAATCTTCTGGGGGCTAAGCATCCGATCACTGTATACTCAGATCACCGAAATCTACAGGATCTGGCCTCATTGAAGTGCATCACTAGCAGACAGGTCCGGTGGCATCTTTTCTTTTCCTCTTTTGATTTCCATATTATGCATCGTCCTGGAACCTCACATGGAAAAGCGGACGCCTTGCCACGTTCCCCGGGTGGGGTCAAGTTGCCAACCTTCCCTGACACTGTTCTCGGAAAGAGTCATGTGATTTGTCTCTGCACTCCCTCTTTGTCATTGTTAGATTCTGTACGATCTTGGACTAGCAATCATTCCGATCAATTGCGGGATTGGGACCCCGTTTATTCTGATGGTTTGCCTTTCGTGCATGAACGTCTGTTTCTTCCCACACCTGACACTCGTAACTTGGCCCTTGAGTGGTCTCATGATGCTCCCTTCAATGCCCATCCCGGTCAAGAGCGCACTTTCGATCTCTTAAAGCGCTGGTGTTTCTGGCCCTCTATGAAGCGCGATGTGGAATGCTATGTCAATTCATGCGCTGTTTGTGCTCAGGCCAAACATCGAAGAGGACGACCGGTTGGGCTGCTGCTTCCGCTTCCGGTGCCTCCAACACCTTGGCATACACTGACAATGGATTTCGTAACAGATCTCCCCAAGGTACAAGGTTTTGACACCATCTGGGTGGTGGTGGACACGTTCACAAAAATGGCTCGTTTTGTTCCTTGTAAGGGTATTCCTTCGGCCCCGGTCTTGGCAGACTTGTTTTTTGAGCATGTGTTCGTGTTATTTGGACTCCCTTCGGTCATTATATCCGATCGAGGGTCACAGTTCACCTCTTTTTTTTGGAGGTCATTGACTAAATTACTGGGCATCGATACCAGGTATTTTTCGGCCTATCATCCTGAGACCGATGGGCAGACTGAAAGGACGAATCAATCTATGGAGCAGTATCTTCGTTGTCTTATATTGCAACAACAGACTTCCTGGTTGACCGTTTTACGGCTTGCTGAGTTCACATACAATAACGCGGCTCATTCTGCTACAGGTTTTTCTCCATTCTACGCCCTCTACGGTCAACACCCCAAGGTCTTGCCTGTCCCTGATGCTTCTGTTTCTTCGAATCCTGCGGCCACGGCTTGTCTTAGGGATCTGTCTGCTGTTCATGCTAGTACTGTGGTCCATCTCACTGAAGCAAAGTCTTCTATGAAGGCCCGTGTTGATGGCAAGCGTCTGGCTGCTCCTCCCCTGGTGGTGGGTTCTAAGGTGTGGTTGTCTTCACGTCACCTTCGCCTAGTGGGTTGCCGGAAACTGCTGCCTCGTTTCGTTGGCCAGTATGTGATCTCTCAGGTTGTGAATCCGGTGGCTTTTCGTCTAGTTCTCCCAAGTTCTTGGCGTATCCATCCTGTATTTCATGTCTCTCTCCTCAAGCCTTGTCCTGATTCTTCCCGCCTCCGAGCCCATGTTGCTCCGGTGTCCCTGGCCTCTCCTGATGTTTTTGAGGTTTCGGCCATTTTGGGTTCCCGTTGGTTTAGGGGTAGGCTCCAGTATTTAGTGGATTGGAAGGGTTACGGACCAGAGGAACGTTCTTGGGTTTCCGCCCTGGATCTTGACGCCCCTCGGTTGGTAGCTCGCTTCCATAGGGATCATCCGTCCTGCCCACGGGGTCGTGGGCCGTTGGGGGGGGGCTATGTTAGGCGATCCCCTGCACACCGATCCACTGCACACCAGAACACTGCTCACATTTCCCCAACACCTCCCTCCAGGGTTCGAGACTCATGTGATTCGGTTAACCCAAAGGACCGAAAGTTCCGTACCAGGTATGGTGTATGGGCTCGATTGCAACCTTTCCTGCACTGGCAGTTGCCATGGAGAACATACAGCAGAAGGGGCGGCGTTACATCTCCACGCCGATCACGTGATCCAGAGTGGCGTTCCTCACGTGATCTTGGTGGACGTCACATGACCCAGAAACGTCACATGATCCAGAAACGCACAGTATATAAGGCTTGAGACACAGAACTCTCTGTAACGCTCACCTGATTCCCGCAGAGGCGCCGGTCTTGACTGGGTGAATGCCGTATCTTCAAAGGTGATGTGTAACACACGGTTGGCTCTTTGGGCTGGACCTCTGTGCACTGTATGTCTGACTCGAAGAGTAAGATGTCTGCAGATAGAAAATATGGGATTAATGAACTGGGGTTATTGGGTGCCTCTCTCCTCTTCCCTTTCTCTTCTCCTGTAGAACCCCAAAGGTTAACGCCCTCACCTTAGGTAAGTGAACGCCGAGCTCTCCATCTGCCTCGGGGCAGGGTGCCGTAACCAGTTTCTTCACTGGATAAGGGTGCAGGCCTCTTGACCTCAGAGGACTGCTGTCCGTCGTTAACTGCACGAACGGTAAGTTCTGGGCACTTCAAATGTCTTAAAAGTCTTTTGTAATGATATCTCTTGTTTTGCAGGGTTCCGGCGATGGCGGATGGCGGGCTGATGAGAGTTGAGGATCGAACCCGCGTGAGGAATAGAAGCGCCTGGAAGCACGTAAGTAAGCGCTTGTAGCCTGCTTCACGATGCGCACTAACTGTCCCTTTTATCTTGCAGGTACAAGTTCGGAGCTTTAGAGAAGCTGAAGGGTGCTGGAATACCCACTCGATTCGGCGTGGGAAGGAGTAATGGCACGTGAGTAATAAAGTTGCCCAATGTCTTTAAACGCACCTTCTTTTGTCTTTCAGATGTGGGATGCAGCGCCGAAGGCCTCCGGAGCGTGCAAAGAGCTGGTAAGCTTTTGTCTTTCAGATGCCGGAATGCAGTGCGAAGACCTCCGGAGAATGCGAAGAGTAGGTAAGCCTTTGTCTTTCAGATGCCGGAATGCAGCGCGAGGCGTTGGTGACAGCTGATGGACCAGGTAAGAGATGCGCTGCCACTGAAGACCGTAGTGCTAACCTGTTCTTTCTTTGTCTTTACAGGTGCTGCTGAAGACTGGATTCCAGGATGGTAAGCCTTTGTTCCCTTAGGCCCAGGATCAGAAGCAGAAGACACGATGAGCATTCTGCTGCAGAGAATGCAGAATAACGCAACCATCGGGTGTGGTTTAAATAGCCTCCTGTAGTGCTTAGGTGTCTCCTTCCACAGCCACGCCTAGGTAAGAAAAGAGTTCCTGCTTTCCAGAAGAGTTCCAGTGTTCTGAACCTAGGGAGTGGCTCCTGCCCCACCCAACAGGAAAAGTAGTCCCAAACAGAAGAGGATCAGTGGTTCAACTGGCAGGTAAGTAAGCAGCATGGTCAGCGTCGGACTGGTCATATCGGTCTTTCGGCCACTGGCCGAACGATCTAGAGCCCTGGGGGGCCGGTTTTCATCAGCCGGCTCCTGGGCCGTTTTTTTGTTGCAGCACCTGCAATCTGCAGCCCAGAATTCATCAAAGCAAGGTAACAACGTGTGTGTTTACTTTTACACGTTGTTACCTTGCTTTGATTTAATTTGAAAATGAATTGCATGCAATAGTTGTGTAAGCATCCATGGGCGGCAGGCCCAGGGGGGGCCTTCCCCGCCGCAGCCGTGTGTGGCCTGGCCTTCCTGGGTAAATGCCGGGGCCGGGCCATCCAGGGCCCAGCACGGCGTGGCTGGCTGGCAGTGGCGCCAGGCAGTGAGATGAGCAGAGAGTGCAAGTGTAATGGTAGCAATTGTCAATTGTCTCGAGTCTCTCGAGACAATTAACAAAACGTGCTCTACATGTGAATCTGAGTTTGTAACACCGCCGGCCTGGAGCCTGCCGGTGCCGGGGCTAGGGCGGGCTGACTACTGGGCTGATGGGCTGAGCCACCTGTCCTGAGGCCATAACAACACACGTACTTCAAGTTGCTTTCAACTTTGCACTGCAGGAAGTAACACTTGCATGCTAAATTGAAAGCAACTTTTGCCTGGGCCAGGCCCTGGGGGTGGGGCCGCCGGGCCGCCGCCGTTGGGGAAGGGAAGAAGAATCAATGACTTACTGTAGCAGCACACGCACACAGACTCTGTGACGCCACTAAGGTCAATTCCGTGGTGTGTGTGCTGTGGGTATATGGGCCTCTTGCTGCTGCGCCTGCAAACTGTATTTGATTTGCTGAGCGTAGTGAGTTAAGTGAGTGGTCAGGACAGAATAGCGTCAGCCACGCATAGAGTGCAGCAGGCAGCAGCAGGTTCACTGACAGGCAGTGGGATTGTCTGTGTGCACACACAGAGTCAGAGCCGCCCGGAGAGGTGAGGGGACCGACGTCGCTCTCACAGCAGTAGCACAGAGCCACCCGCCACACACCACCAGCTGAGCTGCCTAAGCCACCTCCTTGAGCAGCAGCACGGCTCTGATCTCTTTGTCTTATTCCGATATCAGATTCCATTTCCGGACCAGGGTCCAGGTCCAGGACCACCCACCCAACAAGTAAGATTAGGAGTTGCCCCAGAAACCTCTTGTACCCAATGAACCTGATACATATGTTTCTTGTAATCTTGTTTGCTTTAGAAAATGAATCCAATCTTAGTGTGTATAGTGTGCCCATGCCCTCAAAAGTCAAAGCTGTTGGCTTTGCCAATACTCCTTTCTGCCACAGTGAAGAGAAGTGCTGGTGTTGCCCTTCATTACAATTTAAAAAAAATGCCATCAGGGACCCCTTTTTATAGATTTTTTTTTGGCCCCTTGGTGGGCGTAAGAAATAGGTGGTCTTTTCACGTAGTTTTGCACCTCATATGTGGTATTTATTAGAAGATCGATAATGTGATTAAATGGGATAACGCACACGCGTTCGGCGACTCAGCCTTTTATCCATTTTCCAGGCAAGGCCTCACTCGTTTGAATTGCCCTAACATGTTTAATTTGCTAAAGCTCAGCATGATTCCATGCTTTTGGTATGATTATGAAGCGAAAGTTTGAAAGAAACTCCCCCCACCGCTCCCTCCTGCGGGGCACCCATCTATCACACATCACAGCTGGGTTTGCATGCTGGCGGTCTCCGACCATAGCTTTTTCTTCCCGCGTTTTTTTTTCCCGAGGGCTAGCATCTAATTTAAAGCGGGGCCTATCCCAAAGCGACGGCAAACTGCCTCTGTGGGATCATTTTGCACACGAAAACATCTTTTTTTGGCCCGTGACCGGACCGAATAAATGTGCGTTTTTACATCAGTGTATGCCCTCACCTTTTAAGCACTGTGTCAGTAGGGTGGAGTTCTTTTTTTTTTGGAAATAGATGTTTTTCTGCTAAATCAGATGAGGGCATTTATTCGGAAAGGCAGACAGGGATGGGGGTTTACGGAAGGGCGAGGCGTGAATTTCGGAAATGTGTTTTTGTTTTATAAATATGAATGAACATTACTGTAATTGTCGGAATTAGGATGCAGCCTCGAGAGAAAACTGATGACGATGTATTGTGTTCCCTACTTTCCCTATGCTTTGCAAAGTCTTTCCTGTGTTGTGAGCAGCACCCCTCCTCCAGAAAAAAACACCCCCCCCCAACACACATACACCCTGACACCCAATATGATGTAGCAGGCTAGCAGCTAAAGATGGACCATGGGCTGGCTAGCATACGACACGAGCGCTGTACCAGGTGATTGAGTACAACGTGTATTAACCAATCCCAAAGCGGCCCCCAAAAGTTGCCCGCTTCAGCCAAAGGCCGCGGCGTGACCCGAGAGTTGTGCATTCTGCACTAATTCGGTGTTATGTGAACTCAGCCCAGGAGATACAACAGCAAAGTGTGATATATATAAATTGACTGTGATTGTATAAACTGCTTGCATGCACTAGTGGGCCCGATTCATGGAATGTTTGCCTGCTTCAAAGTGAATTGGATCAGCTTTATTTACAGTAATAAGCCTTGGAGTTTGAATAAAGGAATTAGGGGCAGGTGAGATACCACTATAGGGTGCACGGGGCCACGCCCTTTGCCTGAACAAGGGGTGATTTATATTTTTAGAACCAATCCAGAACACCTGTAAATTGGTTGTCGTCTCAGTTTTCGGCGTTCCACTTTGCAGCGCTAGAAGTATGCATGTTTCAGACTGTGGACCAAGGAATTGCCTCACAACCTGTGTAATAAGGTTAAAGGGAGTCTCCAAGCCCGGTCCTCGAAATACCCCAACCTCTGGGCCTCAGAGCTGTGGACCTCCGTTCTCATTACATACTCATCTCATCCCCCTGCCATGTTGGGTCGGACTAGTGGGGGGGCTATAAAATTGCCTTGGGCAGCCGCATCAATTAACAAGTGAGCAGTGGGCGGCCCACAGTTGCAAATGGCTATTTATGCATTTTGAGACACAGTTGGACTAGTAACCAAGGGGGAGTTTTTTGATGAAGTGTGATGCAATTTGTGCATTTGAAAGAATATTTACTCAGCAACATTGGTCAAGCACTACTAGCCACAGAGTGAATTAAATCATCATCAAACTGGTCCAAATTGGCCAAAAAAGTGGCCCACTTACTTTGACCAAACAAACTGCCCTTCACCAGCATTTTGTGTTTTTGGTTCTGCCATGAGCCTATTGCCAGTCTGAGCCTGGCTGACACAATGAAATAATGTATGGGGTAAGAAACTGTTGAATATAAATAATCATAGTGCCCCCTTTCTCAGTGGTTTTATTCTTTTAAGCCCATCTACCAAGTTACCCTCACTTGGAGGGCCCCCCATCATATCTTTGTTACAAGCCCTGCACTGTATTTGTATGATGTATACTGTGTTTATTGGGTTTTCGTCATCTTTACTTTGTTTGTTTTTGCAGGCAGGCTACTGTTCAAGTATTCACTCTAGCCTGGCTTTTGCAGAGCTAACAGCTAGCCAGGCAAGCCCATCCCTGTGGGTAAGTAACCACTAATGACTGACTGTATATCTTCAATGCAGTGTAATTTAAGGGGGTCCTGTATAGCACACTTAAAGCACTATGGTGACCTTCATTATGCACACCTTTTGTCTCGCCCCAGGAGCACGGCCACCCTAGGCTCCAGTCCAGCCTATAAACAGCAGTGACCAGGCAGAACTCCTATCCTATTCCTCCGGACCCAAATTAGAGTTAGAGAATCAGTCGCTCTCCTCTTTCAATCTGGCCAAGTTTTGTTAATGTGAATTTGCACCCAGGCCTAATGTGCACCAGGGCAAAAGACAAACCTGGATTACACTTTTCTCAAAGGCCCTGTTGCAGAGCACACACTGTGGTGGAGGGTAGGATGATTACACAAACGTTCGTATTTATGTGCATGCAGCAGGAATTCACTTGCTATATATGTCTGTATTGCTGCATGCCCCTTTGTGTTTTTCATACGTTAATTACAATGCAGCTTTACTTTTTGGCTACTATTTTTTTCTGAGATATCAGACCATTTGAACAGCTACTACGACACATCCTGGCACAACGAAATCGCAGCAGACAACAAAGAGATACTCTGGTGACAACTAACCTAAGCTAAGTGCTGCACTACTCCACGTGTGTTTATTATGTTGCTGTTCCTTTGTATACTGCTAAAGTGATATTGTATATGTGTGTAGAGTCAGAAACAGGGACGTGTGTTTCCATGAGTGGAACAGCTTGCTGGAAGCGTGCGCAGTGATCAAAACCTCACCCTAATATCCCCAACCTACCCAAAACCTCTCCCTAAACCTCATTCCGGTTTCCCTACTCCACCCCCCTCTTCCTATCCAACCGTTGTGACCCTAACTCTCCTTCCCTGCTGGGGTTGCGGAGCCCTGTATAAGCATCGACTTGCAGCAGTCCAAATACCGCAGTGGTGGTGGTTGGTTCATGCTACTCCTGCACCTCAGAGCTGTGGATCCTGTCACACAACTGTATGCAAAGTTATGTTATTTTATGAGTTGTGTTTTAATGTAACAGACACTTGAACCCTCCATAAGTATCATTTTCTGCAAAGTCGTGAATGGACACGATTCACAGATGATGGTTTGAGGGCCACATTTTTTGAGGCGCTGGGTGGGCCACTTTTTTGAGGCGAGGGGTGGGCCACTTTATTTTGGGTTTCCGGGCCTATTTCTTATCCCAGTCCGACCCTGAGCATGGTCTGCTGCAGGTAAGTCCACCCAAGCATTATTAGCCCGGCGCTTCCAGCGCTGGGACTGGGCATCTTTATGAGCCTGGTGCCACTGGCGCCAGGATAGGGTCCAAAAGGTCCCAATTGGGACTGGCTGGCACTCGGGAACCGGGGTTATGGGTCTGCTTCCAAGGGAGTCGGGCAAGTCCTGATCTTTTGGAAGCAGAGATCATGACAGCACCCCCCCTCAAGGCCCCTCCCAAACCGGGCTTCTCCGGGGGTTTGGGCTTGTTAGGAAATGTTCGATGAAATCTTTTGATTAGACGAGGCGCGTGGACATATTCTGCAGGTTCCCAGGATCTTTCTTGGGGACCGTAGTGTAACGCTCACCTGATTCCCGTAGAGGCGCCGGTCTTGACTGGGCGTATACCGTATCTTCAAAGGTGATGTGTAACACACGGCTGGCTCTTTGGGCTGGACCTCTGTGCACTGTATGTCTGGCTCGAAGGGTAAGATGTCTTAGGTAAGTGAACGCCGTGCTCTCTATCTGCCTCGAGGCAGGGTGCTGTAACCAGTTTCTTCACTGGATAAGGGGAGCAGGCCTCTTGACTTCAGAGGACTGCTGTCCGTCGTTTACTGCACGAACTGTAAGTTTCGAGTAATTCTAATGTCTTTAAAGTCTTTAGTAATGATGTCTCTTGTTTTGCAGGGTTCCGGCGATGGCGGATGGCGGGCTGAAGTGAGTTGAAGATGGAGCCCGTGTGATGAATGGAAGCGCCTGGAAGCACGTAAGTAAGCGCTTGTTGCCTGCTTCACGATGCGCTCTAACTGTCTTTTTATTTTGCAGGTACAAGTTCGGGGCGGCTGCAGGGTGCCGGAATACCCACTGGGTTAGATGTGGAAAGGAGTAATGGCACGTGAGTATTAAAGTTGCCCAATGTCTTTAAACGCACCTTGTTTTGTCTTTCAGATGCGGGATGCAGCGCCGAAGGCCTCCGGAGCGTGCGAAGAGCTGGTAAGCTTTTGTCTTTCAGATGCCGGAATGCAGTGCGAAGACCTCCGGAGCGCACGAAGAGTAGGTAAGCCTTTGTCTTTCAGATGCCGGAATGCAGCGCGAGGCGTTGGTGACAGCCGATGGACCAGGTAAGAGATGCGCTGCCACTGAAGACCGTAGTGCTAACCTGATCTTTCTTTGTCTTTACAGGTGCTGCTGAAGACTGGATTCCAGGATGGTAAGCCTTTGTTCCCTTAGGCCCAGGATCAGAAGCAGAAGACACGATGAGCGTTCTGCTGCAGAGAATGCAGAATAACGCAAAGCAAGATTCATCCATCGGGTGTGGTTTAAATAGCCTCCTGTAGTGCTTAGGTGTCTCCTTCCACAGCCACGCCTAGGTAAGAAAAGAGTTCCTGCTTTCCAGAAGAGTTCCAGTGTTCTGAACCTAGGGAGTGGCTCCTGCCCCACCCAACAGGAAAAGTAGTCCCAAACAGAAGAGGATCAGGGGTTCAACTGGCAGGTAAGTAAGCAGCATGGTCTGCTGCAGGTAAGTCCACGCAAGCATTCTCAAGCATCATGACACTCTCATTGCTTCTCAGCTGTCTTCATTGCTTCTCAGCTGTCTTCAGACCCTGTTTGGCGTTACGTTTTGCTCTTCTGTTTACCTTGACCTCGGAACTCTATCTTGGACTCCTTCGGATACTCCTTTGTACCTTTGCTTGGAACTGTTAACCTGTTGCTGGATTTTTGGACACGACCCTGACTTGCCTTTGGATTATCCCTTGGTACCTTGTTGAACTCCTAGCCATTTCCCTCTTGGGATTCAAGTCACGCCTTCAGTACTACAGGTGGCTTATCCTGCATCCACGCTATTCTGCGGTTCTACTGTTCTAGGGACCGCCTCATCTGAGTCTCGAACCTCCCTCCTAGGTTTCCTGGGTTTTCCTAACACCAGATAGGTAAGACTATTCAGATCCTTTGGTTAACGTGATATATTGTAATTGCCTGGTACTTAACCTCGTTCTTTTTGACAGCAGCATCGGTGTTCCACAGGTTCCGTGGATCCGGGAAGTAACATCTCCCACCTGTGGCCCCAAAGGTCGCACAGCGGGTTTCTTTTAGTTCCCCTGTGCGTCACTTGAGGACGGAGGTTTCAACGGTCTACACGACACTGAAGCCAGAACAAAACCAGAATTTGTCCCAGACCTCTAAGAGGAACCAAACAACAGCCTGGCTGTGCTGTAACTTGTTTCCTGCTAAGAATTATTGCCAGAATACAAAGACCCAACCCAGTAGAGCCCTGCTGTGCTGTGCTGTGAACCAGAGCCATTGCAGATCCAGTGCAGTTCTACCGTGCTCCGTGACCAGAGCGCCTTGCTGATTGCAGACCATAGCGCCTTGCTGTCCAGTCCAGTGTGCCCAGCAGAATTCCTGTCCAGAAATCTTGACTGACCTAAATCCCTGACGGTTCTGTCCAAACATATAGTGAGTATCCTTAGTATAGGACTGTCACTAGCATATGTACTGTCCATAGTCATCCCAATCCAAACCCATCCTCTCTTATATCCAGAACTGCATTGTTAGAATATTTTTGAACTGCCTGAACCCTCCATCTCATCCCTATTATCTTCTGTACTATAGTAGTGTTAAACCGATCTTTGCGCGGATATATATTTCATCTGAAGAAGGCGAGCGTCTCGGCAGGCAAAAACCAACCAGAGACGTCCTGGGCTAGTGGCTGTGCTGTCGTGTAGTTTGTTTCTTCATAGTCCATCCCTAGTGTCAAGAAATCCTGTTTGTCTTTTTAAAAATGCATCCTTATTTTACAATTTGCCTCTATCTGAAAAAAACGACCTCCACGAAATCGCCAATAACTTCTTTAATGTTTATGCTAGAAATGAAATGTAAGTGTCTGTTGGTAGCTAACATCCTAAGCTTTCCAGAGAACCCAAAACCGCATCCCCAATCCTCAGAGTTGTTCCGCGATTGGCATTACCGTGCGCTGAAAAGTTTGCCGCAAATTTTTCATTTTGGCAAAATCTATAACGTGTGCATTTGCTTTTCATTGCACCCAACCTCAAAATTAAGTTTGCACATTGCTTATTACTCTCAAATCATTGATAGTGTTTGCCTACAACCATATCAAGCGGCTCCCATTAGAATTTTAGCAATTTCAGTGATTTAAACCAGATTTAGTGTTTTTCCCCATTCCATTGAAAGCCAACTTTAAAACCATTTTGACAGTTTGCCAATTAGTTCTGTTTCTCTCTAGTGTTTGCTGGGGGGAAATTGGGATTGATATATTTGCTTGAATTCTGCATTCCTGAAACCTGTTTTCTCTCCTCCTATATCTCTACATTGCATATTGGGGGGTTGAGGGGTGTGCAGGGGGAAAGAGTAACCACATTGCTATTGATTTGAACAAACCCACCAAAGTATTATTGCTGTGCTGCATTATTTTTGCTCCTTATTACTCTGTGTGATTAAAGAGATTGCTTAGTGTGACATCACCCCATTAGTGATTATTGCATAACCATTAAAAATAGTGTGAAATATTGTGAAAATATCTAAATAAATATTTTAACTTTGCAAACCAGCCTGATTCCTGGTTCAGTGTGACCGGGGGGTGGGTGGGGGTTCAAAGAGAGGGGCATAATATAAGTGGTACATCGTTCAGAATAAAAAACCTTTAGACACAAATAAATAAATAAGGATTTCAGTTGTGCATTCCACGCTAGGCATTGACTTAGGTGAAGTGCCGGATTGAGATCACTTACAAGATGGGGGGCTCATCTGGGATTTCTGAATTGGACATATTACTTGTGACAGTCTAATACAGCGTGCTAACTGACAGGGTACATAAACCCTGTTGGACTACCACACTGTGCTACACTGTGAAGAGCATCCTTCAATAAGAACACTCTAAGGAATTTGGTCTGTTTGCAAAAATAAAATAATTTCTGTAAGTCAGAAAGGAAATTAATATTTCCAGAATGGCGACCCTAGTAGAAATTAATATGGCAAGGGAACACCTACTGCACACATTTTTTGTCAGGTGTGAATGGACAGAACATGATAAAAATGTATGGTTGCAGAAAATTAAAGAACAAGCCACTGCCACAGGATTAGACAGATGGCACGATCAAGGTCCGTTACACATGGCACTGAGGGAACTGTACGCCCCTAAGGTAAAAGAAGAGCAAAGTAAAATTGCCAAAATAGCAGCACATCTGTACCTCCATATTGGAGCAATACAGGAAAAATATGCCAAAAACCTAGATCTGGCAAACAGGCATGTACAATCACTAGAAAAGGCCAAAACTGATCTGGACTCTGCAGAGCAAAGGCTACAAAAGAGTCTAGAATCAGAAAATTAAACCAAGCAGTACCTGATAAAAATAAAAGGAGATATGGATATCCTGCAACAGGAGAAGGTAGAGCAGGATACCAAAGCACTGGCGCTGCAGAAAGAGTGCCCAGAGAGTTTGGACTCTCTACTACAGAGCCAACAAAAGCTGGAACAGCAAATACATTTTAATAGGGCCTGCGCAGAGCAGGTAGTCACCCAGAAAAACCGCCTAGACCAAGAAAAAGAAGAAAATAATAAATTAATTCTCAAAGACCTTGACACCCAGACAGAATTCAATGAAGTGCGCCAGAAAGCTGGTGCACTCCAAAGACAAAGGGACGACCTGGCTGCACAGAGGGGTACTCTTATTCAGGAAAGGGACACCTCAGGCCAGGAGGTCAGTTATTTAAAAGCCAAAATGGAAGAAAATCACCTGGCCCTTCAGGGACTGGGTGAACTCCAAAAAGACCACAGAAAACTGTTAGAGCACGCCAGGAGGGTGGAAGATGCTCTAGCCAAGAAGGACCAGGCCAGTCAGGACAGGACTCAGGAGGTAACCCTCCTGCAGAAAAGATTGGCCCAATATTCTAAAATTACCCAGGAAGCACAGAGAGACAATGAGGCTCTCTGTGAGCAAAATGACAGGCTCCATAGGCAGGTGGTTATGCAGCAACAGCTAATAGAGACTAGTAAGGGATTGATAGAAGAGCAAAAGGGCCTAGTACCAGAGGCTTTCATCTCTTCAACTCCACGGACTCTGCCACCCCCATGTCCACTGGTGCACATGAGCCAAGGGCCACAGGGATGGCAGACTTCAATCCCATGAGGAATGTGGGGCTCATAGATCAGCACCTCCCAGGAATGGATGGGCGGGCATCTGTGTATGGGTTCCCAAGTGCTAGGGCCATCTTCTCTTATCAGGGAGACTCCAATGAGGGGAGGGTCAGAGAAATGGATCCTCAAAAATACAATTTACCCAGAGACCAGATGGTAAAATTTAGTGGGGAACTCCATGAGAGTAAGCCTACTAAGGGCATCCTGAAAACCCCTTCCCAGCTAGGGGGAGGGAGGTACTCAGCCAATCCTGGGAGCAAGGAAGAATAAGAAGACTCTTCTGAGCACCACAGTACTCAAGAAACTAGGCCCCCACATTCTGCCAGCCATTCCCTAGCTCACAGAATCTGGGAGTGCATAGAACACCAGACAGGCACCTTTGGTAGCAGTGCCTCTGAGTCAGAGGATGAGTGGACCAGGGTCACCCGAACCAAGAAAGCCAACAAGGTCAAGAGGGCCTTGCTCAAGGATCCCCTAAAAAAAGATCAAAGCCATTAGGAGTGTCATCACGCCCTATCATAAGAATGCGACGTATTCAGTTTGGGAGAGCCTTGAGCTATTTGAACAAATTATGGCCACTTTCCATGTGAAGGACAGCCAAAGCTGTATTCAATATGTAAAGTGGACCTTTTCTCCCGAGTACTCCAGCTTCTTTGCGGGGCTGGAGGATCAGAATCATTCCAGATGGTCCCACTATACGGTGGCCATCTTGAAACACTTTTCTATTCACAGGACTCCTCAGGAGGCTCACAAGGCAGCCTATAACTTGCAATGTGGGGAAGATCAGGCCCCACAAGAATTTGTTCAAGAGTTAAAACATGCCTTTGTGCAGACCACTAGAAGGGTGCGCACTGACAGCAAAGAGTTTGTAAATACTTTCTTCCATGCTCTCCCTAAATGCATCATGACCCAGCTAGTGAAGGACTTTCATGAGAAAAGATCACTAGACTGGGTCATTGAACAAGCCACGCGGATTTATGAAGTGCAAAAGCCAGTGGAAAATAAAAATAATCCCAAAAGCCCCAAGACAACCAACACTCCTGCTGCTGTTAAAGTGGCAGAGGTGAAGGTTGCCCCCATTTTAGATTTAGAGATGGGAGGCCTAAAACCTGCCCACACAGAATCAAAAAATACCAAACCAAGAAGGCCCTCGGGCCAATCACAAACAGGGAGCCGGGGAGCCAACCCCACAAATGGGACCCCTAACTCCCCTGACTACATCAGCCCACGCTACAAGGGAAATAGACCCATCCTGGGTTATGTGTGGACTCCTCCAGCCCGGGGGGGGATCCAACCAGACAGCAGCTAACCCAGGGAACTTCCCTCCTCACTTCCCTCAGGAGGGCAGTAATCCCCCAAATACTGGACAAAATGTTTTCCCAAGGTACCCGACAAACTTTAACCCCCAAAACAATCCATCCTTCTTTCCCCTCTTTCCTGAGCCTAGACAACCCAATCCGGGAGAGGGGAGGCCAAGGGTGGAGGGGTGCCCAAACTTTCCTAACCCGGGGTATTTTGGGAGAAGGGATATCAACCCTTCCCGGGATCAGCCCAGGGGAGACAGGAGGACCCCATACCAGCAAGAGCAGGTGACCTAACTAGAGCACCAGGTCCAAAACATGGCACAGGATCTGGGTCGCATGCTGAGGGCTCATCAGAATCCTCAGATGAGCATGGCAGCTCAGAATGCCTGAAATCCAGAGCAATGACGGGGGGGAAGAACCCCGACAACCCACCGGTTCCCAGGGAGGAGGCACAAGGGGAACGGGGTGTAAAGCCTTGGAGGAAGCTTCCTTCCCCACTTGTAAAAAGCCCCTGGAAACCCAGGAACCGGAACCAAAATCTCCTGCCCCTAAAAGTCTGCAACCCAAGGAGCAGGGGGCGGTGGGGTGGTAGGAGAAATAAAGAGCCCAAAAACACCCATTTTGTGGAGGAGGTACAAGTCTTCCAGTTTGAAGGAGAGGGATCCTCAGATCCTCAGAGGATCCTGGGAAAAGGATCTTCTCCTTCAGAGATGGGGGAACTCCTCCCAAAGAACAATGGGTCCCAAAGGATCCAAATCCAGACTGGGTAGATGTGGGGACTGAGTTAGCACTGCCCATCATCAATCCCCAGAATCACCAGCATGAAAATCCCCTGATTCAAACCCATCCGGGTGACTGCCTCCAAAAGGGGGGGGGGGGTGGCAGCCCAGAACCAGGGGAAACCAAAACTTCCCCCATATCTAGCTGTCACCTTTTTCTTTCAGATTCCCAGACACCAAACAGAATCCTGACCAAATCACCTTCCTGTCAGTGTCCAAAACCAAGAAACTAACCCACCAGTTGTCCAAAAATGTACGTTATCTGTGCCCCCTTGAGGAAAAGGAGGGAAGATGTTATGCCCGGGTCCAAATACAGGGGCAATGTACAATTTTGGCACTGGTGGACACTGGATCCCAAGCTACCCTTCTGCCAAAAAGGGCCTTTGATCAAATGAATTCGGGAAGGGGGGAGAAATACTAAATTCTTCTCACCCCTCTTCCTGGACAACTTCAGAACTTCGATGGGAAGGAAATTCCCATCAAGAGGACTGCAGATTTGGACATTAAAATTGGGCGACACAAGGTGAAGCACCCGGTCATAGTTGTTTACTAGGGAAGTACATCACATCCTGTGTAGGTTGTCTCCCCTCATAGACTGTGTAAACAAGGTCCTCTGGACCCAGACTAACTGACCAATAAAATTGAAACAGAGTGTCAACCAAGTTAGTTTAAACGGCACATGCCACATGGTTGAACAAAAACCTGACCAAAAAGAATTACACTTCCAGAATAACCAAATCCCAGACGTGACACTAATTGCAGTAGGACAACAAACTGGTGATGGGGGGTCCTCTCTATTTCTGAAAATCAACCTTCCTTCCAGTCTAAGGTGGCATTCCACACTGGAAGGAAACACTTTAAATTTTTTTTAACTTTACAAATTCACAATCAGAAAATCCCATTCCTATAGTCCAGAAAGATGAAAAATCAGCTCATAGCTTGGCTGATATTCAGAAAATTGGAGAGCAGTTGTTCATCCCTATTCAGTTAAATGAAGGGAAGCACTCTGTTCTCGCCCGAGTATGTGTGAACAACGGTAAGAGCTTCATCAGCGAAGCCATGTTCCGCAAACTCCCAAAAGATCCAACCATTCCCACATTTAAACTGATAGACAAATGAGAAAGGGACCTGGAAACACCCAATTCCAAACATCTCATCTCCTGCCTAGCAGGTGTATGCTCAGAATTTCCATAGGCAACAAGAGCATGGTCCATAATTGGTGGGTTGTGCGAGATGTCCCTGCCGCATTTTAATTAGGCAGTGGCATTCTCAATCGCTTTGCCATTAGTTTGGACCTAATAAACTTCAAAGCCTGGTCCCAATTAGCGAGCAATCCCATGGACTTTGATGACCCAGAGAAAGCATTTAGGTCAGCTCAACTGCTGCCTTATGCAGTTGAAATTCAGATTGGAGAGGAAGTCACCATCCCAGAACGGACCCAACAATTCTCACTGGAAGTGAAAGTTAAAAGAGGACAGAAACTGAAAAGCCCCGACGCCTATATCCATCTTTCCATCTTAATGCTCACTTCCAACAGCAAGGGTTGGGGGTAAACCCAACACCACTAGCCAATAAAGAACATGACACCATTCCAATAGAGGTGGATAACCGCGACTTAAAGAGTATCACTCAAGCCGCAGGCACCATTATTGGAATGGCGGTTGATAACCGACATTTTTCCATAGATTTAGATAATGAACTGTTAGAACCCATCCCCAAGGACTGTTTTGACAGTGATAGTGGCGATGACGCAACACCAGACAGGATCTTCACCCGACATGGGGGGAATTTCTTGGTGTACACTTCCTGCCCTTATGGTAAGGAAGATGTGACCTGTGACTTCAGGAGGGATGAGGTGATTTTCCAGGTCCATGAGGGCTGCCTTCCCCATCTGAAACCACCAGTCCAAATCAGCACTTTGACCAGGGGCTTCTCCACCCAGCTGGAGGAGGCCGCTGAGATAGCAAAACCGGAAGTCTTTCCAGGCTTCAGGCAGATGGTTGAAGAGAGAGTTAACCTTGCTGATGCCTGTGAGACTCTGGAGTAAAAGCAACAAATGAAACAGGTTTTCTTAGATCTTTGTGGTGGACTCATATGACTGTGGTCGCACCGACATCCACACAACAACAATTCCCACGGACCCTGGTATGACTCCAGTGTTTGTGAAGCAATATTGCTTGCCTCTCGCATCAATGGAGTCTCTTACTAAAATAATTAAGAACCTTGAATCCCGTGGGATAATTCGTCCAGTCCACAGCACCTTCAATAATCCGGTGCTGGGGATTTTGAAGCCAAACGGCCAGTGGAGACTCTGTGCTGACCTAAGGGAGCTCAACAAACTGGTCCATACTTCCCGATGGCCTCTTCCCTACATTGACCAAGGGCTGGCCCAGATCCAGGGGTCACAGGTATTCACTGCAATTGACCTGAGCAATGGGTACTGGACTGTACCTGCCAGTAGGGAGGACCAATACAAGCTGGCTTTCACCTTCGGGGGGCAGCAGTACACATGGACCCTGACTCCCTTCGGATACATCAACTCCGGCAATTAATTTAATCTCTTTCTACACAAGGCCATGCCCGACCTGGGTGAAAGGGGTAACCTGGACTATGTAGATGATGTTTTAGTCAAAAGCTCAACTGTGGAGGAACACATAGCGGAGATCCGTTATGTTCTCACACAGTTGGAGGCTGCCAGATGAAAACTCTCCTTTCAAAAGGCACAGTGGGGTAGAAACCGTGTCAATTTCCTGGGGCATGAGATTACTCCTCAGGGTCCCTGTCCCCAGGAAAAGAAAGTGGAAGCACTCAAGAAATTAAAAGACCCCACAAATCTGCAGGAACTAAGGAGCCTCCTTGGACTAACTAATTAAAGCAGAAAGTTCATTGAGGATTACGCAGAGATCACAAGACCCCTGATCCATATTTTGAAGGGGGGGGTCAAGTGGGAGTGGGGTCCAGAACAAGCCGAGGCAGTAAGACAACTCAAAAGAAGCCTCTCACAAGCACCTTGCCTAGCTTACCCTGTCAAAAATAAGGAGTTCTTCTTGGAGACAGGGTTCTCAAATACATGCTTGACTGCAGTATTATATCAAAAGCATGACAAGGTCAATAAAGTAATCTCCTATGCGAGTAAAACTTTATCCTCTGTGGAGGAAAAATTCAACGATTGTGAGAAGGCACTCCTGGCAACATTGTAGGCATTGAAGAATTCACGCCCGTTTATCCAGGGGGAACACATCATAGTGGAGACTCCACACCAGCCTCTGCAATGTCTCCAAAGTAACAGAATCCGGGCCGGAAATGTGAGTAATTCCCGAATTACTTCCTGGATTCTGTCAATGCAAGGCTTTCCTGTGGAGGTCAGATATGGCCAAAACAAGAAGAGTCCCCTCGCGCAAGGTCTGGCTGATTTGTATGATTGGGCCAGAGCAAACTGTCTCGAGGATGAAAGTCTTAAAATCAAGGACAACATGGAGGCATACCTTAATTCCCCACACAAAGTTTATGAAGAAGACCAGTCTGAGGGAATGCCCACCGTCTATGTGGATGGGTGCTCCTACCATGTTGACAACAACAAGGAAAAAGAACTTGTGACCGGCGTAGGGAATGCATGGGTGAATGATGCCCCAGAGCCCTCCGCTGGGTGCAAAATCAGCCCCTGAAGTAGTCAAGTGGCAGAGTTGATGGCTGTGCATCAAGCCATCCTCCCTGCTGTCCAACACCAACTCCACAAACTGGTCATAATCACAGATTCGGATAATGTACAGAACGGGTTCATGGAGCATCTGGTTAACTGGAAAACCAGAGGCATGCTATGTGCTAATAACAACCCATCGAAACATGGGAAACTAATCCAAAACATTGATGATCTGGTCACATCGAATTTGATGACCATCTACTGGAAAAAGATCAAGGGTCATTTTAAAGTAGAGGGACCAGACAAAACTGGAAATGTCCTAGCTGATCAGCTGGCCAAAACTGGAGCCATCCAAGGGGATGCACTTGAGATTGAGTCCCTGTTGTGGGAAATCCAGGTCACTGCTATCACTGGGTCCCAGACAAATGCTCACAATGAACTCTCAACTGAACAATGGAGTAATGAGACACCAGATCCTGATTTGATTATGGGTCAAAAGGGGGATCCAATAATTGGTAAGTTTTATCAACACATTGAGGACCCTGAGAACTTTCCCCTGACGGATACCGATTACATAGGGAAAGAGGACCTCAGAGTGTTGATGAAATTTCCATAAATGTTCCGAATCCAAGACGGTTTGTTGGTAGGGAGATCCATAGCTGGCCATGATCAGTGGGTGGTCCCTACCTCATTATGAAGCCTGATGCTAAGTCACGCCCATGATGCGGCCACAGCCGGTCATCGAGGGCTTCATACAACACTTGAAATCTTAAGAGAGGTTGCATACTGGCCACACATGGGGCAGGACCTCGACCAATACTTGAATTGTGTCTTGTGTGTGCACAACTTCAGCCAACATCCCTCACACACTGTGCGCCTCTCCAAAAGAGGGGGATGACACTGCTTTGGTCAGATTTACAAGTCAATTTTATCGGGCCCGTGATTCGCTCCTCTAGGGGGAACAAGTATATGTAGTCCGTGACATGCTTGTTCACTAAATGGGTGGAATGTCTACCAACCCCAAATTGCAAGGCAGAAACAGCAGCTGCCCTGATGATCGATCACATCTTCTCGCATTTTGGACTACCTCAAAGGATCAAGTCAGACCAAGGTAGCCACTTCACTAGCGAAGTGAAGACAAAGATGTAGGAGATACATGTGGTCAAAAGGAAACTACACATTGCCTACATGCTACCCTCTAGTTGTGGAGTTGAGAGATACAACAAGACAATTGTGAGCATATTAAAAAAGTTTGTGGCATATTCTGGGCCAAGTTGGGACATTCGATTACCTCTTGTCCTGATGGCCATCAGATCTACCCCTTCTTCTGCAACTAAAATGTCACTGTTTGAGCTGATGACTGGACGAAGGAAGGTGCTTCCCCAGCATCTGCTCTACAAACCCAAGAGCAGACTTTGATAAATGCCTCCACAACTCATGAGTATGTTGAGAATCAGAGAAAACACCTTCAACATGCTTTTGCCTATGCTCAGCGGAATCTAGAAAGATCTGCAGACAGTATGAAGACCCACTATGACCTTAAGACAACTAGAAAAGAATACCAAGTAGGAGACCGGGTCTACTTGTACACTTTCCAAAGGAACCAACCCAAAAAGCGCAAATTTCTTCCTAGCTGGCAGGGACCTTTTGAAATTGTAGAGAAAATCTCACCAGACACCTACAAAATCCGTATCCCCAAAGGAAGTTTGGCAGAAGGGGAAGATAAGTGGGTCCACATCAACCAGCTGAAGTGTTGCCATCCTCGGCACACTCTGCAGCAACTAGAGGATTCATCTGGAAACCCAGATGGGGACATCCCAGCTCCCTAGAAAATTCTGATTGTAAAAACCATTCCATCTGCTATAATTAGTAAAAAGTATAAGCAGTTAGGATTGTCACGTATCTATCAAATGTATGCGTCTGCCCCACTACATAAATAGTGGTGGGGAAATGTCTACAAATATGCTCTGTTTTGTTCAAACCTATGTAGACTGAAACCAGGGATCCTAAGTCCAAGGAGGACCACTCGGGGACCAGGAGGAAAGACCCAAGGGGCCCGGGGTTTCGCTCCATACACTTACATCTGAAACTGGCGAAGAGAACCTGTCAATCCACCACTGATGGTAGAAGCAGACATATTTGTTCCCCTTGGATCGAAAAGAAAACTGAACATCCCAATCTCCTGACTTCCCCTTGACGGGTAGTCAAAAGTCAAATCGTGAGGGGGGACTTTGTGGGATGTTTTAACCCACTCTGCTCTGCCCTGCAGCATCACTGTGTGCTGGTGGCACCAGAATCAGCAAAATGGCTGCAAAAACCCCATGCGTGCCAAAACCTAAGGAAATTACGCTGTACCAAGCACAAAAAAAGATGGCTGCCAAATCGACCTTGCCTGGTGTCAGTAGTGGAACGGAGACCTCACTGCTGAAACATGCCACTGGGCTGCCCACCAAGTTAAAATGGAAACTGCATGAAAGGCAGTGCTTTACTGAAGAAAACCCAGAAATTGTTCTTAAATCCCTTTTCTTGGTTGCTGAAAATACAAAATACCGGTCCAAAACACCACAAAACATTCTATATCCTTGCTGGGTGTTACCCGTCACCTCCTTTAAGAAACCATTTTGAAACTACAATGTCATGGAAAGCGGAATCTGTCATCAAAATATCCACAGTAAAAAGTGTGCCTGCCTGTGAAAATCTGTCAAAATATGGGCGCAGTACCAGCGGCCGCCTGTATGACAGCTGTCATTAGTTTGCATCAGAAGTTTAAACTTGTGCAATTGAAATCAAATGTCTGGAAATTAAGTGACCTGTTATTAAGAGGAACCTAGGTTGTAACTATATAATTTCCATGGTTTAGAAGCTGGAATAAGAGTTCTAAGTGCTTGTGTGAAAACTGAAAGTTTTGGTTTAAACCAAGAAAAATGTAAGAAATTGACATTGAATTTAAGCTGACTCAAAGCCACCCAACAAGTTCCACAGCCTCCCCCCAACAAAAGGCATTTCTCTCCTGCTTCCCACCAAGGCCAGGAAGTCATACCTTTGTGAGAATTAAATCAGGGGAGGAGATCTTGGGCTGCACCAGAAAGAGACAATGGACCTTCCTTGGCTGAAAGGATATGCAGATTGTGAAGTGTCAAGAGTGGCCTCTGCCAGAAGGAAGGGGCGGATTGCCTCAGACCTGCCAGGAGGAAAGGAGGCGGGGACAGACGACCACTTGTGGATTCACAAAGCACAGAAAGCATATTTTTGAAAAAGACTGATAAAGGACTGTGCGGATTTGTAAAAATTATAGAATTCATAGCATTGTCAATGTGATTTTTGGGTGCACATTTTAAAAGATGCCAGAACTGTTCTGGGAAGGCACAGTGAAATTTCTGGTTTTGCAGCAAATGTATTTATGTCAGAAGCATGAAACTTCACACACTTATACCCATAGACAATGCGCACATATGTACCAATATTTGGACAAATTAAATATTGTGTCCCGGACAAAAAGTGTGAAATCCAGATCCAAGATCCCACAGCAACGGGGCTTTGAAGAGGGTTTGCTCACAAAATATGTGATCTATGTATGTCATTGTTATAAAGATTGCACACATGTAAATAAGTATTATACCAAAAGTAGATTTCATGTTCAAAAGGCAAAGGGGAGGATGTTTTGCCTCATAAAACCACATCATCATGGTGAGACACTGTTTTCTCCTCCAATCAAGGGAGAGAGCGGATTCCAGCCAACAGCCTACCTAGGGAGTGCGCTTAGGATAATTCAGCATACACGCACCTTTATTAAATAAATAAATTTGGACAGTTGAGGGCTTAGAAAACACACACAGATTCACCCACCAACCGATTGCTGGCAGAGCACCCTGCCAGAGGACCTGACATCTTCCTTGCTCCAGACTCCAGAAACTTGGCAAGCAGAAAGGCCCATTTCCATAGCTGAACCATTCTCAGCTTGGCCTTTAAAATTCCAGAAACCATAATTTACCCCAGACCTCTAAGGGGAACCAAAGAACAGCCTGGCTGTGCTGTAACTTGTTTCCTGCTAAGAATTATTGCCAGAATCCAAAGACCCAACCCAGTAGAGCCCTGCTGTGCTGTGAACCAGAGCCATTGCAGATCCAGTCCAGTCCTACCGTGCGGTGACCATAGCGCCTTGCTGTCCAGTCCGGTGTGCCCAGCAGAATTCCTGTCCAGAAATCTTCACTGACCTGAATCCCTGACGGTTCTGTCCAAACATATATTGAGTATCCTTAGTATAGGACTGTCACTAGCATATTTACTGTCCATAGTCATCCCTATCCAAAACCATCCTCTCTTATATCCAGAACTGCATTGTTAGAATATTTTTGAACTGCCTGAACTCTCCATCTCATCCCTATTATCGTCTGTACTAGTAGTGTTAAACCGATCTTTGCGCTGATATATATTTCATCTGAAGAAGGCGAGCGTCTCGGCAGGCAAAAACCATCCAGAGATGACCTGGGCTGGTGGCTGTGCCGTTGTATAGTTTGTTTCTTCATAGTCCATCTCTAGTGTCAAGAAATCCTGTTTGTCTTTTTAAAAGGGCATCCTTATTTTACAATTTGCCTCTATCTGAAGAAAAGAAAAAAGACCTCCACAAAAATGCCCATAACCTCTCCAATTTTCATGCTAGAAACGGAATTTAAGTGTCTGCTGGTAGCTAACATCCTAAGCTTTCCAGAGAACCCAAACCCGCATCCCAATTCCTCATCGTTCTTCCGAGATCGTGATTACCGCATGCGGAAAAGTTTGCCACACATTTTTCGTTTTGGCAAAATCTATAACGTGTAAATTTGCTTTTCATTGCACCCAACCTCAAAATTAAGTTTGCACATTGCTTATTACTCTCAAATCATTGCTAGTGTTTGCCTACAACCAGATAAAGCGGCTCCCATTAGAATTTAAACAATTTCAGTGATTTAAACCAGATTTAGTGTTTTTCCCCATTCCATTCAAAGCCAACTTTAAACCATTTTGACAGTTTGCCAATTAGTTCTGTTTCTCTCTTGTGTTTGCTGGGGGGACATTGGGATTGATATATTTGCTTGAATTCTGCATTCCTGAAGTCTGTTTTCTCTCCTCCTATATCTCTACATTGCATATTGGGGCGTTGACGGGTATGCAAGGGGGAAAGAGTATCCACATTGCTATTGATTTGAACAAACTCACAAAAGTATTATTGCTGTCCTGCATTATTTTTGCTCCTTATTACTCCGTGTGATTAAAGAGATTGCTTGGTGTGACATCACCCCATTCGTGATTATTGCATAACCATTAAAAATAGTGTGATACATTGTGAAAATATCTAAATAAATATTTTAACTTCCCCCAAAAGTTGTTGCTCGTTGCTTCCCTGTAGTTGTATCGTCTGCTAATAGTTGGGGTTCGCCATTTGAACGTGCTTGGTACTGGGCCTTGTGGGATGTTTTGTAACAGGGTGCATTAAATGCGAAAAACCAAACCTCGCTACGGGTCTCACATTTTGCTGGCCCGTAGTTATGTGCAGCACAACCTCATGTGTTGGTCTCCTATTTCACCTTCCAGTACTTACCTAGCCTTGCTTGGAGGCCCAGTAGCCTGCCCGTTATGCCTATCTGCTGCAGGGTTGGCTTGGCTTTATTACTTTTGCTTCCGATATTGTGCTGATGTTTCATTGGGCTGTACGTGGGGAGTCCCCTTGTGCTAACCCTGTATTCCCATTACCCCATTTCCAAACTGTTTCGGTTATACTGCTATTAGCTGTTTTCTGGCCCCGGCTCCCGTGGCGCCTGTTATCTGTTTTGAACCCTTACAGGTTTTGTGCTATTAGGAGCTTTAGGCCCTGGGCCTTGTGGCGTTGGCCAGTTGTTCCATGCTGCCTGGTGTTTTACCACCAGGTGTGGACTGCAAACAAAATTAGGTAGCCCTGGCGTAATTGTTCAGAAATGGGCCTTGGTACATGTTCCTAGTGAACCACAATCTTTTCTTTGTGAAAGCGATTTACCTCGCCTCTGTGACCTGGGTGCGGTAATCTGTTGTGAAAAATTCCCGGGTTCCCTATGAGACGGTCCACCCCTAATTTTCTATTGTTTGTTAGAAAGCTTAGAACCTGTATTCAGGTTCAGTGCTAAAATGTAGCTCTCTGGGCCTGTCCCTCGGGCGTTGGCCCGTTATCTTGTGCTGTGTGGTGCATTCCCACCAGATCTTATTAGTTTATTGAACCTGTTTCCAGGTTCTGCGCCACTTGTAGCTAACTGGCCCCGGCCCTCGTGCATTGGCCTGTTAGATTGTGATGTGTGGTGCTTTTCCACCACTGTTTCTTAGTTTGCTGAAACCGTTTTTGTGTTCTGTGTTACCTGTAGCTCTCTGGCCTTGGCCTTCGGGTGTTGGCCTGTTATATTGGGCTGTGTGGTTCCTTTCCACCACTATCAGTTTGTTGCACCTGTTTTTCGGGTTCCTGTACTAATCATAGCTCTTTGGCCCAGGCCCTCAGGCATTGGCCTGTTATATTGTGCTGCATGGTGTTGTCCACCACTGCTTTTTATCTGTCAGCCCCGCCCTTAGGCGTTGGCCTGATATGTTGTGCTGCGTAGTGCTTTCCCACTACTGCTTTTTTGTTTGTCGGCCCGGCCCTCAGGCGTTTGCCTGGTCTATTGTTTGCTTATTACTTTGATGAACCTGTTTTTGGGTTCCTTGCTACTTGTGTCTCTCTGGCCCCGGCCCTCGGGCGTTGGCCTGTTATCTTGTGCTGTGTGGTGCTTCTCCACCACTACTTATTAGTTTGTTGAACCTGTTTCGGGTCCCGTGCTACTTGTAGCTTTCCGGCCCCGGCCCTCGGGCATTGGCATGTTAATATTGTGCTGAGTGGTGCCTTTCCATCACTGCTTGTTAGTTTGATTAACCTGTTTTCAGGTTCCTTGCTACTTGTAGCTCTCTGGCCCTGGCCCTTGGGCGTTAGCCTGTTATCTTGTGCTGTGCCACTTGTAGCTCTCTGGCCCCGGCCCTCAGGCGTTGGCCTGTTATCTTGTGCTGTGTGATGCTTGTCCACCATTGCTTATTAGTTTGGAGGCCCTGGTCCTCCGGCGTTGGCCCGTTAATTGTGCTGCGTGGTGCTTTTCTCACCACTGCTTGTTCGCTTGTTGAAACCGTCTTCGGGTTCCATTCTCCTTGTGGCTTTCTGGCCCCGGCCCTCAGGCATTGGCCTGTTCTATTGAGCTGTGTGATGTTTAACCCTACTGCTTATTATCATTATTATTTTCCCGCTTTCTTGTGTTGATGTTGCTTCTTACCCTGTCTCGGGTGGATAAGCTCATAACTGTGACTCTGTTATAGATCCGCTGTCAGGAAAGCGTGCTTCTGTGTCTTTCTTGAGTGGCTCCAAATTGTTCCGTCCTTGCTGCACTCTGGCCCCTCTAACCGCTGAAAATTATCATTAACTTGTGTATCGCTTGCATGTTGCGGGAACCCCCAATGGCCTGGACTGGTTCTCGTTTGTGGGCACCCTAGTTAGTTGCCCCGGGTGTGAGGTGATGGTTTATCGCCTTCTTATGAAAGGCTGAGTTCTGGCCCTGCCGGTGTTAGAACTGTGTTGGCCGGTTCTGGGCCGATGTTAACGGAGTGCTCTGCTCGTTGTGCTGACGGGGGGCCCGGGTCTGCATTTCTGCATTGGTTTACCCTGTGAGACGTATAATTCTTTTTGTTTTCAAAAGGCTGTGGGCTGTGTTTGGTACTGGCCAGACTGGACACTGGAACCCCAGTCTCTGAGCGGATGTAATACTGCACCCACTCTGCTTGCTGTGCTACCTGCCGTTAGGTTGTCATCCTAATTTAGCTGTTAGTTTCAATTCTTTAAACGGTTTTATGGGGCTGGCTTGAGTTTTGTCGGCCTGAGTGTGTGTTTCTTTGTGGCCCTGGCTGGTTGTAGTATCGTCGGTAGATTTGAGGATTGTGAAGTCTTCTGGTGCCCCCTGTGAGCTTTCTCTTACTTACCATCGGTGGGTTTCTTTGGTGCCATCTCTCCTTCTTCCCCTGGCTACTTACCGCTAGCACCCGATGTTCCGAAATGCTTCAGTGCTCTTTTTGCCTTATTTTCATGGCCCCATTGCGTGCCTGTGATCGGCTTCCATTGCACTACCTCCTTAGTGTTGTTGCAACTGGGTCCACGAGTATTAGTTTTCCTTGGTTGTGAGGTACTGTTTTGAACCCCGTTTTAGGGTTCTGTTTATTCTGCGTACACAGAAATATTTGGCAAGCTCCGTTTGGATAGCTGCTTGGAGTTGGAGATCTCTACCTATACCTAGGAAGTCTCTTTTTCATAGCCTTCTGTTTCTGGCTGCTGATTGGCATTGGCTCGAGTGTTGGCTCTTTCAGATTTAAAAAACTGCAACAGCAGGTTCTGCCCGGGTGTAAAAAGCCTTGAGCGCTCAGTGTTCTTATGAAAAGCTGCATGACCGCCGTGACTTTCTCCTTTGTTCTTGGGTTCCCCCTTTGTCCGTCCTGAAAAGGGGGGGGGGGTGGTTGTGCCTGGTCTGATCAGTTTGTGATGTTTAGCCCGCTATTTGAGTGCTGCTTGCAAAATTTGTGGTAATTAGGCTTGTTGCGCGCTGTCACGGGTCTACCCCGTTCGTTAGGTGGCATGTTCTATGTCTTGATGTGCCCCGTATCAGGGTACTGGTTTGTAGATAACAAAAACACTTGTCTCATGTGCATGGTAACCAATTGTTTTGTTTTGTTTGTTATCGCATCTATATAGCTACGAACCCTCGGGACTCTGCGTGCTGGTTATTGCCCACGGTGGGTGGTGCTCATTTATCGACCTCGGAAGGATAAAAGGCTGAGTTTTGCCCTGCTGGGATTCGAACCTGCGTTGGTAGGCTCTGTGTGGATGTCAACGACAGTGCTCTAATCGCTGTGCTCTCTGACCAGCAGTTTTTAGAAGCAGTCTTTTTTTCGGCAGTGTCAGGTAAATGATATGCTGCGCCCCGTGTCAGGGTACTGTTTGATGCTGCAGTACGTTTGTAAAAAAGGTATTTTGTTGTGGATAATAGTTAGCAATTATTTTCTAAGAACATGCTCTGCTGTTGTGAGATTGCCTCACACGATTCGAAAAATTCCTCCTGTGTTTGTTTTCTGCGGGGCTGGTTGATTGTTTCCCCTTACTCTGTAATTGCTGGCAAGCAGGGTTGGTTCGGAGTCAGTTCCTCTGCTCCTTGTTTCCCTTCACTGTCTTGGCTTCCCCTCGGGTGCCCGCAGGTTCTGGCATTTAAATCCCTGTGCGGTTGATCCTTTGCAAGCTTGCTTTTGCTTAAACACGCTGTTTCTCCCCCATAGTAGAAAACCTATGATTTACTATTTTTGCTTTACTGCTCCTCCTCTGGTCAGTGGCGTGTGCAAATGTTATTATGCTAACCACAAGAACAATCCCCTTGTCTTTATTCGCCTTGGCCCCGCACTACAATAATTTGCATTTAACTAGTGCTACGACCCTCGGGCATCTGAGCATGGATAATTTGCATTTAACTAGTTCTTCGACCCTCGGGCATCTAAGCGCTGCTTCTTATACCCACCGCGGTGTGTGGGTGCCGTTTCATCGACCTCACCTCGAGGGATAAAAAGCTGAGTTTGAGCCGGCCTGTATTCGAAACTACGTTGGCAAGCTTTAACAAAATGTGAAAAGCGCGCACTCTGCTCAGACATGCTGTTTATATTTTACAAATGGTCTATTATCTGTATCGGACATTTTCCCCCCATCACACTGCCCGTTTTCTAACCAAATGGAACGTGGTGTACCCACGAAAGTTTTGTTAGTCACCCGTGATAGGTGATTAATGCTTCTATTCTTGGACAACAACAGACAGTTCCCCACATCAGGTAACAGACGTGCTGTGGCCCGTGTCAGTGTATCGCAAATTTGTAGTAAGATTTTTCAAAACTTGGAGTGGGCAATAGTTTTTAACTATTAACAAAAACGTGTTCTGCTGTCATGGGGTGTTGACCTTGAACCGGAGCTTCAGCCCGTGTTTGATGCGCACGTTTGCAAAGTTGTTTACAAAAGCATAGCCGTGAATTTTTTAACAGTTCGTGTTTCAATCTGGCAGGCTAAAAATGTTTCTAGCATAAATACTGCTTTCGTTCGTGCGATTACACGTGTGTAATCCGTTCGGCAAATTGATTTGTAAATGCTGAAATTTATCGAAAACGAAAATATGTTTGAGAATGTTGCTGTTTTTGCAATCATAGACCAATCTGTTTTTTCCCCAAGCAGAATATCTCTTTCCCCTTGCTTCATGTAGGCTTGTTTCCAATTGTGACGCTTTAACAAGTTGATAAAATATGCCTTGAAATTAATATGCCTTGAAATTGCAGGTATTTTATCCCTACTCGTACTCACTCGACTCCTCTGCACCTTTCGGCTCCTTCCTCCGCTACTTGGATGCAGCCTGTTGGTTTTTCATTCTAGGCGATGGTGTCGCACCCGGTGATATGAGCTTCGCCTTCTTCTGTAGCCTCCACTTTCTCCTTGGATGCAGATTAACCCACACCGGCCCTCATTACTATACTGGTGCTAAACCATGGCGCTATTAGCACCATGGTTGGTGCCAGTATCGTAACAAGTCCGCCAATGTTCAATGGGGAATTACCACCCCATTCCAAGGTTGGCGGGGCGGTAATTCCCCATTGAACATTGGCCCTTCCCCATTCCCATTTTTGCCCCATAGGGCTCAATGGGACTGGGGAAGGCGCTAAGTACGGTACCGCAAAAGAGTGAGGAAACAAAAAGTGCCCAGGAGTCCATCAATGCTTGAGGGGTCTAGTCCGTCAGATGACCTAGGGCACCATTGTGGTGGTGCCAGGTAGCAGCATGTCCAGATGGACCAAAATGGCAGCCACACAAATTCTAGCTCATCAAGAAAGACTACACAGCCAACAAAGAAGCATCCGGTAACAGTTTTTTAAAATGTCAAACAGAGTGATGCAAACCTGACACGGATTATAGGATGGACAGTGCTCCTCAAGAGAATTAGGGAACAGCCCGAAGTATCAACACTGGTTATTCTCTTGCACACCTTTCCACATTTTTGTTTAGAGATTGCTCATTTTAGTTTGCCGCCCTCAGTACCAAAACTGTTTTTGGTAGACTCCAGCTGCTGGATTTGTTCCTGTTACTGTTCCGAGAAATATTTATCAAGTACTTTCTTAATACCTTATTTAATCCCAACCAAGAACGCTCTCCAGTTACTACCAAGCAATTTGAGAACCGAATATTCGGTGTGAGATTCCTACAAGTTAACTTTTAAGTAAGTATATATAAAACACTGCCGAGTCAGCTGACTCATTTTAGTTACATACTATTTTTATTAAAACAGTGAGTGTACTTTGGTCTAGGAATTCCCGTAACATTTGGGCGATTCTAGAGGGAGCAAAGAGCAAAGGGAGAATCCCAATGTTGAACCCATTAGGTGCCCAGGAATGGGTTTCCTTTCTTGAAAATCGCAATGATAATGGTGCTGGGTTAGAAGAGTCATCTGGTTATATCTCCCTTATACGCTCCCCCTTTACAGTCACTATTAATGACCTACTAAGTAAGATCAAGAACCTAAACGCTTCTCGTGCACCGAGACCTAACGGGCTTTCTAACGCAGTCATAAAGAGTAATCCTTTATTCTGGGCGAACTTAATGAAGATACTGTTTGAAAAAGTAATAGCAGACGGTAGAGTTCCGACCACATGGCAAAGGGCCATTCTGATACCAGTTTTTAAAAAGGGTAACAGACTGGACCCTTCTAACTACCAACTCCTTTCAATGCTAGATAGTTCTGGAAAATTGTTTGCTTCCTTTCTACTGAAAATTTTGCAAGCATGGGTGGAAAAAACAAGGATTTTAGACCACTTCCAGAGTGGCTTTAGGCCAGGTTATTCAACGTCACATAACTTGCTAGTCATGGATTCATTCAGGAACAAGGCATTGCTGCCCAATAATCCACCTCTTTATGCTCTTTATGTCGACTTTCGGGCAGCTTTCAACACAGTTAATAGAGCTTTACTTTGGCACAAACTTAAAAGTTGGTCCTGCCCTCCTGCTCTCATCTACTATCTAGAGTTACTACACACAAAACACCACGGTGCAGCTACATCTAGATAACGCGGGCAATCTAACACGTCCAGTTATACAGCTAAGGGGTGTTAAGCAGGGTTGTGTTACTGCTCCCCTGCTCTATAACCTCTTCATTTCAGATATACCCGAATATCCTCGGGGCATATGGAACTGCCCCCCAAAGTTGGTAAGACTCAGTGTATGATCCTGGCGTACGCCGATGATGTTGTGATACTTGATCACACTTTCAGCGGACTTCAGAGGTCAGCTGTAAGGTTGTGGCAGTACGCAGAGGCGAATGAATTGACCATCAATCAAAATAAAACCGAAGTACTCTTGTATACAGCAGGTAAAGTAGCACGCCCCTCTATGTGTGTAGGTATCCTAGAAACTAATTACACGCCCTCCTACAAATACCTACGAGTAGAGTTTGACAATAGGGGGAACTGTGCACTCTGTATCCAGGCAAGAAAGGTAAAAGCAGCCCAATTTACAGCTCTGATATGTAGGTTCACCCAGGATCAGAGTGGCTATTCAATTTGGGGTGCAAGACAACTTTATGGGCAGTGCTTTATACCTATGGTCACCTATGGCCTAGAATCATTGATTAACATGAATCTAGACTGGCTTCAGCTCCTGGAGGGGAAATTCTGGAGACGTATACTAGGTCTTCCCCAATGTATCCCCGTGGCAATATTGCGACTAAAATTGGGGCTTATCTCCCTTAAATCTGTAGTACTGCGCAAGAGAGTCAAGCTATACATTTAGATTAAGAATAATCCAACTAATCCCCTATTGAAGTGTGTAAAAGATGCCACGGGAGGTAGCAAACAGTCCAAATTGGAGAAAGATATGTTGACGCTTAGTGAGGTAAGCAGTTGATCCCCATGTTGGAGCCAAGATAACCAAAAGATGTTTTACCTTCTCCAGAAGTCTATCGCACTTTGGGACTGGCAGGAGAACTACGGGCATTTGGCTACTTTAAGAAGCTATAGTTTTGTGACTTATGTCCTCTATACTTTTAAGAAGAGTGAACTGTACCTCAATCTCTGTCCCTCCCCAGCGTTGAGACGTTTCATTCTGCTGATGTGCATCAATTATCTACCCACTTTAGTGAACAGACCCTGCGATGATGCGTCTCAAGAATCTATAAGAAATTGCAGAATATGTGGTATTTTATCTAATCCTGAAACCGCAAGGCATGTGTTAATACAGTGCCCATCAATGATTCACCACTACTCCAAGTATTGTGGAACCTATGTACATAAAATTGTCCATTTGGGATCTGATGAGTTCTGGCACTATTGTATTAATACACTTAACTATAGGCTTCATATTGCATTGTTTAACATATGGGCTATTGCTGAAAAACAAATGAGTAGTAGTGGCTAGTAGGAGGTATTATTCTTTTGTCTGATCTTGATGATCTGATTTAAGACCAGGTAAACTTGGGATATTTCCTCCTTCTTACATACCCTCCCATTTGGGTGATCTGTTTATTAATGTTTTATTCATGTTTTTCTTTATTTGTCAATGCATACATGAAGTATTTGTATTTATATGAGAAAGGTTGATGAATTGATTATTTGACATTTGATCAATTGATGTACTGATTACTAACTAAGTATTGTAATCAATGTCTTGTTCTTTTCTGAGAAACTCTGTTAAATGTGTAAAGTTTTAGTTTTTTTAAACTGTCTCACATTACAATAAATAAATAAATACATACTATTTTCAATTACAAACCTACCTGACCAGCGCAATTATTCGTCGGATGGGGATGTCTTCATTTTATTTCATGTTGATCACATATTTGATTGCCTTGCTAGTTTGAACCACCCTTGGTTTTTGGTCCTTTGAGGTTTCACATGGTTTCCCAAGGCATTCCCTGTGGTCCAAGTGGGCCTCATTACGAGATTGCCGCTAACCCGCCGGTCCTACTGGCAGGTTGCCGCCAACCCGGTAACAACCTTAACTCTGCGGCGGTAAGGGTTAATCCTCATTTCCATGGTGTCTCATAGGACTATATGGAAATGGAGACATGGAAGCTCTGGCACCATTGCTACTCGTGACAACCTTCCCGGTAGGGGCCTGAACTCCCAGCAGACCAAGCCGGGAGATATGTGGCCCCAACTGGTAATGTTGAAGTATGGCAGTCTGGAAAGTGTTGAGTAGGGAACAAGTTACTTACCTGTAACTGTTGTTCTCCAGCATGGGTCTGGCATGGATTCACATGCTCATGAATATTCCCCGTCGTCAGGCTGGGAATCCTCGGTAAAGAAAAAATCAGTTTCATTTCTGAACTGTCTTTCTTAGTAGTAACCAATCACTGGCCTCTGGGTCATACTGCCCCCAGCCAATGACTGCCCTCTGCCTAAGCCCCTCCCCTGGCAGCCATCCTCAGATTTGGTAGCACGTAAAGTGGCAGTATGACCAAGTGAAGAGCCGCAGAGGGGAAGGAGGGAGGGTTTGCATGTGAATCCATGCCAGACCCATGCTGGAGAACAACAGTTACAGGTAAGTAACTTGTTCCTTCTCCATCATGGGGTCTGGCATGGATTCACATGCTCATGAATATAAGAATACATAGCAGCACACATGCACAACCACGGGAGGTGGCAAAAGGCTCAACATTAAGCATTACATAAACTCAACATTAAGCAACTCTTACCTCCTCACCAGGCCCACCTTCAGGTGAACAGGTTGCGCAGCACTGCTTGGCCGACTCTGGACTCCTCCCTGTAATCCCGGTCGACGCAGTAGAATCTCGTGAAGGTGTGTGTCGACCTCCACGTAGCAGCCCTGCAGATTTCCAGTAGGGGCACACCAGACAAGAATGACGTAGTAGCAGCGATCGCTCTGGTCGAATGGGCTCTCGGACGGCTGGGCAACGGTCGGTTGGCCAACCGATGACAGTGCATGATGCAGCCGGAGAGTCATCTGGAAATGGAAGCCTTTGAGAGAGCCTTCCCTTGGTTCACAGGTCCAAAATTCACAAACAGCTGTGATGTCTTCCGAAAACTCTTCGTTCGGTCCACATAGAACTTAAGCGCTCTAGCTACATCCAGCAAGTGCAAAGTCCTCTCGGCCGGCAACAAAGGCGACGGAAAGAAAACTGGCAACACCAAGGGCTTGTTAAGATGGAAGTCTGACGGCACCTTGGGCATGAAAGAGGGGTGCGTCCTCAGCACCACCCTCGTATCGTGAAAAGTCAAGTATGGAGGCTTGCAGGATAGGGCCTGAATCTCTCCCACGTGTCGTGCGGAGGTGATGGCCACAAGGAACGCTGTCTTCCACGACAGGAACTTCAACGGAGCCAAATGCAAAGGCTCGAATGGTGGCCCCATGAGCCTGGTCAGCACCACGTTGAGCTCCCACGCCGGGGCTGGAGCCTTCACCGGCGGGAACGATCGGAACAGTCCCTTCATAAATTCCTTCACCAGTCGATGAGACCACAAGGATGGCAGTCCTGCAGTTCTGGTGTATCGGGAGATCGCTGCCAGATGTATCTTGATGGAAGCGAGAGCTAGTCCAGCTTTGGCCAGCGACCGTAGGTATGGTAGCACTTGAGGTGCCGTAATCCGTAGAGGGTTGATCTTCTGTGCACGGCACCAGACAGAGAACCTCTTCCACTTATGTCCGTAGCACTTAAGAGTTGAGGACGCCCTGGCTTTTGCAAGAACCTCTCTGCAGTCAGCCGGGATATTGTACCCTCCAAACTCTAGTGCTGCAAGAGCCAGGCCTGCAAGTTCAGCGACTCTGGGTCGTGATGAAGAATGGCACCTCCCTCTCTGGAGAGAAGATCTGGGTCCGTTGACAGCTTGACTGGTGGGGACGCTGAGAGGTCCAGAAGGTCCGGGAACCAGATCTGTCTCGGCCACGCCAGTGCGACGAGGATCATCCTGCAATGGGACCTCTTGAGCTGGCTGATGAGTCGAAGCAGCAGCGGCAACAGAGGAAACGCATACAGGAACAGGCGGTCCCAAGGGAACGAGAAAGCATCGTCCATGCTCCTCAGCTGGGGGAACTTGCGGGCGAACCTCTGGCACTGTGGCTTGCCCCATCGTTGGAAGAGCCGATCCACTTGATCCTGGCGTAGTTCCCACTCGAGGCACGAGCGCAGCTCCCTGCTGAGTGAGTCGGCGATTGTGTTTTTTATTCCTGCCAGATGGAAGGGAGCCAGAAACATCCCCTGGGTGACGGCCCAGTGCCACAGATCCTGGGCCTCCTTGGATAGGGCTGGGGATCTTGTTCCTCCCTGCTTCCGGATGTAGAACATTGTGGTGGTGTTGTCGGTGAAGATCCTCATGACCTTGCCCTTGAGAGATTGGAGGAACGACTTGAGCGCCCAGAACACAGCGCGGAGCTCCAAGATGTTGATGTGGAGAGACCTCTCCTCTGGGAGCCAAAGGCCTCTTGCATGGAGCTCTCCGGTGTGTGCACCCCATTCCTCCAGGGAGGCATCCGTCATCACCATCTCCGGATGTGCCGGGGTCTGAAAGTCTGTGCCCGCCGTGAGGTGTGCACGGGTGCCCCACCACTGAATCACCCGACGGAAAACCTTGTTGAGCGGGATCTTGTCTTCGAAGTTGCCCGCCGCTTGCATCCTGCGGGCTTCGAGGAACTCCTGTAGAGGACGCATCCGTAGCCTGCACAGGCGCACTAGATAGATGCATGAGGACATCATACCGAGGAGGGACTTGATGGATCTCACCCTGGCCAAGTCCATGGCTAGCAGGCGCTGCACATTGCCTAAGATGGCCTTCGTCCTTTCCTCCGATGGAGACGCCAATCGTTCCACTGTATCGAGCTTCGCTCCCAGAAACAGTGCCACCTGCGACGGAACCAAATGGGATTTCGGGTAGTTGATGGAGAAACCCAGCTCCGTGAGTAAGCGGACGGTCTCCGCCATGTGCTCGACGGCGAGTTCTCTTGTCCTTGCACTGATGAGCCAGTCGTTCAGGTAGGGGTAGACATGGATCCCCTGCAGGCGCATCCGCGCTGCCACTGGTGCTAGGCACTCGGTGAACACCCTGGGTGCCAACTTCAATCCGAATGGCAGAGCTCTGAATTGGTAGTGGCGTCCTTGGACTATGAATCTGAGAAACTTTCGGTGCCCTTTTAGGATGGGGATGTGGAAGTAAGTATCCTCCAAGTCCAACGACGATAGAAAGTCGCCCTCCTCCAGCTGTCCCAGCACGTGCTGGAGAGTGACCATCCTGAACTTCTATGCCTTGATGTATTTGTTCATCCGACGTAGGTCCAGGATGGGACGCCAACTGCCTGTCTTCTTTCTGATGAGGAAGTATCTTGAGGGTACTCTGGAGCCCCGGAGCCTCTTGGGGACGAGCTTGATGGCACCTTTCTTGAGCATCGCCTTTACCTCCAACAGCAGTTGAGGGACGTGATTTTCCTTCCTGGCCACGGGAGGAATGCGGGGGCACTTCTTTTGGAATTCGAGAGTGTGCTCGTGGGCCAGGGCATCCAGCACCCAACTGCCGGTGGAGATGGAATCGCACACGCTGACGAACTTCGCCAGCCGGACTCCCACCGGGGTGCTTCTGTGGGGGCCTGACGCTACGGCCGGTTCAATCTTGCTTGGAGGTGGCCTTGCCGCCTTGGCCTCCTTGGCGACGACGCCGAGATCCTCCCTGCTTGCCGCGACCTCTGTAAGCCTCCTGGGACGAGGAGCGGGCCGCCTGGTGGTACGTAGAGGGGCCACTGCCTGATCCCTTGGAGGCCCCCTGTCTGCCTCCAGCACTCCGAAAGGGCCGTCGTTGCTGAAGGACTCACTGGACTCGGGCCGTCTCTGTGTTGGCCTTAATGGCCTGCAGCGACTCATCCACGGTTTTCCCAAACAGGTTGTTGCCGTCGAACGGCATGTCCAAAACCCTGGTCTGCACGTCCTGATGGAAGTCTGTCACCTTGAGCCAGCCACGTCGTCGAAGTCAAACACTGTTGCCTAACTGGCGAAACCCGGTGTCGGCAATGTCCGTTGCCACCATTATGGCGTGGTCCGACGCCACCTCACCTTCCTGCAGAATCTCCAGGGCCTCTGCCCTCTTGTCCTCTGGTAGGAAGTGCAGTAGGGGAGCTATCTTGTACAATAGCTCCCTGTCGTAACGGGCCACAATCGCTAATTGTCGTCGCCGCCAACCCCATGGCGTCCAATTTCTTACCCTCGCCGTCAGGTGGGGAAGTGGAGGTTGAGGCTGTCGCACCCGCCGCCTTCTTCTTGGCCGCTGCTTAGACGACTGAATCCGGCGTAGGTTGAGCCCTGAGGCACAAAGGGGCGGTGTTGGGGACCCGGTACTTCTTCTCGTACCTGTCCCTCTTGGCAGGCGTCGTGGACGGGTTCTTCAGGATCTCAAGTCCCTCATCCCAGATATCATTGAGTAACGGTACAGCGAGGACCGTCTTTCTCTTGGCCTCTCGCCGTTGGTAAAGGAAACCCTCCTTCTTCTGTTCCTCGAGGCAGAGCTGGAAGAGCTTGGATGCCCTGGCGATCATGGCGTGAAAGGAGCCAATTTCGTCGGGCAGGGAAGCCCTAGGGAGTGGTGATGGAAGGTCCGTACTGTCGTCACTACAGTTGTCATCCGTCCCCGTGTCATCCCTGGGGTCCGGTGAGGGTGATGAGGGCTCCACGGGTCATGGCGGCATGAAGGACGGGGATGGATGAACTATCCTCCGCTTGTTCGGAGGGCTTCCCGACAGGCCCGGTTCTGGATCGTCCTCCGAGGTTCGTGGTAATCTCATCCTTATCTCTGTGCATATGGTTTGAATTTCCATCAAAATGGCCGCTGAGTTGTCCTGAGGCTCGGCAATGGCTGTGACGGGAGAGAAGGCTGCTCCTCTACTGGGGCCTCATAGGCGCCACCGTCGCTTTCTTCGACCACCTCTTCGGGAACCCTCCTGTGGGATCGTACCTTCTCAAACCTCTCATTGAGGTTCTTCACGGTTTCCACCAGCTCCTCCTCAGAGGCTGAATACGTGTCCATAATGGCCACCGGCCACCCGCACCTCTTTTTCCACCGGGGTCTTCACGGGGGTCTTGTCGATGGGCTGGAAAGAGGGTTCCCTCCGCGGTAGCAGGGAAACTCTGGGCCCCAAGGTCGCCTCCACTGGTGTAGCCTCCACAGGCTTCGCCAGGGTCGCCACAACTCCCTCGATAGAGGCCTTAGCTGGGTGAATCAAGGCCTTCACCACCTTGGGCACGCTTGAGGCCTTCACCTTAGGGGGAGGGTCACCGCCTCGCTCAGCCTCGGCTGAATCCTTCGAGATCGACCAGGGCCTCTCCAGAAGCTTACCCGGGTTCTCGGATTTCCTCTTCCCCGAACCAGAGCGTTGGCTCGTGGTTGATGGTGCCAGGGAAGGCGCGCCCTACCTGGCAGCCAAAGAGCCCGACTGTTCGGCGCTCCTGGTGCCCACAGACTCGCGGTGCTTAGCCTTCTGTTGGGCCCCACGTCGCCGGGGTGCCCTCACAGGACTAGAAGACCGCTCAGACCTTTTTTCTTCTCATCTGCTGGGCCCTTCTCCAGCCAGCTGGCGAGGCAGATACAACGATCCCTCACGGTCCGTTCCGATAGGTTCTTGCAGAATGCACAGTCCTTCTCCACGTGCGTCTTGTCCTCATGAAGGCAGTAGAGACATCTCGAATGCTCGTCCTCCTGGAAAACATTCTGTAACCCGCATTCAGGGCAGTTCCTGAACAGCTTGGATCCGAGCGTCGAGCTTCCCTTGTTCTGGGCCATGTCCATGGTAGGCCTTAGATCTTCTGGAATCCTCCAAGAAGCGTAACTCGACGCAAACTTCACCCTTGAGGGGCGTAGAAAATTCCGAAACAGGTCCCCGTTGATCGGAAGTAGAACAGTGGAGCTTGAGGCTCGATTTAACCGAAAAATGAGAAAATCTCTTTGAAAAAAGCACGAAAACGCAGTAAAAGCTCAAGAGCTATAGCACGAGGACTCCCAACACTTGAATGTGCGGTAAAAATCTGAGGATGGCAGCCAGGGGAGGGGCTTAGGGAGAGGGCAGTCATTGGCTGGGGGCAGTGTGACCCAGAGACCAGTGATTGGTTACTACTAAGAAAGACAGTTCAGAAACCAAACTGATACTGATTATTTCTTTACAGAGGATTCTCAGCCTGACGACGGGAAATATTCATGAGCATGTGAATCCATGCCAGACCCCATGCTGGAAAATGTTGAGTAGTGTTGAGCAGTGTTGCAAGAATAGAGTCAGGTGTCGCTCCTTTCTTATGACAGGACGAAGAGGAGGAATTTGTCTAGGAATTTGAGGGTGTGCACCTGCTGGATAATGCTAAGCAGCCACTTGTCATTGGCAATGTTGTTCCACTCATTGACAAACTGGGGTGCTAAAGTGGGTGACCGGGCCCTGGACTTGGTCAGGCCTGTTTGGGCGTCTGCTTCCTGGAGGATGTTTCATGTCGATGCTGTGTTCCCCCTCTGTAGGACTGTGAACGACCGCTGTACGATTCTTGCATGCTGGAGCATGAAGGTTGGTGATATGTAGGCCTGTACTCCTTTGTGGACCTGGATGAACAAAAGGACTGCTTTTGTTGTTCAAGAGTACCCAGCAAGCATGCTGTATCTGTATCCCCTTTTATGGACTATAAGGTCTCATCTGCAGCCTTGCCGAAAAGGTCTTTGCCTTCAAAAGGCATACCAATAACTTTTTATTGAACCTCGGGGCAAAGGTTAGTGGCCTTCAACCAGCATTGTCTGCGGAGCACTGCTCCGCTGTCCATTTTTCAGAAACCTGAATCCACAATGTCCAGAGCGACCATAATCGGGTGATCAGAGGCAACCTCACCTTCATGAAATAGTGCTAACGCCTCATTCTTCTAGTCCTCCGGGAGGAAGTCTAAGATGGGTCCCAGCTTATACCAAAGATTTGTATCGTACCTGAAGAGTATAGCTAAAGAATTAGTCACTTTATTGGTGGAGACAGTGGTGGTGGTGATGATGCATTTCCCAAGCACGCCCATCTTCATATCCTCTTGGTCTGGTGGAACCAGGCATGGAAAGGAGGGGTTTGTGTAACCTTTTCTTTGCTGCAGCAGAAACCACAAAGTGGCCATCAAGGATGTTGAGGGCGTTGTCGACCACCTGTACGGTTGCTGTCTCTTTGCTGCACCTGGGTCTGAACCCGAATCAGAAGGTTTGGAGGAGATTGTTGGTGTGTTGCTGCAGTTGCGCGGCTACCACTTTCTCAATGATCTTACCTAGGAAGGGAAGATGGGTGAATGGGCGATTGTTACCTAGGTTGTCAGGATCCAGAGTGGGTTTCTTTAGTAGAGGGAGTATTTCTCCTGTCTTTAGGGTCGGTGGGAAGGTGCATTGAGTTTGGAAGTTGCAGATCTCCAGGTATCGAAGGAGAGCTTCTGCTGGGAGGGCCTTCAGGATGGATGCTGCCAATCGCATCTCGTAAAATTAGCCTATCTCATCTGGTGGAGTTATCTGGAGGGCAGATCCACATCAGGGGGTTTGACATCAGCTGAAATAAGGTCATCAACCTCATCCATACCTTGTTTACCTTGTGAGGTGTACGGATAAGTAGCTGTGTCTGTGAGGGTAGCCACAGGGATGGAAAACAGCCCAGGCGGAGGAACAGGTGGAGGAGGAGGCACTAAATGTGGTCTTGACCGTGAGGACAGTGGTGGAATCCTAGCGGGAGCTGGTGGAGTCAGATGCTGCTGCTGCAGATCGGAAAACAAATCTGCAGAGTAGACAGGATGTCCAAGAAAAGTCTTGGAGTGCTGTTCCCATGGGACACATGGGCAAGGGCACGTTTGGTAGAGTTGGATGTGGCTCTGGGGAGCGATGAGCATAGGAAGAAAGGGGGCAGGGAGATCCTTGTCCTCATCCAGATCAGAGGAGAAAGCCCCTGAAGCCTCATCGTCTGAGAGAGTGCCTGCATGTATTACTTTAGCAGGTGGAAAAACTCTGGGAGAACCCACTGATGACAGTGTGAAGAGCGGTTTTGCCTTGGTTGGCTTTGGGAGAAAGGAGAGCACTGGCTGCATCTCCTTGTCCACACTCACACCCCTGGGGAAGGAGGTGATAACAGGAGCCTGTGGTGTCATCGACAGAGATGAACAAGGGCCGTATGAGGGCAGCCGCGTAGGTAGAGCAACTTTTGGAGATGGTTAATGGAGTCATTGACAAGGTTGTCGATGGGATAGTGTGTGATGTAGTCAGTGCCATCAACGATACGGTAGACAGATGAGCCATTGACAAGGAGGTTGTTGAAGATTTCAGTCGATGGACCAGATGATGATGTCTTGGACATTAACTCTAATGGAAACCTGAGTTTCATTGACCGAACATGACTTGCGGAGTGGCTACTCGTGGACAGTGTCCAGCCAGTTGATGGTGCGTGACTCGTCGATGGTGAGGTTGTCGACGTGTGTCGTTTTTCTGATGAGGAGCCCACTGGAGCTGTGGCCATGGACCCTGCCATGTCCTTTTCAGGTCTCTTCCCCAGGGAAGTGTCCTCAACTGATCTCAACCTCTTAGTAGAGGGAGTACACTCAACAGATCTGCTGACCCAGGCAGAGACATGACTTTGCACTGAGACTGTGTCATATACCTCTGTGCCCTCCTCCAGCCAAGTAACCAACCTTATGTGATGAACCCGTCAAGATTTGGAGAAGGACTTGCAGATGGAACAGTTGTCCCAATTGTGGTCCGGGTGTAAGCAGTAGAAGCCTTTATCATGCTCATCATCTATGAAGATGTTCTTCAGGTTAAACTTGGAACAGGCCCTGAAGATACTCTTTTTGCTGGTGTCTGCCATGCCACATGGGGAAGGTCCAAATTCAAGAAGTCGTCCCCAATATGAGGAATTTCGAGCATCCACACGGTGGATGTGTGCTCGCCCACCTGGGTTTTTTAAAATTTTAAAAGAAATTGAATGATGGTAGATAAACCTCCAGAAAATCTGTGGGGCTAATCTGCACACATTCACCTATGATGGCCGCAAGACATACACATTGACCTATGTATGCTTAGTGGACAAGGCCTACATGCACCTTCCCCCCTGACATATTTAGTTGGGATATGAAAGCCAGGATTACGACTTGTCCTCTCAGAGCAAAACATTCGCCCTGCCATGGCCAGCCTAATTAACTAACAAAGGCTCCATGGATGTGCCATGTCCTTTTGTTAGCTCTGCTGCTGGTGGTAGCTTTGCATACTAATCAGACTTTCATTCAAACAGGCTCACATGGGGCCCTGTTGCACAGGATAACAAAGGAGGCAGACAACTCCAACAACCTTTGATATGCACCGTGTCAACCTGAAGCCAGATCTCGCCATTAGCATCAATGGACAATGAAACATCATGTCTGGGACTGCATGTTGTAGTAGTCATTCCTGCAGGAGGACCCCGTTCAGAAGGTAGGAGTATATGATTTGATGAGAAAGAAAGTATAATCCCACCGCAGCTTGAAGGGAGGCCTGCTGCTTTAATCAGGAACCACGGAGAGCTCTGTTAACTAGAGAGACCCTTTGATCTACAACAGACATGAAGATGGGGGACTTAGTATTACATGTTTTCATCCTGTTATCTTTTCTGTGGCAAAGCACTCAGTTTATGACCCCATGCATACATGAGATTTTTGGTGGGGAACCAGCATTTGTTCATTAAGGTAGGTTTGGACTACACAAATCACTGTGGCAAATTTGGCTTTAAAAGAGGGCTTTGCCCCTCTTTTGGCCAAATCATATGAAGACTTTGCAAGCAGTAGCAAGAGGAACTCTGTGTTGGACCCAGCTGAAGGTACAGTCAGCATTGCATCTTCTGCCAGTGAAGGAAGCCCAGAACCTCCAAGACGGAAGCAAGATCCCTCCCGTAAACATCTCCAGGGAACAGAGGGAGATGCTGAATCCACAAGACCCTCCTGCAGCTCCAGAACTGGTACCCAGCCAGCACACACGTGCCCTTCTAGGCTGTGAAGCAATCTTTGTAGGTGGGAAGTGCTGCAGAGTCTCTGAACCAGATTAAGGACAAGGCAGCTGTAGGAAAGCGAGAGAAGGGGAGAGAGACAGAGAAAGGGGCAGAGGTAGAGAAAGGGGGACGAAAGGGCCCCGGGGCAATAATCCTGGAGACAGTAGGAAGTGAGAATAGAAGGAGGGAGAAGACCAGAGAGAGTAGGAAGGAGGGGAGAAGGTAGGAGAGCAAGAGGGAGGACGAGAGAAGGAGTAGGAGGAGGAGTGGAAGGGAGTGAGAGGCAGAGATGGAAATGAAGTGTATGGAGAAAGAGCAACTGCCCCAAACAACATTAAGGCCATCCTTTGGGGGAACACCAGAGTATGTTACCCTTAGGAAGTCCCAGGGGGAGTAAAAGTAGGGAGACTAGGGGTTACCGATCTTTAATGCTCACGCTGAACTTGGGCAACCAGGAAGCCTGGGTTAGGGTGAAGGGAGCCCATGTGAGATGAGTGGCCTACCAGAACACCCCCTTAGTCTAACTACCTTACCGTCTCAAAGCCAAGGCAACAAATATTGCAAAGATTTGATAATAAAAACCAACGACTCATCTATTGGCTTGTGAGTTTCTTATGGCTGTCTCGACACTACACAGTAATTTTGCAAACTAATGTTGCTAAATCACTCTAACATTGCAGTCCTAAATGTACATCTTGAAATATTGGTCTCAACTCGCAACACCCCCACCACAGTAATGCCTCCTTCTCCTGCCACACCTTCATGTACCACCTCCTGCTGGTGATACTCCTCCATCTTCCCCTCATCACTTGGCCCGCATCCACCTGCCCCTCACCCTCGAGGCACAGCAGCACCTCCGTTTTGCTGCTGCATTATCCCAACCTCTTGCCACCACCCTCTACTCCATCAGACACACAGCTACTGACATCACCTCTTCCCAGATGAGCTGAGGGAGTTCCCCACATGCCTCCATACTACAGCGAGTCTCCTCCCCTTCTCCTCACCCTCCTCCTCCTCCTCCTCCTCCTCTCGAGGTTGGTGTCCATTGCTAGCCGAAATGCGTTCCCCAAGCATACTGCGAGTACATCATTCCCCTCACAGGGTGCCAGCTTCACTCGAAAGGCTCTTTTCATACCCTCTGACTACAGCTCTCCCCTCATATACAGCTCCTCCTCATGGCCCAAAAACGGAATGCTCCCAGAGGTACAGTAGGACATCTTTCCAATCTGTCTCTTAAGAACCACTGACAAAATCATAGCACGAAAGGGGTGACATTGTTTTCATCTGTAGCCCGGAGGCTAAGAGACAGGGTTTCACAAACGCTGCGACAACGGTTTCCATATGTTCTTTAAGTGTTTAACATGTTTAAAATTCGGTTGTTGTCTGCTAAGGGCCTAAACTGAGGGGAAAAGTGCATGGAAGGGGGGAGAAGTGGAAAGTGCGAAGCAGAGGAGAAACAGATAAATAACAATAAATAAATAATAAAGGCAACAAACAGTGGTAGTGCAGCCAGCAATTTGCAAGTGCTACGTTTAAGGCAGCAGACAGGGTAGGTCTGATAAGTGCAGGAAGAAAGATGGTTCTCCTCAAGTTTTAGAGTGGCAGGGCGCTGTTCCAGAGGGAGGCCCCAGCCGAAGACGGAGATCTACCCCCAGCTCGTTTCTTTGATAAACGACTGACCCTGAGGGAGTTGGAGGTAGAGGAGTGAAGAGCTCGAGAGGGGAGGTATTTGCGGAGGAATAGCTGAAGGTATTTTGGACCCAGGCCCCAGAAAGCCTTATGGACAAGGCAGAGGGTTTTGAATGATAGATGTCCAGTAAAAAGATACCATCCCTGTCCCCTGGGCCCCACTGGTCCTAACACAATGAACATGATTATGTGTATATGCAAGGCGCTGCACATTCATACAGCAATCACTCTATCATTCACATGAGCATCCATCACCATACACTCACTCATAACGCATCCATACACATGTTTAAATAAAAACAATGAACATAAACGTACCTTCTGCATTGGCCTGTGTGTGGGTGCTGAAACGGCCTGCTCCAGCTGCTCTGTCCGTATGTGCGAGGAGGCGCAGGAGCTCCCCCTCGGACATACAGACATGCAGTGCCCCAGCCAGCATTTCCAATGAGCTATGCAATGCTGGCGAAGCAAAACGCCCCAGCACTTGCATGGCTCAGTGAGCATGTGCGGCTGGGGAACTAAACTGAACTGTCAAAGGGAAACAGTGTTTCCCTTTGACAGTTCAGCCAGCCCAGGAGCACTCCATTAGCTGGATAAAGCAGCTGAGGGAGTGCTCACTGTTTCACTGGGCTGGCTCCTTAGCTCCTCCATAATGGGTGAGGGGCCACTGGGTGGGCGCCTCTTGCCATTATGGATGAGCCGCCAGGCTCGGACAGGCCTATAGGGCAATGCCTGTACCAAAAATGTAAAATGCTAGTTTGGGCCAATCAAAATGGGCCACCATTTTGGCCAATGTGGACCATTTTGATGAGTTACTTAACTATGCAGTTAGTAATGTTGACCATTGTTGCTGAATATATCACAATTTACTTACATTTTAACACAAAGCACCCCTTTGGGTACTATTGAAACAGTGGGCTTCATAACTACTCTGGCGGTAGCTGTGCCGGTAAAACCGGCACGGCTGCCACTGGAGTTGCATCCGGGTCTGGCACCCGCGAATGGGCAATTACTAGGTCATGCCGAGTTAGGCGGACATGATAATTGCCCTTTCGAAGGTGCCGGTAGATCCCCATTCCCATTTGAGCCCCATATGGCTCAAATGGGAATGGGGAGCTCGGATGCACCGGCACCGTTAATAACGGTGCCGGTGCATCCGACGAGCTGAGGTCAGACCTGGCGGGGGCTGTCAAGCACCCACGAGCACAACTCTTACTATGGCGGAACGGTAGCAACGGTGCCGGTAGCTTACCAGCACCGTTGTTACTGGTCCGCCATAGTAGTAATGAGGCCCAGTCTGTGACTAAAGGAATGAATATCCATTTACAACTGTGGGCCACTTTTTCATTGTTGCCTGAGACAGTTTCATGCTTCAGCCCGCCCATGTGGGCCACCCCTGCCCATTTCTTCCAATCTAAAAAAAAAAAAAAATCTTTTTTCATGCTGAGCTCTCAGGGCCCCCCTGGGATGCACCCGCGGACCCCTAGGGGGTCGCGACCCACAGTTTGAATACCACTGGCCTAAAGTTAAGGGACCGTGGTTCACACAGGGTGTGTCAGAGATTTGACCAACTGGGCGTAAAAATAGAAATTATTTTACAAAAGTAGCACAATACAACAGACTATTTCACAAACTGGGAAGCCAGCCTTTAAATATTTCAAAGACAAAGGTGTCTATAATGGCTAAAGAACAAGCTTTCCTCTAGTGCGGTTCACCCTTGTTGCGCCCTCTCACAGCAAAGGGCATGCTGCAGGGACACGAGCAGTGCTGCTAGGATGTTTATGAGGCCGTTAAATCCCCATGGAGGTATTAGGGAGCCGATTGGTCTGCTGACCACGAGGTTCAAACATTAGGATTCACCTGCCAAACCTGCGGCTCGTGAGTTCAGTGAGGGTCGGGTTCATCCAACAGCACTATAAGCAAGCAAGAGGCGGGCTATGGGTGAGAATGATTGTAACAGAATAGTAAACGCAAGTTAGCAGCATATGCTTTCTTTCTAAACCACCCTTTCCTTGTAAACGAGGGAAAATGGGCACACATGCAAGATTCTATTTAATAAGCTCAAGAATTCTTGCATGATGACACGTAAGTCTCCCTGACCTTTTATTTCACTTTACTGGGAAAATTAGGCAGCTTCCGTATTCTTTCCTGTAAACAAACGGTCCCGCTAATAAAATACCTCTCCAGCAGTTTCAGTGTTTGTGCAAGAACTTCCTAGTGTGTATTTAAAGAAATGTACACGTTGCAACGGTGCCATCTGCTGGCAATTTTTAATACGGTCATCTCCGATCTAATGCTCTCTAGGAAAATAATTGCTATTTCACCACAAATTGAAAAATTCTTAGAATCTTTTAAATATTGGAGATGTTTCTTGTTGGGCAAGCAGAACAGTGCAATTGTCGCATCGATGTTTATAATAGTTGCAGCTTATGTGTGCGAGAGGATGCATTGCCCATTGAACAGGGAGCAGATTGGTTGGTTGAAACTCCTCTTTCATTACTAGTGGTCAAGCTCACCACCCCCTGACGTCAAAGTCCTGTTTGGTGTTTCGATGTGTGTTTCATAAAACACATACCTATCGGCTCGGCAGCGAAGGGGCGCTTCACATGTTCGAGCTCCCTTCTGGGGCTTGAACGCGGCCGGGTATGTTTGACCATGGTTCCCTTTCACAGTTACGCTGAAACCTCAAATGGTTTCTACTGCGTTGGTTCCCAGTAGGCAACAGTCTTTCAGCCTTTCACGAGCCCTGAACAAAGGATTCGCCCTCTGTTTTATACACTGGCAACCAACGATGCAAGCTCTCCCCGAGTCTTGTATTAGAGTGGGGGAAGGGGAGTGGTTGGATTTCTTTTTCAGTCCTCCAAGGACTGGAACACATTATTCCTTCTGTCTTCCGTGTATTTATTAGCAAGCAATGATTTAATGCCGCCCTCATGCCTGCAGTCAGTGAATTTTGTGACTTATGGGCTTTGGGGCGTGCCGGGGCCTCACTCGCACACACACTCACGCATGCATGCATGCATGCAGGCAGGCACACAGAGAGATGACGCCGGAGATGTTTGTCTGCTCCGGTCGCCGGCGTGAACTGCCGGCGCACCGCCTTTAATGCTATCTGCGCATACGCGAGCCTCGATACGGCTCGCGCATGCGTACACAATCAGAATTGCTACACAACAGTGACTAGAAACGCGTGATTCACTGAAACTTGTTACTGTTTCGCAGGTCGAGTTTGATGTGGCAAAGGGCTTCTTCGCAAGTTGCCATGCCGCTCACGAGATATAGGTGTGTCAGAGACGTGCAGATCTTTGGAGTGGTCGTAATTTACTTTGTGACTGTTGCGAAGATATCACTGATACATGACTTACACATGTACCACTAATCCACTGTGTCACTAATGTGTATGGAAATGTTTCACATTATTGGAGTGGCAGGTCCCTTCCTGCATCTTTCTGTTCGCCAGGAGGCTCTAGTTGCTGGTCCTCAGAATTCTGCCATTGCAGTTGTTAGGAGGGGTTTTCAGAAGGACTCCTAGTGTCGGGGTCTATGAAGCTAAGCTTAATAGACCCGAAAAGTTTTCACACACAATTTAAGCAAACTCTCACATGATAGAGGGGTAGAACAGCAATGCTTGGGCCAAGGAGACCAGGGGCTTGGTGTAAAGAACGGTATCTGCAGAAATCACGAACAAACGTGGCGGTCATTTCAATTTTGTGATTTTCGGATTCTAAATATACGTCAGCGAGCATCCATAAAGAACAGGTAATATATATATATATATAAATATATATTCACATAAATATATATATATGTATTCACTGAACAAATCTGAGTTAAGGAGCAGTTAGGCTGTGCAGAGTTATCACAGCAAAACCCTTGAAATTCAGCGGATGTGGGAAGTCATGGCCAGCTTAACTCAGTGATGATTCGCAGCCCCAGACCGAGTGAGATGCAAGCAACATGGGGGGTCCACACTCTGGATGATGTGCGCCAGTGAGAAGCCCATTACCTTTCTGAGCTCTAGGTGGGGGATCCCTGTCATGTAGGGTTCAGAACTGGTTGGCACGCCAGCTTCACCTTGTCTTTGTGATGTGATGTGATGAATCCGGCAATATCGCCACTACTTTCCCTGAGGCAGCTTCCTCCTATGTGGCCAGGGGACAGCAGCTGGTACCTGATCCTGACCCCGGTGGCGGCTATATGAGGGAGGACCACCTGGGGGGAGGCAACCCTTGGAGAGATAACGTCACATCATTGAGGGAAACCACATACACCCCTCTCCCTCCTGCAGATGTTCCTTTAATCCACCAGACCTTAATGGCATATTGTTATGTCCCTTCCCAACCTCTTAGTAAAACAACTTTTGTTTCCCCCAAAATGTCATTGGAGACCAGGTATTAAACACTGACATGAGGAAGAGACTAGAAATAGTAAAGAATACTCCCAATACAACTCACCCTTTGCATTCTTAACTGCTCATGTTTTTGTGTTTCTGCAAATTGGTAAACATAATGAGCTAAAAAAAAAGAAGTGCAATTAATAATAATTCCATTTATGGATACCACATATGTGACAGAAAATAGAATAAAAACAGACTTCAAACAAACACACGCAATCCGCTGTTATGCCCAGATATATCCAACTCGTAGTAACGCGAGTGAGATTATTGGGTATGGGATGGTCACGCTGGGGCTCTGATCCGCAAACGATTGTTGGTTAAAAACTACTTGGAATTAATTCCCATTCTAGCGCCAGCAGAGAAACAGGGGGGAGGGGGGCAGGAGGTGCCAGAGGGTGTCTTCACATATGGAAGCAATCCATAAACAATCTTAGTAGAAATAATGTAAATGAGCAACTTAAAACTCAGATAGACAATGTTGCACCAGTGGGTGTGGGGGTTCATGCATATGCTTCCATGAGCGGATATCTCGGTGAGTCTGAAAAGCCTGAACAGCCCCAAATAGCGCAGGCTTTGCCTTGGCTGCTTTAGACTTCCTGGTGATGTCGCCAACAGGCTCCCTGGGTCCTAGTGTTAGTGGCAAGCTAGCAACGCTCCAGCTCCAAACAGCAGCGTGCTCTTTCATGGAACCATTTCTCAATCAAAGAATTGCTACAAGATCAAGTAACCACCCATAAATTAAAGTTATTCACCGTAGTGACTAGAGTACTCAGTCCATTGTCCCTTTTCCTCCTTCCTTGTGGGCATCCCCCAACATGGGGACTGTAGCAGAACCTTTGTCATTGAAAGAGTGAGTTTCCTCTTTAAATTTAGTATAGTGCGCAGGGGTCAGGCGTGGGACCACCCCACGAGGCCCCACCCCCCAGTGCCTCACCTCAGTCCCCTATGAACACATTGGACACTTAGATACCTGGCTACACATATATTACATATTAGCCATTGACAGCGGGGGGAGACGGGTGGGAGGTATGGAGGAAAGGAGACTATGGACTAAGAGTACTCTAGTCACTATGATGAGTAACTTTAATTGCTCATACATCCTGTCCCCTTTCCTTCATCCTTGTGGGCGATTCCACCAAACAAAAACATAGGGTGGAGCAAAAGGTTCTTCAGAACTTCCTGACCAAACTCTGCATCATGCCCGGAGCTGGTGTCCAGTGAATAGTGCTTACAGAAGGCTGACTCAGTGGCCCAAGTAGCCGCCTTGCTAATGAAATCCCAAGAAGCATGTCACAGAAACTTGACTGTCATGGCCTTGGCTCTGACCAGATGGGCATGAATCCCCTCGGAAACAGGTCTGCCCATGGCCGTGTATGCCTACGAAATGGCCTGAACCATCCACCAGGCAATGGAAGCCTAAAAGCCGGGGGAGGAGCCCCCAAAATTCACAGAAAATGCCTCAGACTTCCTGAAGGATTTTGTCTGAGAGAGATAAAACCTGAGGACCCTCTTGAAGTCTAAGGAATGCAGGGCCATCTCTGCCTCTGACTGCAGGGTTGTAGAGAACACTGGTAGGCAGATCTCTTTATTCAGATGGAATAGAGAGACCACCTTGGGCAAGAGGTTTGGGTGAGTGCGCAAGATGACCGTTTCGCTGTGAAACGTGGTGAAGGGCTCGCAGGACAGAGCCTGCAGCTCGCTAACCCTGCGCACCGAGGTGAGAGCCACCAGTAAGATTGTCTTTAGTGTCACCAAGCGGATGTCCACAGAGGCCATCGGCTTGAAAGACTTGTGCTGCAAAGCTGCAAGAACCACATTGAGGTCCCAGACCGGGTACAGCCTTTGCAGCGGCAGAAAACACCTAGACAACCCCTTAAGATGGTCCTAAACCACCAGGTTGGCTGCAGACAGCACATGCTCAGGGGAATTTCTGTAAGCCCCAATGGCCACCAAATAATTGCAGCACGTATCCACCTGTACACCAGAGCGAACCGGGTGCCGAAAAAGCCAGAATATCATCCAGAGGACAGGGTCCAGGCCCTCGTCACGAGCCCAATGGCAGAACCTAGTCCATTTACTCTTCTACTGAATCGAGGGCCTCCTGGCCTGCTTAATGATGTCCTAGTTGTCATCCAAAAATTGAGCATGCTGAAGCCTCAGCTGGTTAGGAACCAGGCCACCAGCGCCAGCTTGGCCGCGTCCAGATGCTCCACTGCCCCGCCGTGTCAGGAATCCCCCAATGGAAACTGCAGCAGATCACAAAACAAGAATCTCGCAGGCGTGTAGGGGGGGGGGGGCAATCGGGATGAGGCTGCAACCCACCAAAGCCCAGAAATTTACATAGGGTCCATTGGAACAGAGGGGTGGGTGGGAACATCTGGAGGGCATCTTCCAGTGACCCCCCCGACCCGTCCTGCCCTGAAGCAAACGGGGGGCATTTGGAATTCAGAGGGGATGCAAACAATTCCAGGTCTGTGAACCCCCAACGCTGGAACAGGGGCAACAAGGAGTTGGTGTGCAACTCCCATTTGTAGTTGTTGAACCCTAAATGACTCAGCTGATCCACTTCTGCATTGGTGTCCCCTGGGAGGTGGACGGCAGAAATCCAAATCCCCTATGTCCGGGCCCATTCCCAGATTGATACGCCTCCATGCAGAGAAGGGGGTAACGGGCACCACCCTGCTTGTTCAGGTAAGACATTTTAGTAGAATTGTCCGTCCTGACCAGAACAGACCGGTCCCTGAGGAGGGGCAAAAACACCCAGAGGACCAGGCCCACTGCCCTGAGCTCGAACAGATTAATATGCAGGAGAGCTTCCGTCCTGGACCATGCTCCATGAAGGGCATAGCCCTCCAGAGTAGCCGCCAACCCGAAAAGGAGTCCATTTTCACCAGCAGGGTAGGCTCCGGTGCAGTGAAGGGGGCTCCCACTGAAACATTACCATCAGCCACCAGTGAACATTGGGCAGTAGGAGCAGTGGTATTGGACTCCTGTCCGACTGAGCCCCAAACTCCTAATACCAATTGGCCACCAGGTGGAGCGGGAGGCACCTCATCTTGAGGTGAGTGTGCTGTACAGTGAGCATGCAGGAGGCCACCAGGCCCAGAATGTGCTGAAACCACAATGCAGAGGTGGTCGTGTTGGCCAGAAAGTGCCCCACCACCTTGCGGGGGAACAGAAGCCTCTCGGCATAGGAAACATCCACTGAATGGTAGTGTTCCAACACACCCCTAGGAAGAATAGTGCCAGAGTTTGGCACACCTGTGACTTCCTCTTATTGAGGGAGAACCCCAACTGATGAAGGATATCCACCAATCTCTTGCAGGAGTGCACCACCCCTTCGGGTGACCCTGCCCTCACCAGCCAGTCGTCCAAATATGGGTATAGATGATGGATCTCTAAGAAGAGGAGGCCCGCCACTGCCTTCATCAATTTTGTGAAGACACCAGGGGTTGAGTTCAGGCTGAAGGGCAGCACCTTGGACTGAAAGTGGTACGACAATCGCGAACCACAGAAGTATCTGATGGGGTTGGTAGATGGGACATGCTGGTATGCATGCTTGAGGTCCAGGGACCACATCCAGTCCCCTGCACACAGAGACTTGGCTATGTGAGCAGCAGTAATCATCTTTAAGCGTTCCAGCAGTAAAGACAGTATTAGAAATGACAAGTCCAAGACAACGTGATCTATGGAATCAAATGTCCATGTGGGTTGTTTTATGTAGGTCTAACAACAAGGAAAGCCAAACTGAGGTGGACCGAACACAAATCTTACATCCGATTGTGTTCATTTCACTTGCCAGTGGCACAACATTTTAAAACATTCAAGCATACTGTAGCTCAAATTAGATTCTTGAACAAGTGAAATGCCCCAAAAGAGGCGGTGACATTCAGATGTTATTACGACAGAAAGAGGTTGAATGGATAGAGCGTCTAGATTCCCTTGAGCCAAAAGGCATGAATAATGATTTTGATTTGACATGTTACATTTGAAGTATTCACTTGGTTGACAGTTTTTTTCTTTTCTCTCTGGACTTTTTTGTTTGGAGAAATGTATATAAAAAAGAAACAAATTGCTCTTGTTACTTTAGTCTTATGCAGTCAAAATAAGATACTTTACGTTTTATTTATCGTTAACTTTACTAGAGCGCACATATTGTCACTTCTTCGCTGACAACAGATTGAGATTGCGCAAGATTTGAGATGGTGCTATTCAGAGTCTATCTGCTACAGAGGATATTTGCTACCCCTGTCTAAATAATGAATCTCATTCCATAAGATTATAGCTTAGCAAAACATTTTTACAGTAACCTTTCTTATTCCCTTATTGTTCTCGAGTGTTAACTATTGCTATAATAGCTACACCTTGAGCCATTAATGTCAGCTCGCACTATAGTCACCTTATATGAATGGGAAAACGTGGCATGGCTGCATAGTGTGTCTTAAGGTATGTCAGCTGTTGGTATGTCAGGGCTATCAGGTGACCGCTATGTACGTTATCTTACGGCGCTCTCCAGTGAACATCTGTCTCAATTTAGTTACGCGACCCCCAGCTATCAAATAATTATGCACTCCCAATATATATATTTAGTGCTTTGTTCTCAGTGACTGACTGGGTCCACGTTTTTTGTAATTAGGAATTCTCAAATCAATCGATATGCAACTCACCGCCGATCACGTGATCCACTTATGATCACATGACATATCACGTTAGTAAATAAATATGCAATGCGGGACGTGAGGCTCTATCTGCAGCCTATTTCCCGTTCCCACACAGTGTAGCTGAACAATTCACAACAAGGTAGGCACCTCAGGGTCTTTTACTCTGGACATTGTAATTATAGAGAACGGCATCTCTTGTGCACATTATTAGTAGTAACAAACATGAGTGCTTATGGCATGAAATTTTATGTTTTTCAGATTGGGCTCAGCTCTCTCTTTGCTTGTTGGGAAAGGATAACTTTGCTAGTCCTCTAAATAACATACCTTTGGACAACAGCGTAGAAGGATTCTATCTTTGGCAATAAATTGGAGGTCATTTTGGAACCCCCGAATGACATTTAGACCTTGGACATTTCTAAGGTCAGTTAAACAAGCATGTTTAGCTACTTCTCTAATAAATTGGTGTTCACCTGGATGATGAGACAGTTTAAGTGATTTTTGTGTCTTTTTACAATGTTTCTTTAGGCAGTGAGAAAAACAAAATATACACCTACACCTGAAGAAGGGGTCGGGGGAACCCCAAAATGCGTAGTGGACAACAATCTGTGATTGTGCGATTATATTTTTAAGAGCTGTCTGGCGGACTACAAATTCAGAAATCTTTGTTAGATTTTTTTTTAATTATGTTTGAAAAAAATCACTTCTATATTTAAGAATTGTTATCTTTGCATTAATGAATGATGTAATTCGTGTTACTTCAATACCTTTTGAATTATAATACAATTGACTTAAACAAAGACATACACTCTGTACTTTTTCTTTACCTTAGATTCAATAGTGCAAATATTTTTTACATTGTATTTATCGATCAGGAAGAAATGTGTTTCTCGACTAGAGTGACCAGGTTTTCACCTTACAGGTTTCTGTGGCAATAATCCTACAAGTCCAGGACAACCCTCAGGCTAGCCTGGTTGTGTTCTTGGGTACCACAAAAATCTTGGAATAGTACCCAGAGCACCTGTCTACAAGAGGAACCCGTTCCATCACATGCATCCCCAAGAACAAAAGGGCTTCTCGTAAAAGAGCCAGGGACCCAATCTGACAAGGAGGAGAGGCTGGTAGAGGCAAAGTAAGATGAAGGCTGAAGCCCGTGGGGACTACAGATATCATCCACAGGTTGCTGAAAAGGCGCTTCCAGGTGTCCTGGAACACACCTAACTGCCCCCCACTGGTGAGCTGTGTTCACCAACCTTGCAATCACTGCTCCTTGGCGGCAGGGCAGAGGGGGGGGGAGCAGAAGAAACCATGCAATGTCCTCTGCTGCTTCCTCCTTTTGTCACTGGGCGACCTGTTGGGCCTCGGTGTACCACAATCCCAGAATCCCTTGAAGCAGGAGAAGGCACGGGGCTTGGACTCAGTCCTCCCCTGGGATGGAGGGAAGGATTTCTGACCTGGTTTTGTCAGAATGGCCAAGGAGTTGGCGGTTTGAGTGGTGGTTTTCTTCTTTGTCAACTCGTTATTGGTTGATGAATGAAAAAGGATCATATCCTCAAAAGGCAGATACAGGATCCGTTCCTGCACATCTTAAAAACAGTGACGTGCATCCACACCATCTTTCTCATCTGGACCCGAAGGCACAGCCCTCTGCATGCTGTGTCGATGTGGGAGGCCGAAGATTCCATGAGGTCCTGCACAACGGCCTTGGCTTCTGCCAGCCCAGCCTAGAAGGACGCTTGCTTGTCTGAAGGTAAGTCGGGCAGAAATTCCTCCAGCTCCCGACACCGTTTCTGGTTAGCCACGGCCGAGAGGGCATCTGTGTTGGATTGCCGCAGATGCAGTCCTGAGATGAAATAACAGTGCTTTCCCCAAAGACTCCAGGCAACTGCAGGTGGTGCCCGTGGAGGAAGACGTCAAAGATAATGGTTACAAGGAGGCTGCAGCGACCACTGAGGAATGCAGCAGCGGGTGGGAGGTGAGGTGGATTGGCTCCCAGTCTGTCAGCCTAAACCTGTTGTCCAACTTCTTGTTCATCTGGGCGTTGGCCCTGGGCTTCTGCCAGACCTTTCGCACCACCTGCAGAACATCCTTCTGAAGAGGGATGCCAGACCGGATCGTGGTGCTCTTCCCCAAGTCCTCTGCAAGCACTCCCAACTCCTGGGGAGGCTTCCTTGGGCTAAGGGACCCCCAAGAAATCTGCCAGGCCCTGAACGCGGTAATTAAAGGCCTTCACGGATGCCGAAAGTTAATCGTCCTGGGTGTCATTGCTAACATTGTCCCCCCTTGCCCCTCTTCCCCCTTTTTCACAGATCAAGGGAATCCGGGCACTGGGACACAGGTGCCAGACGGGTTTCAACAAGGTCTGGAGCCGTAGACCGGTCCCACTGCTGGTGAGGTAGAGGAGTCGGTTGTACAGGATGAGGTGCAGTGCAGTGCTCAGAAAAAACAGTAGGGCCTGTGTCTGGTGAGGGACCAGCACTGGAATTGGCACCGCTGGACGAAAAGGAGGAATACCCAGCTTCGGGCGGGGGGGGGCCTGGGCAGTGCCACCTGTGGGAGGATCCTCTTCCTCTGAGGAGAACTCACAAACAAGAGGAAGCGCTCCAAGAAGCGGTCGTCACAAGCAGCTGGATTCCTAGGAGCCCCCCTCTCTGACCAGGAACGGAAGGCCAAATACCTCAAAGTGCTGAGGCGCTTGGTGCATGTAGCTGTAAGGCTGCGATGTGTAGATGTATTCCTCATGAGACCAGAAGCCTGCACTGTAGGGTCCACTGCTGCTTCTAGAGGGAAGTGAGGCTGGGTTACTCCTGCAAAGCCCATTTGATGGGCGAAAGCACTGGTGGGCCCTGTGCTGGATCCAAGACAAGATGGCCACTGACCTGGCAGGCTCCTACACGTGCCTCTCTACCATTTTGAAGCCTTGCGCCAGGCCCTGGTCATGAGTGCGCGGAGGCCTGAGCCAAGAGAGATCTCAGACATGGGAGGATACAGCTTGGGTCTTGCACATGAAGCAGAGGTGTCAACCTCAGATCACTCTGGTAGGCACTGAGCCCTCAGCCAGAAGGCTGGTAGTCGTAACTCCCTGACAAATGACCTCAGAGCGAGCTCTGGTAGGCTGCATGCCCTTTGCACATTTGCTGGTAGCCGTGCTGGATTGTGCCAAGGACAGACTCTTGGAGGTGGCACTCCACGATCCCTTACCCCCTGGAGTAGAAGAAGACATACTTGATTGCCCTTCTGAGGACAGCCTGGTAGGGCTCTTGGGCCCCTCAGGTTGGGAGACTGTAGCCAGCGCGGCCTCAGATCTGGCACCTGAATGCCCTTAAGAGCCCCCAGGCCCCTTAGCTTGGGGGCCGGTAGCCTTGGAGGCCTCAGGCACGCCAGAACCTGAATTTGAGGAACTCGGATCTGTGGGAACCCCCGGTGAAAGGAGTCGCCATGCTGAACTGAGGGGCCTACCTTGTCATGACAAGAGATCTTGGAGACAAAGTCGGAAAGGCGAACATGCATCCCAGCGATGGTCGGGCCCCGAACACTCAAGACAGAGTGCTTGGCAGTTCCAGGCTGGCAACGACTGTTCACATGAGGCACATCTTGTGAATCCTCCTGGGGCTGGCATGCGCCGGGGGAGGCAAGGCACCGAAGGGAAGATAAATAAGAGTGAAAAAACAAAACTAGGAGCATGTGGAAACCTAAAAAAAAGTCTCAGCACTGGTTGCCATGTCCAACACCATCTGTGTGGAAAAAGACATGGGTGAGGCACCGTAGGGTAGGGCGCTCCCATGCCCGAGGCCGTGCTCCTGCACGCTATACTAAATTTAAAGGGGAAGCTCAATATTTTGCTGCCAAAGGTTCCGGTATAGTCCCCCTGTGAGGGGACGCCCACAAGGATGGAGGAAAGGGGATGGGACGTGTGAGTATGTATGTTTTCTACAGCTAAGGAATCCTGGCAGTTACGTTGGGCACACCTTTGCGTAGATGGTCACTGGGCAGATGTTTAGCAATAGCAAATTCCCTTTGCAGAGAGAGCAGAAGTGACCACTTGACTCCTAGTCAAATAGGGCCGGACGCCAACACAGACTTCCTTCTTTGCCAGTCCATAATAGGTTTTGTTACGCGCAACGGGCAAATAGCTTGATTATGGCTTTCATGTTTCAGGGCCATATAATCCCATAAAGTGGTTGTGAATCCTGTAGTCATTGGGCCAAGAAATGAAAAATCAGAGGCCTATCTTGGGATCAAGTTGATGAAGCCTGAAAGAATAATGAACAAAATTGTTTCGAGAGATGAAACCAAGGCTTCTTTCTAAAGGAGGATCTCTCTGTCACCTTCACATTGGAAAATACCAGAAACGCTATAGAGCCTGTAGCTAACTCTCGCAATGAAGCAAAGCCATGACCATCAAGAAAAACTGCATTCAGGATCAAAAAAGAAGCACACAAGTGCATAGGCACAACAAGAGCAGGCATCTATGTTTAATACCACATTCAAGTATTTCCACAAAAGGCTGAGAAATAAAGGGGATAATCACTGCCTTAAGGAATGGCATAACATTCATAATAGCTTAAAGGTATGCTTACAGGTGATTCCAAGATGGCCACCAACAGGAGAGCATCGTAAACTACGCTCTTGCCCAGTGGATTAGGGTGACCAGAAATAGATCACCTAAGCGGCATGATAGAACAGAGAGTGCTTAACGCTAGGCCCCCGACTCGTAGGAGACGGGAGATTGCATGGTGAAAACTGAGTGGAAGGAGGGGCGACCTGAAACTGTTAAAAAGAGAAAAAACCCAGCTGGTGAAAAAGCATCCGCAAGGAAATAGTCGACGGCCTGGCAGGGCAGCCATTTGGAGGTGCAAAAGTAGCGACGTGGCCAGCTGCAATATAGCTTTGAGGAGGGGGTTGTTCTGGAGCAGGGGTCCAGGGCAGGAGAGCAGAAGGCCGCACTTGTATGGCATGGCACGGCTTCAAAGAACCTGATGCAGCAATGATCACGCAATCATACCTTCACGACTATCCGCAAAGGAAGTTACGGAGGGGAGATATTTTCACATATCCACTCGGCATCCCCCCAAGACTGAGTGAACAATAATCAAAGATGTAAAAAAAAAAAACACAGGGTGAAAAACACAAATGCCACCGAAAGGTTTGAAGAAAACACAGGAAGGAGTTATTCAAAAGATGTGGAAACAAGACATCGGACCCTCTCCAGAGGAGGGGGAAGGAAGCCCGGAAAAGCAAGTGACTGGACTCTGGGGAAGACCAGGTGGTGAGACAAAACATTCTCTGACAATACTTCCAGGAATTAGGTGAAAAAGAAATGGCTGTACAGCTGGATAAGATCCAAGAAGATTGGACATTAGTGCTGCACGAAATGAAAGGAGATGTGAACAAGCTGGAGGAAATGGTTTACATAAACGAAATGGCGCTCCAGCAACTTGCCGACGACACACGAAAAACTAACAATCAGGGTCGGACTGGGACAAGAAATAGGCCCGGTCACCCAAAATAAAAAGTGGTCCACCCCTCGCCTCAAAAAAGTGGGCCACGCCTCGCCTCACGACCCTTGACCTCTGATGACATCACAGGAAGTGATGTCATTTGGCCCCACCCCAATGTGACATCTCAGGAAGTGATGAAACATGACCTTTCACCCCTTGACAAAACAGGAAGTGGCATCAAATAGCATTGTACCCAAGTACACTAAATTTGTGTGAATCCAAGCAGACGTCCAAGGCCAAATGATAATGTTATTGTATAGCACTTACGCTTAAGCTCTTTTTTATAGAACAAATATGCATACAATATCACCTGACCTGTGTTGGTACTCATGTATCGACCTATGAAGGATGAAACGCTTTTTTTAAAAAAATTAAAAAAATAAACATTTTTTTAAATCTTTTTTTCAATTTGTTTTTCTTCCAAAACAGCCCAGGAATGGCCAGAAACCTGCACCCACTACCCGGGGACGATTTCAGCCCGGCCACGGGCCAAAAGGCCAAGGCGACAATCCAACCCTTCTGACAATTTGGTGGAACAACTGGCACATGCAATACACAACATAGAGCTACAGATGAACGATCTCAAAAATAGATCCAGGAGATCGATCAGGGTGAAGGCCAATTCCGAGGATGTTCAGGACAAGTAGCTCAAGGCTGCGAACTTGCAAATATTCACTGACCTAATCGACCTGGACAGAGAGACCAAACTTAAAGAGGACAGAGTTCAAAGAGTTAGACCGCTGAGGAAAGAACCGGGACCGAGACCATGAGATGTGTTGGCGGCCGTATAGAACTACGTTCAAAAGGAGGGTATTCTAGTAGCAGCCAGAAAGATGAACAACTGACACAACAGTGAAGAGAGGGTCCAAAGAATGCCCCTTCTCACCCCCAGAAACATGACAGGATGTAGAGCCAGTAACACTCTAAGTCACCAATCTTATTTCAGACGAATCCCAAGTGCACCAATGGCTGACTTGCACACAGAAACATATCCCCTCAACTAGCCATACAGACCGAATCCAATACATATCCTTTCAGAAATAGGGGAGACAATGGAGATCATGGATGAGAATACCCTAATGGACAGTCATGATTAAACACCAAGAAGCAACAATGCTGTCATTAGTGACACCACGACATAGCACACTCGCAGCCCTGCACCGCATTACATGAACTCATTCGGGTACACGAAGAACATGCTTACATAGCTCTATAGCTAGAGGACGGATACATTTACAAACTGTCAAAGCTTTTATTATTTTTCTCATTAGCCAAATGTAGTAACGCAGAAACTCAAGGCAACAAGAGATCCAGATGAAGCTTGCAGATACTTGAAGCAAATAACCGTATGGACTACAGGAGTCTATATGGAGCCTGGTAGGACCATGTGTGACTAACCTATAAGGTACATTAGTTGAACACGAGCATGTAGAAATCATGTTTTAAGTCTAAGGAAAATTACAGAAGGCCTCAAGTCACAACATGAGACAAGATGAGCTGACTCAGGCTGCACGGAGCGCAAAGCAGGCTCACAGCCAAGGTTAGAGATACACGGTTGCATTCCAAACACTAGATGACAAGGGACCAGCTACAGAAAAAGGGAATAAATCCTCATAAATGCAGACTCAAAAGCTTGATTTTGTGGTCTACAAGCAATAGGTGCAGCCGATCCAGACAATGGCCATTCACGCATGGTGGGAAAGCAGAGCCGATCCCAGCAAACCAGATGAGGAATGAAACAAGTGTTGCAAAGTAGGACCGTACTCTCATAGGCAAAGGTGATTTACTACCAGATACAATCGTTTCACATCACCTTAAAGCGGTGTACAGAGCTGAGAACCGAGTCCCAGGCTTGGGGAGATCAACTCTAGTCAATCACAACATAAACAATCAGGAGTGGGTGGCCAAGGGGCAAAGAACCAATGGTAAGCCCACTACTCTGCAACAATGTAATGGATAGTTTCTTGGGGGCGGGACAGGCCAGACACCTGACATGCAAGGAACAGTAGTTTAACTTTAATAGGGTACTTCCATAAGGGTTATCGCTCTCGATACCCAATCATTTGTGGTGATAGGTTTTTCGGGGGAAGGTCTCAGGGATGACACAATTTGTCCACAAAATCGGGACACACACACCATGGAATACTGAGAAGTACTGGAGCATCTTGATCATCTTGTGTGATCCCTGTTTTTTTGGTAATAAACCTCAGTTCTAACTTCCCGTTGGCAGAGTACTCTGTTTATTCTAGGGAAGGGTGTTTGGCCCTTGAGAGTCGGGTGGACTCCCAGACGACCTCTGGCATACCAGGGAACCATCCCAACAAGTTGGTAGCAGAGGATGGTTAGTCTACATTAGTCCAGCACGAAGCCTGAATGACTGCGGGATCCCCTCGCGTATTTCGAGAAAACAGGGAATGCGTGCCCCGTGGAAAGGCCAGAGTCTGTGAGGCATCCAGCAGACCAGAAAGATGAAGTGGCAGCTTTGGGGGACGCGGTAGCAGAGCAGCGGCAGCAGACCACGGAGTGTAAGTATTGACCCAGCCATATGGCAACTGGGGAGTGAAGGGGGTATCTAGTATTGTTGAGTATTGGCTAGCATTGTCAAGTTTAGCAGGGACAGGAGCAGAGGTAAATGTCATATTCTGTGCTTAGGACACATTAGATTTTGAGGTTCTGGTGAACAACCTAGACTACTGACTTGAGGGCACGGATGACAGAAGTTATGGAAATAGTGGCTTTCCTGTGTGTTGGGTGTTTTAACGCGGGTCATAGAAGATGGTATCCCCATAAGATTTAGCAAAGGAGCAGACCAAGATTGCGGAAAGTGATTCAACTGGTTAATTCTCGAGGAGGCTGTTTTTTTCAAGGCGACACTGCAGTTACAAATCGAACACAAGAGAATATTGGTACACTCTGCTAGGAGGCAGGAATACAGCTGGTTGTGTGTATTCTTGAGCAATGGTGTTACAGCATTGTACACAGTGAAATGGACTTCTTAGCACTACCTTGTTTTGTAAATTGGTGACGTCACCCATAGTGCTTGAGTTGGACCAGTGGCAGTGCATGGAAGGAGCATGCGCAAGATTTGTGGGTGTGCTTGAGAGGCAGAGACTGTGAAAGGGCAGTGTGCGGAGCACGCCTGATAGGTGGTTGTGGAGCCAGAGAGGCATATAGTAAATTAACAGCATTGTGATTACACTGGGTTTTACCCCTGATAGCGGACTATCGAAATGCTCAATTTGAGGTCAAGTAAGAGCAAAAGTAATTTAGCAAGAAGTGTGGGGGTAACATGCCCCTACAGAACCTGTGGAGGACCCTCCCACCTTACAAGATTTTTAAATATAGCCTAGAATGGACTAAAAGCACTGAAGGTAAATTAACCAAGCCATGGTCACCATGCAGAAGTTTCTCCAAGGATGTGCAGCAATCACTACTGACACTTACAGGGTATCTACAAGGGGAAGAAGCTAGCAAGGCGCATGTCGATATTTGAGTTATGGAGGAGGTTTCAGGAGGGTGAGAGGGGATGCAGCGAGGCGTCAATGGATGCTGAGCCAGCAGGAGGCAGAGGGGCTTGCGCCCCCACCCCGTGCAAGCGAGAACTCGAAGGATACAGACGATAAGCAACGGATGTACCCATTACAGGAGATAAAAGCAGCTGTGGGGTATTCAAAGCCAATATATAAACCACCACCATATATCAGGGAAGAGGGACAGAAAGGAACAAGGAAGCCGATCAGCATAAGCGGAGCAAGCAGCGAGGCACTTAGGGCACGAAGGAGGGGCTAGAGGGCAAAGCCACAAACAAGTGGGTAGTGGGGACAGATTCTCCTAAAACTAGAAGGAAAGACAACAGGAGAAGCAACAGGGGTAACAAAAGAAATAAAGGGCCTAAAGGGGAGCAGCGAGGGAAAGGACTGGGCCGAGATAATGGAGGAAATTAACAGAAGGGAGAAGGAAAGAAAAGAGGCTAGAGCAGGAACGCAGAGAGAGGAAGAGAAAGAACAGGAGCAGAGGGAAAGGAGGAGAACAGAGCAAGAAGAGATCGAGAGACGGAGGGAAGCAGAAGAGAAGGAAAAATTAATGTTAATCGATAGGGAACAGAGAAAATGGCAGGTAGAGAGAATAGCACCAAAGCGTGCAGGCAAGCAGAAGCGCAATCAGAGAAGTAAAAACACGATGGACGGTGGCCGCTTTGGTGCTATGGAAATTATAGAGCAGGATGGGGCGGACAAGTGGAGTCAGACTGCACGACCATACCGGATAGGACTACCATTGTCAGACAGAGCAGGCCCAGGGTCTTGCGGCGGAGGGGGCAAGCATGACTTGTGTGACATCGACTTCACCATGAAGCCCAACACAGACACCACTTCTAGGAGACAGCTTCGTGGACAACTTTTGTAGCAATATGGGCCCCGACTGAGACAATGAAGCAAGGCATGGATTCACATGTTCATGAATATTCCCCGTCGTCAGGCTGGGAATCCTCGGTAAAGAAAAAAATCAGTATCAGTTTCGTTTCTAATTGGTCTTTCTTAGTAGTAACCAATCACTGGTCTCTGGGTCATACTGCGCCCAGCCAATGACTGCCCTCTCCCTAAACCCCATCCCTGGCAGCCATCCTCAGATTTGGTAGCATGTGAAGTGGCAGTATGACCAAGTGAAGAGCCGCAGAGGGGAAGGAGGGAGGGTTTGCATGTGAATCCATGCCAGACCCATGCTGGAGAACAACAGTTACAGGTAAGTAACTTGTTCCTTCTCCAGCATGGGGTCTGGCATGGATTCATATGCTCATGAATATAACAATACATAGCAGTACACACATGCACAACCACGGGTGGTGGCAAGGCTCAACATTAAGCATTACATAAAACTCAACATTAAGCATCTCTTACCTCCTCACCAGACTCACCTTAAGCGAACAGTTTGCACAGCACTGTCTGGCCGACTCTGGACCCCTCCCTGGAATCCCGGTCGACGCATGTAGAATCTCGTGAAGGTGTGCGTCGACCTCCACGTAGCAGCCCTGCAGATGTCCAGCAGGGGCACACCAGACAAGAACGCGGTGGTAGCAGCGATCGCTCTGGTCGAATGAGCTCTTGGACGGGCGGTTTGCCAACCGATGACAGTGCATGATGCAGCCTGAGAGCCATCTGGAAATGGAAGCCTTCGAGAGAGCCTTCCCTTGGTTCACAGGTCCAAAGTTCACAAACAGCTGTAATGTCTTCCGAAAATTCTTCGTTCGGACCACGTAGAACTTCTGCGCTAGCTACATCCAGCGAGTGCAAAGTCCTCTCGGCCGGCGACAAAGGCGACAGGAAAAAGACTGGTAACACCAAGGGCTCATTGAGCTGGAAGTCCGGCGGCACCTTGGGCAGGAAGGAGGGGTGCGTCCTCAGCACCACCCTCGTCTCGTGGAAAGTCAAGTATGGAGGCTTGCAGGAAAGGGCCTGAATCTCTCCCACGCGTCGTGCAGAGATGATGGCCACAAGGAACGCTGTCTTCCACGACAGGTACTTCAACAGAGCCAAATGCAAGGGCTCGAAAGGCGGGCCCATGAGACTGGTCAGCACCACGTTGAGCTCCCACGCTGGGGCTGGAGCCTTCACCGGTGGGAACGATCGGAACAGTCCTTTCATAAACTCCTTCACCAGGCGATGAGTCCACAGGGACGACCGTCCTGCAGTGTATCGGGAAATCGCTGCCAGATGTATCTTGATGGAAGCCTGAGCTAGTCCAGCTTTGGCCAGCGACATTAAATACGGTAGCACTTGAGGGGCTGTAATCCGTAGGGGGTTAATCTTCTGTGCACGGCACCAGACAGAGCCTCTTCCATTTGTGTCGTAGCACTTGAGAGTTGAGGACGCCCTGGCCTTTGGAAGAACCTCTCTGCAGTCAGCCGGGATATCGTACCCTCCAAACTTTAGTGCTGCAGGAGCCAGGCGTGCAAGTTCAGTGACTCCGGGTCGTGATGAAGAATGGCGCCTCCTTCTCTGGAGAGAAGATCTGCGCCCGTCAACAGTTTGACTGGTGGGGACGCTGACAAGTCCAGAAGGTCCGGGAACCATATCTGTCTCGGCCACCTCGGTGCGACGAGGATCATCCTGCACCGGGACCTCTTGAGTGGGTTGATGAGCCTGAGCAGCAACGGCAACGGAGGGTACGCATACAGGAACAGGCCGTCCCAGGGGGAACGAGAAAGCATCACCCATGCTCCTCGGCTGGGGAAACCTGCTGGCGAACCTCTGGCACTTGGAGTTAGTCGCCGTCAAGAACAGGTCGATTTGGGGTTTGCCCCACCGCTAGAAGAGTTAATCCACTTGATCCTGGCGTAGTTCCCACTCGTGGCACGAGCGCAGCTCCCTGCTGAGTGAGTCAGCGATTGTGTTTTTTATCCCTGCTAGATGAAAAGGTACCAGGAACATCCCCTGGGCAACGGCCAGTGCCACAGATCCTGGGCATCCTTGGACAGGGCTGGGGATCTGGTTCCTCTCTGCTTCCGGATGTAGAACATCGTGGTGGTGTTGTCGGTGAAGATCCTGACCACATTGCCCTTGAGGGACGGGAGGAACGACTTGAGGGCCCAGAAAACTGCTCGGAGCTCCAGTAAGTTGATGTGGAGCGGCCGCTCCTCCGGGAGCCACAGGCCTCTCGCGTGAAGATCTCCGGTGGGCTGCTCCCCACCTCTCCAGGGAGGCATCTGTCATCACTGTCACCTGGTATTCTGGGGTCTGAAAGTCTGTGCCCACTGCGAGATGCACGCGGGTGCCCCACCATCGAATTGCTTGGCGGAATACTTCGTTGAGCGAGATCTTGTCCTCGAAGCTGCCCGTTGCTTGCATCCAACGGGCATCGAGGAACTCCTGCAGAGGACGCATCCGAAGCCTGCACAGGCGCACCAGATAGCTGCAAGAGGACATCATCCCGAGAAGGGACTTGATGCACCTCACTCTGGCCATATCCGTGGCCAGCAAACGCTGTACCTTGCCCAGGATGGGCTGCGTTCTTTCCTCAGACGGCAAGGCCAACTGCGCTACTGTATCGAGCCTGGCTCCAAGAAACAGCGCGACCTGCGATGGAACCAGGTGGGATTTGGGAAAGTTGATGGAGAATCCCAGGTCCGTGAGCAGCCGTTCGGCGGCGAGTTCCCTTGTCCCTGCTCGGATGAGCCAGTTGTCCAGGTAGGGGTAGACATGGATCCCCTGCAGGCACAGACACGCCGCCACTGGTGCTAGGCACTTGGTGAACACCCTGGGCGCCGACTTCAACCCGAGTGGGAGGGCCTGGAACTGGTAGTGCCGCCCTTGGACTACGAACCTGAGAAACTTTTGGTTTTGGTGTCCTTTTAGGATGGGGATGTGAAAGTATGCATCCTCCAAATTCAATGACGATAGGAAGTTGCTTTCCTCCAGCTGGCCCAGCACATGCTGGAGGGTGACCATCCGGAACTTCTGTGCCTTGATGTATTTGTTTAGCCGACGCAAGTCCAGGATGGGGCGCCAACCTCCCGTCTTCTTTCTGACGAGGAAGTATCTTGAGTATACTCCGGAGCCCCGGAGCCTCTTTGGGACGAGTTTGATGGCTCCTTTCTTGAGCATCGCCCTTACCTCTAACAGCAGTTGAGGGACGTGGCTTTCCTTCCTGGCCACGGGAGGAATTCGGGGGCTCTTCTTTAGAAATTCCAGTGTACCCCTGGGCCAGGGCATCCAGCACCCAACGGTCGGTGGAGATGGACTCCCACACGCTGACGAACTTCGTCAGCCGGCCTCCCACCGGGGTGCTTCGGTGGGGGCCCGACGCAACGGCCGGTTCAGTCTTGCTTGGAAGTAGTCTTGCTGCCTTTGCCTCCCTGGCGACGACAGCGAGATCCACCTGACTTGCCTTGTCCCCTGTAGGCTTCTTGTGACGAGGAGCGGACCGCCTGACCGTAGGTCGAGGAGCCGCCGCCGAATCCTTTGGAGGCACCTTGCTTGCCTCCAGAGTTTCGAAAGGGTGGCCGCCGTTGCTGCAGAACTCCCAAGGCCCGATCCGTCTCGGTCTTGATGGCCTGCAGTGACTCATCCACTGTCTTTCCGTACAGATTGTTCCCATCGAAGGGCATGTCCAAAACCTTGGCTTGTACGACTTGGTGGAAATCAGTCATCTTTAGCCATCCCCGCTGTCGAAGGCAAACGCTGTTGCCCAACTGGCAGAAACCAGTGTCAGCAATGTCCGTGGCCACAGTTATAGCGTGGTCCGACGCCACCTCACCCTCCTGTAGGATCGCCAGGGCCTCTGCCCTCTTGTCATCCGGGAGGAAGTCCAACAGGGGGGCGATCTTGTACCACAACTCCCTGTCATAGCGGGTCACAATCGCTAGGGCGTTGGCCGCTTTAATCGTCGTCGCCGCCGACGAGATGACTCGTCATCCCATGGCATCTAGTTTCTTTCCCTCGCCGTCCGGTGGGGAAATTGAAGCCGAAGCCCCCCAGCTTTCTTCTTGGCGCTGCCGAGATGACCGAATCCGGGGTCGGTTGTGCCCTAAGGCACAAAGGGGTGCCGTTGGGGAACCGGTTCTTCTTCTCGTACCGGTCCCTTTTGGCAGGCGTCATACACAGGTTCTTCAGGAGGGCAAGACCCTCGTCCCAGATGTCATACAGGCACCGCGAGGACCGTCTTCCTCTTGGCCTCACGCCGTTGGTAGAGAAAGCCTTCCTTCTTCTCTTCGGAACGGAGCTGAAAAAGCTCGGATGCCCTGGCAATCATGGTGTGGAAGGAGCCAATTTCGTCGGGGGGAAGACGCCCGAGGAATGGGAGATCAGTTCCGTTGTCGCCGCCGTCGTCATCATCATCCGTCCTCGTGTCTGTTCCTGTGTCATCCCTCGGGACCGGGGAGGGCGACAAAGGCTGAGAAGGCCGTGAGGGCTGAAGGGGCACTGGCTGAATTCTCCTCCTCTTGTTTGGAAAGCTTCCCGACAGACCCGGTTCAGCTGGGTCGTCTGTCAGGGGTAGGGGCAGCCTCGTCGTTATCTCCGTGCATAAGGCTTGGATTGCCGTAAAACTGGCCACCGAGTTGTCCTGCGGCTCGGGCTGTGACGGGCGTGACGGTTGTTCCATATCCACGGGAACCTTGTCGTTGCCGGGAGTCGAGCTTCCCTTCTACTGGGCCATGTTCTTCTCGTCCGCGAGGTAGGCCTCAGAAACTTCTGGAATCCTCCAATAAGTGTACTCGATGAAAACTTCACCCTTGAGGGGTGTAGATAAATCCGAAACGGTCCCCGTTGATTGGATGTAGAAACGGTGAAGCTTGAGGCTTGATTAAACCGAAAAATGAGAAATCTCTTTGAAAAAGCGCAAAACGCAGTAAAAGCTCGAGAGCTATAGCACGAGGACTCCCAACACTTGAACGTGCGGTAAAAATCTGAGGATGGCTGCCAGGTCCGGGGCTTAGGGAGAGGGCAGTCATTGGCTGGAGGCAGTATGACCCAGAGACCAGTGATTGGTTACTACTAAGAAAGACAGATCAGGAACAAAACTGATACTGATTTTTTTCTTTCCTGAGGATTCCCAGCCTGACGACGGGGAATATTCATGAGCATGTGAATCCATGCCAGACCCCATGCTGGAGAAGTGGGCAACTAAAGCCTCACGGGGAAAAGTGCAAGGAAATGTGTGACATGGGAAAGGGGGACCAGTACAGGTGGTACTAAGGGGTACATGGACGATCGAACACCACAGTCGCTGGACGAGTTATGCAACATCGATGACCTGGTCCCATATGTTGAGACTTAGGGCTCTCCCAGGACGGAGGAAGGGGGAGAGATAGCTATAGCGTGTTCTAACACCAGGATCACAGGTGGGTCTGACAACTCTGCATGACTGCCCAGAATAGAACGAATAGATGTTTACACTGACATTAGGGATGCCAACAGGCAAATCATACTGGCTAGAGGAGCGAGTGGGAAGGTAGGGTTCACACAAATGCCCCTACTGGCAGAAGGGAGGGGGCGACTTCAATATATACCATGGAGAAACTGACAAAGAAAACACGAGATACGGGTTACCTTCATTGACCGTGGGTGCAGGGAAATGGATATAAGAAATGCAAAGAATGACCGTTGGACATATTAGCAGTGAGGGAGGTAAAGGGACTACTAGTGGCAATCCTCGGAGAGGCCGCTGATGACATATGGAAAAAGACGGGGTTCATAGGACTGACCATCCATGGCAAGGCGTACAATGGTTTGCTGTTTGCAAATTGCAGAGCAGCCGTATGGCAAGCTTTAGTAGCCAGAAAGGTGAAACAACGGACCCATAATAGGATGGAGCAACAACCATTCCAGGACTTTTCACAAATAACTCTGCTCACAAGGAGAAAAATGGGCCCGGTGGTGAGCTACCTGCGGGACAAAGACATAAAATACCGCTGGACTTTCACGTTTGGTGTTTGAATGGGAAGGTCAGCAACATTGCATCTCATGCAACGAAGGTATGAGAATACTTTGGCTTGAGGAAGAAGACACAGGGTCTGTCGACTGAAGAAAGGAAAGACAAGCCAGGAAGAAGGGATGGGAGTGGACTGCAGCAAAGCATAGGAATACTAAGTAGAAAGGGGCCCTGGTTGAACTGAAAGGGCCCCGGGATAGCAGTATAAATGACTAAAGGAAGGCATGGAGGATCTTCGGATCAATCTGAAGAATTACTGCACAGTTCACAGAAACACCTATTAGTGAGCCCAGGGAGGGCAAACTTACTTGAGTTATTGATTTCGGGGTGGGGGGTCTGGGATTGATACATGGGCTTGGCAGAGCCTGCATGGGTTAAAGCTGGGTTTTGGTTCTAGCTCAATCCCCAAAGGGAGTGGATCGGGAGGGGCTAGAGTCCGGTTGAGTCCACCCAGTGAGGGGGAGGGACAATTGGGGCAAGGGTTGGGTGTTATCCTAACCATGAAAATCACAAACCCAAGCAACAATTACCGTCGCGCACCGTGCACATAATGGCTAAAACCAGCGATACTAGCATTATGTCGTTGAATGTCAATGGGTTGAACTCACCCCTGAAAAGGAAGAAACTTTAAAGATTCCTGCAAGGGGATAAACCAGACCTCCTGGTGTTACAGGAAACTCACGTTCAAATGCTAGATAAGCACAAATTCAAAATACAGGGGTATCACCAAATATTTCATTCTAAATAGGGAAAGAAGAGAGCGGGGTGTACTACTGGCTGTTAAGAACAACTTTACCAGTAGTGGACTGGGAGAAAGATGCTTATGGGAGCTATGTAGCAATAATCCTGCAGGGCAAGGGGGTACTATACACACTCGCCACAATGTACGCACCCAACTCAGGCCAAAATGGATATATATACAGACAATCCTGAACAAACTGGGAGGATTTGCCATTGGACAAATTATATCGACAGCCGACTTCAACATAACGTGGGATGCGGGGACTGACAAGGGTGGGGGTAGGGTGGGTACCCATGGTAAACCTATGAAAGAACAGTGTGAGAAGATAGACAGGATCTCGCTAGTGGACGAATGGAGGGAATAGAGGGGCGAAACTAGGGGCCATACCTACTATTCGCATGTACATAGGATCTCCTCCAGGATTGACTACATATGGGTCTCACGAAACTTACTGGGATTGGTCACATAGATTGAAGTGGGCACAATAGCATTATCTGATCATACCCCCCCCATAACGATGAGAATCAGGAGGAATGATATATTCACCCCCCCACCCAACTGTGAAGTGGACATACCTTTCATACATATTTAAATACAAGAGTATTGAGGGACGAGATGCAAGCGGCCATAGAGGAATTCTTTCAATACAACACACAAGGGGACACGGACTAACATGTGAGGTGGGATGCGTTTAAAGTTACAATTAGAGGGAAAACTATAGCAGTGAAGGCCCGAAGGTACAGAGAAAGGAGACTTCTGTTGAAGGACCTATAGGGAAAATTAGAGCAGGTAATGTCTAAGAATGGGGTGGGAGTTGATGGTAAAGTTTGGATAGAATACAGGGCCATAACGAGTAAGTTGGAAATTTGCAAACACAAGCGGCAGACGTGCATTGTTGTATCTTAAACAAAAGTACAATGTAAAGGCTAATAAAGCAGATAGCTTGCTGGCCAGGTCCCTCAGAAAGGAGGAAAAAGATGGAACCATACTGAAGATTAAAAAGAGGGCGGTGAGAGCTCTGAAGTAGAAGACATCAGGGAATGTTCAGCCCACTGTAAAGATCTATATAAATCAGACAACCCCTTATAGCAGGCACAAACAGAATATTTGGAGAAATTAGACCTCCCAGTAATAGCTGAATAGGAGAAGGCCCAGTTAGATCAAGATATTACTGAGGAGGAGGTACGCAAGGTGATAGCGTCACTTCCGATTAACAAGTCACTGGGGTCGGATGGTTTTATGGCCAATTTCTACAAGACAGTCATGGAACAGTTGGTCCCTCATTTGGTTCAGATGTATAACACATTCAGAGATACGGGGAGGATCACAACAATGGAGGAAGCAAAAGTGGTACTACTTCCGAAGCCTGGGAAAGACTGAACAACTTATAGATAGGCCTATTGCACCAATTACCAGATGCAAAAACCTACACATAAATACTAGCCTCCTGTCTAGACCTACCAGAATTTATTGGTACAGACCAATCCGGTTTTATAAGGGGCAGGATTCCACTGTGCAGAGCGAAGGAGAAGCCACGCCGCTTTGGAGTGCGTTCGGTTCCTGAACTTAAGGGTTTGATTCATACTCCAGGCCAGCGACATCAGTGCTAATTTCATTATTCTATTTGACGACAATTGCAATGTCATCTTAATCCAGTAAGACATCCAAAGGATTCCTCCAGGCACTGAGACACTAAGAATTCATACAGTACCTAAGAATTATTTACCGACATTAAGAGACGGTTTGACCTGGATCTACTTTCTTGTACGATGCACAAGATTGAATCGGAATATATCCCTCTGAATCGCCCAATAGGAAAATTATACTAAGGATTGAACACTGCTACGATAAGTTCAACTAGTTGGAAACCCGCCAAGTTACCATTACAAGTCGGACTGAGGGTGGTTTCTGCTACCCCGGTCCCCACACTCCCCTAAAGAAGTTCCTCACAACAACCCATAGGACAACAGGAACGAAACATTTAGGGCTACTACATATACTAATGTAAAGTATTTGATTGAGGATTGAAAACTCCTTTGGTGTACTTTTAGTTATGTTCTGACCAAGACACCATACTTCGAGACATTTAACAACAATTGAGGTCTCATCCTTCATTTTGTGTGTGGTTTTTACCTATTAAAAGTTCAAGGTTGAATTGATTCAAAGATTGTGTTATTGTATATTTGATCATATTTTTCTCAAACGGCAATAACCATGTTCTAATGGATCAAAACACACTCCTTACCACATGGATAAGACTGATAGTATATATAAAAGAAGGTGTAAACACCGAACAATATATCCACAGGGATGACAAACGCAAGAAACCGTATGTTACCAAATATACTTCTTAATACATATATTTATTTAATTATGGCACTCTTAAAATGATCCTATTACATAAAATTCATAGTCAAACACACAATATATAAAACATAAAAAAAGACTGTACTTAACAAAACACATGAAAATCCCAAATTATGGGTTGATTCTGCTGGTTTTTAAATTGACTCTGTGTGGAGCTCCACACTGGAGTGATTTCTCTTTTGTCTAGGTCTTATTGGTACTTTCTCAATAACCCAACTTGTACAAGTTTCTGTCCTAGAAACACCGATTGATGTGGGACATTCATCAGGGGTAAAATGATATGTGTTTTTTTCAAAGGTGATGGTATTTCCTTCCTGTCACTTTCTTGCAGCCATAGAACTTCTAAAATTGACACTCTTATAGACTGTGGTCATAACTTCCACAAAACAACACCAAATCTTTGGTATTGGTAAAAGCGACTTCTAAGTGGTTAAAGAAGGTCGCTCAAAAACTTCCTCTCGAGTTAGATCCTTCAAATAGATCAGTGCTCAGGATTGGAATATGCCTCCATCTTGATAGGTGGTAAATGAAAGGGCGGAAAAAGGCTTCCAAAAAAGGAATTAGAAGAGCTATGTGCAAAGGATATAGCTGACCTTTATGAAAATTGCCCTAATCAGATAGGAGGGCATAATAAAATCAATAATGGGACAGAAAACTTAAGACAAATTCCACCATGTTAAGGAATTAACAGGCCTTATATAGGCAAATGTCCAGTGCTCATGACGGTAGTAAATCTCATGTCCCACAAAATTCTACTTATCAAGTTGTCAAAAGTTGCAAATTCTCATGATTTTTCAAATGTACATCTTGAACATCTGTTGATGGTAGACAGCATTTTTTGGCATCTATTGCTGGTGACAACATACATTCTTTTTCACAGTGGTGATGTTACTGCCATACCAAATCGAATCTTGTACCAACATGCAAATTCTTTTTTTAAAAAAACAAAATGTGAGAATCAGGAGACACAGATCATGGCACCTCAGAAATTAGAGGACTTCCCTCTACCAATACATCTATGTATACAGTTATAATTCAATACTAGTAACAAGAATGACTGTGCAATCAAAATAAATCCATGATGCATTATGCCACTCTGTTTTCGTTTAAACCCCGAATATGGCTCTTAGTTTGGAAAATTAATTTTTGTTCCAGGCTCAAAAGCTTCCTATTGATCAAATCTTGTGTTTTACCTTTCATGTGTTTCAGAACCGTCCAATTGAAGTCTGTGCACTTATGATTTTTTTCCAAAAAATGCTTGACGAGTGGTGCTTGTTCTACCTTGCTCCTAATGCAACTCTTATGCTCAATCATTCTTATTTTACACTTATGACTAGTTTTTCCAATATAGATGTGTTGGCACGGGCATCTAATAACATATACAACATTCTCTGTATTGCAGTTCGTATGCTCAGTGATGTTCCATTCTTTTTTAAGGCCTAAATCTACTTTACCTTTTTTTTTTAGTCTGTGCACACATGCTGCATTGCCACATGGATGGTGTCCTACTACTGGAGGTAAATTCCACAGTCTTGTCTGTTGGGCCTCTCTGTTTCCATTATTTCCAATATCATTCCTCATCACTAGATTGCGTATAGTGGTACTTTTCTTAAAAGCTACTAGTGGTTTAATACTCTCCTTTGACATCACCTTTTTCCAATTTTTGTTGATAATGCCTTTGATCTTATAGGATAAATTACTGAAAGTATTCACAAACACTAAGGGACTCTCCTTACGTGTCCTATTCTGGTGTGGTTGGTAATCAAGTAGGGCTTCTCTGTTATTGTTAAACGCCCTCTTGGCTGCATCTTTAACCAGGCGTTTAGGGTATCCTCGAGTTGTGAGTTTCGTAATCAATTTATTAGCACCTTCCTCATATGACTCTTGTGCTGCTGTTTTTCTTGATACGAAGAAATTGACCAAAAGGCAAATTATTTTTCACATGTTGGGCATGATGACTGGTGAAATGAAGGAGGGCATTTCTATCTGTCTCTTTGTTGTAAGGTTTTATCAGTAGAGTACCCTGATGATGCAACTTTTGACAACTTGATAAGTAGAATTTTGTGGGACATGAGATTTACTACCGTCATGAGCACTGGACATTTGCCTATGTAAGGCATGTTAATTCCTTAACATGGTGGAATTTGTCTTAAGTTTTCTGTCCCATTATTGACGTTATTATGCCCTCCTATCCGATTAGGGCTATTTTCATAAAGGTCAGCTATATCCTTTGCACATAGCTCTTCTAATTCCTTTTTTGGTAAGTAGATAGTTACCTCTTTGAAAAATTACAATTTTTTAAAAAATAATTTTCACGGACTTATAGCACCCTGTGATGGTACTTTGTCTTCTTTTGCTTCCACAGGCTAAGTTAAGCTGTTAGTTCTGGGTTGTTCCCGTTTTCTTACGACCAGTTTTACCCAAACTACATATCCCAGCAGGCTCGGGTAGTAGAGGGTGTGTTCCACCCCGCCCCCCTCCAATGCCTTTGGTTTTCTGTTCCAATTACTGTGTCGGACGCGGATCAGACGTCGCGTGACACGTGATGACATCACCACGTGATTTTTTGCTCGCGTGACGTCATCCCGGCACGTGAAACGCGACCGCGTTAGCGACATAAAAGCGGCCATTTTGTCCTTGCAAATGGCACACGCGTACCTGGAACCTGTTTTGTGGGCAGAACCTTTCTCCTTTTAGAGGTAAGAGGGAGTGTACATACTATCCTGCAGTATAGACACATAATTCATAATTAACTTTTAAGAACTCCTTCTGCAAGAAAACCTGTTTCCAAATAACCTGTTTCAACCCTAGAGGCTTGAGGGTCTGGTTTTAATTTCACTCCCTAATGTAGTAACTACATACATTGGGACATGCAAAAATTTGTTTTTGAAATGGGGTTTCAGAAATAAGTGTTTTGGGCATCTTGTAGAACGTTTTGTCCACATATTCTTAGACCCACGTTTCTTTCCTGTTTTTTGATTCCATAGGAAGCCTTTTTCTGCCCTTTCATTTACCACCTATCAAGATGGAGGCATATTCCAATCCAGAGCACTGATCTATTTGAAGGATCTGTAAGTAAGGTTCGGGTGTTTAAAGATATAGGACCATGTAAGGTTCCCACCCCATTCTAAAACTAGGTTTTGTATTTTTTCTATGCGTTTCTTTGTAGAACTCGAGAGGAAGTTTTTGAGCGACCTTCTTTAACCACTTGGAAGTCGCTTTTACCAATACCAAAGATTTGGTGTTGTTTTGTGGAAGTTATGACCACAGTCTATAAGGTATGTAAATAAAGATATATTCCAAACACCCTTTTTTTGGATCAGGGTGGTTATGCTTGTAGTCTATTTAATAAGACACAAAACATCCGTACAATCTAGTAATATACGTTGTTTTTATTCCACAGGGTGTCAATTTTAGAAGTTCTATGGCTGCAAGAAAGTGACAGGAAGGAAATACCATCACCTTTGAAAAAAACACATATCATTTTACCCCTGATGAATGTCCCACATCAATCGGTGTTTCTAGGACAGAAACTTGTACAAGTTGGGTTATTGAGAAAGTACCAATACGACCTAGACAAAAGAGAAATCACTCCAGTGTGGAGCTCCACACGGAGTCAATTTAAAAACCAGCAGAATCAACCCATAATTTGGGATTTTCATGTGTTTTGTTAAGTACAGTCTTTTTATATGTTTTATATATTGTGTGTTTGACTATGAATTTTATGTAATTGGATCATTTTAAGAGCGTCATAATTAAATACATATATGTATTAAGAAGTATATTTGGTAATATACGGTTTCTTGTGTTTGTCATCCCTGTGGATATATTGTTCGGTGTTTACACCTTCTTTTATATATACTATCATTGTATATTTGATCGACATGTATATGTGAATACTCTTTTACTCAAGGAAGAGATACAGTAGAATTGCGTACTTTTGCACTTAACCAGCTTTTTGGTGATTAGCACATAGCACTTTTTAGGATGCACTAGTCACTTTGCGAGTTTTGTATGTATTAGCTTTTATGTATAAGTTTTTAACATTGTTTTGTTTTACATTAAATATCATTTTAACAGTATTAATATGGAAGTCAGGTTGTATTTTCCGTGAACTTCTATACATTACTCTCTAGAACTCTGCAGTGTGATATTTTCCAATTCTCCAGCAAATTATGTGTCTAAACCTGTACTAGTTACGTGAGCCTTTTTTGTTGTGCTTTATAAAGGGCAGACAATCAGGAGACAACACCAGAAGAATAGCACACCTAATTGAAAAGGTCAACATTAAGAATACTCTGGCTCTACCGATTGCCTTGGACGCAGAAAAAGTGTTTGATATAATGGCAGTTTATGTTTCATACCATGGGAAAAATGGCGTTTGAGAGTAAATTTTTCGCAATAATAAAAGCAAACTATTCAAATCCGATGCGTCGTTTAATTGTCAATGGACAAGTATCAGGTTCGGTCAAGGCGTCCAGAGGAACGAAACATGGTTGCCTTTTGTCCCCATTGTTGTATGCAATCCATCTGGAACCGCTCTTGGCCACAATAAGGGGAGCAACAGACATAGTAGGGATCCCGTTTTGAGGAAAGGACCATAAAGTTGCTGCATTTGAGGACGACATGCCAATTACACTTACACTATTAGGGCCTTGGACAAGGAGCGGAGTGATTTTGGGTCAGTAGTAGGGCTACAAATTAATAACCACGAATCAGAGGTCTTGAACTTAACACCAAGGGAGAGGTGAAAGGAACTTCAAAAGATCTTCCAATATACCTGGCCAAGTAAGAAGATAAAATATTTGGGGGTTAACATGACTAAAAATATGGAAACATTATTCGCAGCAAACTACTCCCCTCTACTAGTAGCCATCAGGAAGATGCTACTCAACTGGAGCAGATGACATCATGGGTAGGGAGGATTAATGTCGTTAAAATGGTTATTATCCTGAAATGACTGTTACTTTACAACATTGCCTAGGATGATACTCGAGGCATTCTTCCGAGTCATCCAAAGGCGCACAGGCACATTTATATGGAACAATTAAAAAAACTTAGAGATTCAAGCGTGGTAATGACGATGCCAAGGAATAGGGAAGGGATGGGAGAACCAGATATCGGGGCATATTACTTGGCTGCGCCGACAAGCATAATCCAGGATTGGTTAAGGAACAACAAGGTTTGGAGACAAATGGATGAAGCATTAGTGGGGGGCCTTGAAGGAACACTGTGGAAACCTAAGAGGGACAGATCATACAATCTCTAGCAGAGCACAATAGGAGCCCTAGTGGGGGACTTGTGGGATGAACTGGCCATCAGAGCAGGGTTTACTACGTAAACATTGCATATTACCCAGATATTCCACAACCCACAATTCTCTCTGCGGATGAGAGGGTCCAATTTTATCAAGTGGGAAGCGGGCGGTGCCTAAAGATACGGGAAATGTTTGAGGGGGGAGAGATAAAATCCTTTAACCAATGCAAGGCTGACTTCTCACTGGGAGAAGAGAGATTCAGGTACACACAATTGAGACACTGGTTGATGCATCCAACAATTATGGAGGCTGCAATAAGCATACAGACAAACTTTTGAAAAACGATCAGACTCAGGAGACAAACACATGGTGGGTACAATATACAAACACTCTAAACAGGGGGAGGAAGCGGGGGTCCAACGCTTATATGATGCAATGGAAGGCATCTTTAGGCCAATTGATAGGTGGAGGAGGAATGGGGACACCTATAGGAGTCTATCCCCAAACTTACAAGGTCAGTCCAACTACAGGAGATGTGGTTAAAGTTCATACTGCAGGGAGGAGGGGACGTGGAGTCCTATCTGGTGGGAAGGCCTGCAGACTCAACGGTTTGGGGACAAGATTCGGGAGGCGATAGAGGAATCTCTGGGGTCTAGGAGGAGCAATGGAACAGGTACCCACCAAAGCACATTGTAAGGTCTATGTGATTTTAATGATGACAGGGGCTCTGGTGATTGCTCAGAAATGAAAATCAAGGGATCCACCTTCAGAGCATGAATGGGTGGGAAAGATAAGCATTTTGCGGCACTAGAATAGGTGTCGTACTCCCTGCAAGGTGATCACCAGGGTTTCATCGTGGACTTGGATTTGGTATTGAAGTTTCTGCATAAAGACTGAAGAGGAGCATGGTCCCCGAGGAAAATGAGATTTTTGGGACTGGTTTGATTTGTGGGGTTCTCAGGGGGGGTGGTGGCTCTGCTGGTGGAAACAAGACTGACAGGAATAATGGAACAGAGAATATCTTGAGGGTGCAAGGTTCATTGACGAGGGAACAAACATTACATTGGAAAGTGAATGGGACGGGAGGCTTCCAGGGAGGCCATATATCCCAAACACGTGTGCAGCACAGTTCCAGAGGAGGCAGGCACCATGGGAACTGCTTACATGCAGTTGCACAAACCCAGGATGCTGAGGTTAGATAGTCCCAGTACATGCAAGAAAAGGATAAGCTTTAGTACCAACTGGGTATGCACAGCAGCAAAAGGAAGGAATATGGATCCTGTGTGGACACCACACTTATGTGACTGCAGACACATGCAAGGGCCCACCCTTTAAACAGCAGTAGCTGGGGAATCAATTTCCTTGGTGGGTAGGCCAATTGCAGTGCTCACTCCACAGGTAATGGCAGGCATTGAATTTCTTTTATTGGGCCAAGCTATTCATAGATGAGAAGACCATAAAGGTGCTGTAGGATTTGGAGCTCCTTTTCAAAAACTTTCCAAGGTAGGTAGAGTGCCAACCATACTTTGTTGTGGGCAAGCATACATATTTTGTTTCCTCCTAAACAACTTGCAGATCAAAGATAGAGGAAGCCTTCAAGGACATCTGTTGGAAGGACACCAATTACGGGACGCTTTATTGGGCAAGATGTGGCGTCCAGCATAGATGCTGCATAGACCACCCATTCATAGTGGTGGAAGCTCAACATCCACAGGTATTTAGTCATCTTACCACGGACAAGCAGGTGTTCCTCTTTGTATTATCATCCTCATTATAGACATGTTCCTTATGAACTCTCCCTTCATCAACAGTACCAGATGTTTCTTGGTGGGAGGTTCTGGTCCATAAGGGAACATATTTCAGAGTTTGATAAGGTTCCAACCTCCAAAACAAAGGCGAATGTGGCCTCTGTGCAGGTGTGCAATGTTATAATTTTCTTCCAAGTCCTGGGGTAGGTGGGTCTGGTCATTCCTTGTTCTCATCTAAATATGCAGGTTTTGGAGGGACTACAATTCAAAATCTATGGTGCATGTTTCTCCTTACCAAGTTTGTTCAGTTCTTGACTATTGCATGCAATAAAAACATGTGCTCTTTAGGTACCTGTTGCTCATCTGTGTTTTCTTTCAACAAGGAATACAGTGTGTCTGGATGCGATACAATAACAGTGCGTTCCATTGCCGGTTCAATGATTTCTAAGCCTTCAACAATTTGTAGGCCAGATTCTAAAGGTGTATCTTGGTGAACTTGATCCATGACGGATGGAAGCTTACTGGTGGGTTCACAGTGTGTTTGCACTAGGGGATACATTTGCAAAACCTTCACATTAACTGGACAGGCAGGATTCTTTGGGGTGGCATAACTTTCTGTTCGTGGGATACTAGTTGAAAGTGTACCTACAGGTGGAAGAACCCTTGATGGCGAAAAGCTTGTACACAGAACAATCTTAGTAGGTACGTTTCTCACTGGTGTAAGTTTCAGAGACATCAGCTTTTTTATGACAAACTAGTCAGGCCATCCAGTTTCAAGAAACACGAAGCACTCATTAGCAGGGCAAAAGCATTGTTAAACAGGTACACGTTGCCAACTGTGAGGGCCTGAATGGCAGTGCAGCAGACAAGCCTGCTGATGTGACCAAATTGGGTGTTGACAGGGCTGCCATCACAGGGGCAAATGTCAGGAGATGCAGAGTCAGTCCCAATGGGAAGGTTTATGTCTTGACAGCCATCTAGTCCTTAAGGGTTTATGCATCATCATTCTCACCCAGAGCCCCTTGGATTTCGGGCTCCGCAGTCAGTCTTTCACGTTCATCTCTAAATACCTTGGAGTCTTCTTGGTGATTTCTTTGCAAGAAGTGACCATAACCCCCTCAATTATGAAAAGTAGTAGACATCTGTCTTATGGCAGAATGTTTGACAGATTGAACACTTTGTAAGCATATGGATTGGGTGGAGATATCTAATACACCGTTTGTAGGAGTCACCAAAGAAGACATTGCAAAAGGCATTTTTCACATTCCTTAAATGAATATCTTATACCTGGATAGGTCTTTCTTGCTTCTAGCTTCCTTCTTGTGAAAATTTCACGATAAAGCAACAATAGAAAACCAAACCACAGCTATGTTCCTCTCAGACTGCTTTTACTAAGAAAACTTTAGCAAACATGGTTTAATAAGAGATGGAACAGAATAAACGGGGGCAACCTAAGCACACGACTGGAGAAAAGACAAGTCCTTTCTAAATGCAAAATTGTCCAACTGAGATGTCCCCATAAATGATTGTGTAATTTCTAATTAAATGCAGTGACAGCTCAGCGGGGGAATATTGCATTCTCTGCTGTTTTTTGGGGGGATTTTGCAGGGGGAGAGGAAGATTTGGGACCAGTATGTTTTAACATGGTAAGCTAAGGTCATATGCATCACCCTTCTACCAATAACATTGGTCTCACAGAGCATCACGCTGTAAGAAAGCGGGGGTGGGGGTTTTAGTCAGCTAGCAGGAAATGCAGTTGCAGAAAACGTCCACTGTTTATGGGTAAAAGATCCCAAGCACCAGTTATTGTCTGCCAATATGAAAGCTCTGTGCTCTTTGTGATAGATATCGGCGGGCACAGGATAGCCAGAAGGGCAGCTCCCGTGATGTGAAGCATCAATTGAAAGAGTGATTCTTGACAGAGGATAGGCATGGTAAGAGTTAAGTAAACTAGACTTGGTGGGTGGTCTAATGGGAGTGATTAAAGAGTAGGGTTGTGTAAAGACTGAAGGGGGGTGTCTGTACTCCTGCTCTCTATATGGTAGAGGAGAGGCACAGAGGACCCCAGCCAAGATTCACTATTGTTGGTAGCAATGGACGAGCAACCAGGCCTAGCTTCTCAGAAGGTGATGTGGGCTGGTTAAGTACAGTGTAGTCACCAAGCACTCACAAAGGAATGTCCACACACTATTAGTGAAAACAGTCTTTATATAATTAAGGTTCAAGGTCATATACACAATCACAATAATTCACTTTGTGCTCAGTTAATCTACAATTTTAAATATATACAGTTCTAAGTGGTACCACAATTATCAGATTTCATTAAAGTACATCAACTGTACTCTGGTTAAATGTCACAACAATAACTAAATAAAAGGTAACCAACAATAGATATAGGAGGCAAGCAGTTGGTTAGAACAATTGGCAGAATGCTGGCCCTGTTACTTAGACAAAGTTCTGTGTGGAGATCCCCCCCCCCCACCTGGGCAACCTGTAAAATAGAGATATATCCCAAGCCCAGTCTATATATTGTTCAATTAGTCTTATTCCCTTCTAAAATATTTCTACCACCCCAATGTATCTGGAATGGCAGAGTTCGACGACGGGTCGTTGACCGATCCTTCTTGATTGGCTCCCTTTAAAGCAGGAGCCACGGATCGTCGAGCCCTCGAAGAAAGTGAACTCGGCGTTGAGGCGGCAGCTTCGGTGCCGGTGGTGCTCGTCGACGACGGGTCGAAGATGTCCTGCAAGGATGTGGGGTGCGGGGCAGCGGAATGTCAATAGTTCAGTACCGCCAAGTTTGTGAAGGACTGTGGCCCAGCAAGGGCGTCTAGTAGTCCGGCGTCTCTACAGTCTTTGGGTGGCGGGAAACCCACCGGTGATGCTCCTCAGCGCGTCGATAGCCTGGCTTTCTCCAGCGGGATAAGGCGGTCGCGGTGCGGATGGGCTCTGGTCGTTGATGGCACAGCGTCAAGCGGTCCCCGCTTCTGGGCAACACGGCTTCAACGGGCCTCCAGTGGTTATAGCAAACCTGCGAACCCTGGTCGACGACAGTGGACGGAATGTCCGGTGCTCCTCTTCGTTCTCCTCGGCGGTCCCCGTCTCCGGTCGGCAGCCTGTCGAGGGTCTGACTTCCAGGGAGCTTCGGCGAAGGTTAGCGGTGCTCGATGGTCCCTCGGAGCACGGGAAGAGGGCGCCTAACCAGGTTCTCTCTTGGATCAGTCTCGACGGCTTTCAGATTGCAGTGAAGGTAACAGCAGTCAACCTTCTTCGGGCTCGGCTTCGAGATTCAGCTTCAGTTGCAATGTCAGTTTCTACTTCAGCTTCTGAATGATTTCTAACAGTGAGAGGCCCCCAGTTATACTAGTTGACCTCCCATTCATTCTGCTGGGTCTCACTCAGGCAACCAATCACTCAGAAGGGCATTCAGCAGTCAGTCGGCCAATCAGGGATACAGTGCATGCAGGCAATTCTCCTCCCTCTCAGACACCCGCAACAAGGAATGTGTATTGAGATAAGTACCCAGCTATTCAACACTACACTGCATTCATACCAGTTTCGGGCATGGCTGTCTCAATCATTGTGTTTCATACTAGAAACCAGACATCCTCAACAAGAAGTGCATGTTGGTCACACACTCCATTCACCCAGGTCCCACCCACAGGGTGTACCCACAACATACAGTCACTGGGAAGGCTCCAGCAAGTCTGGCCTGGACTTCACTACAATATCATATATGGAACTTCCACCCAACAGCCAGTCAGGGGGAAGGGACCGAGTCAGGGCTTCCCAGGTCTTTGGGAAAACAAGGTAAAAGCCAATAGAAAGCACGAGGCAACAGGTACCATCTTGTTTCCTTTAAGGAATCAACTGATTCCAATGGCAGGGACTGGGTATCCCAAAATGGAGGCTACTCAGAGCACCTGTCAAATTCAGCATGAAGCTGCCACCAACCCATACCCTGCTCTGTGGGCCACACACAGGTGCCCAAAAACATACACTAGGGGCACAGGGTTGTACCCCCACCCATGGGTGCCATAATGCTATCCCATGTGTCTGCACACCAAACCAAAAACAGGAAGAGCTGCACTGCCAGGAGTCCCACATGGACTCCTGGGCAGAAAACAATACAGAACACAAATAAAAAAGGACTACAGGACAAGGAGGCCCTGCCCCTCCAATGCATTTCCATCATCACAGGTTGGAAGAATAGTAAAGAGAGGGATTAGTTGCGGGATGTGTGGAGTAGGTGCAGTGGGAGGGGTTGAGGTTGTATAATTTCTTGGCTTTTAGCTGTTGACTTCAAGGGATTCTAGTGCACTTTCAGGTCTACAAATCAGTAGGGTAACACACGATTGATAGATTAAGGTTGTCAGGATTCCCAATTCATTTCAGGGTTTAGACATGAACTTTTGGAGCTCACATCAGCTTGCAGACTCCATGCAAAAACTATCCATCAACAACTTTTTTAAGGCAGACCCATCACCAAAGCTCAATTTGTGTCGGTTATTGGCAGCTGCATGAATTAAGCCTACTGTGCCACTTGGGGTTGCTCTATTTTTCACTCAGGTCTGCAATTTGTTTTTCTCCATAGCTTCCATGCTAAACTGTAAGAGGAAAGAGCGGGAGTGGGGGTTTAAAAAGTGACACATTGGGGTAGATGGCATCTTTCAACAATAGGTTGTATTCTACCTAAGAGCTCTGAGTGGTATCAGACAACTCTAGTTTAGTGCTCATTTATTACATGTCACTCAGAACTCCATGGCTCCCAGTGGCTGGACAGATCAAATTCAAGACCCTCTACATCATCCACAAGGCTTTCTGGGGCCTGGGACCGCGATACATCCAACTTTCGCTCCCTAAATACTGCGCTGCTAGAATCCGTCAGTTCTCTAGCTCCAACGTTCGGCAGGTCAGACGTTTCTCCAAGCAGAGAGTGGGAGGGGGGGTAGATCTCTTTCTTCAGCAGGAGCCTCTCCCTGGAGTGGCCTCCCTGCCCCCCTCAGACTAGAGCTGGATCTCCTTAAATTCTGGATGCTTCTCAAGACCTTCCCTTCTGAGTCATACAGGGGCCAGGTCCTCCATTGTCCAGTCTGCCTCCACACCTCCCTTACCAGCACTTGCCTTTGGGTACCTTTCCCGGACTAGACTACTGAGTCTGGTCCCCCCCACTTCCTCCCTCCACTAGTTGTCCCCATTCCTCCCACCAGAACACTTGCCCTCGCAGCACCTACTCAGCCCCTAGATCCCCTCCTCCAGCATCTCCCTCTCCCCTTACATTCACTTCCACCTGACCCATCACCCCCCTCCACTGTACTTCCGTTTGCTGCAATTGCATGATCCGAATGTGACAAGGCCTACTAGGACCATTTATTATTGTTTATCCCCCCCACCCCACCCTCATCTTGTGGTGCCTGGAAACACTTTCTGCTGTATAGGCGCCACACAAATGTTCAATAAATAAAAATCTGGAGTAGATCACCAGTTGATAGCTACTGGCACACATCTAGCAATATCGCCACTGATTCTCTGGAAGGAAGCTCCTCTTATGTGGCCAGTGAAAGGTAGAAGCTACCTGACTGATCCTGGATGTGGCTATCTGCGTGATGATCAAATGTGGGGGGGGTGGGAGAACAAATTCAGAAAGGGAGGAAAACCAGAGGCCAACGCTGCATTCTAGTCTTTGAAACTTTTGACCGATGCCTAGAAGTTTAAAACTACCACAGCCGAGAGCAATGGGAGAGTGGCAGAGTGAGGCCGACGGCAACTAATGCGAATGGTGTCAAAGACGCTAGAAACCTGGAGATTGTGAGGCGCAGAACAAATGGAGGGTGTGAGCAGGAACCAAACTGAAAGCAGCCTGAGCCCTGGTACCCAAGAGCAGCAGAGCCGCCGGGAGAGAAACCAGAGCGAAGACAGACCAGCTAACAGGACGTACGCCTAGTCATTTGATGGAACCAGAAAGCCAAAGAGGAGACGCAAGGACCGCCAGAGATGCCCGGTAAGCCCAAGGAGATGGAATGGGTTACCAGGGTGCCTAACAGCGAATGCCACGTCACGCTGTGCATGCCATAGACAGCCACTGAAAAGAGTAAAGTAACTGATATAAATGACAACATTGTTAAAGACGGGTCAGTGATCCAGTATTACTAAGGACGGGATTATGTGTATGTGAGCGATTGTTGAAGGTGGGACGGAAGTCCAAAACTGTAAAAGAGGACCTTGAATACATATGGACAGAGTTCAAAAGTGGCGGGAGACCGAGCCCTTGGAAAGGGGAGACAAAGTAAACACAAACTCTACTGGAAAGGGGTCAGTGAAAGAAAGAATAAATAAAGAAAGCCCTGGAAGGTTAATGCACCAGGCAATCAGGGAGTTGGAGATTCATACCCAGGAGCAGGCGATAAGTAGTGAAGCAATATCCTGGCAGGACAGTAAACCAGGAGTGAGAAGCAAAGTTATATCCTGGCTGGAGAGTAAACCAGGAGTGAGAATCCAAGTGATATCCTGGGAAGGAAGTAAACCAGGAATAAGAAGTGAGACTCATATACCAGAGGAGTAGAGAAGGAGTCGAGCGATAGCCTGACAAGGGATTAAACCAGGAGTGAGGAGGCAAATGAATCCAAAGTTGTAAACCCAAAAGGGGAGACTCCTACCCCTTTCAAGAACAAAAGAAAGTCAAAATACCCTGGCAGGAAAGTATACCAGAGGTAGAAAGAGAAGCGTGTGAGAAATTAAACAAGAGAACAGAATGCTTAAGAGAAAGAAAAGGGTGGAAATGGTACCCCCTGGTTCTGAGTGGAATGGTGTTAAAGTGTTGATCATTGAAAGTGAACTCTAAAGGAAAACTAGTATTTTCCATGAAACTGTGGAATTGCAAGAAAAGTAGAAATTCAAGGGATAGGGCGTTCCCCCTTGTATTGTGACTGGAAATATTGTGAGAAGTGCAATGCACAGGGCAGGAACCAACTCCCCCCATCAGCTCCCTCACGATTTGTGTGGAACATTACTGACCTTCACCCAGAGGTGCTGGACAAAATTCTACAGTACAGAGAAAACATAGGGAAAGGGAGGATCCCCATTCTCTGTCGAAACCTATATCCTTTTTATGTTCTGCACCTTACATTTCTTATGTTGAGAACTTTTAAAGCAAGGTACGAATATATAACTTACCAGAAACTCCCTATACACATTATATTTTGTGTAGAGTGTAAGGACCGGATTAGGATTTTTGGACACAGGACATAGGATGCTCTAGTTTAACATCCTGACACAAACATTCCTTAGTTTTGTTGAATCAGGGAATCCCCTCATAGGAATAGGGATAGGTAGTATTTCCCTCAACCCTTCTTATTATTTTCGGAAAAAATAAAAGTCTATAGCAACCAACAACCATGCTATTGTGTCCGAGTTTACTCTTGACCCCTTACACTACACCCCTCTAACATAAACACCCAAGTCACTAGAGGTCATCACTGTACTAAATTACCAGCACATTACCAGAAAGCCATGGACACAGAATGGCTCCCTTTCATGAGCACCTAAACTACTTCTGCAACTATTATAGTCTTTAAGAAATTCTCAGAGGAGAGGCATTGTAGAAAGGGTGTCGGAGTCCCAGATCCTTCAAGCCAAATAGGTGGCTAGGAATTATTCAGTTATTTAATAACCTACGTTTGAGGAATTGCTGGCATCAGAAGTCGGACAGATATCAGAAGGAAGAACAACTGCCCAATTCACAATCGCACTGTAAAGCAGGTACCCAATATCAAGAACTGTGTAAAGGAAAAAATGAACTTTTCCATTGATTACATAAGCCAGATCATCCACTGGAACCCTCCAACCCAATTGTAAAGAACCAAGAAACATTACTCCTTGTTTTCACACACAAGAAGTGCTTAAATGTGTGGCTCAGTGGTTCAGCCTTTGTTTTGAATACGTTTCAAAGTCTTCAATAAAATACTCTAAATTAAATCCTAGAAACGGTAGGATGGTCTCTTTGAAAATGAAAACAGACCCTATTCCTTCCTACTTGCTAGTGTAATCCATTCTTAGTGTGTTGTCCACTAGGGCATGAACATACAGGTTCTCCAGCACATATTGAATCAGTTCCCAGTCCAGTAGATTAGCCTCATCTTCAGCAAGCTGGCTTCCTCCCAGTAGCAAAAGCTACATTCAATTGGTTTGCATTAAACAGAGGCTAAAAGAGACCGACACCATTCATCACTTACATTAACTTTATTTTTATTTCCAAAACAAAATCTATTTCAAAACAAATTCTACATTTAAACTACATTGCCAATTAAAAGAGAAGTTACAGGACCACTATGACAGGGATACTCAACAAAAAAGCAGCACAGTGAACAAATTGCTTGTGAACATAAGTAAAAATGTATATGCACGATTCTATTAAAGATCTGTCCATGAAGGAATGTTATAGAAAACCCAAACAAATACAAAAGCATTACAAGAAAAATAATATTGTCCAAACTTCTGCACTCCGGTGGGGGAATGTGCAAGAACTTAGGGAATCAGTTACAAACAGGCTGAAAAATTAGCAAAGAAATTCAATATAAGCAACAACTAACCATTTTTGGAAATTAACTTTGGAAACCAAAAGTGACGCAAACTCAGAGGGACGTTATGACCTAGACACGCCCTCTTTGGAATGGCATTGGGTTTACCAAATATGGGGAATTCTGTCCACACAACGGGAGAATGAATATAGGCAGGATTAAAAATAGTTTCCTTTATTAATCATTTGTACAGCAGAGTGTTACACATTCTATGCTGTGGCCACACAAAAATAAATGTTGAGCAAAGCTGACAATTTAGGAGTAAACTCATTTGGGAATAAGAAAAGGAAACAATACAGACACTTAAAGAAGCAAACTTAACAAAAGACAAAGTGCATATTTGCCAAAACGTGACCGGACCTCTTTATTTACATGATTTTCACATCAATAATTTGCATTCAGCATTTATACATTATGTACATAATCGACAGAAAATCTAGTGACCAATGCAGCCTCTGCAAGATACACACACACACAGCAGTTTTTCTATAACTCTAAGTAGGTTGCTGTGATGTTACAAAAGGAAGATCAAATGTTTATATACAGCACACAGATTTGAAAATCAAGACAAGCACAAAAACGGAAAACAAAAATCCCAGCCTAGCAAACAAATTTGGAAGCAAAGAATAGCAAGGCCAGCAACTACTGACTCCTACACCATATGATACTCTCTATAGCTGCTCCTTTCTAGTGAGTGGTATGGAGTACCACTTCTAGAATAAGAAGCAAGCACAAATAACCTTTTGAAATTATTTTAATTTACAGTACTGCCAGACACAATAGGGACCCTGTGTAAACATATTTGATTGATTATCTCCACCATGGCAACTTCTATTTTCCTCCAACCTATCTTAACACAGAAGTAGGTTCCACCTGCATAAACTGTTATACAGACTAAACTGTCTTTAGGTTTAAAGGGCCATTAAAGCGAGCATGAGCCTAACAATGCCAAAGATCGGGCAACTGATCCGGCCTTCATAAAAATATATATCTATGTATATTTCAGCATTCTGTGGGCTACCACAATATCTACTCAAACGATTAAGTAAAAGCAAATCTATTATGTAGTTTACTCCCATTTTAGTTTTGCTATAACCTATTACATACATATTTTTTTATGGGTATTAATTCTGGGGCGTCATTTTTAAACAGAAGTTATGCTGGCAATTACATGGAAAATCAGGCAAAGTACAACCAAGGTCATTTCTTGGGAGCGTTATTGTGCATGAATTTTGTGAATGGTAATACACGCAATATGTAAATTATACGACAATGAGCACTTAAGTTGACTCCTGTGGAAAGCCTTTTAAAATAAATCTTCGCACATTGGCATCCATGGTTACAAAAGTAACAATAATATATGGATTATTGGAAGATTGACATTGTTCTGCTGAGGCAACATCTTTCATAAAATGTACACGGGAGAAACATTGTATGACCATATTTATACAGTAGATAAACCTAGATAAATATTTATTTTTCAGTAGTGTTCTCACTTTAGACAATGTTGCGCTTAGCGCAATGATAAAATGTGGTCCTGTAATTCAATACAGAATGCACCCTGTCTGAAGAATATGCACAGTACAATCCCTTTAAATATTTCCAAAGCCTGTGGATCTTCTGTATACATTGCTACTATATTAATATCAAAGCTTCAAATGAATTCTCTATAGACTCTGTACAGTTAGTTCCCTTCACTTATGAAAGAACTAGTCAATGTACATAAATGAAATAGTGGACCATCTGAACACATTAGGTATGGTTTCCTGATTTAAAACAAAATTCAAATTTTGTTTTTCAGTGTTAAGCATGCTTTCTTTTTAAAAGGATCAATACAATATTTTTCACCTAACTTCAGTGCTGAGAAAGCCGCATAGTTTCGAGGTTAAAAGAGAAACAAGTACCAAGATCAGCCTTTCAGTAGATGACAATTAAAAATAATAATAGGATAGACAAGTTTTGAATGATTACTGCGACAAATCTGTGGATGTTGTCCCTTTTACCCTTGGGGGAAGACCTTTCCCATGGTGCAAGGGCAGTGCATCCACAGTACAATAATCCCCGTGAGGGTGGTGCACCAGGGAGGATCACATGGGAGAGGAAGCCCCTTATGGGATTAGGGATGATCATTCCTAGAGAATGTGGTATTCCTCTGCTTTAATAGCCAAACTCTCCTTCACTGTTCCCAAGCGGTGCCATGTCTTCCTATGTGAGGTAAACCGGTCTGGTATGTTAGACCCGACTAGGTGACCTGAAAATACCAACTGTTTCCCATAGAACTCCACTACAAGTACTCTTAAGAAGAGGACGACCAGGGGTATGACAATCACTCCAGAGAACCGGAGTGAACAGTCTAGTCTCCCACCGCATTTGATTGGTCAAGGGAAGTACAAAACAGAAGAGGAAAGCCATCATGGAGAGAGTCATACTCCAACAGGGAAACCCAAGAGACGGCGACCCAGTGAACAGGGGACTGCAGCAGGACACGGAGCACAGAGGCAAGCGGGAGTGCAAAGGTAGTCCAAGAAGGAGGTACTTTGCACGCTGCCCGAGCAAACCTTTGGGCGCCCCAAAGTCCAGCAAGCTGCTGGAAGGCAAAGCCCCATCCCAGGAAGGGAGAAGAGACTGGCGGAGCAACCGCCACCGAGAAGAGAAACCCAAACGCAGATTAACCGGCGGGTACACCGCTGACCGCAGTGAACGCTGAATGCTGCCATAGCCCCAGAGGGAAGCACTGCTGCTCGGAAAACACAAACCGCAGAAACTGTTTCGCAGACAGACCGAGAAGTGCTGGAGGTCCGGGAGTAGTCCGTAAACAACTGTAGAATACAAGATTCTTCAGTACAAGAAGACAAGATGGAGGGTCTGGCACCCACACCCATATGACAATATGGAGGGTCTGGGACCGCAAAAGAGCCAGTACAGAAGGATGCACATGCTTGGCAGTGGAGTACACCAAGCTATTGCAACAGTACATCATGAGCCTGGGAACCACACCTATGTGAGAGCAAGAAAATAAGAGGGTCTGAGACCCTGAAAGCAAATGAGACGGATCAGAATAAAACCTAAGCTTGCCAGGAGAGAACATCAAGCTGGTTTAATACAGAACTGTGAGTTAGGGCCTCGCACCCATAAGAAAATATATAAGTAAATATATAAGTAAAGTCAAGTTCATCAGAGAAGATAAAGAAGGGAAAAGAAGAACCAGAAGGAATCCAGGGGAAAGGCGCTAACCCCCAATTCTTGGAATTATACATTGTGAAACATTTGTTGTGTCGTTTTTCATCATCCGCAACACTGGGAACCTTTCTGTTGTCAAAAACTGTCATTGCCACTTTACTTTAGAGGAAGAAGACCCTTGCACAATTGAATTAGGTTATTAGTGTTATGGTCAGACGTACGTATTTGGGACAAGACAGTGACTCTTTATTTTGACCTCCTGACATTTTCACTAGTTTTCTTTGAAGGAGGAAAACCCTTAGCTTTAGGGATAGAGAGGCCGTTACTATGCCACCTTTGTGTGCAGCCTTGTTTCTGCACCCTTACATTACTAACCCATAAAATGATGGAGGTCCCAGTGTAGAATGCCGTATATACAGGATTTGTACATAAGCGTGCAAAAAAGAAAGTTTAAGTTTTGCAAAATCAATAAGGCAGAGGGCTTTTTGTGTGGTGAAATCACATCAACGTGCAATTGTAAATGAAGAGCAACAATAAATCAATGCCTGAAACATTTGCAGGATCATGCATAATGAGAATGCAAATCAGGCAATATAATATTGCATCAATTTCACAAAAATATCTGCGTAATAGAATAGAGTTCATGCCTATTCATCAGCCAGACAAAAACTAGGTTTGACTTGGGTGTCGGCGTAGGATTAGCATAGCTTTTAGATCGCATCAGTTTCAGTGACCTCTCCAGCCAAAAATTGCAAATCAGCATCCATCTCGCATTTTTGCAGATGAACATAAGCAGATAAAAAATGTGTTTACAAAATGATTACATTCATCTATTAGATCTATCTGAAGTGCTAGCAACACAAGCAAAGTGCACCCAAAACATGTGGTGCTACAGAGCCAGCCTCAACATTTTTGGATGGCTGGTTACCGTTTTGAGTGGGGCAATTCATTCTTTGGCCTGCCCCAACGCCTCCCACCACATGGAGCTTCCTTTGGACGATTAGATGCATCTTTCGCCCTAACTCAGAAGGTATTTAGTTTAGTTTCACAAAAGATGCTAATCATTGGAGGTGGAGAGTATATTCATATCGCCTGACCAGGCTTTTGTCCTCTGCACCTTTGCTGCTGCAGCAAAGTTAATGATTGTTGAAAATAATCTGCTCTTCCAGGTGTTGAATTTGACAGACTTTTGTGGCAGCACCCATTTTGCAATGTTTCAGCGTCATAGCAGGAAGAATGCTGTCTGCTGCCTGCAGCCTTCTCAATGTGGGAGGAATTAAGCCCTCCTAACCCAGTGGCTAGCGCCGCCTCTGGTTGTCCATGTTGCAGCACTGATTATGTTTCATTGTAACGAAAGGACTACTTGCTAATGTGCATTGCCTTATGGGAGGTGGCCATTGAATACTAGAGGCAGAGTGCGCGCCTATGCTAATTTCCAGTACCCTTATAAATGCATGGATCACTAGAGATCCTAGAAATCCTCTAGAAACAGCCAATTAAAAATATCTACGACTTTCTTCCTTCCCTCCAGTCACGATGTGAAAAAACGGTTTTGCCTAGTCGATAACAGGAACTTGCTGAAACCAATAGTAACATTTTTTATCCACCCTACACCGGAGCACCCTAGATGAACCCTTCAACGACCCACTTCATAAGTAAGTGCAACAGGATGACTTGTTGATTATAACCAAGGATTAAAGAAAGGTGGTGGCGACTCACTGCATGCCTTCAAAGACTTAGTTCATGTATTACGGGTTTGCTCATCATTCATCAGAATTGCAAGGTGGTAGATTTGCAGGAAGGAGGATGGCTGTCGAGGTAACTAACAAGGACAAGCAAAACTTGTTCTTAAAGCCGATCTATCCAAACTTCAAGATGTGAAATTGCAGAACATGAGGTAATGCTTGCATAATCAATGTGCAGTAGAACAGTACATGAATGGGCACACAAATTGAAACCGACAAAGTCTGATGGATTGTGTAGGTGCACATTGATGCCCCTAAACGGAGTGCGCCGAATATGCAACAAGCAACGATCGCCCTTCAAGTTACGTCCAGACATGTCTCACACCCACCCTCTCGGTTCTTGATCGAACTTGGGTGAGCACCCTGGGCTTTCCAGAGTAATCCCCTGATAGCTTCGGACCTTTAAAGGAAAATATGAGTTCTAAGGAAGGAAACACTGAGTAGATACCACGGTTGATATGGAAGATGAATTTGGAACAGGAGCTCCACGCTTTGGATGCAGTGTTCAGTTCCGATGTGAATAGTAATAGCAACATCCTCACATTTAAGTCAGCACCACTAGATTACAACAATTAAAGTGCTTCCTGTCAGTGTTCTGTCCACTGTTAACATTTTGAAAATTGCTCATCTATTATAGCATGAAAAGCAGATGTCTGGTTTCTAGTCAAAATACACAAAACAGTAGACTGATTGGTCATGATGTGCATTTGGCATCACATTGGTGTATATGCACTTTTACGACAGATTATTTGAGAGATTTGAACAGGGGCGGGGGCTATCATTTTAAGGGATTACACCAGTGTTCAGCAGTTACCATTCAGGCATTCCTCTATTCCTTGAGGCATTATCTACGAAATGTGACTAACTTTCCATGAGTGTTGCAATTGTAAGAGACCATATAGAGTGCATTTAGCTCTCTTTTTGCCAAGAAATTAGCTGCTTTCGTTTCCCATTTAGCCATGAAAAGCATAGTAGTTTGCCATGTGGTGATTAACCTCATATGGTTCGACACCACAGAAAAAAGTCCAAATAACTAGATCTAGAAACATTTCAACAATTTAAACTCATTAGGTATGTTTCAATCGATTACCATGCACAAGGAGGTCTCTTTTGTATACATTAAATGGTTTGCCATAACCTAGATCAGTATACATATTTGAGTCTTGCATATACTATTCATAGACATTGAAGTAAACTAATTTCTCACCATGGACTAGCCATATAAAGAAAATTATATTTAATACAACGTGGAGTCAAATCTTAAATTTGTTTTTGGAGTAATCTGTCCCCCAAAAATATTTTGTCAGTACCCAAGCCTCTTACAATAAAATAGCTCAATTCTACTCGATGCATTTAAGCAGGCAACTTACCATGGCCACGTGGCAAAGGCAAGGCACATTATGTGATTTAGTTGGGAAGATAAAGAGTGGGTTGCAAATTCTTGAGGCGTTAAATACCAATACAACAAGCATTAGCAATGGCAACAGTTTGGGCTTTTGTGTAGGCAGTTGCAAGATCGTGCGAGTACCTAGGCATCTAATAGCAGAGCCTGAAAATGCCTAATACTTCCACAAGCCAAAACTGTTGGCTTTGCCAATGCCTGTTTTTAAAAGTGCTAGAGTGGACACAGTGATTATAAAAGTCAAGCGGCTGAATGTTTACATTTTTATTACACCAGTAGCATGTTTACAGCTCCGATTAAGTTATTGGCAGGCAATTTGAACGCAACCTTTGATGGTAAGGTTTGCTTAAAAAAAGCTCAAAGCGTTCCCATGAGGAGGGGTGTTGGGTTAGGAGGCGAAGGAACTGGGTGGGAATGGCCATAAGATTTAGCATGGCCAGTCATCGGTGGGTATATAAGCAAACACTTACACAAGTTTTGTGTCCCTCCTCATATGCCATTTCGCCTTATCTGTACTCTAATACAATAGTTTCAGCTTCAAGGTGGCGCAAGCACAACCTAAGAGTAAAAATTCTGCAAGCTAAAACAACTTGATGAAACCAGCACTTGTACAGTGGAAGATAGTATCCCCTTCAACCGTAAATCATTATGAAACAAACTCTTTCATTACTACAAACTCTTCAAATACTGTGCTGTAGATTGGAACAATCTAGGACACTGTAGGTCGTTCATTTTCCGGTATCTGTCAAAGTAGCTTGCACCTCCTGACCCAAAGAGACTCCATACATTACATTACCAATGTCTTCAGACAGACATTTCTCCAGCCAATATTTTATATTCCATCAGAATCCACTTACTCATGAATTCTAGCTGAGTAAACACAGACTACTTGGAATGGATGTCCAACTAAACTTAAATTACATTGATCAAAGTGGGTATTGCACGATTGAAAAAACTGATACATGGCCTTTGCAGTTTAGCGCAAGATTGTTAGCTGAATTCTAAGAAGAATTTCACAGTTCCAGGGCTCAGAATCAGCATTGTGGACCCTGCTTTGAGATCAATATACTACATTGTGGCCAATGGAGTGGGGGCCAGTGCCTTGATCAATTTAGACCTTGTAGAGGGCCTCTGACAGTCAATTGCTTTAGTGCATTTAACAGGCAAGTGTATCCTGTATTTCATAATGTACTTCCTCTCAAATCAATTGAGTATTTATCATGTGTAACCCAGTGCACACAACATTAGCTTGGTGCTATTCTTCTGCTTATAAGAAATCAATTTTCAGATGTTATTTACTCATCAAAAAATAAACACTTCAATATTCGGTTGACTGATGAGGCTCATGTTAGTCTCAGTACCAAGATGGGGAATATGGCAGATGAAGACCTTTCCTTCAATCCCCCCCCCCAGCCCCACCATGTAACGTTGCAGCCCATAAATGTTTCCTTTTTCACCCCTCGAGTGACAGCAATTTCCTAATGAGTAATATACATTTGTTACCTCTGCATTAGGTAAGATCTATGCCCGGAACAATACATTACGCTGTAGTTTCTCTTACTTGGTGCTCTCGGAAGAGCACAAACTGGTTGTACACAGAGACCAGCGTGTGCTTCAAATATCGCGTTTTGCTAAGTGGGACTTCCAGGGATCAATCTTCAAAGCCCTTAATTTCCTATTGTATAACCACTCTGGATCACAGCTCTTCCATCGTTTTAGTCTCGATTGTTTGCTCGATAAAAAAACTTGGAAAGATACCTGCCACGCCCAGTCCAGATAGCACCTAAACAAAATGGCATTCCAACTGGAATATCTTGGGCTGAGTGTTTTAATACTCCATAAGACCTACTCACCAGAGGACAATCAGGTGGCACATCAATAATTGCATTCCGTAATCAATGAATGAATAAAAAGGGAACCTTACTGGTTTTAAACGATGGTAGGGAGAAACAGATCAGTCAACATAGCTACACCAATGCACAAATTCCAGGCGGCATTAGATTCACTATCATGGGTAAACAGATTGTGTCAGGAGCACTCTTATATAAAGCATAAATATACTTCGAGCTGGTCTTCTGCAGACTGATCACGTCTGCACATATCAACATAGAAACATTTTGACTGGCAGATAAGGGGCAAAAGAACACACCTAAACAGGGCAGACTTGTGGTATAGAGCACCCTATAACACAACAAAGACACGTGTTCATTCACTGTAATGTGATAGGTTCCTTTCTCGAAGTCTATATTAAATGCATATTCTTGAATGACGTTTTGGTAGCTACTGGACAGAACCGAAGTGTTCAGGGTCTCCAACTGAAGAAAGCTGTACAATTCCCCAATATCATAAGAGTGGTCCTTGAGTGAGATTCAACTTCTACACTTTATAACGACAATAGATTGATAACTGCATTTAGCATGCCCATGTTTATACCATCAAAACCATCTCAAAAGACGGTGTTGTGCTTCAATTTGTAAGTGACTTTCAGGATGAATGGAAGAGTTGAGCCTACAAGAGAAATCCTTACAAGTGCAGCAAGAAGTTGAGCTAAAGGGGGTCTGGACACCTTCTCATTCAGGATACATTCAGTGTCACTTTAAAGTGGTGTTGGTTGTCAAAACTGCAGGCATTCCTCACCCCAAATTTGCCTTTGGTCAAACAGAGCATAACCTCCCATTTTTAAATGCATCATGGAGTCGCCTGTCCTACAGTAGCTGCCTCGATATTCTTGACGACCAGATTTACACAAAATGTTTGGATCATCTCTGAATCATTAGTCTCATGAATTACTGGCACAAGGAGTTACGCGGGTTGCCTTTCTGGTTGCTCGTGATCAGTTGATACACGGAACAAACATTCCTTAAAGTTTTGAGCGAAACATGAACATCCTGTTGTGCATTGATGGGTTATGCAGAGAAGGCAGGCATTTCCTTTTTCTTGATCATTTGTTTTAATTGGCAAGTAAAAAAAACCAACAAAAAATAAGAACCGACAGATACAGAGTGATCCAGTCTAAGGGTGGCAAAAGGATACTGAAAGTTCTTTTTAGTGAGGCAAGACCTTTACTATTCGCTGGCAGAGTAATCCAGCATTACATTATTTTCACTCCAATTTTAAGGGCATAAGGGGACTTGGTAGATTACGTGGATGCTTCCACTAAGGGTGGCTCACAGAAAGACAACCACTCGCACTTAGAGAAACTGAAAATGTTGTGTGGGGGATATTAGCTTGATAATCCTTCCACTGGAGCACAAGGATACATGATTGCCCCCCCCCCCCCCCCCAGTGTTCGGTATACACAGATAGACACATATCCCAATGGCTAGCAGACATGACACCCTTGCCATGCAGCTCATGCACCACAGTTGCCTGTAAACACCCCCCCCCCCCCAATTAATCGGAATCTCGGCAGCACACTCCATTCCTGGTAAGAGACTCTCCAGGCAGCAAGATATTTGCCAATTTTGAACACAGGAAAAATGACTTTGGGCAATAAGGGGGGGGGGGGGGTGCAGTAGAAAAAGGCAACTGCTGGCTTGCACTATGTGTGGAACTCTTCTGGAGAAAAGCTTGTTCTTTTACATTTAGCATTCATTGTTTATAAGTTAAATAGAAAATAATGGTCTTTGAAATGTCCTGCTGGCCTACACACTATCCGGATTTTCTTAACATGCTGCTCTTGCAGAGAAATGGCCACTGCCATGTCCGAGTTAATGCAAGACTGACAGGGTGGAAGCTATCCTCACGCAAGGATGATTTCAACGTCAGAACCTGGATCAACCCAGAGGAGTTCTGGGGCAGATTGGCCCACCATGGCCTTCCTGGCTGGTGTACCTTCAATCTTACCTCAAAGGGCGTTTGATTTGAACTCTTCGCCAAGAGTGACTCTCAAGATGTGTGGATGGAAGTTCTAGGAGGGCAATTAAATGTGATAATCACAACCAATAAGCTTAAAGCTTGGAATCCTCTCTTGGTTCCAAGTGGGGTCATCAGTCCTAGATAAACCATTCCCGATTATAATGGGACAGTTGCATAGTTTAGGCTGATGTAAGAATGAACTCTCACTAGTCATGCACTAAAGATTTATTGCATTTTGTTTTCAATATAGTCAAGGTTTTCGGAATCCTCAGAGGTCCTTAATGAGAGGTTGATCATAATTGCAGATTCTTCCTCTATGAGGGGCTTAAATGCAGATAACACTCCCAAGGGAGGCTGCAGATCTGCCATGAAACCCCCCTCAACATTGGCTTGATTCAGTAAGAATATGGTGGAGCAGATATTTTGTAACCAAGAAAAGGCAACCGTCTACACTGATTTTTAAGTCTGAGTTTCCTACATTAAATAGGGCACGCAAAAAAGAGTGAAGGTTGTGAAACATTCCATCCTGTTCCCGAGTCTGACAACTGCTCAGAGTTGGGAGATGTTCCAACACAGCGACACACTATATATGTGCTTGTGTAGGGCTAGAAGACTACAGTTTTGAGTAGCAACTTCCTCATATTGGAGGAGCACCAGTAGACTGTAAGGTCCTGTTTAAGGGCAAATCTGCATCTGGCCCACGGAACAGTTAAGCAGAACTTTTGGCAAAATGTAGGTGAGCAGCGCTGCTAGCGCCTTATAAAGCAGAAGATCCTCGAGCATCAGAAGATGCGGTCGGGACACAGACATAATATGGGGCTCTTGAGCTTTAGCTTCGTCAGAGTAATGGGCTGCATGCATACAATGGAAACAGACTACATTAAACATTAAAATAGTTACATTTTGGGACAGCATCCATTTACATTGTTTTGTATGTTATTTAATATGCAATCTCTACATTTTAAAAGCCTACAGTAAAAATAGGAGCACACAAATGCACTGTACAAAAGACACATTCATTTTTATCAGAAGTAAAGACATCCAGTGTTTCAAATTCATCCAAGTATTTTGCAAGGAATAATCACTTGGTTGGAATGCAACATATCCAGTGTAATCAGTTGAATGGAATTCATTGAAGTAATACTATAGCTAAGCAGTTACCAACACAACACATATTGAAATATAAAAACAGTTTCCAGTCGATGAAATTTCACACACATTAAGGCACAAACGTAAAACGGCTTATTCAAGTAATTCTCCCGCTTCATTTTCTTTTTTTACAATTAAAACTGTACATAATGCTAAAAAAATAATAATTTGATATTTAAATATAAAAATACTGACAATGGTTCGTTGTTAACGTTGCACAAAGTCGTTAAGTAGTCAACTGATGCCTGGGTCCAGGTACTCCCCACATCCCTATGATGCCCAGGGTCTGGTTAACACTCAGAGTTCCGTTTTTCAGAGCAACTACATTCGAAAACTTCTAGTTCTATGAAAGGGTTGGAAAGGATTTTTCAGTGTAAAAAACATCAGCTGTGGTTTCAACTTGGCTTTTTCAGGGAAAAGTGCTGCCTCGCATTCTGGAGTTGGAAGCCGCTTCCTGTACACTTCAGGGTAGGATTTCTGAAACTGGAGAAAAGGTTACGTTAGAAACATTGAACTGGTAATATTACAGCTTCGAAGAAATAGGTGGCATGGTACATGCCTACACACAAGTAAGACGAGCCCATCTTAAACCAGATCCCTAGGGTAAATCGCGAGTTGAGGAAAAACAAGCATGAGCAAAGTCAATAGCTTTGGCGTTTGCATGTTGAAACGGTTTCTATGTTTAGAGGTTTTGGATTGTATGGACAGAAACAACCATTTGCATTATATGCCAGGGTAAGATCATCATATGCAAAGTTATCTCATTATACGCTCCGCTCCAAACAGCACATGATGGGTAGTGCTGGCATACCAGGCAATGCATTCATATAATCAATTTGCACCTGGGGAAGGGCCCTCAGCCAATCAGGTGGAAGGAACAGCGGGCGCTAACACCGCCTGCTGTATCCATCCAGGCACCCGAGACCCTTCACCGCGTTGCGCCATCTTGTTTGTGGGGAAGCAACAGAGCCTCTCGCCTGTTGCCTACCCAAGTCCCCCCAATCCTCTTCCACTTACCTGCTGGACTGGAGCTTTGTTCTCTAATCACGGCCCTCCTCCTGCACGCAGCCATAGTAATGAAAAAGGGACTAAGCGATCATACCACAGACAGGTTTTTTTTTTGTGGGGTGGGGGGGGGCTACAGACCGGTAACGGCCCGTAGCCCTTACGAGGTCCTCACTTAGCTCGGGCTGGTGGGCTGTTACTGGTGATGTACGCCGCCCCCCCCCTCGGACTGGGGTGCGTTTGCTACAGTATTCATACAATGGGGCAATTAACGCTATCATTTGCCAAATATGCTTGCATATCTTCCACTTTTTATCACATTTCCGCGATGTTGCTGTTGTAGGGAGAGGTACTTGTACCATTGGATAGATATTGCCAAAAACCTGTCCACTTATTCACACCATTTGCCAGGGTGAGTAAAAGTATTAAAATCACAGAACAATAAATACTGCTGCATGCATTAACAAATTGTTTAAGCTCCTATTAGACAGTAGATCATCCAAGCTTCAAAAAGGGCTTATTCCAGAACAAACAACTAGAATATCCCCTCACACATGACAGGCAGCAGAGAAGCAGGGAACTTCTGGGCTCCAGGGTTCGGTATTGCGAAAGTGCACGTTGACGCATACTATAGGCTACACAACACCGCAAGCACAACAAATGCCACACACACTATCGGATTTCCTAGGATCAGATAGGATGACTTATTCTAGGTATTGCAGGACCATAACATGGCACAAAGTCACCAGAATGCTCAAACGCAGCCCAGTGCACACAACTATAGGCAAGTTACTGTTTGCACGCACAAGCTACTCAAAAGGTTCACAAAACCCAATAGGATGTAAAAACGAGTCCAAGTAACATCTCATCACAATACCTACGCAATTCTATTTTTATTCCATATTGGACTATGTAGTAACCGTCCCTCACCACCCTAACTGGGACAGATACAAAGGGAAACCATTAACATGCACAGCTCCCCTTTACAGCTGCCAGATGGCGTTAGTGGCGCATGCTAGTCCAAAGCGGACTCATTCACTCTTTCTATCACTCTCAAATGGCACCTCTTCAAAATGGCTGCTCCTTGTGGCAGGAGCTTTGTTCCATATTTGTGGTCCTTGTTCCTGCCCTTAATCAGAAATAGCCTCATATTGCCATGCACCTTTGCAAAGCTTTGTGGGTCTGAACTGGGAATTTGGAGTTTCTGGTCCCTATCAACATTGTGTCCTGTTGCAGGGCAGATTGTGACTGGACATCCCCTATACCTTTGAATGTTGCAGGTCTCTTCCATTGGAGGGCTGGGGTGTACCCCAACTTGAAATTGGGATAAAAGCAGAAGATTGATAGACATTTAAATGGGCAACACCAGTATTCAAGCAACATAAGCCCAAGGACAGCCAGAGACCAACCGGAAAAATGCTGTTAGTAAGATTGGCTTAACCAATCACTTTGTTGCAAAGCTCTGCATTCATCTTGACTGGGGAGCCCCGAACCAAATTCCTCCATCCACAGGACTAGTGGGAGACATCTTGTCGGCAGTCCGACACTGCTTTTCTCACCCCTTTGAAGTCAGAAGTCTGCTACTGCCCTGCGCTGCTGCATGGACACCTATCCTTTGTTATGGAAATGTGGCTGGCATCCCTCTGCTCTTCTGGCACCATGCCAGCCTGCTGTTCCTCAGAAAGAGAAAAAGCCTGACTTGGACCGAGGTCTATCCGCTCTGCTCCCGAAAGCTTGCCTGGTCTCCACATCTGCTGCTCCCAAGTGGACCTTCTAGAATCTGAATGCAAGGAGTCTTCCAACTCTGTTGGGTCTCTATGGAGCCTGAAGGAAGCCTTGAACCAGGTAGTCTTCTGCATTCAAACCAATGTTGAGGCTTGTCCCCCATGATTTCCTGTGGCCTGCTATTGTACACAAGTCCTGGTTGGGGTCTCTGATTTCTTTTGTCGATTTAAGGGCCCTAACCCCATTGAAATACAGAGGTCATGAAGATTACCTCTTAGAAAAGCTAGGTAATCAGGCCAAAGGCAGGGGGACTCTGGGTCAGAAGTCCTTCCTAGAGTCTGTCAGGACTGAAGGATTGTTACTTTACATTTTCCTTTGCGGGAAACAGACTTTGGACATCTTACAATTTGAATACTACAGTTACTGGCTTTCAAGTCACTTGCTGTGCACTATTAGTGGAGCCGTAGCTGTGCGTGTGTGAAACACCCTATTTACTTGTGTAACTAGGGTTACTCGCTGGTAGCAAACTGGGAAGCGTAGTGCTGGATATAAGAATTGTTCCAAGTGTTCTGAGTGTCCTGTAAGATTAAACGCTTTTAATGTAAAGAATATCCATCTCCCACTTTATGAACTCTCCAGCATATATGCCTAGCGAACTGTGTTAATAATGAAAGTGGGATGGCACTCATTTTCGGTTACCGAACTGAGTGCATATAGGTTTTATGGTGATGTACTTACCATAGTAGAGTCTTTATCCTTATGCAGCCTGCTAACCAAGCAGAATTGATATTTTCCTGCGTGGGCCTCTGACACTTACCAGCCTTGGCAATTGTTATCTGAAATTCACACCAAGCCCTCTCCTCCAGCTTCTAAGTGTTACTGTTCTGCCACTCTGCCAATGAGAGTGATTAGATTTCAGCATAAACTTTGCTTGACCACTAAGTTGGTTTCCTAGAACCCCTCACCCGAGTAGTTTCTGACAAACCCTCTTCACACTAGGAAAACATATAAACTCTGTGGGTTCGATATAGAATCTGTGCGTTAATGACCACTTTAGATTTGAAAAGTGTTAGCGTTCTGGGCCGGCAGCGAACACCCTATTCCCCAAACACCACCCACTGGAGTTTGAAAATTGTGAAGAAAAATAAAAAAATTGGAAAGGGGGAATCGCGCTCAGGATGTTGTTTCTAAGCATTTAGTTATAAGATAGTTCAAATGGTATACGAATGACAAGTCAATCTGCTGGTGTGTAGGATTCTGCACTGTTAGCCAAAATGATTTCCCATTTGATGGGAATTGATAATTATTTCCATCAAATGGGAAATAGTTTTGGCTAACAGTGCAGATTATATACTGATCATCAGGATGTGATGATTCACCAAGAATGTCGAAGTTCCAAACATTGTTTCTTTTTTTTAATTATTTGATTCGTCTGTTTCCTTCCCTGCTTCTGACCTGAAATGTGGTGTGTTTGGTTTGTTTTACCTATACTTCCATCATTATGTTATCCACCCGATATGTTTTCTTATTGTCTCAATGCGTTATTTGGTGCAATGTTTTCCCCTAACTTTGCCTCTGAATGTAATCCTTTTATGTTACTTGTTAGGTAGCCTTGAGAATGACCAAGACGTCGAAACACGTGTCGGCTGTGCACACCATTTAATAAATCCTACACCCCAGCAGATTGACTGGTCATTTGTATACCATTTGAACTATCTTGATGATTACTAAATGCTTAGAAACAACATCCTGAGCGTGATTCGCCCTTCCCACTTTTTGAATTTTTCCGTCTTCACACTAGGCGATGTTCCTAATTCGTGCTATGTGCGCCCACAACTAATGCAGGATTATTATTTTTTTGGGTGCTTGGTCTACTTTGGAATCCACATTGAGCACCTTTTCCGAGGAGCTGCTTGTCTAGTCATTTCTTCCCCAAAATGGCTACACATGCCAAAGTAACAGTTTTCCTTATCCCACAATTCCAACCTTATGTTGTCTGTGCTCTTTATCTATGAATTGCTCACATATACATTTGTCATATTTATCTCTGAAATGACAGAGCTATGAGGCAAACAACAATCATCCAGCCTTTGCACATTTCCTGCACTCTAATGGCACTGTCTAGTATTACACTTTTCTTTGGTTTATAATGAAAGTAAAATTTTTTTCAATAATGCATCAGCCAATCAGTGTTTTCGCGCCCCCTCCCCTCCTTTATGCTGAGAGGTTAGGCAACCCCCATTCAATTTACCTGCTTTAGTTTTTTCTTTTTGTCCTTAGTTGATAATTTTTTGTTCATTATAATTTCCTCAAGCAATGTTGCAAGTGGTTCTTGAGCGTTGTTCACCTTTTGGTATTCAAATTCATCGGCACTGATTTGGCGGCAGAAGGAGTGCGTAGGAATGGTTGTATCCAAATCAGATCCCGGATATTTGATCTGAAAGAAAATAGTTACAATTTGTTTAACAATCGTTACAACTCATTTGCAATATGATCTGAACATGCCAGAGATACAGGGTCAATCAGAAATACTCTATGTGAAGGAACAAGTTACTTACCTGTAACGGTTGTTCTCCAGCATGGGTCTGGCATGGATTCACATGCTCATGAATATTCCCCGTCGTCAGGCTGGGAATCCTCGGTAAAGAAAAAACCAGTATCAGTTTAGTTTCTGATCTGTCTTTCGTAGTAATAACCAATCGCTGGTCTCTGCGTCATACTGACCACAGCCAATGACTGCCCTCTACCTAAGCACCGCCTCTGGCAGCCATCTTCAGATTTGGAAGCACGTGAAGTGGCAGTATGACCAAGTGAAGAGCCGCAGAGGGGTAGGCGGGAGGGTTCGCATGTGAATCCATGCCAGACCCATGCTGGAGAACAACAGTTACAGGTAAGTAACTTGTTCCTTCTCCAGCATGGGGTCTGGCATGGATTCACATGCTCATGAATAAAGAATACATAGCAGTACACACATGCACAACCACGGGAGGTGGCAAAGGCTCAACATTAAGCATCACATCAACTCAACATTAAGCATCTTACCTCCTCACCAGGCTCACCTCAGGCGAACAGGTTGCGCAGCACTGCTTGGCCGACCCTGGACTCCTCCCTGGAATCCCGGTCGACGCAGTAGAATTTCGTGAAGGTGTGCGTCGACCTCCACGTAGCAGCCCTGCATATGTCCAGCAGGGGCACACCAGATAGGAACGCCGTGGTAGCTGCGATCGCTCTGGTGGAATGGGCTCTCGGACGGCCAGGCAGCGGTCGGTTTGCCAACCGGTGACAGCACATGATACAGCCGGAGAGCCATCTGGAGATGGAAGCCTTCGAGAGAGCCTTCCCCTGATTGACAGGTCCAAAGTTCACAAAGAGTTGTGACGTCTTCCGAAAACCCTTCGTGCGGTCCACGTAGAACTTCAGCGCTCTAGCTACATCCAGCGAGTGCAAAGTCCTCTCAGCCGGCGACGAAGGCGACGGGAAGAACACAGGTAACACCAAGGGTTCGTTGAGATGGAAGTCCGACGGTACCTTGGGCATGAAGGAGGGGTGCGTCCTGAGCACTACCCTCGTGTCGTGGAAAGTCAAGTACGGGGCCTTGCAGGAAAGGGCCTGGATCTCTCCCACTCGTCGTGCGGAGGTGATGGCCACAAGAAAAGCTGTTTTCCACGATAGAAACTTCAACGGGGCCGAGTGCAGAGGCTCGAACGGAGGTCCCATGAGCTTGGTCAGCACCACGTTGAGCTCCCACGCCGGGGCCGGAGCCTTCACCGGCGGGAACGATCTGAACAGTCCCTTCATGAACTCTTTCACCAGACGATGAGACCACAAGGACGTCCGGCCCGTGGTTCTGGTGTATCGGGAGATCACAGCAAGATGAATCTTGATGGACGCATGTGCCAGACCAGCTTTGGCCAGCGTCAGCAGGTACGGCAGTACTTGGGGAGCCGTAATCCGTAGAGGGTTAATCTTCTGTACGTGGCACCAGACAGAGAACCTCTTCCATTTGTGTCCGTAGCATTTAAGAGTCGAGGACGCCCTGGCCTTTGCAAGAACCTCTCTGCAATCGGCCGGTATGTCGTATCCTCCAAACTCTAGTGCTGCAGGAGCCAGGCCTGCAAGTTCAGCGACTTCGGGTCGTGGTGGAGGATGGCGCCTCCTTCCCTGGAGAGTAGATCCGCGTCCGCCGGCAGCTTGATCGGCGGGGACGCTGACAAGTCCAGAAGGTCCGGGAACCATATCTGCCTCGGCCACGCAGGTGCGACGAGGATCATCCTGCACCGTGACCTCTTGAGCTGGTTGACGAGCCGGATTAGCAGAGGCAAGGGAGGGAACGCGTAGAGGAACAGGCCCTCCCAGGGGAACGAGAAAGCATCGCCCATGCTCCTCGTCTGGGGAAACCTGCTGGCGAACCTCCGGCACTTGGTGTTCGTCGCCGTCGCGAACAGGTCGATCTGGGGTGTGCCTCACCGTCGGAAGAGGCGATCCACCAGATCCTGCCGTAGTTCCCACTCGTGGCACGAGCGCAGCTCCCTGCTGAGTGAGTCGGCGATGGTGTTTTTTATCCCTGCCAGATGAAACGGCACCAGAAAAATCCCTTGGGCGACGGCCCAATGCCACAGGTCCTGCGCCTCCTTGGACAGCGCTGGGGACCTGGTTCCGCCCTGTTTCCTGATGTAAAACATGGTGGTGGTGTTGTCGGTGAAGATCCTCACCACCTTGCCCTTGAGGGACGGAAGGAAGGACCTGAGGGCCCAAAACACTGCACGGAGCTCCAGGACGTTGATATGTAGGGACTTCTCCGTCGGGAGCCAGAGTCCCCTTGCGTGCAGATTTTCGGTGTGCGCTCCCCACCCTTCCAGGGAGGCATCCGTGGTCACAGTCTCCTGGTGGGCTGGGGTCTGGAAGTCCATGCCCGCCGTCAGATGCGCGCGGGTGCCCCACCACCGTATCGCTTGTCGGAAACTCTCGTCGAGCTTGATCCTTTCCTCGAAGCTGCCCGTCGTCTGGATCCAGCGCGCATCCAGGAATTCTTGCAACGGGCGCATCCGGAGCCTGCACATGGGAATGAGGTAGATGCAGGAAGACATCATCCCGAGGAGGGACTTGATGGACCTCACTTTGGCCGCGTCGGCCACCAACATCCGTTGCACCTTGCCCAAGATGGTCCTGGTCCTCTCCTCCGACGGGGAGGCCAGAAGGGACACTGTGTCGAGCCTCGCTCCCAGAAACAGTGCGACTTGCGCGGGCACCAGGTGGGATTTGGCGTAGTTCACGGAGAATCCCAGGTCCGTGAGGAGTTGGACGGTCCTTGCCGTGTGGACCACGGCGAGCTCCCTCGTCTTGGCGCGGATGAGCCAGTCGTCCAGGTAGGGGTAGACGTGGATCCCCTCGCGGCGCAGCTGCGCCGCCACCGGTGCAAGGCACTTGGTGAATACCCTGGGTGCCGACCGTAGTCCGAAGGGAAGGGCTTTGAACTGGTAATGACGCCCTTGGACCACGAATCTGAGGAATTTGCGGTGCCCCTTTAGGATGGGAATGTGGAAGTAGGCATCCTCCAAATCCAACGACGATAGGAAGTCTCCTTCCTCCAGCTGACCCAGGACGTGCTGGAGGGTGACCATCCGGAACTTCTGCGCCTTGATGAACTTGTTCAGACGTCGCAGGTCCAGGATGGGGCGCCATCCTCCCGTCTTCTTCTTCACGAGGAAGTATCTCGAGTAGACTCCGGAGCCCCGAAGCCTCTTTGGGACGAGTTCGATGGCGCCCTTTCTGAGCATCGCCTTTACCTCCAGGAGAAGTTGAGGGACGTGAAGTTCTTTCCTGGCCACGGGGGGGACGCGCGGGCACCTTCTTTGAAACTCGAGCGCGTGGCCCCGGGCCAGGGCGTCCAGCACCCAACCGTCGGTGGAGATGGACTCCCACACGCTGACGAAGCCCGCCAGCCGGCCTCCCACCGGGGTGCTTCGGTGGGGGCCCGACCCCAAGGCCGGTTCAATCCTGCTTGGACGCGGCCTTGCCGCCTTGACCTCCTTGGCGGCGACGGCGGGGTCCGCTAGACTTGCCTCGTCCTCTGTAGGCCTCTTGCGACGACGAGCGGGCCGCTTGACGGTAGGAAGCGAAACCGCCGCCGGAACCTTTGGAGGCGCCCTTGCCTCCGCCGCTCCGAAAGGGCGTCCGTCGTTGCAGGACTCCAAGGGCCCGGGCCGTCTCAGTATCCGCCTTGATGGCCTGAAGGGAATCGTCCACTGTCTTCCCAAACAGGTTGTTCCCGTCGAAGGGCATGTCCAGGACTCTGGTCTGGACGTCCTGCCGGAAGTCCGTAGCTTTGAGCCATCCACGACGTCGAAGGCAAACACCGTTGCCCAGCTGGCGGAATCCAGTGTCGGCGATGTCCGTCGCCACGGTGATGGCGTGGTCCGAGGCCACCTCACCTTCCTGCAGGATCTCAAGGGCCTCCGCCCTCTTGTCGTCCGGCAGAAAATCCAGCAGGGGAGCCATCTTGTACCAGAGCTCCCTGTCGTAGCGGGCCACGATAGCCAAGGCGTTGGCCGCTTTAATCGTCGTCGCTGCCGACGAGATGACTCTACGCCCCATAGTATCCAATTTCTTTCCCTCGCCGTCCGGCGGGGAAGTCGATGTGGAGGCCGCACCCCCCCCCGCTTTCTTCCTGGCTGCCGCGGAGACGACGGAGTCCGGGGTAGGCTGCGCCCGGAGGCATAGGGGGGCCGTGTCCGGGACCCGGTACTTTTTCTCGTACCGGTCTCTTCTAGCTGGCGTCGTGGAAGGGTTCTTGAGGAGGGAAAGGCCCTCATCCCAAATGTCGTCCAACAGAGGCACTGCGAGGACCGTATTCCTCTTGGCCTCGCGCCGCTGATAAAGGAAGCCTTCCTTTTTCTTCTCCTCAGGGCAGAGTTGGAAAAGCTCGGAAGCCCTGGAGATCATGGAGTGGAAAGATCCGATCTCGTCGGGCGGAGAGGCCCTGGTGGGAGGCGACGACGGAAAATCCTCGTCGTATGCCTCGTCGTCCGTACCCGTCGCTGCCGTGTCAGTCCCCGTATCATCCCCTCGGGTGGACGGGGAGGAGGGCTGGAAGGGGCGCGACGGTTGAAAAGGAGGTGGTGGATGGATCCTTCTTTTCTTGGTAGGGGGAACACCAGAAGGTCCCGGTTCTGGATCCCCCGACGGGAGAGGTTCCTCCGTCGGTAACGGTAGCCTCGTCCTTATCTCGGAGCATAAGGACTGTATGGCCAACAAAATGGCCGCCGAGTTGTCTTGCGGCGCTGGCAGAGGGGAATCCGACGGGCGAGCAGGGGCCCCGTCGGTATCCTCGACGATGTCGTCGTCACCTGCGTCGGGGTCCATTCCGACGGGCTGGCCTTCTTCCACGCCTAGGCCGTGGCTTAAGACCTCGATCAGCTCCTCTTCTGAGGTTGAGGCCGACTCTACGACGACGCCCTGCCCCCCCTTCTTCTTCCCCACGGAGGGTTTCACGGGGTCCTATCGATGGGCACAAAGGAAGACTCCCTCCGAGGAGGCAGGGAGATTCTGGGCCCTGAGGTCGCCACCACTGGTGCAGCCACCACAGGCTGAGCCAGGGCCGCCGCGACCTTTTCGATAGAGGGCTTGGTCGGATGGATCAAGGCCTTCACCACCTTAGGTGCGCTCACCGCCTTATCCTTGAGGGAGGGGGCACTGCCACGCTCCTCCTCTGCCTTAGAGCTCTACCGGGGCCTCTCCAGGAGCTTCGCCGGGTGCTCGGCCTTCCTCTTACCCGACCCAGAGCGTTGGCTCGTGGTTGATGGTGCCGGGGAGGGTGCGCCCTGCCTGGCGCCCGTAGAGCCCGACCGTTCGGCGCTCCCGGTGCCAGCGGACTCGCGGTGCTTGGCCTTATGTTGGGCCCCCGTCGCCGGGGCGCCCTCAAAGGTCTTAGAAGACCGCTCGGATTTCTTCTTCTTCTCGCCAGACGGGCTCTTACCCTCCAGCCAGTTGGCGAGACGTTGATGGCGGTCCTTCATGGTCCGTTCCGACATGTTGCCGCAAAACGCACAGTCCTTCTCCACGTGCGTCTTGTCCTCATGAAGGCAGTAAAGGCAGAAAGAGTGTTCGTCCTCCTTGAAGACGTTCTGCAGCTGGCATCCAGGGCAGACCCTGAACAGCTTTCCGGGCGTCGAGCTTCCCTTCTCCTGGGCCATCTCCGAGACAGGGCCTGAGAAGCTTCTGGAGTCCTCCGAAGTGTAGCTCGACGAAATCTTCACCCTTGAGGGGCACAGATGAATCCGACACGGGTCCCCGTTGATCGGATGTAGGATCGGTGGAGCTTGAGGCTCTTTTGACCGAAAGAATCGAAGTTTTTTGTAAAAAGCGCAAAAAAATAGCACTAACGCTCGAGAGCAATAGCACGAGGATCCCAACACATGAACGTGCGGTAAAAATCTGAAGATGGCTGCCAGAGGCGGTGCTTAGGTAGAGGGCAGTCATTGGCTGTGGTCAGTATGACGCAGAGACCAGTGATTGGTTATTACTACGAAAGACAGATCAGAAACGAAACTGATACTGGTTTTTTCTTTACCGAGGATTCCCAGCCTGACGACGGGGAATATTCATGAGCATGTGAATCCATGCCAGACCCCATGCTGGAGAACAAAAGAAAGCCTGTCCAAATTTAGTATACAACAATTTTATCTACATTACACCTGTCTCTCCGAAGGAGTCAAGGATTATACTAATAAAATGTGCTAATTTTCTCATGACAGATGTACACGGTCATAGGCTTGGTTGAGGGGCTTCCAATGGTGGTCTGCTTTGCAGTCTCCTCTTCTTGGCTGAAGGATGCTGATGGGAGTTCGAGATAAAACCTTTGGGGATAAATGCACCCTTACAAAACAAGTGGTCATGCCGCCCAAGATTACTGCATATATGAATTGAGGCGGTATAGAGAACTAGAAAAGCCATCCAAAACACATTTGTTACTGCCTGGCCATGGTGAAATGTACAAACCTCTGAATTCTACAATGAAAATCCACAGCCAGTTGTTTGGCTGCAGAATTTCTCTCCACTGGGAAATCTTTTTTGCATATGTGTGTGAAAAATATATATATATATATTTCAATAAAAAAAAATTAAAGGGACGTTTTCGTAGAGGAGCAGGAGGGTGCCTCTTCTCTAGTCCCCACCCCTTCACCACGGTCCTATTGGAGTAGCAGATGAAGAGCTACAACTGGGAATTCATGCACAAGTTTGACATTTCCACTCAGCCAGCCATTCAAAAGACACCGTCCAGTTGAGGCAATGGAACAAAGATACCAAGAAGGATGACCACTGCCAAAGTGCCCGAATGCGACTATGGGAATCATTGACGAACTCTAGAAAAGGTTGACGACAGAAATGTGTCGTCATGAAAAAGAGATTAAGCTGAAATGATATGAAAAAAAACTCAAGAAGGACGATGTAACAGAAGGTTTAAGAGAAACAGGTACCAAAAGAAGAGGTTATCATGAGAGTAAGACGATTAAGTAACTTGTTGACCAACAACTGTAAATACGCTGTAACGCAAAGTAGAAAATGCACATATAAGCTTTCTAAAAAAAGAGGTATATTTATAACGGTTAGGACAGCCATTGAAAGAAAATGGACGAGAGCAGGTCTTAAAGAATTAACCCAGCTCCTCAAATGAAGAAGCTGTTTTCATGTTCAGAATAAAGAAGTATGTTGGTCGGAAGCCAAGGAAGCTATTTCGCTCTCAGAAGTAGAGTCTAGTCTCTGATGTGGCATGAGATGAAGACTCATCAGGTAAACCGAGTCAGTATATCTGTAACAACAACAACAAAAATCATAAAAAGGCTAGCTTTGCGCAAATGTGAAGTCTGACTTTCAGCAGCACAGCCACCACGAGGACATCTTCAAAATGGCCACCGATCCGAAAGCTACATCGGTTGCCTAGCAACGCCGAATCGAGTGAGCAGCTGATTCGCTCACCGGAGGTTTTTGACCCACAACCCCACACCGGAAGGCATAAGCCGGCACCCACCCAAAGGAACAAGTACCTGGCAGGTACCACCGTGGGAAGGTCATTTCCAGCAACAAGCATCGAAGCAGCAGGGTGGGCTGGAGCCCAGCCCATGACTCGCGCTCATAACGCGAGCATCAACACGGATCAGAGGCCCAAGCCGCAACGAGCTGCCGAGCACAGACACCTTTGCAACATCTACTCAAAGCAAGCTCCGGTACCTGCACTCTTCTGCACAGCTGTTTATGCCCACTACTCGTCCTGAGGCCGTGATTGCAGCCATTCCCCACCACGAGGACATCCTCAAAATGGCCGCTGATCCGAAAGCTACATCGGTTGCCTAGCAATGCCGACGCTGCATCGAGTGAGCAGCTGATTCGCTCACCAAAGGTTTTTGACCCACAACCCCACGCCGGAAGGCATAAGCCAGCACCCACCCTAAGGCACACATCACAAGGCACAGGTGACACCATGTCAGTGCCTGTCCGTGCATGGCCAGCATGCCGCATGCCAGGAAATTGGTTTCTTCAAGCCACAATACGCAAGTCCACCGCTATTTACAGCCTATTTGTGCCTGCATTGCTATATCTAAAGAGAACCTTACTACACCATGATGCACACTTGAGGCAACTCCACTATTTCACTATTACCTGCGTTCAAGCGCTCTGACAATCTCTTTCTCTGCCGACATAAAAAGCTTTCAATCCATGCAAGTCTTTTCCGGTCATACGGCGATCTTCATACCTTCACCACCTGTGCATTAGTCGCCAGTAATCTGCCTCGATTGAGTATGTAGTATTAAATTCAATACAGGCATTATACACGGGTATCTTTACATCCTGATGCTGCCACTACTCCATCACCCCTGTTTAAACCAGCACTAAGTCAAAGTTGGTATTTGTGCCTCTGTGTGGACTCCGCATTTAGATGCTGCCACCATCTTACTACTATTGAGTAACCTGCGCTAGGATTAATGACTTTACAAATAAGGATTAGCAAGAATGTCACCCCACCTACTACTTTTCTTAAGCCTCTATAATATCGCCTACGGCTCCAGCCCACCCAATTCAATGGACAACACAATCACGGTCCAACATTCGATCATGAACCACCAACAGTATCCCAACCTTGCACCTTGTATTAAGTTAGCAATGTCATGTAACCTACCTCCTTCAATAGATATCCCACCAACCATGTTCTTAAAACCTTGTGGTAATATGACTCCCCCATTTTACTGAACCCCCCCACTCATCACCAATCACATACACCACAACTCGCCACAGCTAAAATTAACAGCCTAAAACTACTCATAAGGCTCACCCCCATCGAAAATACCAACAGAGCCAACCACAGAAAACCCCACTGCCATCCCACTAAGAAGATTACCAACCCTTGCAACACTACACTACGGAATTGGAGTATAGGATCTAGAACACAACTGCGTTTAGCTTCTAAAACACATGAGAACTACAAAATAGAACACATTCACAAGACCACAGCAGACACACCGACAATTAAACCGACAATCAAAACTAAGTGCCTCACCTCTCCAAACAATGCGAAACCTAATAATCTCAAAGTAGGACTTTTATTAAATGTTAGATCCCTCCAAGCCCATGCACTGGACATATTCGATATGCTAATCGACAACGACCTAGATATCTTCGCACTAACAGAAACCTGGCTAAATCCTACATCAGGCCCAGCCTTAGCATTATCCCTATTTATTCCATCCTCCGAGCTGATAGACTCCAATCAATGCAAATGAGGTGGAGTAGCTATTATTTACAAAACTATGCTAGAACTAAGAATAACGAATAACAGTCACCTTCCATCAGCAGAACTACCGACGGTCAAATTTGCCACCTCTGCCACAACCACCATTACCATGCACCTGATCTACCGACCTCCAGGAGGTGCAACCAACTTTGAAAATGATATTTCACAGCTACTATCCGAAAACACCAAAAGTAAATCCCAAGAGATAGTCCTAGGCGATTTTAACCTAGGTCTTGACGATCCTAAAGATGGCAAAGCCTCCACACTCAAAGACACTATGTCAGAATTGGGGTTTACACATCATATAAATAAACCAACTCACAACAAGGGCCGTACTCTCGACTGGCTAGCAAATCTTAATTGCTCCATTAAGTTAGTGGGAAACACACTGTGCGCTTGGTCAGACCACCACTTAATTACCTTCGCCATTGAACAATCGGTCACCCGCACCTCCCCCGCAAAGACACCAGCTTCAATGCCAAGAAGTAAACGGAACCTCACCCTAGAAAAACTAATACCACTACTACACCCTCTCACGCAAACCAACCCTAGACATAAAGACCCATCTGACCTAGTGAAGTTATATAATGAAACTGACATCAATACACTTGCTCTTTTAAAACTACAGAAAGCTAAACCGCACGCCCATATAAACAAATGGAACACACCTCACCTAAAAACCCTCAGAAAAGAGAAAAGGGCAGCAGAATCAAATTGGAAAAAACACCCATCTGCCCAAAACAAAGATATATTCAGTGCAATCTCACTCAACTACAAATCAGCCATTATCCAAGCTAAGGAAAATAATTACAATGACCGTATAGCAAAAGCTAATTCAGATACAAAGGAATTATTCAATATACTAAAAGAACTTGAGTCTCCTGCCCCCATACCGGACCCATGCATAAAAGACACCCAATGGTGCATCAATATTCAAAATGCGCTCCAAAACAAAATTACAATGTTACTAGAGAAAATCAATACAAAAAAACCTCATCAACAATACTTTACCCTTGAATCTACCTTCGCCATTGTGGGCAACACTGCCACAATTCAACTTTCAACCTCTCTACAGTAAAGAAGTTGAACAGATCATACTTAAACTCAAACCTTAAAACTGCAAGGGCGATATCTGCCCACCCACCTTAGTCAAAGAAGCAGCCTCTGTGCTCTCCCCCTTCATAACAAAGTTCATCAACGCCTCATTTGCTACGGGTTCTGTACCTACGAGCCTTAAATATGCCTGGGTACTCCCACTATTGAAAAAGCCCACGCTAGACCCAAACAACCCATCTAACTACCGGTCGATCACCACAGAACCCTTTCTACTAAAAATACTGGATCGAGCCGCCTATCTACAAATACAGCATTACCTTGAAATTAACAATCTATTAGCCCTAAAACAATCTGGATTCAGACCCAGACATGGGACTGAGACTGCTCTTTTCGATCTCAAAAACCAAATTCAGGCATTAAAAGACAAAGGTAAATCGGCCTTGCTATTACTACTCGACTTATCGGCGGCTTTCGATCTAGTCAACCATGACATACTGTGCAAGCACTTGCCATCCGCTGCACACTTTTCCGACCAAGCTAACACGTGGATTAGATCATTCCTTAATAGATCCATGCGCGTCTTTGCCCCTTCAGCCTCAGCTGCACCATCACCAGTTTCCTGTGGAGTCCCCCAGGGATCATGCGTATAACCTACACTCTATAACGTTTTTACCAAGCCTTTATTCGGCCATCTGGGTGTCGTATACAAACTACGCTGATGACACCCAGATCCTTATTCCCATCACTGGGGACTACATAACAGACAGTAATACCCTGAACAATATCTACAGTATAATACAAGCCTGGATGGCTAATCATGGATTATGTCTAAACGATGACAAAACTGAACTCCTACTACTTGGTTCCCCCAACAAATTAGGCAAACTTGACACTGCCTTCAAAACTTATCGATGGTAACACCATTAATGTAGCACAAAGCGTGAAAACACTGGGTATTCACATCGACGCTGCATTATCCTTCAAGAAACAAACTAATGCACTTGCCTCAGCTACAGCTTATATCTGCAAGCTGATCACAGCATGTCGTCCATACCTATCCACAAACAACTGCCTATAAGTCGCAAGAGCATTAGTGCTATCCAAATTAGACTATTGCAACGCGCTTTACCTAGGCTCATCTAAACAAAACCTAAACAAAATGCAAGTAATGCAGAATAATGCAGTCAGATCAGCAAGCAATATCCTAAGGAATCAACATATTTCCACTATTAGACAAAACCTTAAATGGCCAAACATCAACCAAAGAATTGACCTTAAAGCCCTATCATTAACACACAAATCCCTACACAATCAAGCACCTTCCTACCTTTGCGACACTTTTACTAGGCACACTTCAGCCAGACCTATCGGAACAGCCCATACCCAATGCATAAATACTCTTAGATTCAATCTACAAAGTGCGGGCGGAGTCAGCTTCCCTGTCCTTGCTGCAAAAAAATGAACGCACTCCCCCTCATCAGAGCTGAGCCCTCCTTCATGATCTTTAGGAACAAGGTTAAGTCAGGCTTCTGGAACCAAAATCACATCTAGCCACCCTACCATCCTCTTGGTGCCCGTTTACGCACCTGTATATATGCATATGTTCTATGCTATAATTGCCGCCAGTCTGGCCACACAATACTGTAAATTGTAAATATCCTTATGTACAATGTCAATGTATGCATAACATGTTTGTAAGATATGCGCTCAGCTGCCCCAGGGCCCCGATGCGCAATACAAATAAATAAATAAAAAAAAAAAAGAAGACTGGTCCAATAGAAGAACTATTCGAAATTCAATATGTGAGAGTGTTTGCGAGAGAAGTGGGAATAGGATTTTGGTAGATCCTGAACTGAAGTTATTCATAGACCTTTGAGTAGAGCACGCATCATGTACGCTAAAGAAAAGGTAATTCGGTGCAAATTCTTACACCGGTCATGAATGACAAACCAAACTATACAACTGTCCCATCCAGATCCAATATATGCTCCACAAGCCTGCTGAGCTGTGTCTTGCTTCACAAGGCTTGGAACACAGATGTCTAGTTTAGCAATTTGCTAAATAAATGCACATAACTTCTGAATCAGTCTGCTTCAACCATATCTTCTAGGTATAGTTAAAAAACAAAACCTTAAGGTTGATCACGGTTTGATTTTCTAAAATCTAGCATTGACTTAACATTTTTTTCAACCACCTGGTTTCTTATCTGCATGTACTTGAACCAGTTTTGGACATGCAACCAACAAACCCATGGCATAAATGTCTACATATGCCAAAGTCTTTCAGGCATGTTAAATGACTGAATGCTGCAGGTTTACTATCTCCATTCTATTTGGGCTATCTGCCACTGGACAAAATTTAATAGTTTAATGGTGAAAGATCAATTTTCAGAATACTTAATGTCTTTAATGGCAATTACTACAAAGAATATTGGAGCGCACGTTTCATGCATGGATGTGAAGTGCTTTATTGCTCTGCTCATTCCTTGACACTACTTTATTTTGTTTAATATTTTATATAAAAAAGTTCAAAAAGGGAACTGCACGCAGACAAAAATAAAGGGGCAAACCTATGCACACAAAGTCACCAACGCAATCAATTTAATCTCCACAGGAAACAGGAACCACTTCTAACAGAACAGACTAATGTGTTCATGGGCCGTGAAAGGTATGCAAATTTACTATGTGCTTGGTTGAACTGTCGAACAGTCGAACATCGATCAACATGTGTTAGAAAATCCATCTCAAGTTAAACATAGCAAGTCAAATATTTTCCTCAGAGACTATATTATCAGCCATGTCAGGAAATTGCATTGCTTATCAAAGGCCAGAAAATATGAACATTACAGGGATTACCTGAACTCGTCGCAGATGGGCCACATGATCTTCTACAGCTGTCTGCAGTGAAACAGGAACTTTCAATATCTCTTGGTAATTGTCCATCATAAACGTCACCAGTCTACTAGCCAGGAGCTCATCCAAGTCCACCTCATCCCTTGAGCACAGGATGCAGCGAGAAAATGTCTGTACCATCTTTAAAAAAAAAAAAAGTCTCAATGTGTGAGTGGTATAAACTTATGAGCTGGTTTAAAATGTTTTTATTTATTCAAACGATTCAATCCAAAGAGGTAATATGAAGGAAAAAAAAAAAAACTTTAAAAAAATCGCTAATTATAGAGCAAAGTCAACAATTGGGGAGCAGGCGTGTTCTACAAGATAGGCGTAATTCAACTAAGACTAGTTTCGAGGACATTTCTGATGGAGGAACTTACAACCACAAGTGCACTAAACACTTGAGAACCACCCTTCCTCGTCTTTTGGGAGCTTTTGCTATTAGAAAGACTGTAGAGAATAGACCTTTTGGGCGACTACCAAATTCAAATCGCCATACAATAATGTTGAGAAAGTTCCAGGTAAAGGTAAATACAGAAATGTATCAACTAGGTGCCAAGTTAGGTGGCAATAGTAGCAAACAAAATTAAGATCTTTCTCTTGGAATGAAAATGTATCTGCTGCACCCACAGACCCTTCCTTTCTCCTCCATTCCTGAAATCTGCTGCTTCTTTCTCCCCTCCCCACCCCCATCTAATTTTTCTTTTTTAACTTTGCCATTTAATCACTCTCTCACATACAAACTGCCTTAGACACCACGTCCTTTGCTAGTGCCCTATCTCTTTACAATTTTCAATTATTTATAAGGCGTCAACAGTGAAACACATTCACATTGTGGCGCCACAAGTTGGGAGGGGAAAAAAAGACTTTTGAAGCCTTGGAACATTCAGGTACGGTCAAGTGCCTGTCTGGTGAATGCGGTCAGTAGAGGAGGGTACAATCAGGTAACCCAACATAACCATGGCAATACCACAAAAATAGCAGACATTCAATAAGCGGAAAGGCAAGGTACTCGGACGCAGAAGGTTATCACAGTAATAGAGATCCACATGCAATGGCATGTACCCTATAGCAGCAGGTTACCACAGAAAAGACAGTACAGAGAGTAAAGGATGTAAGGTCACGTACACAGTAGACAACTACCAATGCTGGGGCACAAACCTGAGGCAGGAAAAGCAAGCCAATGCCAACACGCATAAGTTACACTGCGCCTCAAAGTGGGCAAGAGGTCAGGAATAAGACCGTCCAGAAGACCAAGGTGCAGGAAAGGCCACAACCCAAGAGTCAAAGCAATCCTTGAAGAGGAGTCTCTAAAGACATTTACTAAAGTGACTGGCTCTTCTCATTCCTGAGGTGAGAAGAAAGGGCATTTCCCAAGTAAACCCCTGCAACCCCAAAGGTCCTGCTGCCAAAATCTTTACTCTTGGAATAACAGACAAGGAACTTGCAAGAGGATGCCCACAAGGCAGAGGTCTAGAGGATGCCCACAAGGCAGAGGTCTAGAGGATGCCCACAAGGCAGAGGTCTAGAGGATGCCCACAAGGCAGAGGTCTAGAGGATGCCCACAAGGCAGAGGTCTTCAAACTATGCGGCTGGCCACGGTTGAAAACCCAAAGGATGTCGTAAGGGTGCAGAAGTAAGGCTCGGACACAAAGGTGAAATTTTTGGGTAGAAACTTTAATTGCTCAAGAAAGGGATGGACAAATCCTCTTTCCATAATGCTAAGAGGTTTCCTTACCTCAAAGAAAACTAGGGAAATTGTCAGGATGTCCAAAACTAAAAAGTCTTGTCACTGTCGTGTCTCAAAAAGCCTACTTGCGTCACAAACGCTATTAACTTAAATCAAATGTGCAAGGATGGTCTCTTCCTAAAGTAAAGTGTTCATTATAGGTTCAACCAACAGGAAAGTTCCCCGTCTCTTAGGTAAACCAAAATCGATGAAAAAAAAACCATTTTCACAAATGTAACACTCCAAGGCTAGGGGTCTGTCCTTTCCCCTAGACTCCTAGTTCTGTTAGGCTATGTTATGTTAGGAGCACTTATAATGCGTACTTTCATCCGAAGGCATCTTGGCGCAAGGAAAGGTGGAAGTACAGGTCCCAGCAGTGACTAAAAAAAAAAACACAAAATAAAACATGAGGAGGAAAGAAAAGTAGGCAAGGATAGCGATTGGCTACTATCAGTGAGGAATGATGCAAACCAGCCAAGGGCGGACCCCCGAAAGGCCAGCAGTCTGCAGGCAGGATAGCAGGACGGCGTGGTTGACCGTGTCGAATGCCGCCAACAGATCTAATAAAATCAGGGCTCCCACTCCGCCCTGGTCAGCTAATATGGTGAGAACATCGACCACAGACACTAGGACACACTTGGTGCATCGACCTGGGCGAAATACCGATTGAAAGGGGTAAAAGAAAAAAAAAAAAAATTCTATTCCAGAAAGGAGGAAACTAGAGGGGCTATTGGAGACTCCAATAGCTTCATAGAAAAGGGAAGTAGAGAAATAGGATGAAAATTTGCCAACACAACGCTTCCAGTGAAGGCTTTTTAAGGAGCGGGATCACTGTGGCCTGCTTCAACTCAGTTGGCACCCAGCCAGACAGACAAACGGAAGGACAGCCTCCAGGACCCAGGGAAACATATCCGGCAGGATTGTTTTCAAAGTGGCCAGAGGAATGGGGTCCAATGGAGCGGCTGACTTCAGGCACTCCACTGCCTGAGAGACTTCAAAGGCTGAGAATTCAGGAAACCTGTTCCATCCCGTACCCTCAGCAGCCACTGTATCCCAGGAAGTAGTAGTAGCAGTCACCTGCTTACCTCCCGAGATGTTAGCATGGATATCAACTACTTTCCTTTCTTTTAGGCTCATGTGCCCATCATCATTTTAGGTTAATCTTACTGAGTAATTCCCCAAGGATATGCATCTCAGATTCACAGTTCATTGTCCCACCAACCTGACACACTTCCCTACCAAGCGTAGGATTCATTTGTAATTAGTCCTTTACACTTCCAGTATTCTTGACCCACTTATTCAAACACTATCATTATTTAGTCTCTGTGGGTGCAGATCCCAGACTCGCAATATTATGACCGGCTTGGTTTACTTGCCTGCCAAGCAACTGTCTCTCATAGACTGTTTCATTTAGGGCCCCAGACCCTCTTATTCTTCATAACTTTTTAGGCTTTTGTGTCAAACAGGTGCGGATCCTTGACTCGCAATGTAGGGTTGTACCAGCTTGGTTTAGTCCCCTGCCAAGCATACAACTCTTCCTTGTTTGTTTTACAGTAAGGGCCCATGATACTCTTATTTTCTCAGATTCTCATATGGGTGCAGGTCCCAGACTCACAATTCATTATCGTAACTGCTTAGTTCACTCTCCAACAAACATACAATTCCCCTTTCTCTATCTTGGTTATTTTCAGGGTCCCAGACGCTCTTATACTTTGATTTCCATATGGGTGCCAGTCCCCAGACTCACAATCTCTTTTCAGGGACCCGGCCCTTCTGTTCTACATACACTTTTGCTGACTGAATGATATTCACATTTTCTGGCATATAGGTTATCATATGTGTATTGTTTTGTTGAAGAATATCAAAGTCAACTAAAATAAACATGCTGTGGGGCAGTTAACTGTGTACATAAACATGTTATGGTGTTTTCTACATTCAAAGATGTATTTGTTTATCCAGTTGCCACTCTGGGGTCACTAACATGATGTGAGGTTGCCTGGGTAACCTAGAATCTACTAAGTTTCTGAAGCACAGTGTATATAAGTCTGATAACCGGTTTAAAGTCCAGACCCATCTTGGACATGCGGGCATCCTTTTGCATAAATACTTTGAACTTAAGATCCTTAATTAATAACGTATCATGCACGGATGGTATGCAGATTAACTCTTACACCAAATAATAAGATTGACTCAGGAGGTTTGGCAAAAGTCTCATCCGACTGTTTTAATATCAATTGTCTAAAACATGGATTTACAACAGACATCAACGTGCGTTTGCTTAAGTTCTCTGAAACGTTTTACATAAACAGCTTTATGCTAAAAATGCATCATAAGTGACATCATATTACGGGACAAATAAGAAAAACCTATGGGAAGTTGCGGTTGGACTAAGGGGAACATCCAAGTATACTTTCTATATAGGAACGGGTTGCGATTGATTCTCTATAGTCAGGTGGACAACGTATGCCCACCCCTAGTGCAATTCATCCTCAACAGTTAAGTACACAGTATATTATTGACTCTCATACTATTAGGCACTTCGTTATATGGCTCTCTACAATTGGTTGGCACGCCTGCACCCTTATGGAACATTCGATTCACTAGCAGCACGTAAGCTCAGACCCCAGGTGCTCTGCTCGGAGGTGGACTTGACCGTGTCTCCCCTCCCAATTAGCCCTACATCGTTCACCACTCATGCCTTCTGCCACGAAGATTGCCTTTGTACTCGGCCTTCAGTAATTTATCATCTCTGGGAATATAAAGGAATATGGGTACATGCTTATCAAAGTTCTGGTCTGCATGCCAAACTCCTATTTTCGTCATCGGTTCACGTGACAGGAGACCATACTTCAGCCTCATTTTCAGCATTCAATTGTCTCGAATTAATAAACTTGGCACTCATGGTGTTCTCTCTTTGCAACTTAACAATGAGCGATTCCACTTCTCAGGTTTACTGCCTTTGAGAATAGATAACCAGTTCTTGGCTGCCCCCAGCCCTCGACACCGGGCCAGATAGCCCTTCTGAGTCCTTACATGATTTTTAGCTGCTTTTGTTGCTTCGACAGCTTCAGCGCCTGATCCTTCTTTCTCTGTGGACTTGAGCTTACTAGTATTGTGACGAGGTCCAGCTTCTATATAATGGCGACACTGCCTGCAGTCTATTCACTACGTATAGCCAGCCTTTATTAGTCTACTTGCGTTGCTGCATCTGTACAGTTTTTAAATGGCTTGCACTTTCTGCAGAGCTCTTCACACGTGCAATCTTCTTTCCGCACATGAAGGCTTACTTGATTCTTTATTTTGTCATGCATCCTCTTCTTCAGCCAATCTTCTCAGTACGTCACCAGCTCTCTTTTTTCCCCATTTTCATATTCCTTCGGGGACTTCTTCCAAGAGATTGTCATCGCTGCAGGGGTACATCAGATAGGGTTTTCTTAATGGATACCTTCTCTTGAAGACTCAGTGGAATAGGCACAACTACTGCTGTCATGCATAGTACGACTTCTGCCTTCCAACATACAGGCACTAGAGGGGGGGTGGGACTTCCTGCAGGGGTATTTGGCTGCTCCTCTACACTCCCCCTCTGGTTGATACATCAAGCAAACCTTCACTGGTCTCCACATCTTGGAAATTTCTCTTGAAGAAGTGATATGATATGATTGTTTATTTATATAGCGCCTATACACAAGTGCTTTTTCGGTGTCCATATTTTCAGCACTCCTTTCAGGCATCCTGCTGATTTTATATGACTATCAACACTCCAGATCATTTAACTGCACTGTCCATTTGGATTACAACAGACCCATTGTCCAATGTACTTCTTATGGTTCTTTGGATATAGGAACTTTGTTCCTTCAGGTGCTATACTGGTGGCCTTTATGCATTCTCAGATTTCTTCATCAGTCAACTCCTTGGGTCCAAATCCTGATTCGACATCGATCATCATCTTAATTCCTACTGCTTTTTTGGCTGTCTTCTTGCACTGTGAGATTATTATCCTGATCACACAGAATCCAAACATTGTCATCACCAGTACTGCTTCAAGATGCTTGAAGATGTTCGCCATCCACTGTGGAACCCATGAGAAGATAGATGCACACCAACTGTCATCTGCAATATCCTCTATCTCATCATCCATTTTGTTATGGAAGCTTGTCAGCAACGTTATGGCCTCTGTCAAAGTCGCATTCTGATCATGATGAGAAGGTGTGAATGTGCAGCATGATAGGCCAATCTTAGTGTAAACTCCTCCATCCATTGCTGTAATCATATCAAGGACATATCTGTTCTGCAGGGTCATCAGTCTATGGCCCTCAATTCTTCCCCGATAGCATTGAATCCCTTTATGGTGGTGTTGATCGTCTGCAGGAGCTCCCAGTGAGTGATTTGCAACCCCTTCGCATTGGCCATCGTCTGGATCCCAGGCATAAATATAGTCGTGAAGATTGAAGCAGTTTTGCTGAACAGTCTATGCTCATACGGAATAGCATTAATGGCTTCAATTGATTTAGCTGAGAAACAGTTCTACCGCTTTGTTCGATTGAGGAATTCAAGCTATCTTCTCTTTCTCAAATGGGCATCCACTTTTGGAAATTCACCAATGTTCAGATCACTCTGAGGAATAACTAACGTTAGAACATGGATCAATACGAAGGAACACATTCCTCCCCAATCTTTTAGCAGCTTCATGTAGGATCAGGACCCACACACCCAATAATGATCTATTAGGATGGCTGTCCGTTCCTTAATGCCTGATGCATCAAAAATTCGGCCACACAGGTGATTCTCTCCAACCTTCCTTGTACCATTATTTCTGTGTCCCCCCTCTCCCCTTAAATGGTATAATGGGTTCCAGGGATTGCAGGGGTGTCCCCCGCATCCTTTACAGGATTTGGGTGGGATTTTAAGACATGGAACCTTTAGGAGGTAGTATCTGTAATGGTCCTCCTTTGTCGTTGTTCCTCTGATTTGCAAATAACCTCTTTCCCAGCATCTCTGTATCTCTTCTTTAATCTTGCCTTGACAATTTAGCATATTGTCATCATCTTCAACCTTGATTCCAGCTCCATTTGTTCCAGACTGTTCATATCGGATGCCTTGTTTCTGGCTTCTCTCTTGTCTTTAAATCTTGTACATAATTATCTTTTCTTTGAGATGTCTCTTTATGTATCCATACCAAGGATGCTGTTCTGCCTTGGAACTGTCCTCTTGTTTGGCAAAGTGCGAGATGCGTCAGGCAATTTGCTTTTATCACTGGTACTTCTGTAGCTATGAATATCTTGGAGGTTCCCATAGTATACAGTACCGGAATACACATAGCAACTCTCCTTGGATGTTTTCTCTCCTACCATTCTCGTGTGCTGGTACATGTTCTTACCCACGTGTACTGAATTGTCTAGATATGCATTTATCCCATCATTATCTTCTTCTGCACTTCTCCTGCATCTCCCTCTCAAAATGTTAGCAGCCAACTGAAAATTCTAAAGCAGCTCTACTTTGGGGAGATAACACAAAGGGTTTTGGCTCATTGGTAATGGGCAGATATGATATGATAGGTTATTTATAAACGCGCTTAATACCCGAAGGTTTCTAAGTGCGGACCCGGGGATTGAACCTGTGTTGCACCATGTCATCTTGCTTCCAAGGCGAGCACGTTGCCCCTGAGTTATCCTCCCAAGATCAACATTAGTTCCTGGAGTGGGGAGGATTAAAGGGACAGCCGTCTTATCTTGACCAATTAAATAAAGTGCGTGAATGAGGAGAAACAAAGTCAAACATAGAAATTGAGCATGCATATATTATACACCAGAATATTATCCTACGCCATTTATGGCATTATCAAATTTGTTCAGCCTGTCCATCCTCCAAAATCGCATTAACTTCAACATTCCTCACATTTACTGTTTTTCTTTAAGAAAGGAAAAACACTTATTCCTGCAGGTGTATCACCTCCTCTATTATTGCTATGAGCAATCTTTTGATTATAGAGCCATTCTTAGGATCTTGTAAAAAAGAGCAAATATCCACGTTTCTTCTGACAAGAGCAGTATAAGCTTGAATGATAAATACAAAAACAGCAAGCACAAGGTGATGCACATCCCCGTCGGTCAACACCATAGAGCTCAACCAAACAAATATTCAGTGAGAAACGAGTCAGGGTATTGCTCTCGCTTCCAATTATCGGACTCAAAATCCAAAATTGGCATATTCCTGATACATATATGTTTTGCTAAAGTTCATTTTTTTCCGAAAGATTCCTGTGACTCCTGGCAAAGATTACACGCCTGCTATAATGTCTATAACGAGTGTCCCAGTCCAAATGCAATCTGCATTGATCAACCAGTTGATTTATCGTCCTATGTCTGATCGAGTCTGCACACGCTGAAATTCTTCTTCTTGTCTTGCTTCTAAATCAATAGCTGGGGGTGCTGCGGTCTCGCTAGTGTAGCTTTATGTCATTCAAATGAATCCACGCTCATCTGCCTTGGACATTTACTGCTGAGCGAGTAACATTTTCTACAACAAAGGGCCAGTAAAATCTCGGCTTGTGCCACTTCCTAGTGAAGTTTCTTAGTAGCACGGTATCGCCATCAAATAGTCTAGGTACTGGTAGTAGTTCAGGAGATCCGGTTGCTGGATGGTTTTCATCTGTGTTCTGAGACTGAACCCCCCCCCACCCCCGGCGCTTGAGTTGATCTGAAATGAGCGAGGTGTTCTCATTCGCCTCACAGTCACTAGTTCATGGGGTATGAGGTGGTGGTCCAAACAAGGCAGATTTCTTAGGGCATATAAAGCTAAGGGCAGGCAATATAGCCATCCCTTTTTCAACACAGGCTTGAGCTTGGCAATCCTTTAAGGAGGCCGTTGAGAACCTCACATATTCCGTTTGCTTGCGGTGATACACATAACAAAACTTGTGCCTTATGCCAAAAAAAGCCCCATCTGCTCGAATACTTCATTGACAAAATGTGGACCATTACTGGATCTCAGCACTTCACACACAGCCCATCTTGGAAAGACTTTGCGCATTAGAAACTTTGCAGTGCAAGTGGCATCGGGGTGTGTGCACAGACCTGCTTTGATACACCTAGAGAAGGGACACACCACCACTATCAAATACCTGTATCCACTACACACCTGCAGCATATCAACATAGTCAATATGTAAATGCTGAAAAGGACCATTCAGTCGAGGAATACATTAATAGTTACTCACTGTAGTGATTAACGTACTATTAAGTCCATAGTCCCCATTCCTCGATACTGTATGGGCATCCCTCGCGAGGGACAGGAGACTGAACATTTTTCAGCAGAAATAATCTTCTTCCCATTTAAATTTCCAGGATATGATAGATGATATGATAGTTTATTTATATAGCCCCTATACACAATGCATTTTAAAGCGCTTCAAGGCAAGAAAGGGAACCAGGGAAAATACAACATTCTTACAGGCCATGAACAGTAAGGATGAGAAATTAACTATCGTACTCGGCCTGATGACATTTCAGATTGTACAAGTGCTAAAACATAGATAAGGAAGGGAGGGGGAGAGTGGGAAGGAAATAGAAACAGACAGGCGACTACAGTACTAGGCCTGACAACATTTCTGGTAGAGCTGGAGGAAAACAAAAGGTGAGGGAGAGGGGTGCAGAAAGGGAGGGGAGGAACAAAACAAGTGACTATTGTACTAGGCCTGACAACATTTCAGGTAGTGCTAGAGGGAGGGGGCAACAGTAAGGTGATAGGGGAGCGACAGACGAGGTTGCTATCATAGTAGGTCCAGGGACAATTCTGATAGAGTAAGTGCATACAAGAAAGTAAGGGGAGGAGGGGAGGAGATAGGAAAAGGGAGAGGGGAGGGGAGGAGAGAACAGAGAGTAAGCAGTCAGAAAGAGTGGAGAAGCAAGAGAGGAGAGCAAATACAATTGCAGAAGTCAGTAGTAACACATAATGTTGCAAGCCAGGATACAAGATGAAGATGGAACAGCATGATTCAGGGCCACCATGAGTACAAGATGCGAAGTCCAGCATGAGAGTTGAGCAAGGGTGACGCACCGTGAATCAATGAAGTCCATAAAAGTAAAATCCAGCATTGGCCACAAGACGGTGATGGTGAAACCAGAATGTATCAGGACAGACTCCTGTGTGAAGGAAGGGGGGGTGCACAAGGGAACAACATGGGGGACCAGAGAGGGTGGGGGATGGCCTGTTGGGACAGAGGGTGTAAACACATGTTGGTGCATGCTTACCTGCTGTTTTAGCAGGGGGTCGGACCCTGGATCCTCCTGGTCCGAACAGGTCCAAACAGCAATAGCCCTTTTCTTTGACTGCCCTTCACTTTGGATGCCCGGGCGAGAGACGCCCTATATCTAAGAGTTAAGAGCAGGAAGGAAGAGGCAGGGCTAAGAAGGTGGGCGGGGATTAGGCCAGGTGACCTAGATCCACTTACAATAGCTCCCCAGCTGCAAAGGAAACGAGGCTGGAGGGCTCCTCAAGTAGGGAAAAGAGCGGCAAGCAGGAAGGCACCAGGTGGATTGCAGGTCCACGGCCCTGGAAGCATGCGCTCACCTGACTCCGTCCACTGGTGCCAGTCCTCAGTCCCCATTGATGCTTCGACAATATTCAGAATTGCCCAACACCACCAGTATAATTAATGGGGAGGATGGTGGGACGTATGGAGGAAAGGGTGAGTAACTATAGTCACTACGGTGAGTAACTATTGATTACTCTTCCGTCCCGTCCCCTTTCCTCCATACTGTATGGGCGATTACAACTGAATGTAGCCCCAGGGTGGAGAGGAGCCCCTCCTTAAGAAAACATGTTTCTTAGAACCGTCTGACCTAGACGTGGTGTCTAAACAGTAGTATTTACAGAAAGCCGATTTGTGCTGCCCCTCATAGGCCTTCTTGATGGCTGCGACCATCCACCTTGGTATGGAGGCCTGATAACCGGGCCTTGACCCACCGAAAGTGATAACAAGGCGTCAGACTTGTGGAAGTCTGTGGTCCTGTCCAGGCAGTATATCAGCACGCATATGACATCCAGATGGTGCAAGACCCTCCGAGGCTCATCCTTAGGGTCAGCGTAGAAAGTGGGTAAGACTATTTCCTTATGGAGATGGAAGGAGGTGGTCACCTTGGGAAGGAAAGCAGGGTTCGTCCGCAGGACGACCTTGTCCTGGTGAAAAGTGGTAAGGGCTTCTGTGCTGAGGTGAGGCCCATGAGCAAGAGGCTGTCTTTATGGTGACCTGTCTGATGTCCGCGGACGCCCTTAGCTCAAAAGGTTTGTGAGCCAAGGCGCCCAATACAACATTAAGGTCCCACACAGGGTGTGACCTCATTATAGGCCGGTAAAGCCTGTGGAGGCCCGCCAGATGTCCCTTGACCACCTGGTTGGAGGTGGAGAAGAGGCCCTCCTCCGAATTCCTTTAAGCCCCTATGGCTGTCCGATAGGTGCGGCATGTATCTAACTTCACACCGGAGTCGGCGAGGTGTGCTGAAAAGGAAAGCACATTGTCCAAGGTGCACTTAAGAGGGTCGATCTCCCTAGAGCCGGCCCAAAGACAGCATCTAGACTAGTTACTCTAATATTGGCTCCTACTAGCCTTGTTTCGAGCACCCTGGATGCACCCTGGATGATCTCCAGGTTAGCCTGAAATAGGCTTAAGTGTCTCAGCGTGAGGAACAAAGCTGCGAGGGCTAGTTTGTGAGGTGTAGGGTAGAGTACTCTGCCGCCCTGCTGGGCCAGTAGAGGAGCTGGGGCCATCGGTAGGTGAATGGCTGGTCTGTCAGATAGGTTGAGAAGCTCGGAGAACCACGGTCTGGCCGGCCACCAGAGAGCCTTCAAAATGATGCTGAAGTGCAGGGACTTTCTATTCACAGTGACAACCCTGCAGTTATGGCTGGTGGCAGTTGACATATTCTACCAACTATTCCCCTATTTTTTTTTTTTACCCCATACTATATTCACAGTCCCGGTTGTGCACAATAGGGTCACCTATGTTCTAACATGGTGACTTTCCTTTTCTGACATTTCTCATGTGGTTGTTCTTTGTTAGCCCTTCTTCTACCATTCTGAAATCAGGTGGTCTGTGCAAGTGTTTTGCCTTTGGTGGGAACCCTTGGGTGTCCCGGTCAAGGCTCCAGTGTTTGTGCAAAGGCAGGAAGCAAGGAGGGTGGGGGCCGAGTTTAACACTCCCCTGTCCTTTGTCTGCCAGAGTGCCTGAATGGAACCAGTTACCACTGGTAGGCTGACTGTCCTGATTGGACAACCATCCGCACCCTTCTGTAAAATGCTGAGAGTTTATGGAGGAGTGAGTGGGAAATCCGAAAAATAAGCAAAGGTTCCTGAGGTAGAATGCAAGTCGACTACTGGAACAGAAGATCCGAAGCAGAAGACAATAGATGTCTGCAGACCGTGCCAGTAACCGTGAAGCAACCACTGCTGTCCGGATGCTGTTTTCTTATCAAGAGAGGAGCTCTGAAGAGAACGCCTTCCCTTTAGCTGGTGGACCAACCAGCCCCACGGCAAAGTACAAATCGAGCCATATCCCGAGGTGCTGTGACCTTCCAGGGCTGAAAACCGAGAATACCAGTAGACATCTGACCCTTTTGCAGTGAAACGTCTTGCCCTGGACAAATCTGCTCAGAACTTTGGTGAGCTCCAGAGGCAAGAACCCACTCATCCAAGTCCCGTCACCAGAGTGCAGAACTGAAGAACCAAGGAAGATCGACCAGGTGATAACAGTCTTTTGTTGGAGCTAATAAAAAGGTGCCAAATCTGCAGAAAGGCAATAGAGACCAAAGTAATCCAAGCGGAGGGCCCTTTCTCATGACTGCTACCATGACATCCCATTCAGAGTCCTTCCTTTCATCACCAGACAGAGGGATCAGGACACTGGTACTGTCGCTGCTGCACATGAAAGAATCCAGCTGCACTTCTTCTAACCAAAAGGTACTGTGGGACTAAAGGTAGAACTTCCCTTAAGCTGAAGAGTCGCTCCAGTGTGACTGGAGTGAGTTACACAGTGTTAGGGTGTCCCCTGTGAGAAACCTGAAGGTGTCTCCCTAGCTAGACCCTGGAGATCTGTCATCCAGGTGGCCAGGACATGGTCATCGCTATTGGATCCAGTTTTGGGGGTGAGAAGTATCCCCCTTCTTTCAACACCTTTTCCCCATCCTACCACATAGGGCATTCCATGACATTGCACCCCCCCTTTTTCCACACGAAAACTTTCATACAACACGAAAGACAACAGACTAACCAAGGCCGTTTCCCTGACGTGTCAATGCCAGGATCAGGCAAAATCAGACAATAGACCGGAATCACGCACACCTGACGGCCCTTTCCCTTCCCCACAGGGATAAAAGGTGGAGCATAAGAGCACGATACAAGCAAGGCAGTCTGCACGACTTAAGATAAATCAGCACGGCAGTTCAAGAAGAGGAGAAAGACGGCGCCGACCAAGGGGGTGACAAGGAGATAAATGACCTTTCCGTTTCTGAGCCAGGCCCATGAAACCATAGCAAACGGAAACATAAGACCGCAAACCAAGACCAACGTGTGTTGCAGCAGATTTCTACGGTGCGCGAGACCCTCGTCTGCTGATAACCAAGCCGAGGAAGGAAGTCGGTCTCAGTGGTACCAACCTTGACTCAAAGGATAGGCAGGCAGTTCATCACAGCCGGTGTATCGAGGGGAGAATCGATAAGAAACCGAACATGTCTTGAACGAAAAGTAGCCAACGGCTACATTTGTAATTTGAGAAGCTAAAGATGGGGGAAACCAGCAACAGAGGAGGCCGGCACCATGTGGGTGCTCAGGCAGGAAACTCTGGGTGATTACCCAATGATAAAAAGACTACCGTAACCGGAAGCCCTTGGGAAGAGGAAAAAGAAGTCAAAGTGGTCAGTACCGTCGAAAGTGCTTGACCGGCAGATGATTGTGAAAGCAAAGGGAAGCGAATCTTGCATGGTGAAAAGTTAATACATGAACTGTATATCGGAAAAAGTTGGCAAGAGTGAACCCGGCAGAGGCAAACCGACGAGGGGCAAAGCCCGAAACCCTGTTTAAAAAGACAGTAAGATTTGTGAAAGCAAGAAGTATTGCAAGACAAGGGGAAGGGAAGTGCCCTCCTTGTCATTTGGGATCAGAGCCCAGCCAAGGGAGATCTAGGGGTGGAAAACTATCATCAAAGTTCACTGAGAAGGGAACAATTACTGAGTGGTTTGCGCCCACAAGAGGGGGACCCAGGAGTAAAGCTGTCACCCAAAGTATACCCGAAGCAGAACTTTGTGTTTGTTTCTTGTGGAATACATCAGGGCCTCGAGGGAAAGAGACTTTTATTGACTTTACCATCGAAGAACCTGATAGCTGGAAAGGAACTGTCGGCTCGTGCTGAGAAAGCTAGAGCGTGTGCTGTGCCAGCTGAAGGGAACTGTCAACTCGTCCTGGGAAGGCTCGAGCGTGTGCTGTGCCACCGTTGCTCGCTCAGGAGGGTAGGAGCCGCCTGCATCAGCTGCTACTACCAGGAAGAAAGATTTCCAGCGCCGAACATGAAGTCCGGCATCCACTACCTAAGGGTAAGCGTGCCCTCACCTCACCCAGGCAATATCCCGCTGCCTGCATTTCCAGTTGACCCACCTGCCCATTTACCATTAACCAGCAGGCCAACCACACTGAAATCGACTTGCACGCCACGAGGATCTAGAAAATGGGAGCCGTGATATTTGTTTATTTGTTGCTAAGCAACATGCAGTGATCCCGATAGGCTTCACTGCTCTACTTCCGTGATACATGATCACCGGAAGGCGAGAGCCGGGCTCACCAGTGAGGGCTACAGCCTGTCTATGCCAGTTCGGGCCTCTACGGAACCCCAATCTGCCAGTTGTTTCCCCATCTCACGTCCCAATTATGACCAACGGTCCCCCTCCTACACAATCGATACGGATGAAAACAATCACCTCATGGACCTTGGAAACCTGCCTACTGCTTATCCGACCTGGTAAGCGTGCCACTTTGCAGGTACACCTACTAACTATGTTCTACTCTAAATACAATGTAACAAAGCCATAAAAGGACTATGATAATCGATATCCCCAAAGGATGGTACTTTTATTTGCTCATTCATCCTCACCTCAATCAACCATTGTGATTATATTATGCCATGTTAATATTTTACACGTATATCTTGTTGTCACTGATATTCCACTAATCAAACTGTACTGTGCCACACCTTGCTTTATATCGTTTAAAACATAGCCTGAGTTGTCCAGCTGCCCTCCTTTCTCTTTACAGTCACCATGTTATTTTGAATAGTACTACCATAATACTGTGTGCATAGATTATCTCACCTTTATCAAGTGCCTTCCAAATCTTGAAACCCGTTTCGCTTGTATGCCCGTCACCAATGTTAGCATCGTCATCAGATCTCCCTTGACATCTAACTTGCTAAAGCCTCGGATGGCTAGTGTTTAACTCGCAATTGCCTTATCCACGATTTGAAATTAGCAATAGTTACTGTGCCTCCCCGTTGTTCTTTCACACTCAACATTATATGCATTGCTCCCATTAGGCGTACCTATCCTTTGCTGAGACCATACTTGTTACTAGCTCCTTATCACTATTGCGGTTCCACCACTTTGATAGCCAGTTCCGTACTAGCACTCCAAAGGCATGGTACTAGCCCATCGGCTGCTCAAGGCCAGTACTTGTCCTGTGATATAGGATCGCTACCTACTGTGACTACACGGCTATCGTGTTACTTACGTACTAAATCAATTAGCCAAATTGCCACATCGCTGAATAGCACATCACTTAATGTTTAATTGTCCTATCTTACTAGATCTGCCGATTACTGCCTCTAGCCCTTCTAGGATACTGCCACTCGATGGCTCCCGCTTCTAACTGACATGACCAAGTAAAGCCTGTGCCACGTCATTTGTAAGTAATGCCTATAAGTAATGCCTGTGTCGCGGCAACTGTGTTACGTAATGCTATACTGAGAATACGGTTATACAGACCAGCACTATAAACCTAGATATACGGCTGCACCTAATTACATTACCTGAACCCAGTGATAACCATAGTACGTAGTTACGCTCTACCACCTCTCCTAGCCACTCTGGTCATCAGTGCAGTGATCACCATCTTACTGCACACTGCTAGCATTATGTATGCCTTTAAGTTCGTACTGGTAAAAATATTATATGCCTTACTAACGTTGAGATCAGATGTGTACACACCTACTCCAAATAATAGTGACTACCTAAAGACAGATAGAATAGGTAAAGATAACCATATCACTTTAGTAACGACGCCCACTAATCTGCATCCTCAGCTCATAGGTGGCTGCCCACCCCTTACCTTCCAACACCCTTACGCCCTACCTCTGCTGACCACTACCACACAGTCAGGAAACACCATTAGCCTGGTCTTTACCCACATCCCCCCTATCCTCACGACTTATCTACCTACTATTCAGTCAGGAACTCTAGACTCCGAGCCAGACTATCCAAGCTCCACGAACCACCATCTAAATCCACCATCCAAACCAACCACACCCTTAACAGCAACAATATCATAACAAAAACTCGCATCCACACAAAAAAAACTACCCACTTGCCACTCATATCCCTTCACCCAAAATATACCACGTTACTTCGCCTCCCACCACTATTGCTACCATCCACCCCCACACTAAAACACCATTGAACATCATACAGGAAGCTACCAAGCACCCAGACATTAAAGGTGCCCTAATTAATGCCATATCCCTAGTAGCACACCCTACAAAGATAGCAGATCTGATCACTGGTGAGGACTACGACTTCCTAGGTATAAACAAATCCTGGCTTCATGCTGCCCACCTCCTAGCTATAACAGACAATTATGAAATCATAAGTGCTGACAGAACCGACTCCAGAGGTGGCAGCATTGCTTTCATTGACAAATCTGACCTGGCCCCGAGAATCATACCGTCTCCTGCCACTAGCTTATGTGAACTACTCGCAGCTAAATTCCCAATCTCCGATAATTACACTTTAACAATCTATCTTGAGTGGAGCAATGGTATCAAGGGCTTTCTTCATGGCTTTACATAGGCATGTATTAAGTTGTCTGGACTAATTGAGTTGGCAAGTAGGTCAAAAGTTGGCAAGATAAGCGGAATCATCTGCAGTGATGTTCTTTTTATAGCTTGTGGGGAGGGATGGTGTGATGGGAATAACCTTAGGTTTAGAGGTAATGGCTGGCACAGTAAATTATATCAGACAGTGATCTGTCCAGGCTAGAGGTGATATCAATGTGATGGAGGCACGCAGTTGTAGTCTGCTACCCAGTCAAGGGTTCTCCCTTTGTTGTGAGTGGCTTGGGCCACTCTTTGGGTAAGCCCCTGTTCTGTTAGTACATTATCAATGGCCCAAGGCTTGGTGATCATTAGGGTCATTATATGCTAGATAAGTCTCCGAACAGGAGTATTTTGGAGGTCAGTTTGGTATTCTTGGAGAGGATGGCAGAGAGGTCCTCTTCAAATGATCCAATTGGTCCTCTCCAAAACCCTAGGATTATATCTAGACTCTGCCCTCATAGTTAGTCAGCGCCATGGCATCCGCCACAGCCTACACATGTAAACTGATTGGGGCATGCAGGCCATTCTTGTTGAAGGAAAGCTGCACTACCCTAGCGAGAGCACTTATCTTATCCAAGTTGGATTATTGTAATGCCATTTATCTAGGAGCCAACAAATGCCTCATCAAGAAAACCCAAACTTTGCAAAATAACGCCTTAAGAGCTGCTCTTGGTATACCCATGAGAGAACACATTTCACATCTGAGGAGACAGATCAAATGGCTCAATGCCAAAGATAAAATCATGCTCAAAACCTTATCCAACGCATAAATGCCTCAACCGTGCAGCCCCTACATAACTCTCTGAGAGAATCACTAAACAATCCTCGACCTGCCCTACTAGGACCATCAACTCGGCACGCCTAGCTGTGCCCAGATTTAAGCTAAATAAGGCAGGGGGAACTAGCTTCCCTGTCATGGCAGCCCAGGTTTAGAATGCCTTACCCACCTCACTGAGAGCAGACCAACCCTTCTATATGTTCAGGCGCAACATTATAAACTTGCTCATCACCAATGACATCCATGGTCAGCCTTGGTCATGTACATATTAGAACTAAGACTATCCGGTCGGATTCTAACCACCTTCCTAGGCTGACAATGAAGTTGTTGCCTCATTCTGTATAATGTCACCTTTAAAAAGTATTGTGAATAATTCCTGTGTGTTTCGGTTAGTCTGAAAGAGTATTTACTCGCCTGCCTTGTGTATATAAAATAAGTATGTTTTAATATAACTTTGTGTTTAAGAGTTTCCTTAGACTAGACTATTGCATTGACTGGGTTCAATGTACTTACTTACAAGCTCACATCCTCCTCATAAGATAAATCTACCTGCTCTGCCATTCTATCAAGATCTTTGGGTAGCACAGACCTATATTAAGAGTTGAGGACCTGTATGCCAAGGGATACTTTTATAGAGTCTTACCTCCAAGTGGACCTTAGGAAAACTCCTACAGCCATCTAGAGGTTCCAAAAGAAACATATTAGGGAAACATGCACAATGGACACGGCCAAAGGCTGTGGCCACGGTCCATGGCCATGGCTAGTAGCCTGGTAGTGTTTTAAAGTATACAGGAGGCCCTGGCTAGTGGGCTCGAAAGACATATATAGTGGTCACAGCCCGAAGGCCATAACCACCTAGTGGGTCCAAAAGCAAATCATATGGGGGAAGCGGGTACAGTGGACACGGCACACCGTCGATGGCCGAAGGCCATGGCTAGTGGCCCGTAAAAGAACAAGTTACTTAGCAACTGGTAACGTTCTTTCGATTGGATGTTCCTCCAATGTATTCCACATCTTTGATATGTAATGTCCACAGCTGTGTACTTCGGAAACTTTCAGCAGAGGGCGTCCTGCGTCGATGGCCTCGAGTCGATGTCCCTTGAAGGAGATGTCACCGGATGATATAAATAGGACGCATGGCGCCTGTTGCCTCAGTTTATGTTTTTCCCCCCATAACGTGTGGCACCAATTCAATGCCTGCTTGACTGCACATAGCCCTGCAGAAACGTAAGCTGTAATCGCATTGGAAAATTTCCAGAGGGGCAGGCTGGGAGGGCGATGTGGAATACGTTGAAGGAACATCCAATCGAAAGAACTTTACAAGTTGTCAAGTAATTTGTTCTTCGAATGGATTGTGTCCTCCAACATATTCCACATCTTTGACAGACTCCCAAAGCAGTACCAGAAAATGGAGTGGGAACAGAATTTAGAGTAATCAATCAGATGGCAGAATAAAGAACCGCCTTACCAAAGGCCATATCCTGACCATGGATCGTATCCAGGGAATAGTGTTTAACAAAGGTGTGGATATAAGCCCATGTGGCTGCATCACAAATATTCCTAATAGGACCTCCCCGTTTTAGGGCTGTGAAAGTAGCCACGCCCCTAGTGGAATGAGCTTGCAACCCTTCAGGAGGGTCCTTACCTGCCAATCGGTAACATTCAGTAATAGGGAGGATAATCCACCTGGACATGGTCTGTTTGGTAACTGCCTGGCCCAATTGGTGTCCAGCATATCCACCAAAGAGTTGATCATCCACTCTGACCCTGGACATCCTAGAGATATAAATGCTCAGCCCTCATAGGATCCAGCACATGGAGTCACTCGTCTTCCTTACCAGGATGAGGAGGATAGAAAGAAGGAAGAACCACATTCTGGCTCAAATGAAATTCAGAAACTACATTAGGTAGAAAGGAAGGATGTACCCTCAGTACAATCCTGTCCTTGTGGAACACAGTAAAGGGTGGCTTAGATGAAAGTGCCTGCAATTCACTCACTCTGCAAGCGGAAGTAACCGCAACCAAGAACACTGTCTTGAAGGACAATCTCAAAGGACAAGAGTGCAAAGGTTCAAACGGAGCACCCATTAGAAATTTCAAAACCAAATTCAAATCCCAAACCGGCACCTGGAAAGGGGATGGCGGGAACACAGTCAGACCTTTACGAAATTGAGAAATCAAGGGAATCTTAAAGTAAGAGCATTCTTCAGACGAGCACTTAAATATAGACAGCGCCGCCAGGTAACCTTTAATGGTACCTACTTGAAGGCCCTTGTGGGACAAAGAAAGTAAGAAAGACAAAACCATAGGAATGGAACACTGAAAAGGATCAACATTTGGTCCTCTGCACCAGTCGCGAAACTTACGGCAGCGGTACAGGGATTTTGTCGCTGGCCTTCTGGCTGAAGGCAACACCTCCATCACATCATCCGGGAGGTCCCAATCCTTACATCTCAACCTTTCAGATACCAAGCGTGAAGGTTGAGAGTCCTGACCTCTGGATGGAGAACCTGACCCCCCTCTCGCGAGAGCAGATCCTCTTATTAGGTCAGACAGCATGGAGGGCAGACGGAAATTTCTAGAAGGCCCGGGTACCACACTCTCCTGGCCCAATCCGGAGCAATGAGGATCATATGAGATCCGAACCCCCGTAACACTTGAGGAATGACGTGGACTGGAGGAAACACGTACAGCAGTGGAAATGACCAATCCACTACGAATGCGTCTAAGGCTCCTCTTGGAGGAAATTCCCTTGAGCAGAATCTCTCGCACTTCCGGTTGGTACTGCTTGCAGAGAGATCCACTTGTGGGGTTACCCAAAGGGCGAAGATCTCCAGAAGGACTTCCTGAGCCAACTCCCACTAGTGAGAGACTGTGCTCTGCCTGCTCAGAGCGTCCGCCGCCTTATTTTCATCTCCGGCCAGATGAACTGCCGAGATCAAAAATTCCCTACTGGATGGCCCAGAACTAGAGCTGCATTGCCTCTCTGCACAACGGGAGTTTTCCTACCCTCTCCCCTTTTAGTTGAGGTAATGCATGGCCACTGTGTTGTCTGTCTTGATCAGGACACTCTTCCCCCGCACAGACGGCAGGAAAGCCTTCAGGGCTAGCCTGAAGGCCCTCAGCTCTAACAGGTTGATGTGGCGTTCGGACTCTGACGGAGACCAATGACGGTCAAGTCATCTGCATGAGTGCCCCATCCTGTGAGGGAAGCATCCATCACTAAAGTCACCTCCGGCCATGGTTGCCAAACGGCTTCCCCTTCATCAGGTTCCCTTCGTTGGCCCACCACAGAAGATCCTGGGAGACCGAGAGTGGAATCTGAACTGGATCCAACATCTTGCCTAAGAACTGTGACTACTGCATCCTGAGGACCCATTGCAAGGATCTCATCCTCAGCCTGGCCTCTGAAAAATGCAGGAAGCCATGAGGCCCAGCAACCTTACGAATTCGAAAACCGGGATACTCTGTGCAGATGGTGGACAAGTTTCAACATGCACAATGTGATGAGCCCTCACCTTGGGAGGCGAGCACTTCCAATGACGTGTCCAACACAGACCCGATGTACTGGAGCTATTGGGAAGGTGTCAGATGCGACTTCTTGAAATTGAGGGAGAAGCCCTGCCTGTGGAGAGAGCGGCAGGTGAGACCGAGGTGATCCAATGCTTGCTTGGGAGAACGCGCACAGATCAGCCAGTCGTCCAGGTAAGGGTAGACGTGAACCCCCCCACCCTCGCCTGAGATATGCTGCCACCACCACCATTAGCTTTGTGAAGACCCTCGGGCGGAGGTCAATCCGAATGGCAGGACCCGAAACTGAAAGTGCAAGTCGCCAGCCGCAAACCTCAGGTACTTTCTGTGCTTGGGATGAATCGGCACATGAAAGTAAGCATCCTGTAGGTCCAGAGACACCAACCAATCCTGAAGTTGAAGGGCCTGGAGGACTTGAGAAAGAGTGACCATCTTGAACTTGTCCTTCCTGAGAAGTTTGTTCAACCAACGCAAGTCCAGGATGGGTCTCAATCCCCAGTCTTTCTTTGAGATCACAAAATAAGGGGAATACCATCCCTTTTTTCTCTCTGCTACAGGCACCAGATCTATAGTGCCTTTCTCTAGCAGGGTCAAGATTTCCTGCAAAAGGAGCGGATCCGGAAGCTTCAAAGAGAGATTCTCTGGTGGATTGTCATGAGGCCTCTTTAGGAAGGGTAAGGCAGTTGATGTGGGCGATTGTATCCAGCACCCACGCATCCGAAGTAATGGCTTGCCACTCTTCGAGATGCTGAGACAGTCTGCCCCCCCCCACCCCAACCAGCGAACCATGGGACACGGCCTCATGACTGTTTTGGAGCGGCTGCGGCAGTGCCTGAAGGCAAAGGCAGCTGCCTGAGCGACTTTGGCAACTCCATTTCCCTGACCATCACAGGTACTTTTACGCTGACCCCTTTGACTGGCGGCCCCTCTTGTTCTACCAAAGGAGGAGTAGTAACGAAAAGAACCTTTCCCCCAAGACCAAAAGGCGGAGGTTGATGCACAGCTGCACTCAAAGATTTAGCAGCAGCTTTTGTGGTCTGCACCCTCTCAAGGCTCTCGTCAGCCTTGCTGCCAAACAAATGTGCGCCAACAAAGGGCATGTTCAAAAGACGGCTTTGCACATCTGGAGCAAAACCCGACTTCCGGAAACATGCAAATCTGCGTATAACGGTCTCGCAGCCATGGACTGGCTAACACCGTCGGCCGTGTCCAAACCAAACTGAAGGGATTCACACATGGCATCCTTGCCATCTTGCACGAGAGCAAGGAACCCATCCCTTTCTTCCCCTTCGGGAATATGCCCAGCCGCTAGAGAAACACAATTCCACAGTGTGTGAAAAACTTGCCAAGGCGCAAGTGGAGTTGGCAGACTTCAACGCCATATTCCCCGCAGAAAACATCTTGCGTGCCCAACCGTTGAAGCGTTTGTCGCCCCTATCATGAGGGATAGAAGGGTACGCCGCCTGCCTCGAGGTGGCTGTAGCCACCTGAACCACCAAACTCTTGGGAGTGGGGTGAGACGAAAGGTAGCTGGCGTCGCTACCGGAAGGGCAGTATTTTTTGGATAACGATTTAACAGCCGGAAGAGATTCCAGTGACTGCCAAGCAGCCCCTTTTCTGTAAAGTCAGATGAAAAGGTAACAACGGTTCAGAACATGGACCTTGATCTAAAATGTGTTAGATCATCTTGCACAAAAACTTCGGGAGGACTGGACCAGCCCAGATACTCCGTGACCCTAGCAATGAGCCTCCTGTAGAACGACTCAGCATGAACCCCAGGCTCATGCCTACCAAATTCCACTTACGGAGAAGTGTCCAAACCAGTGGGATCATGAAGAGTTTGCCTCAACTCATCCAATTGACTGTCTCCAGAAAAGACAGGAGCCACATTAGGCTCAATATCAAAGTCTGACCATTCCTCCTCCTCATATGTCACCCAGAGGGAGGGAAAAGCCCTGCCTCGGGACAGATGAGGGTGTGGAGTCCACCAAAGGCCCCTCAGACTTATATGTAGCCTTCCTTGGAGGATCCACAGTATCAGGGATCTCCACCAGTACATTTGGGGCAAAAAGCCCCGAGGGCGTCGAAGGCTTTAGCGTCGAGAGCGCTGATGGCTTCAGCATCAAAAACGGTGCTGATGGCTGGAACGAAGGCAAAGCTTCGACGTCTGTATCCGACGGAAATGGCATCTACTCGGACCGAGACCTGGAAGCATGTCTCTTACGGCTATCCTGAGCCTTGTCCAAACAGGACCTCGAAGGTTCCCGATGAGCGTCGTGTTGAGGACCCGAGCCAGAAGGCGTGCGTACCACGGTACGAGACCGTTCCTTGTCGGCTTCATCAGAAGGCGCGGACAGAACTATGCCCTGCGATTGAAAAATCACTAACATCTGCTCTCGAAAGGCAGCCCATTCCTCCGAAGTCGAGGACTTCGTTGGGCAACCACTTCCCTCCCGGCTCCATCCTCCGAGGAGGCCTGGAAATGCAACCGGTGACGGTGCTTCCTAGAATGCTTAGATGAGGACGAAGAATGGCGGAAACCACTCCGGGACCGAGATCCCCGGGACTCCTCCCTTGAAATCCACTAAAAGAAATGTAGTGGCAGGGACATTAAGTTGACAAATGCTTTGTACCAAAACCTTTCAAATTCAGGGAAAAAAACTTTAGTTGCAGAGACATTAAGGTGAAAATGTAACAAAAACCTGAATTTCGGCTGACAATGTAGACAACGCCACCTTAACTTCACGCTCCCAGTTGCGCAGCAATGGACTACAAATATCCCTGAATATTTTGAAATTTTACCAGTTTTTATAGGTGTGACGTATAAAACCCCAGACGTAAAAAAATAAACCAGAATATGAAAATGTACGGGTTCTCATCCCGATTCCTGCTCCAAAAGGCATTTTTCTACTTTGTTTTCAGATAACCCCGAATATCACCCCGAGTATTCGTAAAAGTCTCTCGCATCAAACAAGACAAATGGAAACTTTATCCTTTCAGAAAAGCCTCTCTGCTGCAAAGCACCATGGGAGATATCCTTGAGAGAAGGGGTAACCCTCTTCTCCAGAATATTTTGTCTTGCGCACTTTCGTCGGAGTAAGTCTATGGAACTACATTTGTAGATTCCACTTTAGCAGGTCAAGTGGCACAGCGACTAGAGCGCTTGCTTTGACATCCCTTCAGAGACTGTTAACACAGGTTCGAATCCCGGCGGGGCCAAACTCAGCCTTTCATCCTTCCGAGGTCGATAAATGAACACCACACACCGTGGGTAATAATAAGCAGCGCTCAGATAGCTGAGGGTTCGTAGCGCTATATAAATGCCTAATTATTATTATTAAGATATAGGTTTACTTACTGTACATATATTCATGGGTGCAAGCTTTTGATTTTTGCTTTGGGGGCAAAAGTACCTGGGCATATGTTATTCTTGCACCCAGTCATTTTTTTCCCTGTTTCCATGCTGCTTAAATGTGCTTAGTTGGGGCTGTGTGATGTATCTCAACAGTCACCAAGAGACCGGCCAGAAAACAAGGGGCACAGGACAGGAAATTTCGGCACAGCCAGTTAGGCGCATGTGGTTATGGTGCAACCATTCGTTGCAGGTCCTGTTTGGGCGCGCCAGTTAGAGGCAGCCAGATGGGCACAGGGACCTCTCGGCGCAAGGATGTTTTGGCGCGAGAGGTCGCAATTGGCACTGCATGAACCTGGAAGCACTTTGCATTTTGTTATATGGATTTTGTAAAATGGATAAAATGTGAAAAACGTGAATTTACTGCAACATTATAAAACAGGATGGGACATGTATTACACAGTTATTGCAGCATTCAACAAGTATTAAACATGAAACATTTATTTACTGCAACATTATAAAACAGAATGGCACATGTATTACATAGTCTTTGGACAACATTATAAAACAGAAAAAACAAAATAAAAAGACATTTGTGGTGAACGCTGCCTCCAAGAACCCTGGCCTGCAGGAGTTTGAGACGCAGCACTTAGCCAGAATGCTACAATGATATTATTGTTTGGATTCTCAGAAGTTTCATACTTAGGCTTTCACAATTGGACACATTGAATTGCAAGCGAAATATGAAATGTATCCACCATGAAGCAATAAGCAATTGTGCTTAGAGGTTGAATGCTGGTCCTTACTCTGGCAGACCAGGGTTCAAGATTTTCCTTTTTTTAAATTTAAAACAGTATATTTTGATATTCCGGACTGTCTAGTTGTAACAGGCATGCCTTGGAACCATGTGGCCTTTTTGGAAATGTTAATCCAATCACCATGATTTTAAGAAGGTCTTTTGAGAGGCACTACCAATGTGTTAATAGTTGTGTGTCTTCCATTGCAGATGAGACAGCGCAAACAAGACTTCCTTGCAGCTCAAGGGAGGGGCTTGACACACAGTTCCATTATCCCCTTAATATATTGCGCTACTTTTAGACTTTGAAAACAGCCGGGGCAAGTAGACACTACTCCTCTCCAGCCCCTTATTCTCACTTTCCCCAGCTGAAAAAAACATTTTACTTTCCCTCCCACCTCTGATTCTACACTACGTACCTCCTCCAACAACTTAGATACCATACTGCCCTTCAACCCAAAGAAATAGAGGTGCATGACAAATCATGAATATAGCAAAGTTACATGTGTGGTATATACGGTTGTATGCCACACGTGCCTTGTTATTTGGAAGATGATCATTCAGATTTCCTTTACATTTTGAGACTTGTAGTACAGGACCCTTGATGGACAAACCACTACAAGTCACAAAATACAAAATAAACAACTGGATGGGCATCTTCCAAATTACATGTAGACATACAAACACACACTGAAAACTCACACTCTACGTATCACAATGCTCATATGCACACACGCGTGCGCACACACCAACACTCGCCATCACGGAGCAAATGCACACTGCACGCACAATCCCTCACACACACCTTCACACCACGTACACATCAAAAACACACACATTGCATGCACACCCTCCACACATTCCCGCCCTACACTGCACATTTATTCAAAAAGAGGACTAAATCGTCTCTGGGCAACATTATAAAAGAAACAAATGAAATGTAAAAAAAAGAAGGAAAGAAATACACTGTAATTGGAGAACCCTGGCCTGCAGGAGTTTCAGATGCATTAACCATTATGCTACAATTGTTATTGTTTGGATTCTTACACGTTTCATATTTAGCCTTTTATCATTGAACATGGAACAAGTTACTTACCTGTAAATGTTTTTCTCCAGCATGGGTCTGGCATGGATTCACATGCTCATTAATATTTCCTGTCAAGCTGAGAATCCTAGGTAAATAAAGACTGTCTTTCCCTTATAAACCAATCACTGAGCTCTTGCTCTTACTGCCCCCAGCCAATGACTGTCCTCTACCCAAGCCCCTCCTCTAGCAGCCATCTTCAGATTTGGTAGCACGTAAAGTGGCAGTGGGATCAAGAGAAAAGCAGCAGAGGGGCAGGCGGGAGGGTTTGCATGTGAATCCATGCCAGACCCATGCTGGAGAACAACATTTACAGGTAAGTAACTTGTTCCTTCTCCAGCATGGGGTCTGGCATGGATTCACATGCTCATGAATACATAATACATAGCAGTACATACATGCACAACCATGGGAGTTGGCAAGGCTCAACCGAAGCAATCTCTTACCTCCTCACCAGGCTAATCTTCAAGCTAACAGGTTGCACAGTAATGTTTGGCCGACTCCGGACTCCTCACTGGAATCCCTGTTGATGCAGTAGAATATTGTGAAGGTGTGCGTCAACCTCCACGGGGCAGCCCTGCAAATGCACAGCAGAAGCCCACCAAACAGGAACGCCATTGTAGCAGCGATCGCTCTGATAGAATGGGCTCGGACGGCCAGTCAACTGTCGGTTTGCCAACCTGTGACAGTGAGCGATACAGCCGGAGAGCCACCTGGAAATTGAAGCCTTGGACAGGGCCTTCCCATGGTTCACAAAAAGTTGAAAGGTTGTCCAGAAACTGTGTGGGCCACATAAAACGTCAGCGCACTAGCCACATCCAGCGAGTGCAAAGTCCTTTCAGCTGGCGACAAAGGTGTCGGAAAAAACACAGGAAACACCAAGGACTCGTTGAGATGAAATTCCGACGGCACCTTGGGCATGAAGGAGGGGTGCTTCCGCAGCACCACCCTGGTCTCGTGGAAAGTCAAGTAGGGCTGCTTGCATGACTGGGCCTTCATCTCACTCACTCGTCGCGCAGAGGTGATAGCCACGAGGAACGCTGTCTTCCATGACAGAAACTTGAGCGGGGCCAGGGTCTTCACCGGTGAGAACGAGCGGAACAGTCCCTTGAAGAACTCTTTGACTAGACGGTGCAATCACATCGACTACCGTCCTGGAGATCTGGTGTAGCGGGAGATAGCCGCCAGATGTACCTTGATGGACGTGTGAGCCAGTCCCGATTTGGCCAATGATGGTAAATACGGAAGTACTTGAGGGGCTGTGGCCCCGAGAGGGTTAATCTTCTGCGACCAACACCATGTTGCAAAGCGATTCCACTTGTGTCCGTAGCCATCAACTTAGACAAAGCCCTGGCCTTGGCAAGGACCTCCTTGCAGTCTGCCTGAAGATCGTAGACACCGAACTCTAATGCTGCAGGAGCTAGGCCTTCAGGTTCAGAGACCCCGGGTCGTGGTGAAGAATTGTGCCTCCTTCCCTGGCAAGAAGATCCGCGACCACTGGCAGCTTGACTGGAGGGGACGCTGACATGCTGAGAAGGTCTGGGTACCAGATCTGCCTTGGCCACGCTGGTGCGACGAGGATCATCCTGCACCAGTACCATCTGAGTTGACTGATGACTCGAAGTAGCAGCAGCAACGAAGGGAACGCATACAGAAACAGGCCTTCTCAAGGGAATGAGAATGCGTTCCCCATGCTCTCAGCTGGGGGAATCTGCTGGCGAACCTCGGGCACTTGGTGTTCAACGCTGTCGCAAACAGATTTGGAGTGCCCCATTTGAGGAAAAGATTGTCTACGTCATCCTGCCAGAGCTCCCACTCGTGGCACGAGCGCAGCTCTCTGCCGAGGGAGTCGGCGACGGTGTTCTTTACCCCTGACAGGTGAAACGGAGTGAGGAACATTCTCTCGGCGACGACCCAGGGCAACAAGTACTGCGCCTCCTTGGAGAGCGCTAGGGATCTGGTGCCCCCCTGTTTCCGGTTGTAAAACATTGTGGTGGTATTGTCCATGAAGAGGGAAGGCAGAAACTACTTGAGGGCCCAAAACACAGCCCATAGTTCCAATACGTTGATGTGTACAGTCTACTCCTCCGGCAGCCACAGGCCTCTTGCGTGAAGATGTCCGATGTGGGCTCCCCATCCTTACAGGGAAGCATCCGTTGTGACCGTTTCTTGGTACGGGTGGCTCTGGAAATCCGTGCCTTCTGTGATATTGGAGCACACTCCTAACAAACTCAAGAGAGACTAGAGGAGATATTTATCTGGACCTCGTTAACAGCCCTCTACAAAAACGTTACAATATATTCACAGGGTCACTTGCTTCCCCAGGACCATTCGGGTTTGCCCCTTTTGTGTGTATTCACATTCATTAAATTATCACATACAATTTAAATTTGTATCAAAAATATCAATTTATTTATTCTTTATATAAAGTGTTTATTGAAACTTTCTCATCTACAATTATATAGATTGTTTGTACACAATTCTAAAAACAAATATTTCACATTAGAACTCAATTCTACTGTAGACCAGCAATGTTATGTGGTACTCCAGTTTATCAACAATTCATATCACAAGAGTAACTTTTCAATTAGGATCTGCTGATTGCTACCCTCTATCATTAGAGAAGCACACCCCAGTCCATACAATTGTTAACTATCCGTGCTCATGTCACTCATTCCATCTCTCATACAATAGTCATACCATACCAGATTGGTTTCTTTCCTTTACACTGTCATGCTTATAGCTAATAAATTCTTCAGGTGTTATGTACCACATTCATTACAAATGTACACTTATGTTTTATCTTCTTTGGATTCGTTGGGGGTATAATTCGAACTGTCCTCCCTCTTAATCCTTTCTTCGGGCCAAATCTCTGAGCGGATATCTGTGGGAAGCAAGTACAGGATATTCGAATTTTAATTATCGAAAGATCCTCATTGTAGTTATTACAACTGGCTGAACTAAATGTCACAGCAGAAGGGAATCATTAACTTGGTAAACTCCATTTCATCTGCTTAAAAATCATTTTTCTTGGGACTTGGTTCACGTTTCACATGAACTAGTCGTTTAATATCTTTTAATCACCTTTCTGTTTTCAAGTGGATCTATTTTGACGAAGTATATTGAGGAAGGAATTTGTATGTTCGAACTGGGCAATGTCTCTTTACCTTAAATCAGTCTCTCAATTTCTTTTTCTTTCTTTGACCTGTTAATGTTCTGGCTACACCTCCAAGTCAGTGTAGTGGGCCATGTCTCCTCACAACGACTATCAGTCAGTGGAAACCGCCCCTGTGCAGAAAGTGTGTGCACGATGAAACTTTTGTCAATTTGGTTGTTTTAGCAATCATTGCATATAGCCTTAGTAAACTGTTCTATTAGGTCGTATTACCCAGGCTACAAAGATGCTATTTCCGGAGTTTCATTCAGCTGTTCTAATGGGCCCTTTCATCCTTACCACCAACAATTGCACCTTTCATCCTTACCACCAACTCAATGCCTGGTGGCTTGTTTCAATTCTGTCTACGGATCGCAAAATGTTCTTATACTGGCGTTCTGATACCCTCAGTTGATGGACTAGGTGGAGAGAAAATCCTACGCTCTGTCTGTAGGGGACAAAATATAGTGGCAAAAAAAAACTTAATCTCACCCTTCTCATTGTATCGGACTATGTCTGTTTGCCTGTCATGCTAAGCTTCAGCCTTCTCCAGTTGCCTGCCCTTCTAGTCTTACCTGGGGTTGCTTTTACAGGCATGCCTCTTCTGGGGTTCGGGTTGTCCTAATCCGACTCCTAACTTGATCATCCGAATACCACGCCATCTGCTGTTCCGCCTCTATCCTCGCCGGTCGCTTGTTTATCCATCGCTGAACTTGCTTTTTATTTGTTCGGACCGTCACATAACTACAATGTCACGTGATCCTCTCCCTCATCGGGTGCTTTTTTTCAAAAAAACTATTTCAGCCCAATTGGCCATGTCCTGCCTTCGGCCCACCCCGATGGTGCAGGACTCCACAAACACGCCGGCTGCGTACGGCAAAACAACGCGCCTCGGACCGCCATTGTTAACCGCACGTCCCGCATCTGGTGCACACTCCACCACCTTATCGCTTGACGGAACTCCTCACTGAGCGTGATCCTGTCATGGAAGCCTCCAGACACCTGGACCCAACGGGCGTCAAGGAATTCCTGAAGCATGCACATCTGCAACCGGCAGAGCCGAATCAGGTATATACACATGACAACATCATGCCGAGTAGAGAACCGACGGTGCTTACCGTGGCGATCTTCAGTGCTAACAGCCGTTGTTGCACTTTGCCCAGGATGGCCGATATCCGTTCCTCTAACGGTGACACCAGGCATGACGCTGTGTTGAGTCTGGATCCCAGGAATAGCGTGTCCTGCGGTGGAGCCAAGCAGGACTTTGCATAATTCACTGAGAACCCCAGTTCCGACAACAGCTGGACATTCCTTGCTGTGTGGTCGACGGGAATGTCCTTTGACCTGGCCCGGATGAGTCAGTTGTGCAGGTAAAGGTACACATGGATCCCTTGCAGTTGTAGATGGGCCGCCACTGGTGCCAAGCACTTGGTGAAGGCTCTGGGCACTGACTTCAGCCCAAGGGAAGAGCCTTGACCAACAAGCGCAGAAATATTCGATGTCCTTTGTGTATGGGGACGTGGAAATACGCGTCCTCTAGATCCAACGACGACAGAAAATACCCCTCCTCCAGCTGGCCGACCACGTGCTGCTGCGTGACCATACTGAATGTCTGGGGCTTTAATTGTTGAGTTGTTGTAGGTCGAGAATGGACTTCCAGCCCCCGGTCTTCTTTCTTAGGAGAAAGTATCTTAAGTAGACTCCAGAGCCCCGGAGTCGCCGTGGAACCAGATCTATTGTCCCTTTTCGTAACATGGCCCGAGCCTCCAGCAGCAGCTGAGGGATGAGATTTCCCTGGCAGGCCACATGTGGTATCATTGGAGATGGTCTACACACTGTGACGAAGTTCGCCAGCCGGCCTCCCACCGGGGTGAGTCGGTGGGGGCCTGACCTCCTGGCCGGTTCAATCTTGCTTGGAGGTCGGACCACCTTGGGGCCCTTGACGGCGGCGGCCACCTCTGAAGACCTTGGATCCTGGGTCAAAGATCAGGAGGGTTGGCTGTAAGAGGATGAGCCCCTGCTAAAACCCTTCGAAGACCTGCTGAACTTCACTCCTGAGGAATGAATGGACTGCCGGTGTTGCTGCAGGATGCCCAAAGCACGGCCGTCTCCGTGTCAGTCTTGATGGCCTGGAAAGATATCGATGGCCTTCCCGAACAGGTTGTCTGCGTCGAACGGCATGTCCAGGACCCTTGTCTGGACCTCCTGCCTGAAGTTGCTGGCTTTGAGCCAGCCACAACGGCGAAGGGAAACCCTGTTGCCCATCGGGCAGAAAAACCTGTGTCCGCAATGTCCAGTGCCACCTTGGAGGCATCTCCAAAGCCTCAACCTGCTTGTCATGAGGGAGGAACTCCAGGAGCAGAGCCATCTTGTACCAAAGTTCCCGGTCGTATCCGGCCACTAACGCCAGGGCGTTGGCCGCTTTCACCCTAGTTGCCGCCGAGTAGATTACCTTTCTACCCATGGAATCCAATTTCTTCCCCTCGTTGTCCGGGGGTACAGATGAAGACAAACTTGCCGTCTTCTTCCTGGCAGCTGCCGAGACCATTGAGTCCAGCAACGTTTGAGACCGCAAGACCTTGGGCGCATACTCCTGCGCCCAGTACTTTTTCTCAAGCCGGTTTCTCTTCGCTGGAGCTGAAGCTGGGTTCTTATGCAGACGCCAGCCCGTCATCCCAGACGTCCAGGAGCGGTACCGACAGGATAGTCTTCCTCTTCGCCTCCCGGCATTGGTACATGAAGCCCTTTTTCTCTGGGGTGAGCTGTCTGACGCCCGGGCAATCATGGAATGAAAAGATCCCACTACGTTCGGTGGAGAGGCTCTCGGCGCCAGCGATTCGGGGTCTCCCAGCCCTGCTTCATCATCCGTGTCAGTCGCTGCCATCCCCGCCGGGGGTGGAGGGGCAGCGGCGGTTAGAATGAAGGCATAGGGTGTCTCCTCCTCGTCTTCGCCAGTGGCTGCCCTGATGTCAATAGGGTCATCGGTGGTGCCATCGGCAATCTCCTCTGAATCTCAAACACCATCGCGTGGAGTGTTAAGAGGATGCCCTGCGGCAAATCCCTAGGGGACACCTGGAGAACAGGGTCACTGGGCCCCGCACCCATGCCATCCCTGTTGACAGTATAGACGTTGTCGTTGCCACCGGTCATCTCTTCAACGTTTCCATCGTCCTCATCCACCACCAAGGATGGGGTGGATGGAAAGAATCTCATCGGATGAAGAAATGTCCATGCCCTGCAGATCTTCACCCTCCCACCTCAGGAGTCGGTATCGGGCTGAGGTCCGGCATTCTCTTCTCCAGGGTCATTTCTATTGGCTTGAACGAAGACTCTCTCCTGGCCGGGAGAGAGACTCTAGCTGCCGTCGGGGAACCCTGGTCGGGGTCAGCCCCTTTTGCCTTCGAAAAGGAGGCCACGACCAACTCGATCGAGGAGGATGATGATGATTTGGCCTGGCCCACCTGATCCTTCACAGGCAGGCCGGCCATCTTGACTTCCTTCACGGGCAGCTCAGACCCCTTGTCCTGCTTGGCCTTCTCCTTCAAGGGCGTTTCGGACACTTTACCCAGTTTGGCCTTATCCAGCGTTTTCCTGCAGCTTCCCTGGGTTAGCTGACTTCCGCTTGGATGAAGAGATTGAGCAGTGGCTGGAAATGGAGGCCGATGGAGATGACGAATGCGTCCTGACTGCCGCAGGACCTGCTGGAGCAGCGACCCCAACGGGAGCGGACTTGCAGTGCTTGTCCTTGTGTTGAGCCTTCACGGATGGAGCGCCCTCAAAGGACTTGGAAGCCTGCTCAGGTTGGCTGGATCCAGGAGAGGCATGCCCCTGAGAATCACCTGGGGTAGAGGTCTTGGTGGTCTTGAGCCACGCCGCCAATCGGGTGTGTCGATCCTTCGTTGTGCGCTTGGTAAAGCCATGAAAGATCTCACAATCTTCTTTATGCGCCGGGTGTAGACAATACAGGCACTGGGAATGCTGGTCATCTGAAAAATCATTCCGCAAACCGCAGCTGGTGCACAGCTTGAAGAGGGAAACTCCGTCCTTCTCCTCCGACATGATCCGGTGCAGTGTTGGCTTGAAGACTTCTGGAAGTTCTGGAAGCTTCCAAGAAGAACACTTGACGATTTCTGCACTTGAGGGGCGATGAAAGATGTCAAAAAATGGGTCCCCGTTAATCGGAAGGATGAATGATGGAGCACAAGGGCTCGATTGAACGGAAAATAGAATCCTCTAGTACAAAAAGCAAAACACGCAGAAAAGCTCGAAGAACGTGCAGTAAAAATCTGAAGATGGCTGCTAGAGGAGGGGCTTAGGGTAGCGGGCAGTCATTGGCTGGGGGCAGTATGACCCAGAGCTCAGTGATTGGTTTATAGGAGAAAGTTTAGAAACTAAACAAACTGTTTTCTTTTACTGAGGATTCCCAGCCTGACAAGGAATATTCATGAGCATCACTGCCAGACCCCATGCTGGAGAAATTAAATAGGCCAAGCATGAAGTGTATGCCCTGTGAAGCAGCAAGTCATTGTGGCTAGTGTGTAAATGCTGGGCCTTGAACTCTGGCAGATCAGGGTTCAAGGCTGTTTTAAAAAAATGTTTTTACTTCACTAATTTAATTACAAGAAAAGCAAAGCAACTGAGAGGTGTAGTCCTGTGAGCTTATGTGGCCTGAGGGTGTTTAGACGTGGCTGCAATTTCAGCCGCGTCCAAACATCCTGTTCACCAAAAAAACAGTGTTGGAATGGCTTCCGTCCCAAAAAGGGTGCACCGAAATGGGCACTGCGGCAGAATGGCACTGCTTAATTGGCGCACAGCCAAATGACGGGTGCATGGCAAATAATTTAGCCTCACTGCGCATTTCCTAAAAACATTGTGAGTTCTGAAAACCAGCAATCCAAAGGCCATGGCTACTGGTCTGGTAGCATTTTAAAATGCACTGTGGGCACACTGACCATGGTTGAAGACCATGCTACTGGTCTGGAAGCATTCTAAAAATCTATGGAATAACAAAACCCTTGCAATTCAAGGAAAACACTTTAGTTGCAGGGACGCTAATGTGAGAATTTAAAAGCAACAATTCAGCTAAAGCCACCTTAACTTTGTGCACCCTGTTGCGCAGCCTATGAAGACAATGACACCACAGATGGCATCACTGATGCCATAACTAACAATAATGACAGACTATAACTGATTATATCAATAATGGAATTAGATATAACATTTATAAGTTAGTTCACGAAAAGGTGGCTTTAGCTGAATTTCAAGGGTTTTGTTGCCTTCAGTTCTCGCCTTAACATCCCTGCAACTAAAGTCTTTTCCATATATATATTGACAATGAGAATTTCCAAAGTTTAAAAGGTGATATATATCTAAACATTAACCTTTTTATATGTTCTTAAAGTACTTTACTTAAGGTTTGATCTCAGCTCATGGTGCACATACATGGGGCAATAAGCAGGCTTCAAACACTATTTGTATACATGAAGATACACTTCAATGTTATTAACATTTTCTGGTGATGCGGTTTCTTTCTTCCTTACTTTAGTTTCCCAGTATGTGCCTCTGATTTGTATGCATTGTGGGTTTTCAGATCCATAGTTTGTACTAGCACAAGTGTGTAGAAAAACTTGAGTTAGCTAGTTATTACTAGCATAACATTACTCAAAACTCTGATAAGGTAGCCTTAATTATTTTACTATCCAGAATTACAAGATTATAAAATATTTTATTTCTATGGTGCATGCTGCTGCCAGTGCCTATGTTTATGTACGAACAACACTCCCCATATAATGTTTTGTATAGAGGAGTACGTTATTTAATAGTAGTTAATGGTGGGTCTCCCGATCACCCCTGACATCTTGTTACCAACATTATAAACACAACCCCTTGTAGGGACTTGTCATCAAAATTAATTTCATATGTGACGTCATCAGTGATGTCCTCGATGCAGTACACAGTGGAGGCACGAGTTAGCTTACCATAACTGGTGAATTCGGTTTTACTTGTAACCATAACGTCCCTTTAACAAAGACTTTTCAGTGAATTTTATGGGTGTTTACTAGTGCATGCTAATTTCTTACAACTTACTAAATCTTATACATACCGCAATATAGCAACATTTCTCCAATGTACACATTTTCACCTTAAAACTTTGCCGTTTCCCACCTTTTAGCATCATTTTTAACACTTCAATACACTTTTTCCACAGTTTTTTCATCTGTCGATGTTCGCGAACGTCTCACTTCCTCGCAGAGCTTCCGGACAGTAACGTGACCATTCGCTCATTTGCGAAATGATTACGTGGCCACACTTCGCGATCGGGTCCATGTTTCATGGACAGTTCAGGACTGCACTTTCTACTGATCTAGGAACTTTCAAACTCCAAATGTTCCCCTTGCACAGCTCCCACACCTATTCATACTCATTACCCATGAACAATCAATCTAGTTAGTACACAGCACATACTTTGAGAAATATAAGCAAAACTGCTATTTATCAGCTATTGCCATCCCTCCTCCCCAAGAGCCACCACAAGTTGGAGGACCTACGTAACAAAAAAAGCAGAGTACTTCCAAAGACAATGAAGAGGACCAAGAAGATGAGGTAGAGTAATTGCTTACCTCTAGCACCTAGAGCGAATCATGGGTGTGGCAGTTCTTAACCACTGTTGTGAATATACCAAAGGCTAAAGCTACCAAAGTGAATGCACTGAGGGCACCATTTAACTCAGTCGCGGACTACCTGTACGGTACACCTACGGGACCACCTCAAAGCGCCACCACACCCAATCCAACCACTGCAATGCTCTCAGCAAGGCTGTTCCTTTCTTAGCAAGTAGTAGGCTGTCTTCCTCCAACTCATCTTCCTCAACCGGTACTGTAGTACTGTAACCACACAGCCTACTTCTGTGTGACACAAAATCGCACCAGCTACCTTCAAGCAATAAAGAGGCTGTTGATCCATATCTTTTATATATACTGCAACACAACACTCTGCAGGTGGAGCAATTTCGAAGTGCGTTTGAAGCTTTAATCAAGGAGCATGAGAAACACTGACCCCTACCTTAGATGAAACACTTGCGCAACATCTACCCCTGTCCACCTGCCCCTCTATATTATTGTTTAGTGCCTCTTGCCTCATTTCCCTCCCCACCTTATGTTCTAACCTCTCCGGCAAAAGAAAAAAAAGGATCCTTTAGAACCACCTTTCACAGGTAAAAAACTAAAACAAATATCTTAGACTCCATCTACTTTACATTTCTCAGTAAAGTACATAAACTCAATAAGATTGTCCAAAATTCCCATTAGCATTTCGGGTTATGCTAATGGAAATAATGTGGCGTTCATCCCCCGTTCCAGGGACTGGAACGCGGGATAACGGCCCGCTAACCCAAGTTATCAGCCCAAGCAAAGCGAGGGCGGATAACGAAGGCTCTGCACCGGTATCAACTGTTCCAGCCCTTGCAATGAGGGATGAAGGACATAAGCATTGCCAAAGTAGTAACCCGGGTGCTTAAAATAAATTTAAAAAAATTTAAAAAAGGATTTTTCTTCCTACACTGCAGCGTTCCACTGTAGGAAGGAAAATCCTTTTCCACAATGGCCACCATGGAAAGGGAAGGCAGGGCTCCGTACAGAGCCCCTCTTCCCTGTCCATGGCAGACTTCAGAAGGCAAAGAGACCTATATGACCATATTACCACAACCACATTTTTTCCCCCTTTCAAAACTATCCCAATTTCGAAAATCTTTACCACATAGCCGGTCCCTGGTGGACATGGCCACTTTATCCCCATTGGTCGTAGTCATGGCTAGTAGCCAGAATGTCTAGGTGATGACGTTATGCCATGACCCTGACAATCTGGCCACTGTCCATCACCACAGGCTATAGCTCAGTCATCAAAGGTCTATCACTATTTTTTGTAGCTCATTATGACTTGTCAAAAAATAAAACAGACCTATTTGCAAAACCATGCTTTCAGGACCTTGCCAATGCTCCATACACAAGTTTGCTGAAAATCCGCCCATGTTTTATTTTTTCAAAAGTGTCAAAATGTACATACAATAGTCATATAACTTAGTCCCTGCTTGACAAAATCCATTCAGACTTTTCACAAACATTCAAGGGTGGTTCTAGAATCTTTCTGAAAATGTCCACAGTTGTCAAACAGCAACAAAGTTATAAGCCATCTAAACAGTTTGCAAACTTTAGTGCAGATTTGTCAAATGGGACCACAGTTTCATTGAGTGGAGCCAAAGTTATAAGCCATCCAAAAACTGCTTTTCACCAACCCTGTAATGCACAAATAAGCATTGATGCCCCCGAACATCCAATATGTTCGCAGACATCACAGGACATCACAGGACTGCCCCCCAGGCTTTTTAATGCCATATCCCATCCCCTCCTCATCACCTCTCACCGCCTCAGAGATTGTTTCATTAGTTTGACAAGTGCAATGTTGTGTTTATTGTTTGTTACCACTATGTTGGCAGACTCTCCGCAAATACAGCGTGTGGGTGTTTTCAAAACTCTGACGCACCCCATGTTTTTTATTGACCAATCAGGTGTTGCATCCGATGTCCGCGGACAGCACGTCACCCTTTAGACCAATCGGATGCCCGTCCATGGACCCAACAGGGAAGTGAGTCCGCGGACCAAACCCAGATATCACTAATTTTTGTGTACCTACTTTTTGGTCGTATTTTTTTAAAAACTACTGGACGGATTTACACCAAATTTACAAAGACATGCTTTGGGGACCAAGCCGCCGCTCCTGCCGCATATTCGGTGAAAATCCATCCAGCAGTTTGCACACATTTCTTTTCCATTGTGTCTATGGGAAAAGCCACAAATTTTGGGACCCCCCCTATAACTTTGCCCCCCCCCCCTTAATGAAACCTCGCCAAACTTTGCAGGATCAATCTAACGGGCCATACACCGATTTTGCAACGTTTTTTGAGGATTCGTTCAGTGAGAGTTGGGGGGGGGGGGGGGGGGTGAAGTAATAAGCCACACTAAAAGTGCTCTTCATATGGGTTAAGCAGGCCCTGTTATATAAATGTGTGTGTTTTAAGTGCTTAATAAGTTAGTATATTTTTGTTCTTTGTGGACTCTTCTATTTGATTGAACTGCACTATTCCGATACGTCAACTTACTACTCATTCTAGATTGCCTGGATAGGGTTTGGCTAAACCAACTGTCAAATACTGTGTTCACTAGCTAGGATGGCCTTCCCACACCCTCCCACATGACCGTTTCTGGAAATCGATCTTTACAGTTATGTTCCACAAAAATACTGCAATCAGCATTGCACAATAGACAGAAGGCCACCTGGGTTTATTTATTTATTGTCATTTATAAAGCGCACAACAGCCCTCAGGAATCGTGGCGCTGTTACAGAATATTCACTTAGGTACATGTTACATAAATACAACTCTCACGGTTATGAGACAAAAAAACAGTATTCGTGTTCCATGGTTACAGGGGAACGGAAGTAAAGGAGCAGTTTAGTTGAATAGTTTCGTTTTCAGGGCTTTTCTGAAGGCCATAAGCAAGGTTTCTGTTCTGAGTTTGAGTGGTAGTGAGTTCCAAGCTTTTGGTGCTATCACTTTGAAACTGGACCCCCCCCACCCCGTTTACTGTTGAGCATTGCCAAATCCAATATCATGTGCGTCTTTACCCTTCTGCTAGACTGCCCACTGGGCCCATCTGTTGAGCATTGGCAAATCCACTAGCAAATGTATCTGTAGCCTCCAGTTGTATGGCCTTGACTGCAGGGTGCAAAATTCTAAACTTACCCCGGACCAGTAATGGGCCACGCTGCAACCATCAGACCAGCTGCTCCGGTGAGGTGCTGAGAAACCTGCAAATTAAAAAGGTGTTTGTACAGGAGATGGGCCACAATCCTGGGTTCCCGATATTCAATCATGCACAGTACACCGAAGGGGGAGTTTTTTGCCCTCACAGGCTTTTATATAAAAAAAAAAAGTATTTTGTTCAATACCTGCCACAGTTCAGATTCTCATTCAATGTTTGTTGATCCATTTATCAGAGTACTAGATACCTTAGCACAAACCCTGCTCTGTATGAACTTTAAGTTCCTATTCACCCATTTTTTGGGGCGCCATATTCTCAATCCCAACTAAATGCACTACTTCTCCCACTGCACATTCCATGATATTCTCCTCAATACTTTTGGCAGCTGCAGTCTGCCCTGACTGGTTAATTATCCACTTGTCAGTCAGGTTTACTAACTATCATGCCCGTAAAACACAGTACCTTACTATCAGGTGTGTTTATGTCAGTCCGAGTCCTTTGGCACTTGGCATATGCCCCTCTCTGTCGCGAGTGGCTGGCATGGCATGGACTGCCCCTCCAAAAGGGCAGTTTGCCAAGTATAAAGTTATTTTTTCCTGTGTGGCAGTGGGTTCATTAAAAGGGAGGTCAGCCCTGAGATTCTGGGGCTTATGTCAGCCCTGTTTATTTTCTCTGTGGCAGTGCCTACATTCTCGGGGCCTTGTGAGCACACCACTTTCCCTCCGTGGCAGTGCTCTGCCATTGTTTTCATGTTTTACAGCCTTGGGAGCCATTTGTTAATTTTCTCTGTGGCAGCACTTACTACTGGACGGGGAAGTACCTGTTGGGCTCCGCCCGTGTCCCGCCCACCTGGACAGAGCCTCCGATGACTACTGCACACACTGCGATGAGCTCAGGCAGCATACGACATATCTGGGTAAGTCCTCATTTGGTCCTTTGGTTGTGCTTCGGCTCCAGGGCATGCCGCTGGTGCCGTCAAGGTTTCATACTCTTCAACACCCGCCTTGTCTGACCGCAGGGCGGGTGGGCTTCTCCACCGGGTAATACTGGCTCCATCTGCACCACATGGCCCAGGACTGTCGCTCCTTTTGGTCCACCCGGACATGGACTGCCCATTTGGGCGGGACAAAGACCGATATGCAAATAGATATTTCCCATCTGTGAAAGGTACAGTGAGCTAAAGTGTGGCTGCGGACTCTCGAGTGGGTACCTTCCTAAAGAACAGGTCTGTGTTCGTTCTTGCAGAGGGGCTCCAATGGACTATTTCTTCATGTCAAAAGTAGTCACCAAGCATCTGAGCCAACACTGGACCCATTCTTTAACTCAAATGCAACATTTACAGCTAACTAAAGCCCAAAGAGCGCTGAACAAAATCAACGCCTCATAACCAAGAACAGAAATAATATCTAGTACATCCTTTAAACAACTAGGGTTTGTCAGTTGCACAGTATTAAGAGAACACAATCAAGACAAAGAATGAGATCACGTTTGTCTACATCTGGCTTAACAGCAGGTCATGTGGAGCATGGTGTCCAGGCAAAGCTTCCAGCTTGGAGGATGACCATGGGAGAGGCAGGGGCTGCAGGTGCCAAGTGTCTGATGGCGTTTTCCAAACCTTGTCCGATAGATCCAGAAAATGTTTGTGCATCCAGGAAATGTTACAGGGGTGAACATCATATTCTAATACAGCAAATTGTCTCACACCCACCACAGCTGCCATACAGTAGAAAGAATTCCACCTCTTATTCTAAGAATCATGTTGTATCGGTAAAGGTCACCAAGTTGAAACCTCCCAAAAAGCTCAGAGGTGTCACCCAAGTACTCAATTGCACAGAACAAGCAAACAAAAAGTAAAATGGCAAGGGCACAGTGGTAATGATAGTGGTCCAACACACTCACTGTCAGAACTCAGGCACTTCATAAGTCAAATATCAGTCCTCACATGATATGGTGTCCAGAGGCACATTCATTGAAAAGTAGTAAAGCAGTTTTAATTACAATTTGAGCTGTCCAAAAGCTGCAACTGTAGGCTCCTCTTACATTGACATTCCCTCCTGAAAAAGTAAAGTCAATACAATGTTTATATAGTATTAGTACCCGGCAGGGTGGTGCTGCCTCCCAGCCAATGAGGAGGCTCAGAATGTGGGTCAGGGGAGGGGAAATCCCCCCGCTCCAAGCCTCCTCACGGCTGGAAGACGCCATCTTCCGCTGCCCAGCAATCAAGTAAGTGTTCTGCTCCCCTCTCCCTACCACCTCCAACGATTTCCCTTCTGCCCCTCACTTACCTGCTTTTTGCTCCTCGCTGGGATCACTTCTGTCCCCAGAGCTTCCGCTCCCGATCTGCGACACGCTGCCATGGAAAGGAAGAAGGGACTTTTTGCCTTTCCATGGCAGCCATATTTTTAAATTTATTTTTACCATTTACAATGGCCTCAATAGAAACTGAGAACTGGCTATGTTTGCCCTTATTTGGCGCCCATTTTATTTACTTTGCTGCATAGAGTCCGAGCCAATGCTAGTCAGCAGATAATTACCAAGCACGCCAAAACAGGTGCCCACGTGGTCACCAAGCCACCCCTTGAATCATTACCCACCCTTATTTGCAACCCTAGTGGTGCAAGATATTGGGACTGGATGCTGGATTCATTTCCACAACCTTGCAGCAATGACTGGCCCACACTCCATATGCTTTAAGAAAGACTCTAGAGAGTCGAATTTTGCATCAGCTGACTTCTAACAAGAAATACAGCATCATGGTTTTGAAGACTGATTCATTACGACAACAGTTACTTATTGAACAACCCAGTGCTGAGGTGAACAGGGCTCACTCTCCTATTCGAAACCTAACACTTGAAGAAGGGCACCTTCACAAAAGAACCCCAGTAGCAGGGTAATCTGTTTAAAATGCTAGATGAAGTGCAGTTATCTACCCATTCCACTGCCCTGCAATTACTTGATAATCATGTATTCTGATTTGATTATTGTGGAATGCAGCATGGCTGAACCCTAGGTTTGAATGGGAAGAAATAATTGGCTTCGGCTACAGCCTGGAGTGCTGTACTGAATGACAACAAACCTGCATGAGGAGCATCAGCAAGGACCTGAAAGCATGGCTTTGCAAATGTTTTATTTTTCCAAAGTGTCCAAATGTAAGCACAAACAATAGTGATATAAGTTTGGTGCATGGACAATGGACTTGGTCCTCAGCAAGGACATGTCTACTCTGATTTGCCTATTGGGGTATGCTCAGCTGATAACGAATTGCAAAAAATATGTAAGTTAAAGGAGGTTTATAGTGCTTTCATATATGTTAAAAGAGTAATTATTAATACCATATATACAGTTGTTAAGCAAGATTGTGTGTAGTACCCTTTGGGTGCACTATAACAACCCTGTCCTCCTGGCAATAGGAACCCAACCTTTGGTATAAGTCTGTAGTACACAGGTTGGTAGCGTGTCGAGCAGCGAGGCTCATCTCAAGAGGGCTCAATGTGAGCTGTATGGGAGTTACATAGAGATTTACAGTGACAAGTATTCAAATAAACTTACACACAAGGTTTCTTGATTAAACAATTATTCATTAATGTAACAGTCAGTTTGAGTAAGCCTTCCTCAGAAGGGGCAACATAATAGTAACACACACATACATACACTCCAAAATACCCACTCTTAGTTTCTCTAAATCAGCAAATAGCCATTTGGGATGGCACACAGACAATTCCTACACCCTCAGGTGACAAATAACTAGGAAGAGTGGGTAGGCAAACCTTGCTGAGTAGTGGTGCTGGAGATTGGTTTTAACCATCGATTTCTTGCTTCTGGGTTGTTGAAATAAGGTTGTGACTTGATTTGTCATATTTGAAGGTTTAATGAAAGTTTAATGTTGTTCCAGTCAAACCAGTTGGCCTAGCAAGATGTGCTAGGTGCATGTGAGAAGGCTCCCTTACAACCAATCTCCAGCACCTCTACTCAACAAGGTTTGCCTACCCACCTTTCCTAAAACCATTTGGGAATCTTGGAGATTTTGGTTCACAGACAAACCATGTTATAGGCTGCAGGATATATCTTACCAACAAATCAACCACTAGATAGCGTAGGGGTCCACTTTTCCTCTAAAATCCAGCCAAACATATCTACTTAAAAAACTAGGATACTGTAGACATTAATATATCACTGTTGTATTTAGAGCAATACTTAGGAGTAGGTCAAATAAAAAGATTAGAATAAAACAAGAGATCTCACAAATGAAGCAGGTAAGTACTTTTGGTAACCCCCAATGCAAAGTAAGTTAACCCTTCCTGGAAGGAAGACAAAACACAATGTCAGAGGGAAGAAGAGTCATTCAGGGAGCCAGGCCAGGCCAAAATCACTTGGGCAAAAGTCTAGGTGAGCTGAAGCAATTCTTGTAGGTAGGTAAACGTCTTGCACAATGTTTTAGAAGTCTTTGTAGAAAAGAAGAAATCAAAGTAGGGCCACAAGCTGATTAGGCTTGTGAGGTAAAGAAGCTGTTAGCAACTCTACAGAAACAACCAAGATAAGTCTCCACTGAGAACAAGTGAGGTTACACAAGAGTTAAATTCTCTTAGACTTTACAGTACCTTTGGTTGGAAGAAAAACGGTTCCAGCTGGCTTCTGTTCCTGTGCAGCTCTGTAGATCCTGTGTTCCTGGGCCTCAGTCGTGAGGACAAGAGGGATGACTCCTGCACTGCAACGGGACGGTCGGCGACAGAAAAGGGCCAACTTCTATTCAGGTGCACGTTGTGTTTCAGCTCCTCACGTCACAGCAAATAGCACCACCGTGGACACTTGGCTGTTCAGATGGGCTTTCCTTGCATCTGGGGTCCAGCACTCTGTTGAGGTGGCTCAGGCTCGGTCAGTCCTGCTTCCTGGGAGTCCGGAGGATCTTCCTGGAGGTCTTGGCAAACTTAAAAGCAATGCACATGATCTGGTGTTCCTCTCCATGGCTCTTTGGTTTCCAGCAGCGACTGCACTGGAAATGCAACCAGCTTCGAGAGGATGTCCAGCTGACTTACTTTGGAGTTGATTGGTCCTACCAGCTCAAGGGGAAAAGTCGTCCTTGCAGGGCTTCTCTAGTGGAGGCGAATTCGAGCTTCAGCACAGCAGCAGGGCTTCACTAGGAAAACCAATGGTCCAGGAGTTGTAGTAGGCGTCTCTTCCAAGTTCTTCTTCAGATTCCTTCGTCCAGTGGTCGACTCTGCCTTCCAAGCCAAAAAGCCTTGCCTTTTATGCAGGTTTCTCCCATTCACTCCAGCCTAGCTGTCAGTCACCCAGCAGGGTGGCTGTCCTTGCCGCACAGCCAGCCGGCCAATCACCTAGGAGTGCATTCCTGTCTCCTAGGAGACTAAGCACAGAGTTTTCGGGCACCTTCCTCGCTTTCTGCCCCCGCCAGACACCCTGGAGCCAGAGGCAGGCTTCACATGTGAATCCCGCCAAAGACAAAACAAACAAAGGGCCCAAACCTGGTTTGGCACGCAGAGTAAATCTCAAGGACTTTTCTGCAAAGAATTGGCAAAAAAAAAAAAAGAGGACTGGGACCAATTTGACAAAAATGGCCCTCTTGGGTGCTTTACTGCAGCTGCAAACGCAGCCCGCGGTAAAAGCACATCACGGTAGTTAAAAGTAAACCACTGCCACCAGCCATTGATCGAGAAAAGGGTAACATAAAAACGTTACATAAGACGCCTGGACAAAGGGGATACTAAGTAACCCCTCCAGCACCCTATTGTAAGATTGTGTGTGCTGGGTCTAGAAAGTTACAAATGTAAGTAAAGTCAATTTCACTTCACTGCTCTTGGAAACAGTAGTTTATCCAAGAGAAGGTTTTTAAACTTTTGGGAAATCTGAAAGACTTCCCTGTGCCACTGCACTGAGGGTGCTGTGTGACACAATGTAAAGTGGATGCCTATGGAGTTTGTCAGACTCCATACTCGACAAAGAAACAGTTCAAATTACAAGTGGGGAAAAGGGTCTCAATCTCTCCAGGTTAAAAATTAAAAGTCCTAAAATCCAGCAAAGTTGCTGAGGGTCTCTATAAGTTAGAGTGGAATTAGCACATTTCTGAGAATTCTCCCCAACAGTGATTTAACATTATGAAACATTTTCACTTCTAAAAACCTATTCAATTGACACAAAATACTTAAGGGACGTTAGTTAAGTTGTACCCCACCCTTTGGACTCCTCTGCCCCAGCAGTTATCCAGGTTTTCTAGTAAGGCATGGGCTAGACGGGAATGCGGAGACTGGATAGTTCTAAACTGAAATGGATTACGGTATTTATTGTATGCTAGAGAAGAATTCGACAGAAATCTCTTTGTGCTTTTTTCTTTAGTATACAATTGTCCATTATTTGCATTAGCATAGTAGAATATGCTAAGGGAATGTTGGAGAATCTTATTGAATAGAACTACTTTACTGAAAAGTCTAAAATAGATGGTTAATAAGCTTTTTTTTTAATTCTGTTTTAACTGTGAAAGGTGGTTCATAAAAGAACCGTTTTTATGTCTATTCATTTTTATTATTTATTTTTTGCATGAGAGGCCAGAAAGTAAGGTGGGGGGTGAGGGAAGGGGCACCAACCACACATTTAGGGGCAGGTGGCAGGGGAAGATGTTGTGCGTGTGTTAAATCTAAGGTAGAGGGCTGTGTTTCTAATGCTCCTTGATTACAGCTTCAAAAACACTTCAAAATTGCTCCACCCTGCAGAGTACTGTTTTCTAAAGATATGGATCAACATCCTCTTATCGCTTGAAAGGTAGCTGGTGGGATTTTGTGTCCCACAGAAGTAGGCTGTGTGGTTACAGCACTGGTTAAGGGAGATAAGGTAGAGCTAGACAGCCTACTAAACGGGTGTCATTAGGCAATGTTAATCTTTTGTCGACATGTCTGTGGGGACTGAGGTGTGGCGCCGGAGGGCGGAGTGGCGTTGCATGGTGGTGGTCCCAACTGCACTAACATAGCCAGAGCCATCACTGGATCCAGGCTTGACTATTACAATGTACTCTTTCTAGGCACCTCCAACAGAAACCTAGAGAGGTTGCAAATCATTCAGAATAGTGCTCTCCGGGCAGCCCTAGGCATTGCCAAAAGGGAACACATCTCGGAGGCCAGAAAGCTAGCACACTGGCTCCCAATAAAAGAACGAATCATCTTCAAGACACTGACACTGACCCACAAGTGCATTCACCTCACTGCCCCTGACTACCTCTCCCAGAGGATCCACCCCGTCTCTTCCACGAGGCCAACCAGATCACCATATACTAACATGCTCTCTGTGCCATTAGTAAAAAAAGTCAGAGCGGGCGGATCCAGCTTCCCATATCTCGCACCCACGCACTGGAACGCCCTACCTCCCACAATCAGAGGCGAGTCCTCCCTCAGCACCTTCCGCAAAACCTTGAAAACAATCTTATTCACATAAGATGCGTTGCACCAGTCGAATACATCTCATATATTCCTAATGCATAAACTGTACTGTAATGACATACTGTACCAACCAAAATGTCAGCTCTATGCTTTGTCGAACTCATACTGTACCTATGAATGACTATATGCCTGTAACTAAGATTTTTGCAAGTAACAGCGCCTCAATGCCTGTGGGTTAGTTGCGCGCTATATAAATATAAATAAATAAATAAATAAATAGATAGGAGTACTGTCCAGGTTGTCCGCGACTGAGTACAACGTTGCACTCAGTGCATTTCACTTTGGTAGCTTTAGCTTTAAGTACATTTCCAAAAGGGGTAAAGAACTGCCACACCTGTGTTAGGGGAGTTTTCCTAAAGTCTTACTTGCAATGGTTTGTAGCTCCCCAACTCTTAGCAGAAGTCTGAACTAGCTCAGTATTGTGGCAGAGCAGTCAGGCTTACCTTAAAAGGAAGATGTGCGCTGCAGGTTAAGTACACTGAATCTTAGCTAGACAGGCACAACAAAAAAAGCACTTACACATTTATATAAAAAGGTATATATTTATTATATTTACACCAGAATCACGTTAAATACGTCAGACGTTTACAATAGAACACTTAGGAATACACTTCAAAATTTGTTCATGGTAACATTTGTACCAACGTTAGAAAGGGAAAAGGCAATTTCATCGTATTATCGGTTATTGCGCACTCATGAGGTTTTCAACAGGTTATACAGTAATATATTAACTCTGCAAACACATATAGAAAAGTCACTTAAAGGGAGGAAAAAAAAGTGGTTAGTGCAACATGAACTTAGTTCAAGGTTCTAGATTCTGTTTTACGTCTGGCAAGTCAAGTCCAAAAACACAACCCTAGCTAGAGGCATTTCAGAGAAGGCTTGAAGTCTTGACCAACAGCAAATTATGAAGAGTTCCTGTGGATTTCTTCCAGTGTCTAAAGTTATTGAAGCAGCATGTTAGCAGCTAACAAAGGAGACCTTAAAATGTGCACTCCAATGATCTGCAGCAACTTCTTGGATTCCGGTAAGCAATACCTTTATCCCCCACAGTACCTTTGGTTTGAAGACCGTGTTTGTGGTGGTTTATCTGCGATGTGGCAGTTCTGGACCAGACCTCCAGATTCCTTGGTCCGATGACAAAAGGCAGGACAATGGATTGTGTCTCTCAGCAGCAGTCTCAAGGGAGGAGCTGTAGCACGACTTTCAGCAACTTCTTGGTTCACTCTGCAGTTTGAGCCTTTTCAGCAGCACCAACAAAGGACACAGATTGCGGGTCAATCTTCTTTGCTTCCTGCAGTCCCACATTCTGGTGAGAGGGTCTGGCCGAGTTGGATCGGATCTCTGAAGTGTCCTTACGGGTTCAGCAAAGATTTGTATGGATTCGCCCTTTCCACGATGATGCACTCGAAATGGGCAGCAGGTCTCCTGGTATTGGGGTTCAGCAGCTCAGGAACCTTCTAGGACCTCGGGAGATGGCTCATTTCAAAGTTCCTCTTGGGACTGGTTGTTCCCACCAGTCAAAGGGAAGGAGTCTTCTTCGGCGCTCCTCTGTCGCATAAAAAACGGGGTCAGGATAGCAGTAGTCACTTCACGGTCTTGCAAAGGTTCTATGCTCGTCTTCTTCGGTTACTTATGTTTCCTGTGGTCAAAATTGCTTTACCCTCCAGAAGCCTCACCTTTTATACAGTTCCAGCACATACTACTCTGGAGCCTAGGCGGGGTTACATACTGGGAAAAAAAAAATACACACACTCGGCCTCCCAGAATGGCAGAGGAAAGGCTAACAAAGAACAACCATACTAGAAAAAAGAAGGGAGGTACTTGGGTGCCCCTATTCTGCACTACTGAGGCTATGGACATAGCCTGCGGTATTGAAAAAAAACACAATAGTTGGTAGAATACGTCCACTGCCACCAGCCGTAACTCGATTGCTCCTGTGACTTTTTTGGCACAGAGAGAAGGGGGATACAAAGTATCCGTTTGGCACGCCACTGAAGGTGGTGTGTACCAATCTCTCAGACTATAGTGTTGCGAGATTTACGAAGTATTTCTCTATCTTTAGGAACTGTAGTTAATTGAGGATATAGACATACGTTTCTCACCGTAGTGACTAATGTACTCTCAGTCATTAGTAGCCTTTCCTCCATAATGCAAGGGTGTCCCTTCCAAGGGACGGAAAACAGAACCTTTTTCACCAGACAAACTTCTTCCCCTTTAAATTTAGAGGCACGCAGGGGTGCGGCCCTGGGAGCATGCGCTGCCCCGACTCCGCTCTCCGGCGCCACACCTCAGTCCCCACAGACGTGTCGACAATAGATTAACATTGCCTAATGACACCAGTTTTATTAGGGGGGAGGCTGGTGGGATGTATGGAGGAAAGGGGACTAAAAGTATGTTAGTCACTATGGTGAGTAACTTGCCAGGGGACATGCCGCTGGAAAACGATGGCCGTTGCCTTGGCTCTAAATGCGTGGGTGTGCATGTTGGCCGGCAGTGGCTTGTGCTGTCCCTCGTAAGCTTCTTATTTGATGGCCGAGACCATCCAACGGGATATGGAGGCCTTAAAGGCCCGATACCCTGGTCTTGATTCGCCGAAGGTAACAAAAAGTGTGTCTGACTTGCAAAGCCCTTGGTCCTGTCCAAGTAGAATTTCAGGGCGCGCCTGACATCAAGGCAGTGCAGAACTCAGTGCCTAAATGCGGCAAGTGCCCACCTGCACGCCTGAGAGGGCGAGGTGCGCCGAGAAGGAGAGCACGCAGTCCAAGGTACATGGAAGGGGGTGGATACCCTTAGAGTCTGCCCAGTGGCAGAACATGGTCCACTTGCTCTTATACTGGGCCCTGGTAGACTTGCTCCTGGCGCCCTGTATGATCTCTAGGTTAGCCTGGGAAAGGCTGAGGTGACCTAGTGTGACCTATTCAGGAACCACGCTGTGAGGGCTAGTTTCTGTGGTGAGGGTTGGATGACCCTGCCCCCCTGCTGCGGCTAGAAGATGTGCTGGGTCCGTCGGGAGGCAAATGGGTGGCCTCTCCGAGAGGCTGACCAGCTCTGTTTCGGGGGAGGTGGGATCTGGTAGTTCCCGGCTTGTTGACATAGAACATGCTGGTCGAGTTGTCGGTCTCAATGAGGACGACCTTGCCCACGAAAACCAGAAGGAAGGCTCTGAGCGCCAGCCAGATAGCCTTCAGTTCCAGCCAACTGATGTGGTACTCCTGCTCCTGCCGGGTCCAGGTGCCATGGACGCAGTGGTTGACCAGTGGGCCACCAACCCTGGAGAGAGGAGACCGTGGTGATGATGACCTGCGGGGTAGGTTGCCGGAAAGGCTTGCCCAGCCGTAGATTGCAGTCCCTGGACCACAATGTGAGGTCCGGGTGAAGTGATGGAGGAACGTTGATCTCTGACTGAGAGCCTCGCTCCTAGTTCCAAGAGGCTGCAAAGTGCAGCTGCATCCTCCTCATCCCGAATCTCGTGTGGGGGACTGCCAAGAGGACTGCTGTCATGATACCCAGTAGGTGTTGGTACCACCAGGCCGAGGTCACTTCTCTGCTGAGGAAGTGCACGGTGGCCCTCTTGAGGGCTGTGATCTTGTCCTCGGAGTGAAAAACTGAGCATGTGTTCCAAATGAGACCCAAAAAGGTAAGTCTCTTTGTGGGCTGCAGCTGCTTCTTGGATGTGGAGTGAAAACCCCAGCTTGTGCAGTGTGTTCATAAAAGCATGGGAAGTATGGTGCACTGCTTCCGGAGAGGTCGCCCTGACGAGCCAGTCGTTGAGGTACGGGTAGATGTGGTGGCCCTGCGACCTGAGGAGGGCCGCCACTGTGTTCATCAGCCTGGTAAAGACCCTGGTAGCCCATGTGATGCCAAAAGGAAGCACCTTGTATTGGACATGGTAGCCTATGATCATGAATCGTAGAAAAGAATGAGGATGCTGCCAGATCGGGCCATGTGGGTACGCGCCCTTCAGATCCAGAGCGCACATCCAGTCCCCCATGCACAATGTCTTCGCTATCAAAGCTGGCGTAACCAGTTTGAATCTTTGTATAGGTAGGGAGAAGTTGGGGTGGAAAGGTCCAGCACAATTCTCAGGCACACCTGGTTCTTCTTCTGAATGGTGAAAATCCTGGAGTAAGAGCCCAAGCCTCGCTGCGAGGCTGGGACTTCTTCTGCTGCCTGGCTCTCGACGAGCGACTGGATCTCCGCCAGAAGAGTTGCTGTCCCAACCTGTGGGAGGGGAGGGGAGGCTGGGATAGGGAGTCAGTACCCAGTGGAGACTACAGAGGATCCAGGGGTCCGCGAAATTCTGCTGCCAGAAATATGCATTGAGAGCAAGCCTGCCCGCCGGCCCTCCCTACCCCCCCACTGGAAACACGTGGACCTTGAGGGGCGTGTCATGCCTTCTTTCCCTCTGAGGCCATTGCGGAGAAGTGGGACTGGAAAAAGCCGTTACTCCTCCAACCCCCTTTTTGTTGTTTACGCCAATGTTGAGTCAGCGAACGGTCAGGCTACCTGGACCTCCGGTCTTGGAAGCCGCAGAACCCTCCATATGTATGCCCCTTCTCCGAGCGATGCTGTGACTGGGTGTACGTTTTGGACGTGGTCTTTGTAAGGATGGATAAAGACTTGGCCGTTTGTGAGCTGTTTTTCTTTTTGTCCAGCTCCTCGTCCGTTGTGGCATGGAAGAGGTCACCCCCTTCGATCGGAAGATCTTGGATGCGTTCCAGGACATCCGGGCTGAATTTCGTAGCACAGAGCCAGGCCGTCCTTCTCATGTCCATGGCAATGCTGATGGCACAGCCAGAGTTGTAAATGAGGGCCACGATGGACTCAATGATGTCCTGTGCCACCATCTTGGCCTCTACCAATCCCGCCTTGAATCATGATTGGCTCTGTGCCGGAAGTTCTGGGAGGCAATCCGCAATTTCCCGCCAGAGCCTCTGGTTAACGGCTGCCAGCATGGCATCCGCGTTGGCTTGACGAAGGTGCACGGACGCGTTGAAACACAGCTTCTTCCCTACGCTTCTAAGATCATCTGCTCCTTGCCTAGCAGCGCCGCAGAGGAGGAGGACGACTGAGGCTTGGAGTATAGTGATGCCGCAGCGATCACTGATGACTGTATTTGAGGATAGGCCAATAGCAAGAGAGCAACCCCCCTCCATCTGCCTGTACTTGGCGTCCAGGCATTTATTGGTGGGAGCACGTCCCCGATGGTGTCCCTGAGGATGACCCCCATCCGAGGAGATTTCATGAGCCAGAGGAACCGTTCAAATAACCTGTCCTCGTAAGCCAGAGTGGTGGTAGGCGATATTGACGAGGTATCGACCATATGGACGCAGCAGGAACCTGCCTTGCGCGAAGGAAGGGTAAGCTGTAGGCCACATACCTGGTTGACACCAGTCCCACCTTGATACACGTTCCTCCACCTGCTGCCTTCCTTGGAGTGGCGTTGGCCGGATGTCTGGATTTTCTGGCACAGCAGCCATTTTGTCACGCTGCCTTCCACGTGTTTGCGTCGTGTTGCTCCGCTCACTGGGCGTGGATCATGAGGCCTACTCTGTTCCTCAGGCCGAGGCCCGGTAGGCATTGCACCCTCGGCGGATCTGCCGGTAGAACTGCATATACCGTACTAGGGCATAGCCCCTCGGGTGAAGACCTGGTAAAAGAACCTTCCGGTCCCTCAGCGCTGTCACCGGAAGGATCCCCCTCGCCCTGTCTGCCAGTAGCTTATTCAGCCTCGGTACTTGTGCTGTTACTAGGACCTGGGCAGTCCCTCCTGCACGGGCGAGTCCTTGGGAACGAGTCTCCCTTGCGGGGTGCAATGGAAAAGAACGGCCATACCGTGGGCCTGGATCGACGATAGACAAAATCCTTTAGGTCCTTTGGAGGCAATCTCTGAAAGAGCTCCCTGCGCATTGCACGCGGTACAAGCTTGCCAGCCGTGGTCTGGGCCAATGCACTGTAGGAGGATGGCGTCTTTAGTCAAGAAGAGCCTGTCACCGGATGGACACTGTCTGAACCCTGTAGAAGATAACATGCACCGGGGAGGAGCGCAACGCCTGATGACAGAGTACCTGAATGATAAAAAGACAGAAGAGAAGAAGTATCCGCGCGTGGAATTACATGGCCGAAGCTAAACCAGGAGCGCTGGTGAATTCGGCCCGTTCCAGTCGACGCGGAAAAGGGGACTGAGGTGTGGCGCTGGAGGGCGGAGTCAGGGATGCTCGTGGTCTCAGTGCCGCACCCCCACGCGCCTCTAAATTTAAAAGGGAAGAAAGTTTTTTCTTGTGAAAAAGGTTCCGTCTCCCGTCCCTTGGAAGGGACACCCTTGCAGTATAGAGGAGAGGGGATGGGACGTAAGAGTAAAAGAATCTTAAAGGAGGACCCTAAGGGTCCCTAGCAACACTGCCCATAAGGAGCTTTGTGCTGCTGCAGTAGTAAACCACAGATGCCTTTAAGAGCTATGGAGCAGACAGACACCATAGTACCGGTTGCATACAAAGAATAGAGTTCCAAAAGAGAGCCCACAAGAATGAATGTGTGGAAAAAGGCTCCACTCATTCAGGATTGAAAGAAAAGTTCCATAAGTCCAGCAAAAAGTGCTAGGGGTCTCACTAGGAGAGGGGATGGAGCATACAAATGATAAATCTCCCCAACCCCCCATGATTCTCTCTAGGTGCTAGAGGTAGGCACTTAAACTACTTAATCTTCCTGGTCTTCTTCATTGTCTTTTGAAGTATTGCGCTTCTTTTGTTGTGTAGGTCCTCCAGCTGGTGGTGGTGGCTCTTGGGGAGGAGGGATGGCTTTTAAGCTAAATAGCAGCAGTTTTCCTAATATTCTATTCTATATAATATTCCTAATATTCTACCAAGTATGGGCGGACGTCGGCGAACACAAAACAGTGGGAAAAGTTGAAAAGTGTATAGAAGTTTATAAATTATGCTAGAAGGTGGGGAATGGCAAGGTTTTAAGGTGAAACTTTTAAAATTGGAGAAAAATGTTGCTATATTGAGATAAGTATGTTATTAGTAAATTGTAGCAAATTAGGGTGCACTGGTAAAAACCCATGAAATTCCCTGAAAAAACATTAAAAAGGGACGTTATGGTTAAGTTGCACTAATAAAAAAGATATGAAATTCAATGAAAAACTATTAAAAAGGGACGTTCTGGTTACAGGTAATGCCAAAAAAAAAGAAAACGCCAGAAATGTGCCAGTTATGGTAAGCTAAGCAACCATAGCTCGCACCACCACCGTGCAATGCTAAGACAAACGCTCAGTACATGAAAGAGGACATCACAAATGTCATTGATTACCATATGGCATAGTACCATTGATGTCAAGCACCCGGTCAAGATCAGATTCCAGGAGATTTGTATAAAAGTGGACCTAATATTTGGACCCCTTTAACAAAATGATTATTAATCCCATCATAATCCGATTTTGTAAAAGGGAGATCACTCTGATCCAGCACGCCATCAACTAATTTCATTAATAAACTCCTCGTACGGCAAGGTGCTACTAGGTCAATTGATGATGTACAGGCTGGTTTTAGAAAAGTTATTTCTACAGCTGATCCCGTTTTTAGGTTATTTTATCAATTCAAAAATGTGTGGTGCTACAAACAAATTAGTATATTTATCAAATGTTATTGAATTTGGAACATACAACAAAATATACACAAATTAGGAAAGTGATATCCCTGTAAATTTAGAGAAAAAAAACACAAATGAGTAATGACCGAATTGTGTTGACAGAAAAACATTGTTTTAATTTTTTTTTTTAAATAATGCAGCGATGTCCGCTGCTCCCCAACCCCCTGAAACTCCCTACCCTAACGTATACCCTTACCCCACCTATTATTTACTATACATATACTAAAGTACCTACCATTTTCGGTCCCAAAAATGCAGTCATTTCTCCTTCGTTTTTTGCATTTGTTTATTTCTACAGATTCGTAGAAAAAGCAACAGAGACGACAAAACATATATAGCTAAAACTGTGACTAGTTCTCTTTAAGCTATTGCAATGCAACATCTATAAAACAGGACCAAATCTCTTCAAAGAGGTTCAATTTCTTACTCTTTTTCCACAGAACCCTCTTCATCAATGACATCCTGCACGTCTCCTACACCCAAGCAGATTAAGGGAGTTGTCTTCCAATGCCCCATGATCCTCATCCTCAATCTGAGAGGGTCCCCCTTAGGATTTGAGTCTCAAATGTTAACTCTATTGTCAGTCCTTAAAATATTGTTCATTGTTGCAGTGACATTCCTCCAGAAGGAACAAGTTACTTACCTGTAACTGTTGCTCTCCAGCATGGGTCTGGCATGGATTCACATGCTCATGAATATTCCCCGTCGTCAGGCTGGGAATGCTCGGTAAAGAAAAAAAAAAATCAGTATCAGTTTTGTTTCTGATCTGTCTTTCTCAGTAGTAACCAATCACTGGTCTCTGGGTCATACTTCCCCCAGCCAATGACTGCCCTCTCCCTAAGCCCCGCCTCTGGCAGCCATCCTCAGATTTGGTAGCACGTAAAGTGGTAGTATGACCAAGTGGAGAGCCGCAGAGGGGTAGGAGGGAGGGTTCGCATGTGAATCCATGCCAGACCCATGCTGGAGAACAACATTTACAGGTAAGTAACTTGTTCCTTTTCCAGCATGGGGTCTGGCATGGATTCACATGCTCATGAATATAAGAATACATAGCAGTACACACATGCACAAACACGGGAGGTGGCAAAGGCTCAACATTAAGCATTACATCAAAACTCAACATTAAGCATTTCTTACCTCCTCACCAGGCTCACCTTAAGCGAACAGGTTGCGCAGCACTGCTTGGCCGACCCCGGAAACCTCCCTGGAATCCCGGTCGACACAGTAGAATCTCGGGAAGGTGTGCTTCGACCTCCACGTAGCAGCCCTGCAGATGTCCAGCAGGGGCACACCAGACAGGAACGCCGCGGTAGCAGCGACCATTCTGGTCGAATGGGCTCTCGGACGGCCGGGCAACGGTCGGTTTGCCAACCGATGACAGTGCATGATGCAGCCGGAGAGCTATCTGGAAATGGAAGCCTTCGAGAGAGCCTTCCCTTGGTTCACAGGTCCAAAGTTCACAAACAGCTGTGACGTCCTCCGAAAACTCTTTGTTCGGTCCAAGTAGAACTTCAGCGCTCTAGCTACATCCAGCGAGTGCAAAGTCCTCTCGGCCGGCGACAAAGGCGACGAGAAAAAGACTGGTAGCACCAAGTGCTCGTTGAGATGGAAGTCCGACGGAACCTTGGGCATGAAGGAGGGGTGCGTCCTCAGCACTACCCTCGTATCGTGAAAAGTCAGGTATGGAGGTTTGCAGGATAGTGCCTGGATCTCTCCCACACGTCGTGCGGAGGTGATGGCCACCAGGAACGCTGTTTTCCACGACAGAAACTTCAACGGGGCCGAATGCAATGGTTCGAATGGCGGACCCATGAGCCTGGTCAGCACCACGTTGAGTTCCCACACCGGGGCTGGCGCCTTCACCGGCGGGAATGATCGAAACAGTCCCTTCATAAATTCCTTAACCAGGCGATGAGACCACAGGGATGACCGCCCTGTAGTCCTGGTGTATCGGGAAATCGCTGCCAGGTGTATCTTGATTGAAGCATGAGATAGTCCAGCTTTGGCTACCGACAGTAGGTATGGCAATACTTGAGGGGCCGTATTCGGCAGAGGGTTAATCTTCTGTGCCCGGCACCAGATAGAGAACCTCTTCCACCTATGTCCGTAGCACGAGAGTTGAGGAAGCCCTGGCCTTCGCAAGAACCTCTCTGCAGTCAGCCGGGATATCATATCCTCCAAACTCTAGTGCTGCAGAAGCCAGGCCTGCAAGTTCAGCGACTCTGGGACATGATGAAGATTTGCGCCTCCTTCTCTGGAGAGAAGATCTGCATCCGTCGACAGCTTGACTGGTGGGGACGCTGACAAGTCCAGAAGGTCCGGGAACCAGATCTGTCTTGGCCACGCCGGTGCGACGAGGATCCTTCTGAACCGGGACCTCTTGAGCTGGTTGATGAGTCAGAGCAGCAACGGGGGGGGGGGGGGGGGGGGAACGCATATAGGAACAGGCCGTCCCAGGGGAACGAGAAAGCATCGCCCATGCTCCTCGGTTGGGGAAACCTGCTGGCGAACCTCTGGCACTTGATTTGTCGCCGTCCCGAAGAGGTCGATCTGGGGTTTGCCCCATCACTGAGTCGGTCCACTTGATCCTGGCATAGTTCCCACTCGTGGCACGAGCGTAGCCCTCTGTTGAGTGAGTCGGCGATGGTGTTTTTTATCCCTGCCAGATGAAACGGCACGAGAAACATCCCTTGAGCAACGGCCCAATGCCACAGATCCTGGGCTTCCTTGGATAGGGCTGGGGATCTGGTTCCGCCCTGCTTCCGGATGTAAAACATTGTGGTGGTGTTGTCGGTGAAGATCCTCACTACCTTGCCCTTGAGGGATGGGAGAAAGGACCCGAGGGTCCAGAACACTGCCCGGAGCCCCAGTATGTTGATGTGGAGAGGCTTCTCCTCCGGGAGCCAAAGGCCTCTCGCGTGAAGATCTCCGGTATGCACACCCCCACCCCTCCAGGGAGGCATCCGTCGTCACCGTCACCTGGTGGGCGAGGGTCTGAAAGTCTGTTCCTGCCGCCAGATGAGCGCGGGTGCCCCACCACTGGATCACTCGACGAAAGGTCTCGTTGAGAGGGATCCTGTCTTCGAAGCTGCCCGTTGCTTGTATCCAGCGGGTGTCGAACTCCTGTAGAGGGCGCATCCGAAGCCTGGACAGGCGCACGAAATATATGCAAGAGGACATCATCCCGAGGAGGGACTTGATGGACCTCACCTTGGTCACGTCCGTGGACAGCAGACGCTGCACCTTGCCTAGGATGGCCTTTGTTCTCTCCTCCGACGGTGAGGCCAGAGGTGTCACAGTGTCGAGCTTGGCTCCAAGAAACAGTGCGACTTGCGAGGGGACCAGGTGGGACTTGGGGAAGTTGATGGAGAACCCCAGGTCCGTGAGTAGCTGGACGGTCTTCGCTGTATGTTCCACGGCGAGCTCCCTTGTCCTTGCGCGGATGAGCCAATCGTCCAGGTAGGGGTAGACGTGGATTCCCTGTAGGCGCAGCCACGCCGCCACTGGAGCGAGGCACTTGGTGAAAACCCTGGCTGCCAACTTCAGTCCGAACGGGAGGGCATTGAACTGGTAGTGCCGCCCTTGGACCACAAACCGGAGGAACTTTCGGTGTCCTTTTAAAATGGGGATGTGAAAGTATGCATCCTCCAAATCCAATGACGACAGGAAATCGCCCTCCTCCAGCTGTCCCAGCACATGCTGGAGGGTGACCATCTGGAACTTCTGTGCCTTGATGTACTTGTTCAGTCGTCGCAGGTCCAGGAAGGGTCACCATCCTCCGGTCTTCTTTTTCGCGAGGAAGTAGCTTGAGTATACTCCGGAGCCCCGGAGCCTCTTCGGGACGAGCTCGATGGCACCTTTCTTGTGCATCGCCCTTACCTCCAACAGCAGCTCAGGGACGTGATTTTCCTTCCTGACCACGGGTGGTATGCGGGGGCACTTTTTTTTTTTAGAAATTCGAGGGCGTGCCCCTGGCCCAGGGCATCCAGCACCCAACGGTCGGTGGAGATGGACTCCCACACGCTGACGAACTTCGCCAGCCGGCCTCCCACCGGGGTGCTTCAGTGGGGGCCTGTTGCCACGGTCGGTTCAATCTTGCTTGGAGGACGCCTTGCTGCCTTGGCCTCCCTGGCGACGATGGCGGGGTCCACCCGACTTGCCTCATCCTCTTATAGGCTTCTTGCGACGAGGAGCGGGCCGCTTGGCGGTACGTGGGAGGAGCCACCGCCGAATCCCTTGGAGGCACCCTGCTTGCCACCGGAGCTCCGATAGGACGGCCTTCGTTGCCGGAGAACGCCTAGGGCCTTAGCTGTCTCCGTGTCTGCCTGATGGCTTGGAGGGACTCATCCACTGTTTTCCCAAACAGGTTGTTCCCGTCGAACGGCATGTCCAAAACCTTGGCTTGTATGTCCTGGCAGAAATCCGTCGCCTTGAGCCACCCTCGTCGTCTAAGGCAAACGCTGTTGCCTAGCTGGCGGAAACCGGTGTCGGCAATGTCGGTTGCCACCGTTATGGCGTGGTCCGACGCCACCTCGCCTTCTTGCAAGATCTCCAGGGCCTCGGCCCTCTTGTCGTCCGGCAGGAAGTCCAACAGGGGGGCGATCCTGTACCATAACTCCCTGTCGTATCGGGCCACGATCGCGACGGCGTTGGCCGCCTTAATCGTTGTTGCCGCTGACGAGATAACTCGTCGTCCCATTGCGTCCAGCTTCTTTCCTTCGCCGTCCGGCGGGGAAGTTGACGTTAAGGCTGATGCCCCCCCACGCTTTCTTCTTGGCCGCCATTGAGACGACCGAGTCAGGGGTCGGTTGTGCCCTAAGGCACAAAGGGGCCGCGTCGGGGACCCAGTACTTCTTCTCGTACCGATCCCTCTTGGCAGGTGTCTTAGACGGGTTGTTGAGAAGGGTGAGACCCTCGTCCCAGATGTCATCCAGCAGAGGCACGGCAAGGACTGTCTTCCTCTTGGCCTTGCGTCGTTGGTAAAGGAAACCTTCTTTCTTCTCTTCGGGGCAGAGCTGAAAAAGCTTGGATGCCCTGGCGTTCATTGCATGGAAAGATCCGATCTCGTCGGGCGGGGAGGGCCGGGCTGGAGGCAATGGGAGCTCCATCCCGTCGTCACCGCCGCCGTCGTCGTCAGTACCCGTCGTGGCCGTGTCCGTTCCCGTGTCATCCCCAGGGACGGGGGACATGGGCAAAGGTTGAGTAGGCCGCGAGGGCTGAAAAGGCAGGGCTGGATGGGTCCGTCTTCTCTTGTTTGGGGGAATTCCCGACGGGCCTGGCTCTGGTTCCTCAGTCGGGCCTGGTTCCGGCTCCTCCGTCAGTGGTAGGGGCAATCTCGTCCTTATCTCCGATCATAAGGATTGTATTGCCAACAAAATTGCCGCCGAGTTGTCCTGCGGCTCCGGAAGCGACAGGCAACTAGTACCCTCCCTGGTACCGCCATCGCTCTCTTCGTCCTCTTAGTCGGGATCCCTCCCGTGGGACCGGGCCTCTTCGATGCCCTCGTCGAGGCCCTCCAAGACTTCAACCAGTTCCTCCTCGGAGGCTGTGTCGGTGTCCACAATAGAAACCGGCCCCCCCCTCTTTTTCCGCCGGGGTCTTCACAGGGGTCTTCTCGATGGGTCTGAAAGAGGCTTCCCTCCCTAGACGCTCCCCGAGGTAACCTCCACTAGTTTAGCCTCAACAGGCTGCACCAGGGCCACCACGACTTCCTCGATAGAGGCCTTGGCTGGGTGAATCAAGGCCTTTACCACCTTCTGTGGGCCTGTAGCCTTCACCTTGGGGGGAGGGTCACCGCCTCGCTCCCCCTCGGCCGGATCCTTCGAGCTCGACCGGGGCCTCTCCAGAAGCTTCGCCGGGTTCTCGGCCTTCCTCTTCCCTGAGCCAGAGCGTTGGCTTGTGGTCGATGGCGCTGGAGAGGATGCGCCCTGCTGGCAGCCGAGGAGCCCGACCGTTCGGCGCTCCCGGTGCCCGCGGACTTGCAGTGCTTTGCCTTCTGTTGGGGCCCCCGTCGCCGGGGCGCCCTCACAGGACTTACAAGACCGCTCGGACGACTTCTTCTCACCGGACAGGCTCTTTCCTTCTAGCCAGTTGGAGAGACGAAGGTGTCGGTCCTTGATGTCCGTTCCGACATGTTCCTGCAAAACGCACAGTCCTTCTCCACGTGCGTTTTGTCCTCATGAAGGCAGTAGAGACATTTCGAGTGCTCGTTCTCCTTGAACACATTCTGCAGCTGGCATCCAGGGCAAACCCTGAACAGCTTTCCGGGCGTCGAGCTTCCTTTCTCCTGGGCCATGTCCGGGTAGGCCGCAGAAACTCCTGGACTCCTCCAAGAAGTGTAACTCGACGAAATCCTCACCCTTGAGGGGTGTAGAAGAATCCGAAACGGATCCTCGTTAATCGGATGTAGAGACGGTGGCGCTCGAGGCTCTTTTTGACCAAAAAATGAGAAAATCTCTGAAAAAAGCGTGAAAACGCAGCAAAAGCTCGAGAGCTAAACACGAGGATTCCCAACACTTGAGCGTGCGGTAAAAATCCGAGGATGGCTGCCAGAGGGGGGGCTTAGGGAGAGGGCAGTCATTGGCTGGGGGCAGTATGACGCAGAGACCAGTGATTGGTTACTACTGAGAAAGACAGATTAGAAACGAAACTGATACCGATTTTTTTTTTACCGAGGATTCCCAGCCTGACGACAGGGAATATTCATGAGCATGTGAATCCATGCAAGACCCCATGCTGGAGAAAGGACTTAAACGCCTACATTCCCACAAAATATATTCAATTGTTCCCCGCCCTTGTCTGCAGTCCTAACAATCAGAGGTGCACATTCCTTTATCAGTCATACAAGCAGGTGTTCAGAAAACCCAGTTAAGTAACTTGAGCTGTATCGCTCCGTCGCCCCAGTTTAGTGATGAAAGCACTACAATCTTACAGTACTCACTCCACTCATCAGCAATTACTCTTTCCAGAACTTTAGACCATTGTTTAGCAAATTATTATTTCTTCCTCCTATGCGCTGAAATAGAGAATATGCCGCTTAGGCCACATGCCTATGTTTTTCCAACTATATCAATTAATCTTCCAAAGCATTGGTTTCACATTTACGCTTCAAAATTCTCAGCCTTTTAAATTATCCTTTTTAATATCTTCTAATCTTGGAATGTGCAATCCTCCAACTTCCTTTAACAAAAATGTGAAGGGAATCCAACTCCTGTCGGCTATCAAGTCATCAATACAATGTATCCCTGACATATGCCATGCAGGCCAGTACAGCGTCTTTATTACAATGAATCTGTGGACTGAACCAAATTGAGGCATAGCCCATCACATATGGGTCTGATGCTTATTTAAAAAACGACATCTCCTTTGAACACCATCTTAAATAATCTGTTGGTTCACCCAATTTATCCTTCCTTTTGGCGACTGTCGAAAATAATGCATGTGGTGCTAGAGGGCCCTAGTTTTTCAACATGGCTCTGACCCAGGGCGCTGTGTCTTCACCCAGGAAAGGCAAAAGGTGGAGGGGCAGAAAGGCTAGATGTTATGTCTCCAAGTTAGGCACATTCATCCCTACTTCTGTGTCAGCAGTTGAGTTTCCACAATGCCAATCTCGCTCGCTTCCCATCCAACAGGAATCATTTTATCATCCTGTCCATTTCTTTGAAAGGTCCTTGCGCAGGAAAGAATGATATCATTGAAAGAATGTAATTAATCTTGGGAACAGCAGCAGACATCTTAACAGCATTTACATTGCCAAAAAGCATTGATTTCAACTCTCCGGTTCTGATTTCTAACTAGATGTAGCCTTAGCTATATTGACCATCTCACTTGGATGGCTTGTGAGCCAAACAGAAAGATATTCCCTCCTAGCCACTAGTCTTTGTGCTAGCTACGGAACCTCTGGCAAAGTGATGAGAAAATACATGCCATTAGCTGTGGAGGAATGGAACAAAAAAATATGGTGGATGACTTACTACTGGTGTTCCAAGATCTGGCAAGTACCTTACCAGTTCTGATGGGGAAGATAAATGTATTCAGAGAAATAAAGTCAATAGGTCTAAATCTGTTACGCTTACCTGGCATCCACAGGGACGCCACCCAGCGGGGTTACTCACTGGCATACTTCTCAGCTTTGCCCAGATGTTGTCTGCGGGGAAGGTTCTGCCTTGTGGTAGAGTTAGGCGTGCTCTCCGTCCTGCCTTCTTTTCAGGGGCGCGTTGTCTTTTGTGGGCGTGTGCGGTCCAGTTACTTCACTGACGACGGCCCGTTTGATATTGTTCAGGTAGGTCTTATTGCTGTTCTTTAGTACTGTTGCTATCCTGCATGCCTTTCTTTGTTTAAAATGTCTCTTTTTCTCCCTTAGGTATGCAGAGCTTCAGGGTGGCGAACTGGCATGGTTGAGCCCCGCTGGTAAATGATGGCGCATTAAGAGCGCTATGATGCGGTAAGTAAGCGCTATGCGCAGCGCTGCAAAGTCTTGCCTTTGCTAACCTGCGTTTTCCTTCCTTCTAGGTCGCGGTGTTCTTCAGCACGAGTGGAATGTCCAGAGTGGTGGCAGCCGAGAGGCGACCAGCCAGGTAAAGCTTTTTGAGCAGTTCGTAATTTGCAAATGTCTCTACTGCTTTCTTTAATGTTGCCTCCATCTTCCTCTTTCAGGTCGTTCTGTCCGGGAGGCGTGCAGATTCGAGGAAGCTGTTCCCAGGAGCTGCGAGTGGATAAAGATGAAGACTGCAGGTAAGATGCTGCTGCTAATGATGTTCCTTTTGTCTCCTTGCAGGTTCTGCTTGTCCGAGGTTCGGGGGGGGAATAGCTGGACACGGTGAGCGTCACAGTGCAAGATGGAAAGTAACACGAAGCGTGTTGTCTTGCTTAGGTGTGGTTTAAATAGCCCCAACAAAATCGTCCAGGTTAAGTAGTCCCTAGGTTACCTACCACGTCCAAAACACTAGACCGCATAGCTTGGTTCCAAGGAACCAAACTATGTGGATGCCTCCATGTTGGCTGACAATAAAATAAAGCAGTTCCCAAGCACAGTGTTTTTCATGGTGTATGAGCCTGGCGCCATAGGCGCCAGTACTGGCCCCATGAGGGCTTTTGAAGAGGACGCCAGGCTCTAGAGGCCCAAGTCCTGACTCCACCTGGCCAATGGGTTTGCCAGAGGGGCTTTGGGCGAGGGTCGTGACAAATCAGAATCTCTGCCCCTTACAAACTTTTGCTGCAGTATATTTTGTTTATTGGCTTGAAGACCGCTTTTGACAGTGTCCATCGAATGTAAATGTGGAGAGAACAACAAGTTACTTACCAACTGGTAACGTTCTTTCGATTGGATGTTCCTCTAAAGTATTTCACATCTTTGACATGTAATGTCCATAGCTGTGTACTTCGGAAACTTTTTTGGCAGAGGGCGTCCTGTGTCAATGGTGTCAGGTCATGTCCCTCGAAGGCCTACGTCGAGGGCGACGTCACCAGATGTTATAAATAGGACGCACGGCGCCCATACCCTCAGTTTATGTAAGCTGCAATAGCATATGAAATTCTCCAGAGGGACAGGTGGGGAGGGCGATGTGGGGTACGTTGGAGGAACATCCAATCGAAAGAACGTTACCAGTTGATAAGTAACTTGTTCTTCGAATGGATTGTGTCCTCCAACGTATTCCACATCTTTGACAGACTCCCCAAGCAGTACAAGAAAATGGAGGAGGGTAAGGAATTTAGAGTACCCAATCAGATGGCAGAATAAAGAACCGCCTTACCAAAGGCCATATCATGACCATGGAGCGTATCCAGGCAGTAATGTTTGACAAAGGTGTGGATAGAAGCCTGTGTGGCTGCATCACAAATATTCCTAATAGGAACTCCCCTCTGCAGGGCTGTGGAAGTAGCCACGCCCGTAGTGGAAAAAGCTTGCAACCCTTCAGATGGGTCCTTGCCCGCCAATCGGTAACATTCAGTAATGGTGAGGATAATCCACCTGGACAAGGTCGGTTTGGTTACACCCTGGCCCAATCGGTGTCCAGCATACTCCACAAAGAGTTGATCGTCCACTCTGACCCTGGACATCCTAGAAATATAAAAGCTCAGATCTCTCCTCGGGTCCAACCTATGGAGTCGCTCCTCTTCCTTATCATGAGGAGGAGGAAGAGGATAGAAAGACGGAAGAACCACTTTCTGGCTCAAATGAAATTCAGACACTACCTTTGGTAGAAAGGAAGGACGTACCCTCAGCACAACCCTATCCTTGTGGAACATAGTAAAGGGCGGCTTAGATGAAAGTGCCTGCAATCCACTCACTCTGTGAGCGGAAGTAACCGCAACCAAGAACACCGTCTTGAAAGACAATAGTCACAAAGGACAAGAGTGCAAAGGTTCAAACTGAGCACCCATCAGGAATTTCAAGACCAAATTCAGATCCCAAACCGGCACCTGGAATGGGGATGGTGGGAACACATTAGTGAGCCCTAAGAACATTCCTCAGACGAGCGCTTGAAGATAGACAGCGCCGCCAGGTAACCCTAAATGTTACCTACTTGAAGGCCCCTGTGGGCCAAAGAAAGCAAGAAAGACTGAACCACGGGAATGGAACACTTCAAAAAAGGATCAACATTTTGTCCTATGCACCAGTTGCAAAACTTAAGCCAATGTCAGCAGTACAGGGATTTGGTTGCCGGCCGCCTGCCCGAAAGCAACACTTCCATCACGTCATCCTGGAAGTCCCAATCCCTATACTTCAACCTTTCAGATACCAAGCGTGAAGGTTGAGAGTTTTCACCTCTGGATGGAGAACCGAACCCCTCCCGCCCCCACACAGGCGCACGAGAACAGATCCTCTCAGTAAGGAAGACCGCATGGAGGGCAGATGGATGTTTCTAGAAGGTCCAGGTACCACGCTCGCTTGGCCTAATCCGGAGCAATGAGGATCATGTAGGAGCCGAACCTCCATAACCTCCTTAACACTGGAAGAATGACGGGGACCAAAGGAAACGTGTACAGAAGTGGGAATGACCAATCCACTACGAATGCATCACATAAGGCTCCCCTCTGAGAAAATTCCCTTTAGCAGAATCTCTTGCACTTCCGGTTGGCACTGGTGGAGAAGAGATCCACTTGTGGGGTTCCCCAACGGGCAAAGATCTCCAGAAGGACTTCCTGAGCCAACTCCACTTGTGAGAGATCATTCTCTGCCAGCTCAGAGCATCCGCCGCCGCATTGTCCTCTCCGGCCAGATGAACTGCCGAGAGATGAAATTCCCTTCTGGATTGCCCAGAACCAGAGCTGTATTGCCTCTCTGCACAACAGGAGTGACCCTACCCACCCCATCCCTTTTTTGTTGAGGTAATGCATGGCCACTGTGTTGTCCGTCAGGATCAGGACACACTTCCCCCGCACAGACGGCAGAACCTTCAGGGCCAGCCTGATGGCCCTCAGCTCTAACAGGTTGATGTGGAGTTTGGACTCAGATGGAGACCAACGACCACTGGCAGTCAAATCATTGGCATGAGCTCCCCATCCTGTGAGGGAAGCATCCGTCACTACAGTCGCCTCTGGCCACGGTTGCCAAAACGGCTCCCCCTTCATCAGGTTCCCCTCCTTGGCACACCACAGAAGATCCGAGATGATCCGTTGCTTGCTCGGGAGAACGCGCACGGATCAGCCAGTCGTCCAGGTACGGGTAGACTTGAATCCCCCATCGCCTGAGATACGCTGCCACCACCACCATGAGCTTGGTGAAGACCCTCGGGGTGGAGGTCAATCCGAATGGCAGGACCCGAAACTGAAAGTGCGAGCCGCCAGCTGCAAACCTCAGGTATGCTGTGCTTTGAATGAATCAGCAAATGAAAGTAAGCTTCCTGTAGGTCCAGAGACACCAACCAATCCTGGAGACGAAGGGCCTGGAGGACTTGAGAGAGTGACCATCTTGAACTTGTCCTTCCTGAGAAGTTTGTTCAACCAATGCAAGTCCAACATGGGTCTCAATCCCCTGTCCTTCTTGGGAATCAAAAAATATGGGGAATACCATCCCTTGTTCCTCCCCATTACAGGCACCAGTTCTATAGTGCCTTTCCCCAGCAGGGTGAGGATTGGGTGAGCACAAGCAGAAGATCTGGAAGCTTTAAAGAGATTCCCCGGTGGATTGTCATGAGGCCGCTTTAGGAAGGGAAGGCAGTAGCCATGGGCTATGGTATCCAGAACCGACACATCCAAAGTAATAGGTCGCCATTCTTCGAGATGCTGAGACAGTCTGCCACCAACCGGCGAACCATGGAACATGGCCTCATGACTGTTTTGGAGCATTGCGGCAGTGCCTGAAGGCAACAGGGCAGCTGCCCGAGCAGCTTTGGTACCCCTATTTCCCCGACCACCACGGGTACTTTTTTTTTCAATTACCCCTTTGACTGGCAGCTCCTCTCGTCCTACCAAAGGAGTAGCAACAAAAAGGAACCTCCCCTCCACTGCCGTCCCCTAGGACAAAAAGGCAGAGTGTGACGCACAGCTGCGCTCAAAGATTTCGGCGAAGCTTTTGAGGTCTGCAACCTCTAAAGGCTCTCGTCAGCCTTGTTGCCAAACAAATGCGCGCCATCAAAGGGCATGTTCAAAAGATGGGCTTGCACATCTGGAGCAAAACCAGACTTCCGCAACCACGCAAATCTGCGTGTAACGCTGCTCGCAGCCATTGACCGGCTAACACGGTCAGCTGTGTCCAAAACTGACTGAAGGGATTCACACATGGCATCCTTGCCATCTTGCACAAGAGCAAGGAACCCATCCCGGTCTTCCCCTTCGGGAATATGCTCAGTCACAAGAGAAACAATTCCAGAGTGTGTGAAAATCTTGCCAAGGCACAAGTGGAGTTGGCTGATTTCAGCGCCATACTTCCCGCAGAAAATACCTTACGTGCCCAACCGTCGAAGCGTTGGTCGTCCCCATCAGGAGGGATGGTAGGGTACGCCGCCTGCCTCGAGGTGGCTGTAGCCGCCAGAACCACCAAACTCTCGGGAGTGGGAAGAGATGAAAGGTAGCTGGAAGGGCAGTATTATTTTAGTTAATGATCTGTTAACTGCCGGAAGAGATTCCAGTGTCTGCCAAGCACCCGCCACCCTTTTTTTCAACGTCAAATGAAAAGGTAACACCGGGTCAGAGAACGGACCTTGATCCAAAATAACTTAAGTTATCCTGAATAAAAGCTTTAGGAAGACTGGATCAACCAAGATACTCAGTGACCCTAGCCATCAGTCTCCTGTAGGATGACACAGCATGAGCCCCAGGCTCAGGCCTGCCAAACTCCACCTCAGCAGAAGTGTCCCAGCCAGTGGCATCATGAAGCGATTGCCTTAACTCTTGCCATTGACTGTCCCTGGAGAAGACGGGAGCCAAATCAGGCTCAACAGGGTCAAAATCTACATCAGACCTTTCCTCATCCTCATAGATGTCATCAAGAGGGAGGTAAAAGCCCAGCCTCGGGACAAACAAGCGTCTGGATTCCTTAACAGGCCTCACAGACTTGGAAGTAGCCTTCCTAGGAGGATCCACAGTACCAGGGATCTCCATCTGCAAATTCCAGCCAAAAGGCCCTGAAGGCGTCGAGAGCGCAGATGGCTTTGGCGTCGACAACGGCGCCGAGGGCCGGTGCGAAGGAAAAACATCAACGTCCGTATCCATTGGACACAGCGCCGATGGATTCTAAGCCGACCCCAGGTTTCTGCGGTCTCGCTGGGGACAAGGAACGAGACCTGGAAGCAAGTCTCTTGCGACCATCCTGAGCCTTGTCCAAACGGGACCTCTAAGGTTCCCGATGAGAATTGCGCCGAGGACCCGAGCCCAAAGGCACATAAGCCACAGATTGAGACCGTTCCTTGCCAGCTTCTTCTGAAGGCATGGACGGAACTGTGCCCTGGGATTGGAAAATCATCAGCATCTGCTCCCTGAAGCCAGCCCATTCCTCAGGAGTCGAGGACTTAGTTGGACAAGCCACTTTCCTCGTGGCTCCATCCTCCGAGGAGGACGAGGAAGGCGACCAGTGACGGCACTTCCTGGAATGCTGAGACGAGAACGACGAATGGTGGGAACCACTCCGGGACTCGAATCGTCGGTGGACATCCCCTTAGAAGTTTCACGGGATTTACTGGGTTTAGAACCCCTACCTACCTGGAGCTTCCCCTTACGCTCCCGCAAGGCTTTAGCAGTCAGTGACTGGCATTTTGAACAGTCGTTTGTGTCATGACTCTCGCCCAGGCACCACAAACAAATGCGATGCGGGTCGGTAATCAACATCTTAGACTTTCAGTCCCGGCAAGTCTTGAAGCTACACCGTGGAGTCGGAGAAGACGACATTCACGAGGAATACACAGGGAGCGCCGAGTCTCCGAAGCAACACTTTTGTGGAAGAAACAGAACTGAGGCTACAGGTGCTGTGCGTCCTATTTATAACATCCGGTGACGTCGCCCTTGACGGAGGCCTTCGAGGGACATCGACCCGACGCCATAGATGCAGGACGCCCTCTGCCGAAAAAGTTTCCAAGGTACACAGCTGTGGACATTAGATGTCAAAGATGTGGAAAACGTTGGAGGACACAATACATTAGAAATAGCAGATCTGGGTGTCCCGTCTTCCCAGATATTGGCAGGACACGTTTAAAATGATCATACTGCCAGAGTTGAATTTAGTCCAGAAGTAGCGTATATGTAAACCTTTCAGGTGGAACAACGGGTCAGGCAGGGCAGTGTGCTGGCACGTTTTTTGTTTTTATTATATACAATATCCCTTGCTGAAGACAAATCTTCTGGCAGCTGAAAAGCCATATATTGAAGGAAAGAAAAACGTTATACTTTTATTTGCGGATGAGATTTTAATCTCTAAATCCCTGTCTGGCCTTCAAACACAGCTGAAGGTTTTTAAAAAGTGATGCAAGGAGAAAAGGTTGTTAATTTAGAAGTGGACTTGGTGAGGATCGATAAAGATTTCGCTGTCTGCAAGCCATTTTATTTTTTCTCTTATCGAGTTCCTTGTTCGTTGTCAAATGGAACCACCCCCACCCCCGCCTCGAAAGGCAGGTCAAGTATGCGTTCCTGCACATCTGAATTGAATTTTGTCGCCCTCAGCCAAGCAATCATGTCGGTGGCAATGCAAATGGCCCGAACTGAAGTGTCAATGAGGGCCGCTGTGGACTTCATTATGTCTGGTGCCAATATTTTGGCCTCAGCCACCCCAGCCTTGAAGCGAGCCTGGCTGTGGGTAGGGAGCTCAGGGAGGAAATCAGCGATCTCCTGCCATAGCTTCTAGTCGACAGCCACCAACAAGGCATCTGCGTTGGCCTGGTGCAGGTGGAGAGTGGTGTTGGAATAAATTTTCTACCCAAATGCCTCCAATATCCTTTCCTCCATGCCAAGGAGTGCAGAGGCCAAAGTCGCCAAAGATGATTGTGGCTTGGAGTACAATGATGCTGCCGTCATCACAGAGGAATGTGGTTGGGGGTGCGCTGACGATAAGAGGGGGGTCCCCGGCCATTTGCCTGTATTTAGCATTGAAACACCTATTGGTAGGCTGGGTAGAGTGTGGCTTGAGCCACCCTTTTTTGGCAAGCGCTACAGCGTCTTTCTAAAGTGGGATTCCTGTTCTAGCAGTAGGGCGTAGCGTGAACTTCAGCCAGTACCCCCCGTCTCCGTTTGTTCCACCTGTGGCTGCAGGATTCCTAGGTATTCAGTCAGGCCCCCGAGCTGCGCGTGAAAAGCTTTGGCTGAAGGTGGAGTATCCGGGTTGTCGTCCTCATCTGTGTCCACTGTTGTGTCCTGCAGATCGGTGGGAGCTGGAGAAATGCTGGGGGCAGGCAGCTGTGGCGTGCAGAGTATCAGTGCCAGAGGCTGCTGAGGTGGCACAGACGTGGCTGCTGTGACTGGTACAGGCCTGGGGGCCAGGGCAGCCATGAATGGTACAGGCATGGGCGCCAGGGACTGAGCTGGACTTCGGGGTGGTGTGTCCATGGGTGCTTGCAGTTGAGCAGGAGGGAACATGTCCCTGATCACGTCCCTGACGATAGTACCCATCTGTGGTGATCTCGTGAGTGCAAGGAACTTCTCGAAGAACCGGTCTTCACAGGCCGGAGGAGTGCCTGATGGTATAAGCATAGGGTTTGGGCCCTGCGGCTGTGTCCCAGGTGTGCCCTGTCTCACTGCATAGGTCAAAGTATGCCTGCCCTGAGAAGTGTGAGAAGTGGATTGATAGAATGAGAACCAAGTGACAGGGGTTGACCAATCCCACCTGGAAGCTCTTTCCCCTGCCTGGTCTCCGAAGGGAACAGGCTTCTGGTGACCTGCAATTTTGTCAGGCCCGGTGCCCATTTTGTTTTGCTCCATGCCATGTGCCTGCGTCGTGGAACTTACTGAGCTGGGACAGGCCTCCACCAGTACGCTGATCGGTGGTGGTGGAGGCCTACCCTGCACCTCAGGTCGGGGCCTGGTAGGCAGAGTGCCCTCAGCTGTGGTGCCGGTAGTGCTGTGGGCAGGCACCCCCTCAGACATGGGTCCGATGCTAGGGCATAGCCACTCAGGGTGGGACCCAGTAATGGAGCCTTGCAGCCCCTCAGCGGTAGCATTGGTAGGATCTTGCAACCCCCTCGGCCGGTAGCTGGTGCAGCCTCAGTTTTGTTGCTGGTCTTAGGACCCGATAGGTCCCTCCCGCTTGGGCACTTCTTTGGGAAAGAGTCACTCTTGCAGGGGGCGGAGGAGAAAAGGGCACCTACCTTGGGCCTGGTCTTCTGCTTCACAAACGCTTTGATGTCCCCTGGAGGCGATCTTCGGAAGAGCTCCTGCACCTGGCTTGTCGGTTCTTGAGCACCTGTGGAGTCAAGGCGGTGCACGCGGTACATCCGTACCAGCTGTGGTCTGGGCCAAGGCACCAGAGGCAGAGGGCGTGGGGGTCGGACGTTGGGAAGGGACCCTCGAAAGCTGGTCACCTTCTTAAGTCTGCCATCGTTGACATGCACTGGGGAGGAGCGTGGTGCCACAGGGCAAAGCAGTACCTGATAATTGAAAAGTAAAAAAGGGGGGCGCTGTTGAGCAGCCAGGAAGATGGCTGCCTAGTCTGGGAGCTCTGGCCCCACGCAATCCTTAATTCGAATGAATCCTGCAAATATCCACTATTCGGACGTTTCGATGGTTGCCGTGTGAATTGGAAGGCGTGTAGCACTTGCAGCCTGTGGGTGGAGTGAGGAGCGATGCCAAACTGAGCCGGCTCTAAGAGCGGCGAGGAGTAGGTGTCATACCCTTGTGTGCCATCTGCCTGAGCTACATGACTCCTTTCCAGGTGCTGCCAGAGGAGATCTACATGAGGGAAAGTGCCCGTGGCTGTGGCCGGTCAGTGATCCCTTCGTCAGCCTACACAGATTGTGACCCGGCTTGTGAGCTGCGGCTGGCGTAGAGGATGTGCCTCGGTCCCCCATCCAGAGCCTGCAGTCCTACCACCTGTGGCATCAGACTATGGCCGATATAGGAGTGATTCAGTTAATGCGGTCAGGGCCAGATATAACCCTGTAGAGGAATGCCCAGTCTGGGCGGTACGTGTAGCCCCGGCGGAAGCCGTAGCGCCTTATCCCACCAGGCCCCATGCTGCTGTGGGCCTCCCTTTCGGCCTGAATGTCCATCTGGTTGCTGCCTGATTAGAGGAAGAGATCCTGAAGCTGCCGCACCGAACCGGGGGTTACCCGTGTTATGTTGTATGCTTGTGACTGGCCTATGCTATGGAGTCACTGCCGTGGGCACTAGGAATACAATTGGACAAGCCAACATTGCTGACCGCCGTGGTACATTTCTGGTGGTTCCTACCCTGCTGCGATGTACCCTGTGTACTACGTGGACTGGAGATATAACATAAGGGACAACACCAAATCTACTTTGTTGACCTCCGTATTACGCCTGTGTGCGGACAGAGACCCAGCACCGTTTGTAACCCTCATTCCCTCAGCTGCCGGGCGGGGTGCATGCTGTTGTGGGGTCTGCCCGACCCCTCCCCCATCCTTTTTCTTCCTCATCTCTGGCGATAGGGCGACACCATCTGGTATAGGGGAGACGTCGAGTGGATCCCATTCCCCTCACCTGCAACGACTGGGGACGCCAGCTGCTGCAGTGAGTGACTGAGTGTGACACGCCACAACCCCCTTGTGCGACACTGCTGGCCTGGCCTTGGTAGGAGCTGCTTACATATTGGATTTGGAGGCCCTGCATAGTCACCTGCTATTCTGACTATGCCTCACAGCTGGGTGCCCATGGTACTCTGCAAGCAACTTACATTGCTTACAATCATCCATTAGCCTGACACTTGGGAATACGGCAGCATCGCTCACGGTGGCCGGTCCTGCTGTTGGCCCACTGCCTGCTCAGGAAGGGGCAACCACCTTGTACATATGCCAGTGGTGCAGAGAGATATTGGAGCAGCTTTAAATTCCTGGTATAGCACACCAATACCCACGCTGGGGCGTGCTGGTAACCTTACACGACTGGATTCTACATAGGCGTCCATTGTAACCCATACTGGGTCCAGAGGGTTTGCTGGTGTGCGCGGCTGTGGGCTATATACTGACGAAACTACATCATACTGGGCACTTCTGGCTGGCTGCTTGAGTGATTTTCAGGAGGCACCCTGTCCCGTATAACACCTCCCTCGGCCTTGAGAATCTAGCTATAAAGCTGTTCAGGCTCTAAATCAAACTCTGTGGAGTGAACAGTGCCTCCACTACTTGTGGGACTGACTGTGGGACTCCATCAATCACGCTCCAGTGGATATTGTGCCAAAGAAGTGGATAGGTTGACCTTCTACTGGTAGATAATTGCGTTATGACCACTCCCGACACAGATCCTTCTATAATTTCCTCCGGAACTCGCTATCGCCTCTGTCCATACAGTGCATCTCGCTCAGACTTCACAGGGAGGCAGAATGACGAAAGGCTATGAGAGCAAGAAAAAAGGTCCAATGGACTTCTACACTAACTCTCGCGCCAAATCCGCTGGAGTCGCTGAGCCGGTGGCCCTTGATGACCAGCCCTTGGCTTCCGTTGCTACTAGAGATAACCATTTGCTGGCGGCAATGCAAAATGGATGACGGTCAACATGAAACTGGACGATATCATATCCACAATTGGCTCCCCGAAATCTAAATTGGAGAAGGAGGGCGCGCGCATAACTGTGGCAGAGACGCAGATTGGCGACACAGAGGACAAGGTCGACTAGCATGATCGCGATATAGCTCAGTTGCAAGAAGAGGTCAACAAGATCTGCAATAAATGTGAAGACTTGGAATCACGCTCCAAGCGCAATATCCGCATTATCGGGATCCCAGAGGCAGCCTGCAAGGGCCCAATGGAACCCTTCATCGAAAAATTGCTGAAATCAATGCCTGAACCTTCAAAATTCTCCCAGCACTTCCTTGTGGAGAGGGCGCATCGTGTACTGGCTCCGGTTCCCAAGCTGGTGGCTCCCCCTCGCACTACCCTGGCTAAACTACTCAACTATCAGGACAGAGATCTCATCTTGCGCTTGGCCAGGGAAAAGGGTGCACTGCGATTCAAGTACTCCGATATACACATACCTGGACTTCTCAGCCAATGTGCAAGCTAAACGTAAATCGTGCGATCCAGTTAAAAGGCTGCTACGCATGAGACAAGTCCCCTACTACTGTATCCGGCCAAGCTGCGCATCCAACATGGTGGGCGCGAACACTTCCAGAATCCAGCAGATTCTACAACCTACATTAGAAGCCTCCATTTCATCTCCACTTCCGAGGCAGGAAGGTGGGGGTGGCCGCAGCCCCCCCATCCCCTACAAACAATGATCCTGATATAATGGACAATGACTGATTAACAAAGGCATTGTAATATTTGTAATATGCTTCATAGTGCTGAAAATGGATACACAATCCCCCTCTTTCCGGGGCCGGCTGTGGATACTGCAGCCTTCTGAATGGTAGCAGTGCCTGCTCAATGCGCAGCCCAAGTGATTTCAAACTAGTTTTTGTTTTCTAATGGAGGTCCATCCTCAAGTTGGGGGTGATGACGTGGGAAGTGGGATGGAAGTGTGTTGAGTTGGGGGGAAACGACACACAAGCAAGTCAACGGTTGCAGGGGTTCAAATGTTTTTTTTGTGCTATTATGTTCCTCACTAAAAATCAATGCAGACTGTCCCTCGATTGCACACCGCAGTATTATCCTTTGTTTTTCTTCATGTGTGTTTGGGCTTTCACTTAATACAATCATGTCGCTATAGACAATAAGATATCATTCATGACCTGGAACATCCGGGGCCTAAACCATCCTATTAAGTTGCGCAAGGTGGTTGCGTACATTAGCTGCCAGGCCCCAAAAGTGGTGATGCTCCAGGAGACACAGGCCCAAGGGACGCTTAATGAAAGGTTTGCCAGGAGCTGGGGATCGCAACGCTCTTATACCAACTACTCTTTGCATGCTAGAGGGGTGATGACATTGATACACTGCTCACTTCCCTTTCAGGATTCCAAGCGCTGCGCAGACCCACAAGGGAGGTACGTGATCTTATGGGGTAAATTGGCTGGCCTCGACACAACACTTGTCAATACATATGGCCCCAACCTAGATGACCGAGTTCTATGGCCAAGCGCTGGGCATCCTGATAGGGGGAGCTTCACTGCTCCAGAGCTACCCAGTGCGATTTGACGAACACTGGCCACACAATTCTGCATATTATGCAACAACTCAACCTGGTAGACGCATGGAGAGATAACTCTGGTACACGAGAATACACCTAATACTCGTCGGCACATGATGGCTCAGTTTAGGATTGACTATTGGCAGGTTCCGGCCATGCTCATGGCACAGGTGCAGGACTGTAGGATTCACCCTCGAAAAATCGGATCATTCTCCTGGTACACTGACAGTACTCTGGGATGGGCCTGGCTTCCCCCTCGTCCCCCCGACCGTCCATGGCGCATTCCCTCCACAGGTTTACTAGACTCTGTCTTTTTGGAAACACTCTGTAAAGGGGTCAAAGACTTTTTTTCATAGAAATGAGGTTTCTGTACGGCACCGTTCCACAGTTTGGGAGGCCTTTAAGGTGGGGGTTAAGAGGGGAGGTGATCTCTATAACCTCGGGTTCTCTGAAAGAAACAAGACGTAACTTGGGTAGGGTCGAGAAGGACCTGAGAAAACTGAAGAATGAATATGGCACCACACACAACAGAGCACTACTGGGTCCCACATAAGGAAACTTGCTGACATTTAGGGAACTGGCTGACAGGGAGGTTGCCTGATGTATTACCCCATTAAGTCAAGAAGTTCTGGGGAGGCGAATAGACAGGGACAGTTTCTTGCCGACACCATTAGACCTGAGAAAGGTGTGCAACATATCACAGGTATTAAGGGGCCGTCTGGACTTCTCATCGCTGCACCAGGAGCAATCAACAGTGAATTCCTTCAATACTACAAGACTCTATATTCTGCTTCCGATGGGTGCACTGGTGCGGAACTGGAGAGCTATGTGAACGAGATCCCACTCCCTATGGTGCCACAGGAAGCGCAACTGGCACTGAATCAACCTCTAACTCTTGAGGAGATCACTGAGGCAATCAAGGCACTCCCTTCTGGTAAGGCCCCTGGCTCTGGTGGTCTAGGCATTGAATTCTATGAGGAGCTCTGTGATATCCTCGCCCCCAGGCTACTGAAGGTGTGGGAGGAATCTCTCCAACTCGGTCGGCTACTCCTTTCGCTCTAAGAGGCAGTAATTACAGTATTACTAAAGCCCAACAGATTAGCCTCTTAGATGGCCTCATACAAATCATTATGCTTACTCAATTCGGACACCAAGATATTTGCTAAATTACTGTCCACCCGTCTCCTGCCCTGCAGGTCGTCCCTGGTCCACCCAGACGAGTCTAAGGGTGTATTCTCAGCCGCTCTATGGCATTCAATCTCCACAGGTTATTTAGCATTATCTCTTAAATTGACCCACATGCACAGGCCGTGGCTGCATCGCTTGATGCCGAGGAGGCTTTTAATTCAGTCTCCTGGCAGTTTCTCTTTGTGGCTTTCCAGCAGAGGCTATTAGGAGGTCTCTTTATACAGTTTATTCATCTGCTATATGCTTTCCCGGCTGCAAGGGTCCACACTGGCGGCAAACTCACCAATCTTTGTTACGAGTCATGATACACGACAGGGCTGCCCTCTGTCCCCTTTACCTTTCACGCTGACAATTGAGCCCCTGGAATGCATAATATGACTTAAAAACCCTCACAGAGGCTTTCATATAGCTCGCCCGCCACAAATAATCTCTTTATGCCAATGATACACTGTTGTATATTCGATTTCGAAATCCGGCACAAAATTTCCACGAGTACTCTATTCATTCAGGGTATCGAATTAGCAAATCTAAATCGGAACAGTTCCCGCTGACCAACGCCACCTGCACCAAGTCAGACCTGCTAGGATTTAGGTGGGTCCCACATAAATTTAAATATTTGTATATGTAGGTTTTGCGCACACATCGCTTTTTGCTGGCAAATAACCGTGAAGTATACTTATTGGCACTGGCGTACAAGCTGGGACTCTGGGCTAGATTCCCCCATCTCACTATATGGCAGACTCTTTCTATACTGAAGATGGAAGTGGTCCCTAAACTATTGTACTATTTCAACATCCCCGTCTGACCGGGACGCACGTTCTTTGATAAATTACGATCCTTGGCTATTTGTTGTGTGGGGGGAGCTGGAGCCCAGCGGATGAAGTGGGAGGGACTGACCAGGCCGTTCAAACAAGGTGGCCTACAAACCCCTGATTTTGAACTATACTAACTATACAAACTATATCCCGCTAACAGGCAATCACGAACAAGACTCACTACTCATCAACCAAATATACTCATTTATACAAAACTGGATGGCGAATAATCGCCTTTGCCTCAATGATGACAAAACACAGATACTCATAAAAGGTTCTACCTCCACAATCGACTTACTACAGCCCACTTATAAATCATTTATCATCGATGGCACATCAATCCCAGTACTCAAACAAGAAAAGACACTGGGTGTCTACTTAGACGCTTCCTTAACTATGTCTCAAGTAAACACACTAGCCTCCTCCACATCCAAACTCATCTCCCTAAGCCGTAAATTTCTCTCACCCAACAATTGCGTTACGTTAGCAAGAGCACTTATACTATCTAAGCTCGACTATTGTAACATCCTCTTCCTTGGCACCTCTAAAACCAACATAGCCAAACTTCAGCTCCTGCAGAACAAAGCCCTCCAAGCCGTTCTAGGTATTGAAAAATCTGAACACGACAATCACTGGCTCCCTATACAAGTTAGGATACTATTCAAAACGCTAAGCATCATGCACAAATGCATTGCCAACAAAGCTCCCAAATAACTTATCAACACAGTCAATAAGAAAGCTCAAACCAGACTTCTAAGATCTAATAACTCTCACCTCGATATCCCATGATATAAAAGAGAGAAAGCAGGGGGCAGCGGCTTCAAAGTCCTTGCGCCTAGAACCTGGAACTCATTACCCACCAACATCAAGACTGAAACCTCTTTTCCACAATTTAAAAAAGCATTGAAAACCTGGTTATTCAACCAATACTAAGATTAGCCTAGATCCCATCAGCCGCCTGTATATATACTGTAAATAATAATATCACTGTTTTCCTTTGTATTCCTATGTTTTATCATCATGTTTTATTATCAAAATGTAATTAACCACTGTCTGTAACTACACTGATACCTCTGGGTCTGGCCGTATAACAAATGTAATAAATAAAATAATATATTGTTTCGCAGGAACGGTTCGCCAGCCATTGTTATTCCTCTCAGGAGTTCCCGATCCATAGGGCCCTGGAGAGGTACAGTGCCTCCCCCTTGAGCCTGAAATCCATTGTCCTTGCTAACAAGCATGTTGATACTTGTATGTTTGATCCGGTCCGCATAACTGTCAACGCGTAGGCAAGATTATTTAAAAAACTGAGTGATAGCTCCATACTGTGGGGCACTTCCACTATGGAACTGCCCTGACCTTCCCCCAACGTATGCCAGGGACATTCAGAGAACATGGGCCCCAGGGGAGATGCCGACCTTACACAACCTTTTCCCAGATGGGTCTTGTCAGCCATTAGGTCTTCTCTTAAGAACTGGGCAACAACCCAATAAAGTTGTTGCAGTACTTCAGAATGAGAACAGCGGTCCAGAGGCGATGGCCCTCGTTCCCAGATAACTCCACAACTGTGAACCACTGGGGATGGTGGTGTCCAGCAGGGACCCCAGAAGGCTGGTATCCAGACTGTACAAGACATGTCAGGATGCTCAAACGTTTACTCACAATGCTAGAGGGAAATGGGAAACAGATTTCAATAGCGCAGTTGACGACAGAACATGGTTACGGTGGTGCCGACTGACGAGTGAGGTCTCAATAAATGCTAGGTTCAAGCCTATACAATTTAATGTACTAAATCAGCTACATTACACACTTGCACATGTGGTTAGGTTTGCACCCACATCCAATAGTGAATGCGCCAAAGGTGGTGCTGATGCAGCGGACTTTATACACATGTATAGAAGCTGCCCACGGATTGCCCAGTTTTGGCAATCAGTTGCAGGCACTTTGTATGAGATCACTGACATCCCCCTACACTCTCGCCCCCCAAATACCTGTTTGGAGACATTCGAAAGGTACTTGTTAAGATACGCTGCCTCTAATTCCGGTTGTCCGATTGCCAAAAAATGTATATTGAAAGATTGGAAATCGAAAGCTGCACCAGATATAACTGTATGGCTCAAAGAACTGACATACGCCAACGAAAGGGAGGAGGGCTACTTTTCATTGGTGATATCCAGCTGTATGCCCAAGGACATATGGGAACCATTCCGGGAGTATCAACGGAGGGTGAGGTCTGCTCAATAGCTGTACCATGAGATTATATGCCTAACATTTTATGTTGATTTTGCATAGCTTATTTGATTGCTTATTATTGTGCTCAAACGCGATTGTAACAAACTAGTATATTCATGTGATTCGAGGTTGTATGTCTGAAACTGCACTAAATAAAGTTTTAAAAAAGAAAAGAAAAAAGCCGACATGAATAGGGAAGAGCACGTGGGATTACTAGGCCAGAGGCCTAAGCCAGAATCGCAGGTGAAAGCGGTCCGTTCCCGTCGACGTGGAAGAGAGGACTGGGGAATGGCACCAGTGGGCGGAGTCTGGGGACTGCATGCTCCCAGGACCGCGCATCTAAATTTGAAGAGTAAGATGATTTTTCTTGTGAAAAAGATTACGTCTCCAGTCCCTAGCGAGGGACGACCATACAGTATGGAGGAAAGGGGACAGGACGTAGGAGTATGGATAGGACTCCCATTGCGTACAGGTTTAACCCCACAGCCAAGACCTATCTCACTGTGAATGCATGTGTATATTTCACAGCCAGGTTTTGGAGGGCCTGGATGCCCCCATCACCTTTGTACTCAGGACGTTGGGAGCCAGTGAGAATGATTAAATCACTGAAAAGGAGGCCTTAGCATGTTGCTGCACACCATGTACTTGAGGGCATTTGTGGAGGCCCCCCTTATGCTGTATACCACAGCCACAAGTTCTTTTTTTTTTTATCTTTATCTTCTCCCCATGCAGGAGTCAGGTTTAGCCACTACTGCATATCAAAGTGATTAGTGAGCATGTAGGAGAATAACCTTTCTGTGGTTAATGTGCCCGGGAAGCAGAATCCCTTGACAGATTGCTGATGCAGTCCCCTGATAGGAATGTTGAGCACTGCTATGATGTGAGGTAGCAATGGGAATCCGCTATTGTAAACAGGATGACTGGATGAACAAATTATCAAAAGATGATAAAGGAGGAGCTTGCCGAAATCTTGGGGTGTCTAAAGTGGTTGGCTCATTGAAAGCTTAGGGAATGTGAGCATTTGAGACAAAATCATGAACGTAGAATGGAGTTAAAGAAACGTATTCTTCAGGGAGAGTGTGAGCTTGGACAATGACCAACTGTGCTTTTTACAGGTACTGGCTTCCATATTAGTTTATAAACTTTGAGGAAGGAGACTTTGTTATCACAAATTAGAGAAACAGCACAATTTTAAGATTTCCCACGATTACAGGTATGTCCCTCAGAAGAGTGAAAGTGGTGATGTGCGAAAAGCAAGTAAACTGTATGAACGCTGGAAGCGCACCAAGTCCTGAAAAAGCTTGGCATACATTGAGAAGTAGCATATCGTGAGCAAATGTATACCAAACTGGATAATGTACAGACCAGCATCCGTGTTCCAACAGATTCACAGAGAGGTGGAATTTCTCGGTTTAAGCTGATCTTTGCCATCATTCTCATCAACAGCTGCAGCTTCCTTCGATTTTCCGGTGGCAAAAGAAGGCAGCAAACCTGAAGAGCTTCAACAGCTACTTGCTTTTTCTGTAGCAAACCTGTATCAAAATGTAGAATAAGTTTCAAATGCTTATATAATTGTGCATTTCATTTGTTTACTATTGCCAGCTACACTAGAGCAATTCAACTGAAAACCTAAGTACATTGACAGTATGTTTAAAATACACAATACATTTTCGTAACGTAAAACTCCAGATAGTGAAACGGCAGAGTGAATACAAAATGTAAATCAATGCACAGCATTACGTGCTATGAAAAGGCAGGGGTATGTTAAGGGGGTGAAGCATAAGCATATTATGAAGCTTTACTTGTTCTGCAAACTGAAGTTGGGACTGAAAAAGTTTCAAAGTGCCCAACCGAAGCAAACCGGCATCCAATGCATACGCAAATATGGGTTAATTGGTTGCCTGCACACGTATGCTGCGCCGTGGGAATAACGCCAAGTAAAGGGAGCCGAAGCATAAGAACGCAAAGAGCTACCAGTAAGCCCAGATAAACCAGATGGATTACCGGGTTGCCTGGCAGTGTGCCACCTCATGGAAACTGAACAAGAGATACAAAGGGAAAAGTTACAGTATTTTAAGAACCAACATATGAATGCGTTATTGAACCCATAAGAGTGAAAGCAACAAAGTGAAGTGCTCACGAAAAAGGGACAAAGAACCATTTGATGAAAAAGGTAGTGAATATTGAATAGAACTGTGTGAAACAAGAGTGGATAAGCCACAGATGGGCTAAAGTAATTTCATGCTTAAAAGGAAAATTCATAGCATAAAGTCCTAGCAGGAGAGTATACCAGGTGAAGCTGAAGCATGTGAACTGTTAATCTGGAAAAGAGAATCTCAAGGAAAACCATGCCCTTTAGATGGAGAACAGAGATTTGGAATGGATGTACAATTTAGTCATAAGATGGGTCTAGTGTATGTATACAAAAACAGCAAACATCAATGAAGACATGTCTCACCATATCTGCTAACAGGGTGTGACACTAGCTAGTGATAGATCCTATACATAGGATAAATGGGTGGCAAATTGGGGGGTGGACAAGGGAACCTAGACACAGTGAAACATTACATTAACAGTCATGATTGGTACCCACATTGCCAAAGAAACCATGAAAACAGTAGTATTGCCTCTTTCAGGAAGCACCTCAAGACCTTCCTCTTTTCTTCTGCCTTTGCTCCCCCTCTCCGCTGCTGATCTGTTCTCTCGGCATCGTGCACCTGGTCACCCTCTGTCCTCCGGGCCCAGGCACCTGCTCACCCTCTCGCACTGCCTCCGGGCCACCCCTTGCACTTGGATCTGCATCTGTACCCATACAGCAACCACCCTTTTCTTCCTGCACTTATCAGACCTACCCTGTCTGCTGCCCTAAAACTAGCACTTGCAAATCGATGGCTGCACTACCACTATTTATTGCCTATATTATTTATTTATTATTTATCTGTTTCTCCTTTGCTTTGCACTTTCCACTTCTCCCCCCTTCCAGGCACTTTTCCCCTCTCCCTCTCCCATCACTTGCGTGTTCTCAATGTCACTGGGCCTAGTAAGATCGCTATTTTGTTCTCCCCTGTTCCCCTACCTTGCCACGCTCTGAAACACTTGTGTATGAACGTCATAGAAACAAAATATCAATATCAATACTACAAAAGGTATACTCTTTACCACGTGCACACTACACAGTAAATATTTAGAGCAATAAGGGAGATAAAAACAGAAACAAGAATAGTTTAGATTTGCAGGACTCCTTGCGCTCCCTGGGAAGGCACAGATTGATGTAACTAGTGACAGGAGTGCCACACCAGGTCATAATAAAACCACCGGGTAGTGCTACTAACTAGGACGTATTCCACTCTTAGGGCAGACTGTAGCCACAAGAGTAAAAAAAGCATTTCCTAATACCATTCATTGAAAAATCCACCGCCATCAACACATTCATTGACAAAATCAGCAAGATCCTCCAGCACAGACACCAACTCTGCATCCACAGAATGACCTTGAGTCCCTCCTCGCAAAATCTCCACACACTGAACAACATTCAAGACACTCGACAGAGGACCTGGTAGAAACCCTAGCCACCGTCAAAGCCACATCGTATACAGATAACATCCTCCCAGCATACATCCTGAAGACCCTCCCCACAGAAGCTCTCCTTCCCTACATGGAGATCATCAACAGCTCCCTAACTCAAGGCACCCTCCCATAGAGCCTAAAAATAGGACATAACATCCCTCTACTAAAGAAAAGCACTTTGAATCCAAACAACCTAGCTAACTATCACCACCTCACCCATCTTCCCTACCTAGGAAAGATCGAGAAGCAGTAGCCACACAACTGCAGCAACACATCGACACCAACAATCTCCCCCAAACCTACCAACCTGAGTTCAGTCACCTTTGAAGTTCCACAGGGTTCCATACTCTCCCCAGTGATCTTCAATCTTTACATGGAGCTGCTGGGAGCCCCCCCCCCTATTCACACAACATCCACCAATACACTGATGTCCCACAGCTATACCTCAAAATTGACCTCCATAGACTCAAAACCAGCCTCGCTCTGATCCAGTCTTGGATGACCAGTGCATACTGGAAGCTCAACGTCTCCAAGACCGAATTCCAACTCCTCACCAACAACCCTCAACACGCAGACATGCATACATACATGCATGCATATCAACCACGAACTGGGCTTCGCACCAGAGCTCACCTCCTGCGCCAAATATCCCGGGATCCACAGACAAACACCTCTCCTTCAAGCTACACATAGCTAAGAAAAATCAGACAAACCCTTCCTCCTTCCTGACAGCTTTAGGTCCTATCCCGCCTGGATGGGGGCAATGCACTTCTCAAAGGCCTCCTGTCATCCTCCTTTGTACCCCTGAGAAGTTTCTTAAATGCAGCTGCCCGCCTCATTGAGGGTCTACGCAGATACAACATCAGCCCAGCCCTCATCAACCTTCACCGAATCCCACTGAAAGCATGAATCACCTTCAAATCTTGCTGCCTCATCTGTAAGGCACTCGCCCTCAAGTCACCCAGCTACCTAGCGTAGAAACTCAGCATCTCCGGCAGACAGCGCAGCACCAGAAGCCAGCAGACGTGCAGACTCGAAATCTGCTGTTGCAAAATGAAAGGAACAGTAAGCAAACCTTCTCTGCCTACGCCTCAAGACTATGGAACCTCCTACCTGTCAGCATCAGACGCGTCCCCATGCTCCTACAATTCAGAAACAAACAAGACCCACCTCTTCAAGGAATCTCTCCTCCTCAACACTAGGCCATCATGTTGTCCCTTGCACAACCTAACTAGCTATATGCCGGTACAGCTGTACCCCTCATTTGGGCCCCTCTGTATCCTACCCATGCTGTATATCTGTTCTGTTACCTCTAAAAAGCACTCCATTATGCATCTGTACTTTTGTATACACTTCTGTAAAGTGCTTAGTTGCTTCTCAAAGCTAGATACGCGCTCAAATTATAAAATAATAATAACTTAATGCAATGCAGGCATTTACAAATTGAGAGAAAGTCCAGAGCACCAGCTAACATTCCAATCTTTAGACCTAAACTCCAGAGACCAAGAGAGAACCCAGGAAAAATGTCACTGTCCAGTTAAGTACCTGTAGCAGTCACTTCCAGAAGTGTTTAATTCAAGTGTTTTAATGTGGCCAAGGAATACAGCACAAAGTCATTTAATCAGTAGGAGGTTTGGCCAGCTATGGTAGTGAAAAGCTAGGTAAATCCATTTCTCTCCACAGGTGCATAGATGGTGCCAAACAGGAGGCCCCAGTTAAGTTCCCAGTGAAGAGATCCAGGGCCAGGTGGGAAACCCAGAAGCCCCAAAACAAGATGCAGCACAGCAAGATTTGTTCCCCCCAATTTGAGTCAATGAGAAGAACAAGTTACTTACCAACTGGTAACGTTCTTTTGACTGGATGTTCCTCCAACGTATTCCTCATCTTTGACATGTAATGTCCACAGCTTGGCTGTTTCGGAAATATTTCTGCAGTGGGTGCCCTGCGTCGAGTCAATGTCCCTCAAAGGCCTCCGTCGAGGGTGACGTCATCGGATGTTATAAGTAGAACGCACGGCGCCCATTGCCTCAGTTCATGTTTTTCTCCACCTCCCACTCATGTGGGCCCAACCAGCGCAGACTGCATTCAGCCTTGTTGGAACACAAGCTGCAACAGCACAGGAAATTCTTCAGAGTGGTAGGCTGCGAGGGCGATAAGGAATACTTTGGAGGAACCTCTAGTCGAAAGAACGTTACCAGTTGGTAAGTAACTTGTTCTTCGAATGGATTGTGTCCTCCAATGAATTCCTCATCTTTGACAGACTCCCAAAGCAGTAACCAAAGGTGGAGGAGGCAGAAGAATGTAGAAATACCCAATTAAATGGCAGAGTAAAGCACAGCCTTCCCAAAGGCCACATCCTGAATGTGTGAAGTATCTAGGGAATAATGCTTAACAAACATGTGGATGGAAGACCACGTTGCAGTATCACAGATGTTCTTAACAGGAACACCCCTCTGTAGGGCTGTCGATGTAGCAATGCCCCTGGTGGAATGAGCCCTCAAGCGGGTCTTTGCCCGCAAGTCTACAGCACTCAGAAATCGTGAGGATGATCCACTGAGACAAGGTCTGTTTAGAAACAGCCTTGCCCAACCTGTGACCACTGTACCCCACAGAGAGCTGGTTGTCCACTCTTACCTTGGACGATCTGGAAAGATAGAAGCTTAACGCTCTCCTCAGGTCCAACCTATATAGCCGTTCCTCTTCCATACTAGGATGTGGAGGAGGATAGAAAGCAGGTAGCACAACCTTCTGACTTAAGTGAAAGTCAGAGACTACCTTAGGGAGGAAGGAAGGACGTACTCTCAATACAACTGTCCTTGTGGAACACAGTAAAGGGTGGCTTAGAAGACAGTGCCTGCAATTCGTTCACTCTTCTAGCAGATGTTATTGCAACCAAGAAAACAGTCTTAAAGGTCAACAACCTCAATGGACAGGAGTGCAAAGGTACAACTGGAGCACCCATCAAAAACTTTAAGACCAGATTAAGGTCCCAGACCAGCACCTGAAAAGGAGACCGCAACACTTCCATTACATCATCCGGAAAGTCCCAATCCTTATATCTCAACCTTCCAGCAACCATGCGTGAAGGTTGAGAGTCTTGTCCTCTGGTTGGAGAACATGACCATCCTCTCGCGAGAGAAGATCCACTGTTTGGGGAAGACTTATGAGAGGACAGATGGACATGTCTAGAAGGTCTGGGTAACGCGCTCGCTTTCCTGGCCCAATCCGGAACAATGAGGATCATGTGGGACCCGAACCTCCGTAACCTCCTTAGAACTTGAGGAACAACAGGGATCGGAGGAAACACTTACAGAAGCAGTAATGACCAATCCATGACAAACGTGTGTCCTAGAGCTCCTCTCTGAGGAAATTCACTTGAGCAGTAGCTCTGGCACTTCCAGTTGGCACTGGTCACGAACAGGTCCACCTGTGGGTTTTCCCAAAGGGCGCACATCTCCTGAAGGAATTCCCGAGCTATCGCCCACACGTGGGAAACCCTGCTCTGCCTGCTTAGAACGTCTGCCACCGTGTTCTCCTCTGCTGCTAGATACACTGCAACTAGGAGATTACCTCTTGTATTGCCCAGAACCAGAGCTGCATCACCTCTCTGCACAGTACCCTACACCACTGTTTTTGTTGAGGTAATGCATGGCCACCGTGTTGTCCGTCATCATCAGGACATTCTTCCCCGTACAGATGCCAGGAAAGCCTTCAGTGCTAGACTGATTGCTCTCAGCTCCAAAAGATTGATGTGTAGTTTGGCCTCTGATGGAAACCAACGCCCGCTGATGGTCAGATCGTTGGCGTGAACCCCCTCATCCCCCCCAACCAGTGAGGGAAGCGTCCATCACTACGGTTACCCTCTGGCCACGGTTGCCAAAAAGGTTCTCCTTTCATGAGAATTCCTTCGCAGGCCCATCACAGAAGATCCTGCGAGACCCGGAATGGAATCTGAATGAGATCCGACATCTTGCCTGAGAATTGAGACCATTGCATCCTGAGTGCCCATTGAAGGGACCTCATTCTCAGTCGGCCTCTGGCACCAGAAGCAGGACACCATGAGGCCGAGCAACCATAAGAATTGGAAAGCCAGAAGACACTGGGCATGTTGACATTTGGTGACCATCTGGAGAATATGTTGAGTCCTCACCTTGGGTGGCGAGCACTTCCCCAAGGAAGTGTCCAACACAGCCCTGATGCACTGGAGCTGTTGGGACGGTGTCATGTGACTTATTGAAATTGAGGGAGAAGCCCAGTTTGTGAAAGGAGTGGCAGGTAACGCTGAGATGATCCAAGGCCTGTTTGGGAGAACGTGCCCACGTGCCCTGATCAGCCAATCGTCCAGGTAGGGGTAGAATTAAATCCCCCCTCTCCTGAGATGCACTGCCACCATCATGAGCTTGAAGATGCTCAGGGGAGGTCAACCCGAATGGCAGGACCCGAAACCGATCGAGCGACCCGCCAACTGCAAACCTCAGGTATTTCCTGTGCTTGAGATGGATCCGCACATGAAAATAAGTATCCTGCCGGTCCAATGACGTAAACCAATTCTGAAGCTGGAGGGCCTGAAGGATCTGAGAGAGAGTGACCATCTTGAACATGTCTTCCTGAGGAACTTGTTCAAGCACTGTAAATCCAAGATGGGTCTCAGTCCTCTGTCCTTTTTGGGAATCAAAACACACAGGGAATACCAACCATTGTGCCTCTCCGCCACAGGCACTGGTTCTATGGCGTCTTTCTCCAGAAGGGTAAATATTTCCTGCACAAGGAGAGGATCCAGACTCTTCAAAGAGTGCTTCCCCGGGGGATTGTCATGAGGCTGTCGAAGAAAAGGTAGGCAGTAGCCGTGGGCAATTGTTTCCAGAGCCCACTCATCCGAAGTAATGGCTCGCTACTCTTCTACATACTGAGACAGCCTGCCCTCTACCGGTGAAGTGTGACTCAAGGCTTCAGAGTGGTTTTGAAGCGGCTGCTGCAATGCCTGATGGCTAAGAGGCTGCAGCTTGAGCGACTTTGGCATCCCTACCTCGTCCACCATGGGAAAACTTACATTGGCCCCTTAGAATGGCCATTCCTCTCACCCTTCCAATTGAGGAGTAGAAACGAAAGGAACAACCCCTCCACTGCTGTCCCCTAGGACGAAAAGGCTGAGGTTGCCTAACAACAGCACCCAAAGACTTGGCAGCTGGCTTCGAGGTCTGCAACTTCTCAAAGCTCTCGTCAGCCTTGGTGCCAAACAGATAAGACCCGTCAAAGGGCATGTTGAGAAGACGAGCCTGCACATCAGGTGCAAAACCAGACTTCCTCAACCACGTAAACCTGCGCATCATGGTGCTCGTAACCACGGACCTTCTCATGCTATCCACAGTATCCAACCCAGACTGAAGGGATTCACACATGGCATCCTTGTCATCCTGAATAGCCAAAAAAACCATCCCTTTCTTCCCCTTCGGGAATATGCATAGCCCCTAACGAAACGCAATTCCATAGAGAGTGTGAAAATATTGCTAAGGCACAAGTAGAGTTGGTCGATTTTAATTCCATAGTCCCAGCAGAAAAAACCTTGCATGCCCATCCATCCACATGCTTATCCTCCCCATCAGGAGGGATTGTAGATTACAACGCCTACTTGGAGGTAGCCGTAGCTTACTGGAGCACCAAACTCTACGGGGTGGCGTGAGTGGACAGGTAGCAGGGGTCACTACTGGATGGGGTATTTTTTCGTCAGAGACACATTCACCGCCAGAGTAGCTTCCAGGGTGCACCAATTTGCAGCCACCCTTTTCTGAAGAGCCATATGAAAAGGCAACACAGGGTTGGTATCAAGATATCCGTAAGGTCATCTAGCTCAAAGTGCACAGAATGCCTGGACCTAGACATGAGCCTGCGATATGAGGACTCGGCATGCTCGCCTGGATCCGGCTTGCCAAACTCCAGCTCAGGGGAAGCGTCAATACCACTGGCATTGTGCAAGGTTTGACAAAGATCCTCCATACGACTCTCCTCTGAAATGAGGCAGTCAGGAGAATTAGGGGTCCCATACTGGAGGCCAAACGGGACAACATCCTCATCAGACTGCTCCTCCTAAAAAGTCCTTCCTCGGGAGAGGAGTGAATCTCTTATCATCAGGTGTATGCCTTCCTTGGAGGGTCCACAAGCACAGGGACATTCACTGGTAAAATTGGCCCAGCCGGCACCGATGCCGTCGGAGCCATCAACACCATCGACAATGGCATTGAGGGCCTGACCGGGGTTGAGGACCCGACGGGCATGGCGCCGATGACTTCAAGGGCTTCGAGGGCGTCGAAGGCTTCGCCATTTTTGCCGGAGACGAAGACCATTACTTGGCACGAATCGGGTGACGTTTGCAGAAAAAACGGAACTGAGGGTACGGGCGCTCTGCGTGCTACTTATAACATCCGAAGAAGTCACCCTCAATGAAGGCCTTCGAGGGACATCGATCTGAAGAAATCAAAGCTGGGCGCTCTCTGCTGAAAAATTTCCAAAGCAGCTGAGCTGTGGACATTACATGTCTAAGAAAGATGAGGAATAAGTTGGAGAACACAATCCATTCAAAAGCATGGTTTGAAAATACCTGCAGAGAACTACCACAGCGACCTCTCACGAGGAGTATAAAGAATAAGCCACCAACAAAGGGCCCATCGGTAAGTACTCATGGAAATGAATCATGAAAATATGGTTCCAGTAAGGTAAAACAACCCGGTAAGATCAACTCTTCTTTTACAAGGTGAGATGAACAATCATGTCACCCAGGGACTTCAACAATGAGTAAACAACCCAGGCGGCCCAAAAGAACAACTGGTCTTCCTACTAGTTGGACCCACTATGTAGAAGACAAAGTAGCAACTTAAGTGGCTCCAGGAAGATGAAAGAACCAGACCAGGGTACATTCTCCTGGCATGTACAATGGAAGTCATCCTCCCAGCAGAAACAGTCCCAGCACAAAGACGATGCGGCAGATGACCCATGACAACTCAGCGGACCAGATGAGGCTTTGTGTTGAGGACATAAAACCCTTGCAAACAGGGTTAGCAACATCCAGCAGCAATGCAGGAAGCTCTAGCAGTAAGTGACAGCAGCAGTAAAGCAGCAGTAAAACAGCATAGACCACCATCCCAAGGTGTAAGGCATGGCCAAAGCAGATAAGGAGGACCAGGAAGGAACCCCAGCAGCCGGAACCCTGGACCAGAGATTAGCCCAGGATGCAGGGTCCAGATTTGGTCCTAGAAATTAAACAGCTGCACAAAAAGCAAAATAATTCTTCAGCCGGCCAAGTAAACCTGCTTTCCTTCTGAAAATCTGTTCAACCACTATAGAAGGTACATGGCTGGGCTCACAAATAGCCCACATGTTCATGCCTGCCTCGTGGTTTGACTGAACCAAGGAAGACCACAAAACTAAATTTGTGGGTATTTTGACGAATAAAAAAAAATAATACATTGGCACCCCAATGGCTACCATAAAGGAACATTAAACTATGCAGTAATTTGGCTTGTTCCCTTGGTGAAGCGAAGACTAAAGCATAGATGTCACAAGCCTACTCCGAAAACCAGCGTAGGGATATATGACGACATTTGAGCAGAAATAGGGTGCTTTAAAAGCATCGCTTGTCTCCAACGCTGTACCATATACTCAAAAAGGGGCGCAGTGTCAGGGGGACATCTACCGACCACAGAAATAGGTCAGAGATCCAAAAAAAAAATAATGCCCAGGAAAAAGCAAAACGTTTCGGGGACCTCAAAAAAGTCGGCAGACCACCATAAATAGAATTCTGCATTAACAAGGACAAATCTAGCATGAAGATCTATATACAAAGCGAAAATAAAAAGGTGTGAGTGTTGTAGGGAGGGGAGTGGAGTGGAAGAGGCCAAGAGAGAAAAAGAAAAAGAGCAAGAGATGTGCCACACTTCATTATAAAAGTCTAGTGACTTGCAGGGTCAAAGAAAACTTGGAAGCAAATATGGTATTATCCATTCCAATATAGGACAATTCAGTAATATATCTGCCTGCATAAGTGAACACCGATAATGCAGCCATTCACTCGCTACAATGTATTGCTACATGCTGCAGCTCAAAGGAAAAAGCAAACTGAATTGAAACCATTTACTGAGCAGACACACCGGTAAAGTCATTGTACAATCTTTCTTAGCAGCCTGTAAAGATTCTGCATTAGTTAAGATGGAAAAGCCAATAAAAGGCACATCGGAGAAGCAAATTGTTATCGAACTGGAGCATTCTTGTATTCTTTCGCCATACTGTAATGCAAAACACAAGTGGAAAAGACCTACACAGATGAGGCAGCATGTTAACAAAAGAAGCTCTGAAAAGCAACATTCAATAACATGTTCCCCAACTGACCGTTCACTAGCTTATACAAAATGGTTGGCACTAACAGAGTTGATCGACATTCTGTGGTGGTGGTTGATTGTAAAAGGGTGTTTTATGTGCGTCTTGGGTGTGGTGGAGAGTAGGTAGAGTGCTTGTAATTTGTGTGTGATTTTTGTGGCAGAGGTATGCGTCGGGTTTCTTCAGTGTTGGAGGGTGGGTATGCAGAGTGTGAGTTTTTAGAAGGATTCGTCAGCTGTCATTAGCCTTTATGTGCGCGTTGTGTTCATCTTATTTTACGGTGTTTGGGGTTGTTTTATTACTCCGGTTGATCCAGTTTCAGAGTTCTTTATTGTGATGTGTTGGTGTTTTTCCTTCAATGTTCCCTCTTTAGCTTGGTGAGGTAAAGAGCCATGTATTGTAACAGTTTCCTGAATTTTAGGTGATCTTCTGTTGTTCGTATTTCCTTTGGGAGCGAGTTCCAAAGTCTCACTGCTAAGCATGAAAATGCTGATCCCTGAATGTGTGTTATGTATCGTTTCAGTTAGATATAAAAAAGGGGAACTAGTCAGGGATGCCCTTTATACCCCTCCACCTTGTATTTTGGCAATGGAACCGATCGAAGTTGCAATCTAACAAAATTACCAGGTTACTTACCGTAGTGACCACCTTACTCCTAGTCCATAGTCCCCTTTCCTCCATACTTAATGGGACATCTCTCCATCCTGTGGGACGGGACCGGAGCACTTTCTAAAAAGCATCCACATTTTTTTCAAAAATGTGTCCCTCCTCTCTTTCCTGCGCGGGGCCCGGCACGCGGCCGTAACCCCGCCCACCTTGGCTCCGCCCCATGCATCGGCCATCAGTCCTTTTCTATCGCAGGGTCGGAGACCCATTAGCAATAACAGAGGAACCTTATTAGAGGGGACGGCGGGCGGGCGTATGGAGAAAAGGGGACTATGGACTAGGAGTAAGGTGGTCACTACGGTGAGTAACCTGGTAATACTCCTACATCCCGTCCCCTTTCCTCCATACTTATGGGAGATTCCCAAGCACTCCTTACAGGAACTATGGGTGGATGGAAATACCCCTTACTGAAACAGGTTCTTCAGCACAGCCACGCCGAACTGAGCATTGGCCCTAGAGCTCATATCGAGGCAGTAATGCTTACAGAAAGCAGATGGGGAGGCCCAGGTAGCCGCTCTAGCGATGGACTCCCAGGGTACATACATCTGAAAAGCAACCGCAGCTGCCTTGCCTCGCACCTGATGCGTATGAATACCCTTAGGTGGTTTCAGCTTTTGGCCGGTGAAAGATTCCGTGATACAGGCAGCAATCCATCTGGAAATGGATGCCTTAGACGCCGGCCTGCCCTGGGGTTTACAGAAGGTCACAGTTGGGAAGAGCTCCGAAGCTCGGCAGTCCTGTCCAGGTAGAACTTAAGAGCTCTTCGGACATCCAGGCAGTGTAGAACCCTTTCCACCACCGAGGCAGGGTTCGGAAAAAAGACCAGAAGGGAAATCGACTGATTCAGATGGAATTCAGGCACTACTTTTGGTAGGAAAGCTGGATTCGTCCGAAGGACCACCTTGTCCTTGTGAAAAACCAAGAAAGGATGCTCCACCGACAATGCCTGGAGCTCACTCACTCTCCTCGCTGACGTAACAGCGACCAGAAAGGACACTTTCCAGGACACGTACTTGAGGTCAACCATAGCCATTGGCTCGAAAGGTTTATGGCACAGCGCCATCAGGACTACGTTTAAGTCCCAGGGCGGGTGCAGAGTACGAACCGGAGGGTAGATGCATGTCAAACCAGCAAAATGTCTTCACCACCAGGTTAGTTAATGAATAAGAACACCGGCCTGTAGAGAGGTAGGCAGAAATCGCCGAGAGATAAGTCCTGCAGGACAAGACATGAACCCCAGACTCTGCTAGGGAGTAGACAAAGGACAGCACTGTGTCAATCGTCGCCACCCTCGGATCCAATTCTTTCTTCAAACACCAATGACAGAACCTGAGCCATTTATTCTTGTATTGGGATCTGGTTGAGGGTTTCCTGGCTGCCTGGATAATGCGCATGTTATCCGCAGACAAACCCAAAGGCTCTAGCGTCGTGAACTCAGGCACCACGCGCCAAGTTGAGCGATTGTGGGGAGGGGTGCCACATCTGCTGTTCCCCTTGGTGAAGAAGATCGGGAGTTACTGGTAACCTGATCGGCGGACATGTCGACAGGTGTTGAAGTTCTGAGAACCAAAACCTGGCTGGCCACCACAGAGCTATCAGTAGAAGTGCACAGTTGACAGAACTTTTCAACTTCCAAATTGCTGGATGAACCAAAAGAGGAAGCGGGAAGGCGTAAGCTCTCATGTTGTGCCATGGGATCTCGAGTGCGTCCCCCAGAGAGGAGGCTCCCAGCCCCCCTCTGGAGGCATACTGAGGAAGCTTCTTGTTCATCGCCGTGGCGAAGAGGTCCACCTCCGGTGCGCCCCAACGTGAGAAAATCCATGATAGGATCTCTGCCTTCAACTCCCACTCGTAGCTGACCACTGTCCGCCGGCTGAGGGCATCCGCGGTGACATTCAGCCGGCCCGGGATGTGCACTGCAAGCAGCCAGACCCCATGAAGCACGGCCTACTCCCAAATCTGAATGGCCAGATCCACGAGAGGGGGAGACTTTGTTCCCCCCTGCTTGTTTATGTAGTACATTGACATCACATTGTCCGTTCTTATGCGGACCACCTTGTTGACAATGCTCTCATTGTTGACAATGCTCTCGTCTGAACGCCTTGAGCGCCGGAAAAATCGCTAGAAGCTCCAATTGATTTATGTGCAGGAGCTTGTCCTTAGGTGACCAGAGGTCCGAGACCTGAAGAAGATCTAACGTCGCACCCCACCCGAAAAGGGAGGAGTCTGTCATGATCGTCACCATGGGGCTTGGGTCCTGGAACCCGACGCCCACTGACAGGTTGCTGAGAGAGGACCACCAGTCCAGGTCCACTCTCATGGAATCCGGAATCATTATCCGTTTGGAATCCGGATCCACAGCCTGACGCCAGGAACTCAAAAGAGACATCTGGGTCCGCCTCATTTTGAGACGAGCAAGAGGAAGAGCCAGCACACACGAGGCCATGAGGCCCAGAAGCCTTTGGAACCACCAGGCCGACATGCTCTCCGACTGCGTAAACATCTGACACGTGGCCAACAGATCTGCCATTCTGTCCCCGGTCAGATACACACAGCAGTCTATCGTGTTCCAACGAAAACCCAGGAAAGTCAGGTCCTGTGAGACCGTCATGGAGGATTTCCGCCAGTTCCCCGACAGCCCAAGATGGAACAGGAGCTGAAGGAGAGACTGGAGGTTGCCCGCTGCTGCCAACGGGCAAGGGCTGCTTAGAAGCCAGTCGTCCAAATAGGGATACACATGGATACCCTGGAGATGAAGATGGGCCGCGATCACCGACATCTTCCTGAAGACACGCAGCGCCGAACTGAGGCCAAAATGAAGCACCCGAAATTGGAAGTGCTCCTCTCCCAGAGAGAAACAGAGATGTCTCCTGTGTGGGTTCCAAATCAGGATATGCATGTACGCATCCTGAAGATCCACCACGCGGAGCCAATCGCCAGCCTGCAAAGAGGAGCGAATTTGGCTGGGCGTGATCATCTTGAATTTCTCTTGGGGTAGGGAAAGATTGAACTGGGAAAGGTCTAGGATGGTGCGCAGGCCAGCCTGGTTGGGTTTGGGCACCGTAAACAGCCGGGAGTAGAAGCCCTCCCGTCGCTCCCCGAGGGGAACGGGTTCCACAGCTCTGAGGAGCAGAAGTTTCTGAACCTCGGCCTTGAGGGAGGGTGAGCCCGACAGCTGAAAAGGAGGGTTGAGGGGTGGGGTAGGGGGTAAAGGTAAGTGGAAGCCCACTCGAGCGACTGACAAGACCCATCTGTCCTCTGTGATGGTCTGCCACGCCTCCCAATGAGACGCAATGCATCTTCCCACCGGGGTCTCGTGCGAGTGCTGAAAACCCTAATTTGGCAGGTTTATCGGTGGCGGTGCCACCTGAACCTGATGAGGAGGCTGAGGAGCGGGAGAAATACCGCGTACGCTGTTGTCTACGGCAGTTATCCCCCGCTGGAGTATCCACTCTGCGATGTTTGCGGTCGAGGAAGCCCCTAAAACCAGAGGAAGGTCGACATTGTGACAACGGCCTTTGAGTCTTGAAGGGAGGTTTAACCAGAACAGACAAAGATTTAGCCGTCTGAGTGCTGTCTTTGGTTTTGGTGAGCTCTACATCAGCAGAAGAGTGAAAAAGCTCCTTACCATCAAATGGAAGGTCCAGGACCTTGTCTTGCACCTCCTTCGAGAACTTAGTGGCATGCAGCCATGCTTGCCGCGAGGTATCAACCCCTAACATCAGACCCCGAGTCGAGGTGTCTACGTGATGAGCCGCAGCCTCCAGGAGATCCTGGGCCAAGACCCTGGCATCGGAAAGGCCTCCTCTGAAATCCTCCAGCTTCTCGACCGGGATATGCTCCTCAAACTCCGACAGACGTCTCCACATCCGCATGATAGCTCCCGCCAAAATCAATTTTGCAATGGCTGCCTGAGCTGCAAGGCCGAATTGGCAAAGATTTTCCTCCCTAGGGAGTCCAGGAGCTTGTCCTCCTTCCCAAAGACCTGAGTCGCCGTCGCGGAGGAGGAAGATGCAGGTCTGGATTGCAACGTGGCCACAGCCACCACTGTGGAGGAGGGAGGCGGACAAGACGACAAGGCCACTTCTTCCGAGGAATGTTGACTGTACCTCGCGTCAATCTTTTTATTGACAAAAAGTCCCGAGTGTGGCTTTTCCCAAACTTTTTGCACCTCGACCAGAACATCCTTCTGCAAGAACAGGCCGGTACGCTCCAAAGGAGACAAGGTGAATGCCCCAGAAAGCACACCCTCCTGCAGAGCAGGTGCCTCGGGCACCCGAACATCCAAGAAGCTCATGTCCAGCACCCGGTCATGGAAAGCTCTGGTAGAGCGGGGCAGGTCCTCGTTGTCCTGATCGCCTTGAGGGTCATCTGACAGGTCCGGCTCCTGCTGAGCAGAGTCAGGCACTGCCTTGTCCACTGGGGACAATGGGGACAATGGCGGCACAGGCGGAAGCGCAGGGGGAGGCGCCACGGGCAAGGGAGGCGCCGGAGGAACCACCGACGGAACGGTTGGAGCCGGAGGCGCGGGTGGACATATCTCCTTGAAAAGCCCCTTGAAATATTCCCTCATGGGGTCGGTGCGCATAAGCGCTTGAAACTTACCGAAAAAGGCGTCCTCAGAAGATTGTTTCGGAACCTGAGGAGGCCTCTCATGAGGTGGACAAATCCAGGGACGCAACGGGAAGAGCGCCACACAGGCCCCTCCGCCGACGTATCCACATAAATCAAGGGAGCCGCCCCTGCGGGCCACGAAACATTGTGCGGAAGAGGCATCCGGGCGTTCCAATCATAAACCGGCCAGTAAGGATGCGCACAAGGGACCTTAGGTTCACCCGAAGGACCAAACCCTACACCAGGGGCCGATGACGTAGTTGTAGGGGTAGTACCTAAAATGGCCGCCGTGGTCGTGGCGGGAACGGGCGCCATTTTGTCCTCATCTGAGGGGAACTGCGGCACGTGAGGAAGTGAGGCAGGGGTCCCTGTCGATGGATCAGGGGTCTTAATTTTTGCCTCAACGTAAGGAACCTCGGCAGAGCCGGTACTAAGAGGCCTGGAATATTTCTGCGACATGCCAACCGCCAACTGAGCCTTCGAAGGAAGAGCCTCGGCACTGCCGGTAAAAGAAGAAACTTTCTTCTTTGCCCCCTCAACAGATCTGGCGTCACCACAAGAGGGGGAACGGTGCGCTGTCACCGACAGTGCCGTGCCCGGCCCCTCAGAACTGTTGGTAGCCTTAGCCTCTGTACGAGGGACCTCGGACCTAGACCCGGTAGAAGCCTTATCGGCACGGGCCTCGAACATGCGTTCGGTAACCGCAAGCCCAGCCAAGACCTCGGGGCGTACCCCAGTTTTGTTTTTGAGGGAAGCCGAAAGAACGGCCTCAGAGCAAGCACCGGTACCCCACGACTCAGTGGAACTGGGTCTACACACAGCCCCCACAGGAGGGGCCTCGGAGTGTACTCCGGTGAACAGAGGCCCCTTACGGAGACCCTCGGAGAAAACTCCGGTAGAATTATTAGGCCCAACAGGCACCTCAGGGCGAACCCCGGTAACAGAGCGATCGACGCCCCTCCCGGCTCGAGAGGAACCCAGGAAGGTATCCCCGGCCCTTTTTTCTTCTCGTCGATGAACGCCTGAAAATGCGAAGGAGGAGTCCGACCGAATACCTCCTCCCACCGCTCCAACTGACGTTGAAGAGCCCGGACCGAAAGGGAGTCACAGTAAAAACAGGAGTCCCAATGGTGATCCGGACCCAAACACTCTAAACAGAGAGGATGGGGATCCGCCCTCGCAAAGCGACGGTGACACGATGAACAGTCTGGAAAATCTAGTTTAAAAGACATAGACAGACTAGTAAACGAACGCTAGCGAGAGCCAGAGAGGGAAAAACGGAAGAAAATCTTCCGAGGATGCAAGTGCGTCCGGCCCCGATCGTGCAGAGTAAAGGACTGATGGGCGATGCACGGGGCGGAGCCAAGGTGGGCGGGGTTACGGCCGCGTGCCAGGCCCCGCGCAGGAAAGAGAGGAGGGACACATTTTTGAAAAAAATGTGGATGCTTTTTACAAAGTGCTCTGGTCCCGTCCCACAGGACAGAGAGATGTCCAATAAGTATGGAGGAAAGGGGATGGGACGTAGGAGTATGTTCATATTCGAGGCATAATGCTTCAAAAGAGGAAGGTGAAAATAAAAGCACATGACAATATTTTTGTAATGCTTACTGAATATGCCAGTGGATACCTGCACTAATGCGGACGAGCAAACTAATTTTTCAGGATGTAAAATAAATTGGCAAAAATGTGAGCCAACCTCCTTTTTCAGTGCGACAACTGAAGTGAATATACATGGTTACCCACTAAGTGGCCCCACACATAATGCAATTCCTACGGATAAAATTGGCCGCCTGTCTATCCAATAAAGTTTGAGACAATGTATCCCCTTCTATAGAATGCACGTTCTGCAGATAAGTTTATCTATGTTTTTAGTACGCTTCAGTTAAAACTGGAAAAGTTATGGTCGTCTTTGGTTATCAAAGAGTAACAATTTTGTTTAGCTTTCCGTATGTCCTACGGTTAGCTTGGTTATGTTTTTTGCTAAGACTACTTCAGGAAGTAGGACATTACAGAATGTTCAACTATACATTTTATCCTTTCATATAGTACTATACACAACAATGTTTTCTGGGGCCAAATATAAAGTACAAAGGTTTAATACTGAAGCCCATGAGGATCCGATTCAACTAATATATGCAAAAACAATTACATAAAAGCAACCTTATGTTATCCTGCATCAGGGTTGGAAGAAAGCACATAAATAGCTAAGAAAAGATTCATAGTTACACAGCGAAACACTTCATGCCACAATCATAGGATGAGAATCGCGGGGTGCGCGGGGTGCGCGATTTACATGCAGGGTAGGGCAGTCAAGGGTATCAAATCTCAATGGAATGGTCTACATCCCAAATTTCTAGATACGGATGAATGGAGATACCTAGAATTATTAGTTTACAGTCAACAAGATCTCTTTTTGGAATGCTTACTTTGTCTAGACTACAGGATGCAAAAACTGTTTTTTTAGGAAATGTGTCAATTTTGTTGCTTAGCTTTTCTTTTCATGGCTGGTGTGCTGGATCAAGAGATATGTACACACTAGATGTTTAGGCCTCTAGTTAGGTTGTATTAGTTCCATTTTATTTTCTTATTTTTGCAACACGACTGGTTAGAGTATGCAGCCACGATTACTGGATGGTAAACTCAAGAGATCTACGAAGCAAAGAGAAATTATGTAATTTTGTCCAGTGCTTACCATTGACTGTTTTTACAATATAAACAATATGTTCCAGTAATTTCATGGATGGGATTTATTAAATTGCTGTAGTACTCCGCTTTGAGCTTTACTGCTATGAATACATGTTGGTATGTATGCCATTACAACTTCAATGCTGAATGTGCTAACAGTGAAGACTTACCAGTACTCATTGCAATTATGCAAGTTTATCAATATTGACCTAATTTTTGTTGATCTATGTAGAAGATGTTTCAATAAAAATGGAACATTAAAAACACGCAGTGAGTATCTTATTAGAACCCAGGGTGCATACAAATGATTCAGACTTGTGTGTCTAGGTCAAAGTCAACACTTTAGCTCAGACTAGTATACATTTTGGAAATCCGTATCCGGTTAAATCAAGGACAGAACTTGGTAAGAGAATGGGGGCGCGGTGGCAATTACACTTCCAATATAAATTTACTAAGCAACTGGTCAGGATTTGTTATTGGAGGTGCACAGTACTTACTTTTAAAAGTTGGTGCCAATTTAGATGGCATTTGAAAAAAAAGAAAACTTGAGAGGTTGTTAGCCCACTTGAAAATTATTCTGCATTCCGCAGTGGACTAAAAACACATTTGCCAAGGTTCATGTGTGCATTACATTATTCTATTGTGTCCAAATTATTGTTTGTGCGTGTACTGCTAAAGTGTCTTATCTCAACTGAGAAGGAGAGTGCCAGTTCTGCTGTCACTTTGCAAATGCTAAGGCATGGCATAGCAAAAGAGTGCTGGGTGCTCGGTTTACTTATTTTTTTTTATCTTCTAGGGCTTAATTTCCAAAGAGCCAGAAATGCAGGTAGATTTAGGCCTGGAACTCCCAAATTGACAATTTGCAACTTCTGCCATCAACTAGGTGAAACCTCAAGTAATTTTGAGGCAAAAGAGCAGTGTGCAATAAACCCATTTCAGTGAATTCCTCCATGAATCTCGGGTACCTTCTGTGAAACTGCCAGATTGGGGGAAGAAAAAAATAAAACTGCAAAACTATCTCAGAGTAAATGCTACAAGGTATGCAAAACTATCTATAAATGTTTCAGCAGGAGATGATATACAAAGTGTCTCGATCCTCCCAGTTCCCCCATCTCTGAGACAAACAGTACTACTGGTCCTAGGCACAGGCAGGTATCTACTTCCGTCAGAGCCCCTTACCTTTGTACAAAGAGTGGAAGAAGGGGACCATTAACGATCATCAAAAGGACATGCGTATTTTCATGTAAAAAAGTATGGTGGCAAAATACTTTGTCTCCATCCACATCTTGCTTTTCCCCAGCCCCTGTACTGATGCAAAACCAAAAGCCATACTATGTAAAGCCTGCAGAGGGTGAAGAGAAGTCTTTATCGAGTACTTGAGGGACATTGTTCTCAGAATGCTGAAAGTATTACAATTCCCCATCATTTCTGTGCGAGTTGGTGATTTGCAGATCTCCTCCGTATGTGAGAGTGTGCATCTCTGCCCTGGGAAGTTGGCTGTCTTTATGTGTGGCCAAACTACCCCCTTTTCCCACACTAGTCACAACCAAACTACATCTAGCCTCCACTATGTGCACTACACATAAGTTGCCCCCTGTGCCTATAGCCTCAACCGCCTCCCCTCCTGACATCTCTTAGCATAACGAGAGACTAACCAGCAGATTACTGTCCAGCAGGCACTCAGCAGTAGAACATACCCATAAGCTTATACGCTCAGATCGCCCTGGATGCTCCGTCAATCGCAGGCGCAAAAAGAAAAAGGTGTACAGCCCCACTGAACAACCCAGGGGACATTAGCCCCAGTCTACCAATGAAGATCCCACAAACACACCCCACTTACTGAATGTCAGGTCATTGGTAGCACACGCAACTGAGATTGCCGACATTATTGTGAACAATAACCTTGATTTCCTTGTAATGACAGAAACCTGGCTGCATGAGGCAGCAGGCCCTTCTATTGCCCTAGCCGTACCAGATAACTACTCCATTCTCCGTGTAGACAGACCCACGGCTCGCGGAGGAGGAATAGCCATTATCTTTAAAGCCACTCTCAATATAAGACTAGCCACACCTACGTCGCTGGCATCATGTGAACTCCTCTCAGTTAAGTTCCAAACCTCACCTAACAACACTATCACACTACACATCATTTACAGGCCTCCAGGACCCCCTGGCTCCTTCGAAGAAGATATCACAGCCCTAGCAGCTGACACCACTAACCCACGGCGCAAAATATCATCTTAGGGGATTTTAACCTCGGTTAGAAGGACACTAGCAACCCACATGCCATCTCTCTAGCCTCTGCACTACTAGAACAAGGCTATACTCAAATTAGCACCAAACCCACCCACGAAAAAGGAAGGATACTTGACTGGGTTGCGGTTCTCAATTGCACCATCACCCTACTAGATCCGACTCCACTAGTATGGTCAGACCACCACCTTATCACCTTTGAATTGCATATCAACAACTTGGAAAAGAAAAAGCCCATTATTGCCCCCCCCCCCGCCTCACAAGGAATAAACGTATCACAGATGATGCTCCAATTCCTTTGGTAGCCCCCCGACTCAATGCACTACCGGACACCAATGATCCTAACAGTCTAACATCTACAAAGAGACCACGACCAAAGCCATCGATGCTATTGCCCCGCTTAAACTACGAAAAAGCAAACCCACAGCCCATCTCAACTCGTGGTTCACTCCAGAGCTAAAAACACTCCGTACTGAAATAAGAAAATGGGAATCACGCTGGAAATCATCCCCTACACCTGAAAACAAAACTAACCTTGCCATTATCACTGCCACCTACAAAAATAAGATAATCCAGGCCAAAAAAGAAACGTATAATGACAGAATAGCCCAAGCCAGCTCCAGTACTAAATAATTATTCAACATTCTAAGAGAACTAGAAAACCCCAACCCACCTCCAGACACATGCACTAAGGATAAAGCCTGGTGCACCAGCATTCAAAATGCCCTCTCCAATAAAATTAAAGGACTGCAAACCAAAACAGCCGACAAAAGATCCCAACTAACAGTCATTACACCAGCACCTACCCCTACCCCTCACATTAACTCAGATTTCAAATTAAAAAAAAAAAGTCACCATTCCTGAAGTCCACAAAATCATTGCGTCTCTTAAACCATCTAACTGTAAGGGCGACAGCTGCCCAGCTCAGATTATAAAAGATGCAGCCAGAGACCTTGCCCCATTCATTACTAAACTTGTAAATGCCTCCTTCTCTTACAACTCGGTCCCAAGTAACCTCAAACAGTCCTGGGTTCTACCACTATTAAAAAAACAGACCGTTGACCCGGCTATACCCACTAACTACAGACCAATTACGACGGTCCCCCTTCTACTGAAAATTTTGGACAGAATAGCCTACTTGCAAATACAAGATTATCTTGAAGCTCACAAATTACTCGGTACCCGTCAATCTGGCTTCAGACCCCAGCATAGAACAGAAACCGCACTTGTCGACCTCAAAAGCCAGATCGATGAATTGAAAGACAAAGGAAAAATGGCCATCCTACTTCTACTCGACCTCTCCGCGGCTTTTGACCTGGTGGATCACTCCATACTTTGTAACCACCTATCCTCAGCGGCCCATTTCTCCAGTTCTGCAGTTGCCTGGATCCAATCTTTCCTCGCTAACAGACTATGCGTGTGTTCTCACCTTCAGCAGCTGCTGACCCCATCACCTGTGGAGTCCCTCAAGGATCCTGCGTCTCGACAACTTTGTACAACATTTTTACAAAGCCACCATTTGACAAACTGGACCGTCTGGGTGTCACCTGCACAAATTATGCGGGTGACGCCCAAATACTCCTATCCCTCTCAGGAACCTATGATATAGATGTTGCGCGGATTAACGAAGTCTACATCATCATTCAGGCATGGATGGCCACACTGGCCTCTGCCTGAATGATAAGACAGAATTACTCCTAGTCGGATCATCTAACAACCTTCTCAAACTAAGACCTCACTACACAAATATCCTCATCGATTGGGAACAGTATACCCATTGTCAAACATGTAAAAACTTTAGGTTTTTACCTCAATGCCCAGTCTAACTTAACTAAGCAGATTAACATGACCTCATCGGCCACAGCCTACACCGGCAAGTTGATCAGAGCCTGTAGACCTTTACTTTCCCCCACCAGCTGCCTCACTCTGGCGAGAGCGCTCATACAAACTAAATTGGATTATTGCAACAGCCTTTATCTAGGAGCAAACAAAACCATCTTAAATAAACGACAGATCATGCAAAACAACGCGCTCAGTGCAGCGTTGAATATTCCCAAAAGAGAGCACATATCAGAAACTAGAAGGCACCACAGGTGGCGCTCGATACATGACAAAATTGTCCTAAAAACTATCTCACTCACAAAGCGCTTAACTACCAAGCCCCACCCTATCTCACAGACAAATTCACATGGAAGGTATCCAATAGATTCACTAGATCATCCAACATACCATGTCTGGCACTGCCTAGCTACAATCTAAAAAGAGCCGGAGGTTCTAGCTTCCCGGTATTAGCCGCCCAGCTTTGGAACACTCTCCCTCAGAATATTCAAACTATTCAAACCTTGAACAAATTCAGAAGCCATGTTATCACATGGATACTGAACAAAAACAGCTCTTTATACCACTAACCGCTAGGTGGTCTGTACAACTAGCATACATTTCATCCATCCTATAATACTGCTATAACCCATTGTATAATATGTATAATGTTTAATATGCATATATGTACCATTGTAATTTTACCTTGAATGTTCAAACTGTATTCATGCACACAACTGTCTATACTATGCCATGTAACCATTACTATCCTCTAGCGCCCAATTACCTCTGGGTCAGGTGCGCGATATAAATAAAATAAACAAACCTCTTCCAGCCCCATCAGAGGTTTCTCTGGTTCATGACCAGGACACTGCATTGGGAGTACAGAGATTTCCCTTTGGGCAATACTTGGCACCGTGCAACTATAAAGAAAATAAATATTGTGGGAAGCTACCTGTGATGAGAAAGGATCCACTTCTATCCTTACTGAGACTAATGATGGCTTAGAAAAGGCCACCACAGGAATTAGAACCACAAGTCAACAGTCCAATCCTGGCATGCCCATAAACGAAGCCAAGCCTTCCCCAAATAGCATCAGAACTTGATTGTAATCCAAAATAAAATTCATTGGTAGGGACAAAATGTCTTGGCTCTGGATAAGTAGAGACCAGCCACCATTGTGTGGCATTTTTGGGGTCCACTTGAAGGTTTCCACAATGGTTTCGAAAGCAATTTATGGATAGATTGTTTCCACGCTTGATGGGAATGACAAGAACCCTACGTTGTGTCCACACAAAAAGGTGTCTAGATCTAGGAGGTGTGCCTGACCGAAAACTGGAATGAGGACACCAGACAGGGAGAGGGCCGACTATAGGCGACCGACAAGATGCAGCCTTTCCTCCATTCTTGAAGAAAGCATCATCCCACAGCGGAGTTAAAGGCAATATCCTTTGCCATCAAAGCCTAGAAGATGGCCCTGATACCATAGCAATGGTTCCATGTATATAAGCAGAATGTAGACCATTGCTTCTGTAGAGCAATGGGTTTTGTTTAGGAAAAAAGGCAAGGAGATACTTCAGGAAGACATCTGCTAGATAACTAGAATTTGGATCGACTAAATTATACTGTGTAAAGAAGCCAGTGTAACTGCTCGTCGGCAATGGGGATCAATGAGGCACGAAAGACACTAATAAATGCATCATCTATGTATCCAGGAGAAAAGACCATGTCAGAATTTGGGATGTCCTTCACCCAAAAGGGAAAGGGGTTACAAATGCTTTGCAATCTCATTTATTTCAAGGCATCAACAGCCCCACACAAACAATTGTTTGAACAGATGAAAAGTGGGTAACTAATCACTGAAAGAAAGTGCAATTGAAGCACTCATGCCTTTACAAATGTTAGCTTATAAGCAGATAACACTACTTACAGAGTAATAAACAGATGGTCATAGAGCAAAGAGGAGAGGACCACAACACACGACTAGAGGCTTGCACTTTGGCATCATCTAAAATCAAACAAACCTACTGTTTTGTTTTCATGGCCTCCCAGCGAGAGGGGTCATGTAGCTTCTCAAAATAGTTTTGAGAGAACATTTGAACAAGCCCAAGGACAAATACAATAGCAACATCATATGCACTCCGCCACCATATTCAGCCATAAGCAATGCCAGGAACATTACTTCCATGCACCCCGGCTGATCAGTAGCATATTCCTCATGCAATGCGCATGCCAGTTATTGCAAATTAGGTTTGTTTTATTTTTAAAATCTCCCCTCCAGCCAATAATTGCAGTTAAAGCTAAAGAAATTTTAAAGCAGATGATTTCAAGTAATCATCAGTAAAAGGGGACTTCTTACTTGGCATGCTGGAGCACTTGTGCATGGACTTAGATCCAGCATGTCGGTTCACGATATTCCTGTTGTCGAGGCTACCGACTGAAAAAGGATCCAGTGAAATTGTTCTGCCATCCTTAAGTGTGTTCTTCAAGGCATCGATCTGAAACTTATTTGGAACAATAGATCCAGAGTTAGAGACAGGTAATGGAGTCAAAGAGCCTGCTCTTTCAGAATGCCAGGAAGGGCACCGTTTGGCATGCCCAGTTGCAGAAGTGTCTGCATTTAAAGAAACCATGGACATGAACCCTCTGCAGTGATCCTCTTTGCAAGCCTTGCAATTAGAGGACGGGACTACAGAAGTTGGACTAGATATTTCGTGCAACGTTGGCAGGTAACGTGCAGACTGTGTCCTTTTCCATACTTCTGCAGAGGAACGAGCCTTGGCTTCGGCCTTCATCGGGAAGCTGCCAACAGAAGGAGAACGTAAAACATACTTTTGCTCTAGGTCATCTACTGCCGGAAGGTTATCAATTGAAAAATAACGGTAGGTTGAGACCCAAGGATTTGCTGTTGTACTTCTAAACTCTCTAAGACTTTGAAGACTACCACCAGGATGACTTTTACAAAATTCATTTTCCTTTCCACTTTCAGGTTCTGTTCCATCAGTACTGCATACAGGGAATTGTGCTGACTGATAGTGTCTTTCACGTTGCAGAGAACAAAATGGATGTGTTGACTTTGAAGGTGGGTGCAGACCTTTTGTTCCTCTTCTCTCCAAATGACCTTGGTTGGAACGTACTTGTGGGTGTAGGGATCTATCGGCTGGACGGCATACGTGTGATGTCTTGCTGGATAGACTTAGCATAAGATTTTCAATCGATGAAGTGGAACTTAGCAAGGATGCCGTTGTATTTCCATCGGGGATTTGCTGTATATGAGGAGCATGTTTTTTATTCAGATTCCTTTTTGAGGTTTGCAGTGGCATTGAAACAAAGCCTGAAAGTGCTGCATGAAGTAAATAAGATGAAAAGTAACAGTGAAAAACAGAACTGCCTGAGTTGAGAGAAAAAGCAGCCAAAAGTTGAAACCAAACACCAACGCAAGCATGCAATTGTCCAAATGTAAAGAAAAGGATGCACATTGGCCACTACAAATTAAAGTCTGGTCAAATCTAGACAAATACAACACTAGGTTGTACGTTTAACCATTGAGTAACTTTAGGCTTTCAAGTCTGAAAGCTTGACATACAAAGATGAGGTCTTACTTTAACGCTGCATGACAACAATGGGCCTTAATATACCTTGGCTTGTAGGACCATAAAAACTGCAGTGAGCAGTATGTCCGAGCACTGTGTGGCCGTACAGTGTTAGATTTACATGTTACTCACCATAGCAACTAATGTACTCCTAATCCGGTCTCCATTCCACTATACTTGTGGGACATTACGCTCTTTGCAGTCAGGACCAGAGCATGTAATGAAGCAGCATAATAGAAAAAGAATACCATGATGCCAAGGTCTGCATGTGTTCACACCCCTGTGTGGCGCCTTACTCGTACATGCTCCCAGTCTCCAACAGCCAGTCCTTTCATTAGCATGGTCCAACTGAAATTTTTAAGGGAGGTGGTAGGGAGGAATGAGGACTATGGACTCGAAGTACAGTAGCCAATTAAGTGGATAAAGTTTCAACTTTATACTAGGTTCAGGGAGGGCGTTGCTTTTCTTTCACATTCATCGGAGATTCTAAAGCTCCCATTAATTGGGAATATGGATCAACCCCTGAATATGCAGATCAAACGCTCACAAGGGAGTCGGGGGGGGGGGGGGAGGGAGGGAGGGGAGGAGCGCACCTACAAGCCAAGAGCAGTAACGCCAAAATCATCATGTAGGATGGCGTCACAACGCACGTATATTACACCTACATAACACAGTGCGCCACACATAAAGGAGCAGGGCACTGCGCAGGGAAGAACATATGTGAAAACACAGAACCTGTGTGTGCTTAACTAGTAGGTAACTAGGGATAGGTAAGAACGGCTGCCGCAAAGGTAAGTACATGTGCAGCACCAGTAATATTTGTAGGTCTTTCCTGGTTTGTTTCTTTTAGGGGCACAATTATGCACACTTGGTGTATGTGCAAACAGGTCTTTTTACAAGTTTTCTTTTCATTAGTATAGGTGGAGCAGAGCTGTTTTAAGGTTTTATTCATTATTTGTTTTAACGCACAACGGCAAATTGAATTACATTATTATATCGAGGTAGGGTTAGGAGTAACTTGGAAGTGTAATGCATTTAGGGATTAGATATATTAACAACAGTTTGGCAATAGTTCAGTAGGCCTAGGACAGACCAGACAGAAGCCATTATTACTTACTTGAAAGGCCACATCTCACAGTAGAATTGAAGTTTTGCTGTCTTGCAGAAACACTAGATTAGCTCACCAAGGGTGAGACACCACGAGGCCCACAGTATCTAAGTAAGTATTGCGTTAGGAAATGTTTTTCAAGGTAAGAGAACTGCAGCCAGACGCCAGGTGTAGTCCCACACAATAATTTGAAGGACATCATGCTGGGTACCAAGGGATCCCGAGGTGAGCACAGTAGAAAAAGTGAATTAAATAGTAGAAATTCTGTTTCATCAACAGTGTCATCCACAAGGGTCACTGACGTCCAAGGGATGTGGAGGGTGGTGTTTCAGAAAATATTTCTATGCAATCAGAACATGTAATGCATAAGATTGTATAGGGGACCCGCAACAACCTTCCAATTAAAACCGCAAAATTGAACAAATTGACAAATTATGCTAATAAGTGATTTTCTTATATAAATACTGTAGCCCTTCTGGGCTGCGTTTGAGAATGTATTACAGTTCAGGTCCACAGAGCCATTTGTTCTCCCAATCGACTGTTCAATAAATCTAGGGGGCTTTCTTGCATGGTGTACACTTCTTTTGGATTACTTCTGTATTTTTCTTGGATCGCCCAGAGGACTCCTGGTCTACAAACCATTAACCTGAATGCTGAATCTGAAAAGAAAGGGCTTACCAGAAATGTTTAAGAACTGCCTGCCCAAATTCAACATCAACCCTAGTGTTGGAGTCCACACAGTAATGTTTACAAGCATGGGACCTGGCCCATATCGCTACTTTGCAGATATCTTTGGGAAGTACAAGACTCGGTAGGTCACTGACCTTGCCTTGGTTCTCATCAAGTTAGCATGTAAAATGTTTGGGGTATCCCCTTTCTTTAAGCATAGTACTCTGGAGTCACAAGTCAACCAAACAAGAGAATGCACCTACCTTTGTTCATGAGAGAGAATCCACACAGTCTTCCTGATTGGACTGCCGAACATGTTTCTATGTCATCACATGAAACCTTTATATCAGGCATTGACATGAAAGACTGTTAAAGACGTTTATCCTGTACTGCTGTCCAGCCATTGGTGGCCTTTGAAAGTGTCCCTGGGATGCCACCAGGGGGCGCGGAGATGAAGTAGTCTCTGTGTTCAGCTCCGCTCCCAAGGGCTGTATAGTGGGTGGAGCCCCCACGCACAAAGCCCAAATTTGAGGAACCTCCCCTGCCCCCTCCCTGCAAAGGGTGTGTGAATCCCAGGAGCACCCTCCGGTCCAGCTCCCATGTCAATAGGTGCAGGGAAACCGGAGAAACGAGCAACGGGAGCTGCAGCGGGAAGTGCTGAGTCTCCGAGCTTCAGGAGGCTTAACGAGCAGAGCGCTGGCTGAAAGCAGCCTGGACAGTCAGTGCAGTTCACCAGGCTCACTGTATGGCTTAGACAAAAAAGTGGACAGTATGGATGATCACATACAAGAAATCAAAGCCAACTGGACATCTGTGGACCTAATTGAAACAGAAATTGACACGAGACTCAGTGTTGGAGAGGAGAGAGAAAACATGCTTTAAAAATTGACTATTTTGAAAATCGTGAGCGCCGCAATAACCCAAGGTTCTTCAGATTCCCAGAGCAAGAGGGAGAAACCCAGAATGACAACATCAATGCTATAAATGCAGTGGTCAGTAAGCTCTTTAACCAAGGCAAGACAAATGAACCTTCCATTGACAGAGCGGGGGAGAGTTCTAGGGGTCCAAGATCAATCTCCGCACGATTTCACTACTTCTCGGAGAAATCAAAGATTCTGGAATTGGCAAGGAAAAGGGGCTCGATAGAATGGGGCAACTCACAAATAATTGTATATCAGGACTCCGCCTTCACCCTGACAAGGAGGAGGCTTTGAGGACCTCTAACAAAGTGGCTCAGTGCCAAAGGAGATCGATACAGATGGGGATTCCCCTTTTCCCTCCCCTTAGAGTATGAGGGGTACAAATACAGCCTCATAACAGAGGACGACATCCACAGAGTGACCGAGGAGCTGTTGAGCCACCCCACTGTGCCGCCCCCTTCAGAGCCCCGAGGAGGAGAACTGAGTGAATCGCAGAAGACCAATGTATTTGTGGACAGGTGCCGGGTTTGAGGCCATAGGAAATTCAAGAAGCTAAACCCAGTGTCCCCGCCCATCCCGGTGTGGCGTGGGAGAATCCCTGGTAGCTTCTAAAGGGGGCAACACAGCTATCCACTTTTGGTTGTCCCGGAGGCCCTGTGCAGCGGAGATTACTCCCGAACCGGTAAAACAGAACTGTCAAGGCGGGCCTTGTGAGAGGCTGTGGTTCATCCAGGCCCCGGACTTTGACCCTGGTGGTGAGACGCTACCCCCAGGGGCTGTTCATCTCTTTTTGGTGAGGGCAATAATGCTCTGGTGAACCACAGAGGGGAGGGGGTGTTTGGGTATTTTTAGTATGATCGGGCTATCTATGGGGGCTCGGGGTGTTCTCTTGATTCATATAGGCCCAAAGGACGGAGTGGAAATTGGTGGCCTGTCCCAGCGACACGTTAAATGTCGCAAGTAGTCCAGGTGCCGCGGGGGATGGGGACGACTGTTAGGGGTTTTGTAATGTTTGGATGGGAATTTCAAGGTTTGCAAGCTACCACGGTCTTGCTCTGCTCATAACCTATTAGACTAGAGGGAACGAAGCCTGGGGTGGAGCGTACATTGGGGCGCTAACCCTGGGAGATATAAGAGGGACTCCCCCTCCTGATGGATGACACAACAACTACTGGTGTCGAGCAAGCTACCCTTCAACCTTAAGGCTCCTTTAAAGACCCAGATGGCAACTTTGTGATGGTGAAGGGGTTGATCATGGGGTCACATGTTCACAATGGTGTCCACTTACTGCCCAAATGATGCTCAGGCCCAGTACTGGGAAAACGGGTCATGGAAAAAATCCAAACCTTTGTGGAAGGCACACGGATAATAGGAAGTGACTTAATATAGTTTTGTATCCAGAGCATGACGGGAAGAGAGCAGGTCCCCACACCACATCCCACTCACAACAGAGGTTGCCTTCCTGCTTCTGGAAAGTTAACTTGGAGTTGGGAGTAGCAGACTCACATGAGGGAACAGGGTCGTGACCCCCTATTTAGACACTAATCAAAGGTGCATGGCACGTTTTCAAGGATAGACTATATCTTAGTTGATGCCCCCTTAATGTAACGTGTGAATCAGCAGTTGAGGTGATACCGTGGTCTGATCAGGATTTGGTGAATGCTAGAAGGGGTGTACCTCCCCCACACGCCAAACCACCGAGTGCAGCGCAACACTAGGTCGTCATGCAATGACCAATTGCTGCGGGATAAATAACTCACCCAGGTACTACGAAAACGATCACAATTCTTTGAGATTAAGGACAACGGGGAAGCTTTCAAGGCGACGATTAGGGGAGTCCTGATTGGAATAGACATAAGGAGAGGGGGGAAAGGGTGCTTCAGGAGAGCGATCTCAGGGGCGAGGGGGGGAAATTGAGTCCCTTAAGTTGGAGGGTGGGGGGGACTGAAAACCCAAATGTTCCCAAGGAAATGGGCCAAACTACAAGCATACAAAGCCAAGTTGAAAGCCCTTATGCTCGGCCAGACAGAGGAAACTGGCATTTTTAAAACAAAAATACATGGAAAGAGGGGAAAAAGCTGAAAAGATTCTGGCTTGGGGGCTTAGGGAACAGAGAAAAAGTAGAAGAGTGGAAGCGATCTGTCCGACAGGTGGTGAAAATCTCCTTGAGGACCAGGCAGCTGAGGAGTTTCGATTTTATGAAAAACTCTACACCTTAGAACATAGTGGGGACGAGTCGGATATAGACCAGTTCCTATCTTCCAGCAGGTAAGGTAGAACCCCTAGAAGCTCCCATTACTGCCCAGGAGGTGGTAGACACCGTTAGTGGTATGGAGGGGGCGGGGGGTACTACCCCGGGGGAAGATGGCTTTATGGTACTTTTCTATAAAAGATTCTGCTCTGCCCCCTTTTTCGGCCAAACTGTTCAACAATGCACTTGAGACGGGCTCCCTCCCTCAATCCAGGCTCGCGGCTTTGAGAGTAGTAATTCCGAAGGAAGGGAAGGACCCTGCCCAGTGCCAATCTTACAGACCCATCTCACTGCTGAACATAAACTTGAAAATAATGGCGAAATTGTTGGCCAACAGACTCGGTCTCCAGATGACGTCACTGGTCCATGGAGATCAGGTGGGATTTATCCCGGGTAGGCAGGGAGCAGATCTCTTTAGGCGTTGATCTCTGCTTTATACAATGGCCCCACAGCAAAAGTGGCAGTGAATGGCTCCATCTCTACCCACATCCATTTCACTACCGGGACGAGGCAGGGCTGTCCCATTTCCCCCTTTCTATATGCCCTGGCCATGGAGCCCCTGGCAATTGCTATCAGGGAAAACCAGGGAATAATGGATATCCGGTGTGGAGATGTAGACTTTAAGCTTTCCTTGTTTGCCGGTGACATCCTCTGTTATTTGATAAACCTCACAGATTACCTCTCCGAGCTGTTAACCTTATTGAGTCCTTCGGCAGGTTCTCAGGTGTGAAAATTAACCTCCCCAAATCCAGTGTGATGCCAATAGGGAAGGATGACGCTACATCCAGAGGCAAGAAGACAGTAGGTGGATTGAGGACTCGTTCTCGCCTTACCTGGGCATTCACTTCCCCAGAGACCCGACTAGATTAGTAGAGCTGAACTACGCGCCCATTCTAGACAAATTAAGGTCAGCTCTTCGCTGGGTGCCTCTCCTGGTGTGGACGAATGGTATCAGTGAAAATTAACATTCTTCCCCACCTCATGTATCTGAACACAATCCTTCACTCACCCCTGCCGGAGACTTTTTTTTTTTTTAAACGAAACTGCAGGCCATGGTAAACCAATTCATATAGAAAAGGAAGAGGCCTAGAATTAAATATGCCACATTGACGCTCCCCAGAGATTTCGGGGGTTTTGGCCTCCCAGACTTCAGATTATATTATAAGGAAGCCCAGCTCCGAGTTATGGTAGAACATTTGCAGGATGACATGGGCACTTACTGAACGTACGTTGAGGACATAAATACCCACCCTAAAAAAGTCAGAGACCTTATGTGGGAACACGCTAATGAGATCCTGCTACACGTCAGACTCCACCGTACTTTAGCAACTCTATGGGGCCTGTGGAAAAACAAAGCTAATACATGCCTATCCTCCTGGCACTCTCCCCTGAGCTTGCTGTGGGGCGCCCCGCTAGTCATGGGAAACTAGGGCTTCCGACATACGCAGCAGTGGTCAGACAAGGGCCTGGACAGAGTGGCTCAACTATTTATGGGGAATGGCTTTATTGAATGCGACGCTGTCTCAAGGGGCCTGGTAGCCAATACAATTAATATCCTTGAATACCTCCGCCTGAAGGGCATACTGACTGACCCCAAGTGGCACTCTCATACCTCCTGTGTCTTCACGTCCTTTCAGAAAATCCTCTAGGAATCATCTACGAGGAAGGGTGCACTCTAGCATATACAGGGTATTGGTTACAGCAGAACTGGAGAAAAGGCAAAATGTTAGGCAATGCTGGGAGGTATGGGAGGAGATAAAAGGACACATGGGGGAAACTATAAGTTAATGTGTGCTGGCAATCTTTACACGTCAGCCATGGAGCACAATTTTAAAATCCTTCACGACTGGCAACTGCCCCCTGTGAGACGGAACACAATGTTCATTTGATCCTCCCCTTCATGCCCAAGGGAATGTGGGCAACTGGGAACGTGGTACCATATGTGGTGGGAGTGTCCCTCTGTTCGAATATACTGGACCTAAGTCCTTAGTTGTATCAAAGACCTGGTCGGTGTGTTCCCTCACTGTGTCCCCTCCAGGTCTTGCTGGGTGTCCAAGACTCCAAACTCTGCCTCCCCCAGGCGTCCAAAATGTGTTGAAGCAATGCTAAGAGCGGGTAGGGTAGTGGTAGCCCAGAAATGGAAAGACAAAACTGCCCCATCGAAGAAAGAGCTGTCAACCAAGTTGTGGGACATCTTTACGTACGATAAGTTGACTGCGATGGTAAATAAGATGGGAATCTTTACGACCGAGTGGGGTACATTCTTGTTGAAAGAGGGATGTGAAAAGCTTAATCTATAAGCTGAAATGTATGAAGGGAGTTGAGGACCCGCTGGACAGTCCATTGGAGTGGGACAGCAGAGGTGCCCAAGCACAACACTCAGAACCTGCATCGCCACAAAAATTGAACTTACAAACCCAACCATTGACTGCAACGTCCCAATGGTGGATGGTCATGGCAGCACATGAGTTGGGTGGGTTAGACAGAGGGGGTGGTGGGTGGTAAGAAAGGTTTTTAATATTACTATGGTTGTATGTAAATGACTGCATTGCTTAACAAAAACATTATAAAATCAAAGTTGAAAAAGAAAGTGTGCCTGGAGGCCCGACACTTGGCAGATCTCTTCCTTGTGGGATTAGAACCTTGTTGCCTGCTGCAGATGCTCGTCACATAGAAGAGGGGCCTGCCTGTAGACAGAGTTCTAGTGTCTGCAAGATCAGAGCATGCTGGACCATGAAAAGGGTCAATCCACTAACTACCTGCACCTGCAAAATACTGGTGGAGGTCATCTGGAGTCTGTAGTCATCTTTCAACATAGTCTCTGGAGCCCAGGTTGTGGATCCATTAAACTGTACCTTATTCCAGACATCTGAACCGCTGCAAGCTAGACGAAAAACAGAAACCGAAAGACTTCTGTACCATGACCATTGCAAAACCGGCAGCTAGACCAAAGGCACAAGTACTTGGCCCCATCGATTCTTACTTACCTTGGTTGGTCTTTTCACAAACTTGAGTTCATGAACCGCGTGTACTGATCACATTTGGGCCACTCCAGCCCCCCAACTCCCTATAGAAATTCAATAGGCATAGCGTTCAATCCCTGTGACTATTCTTACCTAATCCGAGGCAGTGGAGTTCTGGTCAGGAAATACTTCCCGAGGACCCATCAGTGAGCTGCAATTGGGAACCTGTCCTCAGAAAAAGCGGTTTCCAGCTTAGTGTCTCTTTACTCTTTAAAAAAAAATGTACATGTTAACTTTAGCCATGTCTTGTTGCAGGGGGGCTTTTGGAATTACTTTTGGGCTATCCCGGTACTTACCGGTTGATTTACCAAATGAGAACATGGATACTTTTTTGTGTGCAATATAGTTAAAGATTGCAACATTTCCACAAAGATAAAAACAATGTACAGTACATATACATTTAAGAAATACTTTAAAAATCTCCAATACCATAATTAATAGAAATATTAAATAAATTATAAGTTTCTCAACATAGTGACTAACATACTCTTAGTCCTCCATACTGCATGGGTGTCCCTTCCAAGGGACGGGAGACGGAACCTTTTTCACTAGAAAAAAACCTTCCCTTTAAATTTAGAGGCGCGCAGGGGTGCAGCCCTCGGCGCCACACCACAGTCCCCATTGGCGCGTTGACAATAGATTTACCATCGTCTAATGGCACCAGTATTAGGGGGGAGGATGGTGGGACGTATGGAGGAAAGGGGACTAAGGACTAAGAGTACATTAGTCACTACGGTGAGCAACTTATAATTACTCTTACATCCCGTCCCCTTTCCTCCATACTGCATGGGCAATTACAACTGAATGTAGCCCAAAGGTGGAGAGGAAATTCTCTTTAAGCAAATAGGTTCCTGAGAACCGCCTGTCCGAAAAGCCGCATCAGATCTAGAGGCGGCATCCAAACAGTAATGCTTGCAGAAAGCTGAGAGAGTGGCCCAAGTGGCCGCCATGCTTATGACTTGCCAATGGACATGGCACTGGAATGCAATGGCCGTTGCCTTGGCCCTGACTGCGTGGGCGTGCATGTTGGCCGGAAGCGGCTTGTGCTTGCCCTCGTATGGCCGAGACCATCCAGCGGGATATGGAGGCCTTGGAGGCCCGATAGCCTGGTCTTGCGCCTCTGAAAGTGACCGAGTGTCCGATTTGCGGAAGCCCTTGGTCCTGTCCAAGTAGAATTTCAGGGCACGCCCGACATCCAGGTAGTGCAGCACTCTCTGTGCTTCGTCCTTAGGATCGGAAAAAGAACATAGGAAGGACTATTTCCTCGTTTAAGTGGAAAGCAGACGGCACCTTGGGAAGAAATGATGGGTGTGTCTGCAGGACTACTTTGTCCCTGTGGTGAAAGTTAGTATATGGTTCCGAGCCGACCAACGCCTGAATTTCGCTGACTCTGCGAGCGGGGAGGCCGACCAGTAAGGCCGTCTTGATGGTGACTAGCCTGATGTCCGCGGACACCATTGGCTCTAACGGCTTGTGCGCCTGTCAGCCAACAGGTTGGATTTCCCCGGCAGGTGGACTGCCGTGAGGTAGATGTTTTCCAGGGCCCATTCTCACATGCTGACTGCCAGTCAGCACAGCGGAGGGGACCTGCTTGTTGACATAGAACATGCTGGTCGAGTTGTCTGTCTGAATGAGGACGACAATTCGCCATCGATAACCGGAAGGAAGGCTCTGAGCGCTAGCCAGATAGCCCTCAGTTCCATCAAATTGATGTGGTATTCTTGCTCCTGCTGTGTCCAGTTGCCATGGACGCAATATTTGTCCAAGGTGGCCCCCCATCCCTCGCAAGAGGAGTCCGTGGTGATGGTGACCTGTGGGGTAGGGTACCAGAAGGGCTTGCCCGTCTGCTGGTTGCAGTCCTTGGACCACCAAGTGAGGTCCGGGTGAAGAGAAGGAGGAACGAATATCATCTCCGCCTGAGAGCTCCGTTCCTGGTTCCACAATGCCGCGAAGTGCAGCTGTACGAGTCAATTATCTTTGGCTGAATGCCATCTGTTAGGCAGAATCCTGTGCAGTTCCCTTAAGGAGCACTACAGAAGATTAAGACTACAGGTATGAGCAATAAATCCCCTTTGGTATCAGTCTGTACCACAAAGATTTAGTTGGTTGCTGTGGCTGAGCAGTCGGACTTACCTCAAGAGGGAAATGAGCAGTATTCAGGGTTTACACAATAGGACTACAGTACTATGGCACAAGGAAACACTGATCAAAGCTTTGTATTAAAAAGAATATATATTTATTTTACACACTTCTAGTTCAACACATTAATCACAGTTATTAAAGCAAGTTAAAATCAGTCAAGAAAAGTATACACAACTCCCTAGTTAAATTGTAGACAAGTTTGAGCAAGAGTGAAAACTGAGCAAAATGGCACAGTGAAAACCAAACAAATGGCACCATCAATTTCTCACAAGGGGGGGAAAGAACAAGTTATACAGGAATATACTCTTAGTCACCCTAGAAACACTTCCCAAAAAGACTGTAAACAAGTTTAGGCAAGGCAGGACTTTAGTATGTATAATACTTCTTAGGTGAAAACCGAGCAAAATGGCAATTCACAAGTTTAAAAAATGGGAAGAAAAAGGTGGTTATAAGAGTTAGGTGCACCAACACATTTCTAGGTGAGAAGCAATTTAGAGAAGGCAGTTGTAACAGATTTAGCCAGAGTCAATAGGCCTGTGCCAGAGTCAGTGGTACAGGGCAAAGTGCCCAGGAGCAAAATGTCCTTGTAGCTGCAGTCAAGTCTTTGTTAAACGATTAGAAAAGGTGGTTGCAGAGGTTAGGGGCCGCCAACTCAACAGGTAGGTAAAGGATTTAAAACACCTTTAGCAGTACCAAACGAAAAGGGCAGCCTGGCGGAACAAAGTACCTTAAGATGAAGAGGCTCCTGCGGTGGCGGTTGTTCCTGGCAGTTCCTGCAGTTCGGGAGATCCAGCAGAGGAAGAGAGACTCTCGTCTTGGAGGAAGGTTCGAGTTACTGCACTGCCCAGGGATGAATCCAGCTACGGTGCTGCCAAATGAAATAAAAGTTACGGTCCTTTAAATCGCGGTCCGGGTGGACGGGTGCCTGGCTATCCGGTCTCCGAGTGCAGGGCACTGGCGATTCGACCAAGGCAGACCTGGAAGGCGATTGGCAAACTGGTTGGCCCCACCAGCTCAAGGGAAGCAGGCTCTTGCAGATGAAGATCTTCTCTTGTTGTGTGGAGAAAAGTGGTGAGACGCAGCAGCAGGGCTTCACCGGTGGTTCAGTTGATGCAGATGTCTTTGGCTTCACTCCTCTTCGGCTTCTTAGTTCAAGTGGCAACGTCTTGCTCTTCCAATCCTCAGGACCCTGCTTTTATGCAAAAAGATCCCCATTCATACAGCCTAGCTGTAACTCACACAGGAGTGGTCATCCTGCCGGGGGACTCTTCAGCCTATCAGGGTAGAGTGCGACATGGGTTGCTGAGGCAACCCTGTCCAGAGGTCCTACTCCCCCCTCCCACACAATGGATCCACCCCAGACTCAGTGGCGCCAAAAGGAGGGCTTCTTGGCAGAAGCCCGCCAAAAGGACGAACAAAGGATCCCCGACCTGGGTTAGGATCTTAGAGAAAGACACAAGAAAGAATTTATATAAATGTTCTGGCAAATGAAATCTACCGGAGTAAAGTTAATATAAAAATAAACCAAGGATATGTTAAGAGGCTGTCAGTAAATGTGGTAGCCTCGAACAATGGGAAACTCCCATAGAAAAATATTTGCGGTCGAATATTTTTGGTAGTAACCACTGCCACCAGCCAGAAACTTTTGAGAGAGGGACTGTACGTTACCCTCAAGGAAAGGAACATAAGAGAAAAAATATTAACCCTTTCCAGTACCTCCATAGTAAGATGGGTTGTACTGGTTTTGTTCCTAAAGAAGGACTAGTAAAGTCAATGGGGACTTTACATGCCCTGGGAGACAGTAGTCAGTCCCAGGGTATGAAGTCTATGTTTGGGGTAGCTACGACACACCTGTGTCACTGCATGGAGGGTGCTGTTTAACACATGTGGATAAAAATGGTTCCTATGAGGGTGAGATAAACCCCCCTAGACATTAAACAAAAAAATATAGCCTAGAACACACGTAGCAAATATGCCTAAGAGTGGGAAAAAGAGTCTCACTCTTAGCAGGAGAAAAAAACAAAACCTTCAAATCCAGCAAAGCTAATGGGGGACTCTATAGGTAAGGGAAATTAGCCACAGAATGAGAATTCAACCTAACACCAGCAAGGCGGAGATCCTCCTCATCGGCACACCTTCACCATCCTTTCCCCTCACTCGCTGGCCAGCCGGCCTCCCTTGGCCCTCCTCCTATCGCCACCTGCGAGGCTAAGAACCTCGGGGTCATCTTTGACTCCACCCTTTCCTACTCCACCCACATCTCAGAGGTCTCTAAAAAGTCAAATTTCCTACTGCACCAACTCAGAGATACTCTTCCTTTCCTCTCCTTCCCCCAGAAGCTCATGGTATCCCAAGCTCTGGTTCTCTCTAGCTTGGACTATTGTAACAGCCTCTTTCTAAATCTACCTGCCTCTACCCTCCGCCCTCTGCAACTAATCCAGAACAGGACTTCGAGATTTGTCCTTCGCCTCAAGCCCTGGGATCATCTCTCCAGCTCTGAAATCTTTCCATTGGCTCCCAGTGGATGCAAGGATAAAATTCAAAACCCTCTGCATTGTCCACAAGGCTTGCTGGGGCCTGGGTCCAAAACACCTTCAGCTATCCCTCCACAAATACCTCCCCTCTCGAGCTCTTCGTTCCTCTACCTCCAACTCCCTCAGCGTCAGTCGTTTTTCAAAAAAACGAGCTTGGGGTAGATCTCCGTCTTCGGCTGGGGCCTCCCTCTGGAACAGCCTCCCTGCCACTAAAACTTGAGGAGAACCATCTCCGGTTCCGGAAGCACCTCAAGACCTTCCTCTTTTCTTCTGCCTTCGCTCCCCCTCTCCCCTGCTGATCGGTTCTCTCTTGGCCCGGGCACCTGGCCACCCTCTGTCCTGCGGGCACAGGTACCTGCTTTCCCTGCCACCCTCCCGCACTGCCTCCGGGCCACCCCTTGCACTGGGGTCTGTATCTGTACCCAGCCCTACAGGTGTGTATCTTGCCTTTATACGCATGTAATTATAGCCATTACGGAGCATTTAAATTTTCTTTTGCTTACCGTTTACGCTGTATTTATTTTCATTAAAAAGCATACTTTCCTCCAGTAGTTGGCATTAGAGGGCAATAATCTCCATATCTGAGTGTATTACACAACTTCTTTTATTAAATCACTGAAAGTACAGTGGGGTTAACTAGATTATTGGGACTTCTAGTTTACCATTCAGGCTTAAAATGTTGATATAAGGATTTACATGTTGCCTGTTCGGGAGAATTCTCTTATAAGGCTAATTTCCCAAACCTAGTGAGTCCCCCAGCAGGTTTGCTGGATTTTTGGGGTGTGTGTTTTTTCTCCTGCTAAGAGTGAGACTCTTTTCCTCCCACTCTTAGGCATAATTTGAGTTATGTCTTTGACTCTGTGTGTGCTTAGGGGCTATGGGGTTTTCTTTTTACTCCATAGGGTATCATCTATCTTTTATGTGTGTGTTACACAGCACCCTCAGTGCAGTAACATAGGGGTGTCATAGTGACCCCCAAACATAGACTCCATAACCTGCGACTGACTACTGTCTCCCAGTGCATGTAAAGTCACCATTGACTTTACTAGTCCTAAATTGTGAACAGAACCAGTACAAACCATCATATTGTGGAAGTACTGGAAGGGGTTAATTATATTGCCCCTGGATCTGTTTTCAAGGGGGCACTGTCCAGTCCCCCCTTGTCGAGTTTCTGGCTGGTGGCAGTGGTTACCACACGAAATATTCCACCAGAATATTCTCTATGGGATTTTCCCATAGATTTTCAACGCACCACTTTTTGGTGCAATGTTAAAGATACCGCCGGTTTATTTATTCAATATTAAATTAACGGTTCGGTCTTTTTGCCAGAACTCTTTTCTAAAATGGCGTTTGTGTCCGTCTCTGTAACTCTGACCAAGGTTGTGCCCTTTGTTCCACTTTTTGGCGGGCTTCTGCACAGAAGCCCTCCAAATGGTGCCACTCTGTCTGGGTTCCACAGGATGGGTGGGGAGGGGAATTGGCACCCTGGACTGAGTTGCCTTAGCAATACAAGTCGCACTCTATTCTGATTGGCCCAGTGGTGAGCCGCCCGGCTCACCACTTAGCATGTTTGAGTGACAGCTAGGCTGTTGAATGGGGGTTTTTCTGCATAAAAGCAGTGCCTTTGGGACTGGAACTTCAGAGGTCGCCACAGGACCTAAGAATCTGAAGAGGGAAGAAGCTGAGACATCTGCAACGACACCACCGGTGAAGCCCTGCTGCAACTACCTCACCACTTTCCCGATAACAAGAGAAGATCTTCTCCTGGACGAGTCTTCTTCCTCTGAGCTGGTGGGACCAACCAGTTCAACCCTTCGCCTTCCAAAGACGTCTCTTGGTCGAATCGCCCGTGCCAAGCACTCCGGCAGCCGGATAGCCAAGCCTCACCACTTTGACCGCAAATAAAAGGAACGCACTTTTTATTGACGAACTCTGTGTCTGGTTTCATCCCTGTGCAGTGCAACGACTCCACGTTTCCTCCTCGACGAGATCCTCTCTTCCCCTGGTCGGAACAACCAACTGCAACCACTGCCAGGAACAACTGCCACCGCTGGAGCTTCCTCTCTCTTTAAGGTACTGTGTCCTGCCTGGCCTCCCTTTCTTCGGTTTGCCCAAGGTGACCCTTAAATCCTTGGCTTTCCAACTGGGTTGCCCCCAGACCTTCTAACTTTACCTTCTTGAATCGCCCCAACCTCTTTTGAACATTCTGCAAAGACTTTTAGTGCATTTTAAACCGTGTGATCCTGGGCACATTTCGCTTTGCTCCATTTAAAGTGGGCCTAGCCTATGAACTTTGTCTCTACAGTATATACTGCCTTTATTCCCTTGCTGAGAACTCATAAAAGTGTTGGGACCTGTTTTATTTCTATGCTCTGCCTTTTTCTCTCCCTTTAACTGAACTATTGGAGTACCATCAGGTTAAACGCTCACATCTGTTTAACAAATCGTGGTGTTTTAACTCTGACTTGTCTAATAGTTATCAAGAGAGGTGTGTATACTTTACCTGACTGTTTTAATTTGCTTTTGATTTAGAGTGCTAGTATATTGCCTAAAGTGTGTTTTAAATAAATTATTATACACTTTTTATACAAAGCTCTGGTCAGTGTTTGTTTGCTCTACTGTGTTTTTAGCCCTATTGTGTATGCTCTATATACTGCCCTACTCTTCTTGAGAGAAGTCTGACTGCTCAGCCACAGCTACCAGGTAAATCTGGGTTGTGCAGACTGCTACCTATTGGGTTTACTGCTTACTCCTGTAGTCTTAATCTTTTTGCAGTGTTCGCCCAAGGGAACTGTACAGGATTCTGCCCAACATTGACATGTGGTGTTATTATGCAATTCGTGTTTTTGGAAGTAAACTCTTTAAGACATCATTACTGTAGGCCTTGAAATCCAAACTATTTGTACTGAGTAACGCTTGGAAGGTATGTGTTCAAATTTGCAGAGTGGATTAAAATCCCTGCTTCACTGTTCAGCCAAGGTTTGTGATCCTGGTCCCCTGTCCCCATACTCAACCCTGCCTCCCACCCCATCTGTCCGGCCATCCTACTCCCTCCTTTTTGGATGCAACCAGAGGACCACTAGTTCCTTTTTTCCACTTCGACCACTGATGTGATTAGCGGTCATGGGCTGAATTTGCTGTGGTGCGTGTTATGTCCGAGATGCTGATTCTTGGCTTTCTAGGAGGAAACCTATCGGGCAATCAAGACTGCTCTCCTAGGATGGAAGAAGGTACAGACAAGTCTTTAATACTCAAGGAGCTCATGTGAAGTTATATTAAACAAGCAGCAAGGAGTAAGTCAAGAGACAAACTGTCATGTGCATTATATAAATGGTCACTACTATTAATGCTACAGGTCGAACAGTGGAACAGAGGCCAGTCAGACTTTTTTTTAGTAGTAACTAGCTGGAAATAAATCACTTGTAGAAGCAATTTCTATTTTTGCTAAAAAAACAGTGGCAAAAGTATTTGTCCAGGATCACACACTTTAGTGTTGAAGTAGGGCTTTGGGACCAGTCTTCAACTTATGGACTTGCCTGCATTGCCTCCTAACTATAGTAGTTCTTAACAGAGTTTCTAGGCTCTAGAATTTTGAAAATGAAGCTGTGCAAGTACCAGGTACTTTTAAGTTATTTTATGGCAGAATATTTTCCACACGTGTAATAGAATGGTTAAAGCCAAGCCAACTTTGATCTACAACTCTTTTGGGCTACAGGTCTGATTTACGTATGCATTGGATGTATGTTGGATACTTTTTACTCTCTTGCAGAGGAGAAAACTCATTTTTACTCTCTTGAAATTGTATTTACGCTCTAATTTGAAAAATCATGCGTAAAAATCTTATCTGGAACACTGTCTGTACCCACACAGCACCCCCTTTTTCTTCCTGCCCTTATCAGACCTACCCTGTCTGCTGCCTTAAACCTAGCACTTGCAAATTGCTGGCTGCACTACCACGGTTTGTTACCTTCTGCTTTGCACTTTCCACTTCTCCCCGCTTCCATGCACTTTTCCCCTCCCCCTCTCCCATGCACTTGCGTGTTCTCAATGTCACTGGGCCTAGTAAGATCGCCGTTTTCTTCTCCCCTGTTCCCCTCCCTTGCCTTGTCGCTCTCTGTAACACTTGTGTACAAGTGCGATAGAAATAAAATATCAATATCAATGTATCGTCATCCTGAGTCTTGTGTGGGGGACAGCCAATAGGACCTCTGCCATGAAACCCAGTAGGTGTTGGTACCACCAGGCCGAAGTCACTTCTCTGCTGAGGAAGTGCGCATTGGCCCTCTTGATGGCCATGATCTTGTCCTCCGAAGGAAAAACTATCTCGGAGCCTGTGTCCCAGATGAGCCCCAAGAAGGTAAGAGTCTGCATAGGCTGCAGCTGCGTCTTCTTGAGATTGAGCGAAAAGCCCAGATCGTGAAGTGTGTTCATGGGGGTGTGAGGTGCGGTGCACCGCTTCCGGAGATGAAGACCTGATGAGCCAGTCGTCAAGGTACGGATAGATGTGGTGGCCCTGAGCCCTGTGGAGGGCCGCCACAGAATTTATCAGCCTGGTAAAGACTCTGGGGTATGAGTTGAGGCCAAAGGGAAGCACCTTGTATTGGAAATGGTAGCCCATGATCCTGAATCGTAGAAAAGAATGGTGTGGCTGCCAGATAGGGACGTGTGTACGCGTACTTCAGATCAAGGGAGCACATCAAGTCTCCCCTGCACAATGTCTCAGCTATTAAAGCTGGCATAACCATCTTGAATTTTTTTAGAGGTAGGGAGAGGTTGAGGATGGAAAGTTCCAGCACAACTCTCAGGCACACCTGATTCTTTTTCTGAATGGCGAAAATCCTGGAGTAGAAGCACAAGCCTCCCTGGGAGGCTGGGATTTCCTCCACTGCCTGGCTCTCGACGAGTGACCGGATCTCTTCTAAAATAAGTTGCTGTCCCAAACTGTGGGAGTGAAGGGGCAGAGGGAGGAGAGGCTGGGATGGGTAGGCGGTACCCCGTGGATACTACCGAGAAGATCCAGGGGTCTGCAAAATTCTGGTGCCAGAACTGTGCATGGAGAGCAAGCCTGCCCCCCCACTGGAGACACGTGGACCCGGAGGGACGTGTCATGCCTTCTTTCCCTGTGAGACTATTGCGGAGGAGGGGGACTGGAAAAAGCCCTTACTCCCCTCACCCCCTTTTTTGTTGTTTGCACCTATGTTGGATCGGCGAACTGTCTGGCTGCATGGACCTCCACTCTTGGAAGCTGTAGAACCCTCCATATGTACGCCCCTTGTCCGAGCGCTGTGAATGGGTGTATGTTTTGGGCGTGGTCTTTGTAAGGATGGATAAAGACTTGGCCGTTTGTGAGCGATTTATTTTTTGTCCAGCTCCTCGTCCATGGTGGAGTGGAAGAGGTCACCCCCTTCGAACGGAAGGTCTAATATGCGTTCCTGGACATCCGGGTTGAATTTAGTAACACAGAGCCAGGTTGTTCTTCTCATGTCTGTGGCAATGCAGATGGCCCGGGGGAGAGTTGTCAATGTGGGCCACGGTGGACTCCATGAGGTCTTGTGCCACCAACTTGGCCTCTCCCAATCCCTCCTTCAATCACGATTGGCTCTGCCCCGGAAGCTCTGGTGAGGAAATCGGCAATTTCCCACCAAAGCCTCTGGTTAACAGCTGCCAGCATGGCATCTGCGTTGGCTTGAAGATGCAGGGATGCATTCGAATACAGCTTCTTCCCATACGCCTCCAAGATCTTCTCCTCCTTGCCTAGCAGCGCGGCAGAGGAAGAGGCCGAGGACGACTGAGGCTAGGAGTATAGCGATGCCGCAGCGATCACCGAATAGCGCGGCTGAGGGTGGGCCGATAGCAAGAGTGTATCCACCTCCGTCTGCCTATACTTGGTGTCCAGGCGTCGATTGACCGGCTGAACAGAGTAGGGCTTGAGCCAGCCCTTTATGGCCAAGGCGACTACGTCCTTCTGCAAAGGGATCCCTGTTCTCACTGCGGGACATAGCGTGAGGACTTCGGCGGGGACCCCCTCTGATGGTTGCTCAACCTCAGGTTGAGGAAGGCCCAAGTACTCTGCAAGCCCCGCAAGACGTTCATATAAGGCCTTGGCTGATGAAGGCGTTTCGGGGTCCTCCTCCTCATCTGTGTCCATCTGAGGGTCCTGTTGGTCCAGCACCGGTGGAGGGTCCTTGGAGCAGAAGGCTGGGGACTGGAGACCGGAGGCTGGTACGGAACCACCTGCAATATCGGTTGGAGGGCCGGCAGAGGCTGAACAGGGACCAGGGCTGCCTGTACTGGGGCCTACGGCGCAGGAGCCATTCATGGGAGCATGTTCCTGATGGCGTCCTAGAGGATGACCCCCATCTGAGGGCATTTCATGAGCCATAGGAACCTCTCGAAAAACCGGTCCTCACAGGCCTGAGGGGTGGTAGGAGATACTGACGGGGTAGCGGGCGGCTGCTGGAGCCGTTGCGTATCCTGCCAATATGGATGCAGCGGAAACCTGCCCTGCGCAAAGGAAGGGTAGGCTGTAGGCCACATACCTGGTTGACATAAGTCCCACCTTGACACACGTTCCTCCACCTGCTCCCTGTCTTGGTGCAGTATCGGGCGGATGTCAGAAATGTCTTGCACAGCAGCCATTTTCTGGAGCCGCCTTCCGCGTGCCTGTGTCGTGTTGCTTGGCTCACTGGGGCCAGCCCCATCCAGGACTTTGAGTGTGGATCATGGTGCCTACCATGTTCCTCAGGCCGAGGCCTGGTAGGTGTTTTGCCCTTGGCAGATCTGCCGGTAGAACTGCATAAAGGTGCCCCCTGGGACATGTTGCCAGTGCTAGGGCGTGGCCCCTCGGGTAATGATCCAGTAAAAGAACCTTCCGGTCCCTCAGCAACTTCACCGGGAGAATCAACTGACCCCTCTGCCTGCCGGCTGGTAGCCGATAGAGCCTAGGTGCTCGCGCTGGTATGAGGACCCGAGAGGTCCCTCCCGTGTGGGCGATTCCTTGGTAAGGAGTCTCCCTTGCGTTGTGCGCTGGAAAAGCGCAGCCCTATCTTGGATCGATGATAGACGAAGTCCATTAGGTCCTCAGGAGGCGATCTCTGGAAGAGCTCCCTCCACCTGGCTAGTCTGTTCTTCAGAGACCTCGAGGAGAGCACGTTGCACGCGGTTCAAGCTTGCCAGCCGTGATCTGGGCCAAGGCAACGTAGGCAGAGGGCGTGAGGTCTTTAGTTGGAAAGAGCATGTCGCAGGAGGGACACCTGCTGAACCCTGTAAAAGTCGACATGCGCCGGGGAGGAGAGTGATGCCTGAGGACCGAGTACCTGAATGATATGAAGACAAAAAGACAGAAGAGAAGTATCCGCACGTGGAATTACATGGCCGAAGCCAAACCCAGGAGCTCTGGTGAATTCAGTCCGTTCCCGTCGATGCAGAAAAGGGGACTGATGTGTGGCGGCGGTGTCAAGGCAGAGCATGCTCCCAGGGCCGCAGCGCCGTTTCTTTATCAGTGGAGTGATCCAGGCTTGTTTGAAGGTCCTTAACCACAGAATCAATCAGTTTGACACTTGGTTTCTCGGGCTCCCTCAAAATGACAAAAAGCTCTTTGGAGTCTGACACAGCCCGACTAATACGGTTAATCAAATGTCTCTTTTTAGCTTGCATAACCAATCTCTTATAATTGCTAGCAATAAAGAGATAAGACTGTTTCAATTAGTGACTTTTGCCAAATTCGATATGCTTTATTTGTGTTAGACTGTAAATTCCTCAGTTCCTGTGTTTACCAGGTTTGCAGTGGCCATTCCACTTTGGTGGATTTACACATTTTTGATGGGCCAATAGCATGAAGAGCTAAATACAATTTCTGATTATAGTATGCTGCACGATCCTCGGGCAAAGAGCAGGAGCATGGGGAGTCATTGTGGACCTCCAGAAAAGGTTTAAGCGAGTATGGCGTTATTTTATGTAAGCTGTGCTTAATCACCACCTCCTACGGTTAAGACTGCGGTAGTAAGCTATAGGTACCCATCTTAAATAGGATAACGTGGTCAGACCATGGGCAAGCTAAGGCCTCGGGAGACTTGCCTGCAATACCAGAGGTACACAGCCAGTCCAGAGTGTGACCATCTTTTTGTTTAGGGGGGCGTGGCGGGCAGCCTGAATATGAGCACATAGCTCTCTGTAGCTCCTGATCTGCACGTAAACAAATCCTGCTTGAATCTGCTTTTTGAACCAATATTATTGACCAGAACTGAGCACTGACCTAGGAGACCATGGGGGCACGGTTTGGTCAGCTGGAGGCGCGAAAGGTACTCAGTAGAACCTCTGGCAATGAGTGCTGGGTCTCGCTGGTAATATGGGACGCAAGGCCACACATGGACAGCGGCACTGGGAGGTACTGAAGAGGCTTCCGATGTATAGCCCGTATCAGGTAACCACAGCAGTGAGGGATCCACCTTACAAGCGGAGCGGCAGAAAGATAAAACCCGCCGGGGGAGAAGGCGAGCAGTGCAATTGAGCCACAGGCTGCTGCGGCAGAGGAGACAGTGCGGAGCTGTACACCTGTTTAAGGTCTCGAGAGGGGAAAGTCGGGGCCTTATGACTAAACCACTGGGAGTAGGAAGGGATTGCAGCGGCTGCAGAGCTTCCGTCGCCTGGTCCGGACTGCTGGGTGGCAGCTGAAGAGACAGCTGACTGGCAGCCAGCTCAAGGAGACAGGCAAGTGCGGTGCTGCCCCAGGATAAGGGGGGTGAGGTAGCAGAGACGTGCCCGGTGTCGGCCGAAGTATCAAAGTGGTGCAGCAATATCAGGGGCATGGAGAGGAGGGCTGTGGATGTCTCGCCCCACCCCTGTGGAGTATTGGCTAACAGTAGGGACCGTGGCCAGTAAAGGGGATTAGCCATTGGATAGAAGCCATCAAGGCAGGCTGATGAGGCTGGTGCACGCGTGAAGGGGGCAGAAGCACACCAGCGGTGGTGAGGAGGCCCACTGGGGCACTCTGGAGTGAGGGTGTGCAGTGCCCTGGGGTGGATCCACCAAATACTACTATAAAGAGTGGGGACTGGAGATTGGAAAGAGTACATCCTGTTTGAAATCCACCATCTAAAAGGATCCCATAGATGCAGGGAGACATTTGGAACGTTAGCACCAGAGGAACAGCTGGGAAACCCAGGAAGTTTGAGGCCTGGGGGGCTGCACCAGATCAGGTGGGGTGAAGCTGTAGAGTGGAATGGTGCTCCTTCACAGGGGAACCCTGAAGTGTATTGTGCAATAGGCTCGGAGGAGTGTTGCTGGGCCACACAGCACCCACAGGATAGTGGAAGCCCAGAGAGAAAGGGGCCATTTGACACAGCGCTGAGGATGGAGGAGGAGAACCCTAAGAGGGTAGGGACATAGGCCTAGAGCCAAAAGAATAGAGACATGCCACGATGGTCTAAGGCCAAAAGAAAATTGACAAATACACAGAAACCAAAAGCAGGCAGCAGAAACATAAGGACGTGGGCCAAGTGTCCGAGGGAGTGACACTGGAAACTCTAATGGAGGCCCTTCAAGCTATGAAGCCCTCCCTGTAGGGGAGCATTAAAGAAGAAGTGGGTGGATGCATCCCTTGTAAAAGCGGACAAAAGGAAAGTGTGTGAAAGGGTCACGGAAGTGGAGCAGAGTGTAAGCACTGAGGAGGATGACCTGCAATATCTTAAAAACCAGGCAGCTGGCCTAATGGGGGCAACAAGGACATTGGAAACTAGGGCGGAGGACGCAGAAGGTGGATAATGGAGCTTCAATATCTGATTGGCGGGGTTCCCGGAGAGGGAGGAAGGGGAGGAGCTTTCTGTGGAAAGGCTTATTTTGAACACTGTCGTGAAGGGGCTCAAATTCTTTTTACAGTTGAGCGAGCACACATGGTGCTAGGCAGGGCCCCACCACCTGGGGCACAGCCGAGCCGAGAGTGATAGTGGCCAAGATTTTAAACTTTTAGGACATGGACGGTATCCTGCAGGAGTCCCCAAGGGTTGGCTACTACTGGTGGGTAATGCGAAACGCTGCATCTTCCCAGACTTCACGATGGAGCTGAAACGGCAGCAGAGGACCTATGATGAAGTGAGACGGTGCCTTTGAGAGCTGAACATGAAGTACATGATGTTTTTCCCAGCCAAGTTTAGGATCATAGCAGATGGCAAATCCTGGATTTATGCGTCAACCCCAGGAGGTGTGGAATTGGTTGAACTCGCCAGCAGGTGCAAGGGTTTTCTGAGACGACATGGGATCCAATTGGCCATGCTCCACAAAGCACATATGGTGCAGAAGGACCTGGACTCCCTTAGGAAGAGGTTTGGGGCTGGCGGGGGGTAATATTGAAAGGGAACATCATACTCCTTATTTGGGTTGCGGCAGGGGTACCAATCCAAGTGGATAAAGTTTTGCCAGATGATGTGGGAAGGACTTTGGTGCTGGTGGGTACACTTGAGGGGAGGCACATCTGTGTGGTTAATTCTTACGCACCAAATGCGTACCATAAAGACTATTTCCCCATTGGTGATAAGCCTGGCAGGGGAATACAGGGAAGGTATGTTTGTCTGGGGAGACGGGGGGGATTTTTATTGCCTCCTAGACCCACACCTAGATAGTACAGGGAGGTCTAATCACCCTAAACAGCAGGCAGCGAAATCCCAGAGGGAGGTGGTGGGGGACTTAGACCTGGTGGAATTGTGGCGGGAGTCGCACTGAGATTTTTTTTTCGGGGGTCCATGGATCCTATTCCCGGCTGGATTATAAGTTTGTGGGGGCGGAGGATTGTCATTCTTTTGAAATATTTGTGGAGTGTCATTTCAGACCATTGTTAGGCAGAATTATATGCAGTACTCTTTGGGAACACCACACACAATTAAGACTACAAGTGACAGTACAAATTCACCTTTGGTACAAGCCTGTACTACACAGTTAAAGTGGTAGTGATGGCTGAGCAGCCAGATTTATCTCAAGAGTAAGTGAGCAGTATCAAATAGTTACACAAAGGACAGCAATTACTATGATTCAAACAAACACTGACTCAAGGTTTTCAAGTAAAAGAATATACATTTATTTTACTCTTCAGTTGTATAACATTTCACTATAATAAAGCAGTTTAAAAAAAATCACACTCTTAATACACCACACCACTCCCAATATGTTCCAGATAAGTTAAGCTCATACAATGAAGTGGGAGCAAAATGGCACTCCAGCAATTTAAAAGGGAGGCAAAGACAAAATTAATAGAAATTGAACCACAACAATAGGTAAGTACTCAGGGCAATTGAGCAAGAGGAACTACAGTGATAGAATCAGGTAAAAAAGGCTTAGGGCCAAAGTCACTAGGTCAAAAGTATTTTGCTCAAGATCACACCGTTCAGGGTAGTTTGCGGTAAAGTTTGTGCCACGAGCTCCGGACGGAGTTGGTCAACAGAAAAGTTAGTTCAAAGAGAAGAGGAGGACAAGCCCTCGGATTGGAGAAAGATTTCACACACTTTCCCTGCGGCTGGACGAAACAACAACTGGATTTGCACAGTACCTTAAAATGGAGAAGGAGCTGTAGCTAAGGTGGACGTTCCTGGTAGTTCCTGCAGGCTCACGGTTCCTGAAGCGACTGTCGGACTGAAAAGAAGTAGGAAGACTGGAGGGTCCTGCACTACCCAGGGAAGAAACCAGCAGCAGAGCAAAGCAACGAATAAAAGGTGCGCTCCTTAAAACCCAAGCCTTCCTGGCTATCCGGCCCACTGTAGCTCCGTACAGCGAATTCGACCATGGGTATGGCTTAAAGTGTGAGCGAACTGGTTGGTCCCACCAGCTCAAGGGAAGAAGATTCCTGGAGGATCCTCTCTTGTCGTCGGATTGTGAAGATTCGGACCTGCAGCAGCGCTTCACCGGGCGGTTCAGTCTTTGTAGGGGTCCTCTTATGTCAGCTACTCGTCGGTTCTTTCGTTCCAGTGGCGACTCTGCCTTTCCAGTCCCAGAGACCTACTTTTTATGCAGTTTTCCCCCATTCATACAGCCTGGCTGTCAATCACACAGCAGGGTGGCTGTCCTGGCAAGGAGAGTCACCCAGCCAATCAAATAGGAGTGTGACTTGGGTTACCAAGGGAACCCATGGCAGGGGTCCTAAGACCCCTCCCTCACGTCCTGCCTACCCAGACTTTCAGGCGCCTTGAGGGCTTCTATGCAGAAGCCCGCGAAAAGACGGCGAACAAAGGGACCAAACCTGGTTTGGCGAGCAGAGAAAAACACGAGAAAGACTTACAAAAAGAAATGGCGAATAAACCCATCAGGAGCCGAAATGAAATATATTTGGTCAAGCGGGTTTATGTTCGAGGCTAATAAAATAGCCTAAAACAATCCCATGGTTATTTAAGATAACCGCGGTATAAAAAATAGGGTAGTTACCACTGCCACCAGCCAAGTCTTGAGGAAAAGGGAGCAAAACAGTGCTCCAAGAGAAACAGACAAAAAGGGATAAGAGTTAACCCTTTCCAATACGCCATGTATGATGGGGTGTACTGGGTCTGTGCTTTAAAGAGACAACATAAAGTTAATGGCAACTTTATATGTTTCTGGGAGACAGTAGTCAGTTCCAGAATAATGGAGTCAGTGGGAAGTCTGAAAGACAACCCTGTGTCACTGCACTGAAGGTGCTGTGTAACACAAAAAAAGGATGCCCATGGAGTAGGTGAGGCTCCAGAGCCCAAAATCACACAAATGGTAAAAACACACAGCAAAACACATGTAAAAGTGGGAAAAATGCTCAGACTCTTACCATGTGAAAAAAAGAAACCCTAGAAATCCAGCAAAGCTGCTGAGGGACTCCGTAGCTAAGGGAAATTAGCCATTTTGGAGAATTCTTCCTAACAACCATTCACCCTCGTCACGCAGCTGCAGGATTGACAGCAACTTCCACCAGTGAGGGTGTGGCAGCTATCTGCCGAGTCCCTGGAGGATGTGTTCACGGGTACACTACGGTTCTTTGAAGTTAATGAGGGGGTCAGTAGAATCAGTTTGGTTCTTTGAAGTTAATGAGGTCAGTGGAATCAGCTGGGACTTTGTGGGAGGCCTTTAAGGCAACAATCAGAGGGTCTGCATTTCCTAGATGACTGGGGAGCGACAGGTCCTACAAGATCAATTAAGAGAAACTGAGAGGGCGGTGTCTGTACTGGAGAAAAATCTGGCGGACGGCAAGCCGGTGGGGAAGGATCTGGCAGAGGGACTAGCTTCTCACCATGATAGGCAGTCTTGGCTGTCCCATTTTGATGGAAGAGGGCTGGATGTCTGGATCCAGGGGGAGGGTGGGTAAGGCTGGATGGCTATTGGCTCATCTGATCCAGCGGTAGCAGCCCCGTAGCACCATCAGGCAGGTCAGGCAGGAATCTGGAGAACTGATTAGTACCCAGGAAGTATCCAACTCTTTTACCAGTCCTTGTATACTAGCTAGGGTACCTATTGAAGGGGGATCTGGGAGAGGAGCCCACTGAAGAGAGACATGATAGGATATGGCATTTATAACGCACATATACACAAGTGTTTCAAGGCGCGACGAGGCAAGGGATGGGGAACAGAGGGAAGACAGGCAATCTTACTAGGCCAGGTGTCATTCAGATTGCGCAAGTGCATGGGAAGGGATAAAGGGAAAAGTGCAGGGGGGGTGGGAAGGAAAGTGCAGTACATGGGATAATAGAATAAATAAGTTTAATAACAAAACGGCCAACTGGTGGCAAGTGCAAGGTAAGTGCTGGTAGGGGAACTGTAGGGATACAGAAAACAGTCCCCAGGTGTAGGGGTTGCCAGGGAGGCAGTGCAGGTCTGAACTGGCGGGGCCTGGGCCCGAGTTCAGAAGGGTGGTCAGGTAACCAGTGCAGTTTCAGTTTCAGCCAGGAATTCAGCAGGGGAGAGGGGGAGCGAAAGCAGAAGCAAAGAGGAAGGTTTTAAGGTACTTCCAGAACCAGAGATGGCTCTCTTCCAAGTTTCAGGGAGGCAGGGAGGCTGTTCCAGAGGGAGGCCCCAGCCGAAGAGAGCGATCTACCACCAACTTGTTGCTTGGAGAAGCGACTGACCCAGAGGGAGTTGGAGGCAGATGAACGAAGAGCTCAAGAAGGAAGACATTTAGGAAGAGAGTTGAAGGTATTGAGGCCCCAGGCCCCGGAAGGCCTTGTGGACAATGCAGAGGGATTTGAACTTCATCATCCAAGATTTCAGTCCTGAAGAGATACGATCCCTGGGCCAATCTTGTTTTCAATGGCATTGGAACCTCTGGCGGGGTTTCTCGGGAAGGAGAAGGAAGAACCAGGGATACTCGCGGGGGGAGGGGAGGCATATGGTCTCCCTTTATGCAGATGACTTGCTACTCTGTGTAGCAAGTCCACTAGAGAATATGCCATGGTTGTTAGAGATTCTGGGTAATTTCTGCATGCTGTCAGGCTTTCACGTCAATAAAGTGACGTCTGTATTGCTCCCATTGGGGGCATGCGTGGCCCCGATTTACATACCCTCCGGGACAGCGGGGTTAAGAAGGGAGGGGGAAGAATTTAAATACTTGGGAATTACAGTTTTCCATGATGTGGAGGAGACATTTGTGTACAATACCGGAAGAGCACTGTCTGGGATCGGAGACTCTGTCCAATTTTGGAAAAAGTTGCCGATATCATTGATGGGGAGGGTGGCACTATGCAAAATGGTTATACTCCCAAGGCTTCCTTACTATTTCTCTATCATACCATATGGCATTAAGAAATTATTTTTTATAACGCTGAATGAGAAGGTGGGGAGCTGGTATGCGGTACAGGGAGGCGGAGAGTACCTGGCAACTTGAGACGCCCGTGGTTGGAGGGGGGCCTTACCTTGCGGATCATGAGCTCTTCATTTCGCAGTTGCAGGCATCATTGGTGTGGACATACCCAATGGGTGAAGCGCTGACAAGGTTGCTGGTGACCCTTCCGACTCACAGGAAGGGGACAGAGCTGCTGTGGGGCACGATAGGAGGGATGGGGCCACCAATGTATTCCAGGTGGTGTGAATGCTCTGGAGGAAGCTCCTGAGGAAATTTCCGATATCTGGTCTCTATAGTGCAGACTTACCATGATGTATGGACCCGGGACTCTTAGGGATGTCTGGCTTCGGACATAGACAATGGGGGACCAGTTTGAAGATGGGAGGTTAGGAATGGTGTAGCCACTATGGACTGGCGAAGGTTTTTTTTTTTTAAACATATGGTATGGTGACCAGGCACTGGGCCGCCATGTCGAGGGGGATCCCGGGTCTCTCGGATCTACCAGGTATTGGGAAGTACAGTCCCCACAAAGGAATTCGTGGTTCAGAGCAAATGGGAGGAAAGCATGGGTAGTCCGATTTCAGAGGGGGCACGGGCAAAAATCTGGCAGCAGGTTTGCAAAGTTTCGCGGAATGCAAGGTTCCAGCTAATCCAGTTTAATATCATCTATACAATGTACGTGCCTCCAGCCAAACTGCATAAGATGCATGGCGCTTAGAGTTGGGACTGGTCGTGTTGCGCGATGGGGCCGGCAGGGATATGGCACATGCTCTGGTAGTGTTCAGTTGTAGAACATTATTAGCAGGCAGTGATAGTGAAAATGTATTAACTACTTGGCTCTAGTTCACAGTACTCCCCAAGGGTGTGCTTGTGGGGTTTACTCCCATGGGTGGAACAAACGGAAAATGAGAAGTCGGATGGCCCAGTTTATGCTGGTACTAGCAAGGAGGAGAGCGGCCATTGCCTGGAAAAAAACCCAGAGTCCATCATTGATGCATTCGCAAGGGGGATATCCTCAGATGGGGGATGGCAGAGTTAGATATGCCGTGCAAGATCAGGGACCCCTGCGATGGAAGAAGGGGTGACGGTGGAATGGTGCCAGTTGTTAGAGGAATTACAGTTTTCTGCAAATTTGAACCCCACCCCCCCCCTCGATCCCAACCCCGAAAGAGCAGAATGAGTGGTCTGAATGTACGAGGCTGTGTATGTGTGGGATACTGGTGGGATTGGGAGGCCATCAAAGGGGGACGGCTGTTATGTGAGCTATTGTACCCTAATTTTACTGTTTGACAAGACACTACTGTTAACAGCCATGTATAAAGTGTTATATTGTTTTGTTTACAATAAAACTCAAACACTTTTTTTAAAAAAAACAATGGTCTTAAAACCAAGGGCAGTGAGGGATTGGTCCATAGAAGTAGCCCTATGATCCTGCAAGTCGTGTAACTATAACTTAAAATCTCCAAGAATACTGACCTTGGCAGCAGATTTAACAAACAAGTGTAATAGTAATACACATTATTCTTCAAAGATGGAAAAAATATCAGGCGATTTATACAACAGAATAAAACTATAGGGCATGCGAGGATTAACCAATAGTTTAACAAGGAGTAGTTGAGTACACTTTGGCACTTACACATCAACCTGTTGACTGTACAGTGATTCACGATAAATAGCAGCAGCTGCACCAAAAATTCTATCCACGTTAATAATTAAATATCTTGAATCCCATTTAGTACAAACCCAACTATTAGCACACAACACTAAGGACACCAGGCCAAACCAATACAGACATACGCTCCAGCTTCTGCTGCTTTGGAATTCTTTTCGACAGGGGACATTGTGTGCCAATCTCGTATAAGTATGGTAAATAGCGCACTCAGCGCCGTTGGCTTAAGTTCCGTTTTTCAGAGCGAATGCTTCGAGAGAATTACGGCACGCTTTGGTTCCTCTGTGAAATCTATAGTTCTTTTTGTTTGAAAAAAGGCTTCTTCGTCTGCACCATCAAAGCCTAAATCGGGCTTCAAAAAGTACCAAGACGGGATCGAAGATATCGATGACCGACCCCCACCGCGTAGGTCTATGGTGTCTTGGTTCCGAGCACCGTACCTCCGACTGTGGCTCCCGTCAGGCGATGACTGAAGAGGCTCTCTGGGAGCGTAAAGGTAAATTGGCGGTGGCGAGGTTGCCTTCAAAGAGTTCCAAAAAACCTGATGAGTCGAGGGATTCGACGTAAAAAAAAAATCTTTGTGGTCTCGATAAAGAAGTCGATCACGCCATTCTTTGTCTTCTTCGAATGCATCCAAGAAACTGCATCATAGGTCGCCTTCAATCGAATTCCTCAGCTAAGGTAATCAGGTGTCCAACTAAATCAGACTCACCTGCTAAATGGGATGCATTTCGTAGTGAAATGCCTAAAAATATTGATAATGCGGCCTTGACAAGCAGAAAGCCCATGCGCCCCTGTTGGTCTGCAGAAAGACGACAAAGGGAAGTCGAAGACAAAATCTTCGAAACCGAGCCTTAAACCTGTTCTACACCGAGGAACATCTCGATCCGATGAAAAATCGTCGAGGGCTTCGACGTGTCAGGAACCCAGCCATCAAAGGTTGCATCGAAGAAGCACAAGAAGTCAACAACGTTGACTCCTTCACTGACTCAGTCGGCGTCGTAGCCGACACTGGTATCGAAGTTGATGCCGGCTTATGCGATCCCAACTTCAAAGTAATTGTCGACAATTACTTTGAAAAGGTCGAAGCCAATGGTGGCCCAGGAAAAGGTTTTCAAACCCCAGCCTAAAAATGACTAAGTCTTTATCGGCCATCTATGAGGAAGATCAACCTTCTGATAACACACCACACCTTTTGGGCTACAAATCGGCACCCCTAATGTGCCAGAAGAGCACATTTCTGATGACTCCTGATTAACGGATTTATATGACAACATACAGTCAGCCAGTGGGTTAGATACCCCTCCAGAGATAGAGTTTGGCAAGCCAGATCCAACTGAACATGCCGACTCATCTTATAGTAAACTAATGGGTAAGGTTATAGACTTTTTAGGCTGGAGCAGGCCTACTCCCTCTTTTGAACAAGAGGACATGACCGACATCTTGAAACACGGTCCCCAGAAAGATCCAATTTTGCCTTGTTACACTGCATTACAGAAAGGGTCTCTGCAAATTGGGAGACACAAAAAACTGCGGCTGCGGTAAATAAAAATGTGGCCAAAAAATACAGACCATCCAGCAGCGACCCAGAATATCGGACTAAACCTGAAACACCAGAAAGTTAGGTTGTTCAGGCTGCTTACCCTTCCATCCCTCCTGATGGGGAGGATGCAGTTTCCCTGTGATTGCGGCTAAACAATGGAATGCACTGCCCTTAGCGATGAGATCAGATCCCTCCCTCTGGTCTTTCTGCAAAGGCCTCAAAATCTGGCTCTTCTCCCAAGACATCTAGAAGAACCATAGCCTTATTCAGAACTATGTACAAGCAATCCTCCTGTACTTGCATCATACCTTATCGACTAGGTCCTAACTTTTATGTATTTTACTGTATAACTGCTCTCTCATGCCATGTAACCTAATGTAACTTGTAACAACTTACCTAATGCAATATGTAACTACTGTAACCACCACTCTTATGGAACCAGCGCCCAGATGCCTCCGGGTTAGGTGCTCTCAACAAATGTCAAAATTAATAAATAAATGATGAGAGTGGATGCCTGGGCGAGAAGGGTTTTTACGGCTGGCAGTATGGGATTAAAATCAACTAATACAACTTGTACCTTGTCAAGGTTTACATGTACCCTGTGGGACTGCTTAGCTGTGGCGGCTGACCTCATCCAGGAAGGAGAGGAAAGACGGCTTCCTGGCAATCATCAAGGAGGGTAAGGAGGCAATGGGTGAAGGTCTCCAGTCAGGTCTGAAGACAGCATTATCAGATCCATGCCAGCTAGCACAGTGTTTCGCAGAGTTGCGTGGTTGAGGAAGTCCGGGTTTGCACCAGATGGTAATGTTCTTTCGATTGGCTGTTCCTCCCACGTATTCCTCATCGCCCGTCCCAGCCTACCCTGCTGTACAATTAACGTGTTCTTACACTTTACGTTTTAAGTGAGCCTGCAGTCTATAGTACGCCTAGCAATTCCTCTTCAGGAGGGGGGAAAAAACAGAACTGAAACCAACGGGCGCTGTGTGCGCTACTTATGCTGATGACGTTGAACGGAGGCCCTCGAGGGACATAGACTCGATGAGAACGGCACACAGCACCCCTGTTGAGCAGCCGGGGAGATGATCATCATAAGATGAGGAATAAATCGGAGGAACTGCAAGTTCCCTACGTGCGTTGGCGGTATTAAAGCATCAATTTGATAGTTGCTACGAGCTAAACACAATAAAAGCACAATACAGGCAGCGTGCTCACAAACACAAAATAACATCTCACATACTCCAAACGTGAACAAGTCACCAGAAACGAGCGTACACCTCTATAAACGCACCTGCTGGGCAAATATATACCAGCCCAGCCTAAATAGTTTGGGAAATGTAGTTTCTAGCAAATGTTACAAAAAAAAAAAATCACAATACACACACCTGCAAGTTCCATATGTGCAGTGGGGGTATGAAAGCATCAATGTGATAGTTGCTATGAGCTAAACACAAGGGCACAATACAGGCAGCGTCCTCTGATACACCAAGCAGCTCACAAACTCCAAACGCGACCAAAAGTAAAACCTTTAGTCAGATATTGTCACACTTACTATAAAACATATATACACACATTCACCATTAGAAGAAAAAGCATATACCTTAATAACCAGAGAGACACAGACAAGTACCTATATGCATGAAAGTCAGCAAAGACATTAGACTAACCACAGAATAGCTACCCAAGCCTTAATGAATCCAACCATAAGCTAGTTTGGGGGCTTGTGCCCTAAACACATCAGTTGCAAAGTGATACATCACAGGAAGGTTAATTAAGAGATTTGGACGATGCCAGTGGTTATGAGTAAACTAACTCAATCCCAGTCACTAGAATAGGACTAAGAAGGGATCGTTGACCAGGCCGCCACTGAACAAAGTCAAGAAAAAGTAGTTTAGGAACAGGACTTTAAGCCCATGTAACCCTATGGTGAATGGGGTGTAGGGGAGAAGAAACAGGTAGGTTAACTTATCACAACTCATTTCTCAATAGACCACTGTTGAGGTTCCAGAACCTGTTGGGGACATGGTCTACTGTGCTTGGTCTGGTCGAGGAAGGCCCAGGGGTAACTTTCAGACAAAGCATTTACTCTCTGTAGAACGCAGTGTTTAGGATTCAGTTCCAGACATCTTCCGGCTGAACACCAAAACGAAAGAAAGATTGATACTTCTGCAGTGCAGATGACTTTTGGACACCTCTAGGATGCGAAGACCACCAATTACCATGGGAGTCACCATGTTCAGGTACATCACATTGCATTTCTTTCTTCATACACCATATACCGTGAGCTTTATTACAGTTTTCGGCAAAGCTCTTCCCTTTTTGAAAGGCATTAAAAAAAGAAAACTGTCTGCCATGATGTAAATCCTAATGTGCTTAGGCCTGAGGGGCAAAGCATCGGAAAAAAAATGCATGCATTAAAAACATATGGTAATACAAATACTAGAGCAAGGGAAGGTTGCAGACTTGGGTCAACATAGTAGAACATATGTGAACTAAATAAACGGTGCAATTGATAAAGCAAAGCCACAAAGAAAGACTTCCAATCCTTCACTCAAAGGATTCTATCCTCGCCAAAATATAGGACATGCCCTCCAAAGGCAGCTGAACGCAGTGGTCGTATGCCTCTGATCCAGATCCTGATGTTCAAACCACCAGGCAGTCCCCCAAAAATAGCCAAATCAAAAATTGATCAGTTACCACACTTGAAGCATCATGTACCAGGGACTCATACCCCCTCACATAGGCATGAGTAAGCTTACTACAGCTAGTTAAAATGTGGCGACTAGACTCCACTTGTAAACCACAATCTACACATTCTATCCTTATATGGCAGACCACTCCAAGCACAGTCACTTCCATGGTTGGAAGATGGTTCAATCGCAGCCTAACCATAAAATCCTGTACATCTTTTCTTTTAGTAAACACCAAATATTTAAGTAGTAAAGTTGAAACCTTTCCCCAACATATTCTTCACATTTTATTTTAGAGGCAAGATAGTCAATGGTTCTACATTTGTCCCGTTCAAATGCCTTGGGACCAAGCTCTGATCGCAACACCTAGTATAATCAGGAGATCCATCTTAAAATCAATGGCCTTAACAAATTCTAGCACTTCATCTTGGAATTCAAATAGTGTTTTTTTTTCCTTCGTTTTTTGCCATAAGAGAAAAACAAGTTAATATTGTTATATCATGTGACATATTCAGCAGTTTGAAATAAGTTAACTTTGGTAATTTTTTTTTTTTCTGGTGAGCAGAGAAAGCAATCCCAATTCACACCTTATGGCTTCTATCGGAACACATTGAGGTAGTCCCAAAATAAAACACCAGATTTTACCCTCTAGTTTGGATAGCCATTTTACCTCTTTTTCGAAATAATGTTCCGGCCATACAGGATTACAGGTACCGTTCTTGCTTTGTAAAGCTTCACCATAGTAGGGATGGAGAAGCTACCTTCATGGGCTACAAAGGATCTAATCTCACACACTTTTTTTTTTTCTTTTTCCACTTTGTATTTATTGAAACTTTTCCAATGACAACAATACTATCGAGAGCAAAATAACCCACCACAACAAAATCAATTGCCACAAGAGCCCACCCCTCCTCCCCAACCAACCCACCCTCTACCCCCCCCAACCGAGAGCTACAGAGGAATCAACAACTGTTAAAGAAAGATTACAAGGTTACAAAAGTGCACAAGAGAAAGAGCCACAGCATTATACTAGCACAGGCTAACAGCAATCTCTTTCTGTCAGTGAGGTCCTCAACAACAGCGTAAACATATATCTCAACCACTGATTGACCCCCCCCTCCTCGGCTGTCGCACACATTTTTAAAGCTTTTACAAAGTACACGATCATGCAGTATATCCACTTGCAGTTTAGCATGAATTGGGACTCCTATGTATAAATATTTCTCTACCACTTCAGTAACATACCCTTCCATTCGCCATACAAACTTCTTAGTACCGCCACCTATTTGAGACCACTGTAATGTTCTCTGTCTTCGCAACATTAGTTATCAGACCATTCGAATATACAGCAAGTGGATCTAGGCTTCTCTAGGTTCCTCTGCAGCCCCACCACCGTAATATCAAAGAGACTGTCATTTGCACAAGCAAACTAGCTCAGTGGATTTATGACAATATTTGGAGGGGCATTGCTGCAATTCACAAAGCATTGGGGCATATCGGACACAAATAAATTGTATAAAAAAGGGGGCCAACACACCCCTGTTTTAGTCTACAATTTGTAACCAAACCTGTATGATGTAATCGTGAACATACATTTGTGTCACAGTAGAATTGCCTGACCGGATGTAAGATAGACCCATTACTATTACATCTGGCTTTCAACATTTTTCCCAACAATTTCTTGGACACTTTGTCGAATACCTTTTTGTAATCAATAAAGCACATATACAATTTACTTCCAGTTTCCTTAAGGCAATTTCTTATCATATATGGCAGTACAAATATATGAAATACTGCACCCATGCCACTTCTGAATCCTGTTTGTGGTGGGACAATATTGTAGATGCTTTTAACAAGGCATTCAATGTTTTAAGTAGACAAGTGGCAAACATTTTGGCAATTTGATCTGATGGTGCTAGCATCCTATAATTAATTGGATCTGCATAAGTTCCTTTTTTGAAAATGGGGACTACAATAGCCTTTTTCAATGAGGCTGAGATAATTCCACACTTAGCAACTTATTTAAATGGACAAAACAATATTGGGGCCCACAGTTCGTGTTTTTTAATTATCATATTTGGTATTCCATCAGGCCCAGGAGCTCTGGGCATTTTAAGGTTCTTCGTGATATATACTATGTCCTCCGCATCAAACGTGAACCAACTGTCTTTATAACCCAAATACAAGGATTCATTTAGTATTCCACCCTTGCACATATCATTGAAACTCAACATTTCTTTTTAAAGATCTAAGCCTTCCACTGGAGCAATCACATTAATTCTCCAAAATCGTGTTAATTTCACTAACTTTGTTCATATTTTTGCCATTTACCAGATACCAAAATGTCTTGCTATCATTAGAGAATAATGCCTCAGATATTACATTCCAATGGGCATTGAATTGGGATAATGTATAGGATTGAATCTAATTTTTGAATTTTTATGTTTTGGGGTCACTTTGGCAATCAATCCCCTCCATCAACAGGCTATCAACATTGTATTTCCAATGTTGACATCAAAATTATCCTTGAATACTTTAGTGACAGGATTACACCTGCCCCATCACCACTTACCCATTGCTTTGCCTTCTCTAAGCAGTCAATAACTGATACCCTTCTCCGGATTAAAGTGACAATTTACATAATGCAGGTCTGTTTTCTCCCAATATTTATACACACAGAAATTAAACCTCATAGTATTTCCAGGCGTCCACTTTAACCTGTTACCCTGTATATTGGTTGAAACATAGCCAAGTCCAGAATTATAACTAACACCCTGATACATCCTTAAGTTTACCTTCAACATTGCATGGTCACTAGCGTTAGTGAAAACAGTTTAATAGGCTTCCATTGACTCTGCCAAAGGTTGAGAAACAAATATATAGTCGATTCTGGATTTAGACTCACCCCTGAACCATGTGGCCAATTCTTTAGCATTTTCCATATTATCCTTCATATCTTCAAAGTCAATAAATTGCATATGCCAAGTATCAAGAAAGCAGGCCCAGGATCTAGCGTTCCCAGCTTTAGATCTCTCACCTCTATCAGCAGACGAACAAAATTTACAGCAGGTTTCATTGATGTCCCCCATAATCAAATAGTTTACCATTGTACTGGATTACCCAGTGGCTAATATTGTGTTATACAACTGGATTTCCTTGCTCATAACTCAACCTGGAGGATCATAAACATTGATCAACAGTAATTTGAATCTACAATCCTTAGTCCAATATTTCAGCTGGGATGCTAATGCATATTTTTCAAAGAGGGCAGATATTCTACCGGATTCAGATATGTTTTTATACCAGTTATAAGCCCTCATGAGGGAGCCCAATTACTATTGTGAGTGAGTACATAAAAGAGAAAGTAGTAAGACCTCCACGTTCATTCCACCCAAGCGGGGAGTAAGGGTGGTTGCATGTGAATCTAAGAAGATACGATCATCAGAAATGCTGTTACGGTGAGTAATGCATGCCTTCTGATGCTTGTTAATCTGCTTAGAATCACATGCTGTGCATAGACTAGCAAGCAGTACCCGGAGTTGGAGGTGGGTTGTGAGAAGGAACAGTAGTGAAAAGATGTCTTAATACAGCTTGTCCCACCTGAGAATCAGACCTAGAATGAGAGCCTAGGCAATAGTGTTTTGGAAAGGTTTGTACAGAACTCCAGGTTGCCGCTTTGCAAATGGACTCTAGGAAACATGTGCAATGAAAGCTATGGAAGCCCCAGTGCCTCGAGTAGAATGTGCACTAGGCTTGAAGGGCACTTCTCTCTTAGCAAGAATGTAACAGAGTGTGATGCATTAGACAATCCACCTTGAGATGGCCGATTTAGAGACAGGGTCCCCTTCTCTACCAGCTGCCACTGAAACGTAAAATGTGTTGGTTTTTCTCAGTGGTCTAGTTCTTTCCAGGTAAAACATGACTGCCCTGCGCACATCTAACGTGTGTAGGCTTCTTGAGGCCACGTTAGTGGGATTCTGGAAGAAAGTAAGCAGTTCTATCGATTGGTTCACATGGAAATAAATGTAGGTGCAAATCGAGGGCGAGTGCGCAGAACCACCTTATCTCTATGTACTGTAACGAAAGGGTCTAGAACTGAAAGGGCCTGTCGTTCACCAACTCTCTTTAGAGACGTGATAGTCACTAAGAAGGCTGTTTTATAGGTAAGATCTTTGAGAATTGCCTTTTGCATAGGCTCAAAAGGAGACCCCATATGTCTAGTCAAAACCACATTTAGGTCCAATCCGGGAGCCAGGTTAGAAATGGAGGGGGGTATATCCCTTTAACCCCTTCCATGAAAGCCTTAATAACTGGTATTTTCCACCACATCACCTTCTGTTGGGACGTAGTGTAAGCTGAGAGAGCAGTTAAGTGAACCTTAGGGGAATTAAAAACCAGGTATGAGTCTAGTAGGTGAGTCAGGTACAATACAATGTGAGTAGGAAAGCAGTCAATAGGATTGACGCCCTTTGAATTGCACCAGATAAAGCGCTTCCATTTACTGGAGTAGCAGTATCTGGTGTTAGATTTTCTCGCCTCCCTTAGTATGTCCATGCATCTGTGAAGGAGTCGTAGGTGCTCTAACTCTATGACATCAGGAGCTAAGCCGCTAAATTTAGGGTTTGCGGGCATGGATGAAGAGTCTCCCCCTTGTCTTGAGAGAACATGCCGTACAGGCAAGGCAGTTTCATTGGAGGAGCTAGGGACATCTCCATCAGATGGGAGAACCAGGGTTGGCGGGCCCACATGGGGGCCACCAATATTATGGCGACTGGTTCCTGGTGCACCTTGTGCACCATCTTGTTGAGTAGGGGGTTGGGGGTGTAGCGTAAATTAATTTCCCTAACCATGTTATCCAGAGACCGTTCCCCTTGGATCGGTTCTGGGGGTACCTGGAGGCATAATCTTGGCATTGAGCGTTCTCCAGAATTGCAAACAAGTCGATCTCTGGGAAACCAAATTGTGCGAAAACGTCAGAGACTACATCTTCGTGTAGTCGCCATTGGTACTCTACTGGCAGTGGGAAGTCTCTGCTGAGCATGTCCGCTAGAAGATCGAGTTCCCCTGGAACGCCATAATTCCCAACAGTCGCATGGCTTTGTGTACCATCACCTCTCGACCAGCTACATATTGAGGGATCTGAAAGAGCATGTTATGAACCCTCTCGTTGGAGGGGAAGACTAGGCCGTCATCGGTCTGAATTAGAGCCCCTTGGAACTGTTTGACCTGACTGGGGTCTAGGCTGGACCTCTTCTCGTTGATGGAGAATCCCAGGCTGAATAAGAGGTCTATCGTCTTTTGGGTGTTCAACAGGCATGTTCCATAGGAATCACCTGTTTTGAACCAGTTGTCACAGATTCTCTGCGCAGGTGCGCTGCTGCCACTGCCAGTACCTTCGTAAACACCCTTGGCGCTGAGGCAATGCCGAAGGGGATTACTTTGAACTGATGGTGTTTGCCCTCTATCATGAACCTTGGGTATTTTCTGTGTGCCAGCAACATTGCAATATGAAAGTATGCATCTTTCATATCCAGTGTTGCCATGTAATCCCCCCGTTTCAGCAGAGGGATTACCTCCTGCAATGTGACCATACAAAACTTTTGAGGTTTAAAAAATGTGTACGCTGGGCGCAAGTCAAGCACACGGGCATGGTGAGATCCTTTTTGGGTACAAGAAGTACACTGAATAAATACCCTTGTTTACCTGTAGAAGAGGGACGATTTCTATGGTGCCCTTTTCCTGCAGGATGCGTAGGTGTTCTGGCATCAGGCATCTTGATTTTGGCGGTCTGAATTGAGGTGGTTGGTAAAATTCTATGTAGTACCCATGGGCGACAGTCTTTAGCACCCACTGGTCTGTTATCCCCTCCGATGCATGAAGGAATGATGTTCGACATCCCCCAACCAGGGAGGCATGGAAGGGGACCTTGATTGGAGGGTCATTTCTGACTTGAGGCCGGGGAGCCTCTGGGAGTGGAATTCCAGCCTCTACCCTTTCTATGGCTTTGTCCTCTAGGTGGATACGTGGTGGTGGTGTTGTATCCTTGTCCTGAAGACCAGTCGTTTCCTGACCCATACTGGTTTTGAGGGGAGCGAGATTGCCCGCGAAAGGAGCGAGAAGTGCCACCTCTTTGTTGTGATGGCCTTTGGGTAATCTGGTTTAAGGTTTTGAGAGTCTCATGCTCCTTCTTAGCTGTCACAAGCGCTTCGTCCACGGCATTGCCAAACAAGTTGGTCTCCTCAACCGGCTCGTTTATTAAGGCTGCTTGGGTTTCAGGCTTAAAACCAGAGTTCCTCAACCAGGCATGCCAATTAAGTAGTGTACCCTGGGCCAAGGTCCTTCCCGCTGTTTCAGCAGCGTCCAAAGTGTTCTTCAGAAAGTTGATTTGCTTGCCTTCCGATACAATCACGAGCGGTTTAGCCCACATTGGTTCTGGAACCTCTTGAAGGCCCCCTTGAAATTCCACTGTACATCCGAGTAGGTAGCCAACAGAGTGGTTTGTTGACTATTCGGGTGGAGAATGCAGCAGCAGTCGTGACCCTTTATCCCAGTCCATACAACTTTTTGCCTTCTTAATCAGGTGGTGCATCCTCTGTAGACAGGACGACACCTGCCCTCTTTCTTGTAGTCGTAACTACCAGGGAATCTGGAGTGGCATGCCCTTTTGATTTAAAGGGGGTTGTTAGGAGAAGGGCGAAACTACTTCTCTACCCTGGGATTAACCGCCCTGGTCTGGGCTTAACAATAAAGGTACTAGGCATTTCTTAGAGTTCAGTAAGGGAATGGCCTGACTGGCAGAAGGCTTTTGCTTCGGTATGTCCTATACAAAATCCAAATCCTGCACAGCCACCTATGTCACGATTTGAAAATGTTCAGCCGCCTTTTTTACAATGGCGTTGAACGCCATTTGATCGTCCTCAGGTGAGGCCTGACGAACTGCAGTGGAATCCATAGATAGAACATCAGTCCCGGGGTAGGAGTAGGGGATGCCCAAGGTTGATCATCAACTGGATGGCTGTCTTTCCAGTTGTCCATGGGATCAGAAGGATCATCCATAGGGTCCCCATAGGTATCATCCCGTTTGTAGGATTTGATAGGCACCTCATCCGAAAGGTCACAAACATCCTGTTCGTGAGGATCCTCAAAAGGTCCTCTGAAACTTAGCAATAGGCATAAAAGGAAGTTCCTCACGAGGCCTCTTGGGAGCAAACCTCTCTGAAAATTCAACAAACTCCTCCAGCTCATTCATGCACCCCTCAAAATTCTCCCTGGTCGACGATGATGAACCATAGGAGTCCAGGGGTGGAAAGGGATCTTCTTGACAAATTTCCTCTTCAGAACGTCAAGATTTTCCTTCTAAGGTCATGGATAAAGAGAGAGGCCTCTCAGAGTACCCTTTTTGGGGCTCCGGGCATTGTGACGTGTCTTTAGACGCATCTTTAGGCCGCTCTTTCTGTTTTGACGTATGTTTCGACAGTTACCCGCCGAAGCAACCCTCTCGATACTATCGCTGATGCTCGGGGCTTCAGGGAGGTGTGGCGGTTGGGCCTGTGGCTGTGCGGTGCATTTTGGTGCCACTGGGGCCTTAAGCGGTGTCGGAGCCTTCTTCTGAAGCATCCCGACGGCCGCATGTGACTTGGTGCTAGCACCCTTACTTTTGGATTGCCCGGACGCATGCCACTGATGCGGTTGTGGGGAGGGCTGCTGATCAGCGGGCACCGCCGAAGTATCTGACGTGCCCATTGGCGCTTTGGAGCGCTTCGACTAGGACGCCGAAGCAGAACCGTGGGTTGTGTGCTTAGTGTGGGAATCAAGTGCGTCCCTGTCGCCGGGAAGTATCTTCCCCATAGCAGGACTCATGTCGTGCCTATCGGGCCGGGGACAGACGCTGCGGAACGAGAACTTTCTGCGGTAATGTAAAAGTATATTTTGCATGACTACCATCTGATAGTAAACATTGGCCTAAGCACATTCGCATCGCACTATAAAATCGCATTGGAATGAACCTGAAATAGGCGGATTACGCCGCCATTTTAAGTTATCCGCCATTTTGATTAACTCCTGCTCTCTGTTCCATGTTAGAATTTGTGTTTTCGGCTCCAGCAGAGCAAAATTAACTTTGTACTTTGTCAATGTAGATAAACATGCTGAAGCAGCTAAGGTGGATTGTTTGTCCTGCACTAAGGAAACCTTGGAGTTAAACAAGAGCCGAGCTAATCAGTAATTTAGATGCCATCTGTACTAACAGTGTTTTACCCGTTCAAATAGTGAAACGGGATGATGAATAGCTGAACATGTGCTTTTGTAGAAATCTTTGTTTTTGCACCTTGAAACTAAGCTGACTTTAAACTTAAGAACAAATGGTAGAGAAATATAAGTAAATGAAATGAGGACTGTCACCTTTGCGTCCAATGTTTGAAAAACACATGAAGTGTTTAACAGAAAACAACAAACTATTCAAAGAATGTTTATACATGTATTAGTTATGTGGAAAGGCTATGTACCTTAGCTAAATGTGTTACACGAAGAGGGGCTGGACGATATGTCCGGGATTGTGAGAAAAACGTATAAATACTCATGTTTTTGAAATGTCCAGCACTCTCTCATCTCACGGTGTCTGCTTACACACATTGCGGGGTGTTGAGCCGGACATCTATTCTGCTAAAATAAAGTGTACTTGTACCTTAGTACTCTTGACTGGCGTATTTCTATTATGTGGTATTAAGCCTCGATATTCTTTTAATCTTTCAGATGGCGCCAGAATAGGGACCCTCAGGATTGATGTCACATCGATAGACGAAGACGAGGCTGCTGGACCGGGATCGGAGAGTGCTGAGGACCCCTGCAAAGTGAGACTCAATACCTCCGCAGTAGGGCACGCCCGATCCCTGGACCGCAAGCAGCGTTTAGTAGGACATCACGACTAGGGTCCCCGTATCGAGGCCAGCCAACGACTATTTGTAATCCGATCGGAACCCTTTGAAATTTGAAATCAGGCGAGTCGTGCCCAAATTCTTAAAAGTCCAGATATTGGTTGCAGTTTTGCAAAAGATATATCCTCAGGATTTTCATACAGATGAGTTACTTAACAAATTACTGAATAAACGTAGAACTGTCAACTGCAACACCTCCTTATGTGACTCCTCTTCCGATTGTTGTTCCGCTTCCTCCCGTTGTTGTTCCCGTCCTCCTGCACCTCCACCCTTGCCGACAGTTGCCGTTCCCATAGCTCCGTCTGCAACACCAGCGGTATTGCCTCCAGTATCTTTGCCAGGGGGTTCTGCTCCACCTGTAGTGGTTGAAGGGAAGGAGCTGATCCAAGAATAGTGACTTGTGGCACAGTATCTAAAAGCAGAAAGAGAGAATTGTATACGTGGGCTAAAAAGTACATAGAAGAGGGTGATGAATAATCGGTTTTAGTTGCGATTCCTGACCAAGGGGGTATTCCTGAACAGAATATTTTGATAGAACGGATCGGAAAGTATTTGCTTGAGGGATGTTCTGACCCACTAGGCTCTGCCCTGCAACATCACTCTGTGCTGCTTTCATCAGAAACAACAGGATGGCCGCCAAAAAGCTCTATGCGCTAAAAATCTCTGAGAAGTGCGCAGGGAAACCTGAAAAATAGGCCGCCAATTCATTTTGCCTGCGTCAGTGGTGGAACCGGTGACCACACTACCAAAACCTGTCACAGGGCTGCCCAAAGAGTGAAATGGAATTATGTGAAAAGGCAGTGTTGCATTCCAAGGAAAACCCAGAAGTGTTTTAAAATCCGTTTTTCCTTGGCTGTTGAAAGTGCAAAATCATGGTTCCCAAACAGCAGAGAAGATCCAACATACTTTTTGGGTGTTAAACATCACTTTATTTAAAGAATCCACCTAAGCACAATGTCAGGAGAAGCACATTTTATCACAAGAAAATCCACATTCAAAAAGGTGCTTGCCTGGAAAAATCTGTCAGATATGGGCGCAGTACCGCCGCTCGCCTGTGTCAGAGCTGTCATTTACTTATACTGTTATATAAACTTGTACATTAAGATCAAATTGTGGAAAAGAAGAGACTGGTCATCAAAAGCAATATAGGTTGCTACAATTCAATCTCTATGTTTGAAAAAGACTGGAATTATGAGACCTGTGTGTATATCTGTTGAAAATGTAAAGTTTATTTTAGAAAAGACAATTTCGAACAGTGTTTTAAAAGTGAACTAATGTTAGCCACAGTACTTCAAAATGCACATTCCACAGTTTGCCCCAAACAAAGGCATCTTCCCCCTGCTCTCTGCGCAGGAACTGTCATTGAGTTGCTAATGGAGGTGGGAGGAGATTTTGGCCTGTTGCTCTGAGGAGAGACAAAAGACTCCCTTGATTGAAAAGATACACAGATTCACCCATCAACTGATTTACTGGTGAAGCGCTCTGCAGGAGAATCCAGATCAAAGACTCCAGAACTCGGAAAGCAGAGGGCCCAATTCCAAAGCTGAACCTTTCTCAGCTGGCCTTTAAAATCTTGAAACCTGATTTTAACCCCAGACTTCCAAGGTACACAACAAAAATTGAACAGCCTGGCTGTGCTGTTTCTGCTTCTTGCCAAGAACTCTTACTAGAGCCCAGAGACCCAAACCAGTAGAGCAGAGCTGTAACCAGATAGCTGTCCCCCAGAACAAACCTGTCAGATCCAGTTCAGAGGCTGTGCAGAGGCCAGAGTGCCGTGCTGAGTGCAGAACCTGGTGCGTGAATCCTGTCCGGTGGGCTAGCAGAATTTCAGTCCAAAACCTTTGACCAGATCTTTGACGGGCCCATTCCAAACCATAATTGTGAGTATCTAGCATAGAATTGTCCCTAGCCAATCTCTTATCTTAAGTAATCCAATCCAACCCATTCTATCATATCCAGAACTGCATTGTAGAACCTCTCTTGTTTTTTCTGAATCTTTCCCTCATCCATATAGTCCTTTGTTAATGGTAGTGATAAATACATCTTTGCACTAATATATTTGCTGAAGAAAGACAAGTGTCTTGGCGGGCAAAAGTCAGCAGAGGTGCCGCTGTTCTGGTGGCTGTCCGTTGGGTATCTAGCATCTTCATAGCCTCCCGAAGTGTAAAGAAAAATCCTTGTTTGTAATTTCAAAAGCGCATCCTTCATTTGAAAATCTTTACTCTTTCTGAGAAAAATCGACCTCTACTAAAACCCTCATAACGTCTGAACCGTACATGCTAGAAACTGCAATTTAAGTGTCAAATTGAAGCCAACATCTTCAGCTTTCAAACAAATCTAAAACCACATTCCAACTCCTTATAGTTCTTCTGTAATCGCAGTAAATCTGCATTTAGCTCAATTTCATTGCATGCAACCTCAGAATTCAGTTTCCAATCTGCTAGTCGTTCAACCATCATTGCTAGTGTTTACCTGAAGCAATACAAAGCAGCTCCCACTAGATTTGAATCCCATTTAGTGATGTAAATCAATTTTTCACTATTTTTCCCATTCATTACAAACCACATTCAAAAGCATTTGAACTGTTTTGAAATCATTCCCGTTTCTCTCTGCTTGCTGGGAGGAATTGGGATTGAACTGTATTTGTTGAGTGTATATTTCCTGAACCCTGTTTTCTCTCCCATCGCTATATTGCATATTAGGGGGGATTGAGTAGTATCAGGGGGAAAGAGTGACATTGCAACTGATTGAACCCATATCAAGTATTTTATGCTGCATTGTTTCCCTATCCATATCAAGTATTATTCTGTGCTGCATTATTTTCCTTATCCATACTCCTCCTTATTAAAGAGATTGTTGATTGTTGTGACATCACCCAATGGTGATCATTATATAAATAGTAATAGTGTGATATACATATTGTTCAAATTTATAAAAAAGTGAGATATATATCTTGTTCAAATTCATAAAAATAAATCTTAACTTTGCAAAACAGCCTGCTTCCTGGTTCAGTGAGACTGTGGCGATTCAAAGAGGGCATGTTATAAGGGTACATCATTCAGAAATAAAAGAACATAGACAAAAATATATAATGAAGGGTTCCAACTGTGCATCACACGCTAGGCATTGACTTAGGTGGAGTGCCGGGTTGAAATCACTTACATAGTTGATATATGGAGTAATTTAACAGACACAAATGTCCCACACCGGTTGAGGGATTTGAATGTCCTTGCCCGCTCAAGGGACACTGCAGAGAAAGTATGAGCATGTAGAGAAGGTATTTTGAGTTTAAAGGGGAGCTAGATCGATTACAAGAAGATGAAATGGATGGTAGTGAACGGCAAGCTTCATATGTGCAGAAGCAATTTCTTCCTCTACTGAAAGCAATGAGTGTAGAAATGCGAATTTGCCCAAGGGACGCTCTTAGATTCATTTCGGATGTTTCAATTTCTCCCATTGAAGTGCATGACATGTTTAGTCAGTATGTTCCGGCAATGCAAAGGAAAGTGTTACAGGTGATGGTAGAGTATCTACAAGATGAATTTATGAAGCGAAAGGAATGATGTCCCGCAGATTTGATGGTTATTTATAAAAGAGCATTTTCACCCGACACTGCGCTGACTACTTTGTCACTTGATTTAACCTTGTTGCTTAATACATGTTCGGATTTGCCTACTTTACAATTGCTAATGAGGGAGGTACCTCTGACATTTGTTCCAAAGGTAGAGATTCCAGCTAATGCTGCAGCAGGAACAACTGCAACTACTATTGAAGCACATTCTGTCTCACACTTTGTCCATGTTCCATTTTCTAGACAGGAAGTGAATACCATTAGGCAATCAATTCCAGATATTAGGAAGAATCCAAGAGGATTTTTAATAAAGAAATGGAATCTGTTTTGCATTTGTCCGTTTTCACGCTGGGTGATATAGATTTGTTGTTTCCTGTGATCCTTCCTGGTGATTTGTGGAAGCAGATTAGAACTGTAGACGATCAAGCAGGGATGGGCGATACATTGGATGCCTTAGTATGAGTAGATGGGGAAAGGAATGCTGGTGAGAAACTGCCACAGGCGATACTGATGTTGCTAGACACAATAGTGCCTAAATTGAAAACTCTGGATCCTGAAAAAAGAAACATACGGGATAAGCTTAGGGCTTGCATGCAATTGAAGTCAGAGGGTGCAACTGAGTATTTTAACAGATTTGAGCAAGTCTTTTTCGGATTTTAGTGGTCAAGACTAAAGTACAGAGCCAGGAAAGAGGCTGTTCGTTGATAAGTTTGTGCATGGATTGTTGCCTGAAATAAAATCACAGATCATGACTTCTGAGAGTACATGGCAAGCGAAATCACAATCTGAAGTGTTACACATGGCTCAGTACTATGAAAATAGGGTTAATACAGAGAAGGAGAAGGTGGAAAAGAAGAAGGGAGACCTGAAAACTAGAGTGGCATTGCAGCAAATAGCTAGAGGAGCCAGAGGTGGGAATACACAGTTCAGAGGCAAATTTACACCACAGGGTAGCGCACAACTGGGTCCTGTAGATATGAACCAGTGTGCATATTGTAGACAGGAGGGTCATTGGCGAGCACAATGTCTGATCCTTCAGCAGAGATCAAACAGCACATATGGTGCCATGGGTAGACGATCCAGAGGCTGTCCTGGGATAGGGGGTCCTGGTACAAGTCAGTCTGCACAGAATCAACAGACACCATCACAAGATAATCAGCAACAGAGTGTTAGTAGTGGGAATATTTTTGATAATTCTTCGATTGTCTATTTTTCTGATGATCTTGGACGATATACTGTTTCTTTTAGGACAGCCCGAAGCAGGGTCTGGAACGGATACCTATTCCCATCGAACAGAAAGGGCCCTACCTTGAAATGAAGGTGGGGAATCGGGAACATCTCTTTTTGATAAATAAAGTATCGCAGAAGTGTTCTATTGATCATTCACAGGTTCTAGATATTCCACTGTCGGGTCAGGACAACATTTCTGTAGGGTTCTCTGGTACACCAGTGGTAAGTCTGGTCTCTCTGCCGGTACCAATTTCACTGGGACCATTCACTGATTCTTGTCCATTTCTATCGACGACAAATTGTGGCGAAAATTTGTTGAGATTGCATTTATTAAAAGGAATTGAATGCTGTGATTTACTGTTCTCCAGATGGTGTACTTAACAATTTCCCCCCAACAAACTTCCGTTCCACAATTGTCATCTATGCCTTTACCAATTGAATAAGGTTCCAACATGTTTATGGGCAGTCAATGATAATTACGTTGGAATTTTACAAATTGAACCTGTTAAAATTGTTTTGAAAGCAGGAGTGGAATTGCAGCGTATTCCACAGTATAAGATTTCGGTTGAAGGTGAAAAGGCTTTGAAGAGTATTATTTCTGATTTTGTACACAGAGGTGTAATTGAGGAAATTGCAGGAAGTGTGTGTAATAGTCCGATTTTACCAGTTTACAAGAAAGGGGATAATGTGATTCCTTTTCGTTTTATTATTGATTTGCGTGCAATTAATAAGGTTGTTGCTCCACAGTTTCCGATTGTGCCTGATGTTATCACAATTCTGACTATGATTTCAGCCACGGCTACACATTTTAGTGTTGTGGATTTGAAAAACGCTTTCTTTAGTATCCCTTTGCATGTTGATAGCAGATATTTGTTCGCGTTCACCCTAGGGGGGACGGTCTTTCATATTAACTCATGTGCCCCAAGTGTACACTGAATTCAAGCATCTATAGTAGAGCATTGAAAGAACAGCTTGATACGTTTGAGTTACCTTCCACATGCACATTGTTGCAATATGTTGATGATCTGCTTCTAGCTGCTGATTCTGAAGTTGCTTGCAAAGAAGGCACAGTGTTGCTGCTTATTCATTTAGCAGAGTATGGGCATAATGCTTTGTTGAAGTTTCAATATTGTCGACAGGAGGTTGCCTATTGGGGCTATCTCCTGTCGAAGGAGGGAAGAAGACTGACACCTGAACGGATACAAAGCATCTCCGATATGTCTGTTCCAAATACACAGAAAGAGGGCAGAGCTTTAATAGGCATGTCCTCATATTGTAGAAAGTGGAACCAAATTTTTCTTTGTTGAGACTGACAAAGAAGGACATTTCTTTGCCTTTACCGTGGAACATGGATTGCCAGAACGCTTTTGATCTGCTTAAGGCTGCGCTGTGTTCAGCACCAGTTTTGGGCACACCAAATTACAAAAAAAAGGCTTTGTTTTGTATGTGAATGAACGTGATGGATGGGCTTTGGCTGTTTAGACACAGTAACATGGGGCAAGAATAGGCCGTGCAGCTATTTTTCCGCCACGTTAGACCCTGTTGCATGCGCTTTGCCAAGATGTTTGAGAGCTGTAGCTGCTGCATCCGTAAAACAAAGTGAGGGTATGGTTTTAGGTCATTCTTTAAACGTGATGGTACCCCACTCCATAGACGTTCTATTAAACAGAACGCAGACGCAACATCTCAATCCGGCCAAATTATTTCCTTCTCCACAAGAGAAGGATTGCAGTGACGAAATGTCACATGATTGCCTCTATTAAAGAAGAAACTAAGGGCAGAATTGATTTAATTGAACACCCTTAAAGAATCCGCAAGGGGAGCTATTCTGTGATGGCTCCCGTTTTAAACTTCCGGATGGTACATCCACCGCTGCTTTTGCAATCACCACATTAAGCACTATTGGGAGACTAAACAAATTCCACATAATTCTACGCAGGCAGCAGAGATTACTGCACTAACCAGAGCTTGTGAAATTTCTGAAGGGCATAGTGTAAATATATATACAGATAGTCAGTACGCATTTGGGGTGGTTCTTAATTTTGGTCGACTATGGGCTGAGCGAGGATTCTTGACCTCCCATGGAACAAAAATTTAACATGCCACTCCTAGTCCGGTTGCTGTCAGCACTTGGCTTCCTACTCAATTAGCAATAATGAAGTGTGCCGCACACCAGAAAGTGACGGACGATTTAGGAAAAGGGACTCCTTATGCTGACAGAATAGCCAAACAGACTGCTATTGATTTGCACTCAAAGATGTATGTGCTCGATCCAACAAGAAAAAATGTCAATGGCAAAGACCATGCTTAAGGAATATTTTCCTAGGTTTGGCTTGCCAAGACTAATTTGGGCCGATAATGGTCCACATTTTATCGCTGCTGTCATCCTGCAAGTATGTGCAGGATTACAGAAGGATAAACGGATCCACTCGGCCAGACATGCTCAGAGTGCTGGCCTTCTGGAACACCATAACGGAATTCTAAAGAACAAAACTGCAAAAATTGCCAATGCGTGTGCGCAAAGCAATCTGAAAGGACCTGACGCTTTGCCAGTAGCCTTACTATCAATGCGGACGACCGCACAATCAAAGACAGGGCTCTCCCCCAATGAGATTATCATGGGGAGACCAGTCAATGTATGGAATGCACCGAGGTCCAAGCAGTTGAAAGAATTTGAGTGCCCGCTTTTGTCTGACTATTGTTATCAGTTGACTCCATACTGGTGAAGAATTTCGAGAGGTGCACCTGCCTTGCACCTCGGTGGAAAGGACCACACCAGATCCTTTTGGCTACGCAAACCGCAGTACGAGTGACCAGAAAGAAAGACTGGATCCACGCGACACATGTGAAGTGGATTCCTTTTCCTCTGCCCTATAACGAAGGGGAGGAAAAGGGAATTGATGACACTGATGCTCACGACGAGCCTGCTTTGATCGACACCAAGGGTGTCCCGAAAGTCCTTCCAGAGCCTGTGGGCCCTGGGGAGATTGCCGATTCTTCATTTTCTTCTTCACCGATCGATCTGGTTTCTGCTTCATCTTCAGGAAACACTGCTTTGTTCACCGATCATTCAGTACCTGGAGTTGTAAGGTACAATCTGCGATCACGGAACAGGATGTAGATTTAGGGCCTACTGACATTAGATTAATGTAAATAGAACAGGAAAGTACAGCTAGGATTCTGTGCCCAAAAGAAACCACCATTGAGCCAGTCCCTCATCATTCCTCTGCTGCATACACAGGCAGGGATCGGCAAAGTTAACTTCAATCAACCACGTGGTCAAGTGCCACCCACAGATGAACCAAAAGAGCCCAATAGTGAGGCTTCTTAACGGACGCTGAGAAACTATGCCTATTTTAGGGACCACTCGTACTGAAAAGGATCATTATCATTTTGCTGATAATGAGTCTGCCCATTGAGGGTCATGGTCCCTGAGGACCAAATGGATACTGATCACAATAACAGCTTGTATTGTAATTACATTGACATTCTGGTTTTGGTATCTGGAGAGTGTACATCCGTTTGATGTTTTACTGCCAACTGCAAGTGTCTCCGCCATCTCTCCATCTTATGTGCATTTGCACACTCATCGTCTTCGAGACCTCCAGCATAGAGGGGGTTATAATAACAAACACCCTCTTGATGATCATGAATGCAACCCATGCCATTCTGAATAAGACCAATTGTTGGATATGTTCACATCTGCCACAACATGGGGAAAAGGGATTGAGTTGGTATATAAATCCTCTCCCTCTAACTACTGCACGGTATGCTTCGCTTAGCGCATTATTCTTTGGCTGATGGAACAATTATGTCACTGGGAATTTTGATGGGACTAATCTAAATGAGTTTGAAAAACGAGTTTTAGCACCTTTAGGATGTTCTCTGTTTGCGAATAGGAACAAGCTAAATGTTGCTTCCATTAGGACCTCCGATAGACTATCCAGACCTTTCCAGTGGCTCCCATAGGTAATAGGGATGCCATGCCTCCTTCCTATACTGTTAACCATAGTCTAAACTCTGTTCCATTTGCATACGAAAAGAGGATTCCCAACCAATGGGTACATTTGAGGGATGTACGAACGTTGCTGTGCTAACTAGTGAAGATAGACCTCTATATGTAGGAGATCCGGTTTACTTTGTTTGCGGTAATGAGGCAAATCCTTGGTTCCCAAGAGATTGGGAGGGTACTTGTTATTTAGGTATACTATTACCAGGCGTATATGTTGCCACCACTGCTGAAGTTTCTAGAACTCGTTCCAGGCGGGATGAGGATGGTGACACTACCTCACAGATTCTGGGTGGCGTTGCTAAATCCTTTGTGCCATTTTGGGGACAGATAATAAACTCCCAAGATATTAGAAAATTGGTGAGGGTTTTAGAGAAAACCCATCAATGAAACCACTGACGTCCTATACAACATGAAACTAGAGCAAAGGCTATTAGATCAGTGGCTCTTCAAAATAGAATGGTGCTAGACATCATTCTAGCCGAGCGTGTTGGGGTGTGCAAAATGGTGGGATCTGCACGTTGTATTTTTTTGTAGCAGATTCCTCCCCCACCATATTTAAGTAAATTAAGAAATTGCACACCTCAAGTACTGAAGTAAACATTCCAGAGGGAAACTGGGATATTGGCACATGGTTCTGGGACTTGTTACGATCTTCTGGTTGGAAAACTTTGCAGTTCTAATGGTGATCCTTGGCATGGTACTGTTTTGCTGCTGTTGCATACAGTGTCTTCCTGTAATTTGTTATATGATAGGGGGGAAGTTGTGCACAAGCGGTTGGTAAACTAGAACATAAGACACATATGCCTGGAAAGATTACGAATGCCTTGGTAATGCAGGACATCGCTATAAAGGAGTTAATGGCGATCAATGTTTTTGAGGATAGCGATTCAGGATGTTCCCACTATGATGCATGGTTTTCGGATGATCCTAATGCTCTCGGCTTAGGCCAACAGGAGGGTTTGTAAAAGTATATTTGCATGAATACCGTCTGATAGTACACACTGGCCTAAGCACATTCGCATCGCACTGTAAATCATATTGGAATGAACCTGAAATAAGCTGACTACGCCACCATATTAAGTTATCCGCCATTTTCTGTCCCATGTTAGAATTGGCGTTTTCGGCTCCAGCAGCGCAAAATTAACTTTGTACTGTGTCAACGTAGATCAACATGCTGAAGCTACTAAGGTCGATGGTTTGTCCTGCACTAAAGAAACCTTGAAGTTAAACAAGAGCCATGCTAATCAGTAATTTAGATGCCATCTGTACCAACAGTGTCTTCCCCGTTCAAATTGTGAAACAGAATGAATAGCTGAACATGTGCTTTTGCAGAAATCTTTATTTTCGCTCCTTGAAACTAAGCTGACTTTAAACTTAAGAACAAATGGTAGACAAGTATAAGTAAATGAAATGAGGACTGTTACCTTTGTGTCCAATGTTTGAAAAACATATGAAGTGTTTAACAGAAAACAACAAACTATTCAAAGAATGTTTAAACATGTATTAGTTATGTGGAAAGGCGATGTACCCTAGGTAAATGTGTTACACGAAGAGGGGCTGGACGATGTGCCCGGGCTGGATGATGTGTCAGGGAGTGTGAGAAAAATGTATAAATACTCATGTTTTTGAAATGTACAGCACTCACTCATCTCACAGTGTCTGCATGCACACATTGCGGGGTGTTGAGAGCCATACAGCTGTTCTGCTAAAATAAAGTGTACTTGTACCTTTGTACTCATGAATTGCGTATTTCGATTATGTGGTATTAAGCCTCGATAATTTTGTAATCTTTCAGTAAGGTCAATAGTCTCCGAAGTGGAGCCTTGGTCATCGCTAATCCCTTCGTCACACTCGGCGGCTGGGGAATTACTTTCGGCCTGCGACATACCGTATGCCACCCACCGCTTCAAACGGCGCTCCTTAAGAGGCTTAGGCCGTAGGAGTTTGCAGGCCGCCTCGTTGTGGTCGAGGGGAAGACAATTGGTGCACCGACGGTGCTAGTTTTTCCACGGGTATTTCGCCTTACAGTAAGGACAAAATCTAAATGGAGTCCTGTCCATAGCGCAGTATTGTGCTAGCGACAACAAACCCAAGGAAACAAAGAGGGGAAAAGGAAAGGCATTCTTGAAAAGAATATGACCACCCTGACCCCACTTCTCCCTACTGTAAAGGCCGGCCCGAAGGCCCGGCCACAAGGTCAGCAGCGCCGCCCGGATCAACACTCGTCGAAATTCTGTCGTCGGCAGTCTTCAGCGGTGGCAAAGGAATCTAAGGGAGGGACCATGAGAATAAACAACGAAAGGTCCCGAAATATAACAATAACGCAATGTTTTATGAAGAGTACTGCATTAAGGCGACCAGATAGCTGGGGGGAAAAAAAACAATCTGAGGGAGCTCGAACGCGTGAGGGATTTTGGTACACAAGTCACGTTAGGGATATTGTTACAGGCACGCCCATGTCGAAGTCCACCTTCGATTCTTGAAAGACAAGATGCAATACTCTGCAGTTACCACTGTATGTCGGACTATATGCACAGCATGTGATTCTAAGCAGATTAACAAGCATCAGAAAGGCCCTTATCGCAGAGAAATTAACAATATCCACGCAAATTGCAAGAAATAAATTAATTACTTATTTTTCTAATATCAAAAGTTCATTCACACAACTTCATTGTTTCAGAGACATATGTTTACCCAATGTGTCATCTAGTGCTATCTTAAAGGCCTCTAGCTTCAATTCCCATTGCAAAATATCTTTAACCAGGTCCATCTTCACTATCTCTAAATGACTTGGCTTTAATTCCCAATTGAAATCTGGTTCCATGTTAGCCATAATTGTCTGCATGGGGATTACCACAAAGCCATTAAGTTTAAACATTGCAGCCTGGGGCAACACCTATTCCACGAACAAAGGTGAAGAAAAGTACAATATGGACCAGTTTGGCTCTTCCACAATATCAGGTAGCTCAACCAGTAATGTATCACTGGACGAGATTAATGACAATTGTGCAATACTTTGTAAAGCCTTCAACACACTAATTCTATTCAGAAATGGGCTGAGGTTAGTTGCCTCATTTTCGAATATTTTAAGCTTGGAAACATCAAGTTTGTTGAGTTTAACTGAACCTACCACCATCTCGCTACTTACGCCAGTTCTTTTAATTTGTGTATCAGTAACAATTTCCTTACTGTCCTTAATCTCACTTGGCTATTTCACTATCTGGTAGTTTATCATAGCTATTATCTAAACATTGTACAATTATAGTCCCTGCAGCCTTATTACCCCCTCAGCATGGGGCTTCCTTAGTCAGGTTCTTTATACAGTCCGTTATCGCTGCATTGGGTACATTTTTCTTTGATGTCATAATTCCAACCTCATTATGTAGAACTGCATCTTCATCTTCTGTCAAGAAATGCTTTTCTGTTCGAAGCCCATTTCGCTTTCCCGTTCTTTGCAACCTCTTTTTTCCCCACTTTTCTTTTGGGATGTTCAAGTATAGTCAATGCTCTCCGTTTCAATAGCAGCGAGATTTCCTTTATTCAAATCCTTAGCCAAGTCTTTACGTTTGCTGGGGTCCAGAGATTCCAACTCAGGTTCCAGCAAAATAAGATCTGCTTCACCAGATTTCCAGTAGCTTCATTCAAATGTGTAGGGGTATGTAAGATAATTATAGTTTTGCCCTCAGGATTTGAGCCACTGTTAAGCTTTACAATATCAACTATTTTTCCAGAAATAAACAGCAGTTCCTTTTGGACTGCAGCCTTTTTTTGCAAAGTAGCATTAAAGCCTCACACTTTGGTGACAGCATGATTACTTCATTCTAAAGAGGCATAGTATTCTGCAAATGAATAAAGGATTCAAATCCGCTATGTACGCTAAACATATCTGTTTCTCTAATGCTTTCACTCGCATAGTTCTCCATTGTATGGGATTTAGACAGTCTGTCCTGTGTCACTAGAGGAGGAATACTCTGCAGTATGGGAACCTTATTTATTTCTGAAACACCCCCTTTCCCACATAAAGATTCCCTCTGCACTGTATAGCATAAATTGAGCAAGGATTTATCACCTATGGATTGTGAGGATACAGAACTAAAGTTTGTTAATTGTATAAAGCGCACTGGGGATGAAGAACAAACAATAGTACGTTTTGGAATGAGTTTGGGATCAGCAGCAGGTGGACAATCTGTCATTTTTGAAGGGAGACCATTAGTGCTCTTATTTGCCAATTGTGGAATCATTACAATTGGCGAGACCACTTTTTCAAACACCATATGGTTAACCGCCGTGTTCTTTACAGAATATGGCTTTGCTTGTTCTTTTCGCGTCACACTTTTTACACTGCCCTTTCTCGTTGTGACCGGCATTATAAAGAAAGATGTTGAGAGTAATTACCAGTGACGACTCACTTCGGGGGGGGGCGGTGGCTGGGGGGGGTTGCAAGTAAACAATACCTACACCTTCAACAGACACCAGAACAGTGAAACACTCAACGCACTGGTGCTTATATCGGTTTCCAGGGCGGGACTGGGTTTACATAGTATTCAGTGGGGTTAAGATGTTCAGCAGAGTTCTGAAATATATAAAAAAGGTATGGCGAAATAAGGTCAGTCTTTATCTTCAGAGATAACAATCCATGACTTCAGTACATTCACGTCTTAAGTACTTCAGGTCACAGGAAATGTTTCACCTCAGAAGGCACATCGAAACAGCACTCAGAGCACTCGTTCAATGGATCTCTTTTCCTTAAATCACTGAATTGCTGGCTTGAAATTTGATTTGGGCACTTTACTCATTTTAAAAGTCTGAGCGGGCACACTATTCAAGTCAAAATTCAGGGAAATTGATTTTTCTTTTATCAATGTTCAAAATGTAGGGCTGGCTCAACTACATAAACCTATAACACTAAAGTAACATCCAATCATGTTAGTTTCAGCCACATATGCATTATGTAGGCTTTATGCACACACATCAATAAACCTGCACGCGAGTATGAAATTTATAGCACCCAACTAACCATACTAAAAACTCAATATTCTGCATTCTCATAACCCTACCTCTACCGCACACACCTCACACCACTCAACATGAAACCAAACAAGCACACAAAACACCCATGCACAATCATACCCCAACACCAAATGAATGCTATCAACCAATTACACCCAAACGCAGTGACCAGTTTTTCAAAACTGAAGCCTCTCCATCACCTTAACAACCCTCCAAACCCCGCCCCCTTCCATTGCAGATCTGCCAGAGCGCCAAGAGACCACACAAGTGGCAGAATACAAGCACACAAGACCACATAAAGTACAATGCAAATTTACCACTAAAAAAGATGTAACCTGAGAATATGAGGTGAAGTCTTCATTTAGACAGACCAATGAATTAGCTGGTAAAGCTGTAGGCTGTACGCAGTTAGGTGTTGGCCTCAAACCCACGACACGCAAAATGCAATCAAAGTTTATGGCGGCAAAGAAGAGTTACTTTGCATGCAGAACCTTACCGAGAATGTTGACAAAGACATCAAATAGCTGGAACGTGAGAAGCGGTTCTTTCATTTCACTGTGGTAATCGGCTATTGTTTTAAAAACATCTTTTTCAAATCCCAAATACATGGGCCGATTTAAATCTGTGGAGCTGGGCCCTGAAAGACACACAAACATAAGATCAGCACATATATATCAAGCCGCTATATGAATACCAAATTATTATTTCAGATTGTCAAAAAATAAGTCAATAAAACATATCTGATTCAACAAGCATATGTATCATGCAGGGGTCTAATACAGGTTTAGTTCTACTGTACCTTATGATGACCTGTTTTGCTTTCATTTTCAACACTAAATTAGTATGTCTCCATGTAGGTCCACCAAACTTGGCCGGGCTTTTGTAGAGGGCATACAGGTACCCTTTTGCACTGCACCGGTTGACAGTGCACAAGGGCAAGGAGGCTACGACAACACCAGGATCACCACACTACGGACACCAAAAGGCTAGAATCAACTGACACTAGGCAACACTGATCATGGTAAAGGAAAACACAATTTCCGTTCCTTTAGCATAATGTTAGACTCTTAGTTCCTTTCTTGTAATAATGTTGTTTATAGGCTGCTCGTGGAAGGCTGGCCGAAACCTGTGATGTGTGTAAGGGTGTTGTGCAAGGCAAGGGACAGTTGCCCAAAGACCACTGGGCAGATCAAGCTTTATAATTGTTCTTTTATAACATGCTTAATACCGGTGACAAGTTTCTAAGCGAGAGGGTTGCTATACGTGGTCTCGTTTCCAAGACAAATGCCGAAATTGTGGGCTATGTTGATTTGATCTGGCTGGCCTACAGGGCCGTAGCCGGACAGGACACAGAATAAACGGTGCTAGCTGCTGCACAGTTAATAAAGGCACACAATTCTATTACAAGACCAGAGGCGAGCATTATGCTTTTACTTATTTAATTACTGCTCAACAGCAATTCAAAACTTACTTTTCAAACTTTTTTTTTTATTTTTTTTAATTTTTTTTTAGAACATGTGCCCAACTGGCTTAAAAAACAAACCTAAACAAAAACAAACAAAAGCATGAGGACAAGAACTATCCTTCCCAAGAATCCTAGGGACTCTGTAGTCCTAGCCTCCTTTCTGTCCACCAATGGTAGTCCTTTGTCTGGTATAAACTCCTCTGACTCTAGGTCCCTTCCTCTTCTTTTTTTGCTGGCTCGACAGTTAAGTGTTCCATTTATTTAGCTAAGCATTTCATGTTATGATAATGTGAGGTTTTCTATTAAGGCTAATGTGTTCACAGCTGACGTATTGTGTAGCGCGTAGGGTGCTTATTTGATACTGCGAGCGCAGCGTATTAAAACGAGTAGCGCGTAGGGTGTGTATTCGCGAGCGCAGCATATTAATACGAGCGCGGCCGTGTGCGTCGCGCATCAGCGCCCGATTTCGTGAGCGACAGGGCGCATTGAGGGAACGGGTATCCCGCGAGTGATCTTGCTCGCCTAAGGGAGGCCGTTCCCTCTGTGACGACTAAGGCGCGAAAAGCGCGTAGGTTCGCAGCCGCGGAACTGAAAGCAGGCACATTGGAGCTTCCGCGCATGCGCGCGAGGAGACCGCGGCTCTGGCAACGTTCCTTACTCGAACGTTCTGTGTGGTGAGTAGCGGTAGGACGGTCGAATACGCGGAGCATTTTGGTCTGATACGAGCGTACGGAGAGGAAAAAAAAAAAAAAAGATATTTAATCCACACGCTCGTGAGCTGCACTGTTACAAAGGCAGTTTAAGCTACCCATAAACAGCTCTTGACAAGACCTACCGTCAGACAGTGATGGCCTGTGACAGAGGAGAGGAGTACTGGGAAGAGTACTCAGAACATGAGCAGGAGTTAACTGAGGAAGAATTCAACCTCTCCCAGAGTTTCAAAAAGGTATTAGGGGATTCCCTTGTGAGAGCAGTAGCTCAAGGGGTCCAGCCTATTCAGGACAGATTACAAGTCCTTGAAGATATTTTGGGCACAAAAGCTGGCAGAGTTGAAGACCCAGGGGAGGGGACCTCCACCACTGAGCCTCTACATAAAGAAAAAGGGTGAGTAAAGCAGCCCAGAAGAGAAAGCACTCTTCTACCCCCCCGGGCTTAGACATGGGGAAGAGAGAGAAGTCCATAGAGGCAGCTGACGCCTTCGACAGGCTCAAGGACGCGTTCCTTTCCAGGTCAGCAGAGCCCAGCCTCGTACCCCCTACCCCAGGGGCAAAAAACATAGGGGTCACACCGTCTTCCTCAGATGAATATGAGGAACAGGAGGAAGACGCGAGAAGTCTGTCGGAGAGCATTGTAGAAAAAGAGAGACCGACGAGAAAAGATGCCAGCATGGTGGAAGGAAACCCCGAAGAGGACATGTCTGATATGTTTGAGCCTGATGCCATCAGGCATCCAAGGTCCACATATTGGGCGCCATCCCCAAGAGTGGCGCTATACATGTCCCAGAAACTCAGAAAGCCTCTGGAGAAGGAGATCAGGTTCAGATTAAAATCAGAGTGTCCCAGGCCAAAGCTCACGGGGAAGGTGGCGGAGACCCCGGAACTAGACCCCAAAATGTTGACCTTCATTACAAGGGCCGCTAAGGACACGCACAGAGGAATGGATCGCGCATGGGGGTCCTGTCAGGATAAAGTGTTGGATCTGACAGGCCCAATAGCAAAAATCATGGACCTCTCTGAGAGGGCCAAGGACAATGGGGAGCCAGTAGACCCGTACACGCTGGCTGGATGGGCTCAGAGAGCCGTTTGCCTCTTAGGAAACGCAAATACCGCGATTACGACAGACACGTAGGTCTGCACTGTTGAAAGTGGACAACAAATTGGGAGACCTAGCATCATACGAAGCGGAAGAAGGAGCATAGGGTCTCCTATTTGGCGACACGTTCGTCAAGGAGATGAACAGATTTGTAGGGACCTACACCGCTCTCGGGAGAGCCCAGGCATCAATCAGGAAGGTTTTCCCTTCTCGGGTTTTTGCAGGGGCCGGTCACAGCAGAGGTCGTTCGTCCGGCCCCCTCAACTCCAACAGAAGACCTCAAGGGCCCAGGGCCCAATGCTGGGAATCACGCCAACAGGATGCATTCTTCCCGAGCCGGGGAAGAGGTTCCAGAGGGCGCCGAGGACAAGGATACTTCAGGCACCAGAATAGCCCCACAGGTGAGAGTGGGAGCCGCAAGTTATCCCCCAGTGGGAGGGAGAACGCTGTTTTTTATAGACAACTGGCGCGACAGTCCAGGGTTTCCAACTAGATTTCATGCAGGAGCCATGGCCTCCCCAGCGCATGCATTCCTCGGCAGAAGAGAAAGTTCTCTTAGATGCAGAATTAGAGGCGCTAGCGCAGCAGCAAGCAATAGAGAGGGCACAGACTCAGGCGCAGGGATTTCTGAGCAACATGCTTTTGGTTCACTGCAAAGGGAAGGTAAGACCAGTTATCAATCTGAAGGAACTGAACGGATGGTTAGAGTACAGGCACTTCAAGTTGGAGGGGATACACTTATTGGGGGACCTCCTAAGGAAAGACGATTGACTAGCCCGTCTAGATTTGAAAGACGCATACCCGACAGTTCCAGTCGCTCCCCTGTTCAGGCGTTTTCTGCGTTTCAGGTGGAAAGAGAGGACCTGGCAGTTCAAGACCTTGCCGTTCGGACTGGCTTCAGCGCCTTGGGCGTTCACGAAACTGATGAGGCCGGTAGCCACCGCAATGCGAGAGCAAGGCATAAGGATGATCATATATTTGGACGACATCCTTCTGATGGCAGAGAGCAAGGAAAGACTGCAGAGACAGGTGCAGTGGTCGACCGTCTTCATCTCCAGCCTCGGTTTCTTGATCAGCGAGGAGAAGTCGGTGCTCGTCCCGAGCAGGAGCCTGGAGTTCCTAGGCTTCGACATAGATACAAGAAAGGCCACGCTAGCGCTCCCGCCCGCCAAAATAAAGTCCACCAAGAAGGAGCTGAGATCAGCTCTGGGGAGACAGCTTATTTCGCTTCGGAATCTAGCCAGGATAGTGGGTCTTCTGGCGGCCTCGATCCAGGCTCTCTTCCCCGGACCGTTACACTATCGAGCCCTTCAGAGGCTCAAGATCAAATACCTGCAGAAAGGATGGAGATACCATCATCAGGTCCCTTTGGACAAGGACAGCAGGTCAGAGCTTTGTTGGTGGCTGAGCAATATGGAAGCGTGGAACGGCAGAGCCATTTCCGGGGACAGACCAGAACTTATAATAGAGTCAGACGCCAGCAGGTCGGGCTGGGGAGCCAGGTGCGGAAGCACAAACAGGCGGAAAGTGGTCCCCAGAAGAGCTGGAACTGCATATCAATTGTTTGGAGCTCCTGGCAGGATCCTTCGCGGTGAGGGCGTTCGAGAGACAAAGCTCAATGCTGCATTCTGCTAGGCATGGACAATATCTCAGCGGTGAGATATATCAACAAGCTCGAGGGGACGAAGTCCAAGATGCTAGTGGAGATAGCCAATGACTTCTGGCACTTCTGCCTGAGCAGGAATATAGCGATCAAAGCGGAATATCTTCCGGTAGCAAAGAATTTTGTTGCCGATGGGAATTCTCGCTATCTAGTGGACTCCAGCGACTGGAGGCTACACGAATCAGTGTTCAACAATTTGCCACGCAAATGGGGGCCGCTGCATACGGATCTGTTCGCCTCCAGACTAAACGCGCACCTGCAGAATTACTTCAGCTGGAGGCTAGACCCCGAAGCGTTGGGGACGGACGCTTTCCTTCAGTGTTGGGGACAGAACGTCCATTACGCGTTTCCCCCCCTTCGCGATGATAGCCAGAACACTAGCAAAGGTGCGCAGAGACAAGGCCGAGCTAGTGATAGTAACTCCGGAATGGAGTTCTCAGGCCTGGTTCCCGATTCTGATGGAACTTTCCATGGATTTCCCTCAGAGGATCTCACACCGAGAGGATCTCCTACTAGATCCAGCAGGAGAGCCTCACCCTTTGGTCAGGGATCAGACCTTGAAGCTGTTGGCTTGCAGAATTTCAGGCGGAGATGGCGCTTGCCAGGGCTTTCAGAGGAAGCTACAGAGCTCATCGATGTATCATGGGCCCCCTCGACAGTTAGGAGCTATAATTCTGCTTGCCAGGCCTGGGAATTATGGTGCAGGGAGAGGAGTATTCCTCCCATTTCAGCTCCTATAACTCAAGTTATACATTTTCTAGCAGCACTAAGCGCGGAGGGTAAAGCTTTCAGGACGATAGGAGTGTACAGGTCGGCCATTTCGGCGGGCCATGATCTAGTGGAAGGAGTACCCGCGTGAGAACATCCAGCGGTGAAAAGACTCCTCAAGGGCATTAAGGTGAGCAAGCCTCCGCGGCCTAGATATTCAGTATTATGGGACGTTACAAAGGTACTGAGCATGCTAGAACAATGGCCAAGAAACGAGCTGCTGTCAGATAAGCACGTGTCTGGAAAGCTAGCTATGTTATTATGTTTAGTGTCATGCAGGCGCATTTCTGATGTTAAGGCTCTCGAGATTGACCGGAAGATTTTCTATCCGGAAGAAGTAGCGTTCAACATAGCCAAGCGTACCAAGACTAATTCCAAGATAATTACTTATCCGTATTTTCCAGGCAATACTAAGCTCTGCGTAGCACAATGCTTAAAGAGATATGAGACAGTGACAGCCGCTGTGAGACCTGCAGGAGTGACTCAGCACCTTATTGCGCGTAGAAAGCCATTTAAAGCAGTAGCAGTAGCGACCATAGCGAGATGAGTGAAAGAAGTCATGCAATTAGCAGGAATAGACATATCGAGTTTCGGGGCTCACTCAGCTAGGGGAGCCATGGCTTCAGGAGCTTTTGCAGCCGGAGCTCCACTGCAGGAGATCATGAAAGCCGCAGACTGGGCCAGTGATTCAGTATTTAGGACTTTCTACTTTAAGCCAGTCACTAATATTACAGCGGCAGTGATTCAAAGCTTTGAACAAGCATAATGCTCGCCTCCGGTCTTGTAATAGAATACAGATTGCCCATGCGATAAGCGCAGGAAGTCTTGATTCTATTAAAGACACGGAGGCGAGCATTATCCCGCCCATCTGAAGTTCAAATCATGTTCTACTGCATTGTATTTAAACTGTGTAAAAGATTTCCCGGCCCTGATGATGATGCCCTTATCTTTGTTTTAGGGGACGAGCAGAAAAATAACAGGGACTGATGGAAAGAAAGAGGTCTACACTGCGAAGCGCAGCAGAGTGATTACAATGGTTAAATTTGGATCTGTTTAGCAGTTACAAGACTAGACAGCGAGACAGGATGAAAAAAGAAGAGGAAGCAACCTAGATTCAGAGGAGTTTATACCAGACAAAGGACTACCATTGGTGGACAGAAAGGAGGCTAGGACTACAGAGTCTCTAGGATTCTTGGGAAAGATAGTTCTTGTCCTCATGCTTATGTTTAGGTTTGTTTTATAAGCCAGTTGGGCACATGTTCTAAAAAAATAAAAATAAAAAAACAGTTTGAAAAGTAAGTTTTGAATTGCTGTTGAGCAGTAATTAAAGAAGTAAAAGCATAATACTCGCCTCCATGTCTTTAATAGAATCAAGACTTCCTACCCTTATCGCATGGGCAATCTGTATTATTGATCTAAAGCCGTCACTGTTAGTACCTGCATTCGTATGCATATAGATTTTTAGGCAATTTTAATTGTCATGCGGTGTTAGCACTTGCTAAGTCAGGAGAGTGATTGGAAGGTAAGGGGGGCAGGAGACATCGCATTCTCACAGCAGCTCTTGTGTGGTTTCAGACGTGAAGGGGAGAGAGTTAACTGCGTGTAACATTGAAGTTGCACAAAGTTAATGCAACTATTAGTAAACACAGCAGTTCCAGGCGTGCTAACACTCTGCTCTTAGATAGGCTAATCTAGAATCGGTGGGGATGTGCTAGTCATTAGCAGACTTTCTTTTGTACTCTGTGGCTAAGGGCCCCAAGGCAAAAGGCAGCTCCAACAGAGACTGCCCCAGATCGTGTCTGCAGGGGAAACCAGAGGCCAGCCGTCAACCAGCAAAGACAAATAAGGTATAGGTCAGACAGGGTGAGGAGTAGAATAATCACTCTATTCTGGAAGCCCTCCCACATAACAAACCCACTTGCATTGTCACAGTAGCGGGATTAACAACATAGGCCATCTGTGTGTGTTTAGTCTTGTACACAAATTGCATTGTTAGGTAGCCGGGTTTAGTCTTGTACACAAATTGCATTGTCAGGTGTAGGCCTCTCTCCCACTATACAGGATTCTCAAATCTGGCCGTGTTCAGTCTTGTACACACATTAGACTAGACAGAAATTGTGTATTTGTGTTCAGCCATGTACAATAAATTGCATTTTTAGGTGTAGACCTCTCTTCCATTATACTGGACTCTCAAATCTAGCGCGGTTTAGTCTTGTACACCAATTGCATTGCTACGTAGCTGTGTTTAGTCTTGTACACAAATTGTCTTGTTAGGAGTAGCCCCTTTCCCACTACATAGTAATCACAAACCCTGGCAGTGTCTTGTTTCGCACACAAAAGGTAGGCCTGTTCTACCTTGCACGCAATCCTGCAAACTCAGTCCTCAATCGGTAACAGTCATCGAGGCACCATGTCACTCACCGGCCACAACCTTGCTGCTCACTGGCACACCACTAGCCCCACTGAAACCCTCAGTAGTCGCTCCCTATCCCCTCTACTACACAGTTCACTCTCCTTCCACAGCACACATCCAACTGTTATCGCTCCCCCCACCCTTTGCCCCGGCCCCTTTCTTACCCTCCTGCCTCAAACTGTAACTCTCTCCCCTACCCGTAGATCCTGATCTGCACAATTGAGAGCAGCAAGATGAAGAGACGGATCAGATGGCTCACAACCACGGAACACACAATCCCCGACACAGTCCACTCACATCCACCCCCAACCATCTACAGGCCCTGCCCAATTGCCACTTCCCCTCGCGCAGCAAGAGAAGCTCTAGCCAACACCCCCCTCACCAGCGAACCACCCACTCTCTCCCACATCGCCTTTACCGCATACAAGGCAAGGAAAGGGCGACACCGCAGTCGCCTAATGTGCCCCCTAGCATCTCCCATTCTCTGAGACAGTACTCAACCACTGCCACCCCAATACAGGAGTGAAACCTCACCTTCTGCCCCAACCCAGTCCTAGCTCTCGTCCCCTTCCTCCCACTTAACCAAACTACTCCTGCATCCCCACACTACACCCCTCCTTCCCCTCCACTGCCTCTCCCCAATACAGACCCCACTCTCGCCCCCATGGAACACCCACCCTCCACCCACAATGGCATCCCTCCAAATATCCCGCACCCTCATCAATGCCAGGTCTGTTTTAAAAAACAAACTGCACATCTACAACCTCATCACAGAAGAAAACCCAGACATCCTCTTCATTACTGAGACCTGGTTCTCGGATGACTATAAACCTCTCGCTCACGAGACCTTCCCACCTGGTTACACTCTCACCATTCGGAACAGATCTCGTAGGGGAGGTGGGCTAGCAATATTACACAAAGACCAAGCACCACCGCCCACAGCACACCTACAAACCCCACCCCGATCACATTCTTCTTTTGACTCCTCTCCCATCACACGCCAAGAATTTCTGTCGCTGGTAGTGGCCAGCTGCCAGTCAGGTTCGTCAGAAGACCCAGGCCTACCCACATTGCTCAAGAAAATACTAACTGCCACCTGCGCATGTAACGTCGCCCATGCAATCCTGAACCACTGACTCACCTCAGGATCCTTCCCGAAAGCCCTAAAAACATCCTACACCAACCACATCCTCAAAAAACCGACGCTTGACCCACTTCTTCCCCAAAACTACCAACCCATGTCCAATACGCATTTCAGCGCCAAACTGATTGATTGCATGGCCTACAAGCAGCTCAATTTGCTGAATCCAATAACCTTGAAGACCCAGCACAACAATCAGTTTTCCTACCACAAAGGGGAACAGAAGCCTCCATAGTCTCCATCTGGGATGACCTAAAAAGAACAGCTGATGCAGACAGTTGCGCTGTTCTCGTCCTTCTAGACCTCTCCACAGCTTTAGATACCATCAATCACATGATTCTCTGACAGATTACAAACACTAGGAATCACAAGCACAGCCCTCTCGTGGATCTCCTCCTTCATCTCTAAACGGTCCCAAATCATGCAACTTGACCAATTCACATCCATATCACGTCCAATTTGCAAAGGGTTCCCCCAAGGAGCATGCACGTCACTGCTAATTTTCAATTTCTACATACAACCCATCCCCGAAATCATCCATTCGTACAACCTTACCTGCTACACCTACGCAGATGATACCCAGATCATCCTTCAAATCCCAAATCCTGAAGGACCTGGACGCGTCATCATGCCGCTCCGATATTGATCACTGGATGACGACCAACCATCTCATCCTCAACCCTGGGAAAACCGAAATCCTACATAGTGGGAAAACATCTCTCATTCCCCAACCAATCCCGTGGCCCAATTCACTAGGACAAGCACCAGCACCATCTAACATGGTTAAAAATCTTGGATGTCAACTAGACTCAGATCTATCCCTCACCCAACACACCACCAGCGTATCCAAAACATGTTTCTTTCACTTACATATTCCCAGGAGGATTTTCCCATACCTCACCTATCCGCACCGTTTCTCGGCCATCAACTCCATCCTCCTCTCCCGCCTGGACTACACAAACTGGCTCTACCTAGGAGTCCTGCATCCCAACAACGGAAACTCGAAAGAATCCAAAACGCAGTAGCACGCCTTCTCATTAACCTGCCCGCAAGGGAGCACATCAGCTCTACTCAGTCCTCCACTGGCTCCCTATTGCTCGACGCACCACCTTCAAAGCCATGTATATCACCCATTGCGCAATCCACAACACGGGCCCTGAATTCCTACGAGACAAAATGGTCCCTTACCGACCTACCAAGAACCTCAGAACTCACAAAGCATTTCGTCTAGTGATTCCACTGCACAACTCGACAAGGCTTGGCAGCGTGTCCTTGTCTGTCCAAGCGCCAATCATCTGGAATTCCATCCCCTTACACATTCACAACATAAAAACAACTTGAAATTCAGGAAGGCCAATAAAACCTGGCTCTTATCAAATCCTCTAAGCCACTACACCCTGTGAATATACCATTAATAAAATCCACCGCTTTCGACCATATTTCAGGGGCTGGCAGCTTTTGCAGTGGTTTCACCTGACACCACCACCCGACGCTCAACAACATGCCTCCCTACTAGAACTCCAGGTACGCCAGCAGCTTTCGTTTGGCATTCCTGATCCATCACTTCTGCCTTCCTCCTCTGGACTTATGGGACTAACCAGTCTAAAGCCCTGCTCTGTATTAATCACTTTTTTTGAGGTCTGACTCATCACCAGCTGTGCATTTGGCCTGCACCTGCTTGGACCTGGACTGCACTACTGCACAGGCCACTCCCGGCCGCATCACTGGAACCTTACTAAAGTCCATTTTTTTCCACTTAGTAGTCCGTGCAATTTTGACTTGCTTTCCTGGTTTGGAAGAACAAGTTATTCTCTTACCTGGTAACGTTCTTTCGATGGGATGGTCCGACCACGTATTCCATATCTATGACAGTAATCACCACAGCTGTGCTGCTTCGGAAAATCTTCGGCGTCTGTGCCCTGCGTCGATGACATCGATATGCTGCCCGCGAGGACCTCCTCCGATGGCCGACGTCACTGGATGTTATAAGTAGGACGCACGACGCCCGTAGCCTCAGTTGTAGTTTTTTCCCTAGAACGTGTGCCACCAGTCTTCTGCCAGTCTGACACACAAAGCATTGCGGAAACGTAAATTGCAATCGCATAATAAATTCTGTAGCGGGGAGGGAGCGATATGTAATACGTCATCGGACCATCTCATCGAAAGAATCTTACCAGGTAAGAGAGTAACTTGTTCTTCGAGGAGATTGGGTCCTCCGACATATTCCATATCTATGACAGACTCCCAAAGCATTACCAATGCAAAGAGGTGGAAAAAGAATTTAGAAAACAGAAATTTAGCAGGCCCAATCAAATTGCGGAGTAAAGGACTGCCTTGCCAAAGTCCAGATCCTGCCCCCGGAAGGAATCGAGGGAATAGTTACATACAAAAAGTATGTACCGAAGCCCAGGTGGCTGCATCACAGATATTACAAATAGGAACACCCCTCTGCAGGGCAGTAGAGGCGCCCATACCCCTGGTAGAATGGGCCCATAAGCCGACCAGCGAGACAAAGTCTGTTTCGTCATAGCTTGTCCCAAACGCTTTCCAGCGTAACCAATGAAGAGCTGATCGTCCACCCTGACCCGGGACATGCGTGAAATATAAAAGCTTAACGCTCTGTTAGGATCAAGCCTAGGGAACCTCTCCTCTTACTTACAAAGATGTGGAGGAAAATAAAATGCCGGAAGAACAACCTTCTGGCCTAAATGAAATTCCGACACCACCTTCGGAAGAAAACAAGGACGAACTCTAAGGACAACCCTGTCGCAGAACTTCCTCCAACAGCAACGGTACAGGGACTTTGTTGCGGGCCTTCTGGCCAAAAGCAACACCACCATCACGTCTTCAGGGAGGTCCCAATCCTTATACCTCAACCTTTCAGAAACCAAGCGTGAAGGTTGAGGGATCTGACCTCTGGATGGAGAACCTGTCCCCCCTCCCGTGAGAGCAGATTGTCTCGGTAGGGAAGACGACGTGGAGGGCAGATGGACAAGTCGAGAAGGTCCAGGTACCTCATCCTCTGGGCCCAAGCCAGAGCAATGAGGATCATCCGGGAACCGAACCTCCGTAGTACTTGCGGGATGACGGAGACTGGAGGAAATGCGTACAGCAGCGGGAATGACCACTCCACCACGAACGTGTCTCCTAAGGCTTCGTTTGGAGGAAATTCCCACGAGCAGAACCTCTCGCACTTCCGGTTGACACTGGAGGCGAAAAGATCCACTTGAGGGGTCCCCCAAAGGGCGAAGATCTCCAGGAGAATCTCCTGAGCCAACTCCCACTCGTGAGAGATCGCACTCTGCCTGCTCAGAGCGTCCGCAGTCTCGTTTTCGTCTCCTGCCAGATGAACTGCCGAGATCGAAACTTCCTGCTGGATTGCCCAGAACCAGAGCTGCATCGCCTCCCTGCACTAAGGAAGTGACCCTGCCCCCCACCTCCTTTTTGTTGAGGTTGTACATGGCCACCGTGTTGTCCGTCAGGATCAGGACATTCTTTCCTCGCACGGTCGGCAGAAAAGCCTTCAGGGCTAGCCTGACGGCCCTGAGCTCCAACAGATCGATATGGAGTCTGGACTCCGACAGAGACCAACGACCGCTGATTGTCAACTCGTTGGTTTGAGCTCCCCATCCCGTGAGGGATGCATCCGTCACAATCGTCACCTCCGGCAAGGGCAGCCAAAATGGAGCCCCCCTCATCAGATTGCCTTTGTCGGCCCACCACAGAAGGTCCTGGGCGACCGAAGACTGCACCTGAACAGGGTCCGACATCCTGACAGAGGACAGACCACTGGAGCTTGAGTGCCCATTGCAAAGATCTCATCCGCAATCTGGCCTCTGGCACCAGAAGAATGAAGGATGCCATGAGGCCGAGCAGTCTCAAGAACTCGAACGCTGGGAGAGTCTGGGCAAGTTGAAATTTGTGCTCCATCTGCTGAATGTGATGAGCCCTCACCCGGGGAGGAAAAAACCCCCAGGGACGTGTCAAGCACTGCTCCGATGTACTGGAGTCTCTGAGTTGGTGTCAAATGAGACTTCTTTAAGTTGAGGGAGAAGCCCAGCTTGTGGAGGGAGTGGCAGGTGACTGACAGATGATCGCGCCCTGATCAACCAATCGTCCAGGTAGGGGTAGACATGAATCCCCCCTTTCCTGAGGTGCGCTGCCACCACTAGCATGAGCTTGGTGAAGACCCTCGGGGCGGTGGTCAATCCGAACGGTACGACCCGAAATTGAAAGTGCGAGTCGCCAACCGCGAACCTCGGGTACTTCTTGCGCTTTGGATGGATCGGCACATGAAAATAAGCGTCCTTGATGTCGAGAGACACCAACCAGTCCTGAAGTTGAAGGGCCTGGAGGACTTGAGAGAGAGTAACCATCTTGAACTTGTCCGTCCTGAGGAGTTTGTTCAAACCGCGCAAGTCCATGATGGGTCTCAATCCCCCGTCTTTCTTGGAAATCAAAAAATAAGGGGAATACTATCCCTTGTTGCTCTCTGCTACAGGCACCAGTTCTATGGTGCCTTTCTCCAGCAGGGATTGAATTTCCTGCGCAAGGAGCAGATCCGGACTCTTAAAAGAGAGATTTCCCGGTGGATTGTCTTGAGGCCTCTGCCGGAAAGGAAGACAGTAGTTGTGGGTTATGATCTCCAGAACCCACACATCTGAAGTAATGGCTCGTCACTCTGCAAGATGCTGCGCCAGCCTTGCCCCCAACCGGCGAACCATGGGACATGGCCTCATGACTGAGCTGAAGCGGCTGCGGAATTGCCTGAGGGCAAAGAGGCAACAGCCCGAGAGGCCTTGGCACCTCGAGCACCTTGTTTTCCACCTCTGGCACTCCTACGGTGGCCCCTTTGACTAGCAGCTCCTTTCGCTTTACCAAAGGATGAGTAATAACGAAAGGAACCTCCCCTCCTTTGCTGTCCCCTAGGACGAAAAGGCGGAGGTTGTCGAACTGCAGCACCCAACGACTTCGCTGCAGCCCTTGAGGTCTGCAACCTCTCAAGGCTCTTGTCAGCCTTGCTGCCAAAAAGATGTTCCCCGTCAAAGGGCATGTTGAGGAGCCGGGCCTGCACATCAGGAGCAAACCCCAACTTCCGCAACCACGCAAACCTGCGTATCACGTTGCTCGTCGCCATGGACCGGCTGACGCAATCTGCCATGTCCAAACCCGACTGAACGGCCTCTCACATGGAATATGTTCAGTCGCCAAGGAAACAGTTCCAGAGTGTGCGTGAAACGTGAAAAGGCACATATGGAGTTGGCCGCCTGAAGCGCCATACCACCTGAAGAAAACAGTTTCTTCGCCCAGCTGTCAAAACGCTTGTCGTCCCTATCAGGAGGGATGGTAGGGTACGAGGCCTGCTTTGCCGGGGCCGTAGCCGCCTGCACCACCAAACTCTCCGGAGTAGTGCTGGAACAAGTAGCAGTGGTCACTACTGGCTGGGCGGTATTTTCGCGGCAAAGACTTGCCCACTGCCGGGAGACTCTCCGGAGCAGTGCAAGCCGCCGCCACCCTCGCTGTAGAGCCATATGAAACGGCAGTACTGGGTCAGTTGGTGTGACCAATGTCGAGGATATCCGTACGGTCAACGTGAACAAACTCCCCCAGGAGAGCAGACCATCCTAAGTACTCAGTGACCCTTGACATAAGGCGCTGGTACGAAGAATCGGCATGAGTGCCAGGCTCAGGCCTACATAACTCCACCTCCGGAGAGGTGTCCAGCCCACTAGCATCATGCAGGGACTGCCTCAAGTCCTCAAACTGGCTATGGCCCGCGAGAATCTCGTCAGGCACCATATTAGGAACCATGCCATCATCAGAGCCTTCATCCACCTCTGAAATAAACTCAGGATGGCGGTATGAAGGCACAGAATTTGAACCAAAGCCATGCTTGACCTAGGCCAGAGCCTTTCCAGGTGGTTCCCCCGTCGACACAGCCTCGAAAGGTGTCGAGTGAATCGGCTTTCATGATGCCTACCCCCGGAGCACCAGGCCAGGCCCAGCACCCCTGGGAGCAGGCATCACGCCCCCGGGTAAAAGCCCAGCGGCCCTTTATAGGGGCTCTTTGGACTCTGTCCTGGCGCCATTGGCGCCAGGCTCATGTTGGACATCAGTCCTGGCGCCATAGGCGCCAGGCTCATAAGGGGAAGTGTTTGGTGCACTTACCTGAAGCAGACCATGCTGCACACTCACCTGATGCAGACCATGCTGCATGAAGAACCAAGCCAAATGAGGCTTAGGAGGGACTATTTTTCTTAAGGAACTATTTTGTTACTTGGGTGGGGCTGTGGAAGAATACTCACCTGAAACTTCTTCCAAGGCTATTTAAGCCACGCCCGGACAGCCACACGTGCTTCGCGTTGTTCTGCATCCCAGCAGCTGAACGCTCACCATGTCAGCTCCTGCATCTGGACTCCAGCCACGCCCCCCTCAAACCTGGAACACCTGTAAGGGGAATAAGAGAAGAGAAAGGTGAAAACCAAGAACTTATTCAACCTTCTTACCTGCATCCGGAATCTTCACGCCAGCATTCCTGAAGGAAGACTTCCATTTAAAAGCAACGCGTTGCTCGCTGCAGCGCCGCGCTTCACTCACCTGTTCCCGAGACGCCGCCCGGCTCCATCGCGGCTCTCAGCACCGGTCGCCACATCTCTGCACCTAGAGGAGAGAAGAAGAGACAAAAGGTGAGCAAGGGAACACAAGAGGAAAGCCGAATTTTCAGCCATATTACTTACCGGCTTTCCTTGGTGAACCATTCCACATTTCGGGTCGGCGCCGCATCTTTGGCAGGTACCGCACCCCGGCCCCTATGGGGAAAGGATAAAAGACATTACTGGGGAATTATAAAGACATTTAGAGGGGTCGCCCTCATCACTAACTCACCTGATTTTACCACCGGCAATTTAACCCCTCAACGCATCGCCTTCGTTCTGCACCTGAAATAAAGGACAGAAAAGACAACATAAAAGGAGGCTCACACTTCACTTTTGCATCTTCATACTTACGGCGTATCGCTCAGAAAAGTCAAGTGGATTTGCCAGCGCCATTCTGAAAACCAGTGAAGTAACTGGACTAATGCGCGCCCATGCACCAGAAGCAGGATGGAGAGTTCATCCTTCCAAACCATAAGAAGGATATTCCTACTGGCCAGACAAGCAAGATTTGGGGGTCCTGTTCAATCGGTGGTCCAAATTCTGCGCATCACGCTTGAAGAGGCCACAGCAACCCAGACCAGCGCCTCCGTGGGAGCCAGGTGAGCGTTACAGAACGCGAAGCCTTCCTACAAATTCCCACCCAGGCGCTATTGGAAACTTCCAAGATTGACCAGTTTGCCCAACTACTGGGGGAATTACGGGCCGAAGTACACGCCGCTCGTCAAGAGACTAATGCTCTCAGGAGGGAAGTGATTGTAACAAAGGAAAGAGCTGATGACCTGGCTAGACAGCTTTTGCAAGGTCAAGCTGGACAAACTCCTTTACCCGGTTCCGGAGGGAACCCTGCTCCTGTGCTTTCCAGTAACCCGGTGCAGATTAATCTACCTGGAAACATGCCGCTGGCCCCACCCGAACGCTTTGCGGGGGACCCCAAATGATTTGCCGTATTCATGAATCAGTGTCGTTTGCATTTCCTGTGCAGACCTGGGGCCTTCCCTAATGACCAGACCAAGGTAGCCTTTGTATTGTCATATCTCAGCGGCAGTGCTGCCGATTGGTCAGTTCCACTGGTAACTCAAGATGACCAGATTCTTCGTGATTTTCAAGGATTTCAAGCATGCATGGAAAGTTTATTTGCTCGTCACTCCCAGGGGCAGGCTCTAGATGACAAACTTCTATCTCTGCGACAGGGCAATCAAGACCTCCTTTCCTACATTGCAACCTTTAATAGACTAGTTGTGGAAACTGGGTGGCCAGAGGATAAAAGAATCACGTTATTTTATCGAGGTCTACGCGGAGAACTTAAAGATGTCCTGGCCCAAGTTGTAAATCCGCCCCAAGAATGCTCAGAATATATAGACTTAGTGGTCCAATTGGATCACAGACTGCAAAACAGAAAAGCAGATCGGTCCAAGTTTGAGACCCGGGTGTTAGTCAAGACCCACACTAACCTCAAGGGGGCTGAAGCCTCTGAGCCAATGCAAATCGGAGGAGTTAAAGGACCTTTAATGCAAAAGGAACGTGAAAGAAGACGGCAAATGCACTTATGTCTTTATTGTGGATCCTCTGGACACTTTCTATGAGATTGCCCGGCAAGGCCGCTCAGGAAGGTGGTAGGAGCCGCTGATAAAATCCATGAAACCTCTGTATCGGGAAACGACACCGCCCGACAAGTGTAGGGGTTCGCTTGCCGAGCTTGAAAACAAACTCTCAGACCTCGCATTTCACGGTGCCAATGGTCCTCGTAGACCCGGAACAGCAAAAGCGGTTGCATGCAATAAAGGCATACATCGATAGTGGGGCTATAGGAAACTACGTGGATCGTATATTGGTCTCCAGGATTAACCTTCCCCTGCGTCCTAAAACCAACAAAGATGTCATCACCACAGTTGATGGAACCGAAATTGCCTCGGGACCAGTAACGCATTCCACAGCGGAGGTGACACTTGTAGGTCCGGACGGCCATCGGGAGGCAGTTGTGTTTGATGTAATCAAGGCTCCACAGTTTCAGGTTATTCTCGGAATCCCTTGGTTAGAGACACATAATCCTCGAATTGATTGGCGAGCGAACAGAATAACCTTTCCGGAGTGTGCACGAACCTGCTACCCAGAAAATCTGAAGATCAGTCTAGCATCAGTAACCTCTGTCTCCATGCAACTACCTCCGGAATACCAAGATTTTCAGGACGTCTTCCAAAAGGAACAGGCCAACACGTTACCTCCTCACAGATCGTACCATTGCCAAATCGATCTGGTGCCCGGTGCACAACCCCCTTGTAGCAGGATTTATGCCCTTACTGAGCCGGAGAATCTGCATTTGAGACAATATTTAGATCAATACCTAGCCAATGGTTTCATTCGCCCGTCAAAGTCTCTGGCATCCTCGGCTTTGTTCTTCGTGCCAAAAAAAGAAGGCGACCTTAGAACTTGTATCGATTACCGCGCATTGAACCAAATAACTTAAAAATCGTTACCCTCTGCCTTTGATCCCTGAACTCCTTGACCAGGTGAAGGATGCTTGCATATACACCAAGTTGGATCTCCGGGGGGCTTATCATCTGGTACGAGTAAAAGAAGGCGACGAATGGAAAACGGCCTTCCGTACAAAATATGGACTATTTGAATACCAGGTGATGCCTTTCGGGTTGTGCAACGCGCCTGCTGCCTTCCAATTCTTCATGAACGATGTCCTTCGGGAACTCATCGATGTCTGTGTTGTCGTGTATATCGATGACATTCTGGTGTACTCCTCTTCGGAATCTGATCACAGAAAACATGTCAGGGCCGTCCTCGAGAAATTGCGCCAGCACAAACTGTTTGCAAAGCTGGAAAAATGCGTTTTCCATACCACCGAGGTTGAGTTTCTTGGATTCATCCTGACACCTAAAGGGGTCCGAATGGACTCACGGAAAGTGGATGCCATCCTCAAATGGCCATCACCTAGTTCGGTGAAAGGTGTCCAAAGCATGCTTGGTTTTGCCAATTTTTATCGCAGGTTTATCCCGGAAATTTTCACGGGTGGTGCAACCCATCACTGCACTCTTGCGGAAGAATAAACGTTTTGAATGGACCGAGGAAGCTGAACAGGCCTTTCAGGAATTAAAAGCTAAATTTACGTCCGCACCTATTTTGAAACACCTGCGTCCTGATCTCCCGTATATAGTCGAAAATGACGCATCCAGCTTAGCCATGGGAGCTGTCCTGTCTCAGAGAGACCCCGAAACCAACCAACTGCACCCCGTAGCATTTTGGTCCAGAAAATTTTCGCCGCCGGAGATAGATTATGCAATCACCGATAAGGAATTATTAGCCATTAAGTCCGCCTTTAAGGCTTGGCGGCATTATCTTCTTGGGAGCCAGGTGAGCGTTACATCGGCGTTGACAGCATCGACGGTGCCGACAGTCCTTGAGGCCGGGGCCCAGAGCGTGTCCTTCGACGGCCGGGACACCGATGGCGTCGACGACTTCTTCGAAGGCAAGCCTTCGAAAGAGTCCATCGATGACTTTGGCGCCATCGGCGTCTACGTCTTCTGTGAAGACACCACAGGTTCACACGGTCTCGAGCGCGTCGAGGACCGGGACCTGGACCGCGCATGCCGCGAATGATTCTTCTTGTCTGAGCGGGACCTTTCCCGCGAATCGTGATGACCGCCCGAAAGCATGCGAGCGGTGTTTCTCGGCTGATCACGACCGACCCCACTCGGAGGCACGGACGGACCAGTGCCCTGCGATTCGAGAATCGCCAACATTTTCTTCCCAAAGGAAGCCCATTCCTCCGTTGTCGCATGCTTGGTGGGGTAAGCGACCCGCCGACGGGCAGAGTCCTCGGATGAGGACGGGGAAGGTGACTGATGACGGCGCTTCCGGGAGTGCCTCGAAGAGGCAGAGGAGTGGCGAGACCGACTCCGGGACCGAGACCCACTGGACTTCCGACGACGACGCGGAGAGTCACCATCATCGCCGCAGGATGCAGACGCCGAAGATTTTCCGAAGCAGCACAGCTGTGGTGATTACTGTCATAGATATGGAATACGTTGGAGGACCCAATCAACAAATTTGTTTTTTCAGCCAGCCAGGATTAATCCAAAGCCAGAAAGTGTGGTGCTCTGGCTCCGCTTTAAGAGACTATGTCCTTATGACTTAAGGCAGCGGTACCCCCAAAAGTCAGACAGAGTCCCAGAAAAGAAACTCCTTCTCTATTAGACATGTGGCTAGACTGGTGGTGGATTTTCAACCTGTGTAAAATGGTTCCACTGACAGGGCCCTTTTCGGACCCCTTCCCACCATTCACAATAAATGAGTTAGTCTTGGTTTGCCTCGAAGACCCAAGGGGTCAAAGGACTATGCCTTGCACCTCTGTATGTGAGAGGAGGTGACTACTAAATGTGTATCTCAGGACTGTGGACTGTAGTTAACCTGAATCCAGTTCTGACTGGCATATACGGATGGCTGCTTGGGATATTAGAAGTTACTCACCGTAGTGACGAACGTACTTTTAGTCCATAGTCTCCTTTCCTCCATACTGCATGGGCGTCCCTTCCAAGGGACAGGAGACGGACCCTTTTTCACCAGAAAAAACCTTCCCCTTTAAATTTAGAGGCGCGCAGGGGTGCGGGCAAGGGAGCATGCGCTGCACTGACTCCGCCCTCCAGGACCACACCTCAGTCCCCGTTGATGCGTCGACAATAGATCTAACATTGCCTAATGACACCAGTATTATAGGGGGGAGGTTGGTGGGACGTATGGAGGAAAGGGGACTAAGAGTACGTTAGTCACTACAGTGAGTAACTTCTAATTACTCTTACGTCCCATCCCCTTTCCTCCATACTGCATGGGCCATTATGTAGCCCCAGGGTGGAGAGGTGACCCTCTTTAAGCAAATAGGTTCATGAGAACCACCTGTCCGAAAGCCGCATTAGATCTAGAGCCAGCATCCAAACAGTAAAGCTTGCAGAAAGCCGAGGGAGAGGCCCAAGTGGCCGCAATGCTTATGACTTGCCAAGGGACATGGCGCTGGAATGCGATGGCTGTTGCCTTGGCCCGAATGCGTGAGAATGCATGTTGGCCAGGAGCGGCTTGTGCTGGCCCTTATACGCTTCCTTGATGGCAGAGACCATCCAGCGGGATATGGAAGCCTTAGAGGCCCGATAGCCTGGTCTTGAGCCTCTGAAAGTGACAAACAGGGTGTCCGATTTGCAGAAGCCCTTGGTCTTGTCCGAGTAGAATTTCAGGGCACGCCTGATATCCAGGCAGTACAGCACTCTGTGCTTTGTCATTGGGATCAAGAAAAACATAGGAAGTACCATTTCCTTGTCAAGTGGAAAGCAGATGGGACCTTGGACAGAAATGTCAGGTGTATCCGCAGGACTACTTTGTCCTTGTGAAAGGTAGTATATGGTTCTGAGGCGACCAGCGCGTAGATTTCGCCGATTCGACGAGCCGAGGTGAGGCAGACTAGTAAGGCTGTCTTGATGGTGACCAGCCTGATGTCCAAGGACGCCATTGGCTCAAACTGTTTGTGCGCCTGAGGGCCCAAGACTATGTTAAAGTCCCACACATGGTGCAGTCTCTTGACGGACGGGTAGAGCCTTGCGAGTCCCGTCAGGTGTTTCTTGACGATACAATTGGAGGAGGAGAAGATGTCTTCCTCAAAGTTCCTGTAAGCCCCAATGGCTGCAAGGTATGTGTGTGGCAGGTGTCCAGGTGCGCCTAGAAGGAGCGCACGTCATCCAAGGTGCATGCCAGGAGATCGATTTGCTTGGAGTCTGCCCAGTGGCAGAATCTGGTCCATTTGCTTTTGTACTGGGATCTGGTAGCCTTGCTCCTGGCGCCATGTATGATATCCAGATTGTCCTGTGAGAGGCTGAGGTGCCGCAGCGTTACCTGCTCAGGTACCACTCTGAGGGCTAGTTTCCCTTGCGGAGGGTGGATGACTGCCCACCTGCTGAGCCAGACGATGTGCTGGGCCCATCGGAAGATGAATCGGGGGCACTTCCGAGAGACTGAGCAGCTCCGAAACCCATGGCCTGGCCGGCCACCATGGAGCTATTAGAATGATGGAGTTGGGGAGACTCCTTGATTTTGCAAATTACTCTGTGAATCAGAGGTGTGGGAGGAAAAGCAAAGGCTGTCATGCCGGTCGTCTGGAGGTGAAATGCGTCGCCCAGAGAGCCGGGGCCCTCACCTTACAACGATGCAAACTGGGGACACTTCTTGTTGTGCCAGGTGGCAAAGAGATCCACCTGGGGGTGACCCCACCTGTTGAAGATCTCCTGAATAACAAGGTCGTTTAGCTGCCACTCATAATTGTCCGCTCCCAGCCTGCTGAGCCTGTCCGCTTCCAGGTTGGATTCCCACAGGAGGTGGACTGCCGTGAGGTAAATGTCATTTTGCAGGGCCCATTCCCACATGCTGATCGCCAGTCTGTACAGAGGAGGGTACCTGGTGCCTCCGTTTGTTGACATAGTACATGCTGGTCGAGTTGTCCGTCTGGATAAGGACAGCCCTGCCCCTGAGAAGTGGTAGGAATGCCCTGAACGCCAGCCAGATGGCATTCAGATCTAGCCAATTGATGTGGTATCCCTGCTCCTGTCAAGTCCAGTTGCCATGGACAGAGAAATAGTCCAGGGTGGCTCCCCAGCCCTCGAAAGAGGAATCCGTGGCGACGGTGGCCTGCGGCGTAGGCGGTCGAAAGAGCTTGCCCGTCCGTAGTTTCCAGTTTCTGGACCATCAAGTTAGGTCTGGGTGGAGAAATGGAGGAACGTTGAACATCTCGGATTGAGATCCCTGCTCTTGGTTCAATGAGGCCGCAAAGTGCAGCTGAATCCTCCTCATGCTTAGTCTCGTGTGTGGGACGGCTAATAGGAACACTGCCATTAGACCCACGAGATGTTGGTACCACCATGCCGGGTCCACTTCTCTGTTGAGGAAGAGGGTGGTGGCCCACTTGATAACCAAGATTTTGTCCACCGAACGAAATTCCTTCTGGGAGCATGTGTCCCAGATGAGGCCCAAAAATGTCAGTCTGCGTGGGTTGCAGCTGCGACTTCTTCAGATTGAGCAAAAAGGCCAGATTGTGCTGAGTGTTCATAAGGGCATGGGAAGAGTGATGAACGGATTCCGGAGATGTAGCCCTGAAGAGCCAGTCATCGATGTATGGGTAGATGTGGCTGCCCTGCGCTCTGAGGGCGACCGCCACCGAATGAGTCTGGTAAAGACCCTGGGGGCCGAGTTGAGGGCAAAAGGGAGGACCTTGTATTGAAAATGGTAGCCCATGATCCTGAACCGTAGGAAAGAACGATGGCGCAGCCAAATAGGGACGTGTAGGTACGAGTCCTTCAGATCCAGGGAGCACAACCAGTCTCCCCTGTCCAATGTCTCCGCTATGAAAGCAGACGTAACCATCTTGAATTTTTGCAGGGGTAAGGGTGGAAAGGTCCAGCACAACTCTCAGGTTCGCCTGGTTCTTCTTCTGAATGGCAAAAATCCTGGCATAAAAGCCAAAGCCTCACCGGGAGGCTAGGACTTCCTCCACTGCCTGTCTCTCTACGAGCAACTGGATCTCTGCCAAAAGAGTTGCTGTCCTAACCTGTGGGAATGGAGGGGAGGAGGGAGGAGAGGCTGGGATAGGAAGGCGGTACACTGCCCCCCACCAGAGACACGTGGACCTGAAGGGGGGTGTCATGCCTTCTTTCCCTCGGAGGCTGTCGTGGAGGAGGGGGACTGGAAAAAGCCCTTAATCCCCCCCTTTTTGTTGCTTGCGCCAGTTCTGTGACGGCGAGTGGTCCGGCTGCCTGGATCTACGTTCCTGGAAGCCTCGGAACCCTCCATACGTACGACCCCTCTCAGAGCACTGCTGAGATTGGGTGTACGCTTTGGGCGTTGTCTTTGTAAGGATGGATAAAGACTTGGCCGTTTGTGATCCGTTTTTCTTTTTGTCCCGCAACTCGTACGTGGATGAGTGGAACTACCACACTCCCCCCTCGAACGGTATATCTAGTATGCGTTCCTGGACGTCTGGATTGAATTTTGTTGCCCGGAGCCAGGCTGTCCTTTTAATGTCCATGGCAATGCAGATGGCACTGCCAGAGGTGTCAATATAGGCCACTGTGGATTACATGAGATCATGCGCCACCAGTTTAGCCTCGGCTAGCCCCGCCTTAAAAACGTGATTGGCTCTGAGCGGGGAGTTCCGGAAGGAAGTCCACAATTTTTCCCGCCATAATCTTTAGTCGGCGGCAGCTAGCATGGCATCTGCGTTGGCCTGACGAAGATGCAAGGATGCGATGGAATAGTGTTTCTTGCTGAACGTCTCCAAGATCTTCTCCTCCTTGCCGAGCAGCGGCGCAAAGGAGGCGGCCGAGGACGACTGAGGCTTGGAGTACAGTGATGCTGCAGCGATCACTGAGGAGTGCAGGCTGAAGATGGGCCGAGAGCAAGAGTGTATCCCCATCCATCTGCCTGTACTTGGCGTTCAGGTGTCGATTGACCGGCTGGGCCGAGAGGGGTTTGAGCCAGCCCTTCTTGGCCAGGGAAACTACAATGATCCGCATAGGAATCCCCGATTTGGCGGAGGGGCGTTGTGTGAGGACTTCCACCAGAACCCCCCTCTGCCGGCTGCTCGACCTCAGGTTGGGGTAGGCCCAGATACTCTGCCAGACAAGCAAGACGTTCGTGGAAGGCCCTGGCTGAGGATGGCGTGTCCGGATCCTCCTCTCCTCATCCGTACCCTACGGATCTGGGTGATCCTGTGGTGGAGGAGGAGTAGTTGGCACTAGAGGCTGGGGTACAGGGACTGCGGCTGGAGGCTGAGTAAGCAGCTGAGGTTGAGGAGTCAGCTGGGAAGCTGGAGAAGGCAGCTGCGCCAGGACCTGGGGCGCCGACGGAGGAGTCTGTGGTGTCACTAGCATGGTGGGAATAACTTCCCTGATGCCGTCTTTGAGCCAAACGCCCATCCGAGGTGACTTCATGAGGCAGAGGAACCTCTCGAAGAAAACCTCACTGACTGAAGTGGTGGCAGGGGGTGCTGACGGGGTAGTGGGAGGCTGCTGTGGTCGCAGCATATCCTGTCCATACCGACGCAAATGGGATATGCCCTGCACATTAGAGGGGTAGGCTGTGAGCCACGTAGCTGGTTAAAGCCAGTCCCACCATGACACTCGTCTTCGCCGAATTCCGGGAATGGCACGGACGGGTGCCTCTTTCTGACGTGACAGCCATTTTGTTGGGCTGCCTGCCACGTGTTGCCCGGCCGGGCCTCCTCCAAGACTCTTGCGTCTGGATCACGCGGCTTACCCTGCTCCTCGGGCCTAGGCCCGGTAGGTGCGACACCCTCAACCCGGGGATCGGTAGAGCTGCATTTAGACACCCCCTCGGACATATTGCCGGTGTTAGGGCATAGCCCCTCGGCCATGGTGCCGGTATAAGGGCAGAGCCCCTCGGGTGAAGACCCGGTAAAATAACTTTTCGGTCCCTCAACACGAACACGGGAGGATCCACAGATCCCTCAGCCCAGGGGCCGGTAGCTGTAGCAGCCACAGTGACTGTGCTGATAGAAGGACCCGAGCGGTTCCTCCCGTGCAGGCGAGTCCCTGGGAAGGAGTCTCCCTTGTGGGGTGCGATGGAGAATATCAGCCCTAACTTAGGCCTGTTTCGATGGTTCACGAAGTTCTTGAAGTCATCTGGAGGCGATCTCTGGAAAAGCTCCCTCCACTTGGCTAGTCTGTTCTTCAGCGCTTTTGAGCACAGCGAGTCACACGCTGATCAAGATTGGCACCCGTGGTAGGCAGATGGTGTGGTGGTCTGAGGTAGGGAAGAGCCCGTCCCAGGATGGACACCTGCTAACCCTGGAGAAGTCGACATGCGCCGGGGAGGAGCGCGACACTTGAGGACCGAGGACCTAAATGATAAAAAGACAAAAAAAGACGACAAAGAAGTATCCGCACATGGAATTACATGGTCGAAGCCAAACCCAGGAGCGCTGGTGAATTCGGCCCGTTCCCGTCGACGCGGAAAAGGGGACTGAGGTGTGGCGCCGGAGGGCAGAGTCACGGCAGCGCATGCTCCCTGGGCCGCACCCCTGCGCGCCTCTAAATGTGAAGGGGAAGAAGGTTTTTTCTGGTGAAAAAGGTTCCGTCTCATGTCCCTTGGAAGGGACGCCCATGCACTATGGAGGAAAGGGTAAGGGACGTAAGAGTAAGTGCGGTTTCATTCCTTAGTGCAAGCAGCTCTTCCAGAATGCATTGATGTGCATAGAGGGATGAGCTACCATTAGCTGACCACTCCTCTCTCTGAATGATACTTGGTGTGCAATAGTGCGCTGTGTTCAATCACTCGCTTCTGACTGGATAGAAGACCGCCCTTATCCTCTCTAGATGACCAGAAGGAACCCTCTGCAGTGCTGCTGTCCTCAAATTCAGACAACTGGCTATCAGATCCTTCTCCCCCTATGTTCCGGACCGTGCATGCATCGTCAGACCAAGAAAGAGGTACCCTGTCCCTGCTAGGACTCCAATGACTCCATGCTGAACTGAACAGAGAATCTTTATCCCTGGACATCAGGCAAGCATCATACCTCCTGTTCATTCTAACATGGCTTGCTCCTCTACCGGGGGAATGCAACTTTTTGTTAATATTCTTTCTTCTATTAGCATGTATACAAGCCAACCCTATCAAAAGCAGAACCTTATGCCAGAGGGAAACTAGAACCAACAGCAGCAGACTAGTCTTTCCAACCCTCTGGATCTGACCCTCGACTAAAACTTCAATAAACATCATTCCAAAATGTCTTGGTAATCCCTCCTGCACCAGTATGTTTTCACTGCAACACTCAGTGGTTGAACAACATGCACAGCAACCGCCGGCTGCAGAAAGGTTTTTCAGCCTCGGGGTACAGCTCTCCTGACTACAGCACTACTAGCAAGCATTTCCTTCATCTCCGGGCCCTTTCTCATCAAGGATATTTTGTGGAACTCACTTCACTGGAACGTCACATGTGTCCCGTTGGGACACTTTAGCATGAAGTTAACTCTTTCCCGCCAAACACTGACTGAATCCGCAAAAGTGGTCTGTCTTGGTCTCTTCAAAATGTCTGCCCTAGTGAAGGCAAGTCTCTTTACGCTCATGCCAGAAATCATACAACCCTCAAGAGAAAAAAGGACAAGAGATTGCTTGCAAGGATAACAAGTTTTAATTGTACAAAAGACAAGGGTGTCAGCAGAGGACTCTGCTGCCCAAGAAAGTTCTGGTTGAATTATCATGAACAGTACATTATAAGTCTGCTGCAATGTGTTTAGGAGTAGTACAACTGCTCAAAAGCTGTGTGTGCTGCAGTTCCACAGGCGTAACCACTTTTCCAGTGCATTGTTGCCACCACAAGAGGTCAGTTGGAGACTGTATTCACCCATGCTTGAGGCCGATCTTGTGTTCTTCCTGCGGTGCCCTACAATGAAGCTCTATTATCTGCGCTATGGGCAATGCTGTGTATGGGTGTGTGCATGGCCTCGTGGTGGTGGCGGCTGTGATGACAGTCGGCAGGTGTGGGTACCGGGAGATCTGCTGCTGTGTCAGCGACTACGTTTCCCAATGAAATTTCATTTGTGTTATTCGTGTGGGATGCACATTTGACGACCGCTGCCACAGATGGCTGCCGTGGCGAAGACCAGGGTGTCAAGTAGTGCTGGTGAACCGTCTGAAGTCCCTTCTTTTCCAGCATGAAGGACTGAAATACCTGCATGCACAATTGCAGAGTCTGAATAAATGGTGGCATGATAGGATATATGATATGATAGTTTATTTATATAGGGCCTATACACAATGTGTTTCAAAGTGCTCCAAGGCAAGGGAGGGAACAATAACACCCTTTTGACGCCCGAAGCGCTTCAATTAGTGCTATGAGTTATGCCGCTTGTGTTGAGTAAGGCATGGGTAATGTTTTCATTATTAGCGTTTCATACTCACCCCCTGTGGTAAGAGTGGACTTGGTTTGTTCTATGGTAGCAAACACTGAGCGTTCAACATACGCCACTGAGCACCCCATCACAATTGTTGAGCTCATCTCAATGGCAAAGGCACCTGCAGCGAGGGCTATTTTGCAAACAAATTGTCCCTGCATCACTGAGTCTAGTGTTCCGCTAGAATAGGCCAGTGGTTTATGGCCCATTTGTTAGGGAGAACTCTCTGTATAGGCTAATTTCCCAAACCTTGTTTCTCCTGCTAAGAGTGAGACTCTTTTTCTCCCACTCTTAGACATGATTTGAGATATCCTTTGACTTTGTAATGTGTTTTATGGGCTATGGGGTCGTTTACTCCATAGGGCTTCATGTGTTTTTGGTATGTGTGTTGCACAGCACCCTCCGTGCAGTAACACAGGGGTGTCATAGTGACCCCAAAACATAGACTCCGCACCCTGGGACTGACTACCGTCTCCCAGGGCATGTAAAGTCACCATTGGCTTTACTAGTCCTAAATTGTGAACAGAACCAGTACAAACCATCATATTGTGGACATACTGGTAGGGGTAGGGGCAATTCGGTTACCCCTGGGTCTGTTGTTCGAGGGGGCACGGTCCAGTCCCCCCTGATCGAGTTTTGGCTGGTGGCCTTGGATACTACTTTTTATATTCGACCGCAAATATATTCCCATGGGATTTTCCCATTGTTCGAGGCTACCACTTTTTAGTATAGCCTCAAACATACAGCCGGTTTATTAAATTATTAATTCACTGGTTGGGATTTTTTGCCAGAACTCAGTGCCACAATGGCGTCCGTGTTCGCTTTTGTAACTCTAACCCAAGTCGAGCCCTTTGTTCCACTTTTTGGCTGGCTTCTGCACAGAAGCCACCAAAAGTGGTGCCACTCTGTCTGGGTCTACAGGATGTGTGGGAGGGGGGTTTAGGCACCCTGGACTGAGTTGCCTCGGCAACTCAATTCGCACTCTTGTGCGATTGGCCCAGTGGTGAGCCGCCTGGCTCACCACTTATCATGTTTGAGTGACAGCTAGGACTGATGAATGGGGGTTTTCTGCATAAAAGCAGGGCTTTGGGGACTGGAACTTCAGAAGTCGCCACAGGACCAAAGAATCCGAAGAGGGAGAAGCTGAGCCGACCTGCAACGATGACACCACCCGTGGAGCCCTGCTGAACCGCCTCACCACTTCCCGAAGACAGAGAAGATCTTCATCCAGGAGAGTCTTCTTCCTTTGAACTGGTGGGGATAACCAGTTCGCCCTCCTTTTTCGCCTTCCTGGATCGTCTCGTGGTCGAATCGCCCGTGCAAAGCACCCCGGCGGCCGGATAGCCACGCTTCACCACTACCGCGAATAAAAGGGTAGTAACCTTTTAACCGGGAAACTCCGCTGCTGGTCTCTTCCTTGGCAGTGCAACGACCTCCAGCTTTCCTCCACGTCGAGATCTTCTCTTCCCCTGGACGAAGCACCGACTTGCACCCGCTGCCAGGAACAACTGCCCCCGCTGGAGCTTTCTCACCATTCCAGGTACTGAGTCCCGCCTGGTCTCCCTTGCAACAGACTGTTCAAGGTGTCCTGTAAATCCTTGACTCTCTATCCTGGGGTGACCTAGGGCCTGTTAACTAACTTTTTCTGAATTGCTCCAACTCTTTTTGAACTATCTGCAAAGACTTTTAAAGTATCATTCAACTGAGTGATCTTGGACACATTCCGCCTTGCCCTCTCGAAGAGTGGGCCTGGCCTATGAACATTCTTGCTCTACAGTAGACTCTGCCTTTTCTGACTTGCTGTGGTTCTTCTAAAAGTGTTGGTATTGCGTGCTTTCCTAATTCTGCCTTTTCCCTCCCTTTTTAATTAACTTATTGGAGTGCCATCTTAGGTGAAGCGCTCACCTGTCTGCAAATAAGTGGTGTTTTAACTAAGACTTGTTCAAAAAGTAATCAGGGATGTATATATATTGATCGTGACTGTGTTTGAACTTGCTTGCCATATTAGTGTATTTTTATAAGTGTGTTTTTAAATAAATAATTATATACTTTTATACCAAAGCTCTGGTCAGTGTTTGCTTGTGCTACTGTATTTTGGTACCTATTTTGTATACTCTATATACTGTCTAACTCTTCTTGAGAGATGTCGGACTGCTCAGCCACAGCTACCAGGTAAATCTGGGTGGTGCAGACTGTTACCAATTGGGTTTACTGCCAACACCTGTAGTCCTAAGCCTTTTGCAGTGGTCCCCAAGGGAACTGCACAGGTTTCTGCCTAACACCATTGTGCTCTTTTGCGTCATACGTCTACTGCTGTCATAAATGGACCATATGAATGTGAAAATATGTAGCACTCCAGCATGTTGTTTGGGGTGGCAAGAACGAGGGCTGTTGAAATCACTCCTTTTAGAAAATTGAAACTGAAACATAGTTGCGGTTCACTCTACTTTACTGCTCTCCTTTTGTGCTTCCACAAGGCCCTGTAAGAGTGGCCTAGTGTATGCTGCATAGTGCAGAATCCAAGCCCTGCAATAGTTGTATAACCACAAGAATTTCTGCATGTCCTTTACTGTAACTGGTATGGGCGTGGCACGCACTGTCGCTACCCTGTCGGGGATAATTCTTTTGCCGTCCGCAGAAAGGAGCTGTCCTAGATAGATTACTTCATGCTGGCAGTACTGTAGCTTGGCCTTATCAAACTTGTACCCCTTACGGGCTAACAGTTGCAATAGGGCAATGGAGTCTCTGCAACAGTTCTGTTCACGGTCACTGCACAACAATAAATGGTCTACGTACTAAATTACTGTGCTGGGTACCTGAATGTTGCCTAAGTCTTTGTCCAGTATCCTGTTAAATATGCTGGGACTCTTGCAGTACCCTTGGGGAAAACAAGTATGTTCATGGCGCTTTCCGCCATGTGTGAATGCTGTGAGGTACTGTGAGTCTGGGTGCAGGGGTACCGAAAAGAAGGCATTCTTTAAAATCGACCACCGTGAAGTGAATTGTTTCCTTGGGGGTACTGCCCAAAATGGGGAACGGGATTGGAAGAAGTGGACATTTTTTCTGCACTACGTCATTGAGGAGGCAGATATCTTGGATCATCCTCCAACTGCCCCCAAAACATTTTTAATGGGGTATATGGCTGTATTGTATGGTGATGGAGGGTTCTATGATCCCTTGGTGTAGTAAGGCTTGTATCGTGTCTCTGATCCCCTCTGCCTCCCTGGATAATGGATATGGTTTCACCCGGGTAACACTGCCCACCCTTTAGTGTGATTCTTATTGGGGTCACTTCTTTCAGAATCCCTACATCGTGTGGGTTGGTTGTCCATAACTGTGTGGGGACCAAGTCTGCTTGGCTGAACGAGGCTAGCGTGACAACAGCCATTAGGGGACGCTGGACCCTTCGGTACCGTACCATGATTTCACAGGGGATGCATATTTTGAGTATTATTTCCCTGTCGTCATTGTTGTCCTCAAATAGTTCAGCATCTGTCAACTACTTGAGGGGTACAGTGGGATCAATGCATAAAACTGTGTGCCACTGGCATCCTTGAGTATCGTTAGGCAGACACCAGCACCCCTCTAGATCGAGGGATAGTATAATTCCTGCCACTACCGGCTGAAAAATGTAATCAGTTCGTACTCTCCAGCAAGTTTTGGTAATCTGGTGCATAGTTTCTGCGAGCACTGTAATGCCGTAAATGAACATGTCTGGGCTGACAGAGATGCCTCGTACCACCACTTCACGTGCAATGGCATGTATCGTGAGCATTGCCCTCATCGGGCACATGCCAGGTGTAGCGCAGATGATACCGTTGTCTGTGAATGAGATAGTCATGTTCAGCTTGCTAAGCAGATACCTGCGGAGCAAGTTCACAGGTGAGCTCTCAGAATACAAGAGGGGGCTCTTACAACCTCCCCCCACCTTAACAGCTAAATCTTTAGTGTAAGGAACCATTTAAACACCCCCAGAGAATCCCTGCATGTCGAGAGTTTTTCCGGATAACAGGAAGTCACCTTCGCTAATGCATGACATCTCGGCTCCTGAGTCCACCATAAAGATTGTTTGTTCCCCATCTCTGCCCCCACCAAGGGTTCCTCTTATGAGTTTAGGGTCATTGACAGGACTGGGCATGCAAGTGCTCTCTGTGGGCTGTCCTAGTCAGGGTATGTGTCTTCCGGGGAACGAAAAAGGGTTTCCCCCTACCACTGTAGCGCCTTGAAACATGGCCACTGCCATTGGGCGTGCTGCAGAAGGAGTTCATGTTCCCCACTTGCTGCATGTTGGGGTGGTGCAGATAATGATGTACTGCCTGTTGCGGGTGATGCAATGGAGGGGGGGGGGGTCGGGAATCTGTGGGGGATATCTGCGTGCAGGCTTGATGGATCCCATATGGTATTGAGTTCATCCTGGAGGGTGGCCCTAGGGGGGGTCCCTTGTGGTGGGGGGGGCATCATTGTGGTGATTGTAGTTATACCCCATACCAGTCTACTCCAACATTCTCTCAAAAAATATCCCCACCACCTGCATGTCCAACACTGCCCCATTCCTCCTCCTCCTCCTCCTCCTCCTCCTGGCCCAATCCCCCCCCCCCAAACCCACCTCCTCTCAATCTTCGAAACCCACCCCGGCCTCTTTGCTGTCCTCCTTGCCACTGTGGACCAGAGAATTGCAGGTTTCCGTTTCACTGTCCTTACCCTCCTTCAGCCCACACTGCAGCTATTCTTGCACTCGCAGCATTGGGGCATACCTTCCCTTCCTCTGCCTGTAGCCTCTGAATCGTTTCTTTTTCATGCTCTTTTATTCTTCTACAATGGTGAACTATAATGCTTTGAATTTCGGACCACACTTTCGCTTTGATTCCTGCTATTTTAGCGAGTGCTTCCTGTACTTCCTTGGGTAGGCCCTGTTTCACTATAAAATAGAATAAGGGGGTTGATTGGTCCCAGGCGTTGTACGTTTCTGCCCTTCACATCTCTTGGACCCCAAGAATAAAATTGTGCGGCGTCATTGTACATTGCATAATGGACTGTAAATCTGGGATGTCTGGAAAGCTTGCTGCAGCGCAGCCCATTCCCTGGCTCTAATCTTGTTCAACAAGGCTCCATTATGGGAGTTGTTACTCAGTGTTACTTCCAGGTACCCCGCTTTCAAGCACACATCTGCAGCTTGGTACCCAACTGTGGCCTCCAATAAGCTTTTAATGTCTCCTATTGCCAAGGGTACTCCTGCTGTATTATTTTCAAAAGCGTATATCCATTTCTCTGCACCCGCCGTGAGTGGCAGGAGTGCCTGAAGGAGGTTATTCTTGCCCATCTGTGCCCATGGTACATATTGTGGCCTCTCTGCTCCTTTGCGTATCAGTGGCATTTGCATTCTCATCTTGCTTTTTCCGCCCTTAGTTACACTTCCCTTTTTCCTTGCTAATGTTATTCTGATTAACCTCTCCCTCAATCTTCTGTCCCACAAACTTTCCACCCTAGGAGTGCGTTAAGGCGCCTGCTCTGCGTCCTTCCTCATCGTCCTCAAACTCATCAAATTCACTCCACTCTTCTTCCTCTCCCCTCCGTGCCGCTACATTCTAGTGACCCAAGCGGGCTCTCCATCAGGCTCTACGTGGACTGTTCTTATGGCTGCGTTGTCTATTCTAAATAAGAAGTATCCTGACTTCCTCTAATCCCCTGTTGGTTGCACTGGTGTGTCAGTCTTTGTTACGTCACATGCCACCCGTAGTCTGGCTGTTTGTGGCGATGCCAGTGCTACTTCTAGGTCTCTTGCGCTCACCCATTTGTGTGTAGTGACCTCCGAAGGAGAAACAGAAGGTGGAAGTGGGGCAGTAGCTGGTGTTGCTACAGTCGTGCCGGCCGATACATAGGTTGGGTTTGTGTACCCCTCCGAAGGGCATGTTGCTAGAGAATATTTTCCCTTTCTCCCCATTATGTCCTTCCCGTTCTCTTTCGGGCCTGTATCTTTATTACTGTTGCATGTCACCCCTCCCCCATTGGGATCCTCTGTATCCTCGAACATTTTGCAGAGGTTCAATACGTCCCTTCTATTCTGCAACAGTCTTCCCTAATACTTCACTGTAAGAAAGGTAGACGTATGTTCTAACAGACTTCTGTCAAAGGAGCCTTGATCTGGTCAGGAGCCTACCATCCCCAAGTCCCCTTGTCTCGATCACCCACTGGTTGTGATACTTCTTCTCCCAATACAATGGCAGGGCCTTGCACATATGTTCTTTGGGCGTCCCTCCCCCCCCATGGGCACGTCTCGCATGTGTCTAGTAGTAGGACTACTACCATGCTGCTGCGCTACAGTTAAATAGTTTGTCCACAAAACGCAGTTCACCTTCTTCAACAATGCAACTTAATGTCATCGGAAATCTCAGGTTCAATCCCCCCTCCCCTCTACTCCCCGTTAGGGCTTTTTATATACACACGCACACATCACGCTCTCCTCACATGCCCATACACAAATCACACCACCTCCTGTGCCGCCTCTCTACACCATAAAATACACTAATAAAACAAACTAAAATAAACTAAAACAACAACCACTACTATTCCCGAGCTCTCGACTTATACAGAGTTCCTATGTATTTCCTCTTTTCAAGTATTGTTTAAATAATAGTTGTAGCGCCACCTTTCTCCTCACTCGGGGAGATTCTCTCTTCAGTTTTCCTTTTCCTCCTTATCCTTAAAAAATGTATTAAAGAAACAAAGAACTAACATGCCACAGGCATGCCACACTCCCAATTTCAGTCGCTGCATGTTCAGACTGTTCCATCCTTCCAACCTCACTTCATTATCCCTTACAGGCCATACTCGCATGCCTGTGTTTACCCGAACTCCCCCGTACACAGGGTTCCAACACCAGCCTGCACCTCTCCTTGGGGCCGCACCCTGCTCCAAAGAGCAGGCAGGATCCTGCCAAGATGGCTCCTGCACGGCCCCTGGGGAATACGCGTTTTGGGGCTGGTCACTGTAGGTGGGTGCGGCCCTTCCGGAGAAGTCACCTGGATACCTCGGGGAGTAAGGAATACAACTATGCTGATCCACAATTTCTGTGCTCTGTCTATATCACACTCCTCGCACCTAAGGCTTCCACCCTCGTTTTGATCTAGAATGTATCCCTCCCTGTACTTCGTACTACAAAAGGTGTATTCATAGAAGAGGTGAAATTGTCATGCATGTTCAGAACTTTAATGACCATTGGTTTTATCGCTGGTGGGCTGGGGTAACTCACTATCGTGGAATACGGGGGGGGGGGGGTATTGGGCAGGGTCAGTGGTGGGCGTCATGACTCCTGGTGGGATGGGTGGGGGTTAGAGGTCTGCTGTTGGCCTGGCTGTGATTAACATGCTGAGAGGAGCCTGGCGCAGTCGCATGGCCTTGCAGGATGCATTCCTATCTGCGACCGCCCAAAGAAATGCAACCAAACGCTGCCTCATGCTGGGTGTGCGAGCAAAAGGAAATTGCTCATTAGAAATCTGTCTTTCTCCTGAGACTTTTAGAAAGAGGTTTTTTCACATAGAACCCTAGAGATGCTGTTTCCTTAAGGTATCTATACGATAGCGGTCTTACTCCGTTAATGAAGACCTAACATTTTCTTGATTTTCTATCAACATGGATTACAATGAATAACAATAAAATATACCACATATTAGTACCCGGCGAGGGAGAATCAGAATGAAAGAACCATTCTGATTGGCCCTCGCCGGGGCATTAACCAGCCAGGAATCCCTCGGATTAAGGCGCTCGCTTCGCTCGAGCCTATAACTATGGGCCCCGGGGCATTACCTGACTATGTAATGCCCCCGCCGCTCAAGGCACATTGCTTAAATATATTAACACTCTGAAAATGTCTTCCTTTACTCACTTTGGCCTGCATACACAGACTTTCACACTAGTATAAACATATTGAATGATGATGCATAATGGGAAAGTTGTTGAAGTTAGTCTTGCGTACGTAACTTCAATTGTGGTGCGCTGTCCACTCACCCCAGGCTCCCCAGTAAAAGCCTCTGCCTACTGGGTGATGCCCAACACCCAGGAGCTGGATTTCCCTCATGTTCTTCTAATCTTAATTTCTAATCATGGAACTCTACACAACTTTAATTGAAATACTGACTGACCTGATAAATTGTCTCATCTTTTGTTTCACAAAAGTAATTATGGATCTCTTTGCCTTTTCTTGTATAAAGATCTAAAAGTGTGTGAACGACTGAGTGTGTGTGTGTGTGCACGACTCTGGCTCAAATTTCCATCACCATCCAACCAAACCTCATATTTCTCTTACCATTCTCTTAATGACTCATGCCTTGCCTCTGCTAAACGTTCATATTACTCCAACCTCATCCACACTCAAGCCCCTCACCCTCGCTGCATTTTCCAAACCCTCTCTCGTCTTCTCTCCCCACCTACTCCTGACCCTTCAGCCTCTTCTACCCTTTCTCCTTCTGACTTTGCGAACTACTTCTCCTCCAAGATTCTTTCTCTTCGTCAAAAAATGTACTGCTCTTCCTACTCGCCCCCTTCCCCCTCCCTATTCCCCCTCATTATGCATGTCTGACTTTTCGCCTGTCTCCCATTCTGACGTCTCCCTTCTCCTGTCCAAAGCCCATCCTACGTCTGCCCCTTCTGACTCTCCCCTCCCTTTTTATCCCCAAGATCTACTCTCTTCTTATTCCTTACTTAACTTCCTTCTTCAACTCCTGCCTTTCCTCAGCCACCTTCCCCTCTGCATTTAAGCATGCCACTATCATCCCTATCCTGAAGAAACCTTCTGCTGATCCCCTTCTTACCTCTAACTTCTGTCCAATCTCTTCTCCCATTCCTCTCTAAACTAATTGAACGCCTTGCTTATTCCCAGCTCTCAGCCTTTGTCACCAATCTTTCTCTCCTACCCCCCTCTCAATCTGGTTTCAGACCTAAACACTCTCCCGAAACTGCCCTCACTTATATCCTTAACTCCCTTCTTTCCGCTCGATACTCTTAGCAATCCTCTGTCCCTATCCTCCATGACCTATCTGCTGCTTTTAATAATGTTGATCACCCCCCTACTTCTCAATACTCTGTCTTCCTTTGGTTTCAAAGGCTCTGTTCTTAACTGGCTCTCCTCTTACCTCTCCTCCCGCTCATTCACTGTCTCCTGGGGTGGCCGTTCCTCGCCTCCCCTCTCCTTGTAATACGGTGTACCCCAAGGTTCGGTTCTTGGCCCTTTCCTATCCTCTCTCTGCACCTCTCTCCTTGCCCCCATTATCTCTTCATTCGGTATCTCTCACCATTTATATGCTGATGACACCCAACTCTTCCTCTCTTTCTCTTCCTTCTCCTCTGATCTCCACCTTAAACTCTTCTGGTCTTACTGCCATTAAAAACTGGATGTCATCCCGTTTTCTTTCTCTCAATACTGATAAGACTGAAGTCCTGTTCTTTCCCTCCAATACTCTTCCCCCTCCCTCTCCTCCACATTTCATTCACTTTCCCCCCTCAAATCTTCCTATCTCTGCCCATGCTTGCAATCTAGGCATTCACTTGGACTATTTCCTCTCCTTTGCCCATCATATTTCTCTTACCTCTCGCAACCACCTCTTCAATATTCACAAGGTCTGCTCCTCTCACCTTCCACGCAACAAAACGTCTAATCTCCTCCCTTATCTTCTCTCGCCTCTTCTACTGCTCCTCCCTACTCTTTGGACTACCTACCTCTCATCTTGCTCCCTTCATATCTATCTACCACCCAGCTATCCGTCGGTCTCCTTGCCCCGCATGACTCCATTTCCTCTTCGCTCTCCTCTCTTGGCTGGCTTCCCTTTCACTCCCAACTTAAATTTAATTTCCTCTGTCTAGTCTTTAAATCTCTCCATGACCTGGCTCCCCCTTATTTCTCCTCTCTTGCTATAATCCCTCCCACTCCCTCCATTCAGCTGACCACGTCCTTCTCTCGGTTTCCCATTCCCCATGTGCCTCCTCCCGCTTCCGCTCCTTTCAGCTCCTAGCCCCCCCCTCCACTGGAACTCCTTACCTCTCTCGATCTGCTCCACACCCACCTTTTCCTCCTTTCGCAGTTCCCTGAAATCTCTCCTCCTCCATTTCCCGCCTTGAAACCTTCCCCACCCCTCATCCTCTCCCCTTCCCTCAAATCCTCCCTATGATCCTCTCCTCCCTCCCCCTTATCCTCACTCACTTCACCCTTATATCCCTTCTGTTCACCCACTCCCCCGTTCCCCTCCTCTCCCCTTCCCTCACTGATGAATTGCTCTTACTGTTTTTATTGGTTAGATTCATTGTACATTATTTGTTATGTTATAATGTTCTTTGTATTCTATTGTAATGTAAGCACTTTGGATGAAAGCGCTATATAAACAAATACAAACATTCAATCATTGGGTATGAATTAAAAGTATGTATTTTCTTATTTGTATATTGTTACAAAACAATGACAAAAATGAATTCCATTCCAAATTAATTACTTCAGCTTCATTAAACATTTTAAATTACGCCAAAGGAAAAAGGAAAAATGTAAAGTAAAATCACAGAGATAAAACACAATATACATTACTTAAAATTACTGTCTTAAAAAGGAGAATAACGCTCCACTCCAGAGGTTTTAATGTCTGCTTCTCAGTTTTCTCACATATTGCACACAATTTTTGAGCGACCTCCCACTCCCCACTCCCCCTCCCCCCCCAATTTGGAGAGCCCCTCTCCAGTGTGCACAAAATTCAAACGAATCCTAAGGAAATGTTGTCTAGCTCTCCAATCAGGGACTTTCTCAAGATATCTTGGAACACTCCCCCAACTTCTTGTCTAGCCCCGAGAACGAATTTGCCAGGGCAGCACTGTTAAGCAGAATCCTATGCAGTTCCCTTAGGGAGCACTACAGAAGATTAAGACTACAGGTATGAGCAAGAAAAAATCCCCTTTGGTATCAGTCCGTACCACAAAGATTTAGTTGGTAGCTGTGGCTAAGCAGTCATACTTATCTCAAGAGGGAGATGAGCAGTATTCAGGGTTTACACAATAGGTATCACAGTACTATGGCACAACGAAACACTGACCACAGCTTTGTATCAAAAAGAGAATATATATATTTATTTTATACACATCTAGTTCAACACCTAAATCACAGTTGATAAAACAAGTTAAGGTTAGTCAAGGAAAGTATATACAACTCCAAAATGGTAGACAAGTTTGCGGTAGAGTGAAAACTGAGCAAAAAACAGCACAGAGAAAACAAACTACAAATGGCACTCTAGCAATTTAGCGAAAGGGAGGGAAAGTACAAGTTAAACCGAAATATCTTCAGACACCCCCTAGCAACACTTCCCTGAAGTTTTGTGAACAAGTAATGCACAGTAATACTTTAGCAGAAAGATAAGTAATTGAAAACTGAGCAAAATGGCACTTCACAAGTTAAAACAGTAGGAAGGAAGAGGTGTTTAGAAGATTCAGGTGCATCAACACATTTCTCATTGAGAATCAATCTAGCGAGAGCAGATCTAACAAATCAGCCAGAGTCAATGGGCCTGAGCCAGAGTCAGTGGTACAGGACCAAGAGCTTAGGAGCAAAAATGTTCTTGTAGCTGCAGTCAAGTCTTTGGTTAACGAATATTGAAAAGGTAGATGCAAGACGAAAGACAATGTTAGACGAAAGGGGGGCCAACCCAACAAGTAGCTAAAGGATTTAAAACACCTTTAGGGCTACCGCGCAGAAAGGGAGGCCTGGCGGAACAAAGTACCTTTGTGAATGAAGAAGTGGCCCCTGCGGTGGCAGTTGTTCCTGGTAGTTCCTGCAGTTCGGGGGATCCAGGAGAGGAAGAGAGGCTCCCGTGGAGGAAGATTCGAGTTACTGCACTACCCAGGGATGAAACCAGCCACGGTGCTGCCCAACCAAAAAAAGGTACGCTCCTTTAAAATCGCGATCCGGGTCGATGGCTGCCTGGCTATCCGGCCTCCAAGTGCTGGGCACTGGCAATTCGACCAAGGCAGGTCTGAGGAAGCGATTGGTGAACTGGTTGGTCCCACCAGCTCAAGGGAAGAAGGCTCTTGCGAAGAAGATCTCCTCTCGTCGTGTGGAAGAAAAGTGGTGAGACGCTGCAGCAGGGCTTCACTGGTGGTGCAAGTGCTGAAGGTGTCAGTGGCTTCTCTCCCCTTCAGTTCCTTAGTTCCAGTGGCGATGTCTTGCCCTTCCAGTCCTCAAGACCCTGCTTTTATGCAAAAAGAACCCCATTCATACAGCCTAGCTGTCACTCACACAGTGGAGTGGCCATCTTGTTGGGAGACCCTCCAGCCTATCAGGATAGAGTGCGACATGGGTTGCAGAGGCAACCCTGTCCAGGGGGCCTACTCCCCCTCCCACACAATGGACCCACCCCAGACTCCGTGGCACCGAAAGGAGGGCTTCTTGGCAGAAGCCCGCCAAAAAGACAAACAAAGGATCCCCGACCTGGGTTAGGAGTTTAGAGTAAGACACGAGAAAGAATTTATATTAAAGTTCTGGCAAATAAAACCTACCGGAGTAAAGTTAATCATAAAATAAACCGGCGGTACGTTAAGAGGCTGTCAGAAAAAGTGGCAGCCTCGAACAATGGTAATATCCCATAGGAAAATATATGCGGTCGAATATTTATGGTAGTAACCACTGCCACCAGCCAGAAACTTGAGGGACTTAACGGTACCCCCTCGAAAATGAACCTAAGGGAAAAACTATTAACCATTTCCAGTACATCCATAGTAAGATGGGTTGTACTGGTTAAGTTCATAAGATTTGACTAGTAAAGTCAATGGGGACTTTACATGCCCTGTGAGACAGTAGTCTGTCCCATGGTATGGAGTCTTTGTTTTGGGGTCGCTACGACACTCCTGTGTCACTGCACTGAGGGTGCTGTGTAACATGTGAATAAAGATGGTTCCTATGGGGGAGAGAAAATCCCATAGGCATTAAACACAAAAATAGCCTAGAACACACATAGCAAAAGTGCCTAAGAGTGGGGAAAAAAGAGTCTCACTCTTAGCAGGAAAAAAGAAACAAACCCTTCAAATCCAGCAAAGCTGCTGGGGGACTCTATAGGTAAGGGAATGTAGCCATAGAATGAGAATTCTGCCTAACAAGCACCACGCATGGCTTTGATTGTTTTAATTCACTGCATCCATTCTAGTGTTTTTTTAGTTTAAGGGATTAGCAACCAGTGTCTCGAAATCTGTGTCTGCTCTCAAGAGAATCTCACTCACCCTCGAATCCTGATCAGTTATTATAATTGATTTGGAGTGTTCAAGATGGTCTTTAATGTCTGCATTTAATGTATGCGGTCGTGAATTCTTGATCAACCGAAAGAGAGAAACCAGCTTCCAATCTGCTAAGGATCCCAAAGGTTTCAACTCCAATTCATATCTTAAACAGGGACCTTGTGGAAGACCAAGGACCCTCTTCCAAATTAATCCCTCCAATTTTTGCCAGTTTGCCAGTTTGTCTTCCAGAGTAAGGGTGTATAGCCTCTAACCCGTACAAGATCACTGGGATTACCAAGGCCACATAATATTTAAATAATTAATATTTATTAAGGCGATTAATGAAAATTTGCAATATTTAGCAGAGACTTTTTTTCATTTGCATGATTTTTCCATCTACATCCATTTCCACTTTCCCAATTGATGGTGATGTGTACACTATATAGCCCAGGTAAACAACTTCCTCCACTCTTGGTATTATTTGACCATCCAATGACCATTACAAATAGTGCACCCTCCTCCTTGCTTGTCTGAACACCACTACTTTTGATTTCCCTGGGTTGATGGAAAGTCTGTTAAGCTTAGCACAATCGCCCAGTTTGTCCAATAGGCATTGAAACCCCACTGCTGTTTTGTCTAGTAAGACAAAATCATCAGCATAGGCCAACCAATATATTTTACTGTCATTCATTTTTGGGCTGGCCAATGCTGATGACTCAAATGATGTTCCCATGTCTGCCAAGTAAAGGTTAAAAAAAGGAGGGGCGCCCATACAACCTTTTCTAATGCCTCTTTCTACCTTAATAAAATCTGACATGTGGCCTTGTTTGTCTAGTCTCACTATTATTGGGGTGTCTCAATGTAGCTCTACTAGTATTGCCAGGATGTGCTCCGGAACCCCTCATCTTGATAACTTATTCCATTCCATAGGCGATCTCTATTTACCTGATCAAATGCTTTGGAGAGGTCTATCCAAGCCAAATACAATGGGGAATAACCCTTTCCCCTGGCTTTCTTGCTGATAACATTCAGATCTAACCCATTAAGCACAGTGGAGAGACCTCTCCTAAAGCATGTCTGGAGTTTGGACAAGATGTGTGCATCTTCAGGCCAGCTTTCCAGTTCTTTTAGCAGCAACTTCATAAATAGTTTATTCTTGATATTAAGTAGGGCGATGGGGCGATAATTTGACGGATTCACCCAATCCGCCCCAGCCCCTCTTGAAAAATGGGATATTTATAGCGGTTCTGCAGGAAGGGGGGGGGGGGGACACTTTCCTTCTCTGGATGTCCTTAAAGAGCCAATTTAGTAGCCTGGACCAAAGATCCACATTATTTTTTAGAACATGGTATGTCAGCCCATTTGAGCCGGCCGCTCTAGACAAAGATGTTTTGGTTATGAGTTGCGCTATTTCATGTTCATCAAAATTCAACAGCCAATGGGCGTCTACACACTTAGGTTTTAGTATAAGGATTCTCAAAATGGTGTGAAAGATATTCAATCCACTTAGATTCTGCCACTAGGTTGCATTGGATGCTGCAATGGTGTTCGATTAATGATTGCAAAAATAATTCGGTAGATTTTTGGGCAAACTGTGTTCAACATCAGCTCGCCATCTTTTTGGAGACGTATATACAGTACCCGCTAACCTCGCTCCACCCCGAGAATTAGGGCTGAACTGCTAGGCTACTACCATCCCTCAGAGAGCCTGGTGAGCTTAAAGGAATCACTAACAGTACCCAAGTACGGAATATAGATCTAAAGACACTGGACACTAAAACCACAGGACTTTCGAACACTTTGAAGGTATTCTCCGAGCCATGCTGGGGCCTCACCAACCTGCTGGTGTCATCTCACCACGAGAAAGGGCAAGCTAGCACACACAGTCGGACTGCACTGCTGAGAGCCTGTCGACACAGTCCTGGGTCCCAATCCAGCCTGCTGCTCCCGAGAGGTCCTCTGTGCTGCTTGAACCAAAATCCAGCAAAGTCTTCACACTGGCCAGGGATCTCTGCAAGGGCCTGACAACAGTTGAAGGTAGCCTTAAACCCCCAGCATCTGAAACTTCAGCTACTTTATCCACAGCAAGCCATATTGTCCCCACAACTAAAGTCCTGTGATATCGGACATCACAAGTGAGTCAGGATCGCTGACATCTATTTGCGCACCCCTTTCCATTGGGCCTAAAGCCCTCAATTGAAAAGTAGCTACCTTACCAAACTCTGGACGGTGGAGCTCGGGTCAGGTGACCTACCAGCCCCCAGCCACCCCTGATCCTAAAATGTTAATCAACCCTCTTCAAATCTGGATGTTTAACTTTGACTTTCTAGAGCGATGGTTTACACTACCCACCTGCATGTAACAACTGAACTCTGGAAATTGAGGGGTTGCTCTTCCTAAGCAACTTTCTTATATGTTAAGGTATTCGAACCATTTTTGGAGTTGTGAAACTACTCAGCCTGATTTCTCCCCCTACCACTTTAGCCATTTACAGGTTGCTTTTCTAGGCCTGTTCCATCCTAAAGTGTTTGGGAACTCAACTCTGGTTTTATATATGTTTTATGGCGTTTTCAGTTACCAGGAGTGTGTTCAACTTGATGTTTGCTTATGTTCAACAAAGAACATGTTTGTATTTGCCTGTTTGGGGCACTATTCCTTAACAGACGTGGCTCATAACTGTACAGCTCACCAAGCCTCCCTCCTGCCGAGTCCAAGGACGACTGCTCAAACTCCGCTATTGAGCGATTAGCGAAAGGTTAGTGTGAAACTGTTTGCACCTTCTCACTTCCCCTCACCAGAGTATGATATGATATGATATGATATGATATGGTATTTGTAACGCGCCTATACACAAGTGTTTCAAGGCGCGACGAGGCAGGGAGGGGGGGAAACGAGGGGAAGACAGACAAACGATCCTACTAGGCCAGGTGTCATTCAGATCGCGCAAGTGCAGAGGTAAGGGGAAAAGGAGAAAGTGCAGGGGGAGGAGGTGGGGGGGAAAGTGCAGTACAAGGTAAGTAGCGTAATAAAATAATAAATAATAATAAAAGGGCCAGCTGGTGGCAAGTGCGAGGTAAGTGCAGAGCAAGTGCTGGGAAGGGGGCTGTAGGGATGCAGTGACAGTCCCACAGTGCAGGGGGAGCCAGGGAGGCAGTGCAAGTGGAGAGTGGCTGGGCCCTGGACCGAGGTCACAGAGTGGCCCAGATGCAGGTTTAGTGCAAACTTCAGTGGGGAGTTTAGCAGGTTTAGCAGGGGAGAGGGAGAGAGAAGGCAGAAGCGAAGAGGAAGGTTTTGAGGTGCTTCCGGAACCGGAGATGGTTCTCCTCAAGTTTCAGGGAGGCAGGAAGGCTGTTCCAGAGGGAGGCCCCTGCTGCGGAGAGAGATCTACCCCCAGCTCGTTGCTTCGAGAAGCGGCTGACCATGAGGGAGTTGGAGACGGATGAGCGAAGGGCTCGTGAAGGCAGATATTTAGGAAGAGAGAGTTGAAGGTATTGTGGCCCCAGGCCCCAGAAGGCCTTGTGGACAATGCAGAGGGTTTTGAACTTAATCCTCGCAGCCACTGGGAGCCAGTGAAGTAGGTTCTGTAAATTCTGTAAATTCCTCTTAACCATTAGGGGTTTCCAAAAATCACTGCAGTGGCACCAGCCCTCTAATCATAACCCTGGCATCTTATTTTTTGCACTTTTGTATGGCGCCTATACACACACGTGTTTCCAGGCGTAATAAGACAAGATGGAGGAGTAGAGGGGCAGGGGAATCAAAATGTAAACACAAATAACAAAATGGTTGCGTTTGCCTTGTGACAATCCTACTGTGAAGTGCATGACAAAGTGGTAAGTGCAAGGGGCCTGGGTGGTGTTGGGGGGGGGGATACGAGGGTGTGTATAGGGAGAAGTGCAGGATTTGAGTAACCCTAAGGGTGGAGGCGGGCAAGGGCTGGGCAGGCCAAGGCTGCAAGTGCCAGGGTAGAGGGAAGGAAGGAGGGGAAGAGGGAGAGAGTGGAGGATGAGTGCGGGGCGTGGGGGCCAGGTTGGGATAGTCCCGGGAAGAAAGTCAGAGAGTCAGAGAGAAAGTGCTGGCAAAGGATGCTGGGAGGGGGGGGGGAATGGTAGGGGGTGGTCTGGCCCCTGTACGACTCTGAAGGGACCAGGCCCCAGTCACAGCGGCAGATGGAGAGTTAACAAGGGAGGGGGAGAGGCAAAGAAGAGGGGAAGAGGAAAGTCTTGAGAAGTTTACGGAATTTAAGAAGATCCGGCTCAAGACTGAAGGGGGAGGGTAGGTTAGGCCGTTCCAGAGGGAGTAGCCAGCCGAGGAAATGGATCTACCTCCCACTTTCTGCTTGGAGAAAAGTTTGACCTGCAGAGAGTTGGAGCCAGAGGACTGAAGGACGCTGGTCAGGAGGTATTTAGGGAGGGAAAGTGGATCTTCAACACATTTGGCAGGCTCCCAATCAGTGGGTGCTGTCTCACTTGTTTTGAAGGCAAAAACTAAGGGACATGCATTGAATTGTCTAGCAAGCTCTCACCCAGGTAGAACTAGATTCCATTCAGTCAGGCAAGACTGAGCTCTGACTCAGAACTCCCCTAAGTAACTGGCCAAAGATGTCATTCTTGCCATGAAACACTGAAGGACAACAAAAGGTAGCCCAATTAGGATGGCTATGCCACGGTGCAGCCTTTCCTAAAAACCAGGAGTGCAACTGCAATAGTAGACTTGAGGGCTTCTAAATAAAAAGCTCAAAAAGCATGAGTTGAACTCACGTGGGGAAAAATCTGGACAAATAAAAGCTTGCAAAGAAACGATGGGCTACCAAAATTTGTCAAAATGAATTTTTGACCCAACACACACACTCTTGCTTCTACGCGCTGTAATAACGTGAACGGTGCTCAGTCGTCTTCAGAAGGATGCACTCACTGGGCCCTGCAGTGCTCAAACGTGAAGGCTCGTCCCATCTATGAGAAAAGGTGATTCACTCGTAAACTATACACCAGGAGATGATGCAGTCGTGCGGTCTCCTCCCCCTTAGTGCGACTCTCGCATGACAGACAGCCGCTGCCTTGCGAGAGGGGTTGCCGCATCAGCTTCCATGCCTCTGGGTTAAGGCAGTAGTGACGGCCTATCCCTTCTAGAGCGCATCTTAATCCGCACTGCGGTCTGCCAATAAGCAAGCGGGCCGCCATGTGTGCGATCCTGAGTAATCACAATATTGGAGGGTCATTCACGTGTCAGCTATTTGACCTTAAGGGTATCTGAGTAAATACAAGCAAATGCAGTCAATAGTTAAAAAAAAACAAACGAGATAAAAAATACACGACGTGTAAAGGTAACTGGAAAATACAACTGGAAAGATTCCAAAAATAAACCCTACAACCATGAGCCTTACATAGAACCATAACAAAATCAACATGTACTTACAGTTTGCCAAGCACTTCATTGCTGACAGCACCCAATGAGGAAGCTCTTCTGCAGACAGAAAAATAAACATGTTAGTATTAGTATCCGAGGTCAGCTTCTGGCGCCTCCCAAACAGTATCGGGATAAAAGGTCAAAGCTCAACAGAGGTCCATGCCCCTTAGAAATAGACAGAAGGATAGGTTGGTCAAGAGGGTCGAACAGAACTTCTTTCCAAAACTTAACATGCTCCGTTTCCTCAAGTGAAATGCGCATGATAATCCTCAACATGGACAGAGTAGAACTACGCTCATGTTAGATCTACATTGTTCTTTGAGACCACGCTGGAGACCACAGGCAAGTTGTGGGTGTCTTTATTCCAGCTCTAGTTGTGTACTACATGTCCAAGTGTAAACACACAGACACATCCACACACCAAGCCAGCTACCCTCCAACTACCACTCGCAGAACACTCACTCTAACCAGACAGCAGCATTCCAAGCTACCATTCCATACATATATTCTGTAGCCCTAATGCCCTAGTAAGCACATTGGCACCCCTAGTAAGCACATTGGCACCCTGGCGGGGGGGGGGGGGGGGGTGCTAGCCAATCAGGTGGCTAGGAACGTGGGCTTGAGCCACCGGTGAAAGCCTGCGTTCCATGCTGCCAGACAGCCAGTTCACCCTGCCGCCACCTGATCCCATGACCCTCCCCCGCCCCCCCGCCCCCCCGCCCCAACACTCCGTCCCCTTTTTTGCCCCAAAGTACTTCTGGAGCAGCCTATGTCTTGGGTAGATGAAACAAATGAAGCTCACTCCAAGGGCCAAGCTAAAACTACGAAAAAGGCTGCCTTCCAGACAACCAGCACAATAATTCAAATGGTACAAAATTATTAATAGTGCTAAGCAGAAAATGCCCTCATCACGAGAATTCCCTCATCGCAAGAAAGCGTGAAGGGACTATAGAGTGTATTGTAATTGGTTATTTATAATGCGTTTAATACCCAAAGGTTTCTAAGCACGGACCCAGGGATCGAGCCTGTGTTGCTCTGCATCATCTTATTGCCAAGGCGAGCGCGTTGCCCCTCAGCTATCCTCCCCAGACAGATGGGTTATGAAAATAGTTTCTTTTTGAAGCCTTCCCCACATCTTTCATTGGTACACCCAGCAGATCTGCAGTAGGTTTGTTTGATGCTGGACATTTTCCAGGAAAAATGTGGAAAATGGAATTCCATCCGCTAAGGGGGAATCTCCTAATTCTAGGATCTTTAGTAATCGATTCTGCCATGAAAGGCAGATCGGCTAAATAGAGACTGCCTTTTAGACGACACGCTTTGTTTTACAAACTGCTGTTGGATTTGTACACAGATGTGCATGCTGACCATTGGGTTCATTATTGAACTCCTCAAAATCCATATACCAGACGCCCCACCTCCCTTTTACCTGCCTGCTCGTGGAATGAGGAACTGGCATGCCAGCAGCATGGTCAGCTGCAATGGGGCTCCTGTTTTAGAATGAGCCAAACCGGTTTGCTCACTAAAGGTGAATAACATTAATTGGGTTGCCAAATCTGCTACCAAAAGTGGCAGAAGTCAGTTTGGAGGGAGCATTCATGACTACACCATTAATATGTACTCAAAAGGATTGCTAGCTGGCATGTGTACCACTCGTTATATTCATTTTCTCAATTTATTTTTGCAAACAAAAACGAGACATCCCATGAAAGTAAATAACCAGTTCAAAACATATGCCACTTAATGGGCCCAGACGTCTGGTGGCAGATTAATTTAGAATTCTAAGCCATGACTGGTTTTAAAATGTTAACTGCTGGGATCATTATACAGCCACAATCAAGAGATGTCAAGTTATCATCAGCGTGGCTACTTGTGACCTTCCTGGTCAAGGGCTCCTGTGTATTCACTGCCTAGGGATGAGTTTCACTTCAGCTTCGCTGGGAAAGAGTTGTGACCTTCCAGGAAGACAAACTGCCCGCACTGGATAGTGCTTCAAATACCCTGCCAGGAGGAGGGGACCCACATTGGAGGACGGGCTTCCTCTGTGGCCGCGGCTCAATTGTGGAACAACCTGCCTCCCAAGATTAGCGCTATCTCCAACCACCTAGCCTTCAGAAAATCTGGGAAGACCTTGCTATTCTAACTCTGCATGGCCTTATTGGTTCCTCACTCTCTTCGTAGCGCCAAGATACCTTTGGTGAAAGTGCTCTTTAAAAAGTTTACAAAACATAACAGGGTAGTAATCGCTGAAGTCCTTTTGAGGAAGGTAGACCAAGGGAGGGGACAGACTCAGAGTAGCTGAGAACCACAATCCACAGAAGGGTCCACCATCTTGGATTTTGCTAGGGCTCCCAAACTTGCTGTCTCCCGCCCCATTTCCTGCAGACACAGCACTCTGGTTAGGCCATCACCAGGCAGATGATTCGGAACACAGCAGCCATGATTTGACTCATTGGAGACAGCTGGAAGGGAACCAATCTGCTACAATCTTTTGTGTCAAGAGGACGGATTGGGATAGGCCCTCCAATTCACAGAATCACCTTTGACCTTCTGAGGGAGGATTCACCTGGAGCCTGCTCAAGAGTTCAGTCTGCTCCAAAGTCCTCTACCATAAAGGTCAAGTCCTCTACCCTAAGAGCCGAAAACTCACACATGGCCTTCTGCAGAGCTGTCAAGACCCTACTCTTCACCTAATCACCACCATACGCTACCTGTATACAACGTTCTTATTACCTGCAATTTATAATGTATGCATCTAATCTGTATTCACTCCAAAGGCCACTCAGATGCTTCATGTAACTAATCACATGTAACAGCACCTCGATGCCCAAGGGCTGTTTGCGTGCTATATACATTTAAATAAATAAAAAGAAGCAGGTGAAGAATCTTCACTGAAGGGTCAAAGGCATTAGTACCTACTGCTCTTGCCTATTGGAATAGGCAGGCACTTAAGTGCTCTGGCAATATTCATGGCTAGGAAGGGCAGAATAAGGGCTCACCTTATCCTTTTGGACCCTGGGCTGGGTCTTGCAGCAACCCAGGGCCAAAGGAACATATATTCTATGGTTCCTACCTCGCACCGCTTGTTAGCCACACCAACACGTACATTGCCTGCCTGTCCCAAACCTAATGTGCAGTGCCATTGGCGCTTGTGAACCACACATTCGACCCAGCTCACCAACCCTGTGATGAATTACCCTGACTCCCAAATGAATGCTGTCGAACTCAAAGAACAAGAGTGAAAAGTATTTGAATTGTTTCATCCCCTGGCATGCCTTATATTGCCCTGGTGCCATTAGGACCAGACTCATTAACTTTTTAATGTATCTCTCAGTGTACTTGTACATTTCTACTGACATTCCTGCACGTTTGACCCATGTTTTTAAATGCAGTGTCCCTTCCAAAGTGTACATTCTCTGTATTTTCCACTACAGGGGTAGGCAATTAGTAATTTATTAGTTGATTATTTTTTGTTTAATTCAAGAATTGTATTTTATAGAAACTGGATTGGACATTCATGTTGGTATCACAGTGCTTTATGTGCTGGCTCACATCCCAGTGAGTATAGCCTGCCCTTGGCCCGTGCTACTCTAAGAGGTGAAGGAAGTATACCATTTATGGTGTGCCTGGTTTCACCTTTATGATTAGGTTAACTACTGGTTTAGTAGTAACTTAAGCCTGCCCCAACCCCCCTTGTAGGACTATGGTAAAGTATCAATAGATCCCATAGGGCTAATAGTGCAGGGGAAACTCTCCTCCCCTTTTCTACACCAGAAAGGCAGGTAACAGTGTGAGCTTATTTTTAAAATCACTTGAATTGCACTCCTGTGAACCATTTCTTTATTAGATCACCACAGCCGTTTCTGCAACAAGGTGCCCACAATGGCTGGCCGCGAGGTGTCCGCCCTGTCTTTGCATGGAAGCAATACAGCTATTGCGTCAGGTAAGTGCAGAGTTTGGATGTCCTGTTTTCCAGCATTGGAATCTTTCACAGATTCACATTCTGTGAATATTCCCTGTAGTTAGGCTGGGAATTCTCAGTAACCAAGCAGTTTAACATTAAACTGAAATTGCAAGTAACTTTTGTGCTCCAATGTGGTCACTTTTGGGTTATACTGCCCACAGATCATTGGAAAGGCTCCCTTACCTCCAGCCCTGGTGGCCATCTTCAGATTTTGGCAAAAGTCACGTAAGTGGAAGTTTGAGCCAAGAAGAAGAGCCAAGTGAGACACGGTATCCCCAGTTTTCATTATAAAGACCAATCTAACCCTTCACCGGCCTTTATAAGCAATTTGCAACACATCTCTCTACATTTACCAGAAGGGAAGCCTGTTTGTGAGGAGGCCTTCGATATGGGACGAGCAGGAGAGACAGGACGCCGGCAGAAGGAGACCCCAATGGACTGTGGAGCACAGGAGTCAAGGGGCTACGAGAGAAACCCAATTGGGGAGACTTCAATGGTCCAAGGTGCACTGCTGGAGCAGCGCGCATAGTGAGAGGAGGGTGAGTGACCGACGGCATCTGCGGAAGAACAGCAGAGCTGGCAGCCATGTGCAGAGCAATCCGAAGTCCGAGTTGGCTCACGAATGAAAAAAAACGTGCAGGCGGCAGCAAGGTACACAGCTACCCGGTGGAGTCACCAAGAACCAGTGAGTGCAGAGGAAAGCCACTTGAGCCGAGGCATGCCTGGAGCTGTAAGGAAAACCCGAAATGGAAGCTGAATGAATGAAATACATGCATATGAGAAACCTAAGCGAAGAATATATTAAAAGTCATTTAACCTGCAAGCGGCCGAGTGAAAGATTGTGTAGATTCAATATCCAACTAAATGAAAGCTTTTGGGCAAAACGATGAGTCTATGACAAATGCGTATGAACTACAGAGCCTGCCCATTTTTTTTATGAAAGCCAAATATAAAATTGTATGCAGTACGCAAGAAAGCAGAGATGGGGGATTGAAAGTGAACAGAAGAACAAAGTGGTAAAGAAACAATGTCACCATAAAGTGAAATGTAAGCAAGAATACAATGTGAAAAGGCCAAAGACTGGTACGGGAGTTGCAACACTGTTAGCCAAGAGGCTAACAAGGAGAACCTAGGGTTCCTGGTTGCCCGACCTGTAGTGGGTGGACCGTGCATTCTGACAACTGCCTCTAGACCAGGGAGCTCCAACTGTGAGAAGAAAAAGGGTAAGCGTGAATCCTGATACAGACACAAACACTGAAGAACCTATGTGGGCCAGACAGCCTAGGGCTCCTGGTTTTGCAACCTGTAGTGGGTGGAACATGCGGTCTGACAATTGCGCCTAGACCAAGGAGCCCCAACTGTGAAGAGCCAGTAGGTTGCTGAAACAAACCAAGGGAAAGCAACCTGATGAACTGGTAAGAAAACCAAAGCAGTATAAAGTTGATCTGGAACTAATCTTGAATTTAAGAGATTGAAAACAAGTACAAGGTGCCCGTTTGAACTTGGAAAAGGGAACTCCAAGGTGTCATGGAACTGTCTTGATCTTGGGGAAGGGAACCCTGAGGTCTTGTGGAACTGCTTGAAATACTGAGACGTTGATAGAACTTTCTTGAACTTGGGGAAGGGGAGCTGAAGATTAAGCCAGGAGCTAGAAAGAGCTCAGAACATTATTTTGAACACTTTCTTTCATCATTAACATTTTAACATCTCTACACATTGTTAATCTTTAGATGTGAGGGCAAGTATAGGTTTTGGACACGGACAGAATTCGGATGAACCTTCTGACTCAGACTTTCCTTAGTTTCTATATATATAGCGAAACCCCACCTTAGGATAGGGCAAGTTAGGCAAGTCCACCATCCGGACATTTGAGTTTATAAAACCTATTTGTTTGAATCTGAAACATGTTGTCTAGGTCTTCATGATGCTTTCACAAGATACACATAGTTATGTGCCAATAGGTCAATTACGTATGTTGAAAGACATTGCGTCTTTAAGGTGTAATTGGGTTTTGCTTTCCCTGCTTTGCTTGGTGCATTCTAAAATAGTTCATACTTATCAAGTAGAGTGAGGACCCTCCAGAAAGTATACGAGTTGTTTTACTAGCTATGAACGGAGTTCTAAAAAGTAATGTTGTAAGGTATATACTTGTAACCGGGTTAGTTGATTAAGTGATTTCATAACCTGCAGGGACAACTGCCCTTGAAATATGGATTGTATTCTAAAAGGTATATCTAACCAGGTTATATTAACCAAGAATGGTATATTATCACCCCTGATGATAGAGTTAAAGACAAACAGGCCTATACCCCCCCCCCCCCCCCCAATCATGGACATTGAATAGTCACTATCTCGGATTCCATGAATTTGTCGATCACATACAGGGTAAGACCACTGAATATTTTTAAATTAACTCTCCCACGGTCGATAACCCCACCGTCATATGGGAAGACTACAAAACGGTGCTACGGGGGGTGGGGGGGATTGGGGGGTGGTCAATGTTCTCCTGGACATCATCCAAAAAGAAGGAAGAATTACGGAAAGTGAAAGAAGCAGAGAAAATGGCAAATGACAGGGAGGCACGCTACATACTTCATGACACTCCAGACATACAATGATCCCTCCTGAAGGGTAAAGAATGTCTCCGGAACTTAGCGCTCAATAATGCCAGACATGCACACGAAGTGGTGAAGGTGCGCATGTACGAACAAGGAGACAAGGCAGGCAAGCTGCAGGACTGTCTGAAAAAGAGAGACGAGGGTAATAGACATATTAGGGGAATTAAAACTGCACAACATGCACTGGTACTCCAAGACTCTGAAATAGCGGAAGCATTCGCAGACTATGCAGCGCTCTACAGGGGTCCAACGGATCCGGTAGACCTCTCCATACTGAACAACATTGAGATCCCTCAGCTGTCAGACACAACAGATCCAATTGGACATAGATCTTACTGACTCTGAGATAGCGGACGCCATAGCCCAACTGCACTCCAGGAGCACGCCGGGCCCAAATGGCTTCCCGGTGGAAACCTGGAAGAGGCTGGGTGGAAGAAACGTGGCAATCCCCCTTCTGGAGATGTTTATACACAGCAGAGATCAAGCGGTCCTCCCCCTCCCGATCTGCGAAGAGCAGCATAGTGGTAATTCCGAAGCCAGGCAAACCCCAGAAACAGTGTGCCTCATATTGGCCAATCTCGCTGATTAATGGTGAAGCCAAAATCCTTGCAAAAATCCTGGCTACCAGATTGCAGGCAGTTATGCCCTTGTTGGTCCACCCCGACCACTGCGGTTTCATACTGGGTAAATCCACATACATGAACATACGGCGACTCCACCTGCACGGCCCCCGATCCTAGACACTCCCCTCGCCCTTCTGGCGATTGACTTCAAGAAGGCGTTTGATTCTGTAATCTGGTAGAGCGTCTGGGAGACCATGCGTAGGATGGGTTTCGAGGAGACCTTTCTAAACTGGGTGAAACTACTCTACAATGCCCCAAACGCTGAAGTTAGGGTCAATGGGTGGCCTTCTAGGTCCTTCCCACTGGGCAGGGGGATACGCCAGGGGTTCCCCTTGTCCCCACTCCTGTTCGCCCTAGCTATAGAGCCCCTGGCATGCTGGCTTTGTCAGACCGACAATTGGCGGGGGTTCTGCTGGCCGGAGGGAGGAGAGGACAAACTCTCCCTATACGCTGACAACCTCCTAATATATTTGAGCCACCCTGCCTGCTCTTGCCCGGTGGTCACGGACATGCTGGCACGTTTCTAAAAGTTTAGTCGAATGAGGGTCAATTGGGGGAAATCTATCTTCTTCCCGGTGAAAGGAGGAGAATATGCTGTGCCACCAGAATGCCCATACCTGATTGAGCGGGACAGCTTCCACTATCTGGGAATCCAGATCTCACAGGACATTGTGAATTATGTCCCCGATAACCTACACCAGATTGTCAACCGGTTTGTCAATGATGTCCGACAATGGATGCTTCTTCTATGACACGACTAGGTAGGGCAATGCTATTCAAAATCTGACGGCTCCCACGGTTCATATACAGCTTGCAAAACGCCCCGCCCTCAACTCGTTACAGAGGTCATATTTCACGGGGATCGAGAACTACCCCACATCAAAGCAGAAATGAGGGGACTAAAAAATATGACAGAGGGAATGGCCTCTCCAACCCCTCCCAAACCCCCCCCACCCACCCCGAACAATGGCAGTACACAAGTATGATATGGAAGAGGGCACATAAATATATCGGGTGGGAAGGAAGGGTGACACAGATGTAACCCTTGTGGAATTACATGAACCCCTCAGAATTTTGACAAATTGCTGAGGTGACCAAAATGGGCTGAGGCCCAGATTGCACTGATTGGGAACATCCTACTCGAGGGTGGCATAGTCCCTTTTGGAGACACTGCAGACAATATATAGGCTTCCAGACACTGAGCTGTACCACTACATGCAAATGACCCACGCACTGCACAGATACCTGTCCTCACTCACGGACGTGCCCCAGAATACTCCTCTGGAGTGTAATCTTTGGGTGGAGCGTGTACTCACTAAAGTCACATCCACTCTATACTCTGCAATCACGGCCTTCGCCACCCCGGAACTAACCAATCAGAAACTGAAATGGGAAATAGATGTGGGCAGTATCGAACCAGAGGATTGGGTATTAGCCTTAATGCACCCAGGGGTAATGGAGATTAGCTCCAGGCTCCGTATAATACAACTACAGATTTTGCACAGGGTATATTACCATAGGGTGGCATTACACAGGTGGAACCGTGACCCAGATCTGAACTGCTTGCGGTGTTGGATGGAAGAGGGCACCTTTATACACATCTTGTGGGAGTGTCCTAGGATCCAAGCCTTCTGGCAGCAATGATGTAAACAACTGACCGATATTATGGGGAAAATAGTGCCCTTGGACCCCAAGCTGCTGTTACTGGGTATCCCGGGCGAGGACCTCAATGCCCGCTGGGAAAAAAGTGTTTCTATCCACTGCAACGGACCTAATGAAACATAGCACAGCGATGGGGCTCGCCTGAGGGTCCGGCCTTGGCTCAATGGACTGCAGACATGGACATGTGTGCGGCAATGGCACATCGAATCTATGCCGCGCAGGGCTGCCCAGCCAAGGCCATAAAAATTTGGGGCAAGTGGGAGGAGGAAAACTGATCTACTGTGGACAATTTGAGAATGCTGCCATATGGGAAGTGTGCAATATTGTACTTTGACATGGAATGCATAAACGGCTGTCATGCCGCCGTCCCTAGGCGGGAGAGACAGTTGTAAGAAAGTGAATGCTGGGATATTCTTTGCTCTTGTGTTTGTATTTGTTCTTGTGTTTTTAAAAACAAAAAGATTTATTAAAACATTGAAAAAAAGAATGGTATATTACTATCCCGAATGTATAACCTTAGGTTTGACTCCGCTTGACTTGCTACTTGCTTCTCTACATAAGGTTATACCTTGGTTTACATACCATAGGTATTGAGTGGATTTTTAGGATTGTGTTAATATGATGATAGTGCTTACCTTTCCCAAGATTTATCTTAGTCTACTTGTACAGTCATCCACCAATCTAAGGAAATGTCAAGTGCTACAAAACAATTCAGTGCACATTGTTAATAAACTCACTAGATGGGAGAATGTCTCAACCCACAGAAGGAAACTACATTGGCTACCCATTCGGGATTGTATTAATTTCAAAGGAGGTTCCATAACCCACAAATGTGTGTATGGAGCTGCCCCCGACTACTTGAAAGCTCTGACACTGCTGTATTGTCCTACAACAGCTCCTCGGTCCACCATAAAAATGCAGATCATATGTCAGAAGTGCAAGCGTGAAAGCGGCTTGGGAAGATCTTTCAAAGTCAAAGCAGCCAAATTCTGGAATGCTCTTCCCATTTCAATGACATGGGAACACAATTCCAGTACCTTAAGAAAAGCCTTAAAAATCCTACTGTTCAAGTAACTCCCTCTCTCTGTAATTCTCTTTACTTGTCCCGTTTTTTTCGTTTTTTCCTTGTGTATGTTTTGCGCCCCGATGCCGGAAGGCTTTTGGTGCATTAGAAATAAAATGAATACATTCAAATAAACCCTTTATTTTTACAATACATGGTGTTTGAGTGTTTCTTTGTTCCCCATGTATGCTAGAATTTCTTTTTACCAAGCTACAGCCCTCACTACCGCCTAAGATAAGCCTGGCTGCTCTGTCTATGCTACCAAATGTTCTCGAGTGGTACGGCTACTAAGAGTGGATTTATGTACTGCCTCAGATGTATAGTTTTATGAAGCCCTTAGATTTTATAGAAATACGACCCATTACCTGCTGATATATGCCATTCTGTTTGTTCTTTCCTATCCCTTTCTAAAATGCATGAAAAGGTAACACTTTACTTAATGTGCAATGGTTGTATACAATGTGCTTATGCGAGAGGATTGAAGGGCACCTGCCTCGAGTTCCTTTGATGCCAACAAACCCAGTCAATCAATAATACCATAGTAGCAGATCATAAAATAGTATTCTACACAGTTGGATATTCGTCTTCTGGGGTCTGAGCCAAAAACCATTTGTTACTGTGTTGCATGAAAAGCTGTTAGGCCTTACGGTGGGGGGACCGGGGGAGGGAGCCTCCTCCCCTTTAAAGACCAGGATTCTTAAGTCTAGCCCGGAAGTTCTAAGGAACTCGCAAGAACCTGGCTGACTCTAGACTTTGCACCCGAATCCCTGTTGATTCAGTTAAACTTCTCCATGTCACTGCCCTGCAGATGTCCATAAGTGCGACGCCAGAAAGGAATGCCATAGCTGCAGCCACCAATCTGATGGAGTGAGCCCTTGTCCTGCCAGGGAGAGGCATGGCAGCTTTTTGATGGTAGAAAGAAATGCAGGAGGAAATCCGTTTAGCAAGGTTTAGACAGTGCTTTCCCAATTCCAGACAGACCAAACGTCACAAAAAGCTGTGAAGTCTGCTGCAAGGGTTTGGTGCGGGACACTTAGTATTTTAAAACTCGCTCAATGTCTAAAGTTTGCGAAGAGCGCTCTGCCGGGGTAGCTGGCGATCCAAAGAACACTGGCAACACCACAGGTTAATTGAGATGAAATGTGGATGGTAGCTCACAAACGAGGGGTTGTGGTGCATAGAACCACCATGGATTCGCACCACCTTAGTGTTGACTCTTGGAAGGAAAGACTTTAGCACCCAAAAGACCGCACGGCGCACCAAGAAATTGATATGCAGAGCTTTCTCTTCTGTACAAAGGACTTTTGCATGTAGGTTGTCCGAACGTGTGCCCCAGCACTCCAAGGAAGCATCCGTTGCGACTGGCTTGGTGAAGGGGAAGCCAAAAGGGGGCACCCTGGACCAGATGAGCCTTGCAGGGCCACCAGCAGAGATTTTCTGAAGCGTTGGGTCAGCTTCTTTTGACCCTGAAGCCTCCTTCCAGCAAGCATCGAGGAACTCCTGCAGGGACTGTATGTGGAGCCTGAAGTGAGGCAGGGATGCAGGAGAACATCATGCCCAACAAGCAATTGTAGCTGCGGACAGATTCTGCTGGTGATACCGAGAGGTGTTGTACTTGGGCAAGGAGGGTTAGCACCCTTTCCCTTGATTTGGGTCGCTTTGCAAGATAGTGGGTCGAGATGTGCACCCACGTACAGCACCTGCTGCGAGGGAACAAGGTAGGATTTTGGGTAGTTGACGGCAAAACACAGGGATTGCAGACAATGAATGGTCAGAGCAGTGCTGTGTGTCGCCTTGGTATAAGGTGTCCCCCTCACCAGGTAGGCGTGAGTGCCCACCTGGCGGAGATGTGCTACCACTGGTGCAAAGTATTTGGTAAAAGCCTGCAGGGCAGACTGCACTCCGAAGGGTAGAGCCTTGAACTGGTAATGTTGACCTGCTACTACAAAGCACAAGTAGCAACGGTGTGTCTGATGAATAGGAATGTGAAAATAGGTGTCTTCTAGATCTAGAGACGACAGGAAATCTCTGTGCTGCAGCTGTGATAATACCTGCTGTAGTGTGACCACCCCAAAAGTTTGAGCCTTTAGATATTTGTTTAACACTCCGATCACAAATAGGTCTCAGACCCTCTCCCACCCCCCCCTGTCTTTTTTCTTACCAGTACGGCCATGTGAACAGACGTGCTCGTTGTGGGGCTGCTGGGGATCCAACAATCATCCGTTGAAAAAGTGCAGTTGCACTGGCCTGGTGAACATGGAAACATAAGCATCAGCTTATGAAAACATAGGGAACACTCGTTGTTAGTCTGGAGCCTGCATGACTTTTGGAACAGCAGATAGAGGTGCGCGAAATCCAGGGGAGATTAAGACCTGAGGAATAAAAATTGCGACCTTCCGAGACAAAGAAGGAAAAATGGGCAGATTGATGGAGGCACCTACTGTGTGATTGACTCTGGGGCAAGCGGATCCTAGTGAACGTGCACCCTGCGGCGTGCCATCGACGCGCACAAGTGCTCCGGTCAGCTCTGAGTCGGGTGAAAAAGCCCTGGAGACAGCGCGAGGCGGAGGGGCGGCCGGCGCTAGGACCGCGCCAGAGTCGTGAAGAACAAAGCGGACCCCGCTCCGAACAGTAGAAGCGCCCTGAAGTATCTGGTGGGCAGGGGGGAGGGACGGGCTCCGACCCTAAGCGGACCGCTGGGAGCCAGGACTGTGGCGCTGGGATTGAGGCGCCCGCCCACGGGCTCTTTCCAGCCCATGTACTGGAGTTCATGTGGAGCAAAGGACCGTGACGGGCATCGGCCCAGTCGGATGGTGCAGAGCCTGCGTGTGGGGCACAATTAAGCAGCTGGGCAACAGAGTGGCCATAGCGCCCCACATCGTGAGTGGGAGGGCGGAGGGATCCGGCCGTATTAAGCTGCAGAGGCATATGTTGACATGAAATCAAATGGGCAGCGCACAGAATAAATGCACGCTTGCATGTAATAACTAGAATAAGCTGCATTCAGACGGCCACTATTGGGTCCGCGAATTGGACTATAGAAACCTGCACCGTATCATAATACCTCCTGGCACAACCACAGTACATTCAATGGTGCAAATGCTATGGCCAGATGCATGACCATCACTGGCATACTGGCACTGCCCCAACAGCAGTGAAGGGAGAGCAGACCAGCAGGCCACTGCAGGCCGCCCAATACAGGTTGAGGGGGAGGCTGGATGAGCCTTTGTGGTGCTGGTGTCCCCGTGCCTGGGTGGCGCTGGCGACATTGGCACTAAGTGTGCGTCCCCCCCACCCTGATGTGAAGCGAAGCGCGCTGGCCGGCCTGCAAGCCCAGTGGATGGTAGACTCAGGATGCAAATGGAGGCTGCAAGGCCCATGGGTATGGCCTGACAACTGAAATCGGGGACCTTCAATTGCAGTAGTCACCCGCTGGTGATCCAGACACGAATTATAGGGCATCCCCGAGGATGCACAGAGGAGGTGAAGAGGGGATCATACGGTTACGTGGGAGAGCACAATCCATTGCGGCGAACAAGAGCTAGGCTTGGGACACTTCTGAGGCGGCCCCTTTGAGCACGGGCAACTACAGCCGGTTGCCCCCGCTGGAACTGCAGACCACGAGTGGTGGGGCTGACCTACGACCTATAGCTGCAGCACCATGTCCAACAAACCTCCAAGACTGAAGGGCAAGCAGCCTATGCTTGACGAATACGCCAGGACACCACCTGGCCCGGAAAGTGCCAAGAGCAAGGACAGGCCCCCTGCTGGGAGCATGGCCGTCATGGGCACGAACCAGGCGGTCCTAGCTGCGATTGCAGACCGGAAGGTGGCTTGGGAGGCCAAGCTTGAACTGGCTGTGACTGAACTGAAAACAGCGTTGGACCTCAAGGTGGGAGAGGTGCAGGAAGAGGATGTAAGGTCACTGGCGGAGCGCACTGAACCTCGAGAAAGGTGAGCCCGAACACAGCGGACTGTGCTTCACACAAGTCGGAGCTACACGCCCTGGTGCAGCGTGTGGGCAATTTGCAGAATAGGGCAGAGGAAGCAGAAGGATGCGCCCCGAGGAATAATATCCGCATTGTTGGCTTGCCGGAGGGAGCATAGGGCCACAACCCCACAGAGTTTATTGAATCCATGTTGTTGCAGGAGATACCTGGAGGAGTTCTGTCTCAGGGGTTCGCGGTTGAAAGGGCGCATAGGGAAGCCGCCGCCGGGCAATCCACCTAGGCCAGTGATAGCCAAGATCCTTAACTACCGGGATCGAGAAAGGATATTGGAACACTTCCGCAAAGGTGGATGTTAGGCAGAAACCTCTGCAGTTCCCTTAGGGACCACTGCAAAAGATTTAGGACTACAGGTGGTTGGCAGTAAACCCAATTGGTAGCAATCTGTACCACCCAGATTTACCTGGAAGCTGTGGCTGAGCAGTCAGACTTCTCTCAAGATGAGTTAGGCAGTATATAGAGTATACACAATAGGTACAGAGATACAGTAGCACAAGCAAACACTGACCAGAGCTTTGGTTTAAAAGTATATAATTATTTAAAGACACACTTGTGATTTACACTAGCACAAAGAGGTAAATAAATTCAACACAGTCACTATTATATATATACAACCTTAATTACTTATTAGACAAGTCTTAGTGAGAAATACCACATATTTTCAGACAGAGGTGAGCGCTTAACATAAGATGGCACTCTAATAAGTTATTAAAAAGGGAGGGAAAAGGGCAGGGTTATATAAGCACACACATTTCAATACTTTTCAAAGAACCACAGTGAGGCAGATTAGGCAAAGTCTACTGGAGAGCAAGGAAGTTCAAATGCCAGACCCACTCTTAGAGAGAGCAAGCGAAATGTTTCCAGGATCACACAGTGGGGTTATGCCCAAAGAGTCTTTGTAGAAAGTTCACAAAAGATTGAGATCAAGTCAGGAAAAGTTAGTTAACAGGTCCCAGGCTAGCCCAGGTTAGAAAGTCGAGGATTTACTGTCACCCGAACGATCTGTCGCAAGGGAAGCCAGGCGGGACACAGTACCTGAGAGTGGGAAGAACGCTCCAGCAGGGGCAGTTGTTCCTGGCAGCGGGTGCAAGTCGGTGTTTAGTCCAGAGGAAGAGGAGGTCTCGACGTGGAGGAAAGCTTAAGGTCGTTGCACTGCCAGGGAAGAAACCAGCCGCAGAGTTTCACGGTTACAAGGTACCACCCTTTTCTTCGCGGTAGTGGTAAATCGTGGTATTCCGGTTGCTGGGGTGCTTGGCATGGGCAAGGCGGCCACGAGATGGTCCAGGGAGGCGAAAAGACGGGCAAACTGGTTATCCCCACCAGTCAAAGGAAGAAGACACTCCAGACTGGAGATCTCCTCTGTCGTCGGTAAAAGTGGTGAGACGGTTCAGCAGGGCTCCACCGGTGGTGTCGTCGTTCCAGGTCGGCTCAGCTTCTCCCTCGGATTCTTTAGGTCCTTTGGCGACTTCTGAAGTTCCAGTCCCCAAAGCCCTGCTTTTATGCAGAAAACCCCCATTCATTCAGCCTAACTGTCACTCAAACATGCTAAGTGGTGAGCCGGGCGGCTCACCACTTGGGCCAATCACACAAGAGTGCGACTTGAGTTGCCGAGGCAACTCAGTCCAGGGTGCCTAAAACCCCTCCCACACCCCCGTGGTACCCAAACAGAGTGGAACAACTTTTGGAGGCTTCTGTGGCGAAGCCTGCCAAAAAGTGGAACAAAGGGCTCGACTTGGGTTGGAGTCACAGAAGCGAACACAAACGCCATTTTGGAACCAAGTTTCGGCACAAAATACCAACCAGTGAATTTATATTAATTTAATAAACCGGCGGTATGTTCGAGGCTATGTTAAAAAGTGGTATCCTCGAACACTGGGAAAATCCCATAGGAATATATTAGCGCTCGAATATAAAAAGTAGTATCCACCGCCACCAGCCAAAACTCGGTCGGGGGGGGACTGGACAGTGCCCCCTCGAACAGCAGACCCCGGGGCAATCGAATTGCCCCGACCAGTAAGTCCATAATAGGATGGTTTGTACTGGTTCTGTTCACAATTTGAGACTAGTAAAGCCAATGGTGACTTTACATGCCCTGGGAGACAGTCAGTCCCAGGGTATGGAGTCTATGTTTGGGGGTCGCTACAACACCCCTGGGTTACGGCACGGAGGGTGCGGTGTAACCCACATACCAAAAACACATGAAGCCCTATGGGGTAAAGGACCCCATAGCCCATAAAACACATACAAAGTGAAAGGGACACCTCAAATCATGTCTAAGAGTGGGAGGAAAAGAGTCTCACTCTGAGCAGGAGAAAAAAAATAAACCCCAAAAATCCAGCAAAGCTGCTGGGGGACTCACTAGGTTTGGGAAATTAGCCTTTACAGAGATTTCTCCCTAACAGTGGAACAATTCAAAGGGGGACGGCAAATATAATGGCCTACCCGGACTATACCCAGATGGTGCAGCGGAGTCGAATTAACTTCTGGGCTGTCAAGAGGAGATTGCGGGAAGCAGGCCATAAGTATATGTTGCTTTACCCGGCGAAATTAAAAGACTTTCACAAAAATAGAACTTTGTTTTTTGAAACTCCAGAGGATGCCATGGGATGGCTCGACACGCAAGGCTTCCCCCAGGAGTCGGACATCCGGAGGAGATGGAGGCGAAGTAATGCGCAGTGGGGCACCTGAAGGTGGTGCGGCTTAGGACTATGGGACTTGACTATAGTCATTGATGCGGCCCGTGGGCCGGTAGGACCAGATTGGAAAAGAAAATGATGCGCAAGCACTGTGACTATTGCTTCATTAAGGAGCCTTGCAGAGCTAGTGTTTACACCCCCATCTAGAGTCTAGTTAGGTCACCAATAGTGTGGTGACACCCTGCTGGGGTCTTGGCCTGGGGTTCCAGGGTAGGTCCAAACGCGGGGGAGCCTGAGATCCAGGGATGGAGCTGGGCATTTTTTGGGGCAGGGCGAGTAGGGGGAGGGAAGGGGTTGTGTGCAGTGGTTTGTTGTAGTTGAGAAAAAGGAAGCAGAAGGGAGATGGGAAGGGGTGTTTGGAGTGTTTGTAGTTATAGGAAGTTTGAACTGGGAAACGAGCCTAGGTAGACTGAGACGGAAGTGGGATCTGCACTGCACCGCTGGGAGGAGGAAGGGAACTCTCATGGACCATGGGGGATCTTAAAATAATCACGTGGAATGTCAGGGGACTTAATAGTTATCTGAAAAGGAACAAGGTTATGTTGTACCTGCGCAGGCAAAAGATAGATATTGCACTGTTGCAGGAGACTCATCTGACACGGGAAAAGATGGAGATGATTGTGAAGATATGGAAAGCGGTTGTGGGGGGCTCAACATACTCTGCTTACGCTAGAGGGGTACTCATCTGGGTGGCACCGCACGTCCCGTTTCAACTGTTGCAGCAAGTGGCGGAAACGGATGGGAGGATGGTAATATTGCGGGGATTATTGGAGAATAAGGACATAAGTATTGTAAATACATATGCCCCCCATCAGAATATGGCAGCGTATTTCAGAACTCTATGCACCAACCTTAGCATGTGCGTGGGTAGTGCGGTGTTTTGGGGAGGGGATTTTAACTGTGTACTAAACCCCAGGGTAGATAGATTGGATGGCAAGTTTGATAGACCCGCCCCAGTGGCAAAAGCACTGCAGACACTGCTAGATGAATTTGGTGTGGCAGATGTATGGAGAACGAAACACCCCCAAGAAAGGCAATATTCACACTACTCCTCGCCGCAGCAGTTACATACGAGGCTGGACTATGTCTTTGCCACAACGGAGGTAATAACAGAGATTACTCAGGCAGAATATAAGGCGAAGGTCCTCTCAGGCCACTCGCCCCTGGTTCTCGGGTGGCAATATTGCCCTCCGAGAGCAAGGATTCCGACATGGCACCTCCGGGCAGAGGCGCTTAAGGATCCTGTTTTTAGGAAGGATATAAGGGAGGAGATTATAAATTACTTTGAGATGAATATGGGTAGCGTTGACTCGGCGAGCACATTATGGGACGCCTTCAAGGTAGTGATGTGAGGGGTAGCCACAGCTAAATCAAAAGGCCTGCAAGGTGGGATTGTGGCTGACCTACAAGAAACAGAAAGGGAACTAGAAAAGGCATTAAATAAAGAGGGCGAAGACATGGAGCTGATACTCAAACTGCAACAGAAATGTGCGGAACAATGGGAAAGACTGTGCAACCTCAACTATAAAAAAATATATAGAGAGACCGCATGCGCGAGGGGATAAAACAGGAAGGCTTTTGGCATGGTTATACAAGAGTGAAACCCCCAGACCCACGATAATTAGAGAAGATGGTAGTGTAGCGGAGGGAGGGAGTTAACCAGGAGTTCGCAGATTATTATAAATTGCTATATGGGGATGAGGAGGGAAGCAGTCATGGGGAAATAACTGAAACACTAGAAGACATAGGACTGCCTAGGATAAGTGTTGAGGAAAGAGAAGAGCTGGATGCAGCGATTACCTTGGAAGAGTTAGAAGAAGTGGTGAGGCAGCTGCCTACGAGTAAGACTCCGGGGGCGGACGGGTTCCCTAGCGAATTCTACAAAGTTTATAGGGAGGAAGTGCTCCCCCCAATGTTAGAAATGTTAAATGAGGCGTTTGAGGTGGGACGGTTGCCGGAGTCACTTAGAGAAGCGATCATAATACTGCTTCCCAAACCCAACAAGCCGGGGCATAGTTGTGGCTCTTACAGACTGTTGTCGATGTTGAACCAAGACACCAAGATATTGACGGCTGTTTTGGCAAACAGACTGCAGAGAGTTATTGACAAACTTATACACCCCGATCAGACGGGCTATGTCCCGAACAGAAATATAACAACCATAGACGACTCAATCGAGTTGTCGAGTGGGGAAGTAAGAACGAAGACGAAATGGCCATTGTGTCCCTAGACGCGGTAAAGGCTTTCGATTCGGTCAAGTGGCCATGGCTGCTGGCAGCCCTGGCGGGTTACGGAATGGGGCCTGGATACGTAAGGTGGGCGAAGATGCTATATAGTGAACCGCTGGCGAGAGTTAGAACAGGATCAGTGATATCCGAAAGATGGCAACTCAGTAGAGGCACCAGACAGGGGTGCCCATGGTCCCCAATGCTCTATATACTAGCCCTAGAGCCCCTAGCAATATACCTTAGACAGCAATACGACACTATAGGTATCGCGGTGGGAGGGGGAACGACACTTGATCTCCTTATATGCGGATGACTTGTTGCTGTACTTGAGGCACCCGGAGGAAAATCTCCAAAATATCCTGGAGGTGATGGAGAGATATGCGGGGCTGTCTGGGATAGCAGTGAATCCTCAAAAATCTAGTATTTTCCCATAAGGCAGTTATAAGGGAACCCCTGGGGGGCGGCTGCCGGTGCTACAAATACCATGGGCGGTTAGTACTTTTCGGTACCTTGGGATAGACGTGTACCATATGGTTGAGGAAGAACATAGGCACAATACTGAGGTAGCCATTGTGAAAATCTAGAAGTGTATGAAATTCTGGGCGAAGTTGCCTCTAGCAATGATGGGACGAGGGGCAATGCTGAAGATGGTGGTCCGACCTAGGCTCTTGCATTATTTTGGGAACATTCCATACCTGATACCCAAGAAGTTTTTCACTAAACTGAACAGCATGTGTAGGGATTTCCTGTGGCATGGTACCCAGAACAGGGTGGCGCTAAGGAAGCTGCAGAACTTTTACGAAAAAGGGGAATAAAACAGCCTAATTATGAGGTTTATTATGTAGCGAGCCAGCAGCAATATATTGCCAAATGGCTCTCGGATGAAGTGGCCCCCGAATCTAGGCTGTTTGGACATGATTGTGCCCTATTTTATTTAAGAGACATGATCTGGCTGCCCAAGACAGAAATGGGAGAGCGCCCTAAGATGATGATGCTTGGGTGGAAGATGTGGCGCCGGGCATGCCGGTGTCATGATCTCTGCTTCCAAAAGGTCAGGGTTTTCCCAACTCCCTTGGAAGCAGATCCATAACCCAGGTTCCGAGTGCCAACCAGTCCCAATTGGGACCTTTTGGACCCAGTCCTGGCGCCAGTGGCACCAGGCTCATAAATATGCCCAGTCCCAGCGCTGGAAGCGCCGGGCTCATAATGCTTGGGTGGACTTACCTGCAGCAGACCATGCTGCTTACTTGCCTGCCAGTTGAGCCTCTGATCCTCTTCTGTTTGGAACTACTTTTCCTGTTGGGTGGGGCAGGAGCCACTCCCTAGATTCAGAACACTGGAACTCTTCTGGAAAGCAGGAACTCTTTTCTTACCTAGGCGTGGCTGTGGAAGGAGAGACCTAAGCACTACAGGAGGCTATTTAAACCACACCCGATGGATGAATCTTGCTTTGCGTTATTCTGCATCCTCTGCAGCAGAACGTTCATCGTGTCTTCTGCATCTGATCCTGGGCCTAAGGAAAAAGGCTTACCATCCTGAATCCAGTCTTCAGCAACACCTAAAAAGACAACAGGTTAGCATTACGGTCTTCAGTGACAGCTCTTCACTTACCTGATCCATCGGCTGTCACCAACGCCTCGCGCTGCATTCCGGCATCTGAAAGACAAAAGCTTACCTACTCTTCGTGCGCTCCGGAGGTCTTCACACTGCATTCCGGCATCTGAAAGACAAAAGCTTACCAACTCTTCGCGCGCTCCGGAGGCCTTCGGCGCTGCATCCCGCATCTGAAAGACAAAACAAGGTGCGTTTAAAGACATTGGGGAACTTTAATACTCACGTGCCATTACTCCTTTCCACATCTAACCCAGTGGGTATTCCGGCACCCTGCAGCCGCTCCGAACTTGTACCTGCAAAATAAAAAGACAGTTAGAGCGCATCGTGAAGCAGGCAACAAGCGCTTACTTACGTGCTTCCAGGCGCTTCTATTCATCACACGGGCTCCATCTTCAACTCACTTCAGCCCGTCATCCGCCATCGCCGGAACCCTGCAAAACAAGAAACATCATTACTAAAGACTTTAAAGACATTAGAATTACTCGAAACTTACCGTTCGTGCAGTAAACGACGGACAGCAGTCCTCTGAAGTCAAGAGGCCTGCTCCCCTTATCCAGTGAAGAAACTGGTTACAGCACCCTGCCCCGAGGCAGATGGAGAGCACGGCGTTCACTTACCTAAGGTGAGAGCGTTAACCTTTGGGGTTCTACAGGAGAAGAGAAAGGGAAGAAGAGAGAGACATTCAATAACCCAGTTCCTTAATCCCATATTTTCTATCTGCAGACATCTTACCCTTCAAGTCAGACATACAGTGCACAGAGGTCCAGCCCAAAGAGCCAGCCGTGTGTTACACATCACCTTTGCAGATACGGTATACGCCCAGTCAAGACCGGCGCCTCTACGGGAATCAGGTGAGCGTTACAGAACGCAAAGCCTACCACAAAACTCCCGTCCAGGCGCTATGGAAACCTCGGATACCGACCAGCTAGCCCAGTTACTTGGGGAACTAAGGGCAGAAGTGCATGCAGCCCGTCAGGAAACGAACGCTCTAAGAAGGGAACTGATTATTTCCAAGGAGCGAACAGATGATCTCGCTAGACAATTGCTACAGTCACAAGCCGGACAGACCCCGTTACCCGCATCTGGGGGAAATCTTCCTTCTACATCCTCTATGAATCCAGTGCAGATCAACCTACCTGGGAATGTACCTCTGGCTCCGCCCGAACGATTTTCTGGTGACCCAAAGAGGTTTGCAGTATTTATCAATCAGTGCCGGTTGCATTTCTTATGCCGGCCAGCTGCCTTTCCAACTGATCAAGCTAAAGTAGCTTTCGTGCTTTCGTACCTTAGTGGCAATGCGGCAGACTGGTCGATCCCTCTAGTAAATCAAGATGATCCGGTCCTCCATGATTTTCAAGCTTTTCAGCTCAGTATGGAAAAACTGTTCACAAGACATTCACAGGGGCAGGCCTTGGACAATGAGCTTCTTTCGTTGCGACAAGGTAATCAAGACCTTTTGGCTTATATTGCGTCTTTCAACAGACTGATAGTGGAAACTCAATGGCCTGAGGACAAAAGGATTACGCTGTTTTATAGAGGTCTACGTGGAGAGCTCAAAGATGTGTTAGCCCAAGTAGTGAATCCCCCACAAGATTGTTCGGACTATATAGACTTTTTCGTTCAAATAGATCACAGACTGCAGAACAGGAAGGCCTATCGTTCCAAGTTTGATGCTCGAGTATTTTCCAAACCGCCAACTCCTTCCAAAGGAGTAGACCCCGGGGAACCCATGCAAATAGGGGGTCTGAAAGGTCCTCTAACACAAAAGGAGTGGGAAAGGAGAAAACAGTTGCAATTATGCCTCTATTGCGGAAACTCAGGGCACTTTCTTCGAGACTGTCCGGTGAAACCTGCCAAGAAGGCAGTAGGAGCTGCAGTTACCAAAGTTACAAACTCTGAGCAGGGAAACGACCTCGCCCGACAAGAATAGAGGTCCTCTTGCCGAGCGTGAAAACCAGTTCCGTGACCTCGCATTTCGTGATACCTATGGTCCTCATTAGCCCTGATAATCCGGATCGATTACATGCAATTGAAGCTTACGTCGACAGCGGTGCCATCGGCAATTATGTGGATCATGAAATGGTTTTGAGGATGAATCTAACTCTTTGTCCCAAGGCTGTAAAGGACGTCATTACTACGGTGGATGGTACGGAGATAGCCTCCGGGCCAGTAACGCATACCACTCAAGAGGTGACGCTAGTAAGTCAAGATGGACACCATGAGAAGATCGTGTTCGATGTGATCAAGGCCCCTCAGTTTCAGATTATACTAGGAATACCTTGGTTAGAGAAACACAATCCTCTGATCGATTGGCGAGCAAGAACGGTCCAGTTTCCAGAATGTGTCTCTACTTGTCACCCTCCACCTGGTGTTGCACTGGCAGCAATTTCTTCAGAGACTCCCCAGTTACCTCCCGAATACCTAGAATACCAAGATGTTTTCCGGAAGGATCAGGCTAACTCTCTACCTCCTCCTAGGTCTTATGACTGCCAGATAGACCTGATACCTGGATCTACTCCTCCTTGTAGTAGAATTTATGCCCTCACCGAGCCTGAGAACCTTCACCTTCGACAATACCTGGATCAATACCTGGCAAATGGGTTTATTCGTCCTTCCAAGTCCCCTGCTTCTTCAGCTTTGTTCTTCGTTCCAAAAAAGGAAGGAGACCTTAGAACTTGTATAGATTATCGCTCCCTGAACCAGATCACCGTTAAGAATAGATATCCGTTACCTTTGATCCCTGAACTCCTGGACCAAGTCAGAAAAGCATGCATATATACAAAGCTGGATCTTAGAGGAGCTTACCACTTGGTACGAGTAAAAGAGGGCGATGAATGGAAGACGGCCTTCCGCACCAAGTATGGACTATTTGAATATCAGGTCATGCCCTTCGGACTTTGCAATGCCCCGGCCGCCTTTCAATATTTTATGAACGATGTCCTCAGAGAGCTCATAGATGTGTGTGTTGTTGTTTACATTGACGACATCCTCGTTTATTCTTCATCGGAATCTGAACATCGGAAACACGTGAACATGGTCCTCGAAAGATTGCGTCAACACAAACTTTTCGCTAAGTTGGAAAAATGTGTTTTCAACGTGACTGAAGTTGAATTCTTGGGATTCATATTATCACCTGGCGGAGTGCGTATGGATTCAAAGAAGGTCGATGCAGTTCTCAAATGGCCATCACCATCCTCCGTAAAAGGTGTGCAAAGCATGTTAGGCTTCGCTAACTTTTACCGCAGGTTTATCCCCGAATTCTCTCGAATAGTCCAGCCCATCACTGCCTTGTTAAAGAAAAACAAACGTTTTGAATGGTCTACCGAGGCGGAACAAGCTTTCCAGGATTTGAAGACTAAATTTATCTCTGCACCAATCTTAAAACACCCTCGCCCCGAACTCCCCTACATCGTGGAAACTGATGCTTCAAGCCTTGCCATGGGGGCAGTTCTATCACAAAAGGACCCGGTAACCAATCAGTTGCATCCCGTGGCATTTTGGTCCCGCAAATTCTCGCCTCCTGAAATCAATTACACGATTACTGACAAGGAACTTCTGGCTATCAAGTCTGCCTTTAAGGCTTGGCGGCATTATCTGCTGGGGGCCCGACACACCGTTACTGTGATTACGGATCACCGAAACCTGCAATATTTGAAAACCGCAAAAGCCCAATCCTCTAGACAACTCCGTTGGGCACTATTCTTTGCCGAGTTTGACTTCATAATTACCTATCGACCTGGTACAAAGAACGGTAAAGCTGATGCCCTTTCTCGGATGGGAGTGGAAGAACACTTGATCAACCCTAAACCTGTACCAATCATTCCCGAACAAAGAATTCTGGGTGTAATCGCCACAGACTCCATAGAGGAAGTTAAGGATAAGGCCAGGCAACTTGTAACTCCAGAAGACATACAGAATTGGCATCTGCAGGGAAAGGACTTTGCAGTAAAGGACAACTTATTGTATTTCCAAGAACGATTATACCTACCCAGCACAGATTTACAGAAAAAAGTAATCTCTTGTTATCACGATTCTTTAATGGAAGGACATCCCGGTATGGCCAAGACCTCAGAAAAGATCAAGCGCTACTTCTGGTGGCCGTCTTGGAAAAAAGATATCAGAGACTTTATAATGTCCTGTGGAGTATGCGCCCAAAACAAGAGTCAAAAGGAAAGACCAGCAGGCCTCTTACGCCCTATTGACATCCCACCTCGCCCTTGGCATACGCTTTCTATGGACTTCATCACCGATCTACCTCCATGCTCCGGATACAATACGATTCTAGTAATCGTGGACTTATTCTCCAAGATGGCGCATTTCATTCCGCTCAAAGGCTTGCCAACAGCAGCAACTCTGGCCCGAGAATTTCTCGAAAACATCGTCCGACTGCACGGTTTTCCTTCGGTTCTAATTTCGGATCGAGGTAGTCAATTTATTTCGCATTTTTGGCGAAGTTGCTGTCGGTCGGCTCAAATTGATGTGAGACTATCGACCAGTCACCACCCTCAGACCGACGGACAAACCGAGAGGACCAATCAAACTCTGGAACAGTATTTACGCTGCATGCTGCAACAAACTGAAAAAACTTGGAAAGACATCCTTTGGATAGCCGAATATGCCTACAATAACTCTGTTCATTCGGGAACTGGGAAAACCCCGTTTTTTCTTTTGTACGGCAGTCACCCTCGAACCTCGGAGTTGGATCCCCTCCAAGATCTTGAAACACCAGCAGTAGACTACCTGCATTCTACAATCACCCAAGCCTTTAAGGAAGCTGTTTCTCACCTTCAAAGGGCTAAAGAACAATACAAGAAAGGAGCAGATCAACATTGGAAGGAAGCCCCTCAATATCAAGTAGGGGATCAAGTCTGGTTATCCACCAAATATCTACCTCTAAAAGGGCCACGCACATTCAACCCAAGATACCTTGGTCCCTATTCCATCACTACCATAGTAAACCCAGTAGCGGTCAAGTTGGACTTGCCCCCGCACATGAAGATACATCCGGTCTTCCACGTCTCTCTATTAAAACCCGTGCAACCTCAAACCCGACTAACTAAATCTCCAAAACCTATCCTAGTTGATGGAGAACTCGAGTTTGAAGTCAAAAGCATTCTGGACTCCAAGATCTCCAAATCTAAACTATTTTACCTAATTGACTGGAAAGGCTACGGCCCCCAAGAGAGATCCTGGGAACCTGCTGAATATGTCCACGCTCCTCGCCTAATCAAAAGATTTCACCGAACATTTCCTGACAAGCCAAAACCCCCGGAGAAGCCCGGTTTGGGAGGGGCCTTGAGGGGGGGTACTGTCATGATCTCTGCTTCCAAAAGGTCAGGGTTTTCCCAACTCCCTTGGAAGCAGATCCATAACCCAGGTTCCGAGTGCCAACCAGTCCCAATTGGGACCTTTTGGACCCAGTCCTGGCGCCAGTGGCACCAGGCTCATAAATATGCCCAGTCCCAGCGCTGGAAGCGCCGGGCTCATAATGCTTGGGTGAACTTACCTGCAGCAGACCATGCTGCTTACTTGCCTGCCAGTTGAGCCTCTGATCCTCTTCTGTTTGGAACTACTTTTCCTGTTGGGTGGGGCAGGAGCCACTCCCTAGATTCAGAACACTGGAACTCTTCTGGAAAGCAGGAACTCTTTTCTTACCTAGGCGTGGCTGTGGAAGGAGACACCTAAGCACTACAGGAGGCTATTTAAACCACACCCGATGGATGAATCTTGCTTTGCGTTATTCTGCATCCTCTGCAGCAGAACGTTCATCGTGTCTTCTGCATCTGATCCTGGGCCTAAGGAAAAAGGCTTACCATCCTGAATCCAGTCTTCAGCAACACCTAAAAAGACAAGAAAGAACAGGTTAGCATTACGGTCTTCAGTGACAGCTCTTCACTTACCTGATCCATCGGCTGTCACCAACGCCTCGCGCTGCATTCCGGCATCTGAAAGAAAGGCTTACCTACTCTTCGCGCGCTCCGGAGGCCTTCGGCGCTGCATCCCGCATCTGAAAGACAAAACAAGGTGCGTTTAAAGACATTGGGGAACTTTAATACTCACGTGCCATTACTCCTTTCCACATCTAACCCAGTGGGTATTCCGGCACCCTGCAGCCGCTCCGAACTTGTACCTGCAAAATAAAAAGACAGTTGGAGCGCATCGTGAAGCAGGCAACAAGCGCTTACTTACGTGCTTCCAGGCGCTTCTATTCATCACACGGGCTCCATCTTCAACTCACTTCAGCCCGTCATCCGCCATCGCCGGAACCCTGCAAAACAAGAAACATCATTACTAAAGACTTTAAAGACATTAGAATTACTCGAAACTTACCGTTCGTGCAGTAAACGACGGACAGCAGTCCTCTGAAGTCAAGAGGCCTGCTCCCCTTATCCAGTGAAGAAACTGGTTACAGCACCCTGCCCCGAGGCAGATGGAGAGCACGGCGTTCACTTACCTAAGGTGAGAGCGTTAACCTTTGGGGTTCTACAGGAGAAGAGAAAGGGAAGAAGAGAGAGACATTCAATAACCCAGTTCCTTAATCCCATATTTTCTATCTGCAGACATCTTACCCTTCAAGTCAGACATACAGTGCACAAAGGTCCAGCCCAAAGAGCCAGCCGTGTGTTACACATCACCTTTGCAGATACGGTATATGCCCAGTCAAGACCGGCGCCTCTACGGGAATCAGGTGAGCGTTACAGCCGGATGATGGAGAACCCATTCCCATGCTCCCTGCAGATGCCGCTAGCTACACTGGCAGGGGGAGATAAGCAATTAAGGATGATAATTAGGACCCATTGGGAATCGGTGGGGTTGGTAACAATGGGAGATATCTGGCGAGAGGGGACTATTATGGATTTTGAAGTGCTAGGGGAGGAGACGGGGTTACATACGGGCCAGTATATCACATATCACGGAATGGTGCAGAGAATTAGGAAAACATGGCCCGAAACAGTACTGGAAGAAGAACCAGATGCTATCATAGATGTAATATATGATATAACGGAAGGGGGACATGAGATTTCTAGACTGTACGAGATGATGATGTCTAAGGTCGGGAAAGAATTAACACAATTGAGACTAGACTGGGAAGCGGAAGTGGGGGCCTCGATAGAGGATGGGATGTGGGAGCGTGCCCTCGGATACCACAAGAAGGTGTCAAGGAATGCCAGACTGAAACAGATACAACTGTATATTACGCATAAGGCATATATGACACCTCAGAAAATATCTAGGTTTGATAACGCTGGACGACAGGCATGTCCCAAATGTGACGAAGAAAATGCTGACATGGTACACATGTTTTGGTCATGCCCAGTAATTTAGCGTTTCTGGGGTGAAGTAGCACAGAAACTAGCGGAAAAGGGGGTCACGATGATCAAAGATAAAGCCTGGGCCTGCTAGCTAGGGAGGGTTCCCCAGAGCACAGAAACTTAAGCATGTTAGTAAACTGAAAGATCTAGCATATGTGCTCGCAAAAAGAAAGATTGCCATGGGATGGAAGACATGTCACAAGCCACGGGTGGAAGTGTGGTGGAAAGAGCTGCAGAAGTGGGCGGAGGCAGAAACCATGGTCTGGCAAGAGGCAAGCAATGTAGGGGGAGATGAAGAGGCGGGATGCCTGATGGCGTGGAAATCATTAATAGCGGAATTTTTTGGAACGATACAAGATCTGACAGAATCCACGGAAAGTGTGACCCCACCACGTGCGGCAGATAGAGTGTGTGTGGAATAAATAGGCTCGTATATGGGGTGGGATATGGGGAGCAGTGACCAGAATCAAACGAACAATTGAACTGTTGATATATGCACTGCGTGTTTGGTTTGTATTGTTGTTGGTTTGAATAAATTAATACATTTTTTTTAAAAAGTATGTGGAGTACACTCCTTGGCCTCGATATGTGGGAGAAACTCTGTATGGCTCCATTGCACAGCAGCAATCAGACTTCCTGTTACAACAGATGATGGAACTTCTCTGCCTTTTTGACTGGAAGGCTGGCAGGTGGTCGCTTGATAAACTGAGGCGTATGGCCCTGCTGGATGAGGGATGGCACCCATTCCTCAGTGGTGCTGTTTCTCCACTCCTGGATGAATGGCAATAGTCTTACTCCCAGTGGGGTGCTGAAGTGGGAGGGTACTACCCTGTCCAGGAGAGAACATTTCTTGGCTTTGAACAAAGATTCTGATTGTCGGTAGTGCAGCCAAACCCAAGACACTGGGCCCTGAATATGAAGTATTCCAGGTTGGAGGATCTTGCATCCAGGTATCCAGCCACCTAAAAACACTTGGGAGTGATCTTTGACTGCAACCTCAACTTTAACAAGCACGTCGCCACTGTAAGCTCTAGCTGTACCTACACAACTGACTCACTTTGGCAGCTTCAACTGTATCTTTCAGAAGCCGATAGGATGGTAATAGCAACAGCAACTATCAATTCTAGGTTGGATTACTGTCACAGACTACTTGTTGGCGCGACAGCTGAAACCTAAAAAAGCTGCCGACAAACCAAAATGGGGCAGTCAGATCTGTAGGTGGTATGGGACGCACGTATCAAATGCCCGGAGGAATTTACATTGGCTCCCTGTCCAGCAAAGGGTCCAATTTAAGGCATCCTGCCTTGTATTTAAGTGCCTTGGTGGCACTGCTCTAAAGTATTTGCAATCACACATCAAGAAATTACCACAAAAACGAACACTACGATTGAATGATAAGGACCTTTTGTCCTTACCACGCTTTAAACTCAAGAAATATGGAGACTTAAGTTTCAGGGCATGGGAACGAAGGACTTGGGACAATCTCCCATTGCCCATCAGACAGCTGCCATCCGCTATCCAGTTTAGGAAGGCGCTTAAGACCAATCTGTTTGATGGAGGACGAATGTAGCTTCTTCTATGCTCTCCTCCATCGATACAGACTTCCTTTGATGCAGAGTATATCGTGCACCCAACCGCCTCTGGCGGCCTAGGTTTCCTGTCTGTACGTCATGTGAGCGCTCTGAGGCCTGCAGGCAAGTTGGCGCTATACAAAAAAGCTATAGAATAGAATACGGCTGTTTGGATGACTGGCCCCTGGACTGAGAGGAGCTATGCCGTTTTCCTCAGTAGGACTGGGATTTATTTCTTTAAGGGTCTGATGCGGCATAGGCTCGTGCATTGTAGGACAGCAACTGGTAGGCGAGGCAGTATTCCCGCAAAGTCCTCACGTCAGAGGGGTGGTCCTTCTTGGAGATCCTGGTGGCAGCCCTTAGGGCATTGTTTTGAACCAGTTGGAGCTTGGCAATGTTTTTGCCAGAGGTCCCTACAAGGATGGCATTACAGTAATCCAATCTTGATCAGATTATTGCCTTACCAATGGTGAGGCAGTTCTGTAGAGATAAGAATCGTCTTGCTGCATTAAGCAATTTGGAGTAGTAAGCCGAGGAGGAGGCAATGGCATTAACCGGTCTATTCATAGTCTGATTAGAGTCCAAATAGACACGCAGGGTATTGACTGTTGGGACACTGATATGTTTATCATCAATGGTGAAAGCTGTATTGTTCGTCCAAAATTACTCAGAGTGGTCAGTGATCCAATTAACAGAAGTTTGGTTTTCTCGCCGTTAAGGCTGTTTCACGTTTTGGTGGCCCTGTGAGCTTTGTTTTGAAAGTGTTAACCCCCTTATCCTCCAATGTATAGTACATACCACCAGGCAGTGGGCATGCATTTAGTTTAGAAGTGTAAAGCCTGGGGGTCTTTAGGGCCTTCACTTTTTTTAATACATACACTGTTAGTATGTGTTGTGTAACCCAAAGGTCTTATTTGGTCCAACAGACATAATGTGTGTGATTGTACAATAAAGTTGCTAAACATACAACACAATTCTGCTAGCTCGCCCTACGCTCCTAACCCCATAACTGTGGAATGTATGGACCCACTTTTGCTCTGTTATGCTGCATCACTGTTATGGTGGGGCCAGAAAAAGCAAAATAGCCGCAAACCCATTGTGCGTGCCAAAACCTCTGAAAATCACGCTTTTGAACGCACAAAAAGAGGGCTGCCCAATCTGCCACGCCTGTTGTCAGTGGTGAAACAGAGCTCTCACTACTGAAATGTGTCACTGGGCTCCACAACAATTGAAAGTGGAGTGCAGAAGGAAAAAGCAGTGCTTTGCTAAATGAAACTCCAATATGGCTTTAAATTACCTTTTCTTTGCTGCTGAAACTGCAGAATGCTGGTGCAGAACACCTTTCAAATATTCAAAATTCTCGCTGGATGCTACAATTCACTTAGTTTAAAGAATTACTGTGAACTTAAAAGGTCCTGAAAGGCTAAGAGCATAAAAGAAGATTTCCACAGCAAAAGTGGCATGTCTGTGAATCTGTAATAAAATCTGTGCAGCAGAGGGCTATCTGTGATGACGGCTGTCAGGGGCATTCTTGATTAAACTTTAACATGTTATAAACTGAAAGTCAAATCTTCGCAATATAAGAGGCCTGTTACTGATACTCACCCCATATTATAGTTGTGTCTTTGATCCCACAGGTTTAAAATCTTGAATGAGAATTCTATTTGTCATTTGATACAACAAGTTTGTTTTGTGCTAAGGAAAAGCCAAAAGAATTTAACAATTAAATTAAACCTGGCTGAAGCTGCAAAACCAGAATAGCAGGTTTTTCTCGCAGAAGGAAGGCCTTTCCTCAGCAGGAACTCACGGGGAAGTGTTAATTGCTAGGTTGGGACAGAATTTGGTCTACAAAGGGGAAAAAGAACAATGACAAGCTGCAGCTCAGGAACCTCAAAGTGTGAAGAGGGTCGTAAATGGCCTCTGCGAGGAACAAACAAGGAGGAGCCTGCTCCTGGACTGCAGGGAGACAAAAAGAGGCAGACCCAAACAACCATATGTGGCTGAACATTAACAAAGAACACTTGATAAAAGACTTATAACTTGCTAGTCAAAATGGTGAAAAATATAAAAATGACAGTTTTTCATTTAATTTCTGGCTGCACGTTTTAAGAGGCGGCAAAACCGCGTGGCATGTTCTGGAAAGGAATGGCAAGACATGTGATTTAACGCAAAATGCATGGCTGGTAGAATTGTGAAAATGTACATGCATGTCCCCATGTTAAACACGCATATTTGTGGAAAGTTGCAGAGAAATTGAAAAGTGTGTTCATAGTAAAAAGGGCAAAATTCTGTGGAGAGCGGAGACAAGATCCCACAGCTATGGGGTTTTGAGGAATAGCTGCTATGCAAAATATGGCATCTGTATGTGTCATTTGTATAAAAGTGAGTGACTAATGTAGAAATGTGTGTTTAAGGTCAAATCCAATTTTGAGACCAGTGGCTTAAGGGAGGTCTCTGAGGATTGTAAAGCAAATCATAAAACCTGCCTTGAGCCACTCACTCAAATTGCAAGGCGGAGATGAAGTATTTAGCCTATCCCAGCACAAAGGGGCAAGCTTAGATAAGCCGGCCCACAACCCCCTGTATGATGTCATTTCATAGCATAGAGACAGCTCACCAGACATAAGACAGACAGACAGATCCACTCACCCTCCTGATGCTGGCGGAGCACCCTGCTGCTGAAATCTACATCTTTGTTGTTCCAGACTCCAGAAACTTTGCAAAGCAAAGGCCAATTGCATAGCTGAACCATTCTCAGCTAGGCCCCAAATTCTAGAACAGAACCCCAAAAGCCTAGGGGAAGCATCATAGTACAGCCGGGCTATGCTGTTACTGCTTGCCTACTGAGTTGAAAAATCCTCAGCACCAGGAAGGGCAGATCCCGTCCAGTCCTGTGCCGTGCTGTGACCAGAGTGCCTTGCTGACCCTGCCCAGTCCGATGTGCCCAGCCGTCAGTCCCTGATAGGTCCAGAATCCTGACGGTCTCATTTAAAAACGTATCCAGTGAGTATAAATAGGAAGAACTGTGTCATATAGCGTATGTACTTTGCATAGTCTTATCACTAGTTTATACCCATCCTATCTTTCATTTAGAACCAGTATTGTCAGAACTATCTTTGCACAGACTCTTCTCTCACATGTGTTCCTAAACTCTAACTTCTTAATGATTAAGAAAATAATTCCCAAACCAAACAGAAAGCAGAGTATCACACCTGAACTGTTATGATCGGCCGTAAATGACCTTCCTGTGTGACATTCTACTTTGTGGTAGTCTTTAACATAGTGTAAGCAAACCCATTTGTCATTTTTAAAAGTGCATTTCCGTTTTCATTTTCGCATCTATTTTACAAAAAAAATGACCTTCACTAAAACCTCTATAACTCCCTCAGATTTTATGATAGCTACAAGTAGGAGTTGAAATTTTGTTTCCAACATCTGTACATATCCATAGAACTCAAAACCGTATTTCAGCTATGTGTGATTCTCCTGTTATCGCGAATATCGCACACTGAAAAGTTTGCCGTGAATTTTCATCTTGAGAAATTTTTACACGTGTAAAATAGCTCTAAACTGCTTGCAACTTGGATTTTAAGATTTCAAATGTTTTCTTTGCATTAAATCATTGCTTGCGTTTGCGTGCAACTATTCGAAGCGGCTCCCATAAGAATGTAGAGAAATTTAAGTATTTTAGACCATATTTGGTGTTTTTGCCCAGTCTATTCTAAAGATTTTAAAAGTCATTTCATAGTGAACTTTTTTCTTTCCACCATGTTCGATTTGTTCTGTGTTTAAATATGTGCACAGGCTTCAAGACCTAATGACAAGAAGAAAGTAACTCTCTCGTCACGGGTAATATAGCTCAGTGGCAATGCGCTTGTCTTGGAAGCAAGACGACTCAGCAACATGTTTCGAATCACGGGTCTGAGCTTGGAAACCTATTCTTCGGTAATAAGCACTTTAGTAAAAACTGGATACTTATAAGTGGTTTTTTAGGAGTGCTTTTTTAGGATACCACATTGAAGCTTAGTTGCACAAAAAGTAGATTTGTTTTGCAATCCCAATGGTGTTTTGTATACCTTCAAAAAACTTTATACCGAAAGCATAAGATTGCAATGTCTGGGGGAGTAACATCCAAAATATGTCTTGTGCAAATCTACAAATGGGTACAGGCAGGCACAGATAACTAGTTATCGGCAAGACAAGCTATGTAAACTGCAATGCCATGATGTTTTTCAAATTCTTCATTTGAGTCCGTTTAGCTATACTAACAGACATGAATGAATCTGAAACCAGCCTGTTGGTGAATCCAGAGCAGGTTAAAAGGATATTATACAATCTAGACTGGATAGAGACATTAAAGAGCAGGAGAAATTCGAAGATCTACGGGATCAATTTCCCAGACATACGGGCTAAGGGCACGGTTGCAACTTCTGTCAAGATTCCCTAGCAGGTACCTTTGTGCCCAATTCATGCGCTTAAGCAGATGCCAAACAGTTACGGAAGTAAGAAAGGAAAAAGAACTGCTAGATTTTTAACGTAGATTGTGTAAATCCAAAAAAGAGTCCTTGTTCCATCTAACACGGACAAGTCCTGGTCTGATCGATCCAAGGTCAAAGTGGCTGGTGAGGTTTTACCATTCCTCAACAATGCTTTCGGCAGAAGACTGGTGGACTCAATGCTAAAACGCATCTCCTTAACGCTGGCTTTATTAGCCTTTCTGAAAGAACCATTTGTGGTTATTATGGAGCTAAACTAGCGGCAACCAGAATCTGCTGGTGTATGACGGATTCCCAGCTGCAGCTCTGGTAAAGCCAATTTTGAAATATCATTACATGTGAGGCATGGGGGTTTCCCCAGCTTAATTGGTTTGCAAAGTGAGAATATCTTTAAAAATAAAAATAGTAAATTGTTTTGTAGTTAAAAGGTTTGATTTTAAAACCAAATGCTAAAAAAAGAAAAGAAAGGAACAAGTTACTTACCTGTAACTGTTGTTCTCCAGCATGGGTCTGGCATGGATTCACATGCTCATGAATATTCCCCGTCAGGCTGGGAATCCTCGGTAAAGAAAATATCAGTATCAGTTTAGTTTCTGATCTGTCTTTCGTAGTAGTAACCAATCATTAATCTCTGGTTCATACTGACCACAGCCAATGACTGCCATCTCCCTAAGACCCGCCTCTGGCAGCCATCTTCAGATTTGGTAGCACGTGAAGTGGCAGTATGACCAAGTGAAGAGCCGCAGAGGGGTAGGCGGGAGGGTTCGCATGTGAATCCATGCCAGACCCATGCTGGAGAACAACAGTTACAGGTAAGTAACTTGTTCCTTCTTCAGCATGGGGTCTGGCATGGATTCACATGCTCATGAATAAAAGAATACATAGCAGTACACACATGCACAACCACGGGAGGTGGCAAAGGCTCAACATTAAGCATTACATCCAAAACACAACATTAAGCAATTCTTACCGCCTCACCAGGCTCACCTTAGGCGAACAGGTTGCGCAGCACTGCTTGGCCGACCCTGGACTCCTCCCTGGAATCCCGATCGACGCAGTAGAATTTCGTGAAGGTGTGCGTCGACCTCCACGTAGCAGCCCTGCAGATGCCCAGCAAGGGAACACCAGATAGGAACGCCGTGGTAGCTGCGATCGCTCTGGTGGAATGGGCTCTCGGACGGCCAGGCAGCGGTCGGTTTGCCAACCGATGACAGTACATGATACAGCCGGAGAGCCATCTGGAAATGGAAGCCTTCGAGAGAGCCTTCCCCTGATCGACAGGTCCAAAGTTCACAAAAAGTTGTGACGTCTTCCGAAAACTCTTTGTGCGGTCCACGTAGAACTTCAGCGCTCTAGCCACATCCAGCGAGTGCAAAGTCCTTTCAGCCGGCGACGAAGGCGACGGGAAGAAAACAGGCAACACCAAGGGTTCGTTGAGGTGGAAGTCCGACGGCACCTTGGGCATGAAGGAGGGGTGCGTCCTGAGCACTACCCTCGTGTCATGAAAAGTCAAGTACGGGGGCTTGCAGGAAAGGGCCTGGATCTCTCCCACCCGTCGTGCGGAGGGGATGGCCACAAGAAACGCTGTTTTCCACGACAAGAACTTCAACGGAGCTGAGTGCAGAGGCTCGAACGGAAGTCCCATGAGCTTGGTCAGCACCACGTTGAGCTCCCACGCTGGGGCCGGGGCCTTCACCGGCGGGAACGATCTGAACAGTCCCTTCATGAATTCTTTCACCAGACGATGAGACCACAAAGACGTCCGTCCCGTGGTTCTGGTGTATCGGTAGATAGCAGCAAGATGAATCTTGATGGAAGCGTGCGCCAGTCCAGCCTTGGCCAGTGTCAGCAGGTACGGCAGTACTTGAGGAGCCGTAATCCGTAGAGGGTTAATCTTCTGTGCGTGGCACCAGACAGAGAACCTCTTCCATTTGTGTCCGTAGCATTTAAGAGTTGCGGACGCCCTGGCCTTTGCAAGAACCTCTCTGCAGTCGGCCGGTATGTCGTATCTTCCAAACTCTAACGCTGCAGGAGCCAGGCCTGCAAGTTCAGCGACTTCGGGTCGTGATGGAGGATGGCGCCTCCTTCCCTGGAGAGAAGATCGGCGTCCACTGGCAGCTTGATTGACTGGGACGCTGACAAGTCCAGAAGGTCCGGGAACCATATCTGCCTCGGCCACGCAGGTGCGACGAGGATCATCCTGCACCGTGACCTCTTGAGCTGGTTGATGAGCCGGATCAGCTGCGGCAAAGGAGGGAATGCATATAGGAACAGGCCCTCCAAGGGGAACGAGAAAGCATCGCCCATGCTCCTCGGCTGGGGAAACCTGCTGGCGAACCTCCGGCACTTGGAGTTCGTCGCCGTCGCGAACAGATCGATCTGGGGTGTGCCCCACCGTCGGAAGAGGCGGTCCACTAGATCCTGTCGTAGTTCCCACTCGTGGCACGAGCACAGCTCTCTGCTGAGCGAGTCGGCGATGGTGTTTTTTATTCCTGCCAGATGAAACGGCACCAGAAACATGGCTGGGGATCTGGTACCGCCCTGCTTCCTGATGTAGAACATGGTGGTGGTGTTGTCGGTGAAGATCCTCAACACCTTGCCCTTGAGGGACGGAAGAAAGGACCTGAGGACCCAAAACACTGCACGGAGTTCCAGGACGTTGATATGGAGGGACTTCTCCGTCGGCAGCCAAAGGCCCCTCGCGTGCAGATTTTCGGTGTGCGCTCCCCACCCTTCCAGGGAGGCATCCGTGGTCACTGTCTTCTGGTGTCCCAGGGTATGGAAGTCCATGCCTGCTCGTCGGAAGCTCTCGTCGAGTGTGATCCTGTCCTCGAAGCTGCCCGTCGTCTGGATCCAGCGAGCGTCCAGGAACTCCTGTAACTGGCGCATCCGAAACCTGCACAGGCGGATGAGAAATGCAAGAAGACATCATTCCGAGGAGGGACTTGATGGACCTCACCCTGGCCGCGTCCGCAACCAGCATCCGCTGCACCTTGCCCAAGATGGCCCTCGTCCTTTCCTCCGACGGAGAGGCTAGAAGCGCCACTGTGTCGAGCTTCGCTCCCAGAAACAGTGCGTCTTGCGCGGGAACCCGGTGGGACTTGGCGTCGTTTATGGAGAATCCCAGGTCCGTGAGTAGTTGGACGGTCCTCGCCGTGTGCTCCGCGGCGAGCTCCTTTGTCTTTGCTCGGATGAGCCAGTCGTCCAGGTAGGGGTAGACGTGGATCCCCTCCAGGCGCAGCCGCGCCGCCACCGGTGCGAGGCACTTGGTGAACACGCTGGGTGCCGACCTCAATCCGAAGGGAAGGGCTCTGAACTGGTAGTGACGCCCTTGGACCACGAATCGGAGAAACTTTCGGTGTCCCTTTAGGATGGGGATATGGAAGTAGGCATCCTCCAAATCCAACGACGACAGGAAATCGCCCTCCTCCAGTTGACCCAGGACGTGCTGGAGGGTGACCATCCAGAACTTCTGTGCCTTGATGAATTTGTTCAGTCGTCGTAGGTCCAGGATGGGACGCCATCCTCCCGTCTTCTTCTTCACGAGGAAGTATCTTGAGTAAACTCCGGAGTCCCGAAGCCTCTTTGGGACGAGCTCGATGGCGCCTTTCTTGAGCATCGCCTTTACCTCCAAGAGAAGTTGAGGGACGTGATGTGGCCACGGGGGGGGGGACGCGCGGGCACTTCTTTAGAAACTCGAGCGTGTGACCCTGGGCCAGAGCGTCCAGCACCCAACGGTCGGTGGAGATGGACTCCCACACGCTGACGAAGCTCGCCAGCCGGCCTCCCACCGGGGTGCTTCGGTGGGGGCCAGACCCCACGGCCGGTTCAGTCCTGCTTCGACGAGGCTTTGCCGCCTTGTCCTCCTTGGCGACTAGGGCGGGGTCCGCCCGACTTGCCTCGTCCTCTGTAGGCTTCCTGTGACAAGGAACGGGCCGCTTGACGATAGGTGGAAAATCCGCCGCCGGAACCTTTGGAGGCACCCTGCTTGCCTCCGCCGCTCCGAAAGGGCGGCCGTCGTTGCTGGAGAACACCAAGAGCCCGGGCCGTCTCTGTGTCCGTCTTGATGGTTTGTAGGGAATCGTCCACTGTTTTCCCAAACAGGTTGCCCCCGTCGAACGGCATGTCCAAGACTCTGGTCTGCACGTCCTGACGGAAGTCAGTTGCCTTGAGCCATCCACGCCGTCTAAGGCACACGCCGTTGCCCAACTGGTGAAATCCAGTGTCAGCGATGTCCGTCGCTATCGTAACGACGTGGTCCGACGCCACTACTCCTTCCTGCAAGATCTCTAGGGCTCCGCCCTCTTGTCGTCTGGTAAGAAGTCCAGCAGGGGGGCAATTTTGTACCACAACTCCCCGTCGTAGCGGGCTACGATAGCCAAGGCGTTGGCAGCCTTAATCGTCGTCGCTGCCGATGAGATGACTCTGCGTCCCATCGTGTCCAATTTCTTTCCCTCGCCGTCCGGCGGGGAGGTTGACGTAGAGGCCGAGGCCCCCCCCGCTTTCTTTCTGGCTGCCACGGAGACGACCAAGTCCAGGGTCGGCTGTGCCCGAAGGCACAAGGGGGCCGCGTCCGGGACCCGGTACTTCTTCTCGTACCGATCCCTTCTCGCAGGCGTTGTGGATGGGTTCTTGAGGAGGGCGAGACCCTCATCTCAGATATCGTCCGGTAGAGGTACAGCGAGGACCGTCTTCCTCTTGGTCTCACGCCGTTGATAAAGGAAACCTTCCTTCTTCTCTTCCGGGCAGAGCTGGAAAAGCTTGGATGCCCTGGCGATCATGGCATGAAACGATCCAATCTCGTCGGGCGGGGAAGCCCGGGGAGGAGGTGACGGGAGATCCTCGTCGTAAACCTCATCGTCTGTACCCGTCGCGGCCGTGTCAGTCCCCGTATCATCCCCACGGGTCGTGGACGGGCAGGAGGGCTGAGCAGGGCGCGATGGTTGAAAAGGAGGTGGAGGATGAATCCTCCTTCTCTTAGGAGGAGGGCTCCCAGAAGGGCCTGGCTCCGGGTCCCCCGTCGGGAGCGGTTCCTCCGTTGGTGGTAACGGCAATCTCGTCCTTATCTCCGAGCATAAGGACTGTATAGCCAACAAAATGGCCGCCGAGTTGTCTTGCGGCACTGGTTGAGGGGATTCCGACGGGCGGTCAGGAGCCCCGTCGGCACCCTCGATGTTCTCGTTGTCTCCTACGTCGGGGTCCCTCCCGACGGGCTGGTCTTCTTCCACGCCAACGCCGTGGCTTAAGACTTCGATCAGCTCCTCCTCAGAGATTGAGGCCGAATCCACGACGACCTCGTGCCCCCCCTTTTTCTTCTCCTTCGGAGGTTTCACGGGGGTCCTGTCGATGGGCATGAAAGAGGACTCCCTCCGCGGTGGCAGGGAGACTCTGGGCCCCGAGGTCGCCCCCACTGGTGCAGCCTCCACAGGCTGAGCCAGGGCCGCCGCAACTGTCTCGATAGAGGCCTTGGCCGGGTGTATCAAGGCTTTCACCACCTTAGGTGCGCTCACTGCCTTCTCCTTGGGGGGAGGGTCACCGCCTCGCTCCCCCTCCGATGGGGCCTTTGAGCTCGGCCTTCCTCTTACCGAGCCAGAGCGTTGGCTCGTGGTTGATGGCGCCGGGGAGGATGCGCCCTGCCTGGCACCCGTAGAGCCCGACCGTTCGGCGCTCCCGGTGCCAGCGGACTCGCGGTTCTTGGCCTTCTGTTGGACCCCCTTCGCCGGGGCGCCCTTAAAGGTCTTAGAAGACCGCTCGGACTTCTTCTTCTTCTCGCCTGACGGGCTCTTCCCTTCCCTTCCAGCCAGTTGGCGAGACGCAGACGGCAGTCCTTCATGGTCCGCTCCGACATATTGCCGCAAAACGCACAGTCCTTCTCCACGTGAGTCTTGTCCTCATGCAGGCAGTAGCGGCAAAGGGAGTGTTCGTCCTCCTTAAAGACATTCTGAAGCTGGCATCCAGGGCAGACCCTGAACAGCTTTCCGGGCGTCGAGCTTCCCTTCTCCTGGGCCATGATCGAGATGGGCCTGAGTAACTTCTGGAGTCCTCCAAAAGCGTGGCTCGACGAAATCTTCACCCTTGAGGGGCGTAGAAGAATCCGACACGGGTCCCCGTTGATTGGATAAAGAAACGGTGGAGCTTGAGGCTCTTTTGACCGAAAAAGAGAAAATGTTCCTAAGAAAAAGTGCGAAAAAAGCACTAAAGCTCGAGAGCAATAGCACGAGGATCCCAACACTTGAACGTGCGGTAAAAATCTGAAGATGGCTGCCAGAGGCGGGGCTTAGGGAGATGGCAGTCATTGGCTGTGGTCAGTATGACGCAGAGATCAGTGATTGGTTACTACTACGAAAGACAGATCAGAAACTAAACTGATACTGATTTTTCTTTACCGAGGATTCCCAGCCTGACGGCGGGGAATATTCATGAACATGTGAATCCATGCCAGACCCCATGCTGGAGAAAAAAAACCTTCACTTCATCTCTGCCTGAGGAAGTGGGGACATTCACGAAAGCTTGTAAAATGAATGACTGTTAGCCTAATTAAGGTATCGACTTGTTGTTTTCTTCTGGATCAGCATTCTATTCACCCCTTGGCTAACAGTACAAGCAAACTGAACTTTAAAAAAAAAATAATGATTTAGCTGATGGCTATGGTAGCAGTACTACTTCGGCTCTGAATCCTCCGGGGAAGCTCTTCACTACCCCTAGGCACCGTTCATAGGAATTCAAATTTCGTGAGCAGACCCAGCACATGGAGCCATCTTCCTTTTCTTTAGTAGGGGTTGGTGGGAAGAGGCTTCATTTCTATGACCTTGGGTTGTTTAAATTAGTTGTGCTGTGAGCCGTAGTTCTCTTTCAAGTTATGTGATCCTCATTTGAGGGTGGGTAGGAGGGGGGGGACAGAGGTAGGGTAAGAGTTGTACAACACAGATATTCTTGAGACTTTAGTGTGTGCAGTGTTCCACTTAAACAGGTTAGTGTTTGTGGGGGAAATTACTGAGCATCTTCAAGGAAAATACCTAGATCCTGCCTATGATTTTGACAGAATCTGGGAAGACTGTAGTAGGTTTAGGCTCCTCAATTAAAGATACTTGGAAGCCAATCCACTTTGTGGCTTGTCAGTCTGCTGAGGTTTCAATAGGTACGACTTCAACACCCACTAGTGCACTACTGAATAGTGGGTCCCTGGACTTCTACTTTTTGGACACTGAGCACCACAGGTTCATTTCCTGGTCTGCGCTTACAAACCTCTGGGTATTAAACGCATTATAAATAACCTATCATAGCCACACCACCCCTCAAACTGCTGCTATATACAGTGAGCCTCTTGATTATACCCATTCATGTTGGTGCCTCCCACTTCTCTGTACACTAAAGGCTACTACATCTAGTAGCCTCCTACGACTTTTCCTATGTGAACGATCAAGTGGAGTAGGGTGGTCGTAGTAAGAAGTCCAGACTTATCAGCTCACACATTAGTGCCCTGCATCGGAATCCCTTAACGGTAGTTCCTACAAGAGTGGCTTTACAATTAGTAAAGATGCTTAAAAGGGCTAATATTAGGTTTTGGTTTTTCCAGAAAATATGCCGTCAATGTCCCTTACTAATTGAAGAATTGCCATCCTTTGAGTTTTTATTCTTGGAGCTCTACTTGAGCCTTCCGCTGACTTTCACCTACTCCCCATCTCTCGCATGTGGACCATGCTCTAGCTGCTGTCTGATTCTTTTTCATTCTCGAAGTCGACCGAGGCAGCCTGATCAACATAGGGCTTGGTACATTTATCTAAGCATCTGCCCGCTGTGATGCAGGCTTCTGACCCTCCAGTTTGTAAGCAGTTCTTCCATCGGTCATATTTGCTGGTCTGAGGGAATTGGCAAATTCATAAGCTGTTCTGTTGATGTCTGTGAATCTGTAAAGATGAGGGTGTGGGTGATCAGTTGGGTAAACACTATTGTATGGCTGGTGGCACACCGGAAACCAGTTTGCTTCCAGCCCAGCTTAACATTTCTCCCAGAACACCAAACACTCTTGCAACCTCCTCAATTTGTTCTATGCATACGTTCAGACATGCACACAGACAGCTGCAATTGCATGCTGTCCCAGTATGCGTACACTGTCCTGATGGCCACCACACCATCCAATTCTTTAACAATAATGAAACACGGAATGAATACCAAGTCAAAGACCACCTTAACAATGAGAATAGAAAAGGATATATTCATGTTGCAAGGCGTAGTCTTTAAACTTGTCTGGAAGCCTCTGTATTCTGTGATGACTTGGTACAGCTCACGAAGTTTATTGCTTAATTGGCTTGTTCTCTGTGGTAGGAGACTCAGCTGGTGGAAGTGTAGGTGGGGTCTGGATGTTGCCTGGTGGGCGAGTGAAGGCCTGAGACATGGGTTGTAAACTAACCGTTGATCTTTCTGCTGACATTCAACATTAAATTAGCGCTTTAAACAACTTCAATCGGAAATTAATAACTTTTTCTGGCCTCCCCATTGTGGTAATCTGCAGAGCTGCTGGTCTGCGAGGTATAATTGATACCATGAATAGCTAACACCCATCAATTTCTGAATGTACAAATAGTGAAAGGAAACAGTAATTTGTGTTTGTATTAGGTGTATAAATCAATGAAAACAGAAACCTTGGAGCCCTAGTTATGAGATAAGGGAGGGTCCTTGAGAATAGCCCTCTGTGCCGTAGCTCCCACCCTGCAGCTCCTTCTTGGCCAGTGAAGCCATAACCAATAGTTGCTCTGCTCACACACTTGAAATTCCACCAGTGTTCATCCTGTACCTTCAAGCAATTAGTACCCGTGCCACTGAATTGTGACTTGCCATTGACAATAGAAGATGGCGGTATGATCTTAACAAGTATCCTACCTTTTGTGAGGTGACCATATGGGAAGATCGAATTAAGATCATGAAAGACAAATCAAAGTCTGATTACGATGACATGTCTAGTACCCCCTAGAACTCTGAGGCTTAAGACCGTCTATGCTCTCCTGGCAAACTACAGCCTCACAAGGATAATTTGTTCCTGGGCTTTCCTCCGAGCTTCAGCTCAAAGGCAGTGATGCCTGTTTGAGGGGCGAGTCCAAATCCTTTGCTGCACCTAGCGCAGGAAATTTGTATTCACAGCCTACTGCACACATTCATTTAGAACTGTCTCTAGATCTGACCCTTGGACTGAGGGTGGTAAATGGCATTCCTGCCGTGCTCCATACCGCAAAATTGGTGTCCATCTCCCCCTCCAGAGCTTGTATGGGTAGGAGTGGTGTATGCGGAGGCAGTTGGGACCAGTCTGATTGGCAGACTCTGCATCTAAGCAAGTGTTGGTGGATTTCCCTCTTTAGCTGCATGTTGGGAGACATTTCTTTTGGCACCTTTCCCTCCATAGTTTCTATGGACCCCCCCCGCAATCTTTTTGCTTTGTTTTGGATTGTTAGGGGGGAAGTGGAGCTGAAGTAAAGCCTTCAGCTTCACGTTTCCCTGCTTTTGCTCATTTATTATAGTGAAACTGGTCAGTCCTTCATACTATCAGTACTGGGAACCTATGTTTCTTTCTGTTTGTAACATTTTAACATTGCACACCGCATATTACAATGCAGTGCAATGGAGATACTTATGTATCGCCCTCGTTTTTTACACTTGGGATTTTGGTTACTTTAATATGTGCCTAAAGACAAGTTGGTGGCAGCAATTATATTTTGTCCTTTCTAGTGTGCACATTTGTGTTTACTGCATATGGCTACAAATTGTGGCTTATTGCCTAAAATTGCCATACCACAAGATTTTCATATGTTCTTTGGCCATATTGTTGTTTGGCCTGCTTCCTGCCTTGCCAGGTCAGGAAATGCCATGCATTTGCCCGAGAATCCTGCTGCTTTCGCGGGCTAGTGATGCCTTTGTGTTTGGCTTCAGAAGGAGGTGGGACGGTCTGGTCCCATTCCGTATTTCTGGAGCCAGAGAGTCTAGGTGTAGGGCATGAGTGAAACCAATAGTTGTCCCTGATTGGACAACTACTGTCTGTTTGAATGGTGCAGACCCACCATTGGCAGGCTGGCTTTTGGATAAGACTCCTGCAGTGATTTCTTTAGATCAGCTTTGGAGCCAAGAATTCCTCTTGGAAGGACTGAAGATCAGACTTCCGAAGAGGCCCGACATCCCTTCCTGCTTCTGGCCCAGTGAAGCTCTGTTGGATTACCTGATCTTCAAAGGCTCTATGGTGCTACCAGTCCAGGAGTTTGGGCACAGCAACCAGTCTCAAAGCGTTCGAGGATCCAGCCGTCCTGAGACTTTGGAAGTGTCCGTGGATCGCCCGGTGGACTGACTGGCGTCTCTGTTAAAGTGTGCCACAATAGGGTCGATGTGTTAAAGCTGAACTTAGAAAGTGCGCCCCTATAGCATTATTAAGCTTGCAGCAGATTGTGATTTCTTGTGATTGTTAGCATACGCCACTCTTGATTGGAATTGTGAATGTTAGCACGTCCCACTCTTGGCTGAACGGTGATTGATGGCATGCTCCACTCTTAGTTTAATTGTGAATGATAGCATGTGCCCCAATAGCGTCAATGTGTTAAAACTGAATCTAGAAAGTATGCCCTAATAGCATCACTGTGCCAATATGGAAGCTGGACAGTATTCCCAACATCATTGAGTGTGCCCAATGACAGTGTGTTAAAGTTGAATCAAGAAAGTGTCACCATGTGAAAGCTGAATCTAAAAGTGTGCCCTAATAGCGTCACAGTGTTAGAGCTGAACTTAGAAAGCGTACCTTAATTAGCGTCACTGTGTCAATGTTAAATCTAGAAGATATTCCCAACATCAATGTGTTTGCCCTAATAGCGTAATTATCTTAAAGTTGAATCTAGAAAGTGTGCCCTAATAGCGTCACTGTGTTAAAGCTGAACTTAGAAAGCGTGCACTTATGGCATCTCTGTGTTAATATTGAAGCTAGACGGTATTCCCAACATCATTGAGTGTGCCCCAATAGCGTCACCTTGTTAAAGTTGAATCTAATAAGTGTGCCTTAAAAATCGTCACTATGTTAATGTTGAATCTAGAGAGTGTGCCCTAATTGCGTCACTGTGTTAAAGTTGAACTTAGAAGGCATACCGAATAGCGTCGCTGTGTTAAAGTTGAACTTAGAAAGCATACCGTAATTAGCGTCACTGTGTCAATGTTGAATCTAGATGGTATTCCCAACATCATTGAGTGTGCCCGAATAGCATCGCTGTATTAAACTTGAACTTAGAAAGTGTACCCTAATTAGCGTCACTGTGCCAATGTTAAATCTAGAAGATATTCCCAACATCAATGTGTGTGCCCTAATAGCGTCATTATCTTAAAGTTGAATCTAGAAAGTGTACCTAATAGCGTCACTGTGTTAAAGTGGAACTTACAAAGCGCACCCTTGTAGCATCTCTGTGTTAATGGTGAACCTAGACGGTATTCCCAACTTCGAGTGTGCGCCATTAGCGTCACTGTGTTAAAGTTCAACCTAGAAGCATCCCCTATTAGAGTGACTGTATTAGAGTTTAATTAAGATAGTATCACCAACAACATTGAATGTACCCTAAAAGCGTCACTGTGATAAAAGTTACATTTGGTAGGTAATTGCATACACTTCACAGATTACCACAATATTACACTACTACGCTTACTCTCTCCTATACACCAGCATTCAACTCGAACACAGCAGTACTATGACACATTCTGTAAAGCTGTTCTCATACTAACATGACCCATCAAACCAACCATCATCCTAATAAATCACAGCTAGCTAGCACACACCGGCTAGCTTGGGCGTCTCCTCTGGCCTAACGCAGCCATAACTTAGTCTGGTGTCAACCCTCCAGACTGAACACATTCAACTGATCTCAGCACCACACCTACCTCTAAGAAGCAGCTATCATGCAACAACCACACCGGCTGCACACATACCTGATGCGCCCATGCACTTTATGACTCTCTCTCTCAACTGACTTGAACTGCGGTTCCCGAGGGCGTTCCACCTACCAGCGCCTTAAGATCATACCAATGGTACATAAGGCGCTATAAAAATGCAAAATAACATAATGTGGTGTATTTTATGATTAACTATTGGGAATATCTGTACTTCAATGGCAGCCTACCACCTCCCCTGCCTGCCATAGCTACTACTTTAGAGAGTTTGGAGGGCTTGTCTTTTTGGCTGGAAACCCTGCTATGGCTTTAGGTTAGATTGCGGAAACATCCTGCTAACAACAGTCTCATGAATATAAATTGTAAACAGCTACAGCGAGGGAGAAACAGGTTAAGAGTAGTTTCACAGGTCCAAAAAGGGCTAGTATGCCTTAATACATAACAACTATGCTTAGAATGTCGATCCCTACTATTTACAGAGTTCAATCCGTTCCAAACTAGGTATCTTCTCAAGTAGATTTTTTTATTAAATAGAAAAAGTAACTATAGAAAGGTCCCATTTTGTCTAATCTCTCAATAGATGGACTACCAGTCTCTAAGCCGTAGATGGCCAAAGGACTCCTGATCCAGGCTCAATCGCTGTAAGGCCAGAAATGTCGCTACTTTTTGGACAAGTGCTTTACACCAAATAGTAATATTGGCACATGAAATAGAAGTTATCTTGACCGCCCCCTCACACTTGAAACATTAGAGACCATGTTAAAGGGAATCGGTGGGAACAATAGGGCCTGCAACGGATTAATGGTCATAGGCTGCGTGTTTAACAATTCTTCAGACAGTTATGAATGGCCCTTGTAAAGAGCTGTGGCCAGATTGAAGAAGTCTCTATTTTGGTCCCAGGAGCAGCAGATATGGGAAGAGGCTGGTGCGACTCAAGGAAGGCTCTGAAGCAGAGCAGTCAGTCTTCATGTTTCAGCAGGCCCTTCCTCGTGCTGAGACGGCAGCAGCACCTTGGCGATTTCCCAACAGAGCTCAGAGGATGACTGGAAAATGTCCAAATACGTGAGAGAAAGGGGTCCGTGCAAAGCTGCAGTCCATTTCCAGGCATCTACAGACCAAATTCAGACACAGTGAGGACTCTGATCTTGGAAAGGAAACTAATGCAGTGATAGAACTTTAAAAAAGGGTTGCTAAAATAATTTCAAATGCTATCTGGGATTTAATGGATTACCAGGGGAAAAAAAAAAAGTCAAAATCCTGGGGCTTAGGCACTCACTTTGTGTCTATACCGACTATACACAAGGACACAATGACCTCAGACAGCTCTGTCAGGTAGGCTCTCACTCCAGTCTGTGCACCTGCTGCAAAATCCCCCTCATATAATCTAGTCCCACTTTGGGAAGGGCCTCTGCATGCAAGGCAATCTGAAAAAGGCCCTTATAAAAAGAATTCCCCCATCAGCTACAACCATCAGTTCACCAACTCCACCCATCACCTGTGGAATCTCCTAAAGGATCCATCCTGTCCCCTGTGATCCTCAATCTTTACATGGAGCTGGTTAGAACCCCCCTCGCTCCACACAACATCCACATTCACCAATATGGAGAGGACACACAGATCGACCTCAAGAAATCCTATATCAATGACAGCTACAGGCTAAAGGTCAGCCTCACATGGATCCAGTCTTGGATGTTAAGTGCTTACCAGAAGCTCAACCCCTCCAAGACTGAATTCCTACTGCTGACCAACACAGAACACCCCGACATTCACAAGAGAGGCTTCATGATTGGGCTCAAAGTAGCTCATATTTGCCCAGTGGCCATTTTAGGCTTAACCCAAAAAAAAATGAAAAAAAAAAAATGGCTGAGCAGTTAGAAACGATCCTTCGAAATTAGATTATTGCCTTATTCAAGCAGACGATGAAAATAGACTCGCATTGCATTTAAAATGAGCATCTCCTCCTAATACTCCTCCTACAACACATTAAGTAGTCGGTGCTGAGTTTGATTTTAAGTTAACAAATAATTACATTCCCATTACAAAATGAACAGATTAAACGTGCCGGTGCGGGAAGAAGGCTGTTCACAAAGTCAAGAAGCACAGAACAGCAAAGGCAAGCATAAAACACACAGTTTAGCCAATGTGGACCACCAGGTTGGTAACATGTCCATCATGTAGTAAAAATATACAGGAGCATGGAATTGTATCCTGTCGTCACCTGTTTCCAGTGTTGTACTGGAAAGTAGCATACAATGAAAATAAAAAGGGAATCAAGGTTTCTCTGCAGCATTCAGCTCTTAAATGGGATGCAGAGGACACCCTGTAGTGGCAGCTATCAGAATTTGCCACGACCCCCAAACAACTGAATTGAGCCACTGCGTGAATTTGAAAATCTGCACATATTCTAGGTGACTCGTCCCACTGAAATAGTTGGAAACGTTTCAACAAGGAAAGGTCCCATAAGAACGAGCATATAACGTTGCATTACTCTTCTGCTTTGTCCGGCTTGCATCATGTACAATAGCCAAGTTACCTACTTACTTGATTTTTCTTCTAAAACAACAACTCCCTGTTTGTTGGTGTTGTACACATTGTAGATGATATGCTTGGGGTTCACATACTTTGAATCCAGCACACCGTCCATGGAATGCAGGCCTAAGATTTTCTGTAAACTGTTGAGGGGAAAAAAAAAAAAAACACAAACATCTCAAACTTCGGAATACTACATCAAATTCTATACAGATTTTAGCCAAGTGTCAATTGATTTAAAAGGTGTACTGCTCAGCATCCAGAACCGCGCCTCCCATAAACGAACTGGACCACAAGCAGTCATGTGCAGTACGTGTCTCCATATTTAACCCATTCGCAGAACAACACAAGCGGAATTCCAGACATTTTTACTCCCTGAAAATCAGGCAAAAAACAAGCAAGGAGTAAAAAAAAAAAATAATAAAAAAATAACAAATTCATACAAAAAAATTTGAAATAACAAATAGTAACCCATCGCCTCTGCCAACACGGCTCCACAAATCAGCGGGAACATGCCTTAATATTACTGCCTGTTCAGAATAGGAACTTTAACAAAATGGTTAAATTAAACTTTTACAATGGCAAAAAAAGAAATTACAACAAGGTTTTATTATTAAATAGATATTTAAATCGCCCAAAGAATGCTGTTGGGAACGGGATCGATTTACTTCCTAAAAACATTTTTACATCAAACTGAATAAAGGGAGAACAGAACTCCCACTTCAAACCTTTTCCCACTTGTAAATGAACTTCTATTTCAAATCCATTGTTAGAAGCACAAATTATGGTTGCAATCATTATATGGAAACAGCAACTGACCAACACAAGTCCAACCACAAAAAACAATGGTCTGGAGGGTTGCCCAGAGCAGGGTCAGTGGCTATGAATGATTTGAAACCTTCCATCCATCACCTTTCTGTTTTGCTTATTTGATAAGTAACCCACCTTTTTTTTGTTAGATGGGAGATGGAGGCGAAGGATGTGCTGCAGGTCACAGTAATTTCAGGGTTTTTTTTTATTTTAAAATGTAAACAGCAGCTGCTCCATGACATCACCCCTAGGAAAGACCCATTTTATTATTTTCTTTGGTCTTTTATATATTGCTTAATGCCAACCTCCTCCAGCTTTGAAGAGTTACGCTCATGCAGTGCTGCTCTTGCCCATTCCCAGCTAGCTAGGCCTAGCCCCCATGCCCTTCCTGTTGCTACAGTATTGGGTATGAGCTGCACAGACAGCCCTGCCTCGGAATCCAAACATTCAGCATTCTTCACTAATGGACGCCAACCTGTTAGTGGTGGTTGCTTTATGGTTTTTCCAGCCGCTCTGTTATTTCTCCAGCTAACGAGATCTAGATTCCAGGTGAAAAAAAAAAAAGTAGTGGCACATTTAGGTGCATTACAACCGCCTTTTTCAGATACAACACAGATATCTGCTCTTGGCACTGCCTCTTTGTCCAGTGGCTTTATTAAAGGCTGAAAACCTCTAACACAAAAAACCCTCTCTCACTCGGTCAGAGGGTGACCTAACAGATGTATCAAAGGGGAGAAAGGGTATTCCAAACCAATTATCTGTTTACCCAATTAACTGATGTAAACTAGACTAGGTATGTGAAACTGGGCCTCACTATACTAATAGTCTTGAAAAAATAGACTAAGTATAACTCCAATGTTTCCAAAAAGTTTTTTTTATAAAAAAAAGATTTAATAATGGTTAAGAGAACACAATACTCATTAAGAACTACTTTCAGAAAAATAGATTTTTGACCCAAACATTACATACATGATGAAAGAAACGAGTATACACAAAGTAACTACACTTCAATTACAACATTGAAACAAAACAGTACAAAAGATACACTCATTGAGTATATCACTCAAATGACTTAAAACAATCCCGACATGTTTCAGTTCTTCCAGGCTGTCATTGCATGAACTTTCTTCAGGGGATTTTCTTGAAAAACATCATGCATTCCAGGGCCACATGTCGGTAATTCCACAACACGAAGCACACATTGCTCCTTGTTAGTAGTTAAGTTGCTGATGCCTTCAATTCATGCACCACTAGCTTCAAAATTCCTCTGCTCACTTTCCTTGTTGAACAGTGACTAATGTAGTAAGTGTATCCATATCTGCAATAACATCTGTCTGCCCTTCCAGCATCGATTTAGGTTTCTGTTGTAGCAAAAAACCTTTTTAAATCGCAATCTGCGTACAAAACTGTCCAGATCTAATCTTGTCTGCACATAATCATAGCCTGCCAGGGGACAGAAATTCAGTCCTAGTTTGAAAGTTTTTATATATTCTGGTGTCAGAACATGTTTGGATAGGTTGACAATTTGTTGCTCATTTAGACTTTGCTCAATGTTTTGATTCATTATGCAAGTCAGACATATGAAACAGATTAAAGGAAATGTTTAAACAGTGTATTTTATTAATAATGCCTCCTCTAGACCCCACTTCCAGGATGGGATCCCCTACTCTTATAAAAAATAAAAATGAGCGCTTTTCAGGACATTTTTACAAAGAAATATCTGGCTTCCATCAAATCCTATGCTATCCGAACATCTGCCCTACCACTATGAAAGGAAAAGACAAAATTAGTTTTAGCTTTGGATAGGGTTACTCTCCCTTAGGTAAATTATTGGTAGCTTGTTTTCTGATGCCACCCCCCCCCACCAAAGAGATCTACAAGTCTTGTCCAGCCTATTGTAGTAGTCCCCAAAAAATAAAAAAAAGGCACACAAAAAAGTCCCTCAGCTTTCATCTGAGCCAAACCAACGGCCTCGTCAGCCAGCACAAACAGTTCCTACTTTATGCCACCTTCTGGGATGCATTATCCTTGTTAGACATAACAGGTTCTCTGGTCCTGGTAGCTTGGCATTCACAGAAACCAAAGTTTATTTTCCCCTCTCATGGGGTAGTTATACTTTCAGCCTTGCGTGTGCTACAGGCCTGCTCGGCCGAGCCCAGCTTTGGTTGTCATTTCTTTCACCCCGCTCATGGGGCATTTAGATTCTAAGGCCGGCGCGAGATATGGTCTGCTCAGCCCTGTTTTGGTTCTTGCTTCGCTCACCCCCTTGTGGGATATTGGGATTCTCAGACGGGTGTGGCCTATGGGCCTTTTCAGCCCTGGTTTGGTTCTCGCTTCCATCACTCGCTTAAGGGATATTCAGATTTTTATCCTGACATGGGCTACATGACTGTTGTAACCTGGTTTTCTTGCTGCATCTTTCCCCCCTCATGGGGCATTCGCAATTTCAGACTAGCATGGGCTATGGGCCTTCATAGCCCTGTTTGGGTTGTTTCTTTTGTGGCGACAAGGAAGAGACTGACAAAGTGATGCCATGATGATTGCTTTAAACCTTTATTCAAAAGAAAGATGCGCCTATCTGTCCACAACTCTAATGAGATTTCCCTACCAAAACTAAAGAAACTCAGCTGCTCGTCAGGAAGTCGTTGCAAGTCCAAATCAAAAGTCACCATCCCGTTAAAAAAGGCTCTTATGTTATCCCTGCCACTACAATAAACAAAGTTCTGGTTCTGCTCGTGACCCGGGAGAATGACTCCCTTCTACTGGATCTAAAGTGTCCAAAGACAGCAAGTTCTCAAAATAAAAATTCCAGAAAGTTCTAGGCTTTTTGCGACACACAAACAAAACAGTTCTACTGGATCCTCGTAGGGCTAGAAGAATGACTCCCTACTCCTAGCTGTTTCCCCAATGTTCCATATAGTGCTCAGTAAAATTTATAATACTTTACAGAGGTCTCCACACATCCGTAATTCATTATTCTACCCCCACAGCGACGAAGAATATCTCCCTAGGTCCCGACACTCCAGTACCACACTATTGTGGAACTGTCCAGGGAATTGTGCTATAAAGTGATTCACTACGTAATCTACTGCTTCATGGCGTACAGTCTCAAATCTTCCCGCCCCCATCCCTGACATGTGTGTAGCGGTTACCTTTTCCCGGAGAACTGTTCACGGTTTTGCCACAAGACCACTTTCTCAACTTCAACAACTTCTTCCAGACTAATACTGCAGCCTGCTTCTCTCAATGACCAGTTACTGCTGGCGGTCTCGGCACAGTTGTTAGACCCTCTGTCCACTCACGACAGGTCACGCCATCAATGCAGTCTCTTGCACTCTCCACACATTTGCCTACTCATCTCTGCTGTAGACTACGGTAGGCGTTCTCGGGACAGTCATCGGACCGGATGGTCCACCCACTACAGGTCGCCACCACTTTTCTACCTCTCAGTTTTACTGTGCTGGTACCCCAACCGACTCGTCGAATGCTTCTCGGGCATCCCGCCGCTTGTCTCTTCAATGTTGTAGACATGCTTTGCCACAGAAGCTCAAGTTCAGCATTGTGGTTTTCGCTGCAAGACTCTCCCCCACGCCCCAGAGCTTGCCTGGTTCTCCTTCTGGATGTACAAAAGCTCTCTGCATACCAAAACCACACGAGCCACTGTCGGATGGGTAAGAATATTAAGACCACAGTCCATCTTTGCTGTTAAGTTTAAATAGCGGGGAGAGCCCCAGTGTAACGTCAGTCCAATTGACAGCAGTTCGAGAATTGGTCCCGCTACATTGTAGCATTCAAGCTCTTCCTTGTCCCTGACCTAGGATATCAAGATGGTTTGATATTTTGCAATACCAGTTTGACGTCCTTATCCCCAGAAGAGGATTCCCTCGCCATGAGGTCTTCCCGCAAGTTACCACACCTAGGGTGGCCATTGGTTAGCAGCCTCACCTCCCTAGTCTCATGGAAACGGGCTCCTGTCTGGGGAGAAGTGACCTTCTCTGAAGGATTGTCACTTCTCTGCCCCCTCAAGGGGTATTCAGATACTAAGCCCAGCATGGGCTATGGGCCTTCTCATCGCTGCTTTGGATGTCAGTTGTTTCAACTCTGGGTGGGGTATTCGGGTTTTCAGCCCCAACAAGGACTACAGCCCTGATCAGCCCAGCTTTGGTGATCAGATCCTTCCCCCTTTCGTGAGGTGTGGAGAAGTTCAGCCCAGCATCGGCTCGGTTGTGGCCTCAGAGCCCTCATTCAAGGTTGCCTACCTTCTGTCCTGTGGCAGTTGTAGTTAATGGGGGTGGTCTTTATTGGTCAGTGCTGAGTAAATTAAAATAAATAGTGATCTCACGGTTCAGTCCTGCCTCGCTTCCAGATTGTGTCCGCGGATGCCCCTGGACCAATAAGAGGGAATGTGCAATGTTTGTGGACATTGTGTAAAGGGACAGATGGTCAATTGAGACATTTGCCGTGAATCAATGGTACGGTTTCGTTAAGGGGGCCCAAAGTTATAGGTGGGTCCCAAAAATTTCAAAATTTGTATCGACCCAAGACATTTTTGTTGCACATATAGCCCAAACTGGACAGATTTTTCATCAAACTTGCACAAGCATTCTTTTGTAAATTTGGTGTTAAGTGCCCAAATGTACAAGAAACAGTGGTGCCTGTGGTATAGCTCTGGACACTGGCCATTGCGAACAGCGACTGGCTATGGGGGTTAAAGTGAGCACTGGGCCTGTCCTGTGAAAAGGCCCAATGCCTACTCGGAGATGCTTAGCGGGGCCTGCAATACGACTAAAGTACATGCCCTGGGAATTGTGGCAAATAGCCATGGCAGCTAGTCATGTACATGGCCAGCGGTCCCATTATGGGGGTATATTGGCCACTCAGCCAGACTGCAGGCCATGCCCAATGTTTACTTTCAGCTGATTCATGAGGCAGGAAACATGGCTGAATCTAATGCTCCTGGGAGTGTGGCCATTGCCCATTGCCACAAACCACGGACAGAGTCCTACAATAGGGTTATCGTAACCACCGGACCAGGTCACAGGCCAGGCACAATCTTTACTGTGGGTTGCTTCTCAGGGCCTGCAACATGGCTGAAGCCCATGCCCCAGTGCTTGTGGCCACGGTCACAAGAAAAGGACAGTGTCCCACCATCCCATTACCATATAGTGGGCACTGTACCAGGCTGCAGGCTAGATCCAGTCACTATTGTGGGTGGCTTGGTTGGGCCCCAAGACATGGCAAAAGCTCTTGCCCCAGGCACTTCAGCCATAACTTGCATCCCCAGCATGCACTGATTAAAGTGACACAAATCAATGTACATTGCCAAATCTATGTTAAAAGGAACTTTATAGTTGATATATCTATTTTATTTTTAAAACTTACACTTTGCTGGAACAGAATGAAAAATGTTCAGTTATAACAAAAAAAAAAACATAAAATTCACCAGAATCTTTTTTCATTTTATTTTAAAGGGGCATTCTAGTTAAGTTGCCCTACCCAATTTCTACTGCAGATTGGTTGTGGGGGGCCTGCAATATGGCTTAAAGTAATTCCCCAGGGATTGCAGATACTGGCCATGGCCCCAAACATAGACAGTCGCTCACAGCCCCACTATGCAGGGATGGGTGGGGTATAGTGGGCACAGGACCAAACCACAGACCAAGTCCAGTGAATATTTAGGGTGGTTTGGTTAGGACGCAGTCATGGCTGAGCCTTATGACAGAGGCAATTCAGCCATAACCTGCATCCCCAAAATGTGCTGCTCAAAGTAACTCACAATTATGCGCTGCATAAAAATAGGTTGTTAAAGGTGCATTATAGTTCTTTCACATATGTTAAGAGAAATTCCTAAAAACGTACATACAGTGCTCAGGGGCAGAGGCAGTTTGGGCTCCGATTCTTTAGGATGTCTCAGCAGCCTTTGAAACTGTTGACCACTCCCTCCTGCTTGGCCGCCTATCCGCCACCGAACTCTCTAGCTCTGTCCTGTGCTGGTTCACCCCTTTCCTGGCCGGTAGGGGCCAGGTTCCTGCACACTCTCTCTCCATTGTTTCTCTCAGATTCTTTCATATGGGGTCCCCCAGGGCTCGGCCTTGTCCCCATTGTTTACATTCAGCCCTTGGACCAACTCATCCATCCTTCGGATTGCGCTGCTACTCCTATGCTGATACACAAATCATTGTCCGGCTTAATTCATCTTCGCCCGACATGGTGTCTCAGTTTAGGGGCTGCTTGGTGGCTGTCAGATGGAGGAGTGGCAATTGGCTCAGATAGAATGGGGACAAGACCAACATACTGGTGGTTGGCTCCCCTCCGTCTCGTTTCTTCTTCTCTCTGAACCTCCTCTTTCTGGCCTCCGGAACTTGGACCCTTCACCCAATCCTATATCAGTGGTGAAAAGTCTTGGCTTTAAAATCTCTGCCTCTTTTTCCACCGAGGCGCAAGTCAGTTCCATCCACCAGGGCTGGTAATTTCAATTTTAAAGTTCTTCGAAAGGTCCTCTGTTTTCTTCCTTCCCACCTTTGCGCTCCAGTCATCGCTGCCATTGTTCTGAGTCGCATAGACTACTGTATTTGTTTCTTGTTCATCCTCTATCTTACCCAACGTCTTGTTAAGTATTTCAATCAGGCGATGATACAGCCTGGTCTCAGCCTAGTATGCAGCACGCAGCTGAAATGCTTATTTTATTATGTCTATAGGTTGAATATTCTGAGTGATATACCACTCATATCACACCCCTTCTCAAAATACCCCAGGTCACAATGGACCAGGAATCAGGCTGGTTGGTAAAGGTAATATGTATTTATTTATTTAAAATTCAAATTAAACAATACTTTGTAATAGGGAACAGCAATCACCAATGTGGTGGCAATAACAAATAAAAAGGTATGTAAGGCACTTAAATTCACTCTTTAGCACACAGAAGGAAAACACCAGAGAAAGGAACACTTTTGGCTTGTTTAGAATGATAGCACTTATGTTAGGATTTCCCCCTGCAACATTCCTCAACTCACAAATAAGCAATTCTAAATATATAAGGATGCAGCAAGTATTCAGGAATAAAGAACAGTAAACAGAATTTAGATACAACCGTCCCTCCCCAAACAAGAGAGAAAAACGGGTTGGACATCTTACACTTTTAAAATGACATTCGAAAATGGCTGTGTGAAACAATGAATGTGTGCAAAAGTTCTTAAATCAATACAAATTTCTATGGGAGCAACATTGACAAGATGCTACCAATCATGAGCTATAATCTGAGCAAAATTACTCACTTTGAATCTTAATGGAAGTTTGAAATTAATTGAAAATCACACGTGTAAAACTTTGCAGAAAAGCGGATTCCTGCCAAAAATTCACTAAACGGTTTTTAAGAAAAACGGGTGAAATATACCGATTTTAGTGTGTTGGGATGTAGCTACAGGTTTTATGTATATGCCAGAGTTGAAATGAAGTCTCCAGCAATTAAACTGAGGAAGATATGCATGGTTGAATGAGGGGAGTTTTTAGAAGAAAAATCGGGCAGTGAAAACAGAAAAGAACTCAGTTTGGACAAGAAAATATTTACTATATAGTGTTAGTCTATGACTAGAGCATTCCGGCTAGGATAACAAGGAGGGACAAAATAAGCTCTGGAGTCGATTCACGACTTCAACACCAAATCCCCAGTGTCCTCTCCTGGCGGAACCAGTCGGATCAGTTGAGGTAGGATGGATAACAAGATTTACACAAGATAAAAATGACTAAAGAAATGGCGCTTGGCACAATAAATCAATAATAGGACATCATCAGTAAGGATTCGGACAAGGTTACAAGTTATTAAGGTAATGATAGGGGGGTTTAGAGATTGGGATGGAACAAAACAAGGCATGCTATGATTTTTCTATGCTTCCTAATAATACTTGGTCAACTTTAATTTAGGATTTTGGACCGTCAAGGGTTCTGGTCATCACACGGATCAGTCCAACCAAGGACAGCAGGGCACATCTGGCGGGATAGGGTCAGCTGGGCGGTTCTGGTCACCTGGACTGCACTGGACTGGATTGGCCCTTCTGGTTACTGTACTGGTCACTGGAGAATGGGGGGGGAAATCAGTGGGATGGCGAGTTTGTGGCAGGCATGCATTTAGTAGTAGCAAGCCAAACTGGACCAAGATGCTTCCCTGGGGTTTTGGGATTGGTTTATGCATTTTGAGGCCTAGCTGAAAATGGGTTTAGCAATGCTTAAACCTTGGCTTGGCAATCAAAATCAGGAATCGGGAACAAAGATGAAGAAATTAGGAACCAGACGCCACGTAGAAATCAGGAGGAAGTCAGGAATCAGTGTGTCCTGTGTGCTGTCAGGTTCCCTTATTTATCATGCCAAATGACATCACTAAATTATATGCCAGTGGCAGTCTTCCTGTCCACACCCCTGATGCTAAGATGGGGCATGAGCATAGTTTTCACCTTCCTCTTTGCTGGTTTGATAACAGAAAAAGCTGTCATGTTGTATGGTGTTACTTTTACAATGTCTAGGAACCTCCCCTAGGTCCTAGAACCAAAATCTAATTTTCCCACAAATACATATTTATACATTTATGACCTCTGAGAAAATCAAATGCACAGGTTACATATTTTTTGGGTCACATTTCAATCCAAATCCCCAGTCTGTGGGACCTGGTTTAGGCTTGCAGCGTCATTTTGGCAATTTTAACCATGAACGATTTGGCCTAAAATTTCCCAATTCCGTACATAGATGTACATTTACCCCTATAATGTGTACAAAATGTCATGTGCGCAAATTGAACACTTTCCCCACAAACAGTTATTCTTCACAACCTCTGTTCCTTATGCAGTACTGGGTACAATCACATCTTCAAAGAAAGAGCATAAAATTAGATTTAAAACTTTCAACTTTCAGATTTTTCCTCATTCTTGTGGCAAAGTTAAATGTCTTTAAAGTTCAGTTACGAATAGGCATTTAAACAACAAATGTCCTTAGCAGGTTTTTTTTTTCTTTTCTTCCAACTGGCAGCATCTGTCAAATTCCTTTGAAACAGGATGAGGGGCCCCTTTCCTTTGATTGAAGTTTCCTGCCTTTCACACTTGACAGGTGAGTCTTAGCCTGCTATTGTCTCAGCCTTAGGCAAAGAAATGTCTGATGCACTGGGGAACACACATTGTACTGGAATTCAAAGCCCCCATGCTAGCAATTAGCATTTCCTGCTCCAGAGGTTTATGAGGGGTCACCCTTTCTCAGGGCTAGCACTCTGGGATAACAGTTTTTTTTCTTTGACATAGTTTGCCATTCAGCCTGGGTTTTTGCTTTGATATATACTTTTAAATCTTATCTTTTAAACATATAGAATTAAACAGTTTATATGTGTATTTCTAATAGTAGCAAATCCTTTTACATTCTTGAATAATCATGTCTTTACACAATAATATACTTTTAAAATAGGTGATTTTGCTCTTCATTCAGGAAAAAGCACATTTAACTTATTTATTTTAAATTCGGTTTTCCTCTGCAGCAAATACACACGTTGGGCAGCTCTAGTCCTTTCCTTGAGTGCTGTAGTTGTTTGCAGCCTGGATACATGTATCATGCCTTTGTTTAGAGTCTCTCTGGACAGCTGATTCTTGATACTTGTTGCAAAGAAATAGCTGCATTTCCCGTGAAAATGAACACCGTCCCTGGTTTGCTTTTAAAAAGATACTTTTTCCTGGAGCTGTCATTCAAATGAGGCCTGGTTCCTCAGACTCAAGACTGATCCTGGGCATCGCAGAGCCTTTTTGATCACAGTGGATTATGAGAAATTATTGTATTTAGCTCCAAAACAGCACTTTGATGGTTGAAAGGATGACATTTTAAAAGAGGCATTTTGGGTTTTCAGCACAATGATGCTGCCTCTTCCTTTTGCTCCATGTAAAATGTTCCAGAGCCCACTGGCTTGCTCCTGCAGGGAGGACTCTGTTTTCACCCCACCTGAAATGTGTGTGGCAGCGAAGAGCAGCCTTTTTCTGGTTGTGATAAAAACGCAATTTTAAAGATCTTGGCGGGCACAGGAGTCAGCGTGGTCATTTTGGGCTGTTTCTTTCACCATTGCAGTAAAGAGATGTAGTGAGGCACATCTGAGTGGGTCAAAATATCTCACAGTTTTCAACTGCTAAATTTGGCAGTATGTGTTGCTGCTCTTATTCCTTATGGTTTCCAGATGACATTCAGTTTCCGCTCACTGCACTGTTTGACATTTTCAAAGTGTATTTATAAAAGTATTTGCAGTATCTAATAAACTAATCCTGAACTTGTTCTGTTCAATACTGCCTACTAGTTAAGGTTTTGTTCCACTAGCTTAGCTTGAACAATTAATTCGTCTTCTCGTCTGTTCATTGGGGTTGCAGCACATGCAGAATGCCATTATGTAGTAATTCAATTGCATTGCATAGAATTTGAGGGCAATTTTAGCTCAATTTATATATGTATTATTGATGCACTGGTGATCTTAATTTGTATGGGATAAGGTTATGAAAATAGTTTGACTCAGACCACGTATTGCTATCGCTTTATTTTAGCCTGAAAGAGTACAGTATCCGTGGCTCAGTATTTTTAAGGAGACCATCAATGTCTTCGTAGTTCAGCCAGCTCACAAAGTGTGCTGCAGCAATAATTAATCGACAGCACTGTTTGTCTGCCATTTGGCTCTGGGAGGAGTCGGTTCCTGGAGGTGATCCTGTGTGCAAATCAAGTACTTTTACAAGTTTCTCCCACTACATGCATGTTGCTAGTATGGTGTACTAGTGCATTTAGGAGGACAATGGGTGACTGTGGAGGAGTTCTCTTTGAGCCCAATTATTGCACTACTAGTACTGCCATCTAAGCTTTTGCCTTGCATGGTAGCTATTCGCGATTTCAATCAATGTATATCTAATTTTTTAAAAAGGAAATTTGTGTTGGCTACCTCCTGCATTTAGTTGGACATTGGGGAGGAGAGACGGACTAAGTCGGCTCCTCAAGCCATCGGGTGTTCCCAAGGCAGTGCAAACATAATATAGCTATCTTTTTAAATCTATGCTATAGTGATTCTGAAATCTGTTATATGTTATAGATATTTTAATTATATTGCTTTCCTTCCCAGCCCGTATATTCTTTTTTAAAATCTTATTAGAGGCTGCAAGTTGAACTCTCCTCATTTTTCTTACTTGAGGGGAGCGCTCCCGTATAATTAAATTATTCAAATATGCCTGCACTTAGAAGCAGGTTTGAAACTGTTGAGAATCAAGAGAATAATATAGAAGTTCAAGCGGACTCTCCGATACAATGTGAGGCGCCTGTTAATATAGATGGAAAATAAGGCTGCTTCTAATGTATCTGCTGAAATTAACAATGAAAAGTCTAGTCACACAACGGAAGCGAGTGAGGTGGCACCACCCATTAACGATTCTGCAGCTTTGGAGATCCAAGCTCCTACGGGGGGAAATTTAGACATATTAGACATAGGGGGGACTGGGGCCCATGGGGAGATGTTGGATTTTAGACAGGAACTTACAGACGAAGAATGTCTTCAACAAAGTCTATTGAGTACTAAAAGGGTGGTAAGTTTTCATGCATCTACTCCACTTCAGAAGATGTTTTTAAATGGAAAAATGCAAGCAGGGGAAGTAACGGATCAGATTTATCCAAATTGAATATAATGGGAAATAACAAGGGTAAATACCCATTTGGCATTAAGCATTCCACCCACATCTCGCCAGCAGTGTATTTTTGGGAGGGGTGAACAGGACGAGATGCAATGTGCTACTAGCCCTACCCAGTCTAAATATGCCAATTGGGGAGAACAATTTAAAGGGACACCGATCTGTCCTAATCATAATCTTAATCTACCTATCGGGGGGGGCTTTGGATGATTCCTTTCTCCTTGTGGCAGATGCTACGGGTGACTTGCTCAAAGAAATTATTGATTTGGAGATACCGAAAGGCAGATTTTTATCCAAAGGAGGAGCCTATCTGAGGGGGCTCTGAGTGGTACTATTAGAGATACTACTATGATGGGGAATCAACAAGAGGGCAAGCAACTAACTCCTATTTTACCGGTAGTAAAGACACCTCAAACTTGTATACATAGGAAGACAGCCTGTACTCAAAACAGATAAGGAACGGTACCATCGACCTACAACAGTGGATAGTGCCACTGAACCCCATCAAACAATATTGGAAAGTCATTCTGTAGCTAAGGACAAATACGAAATACCCTCTTCGGGTAGGGAGGATAGAGTAGATTATCTTCTGCCCCTCCTATCTAACCTACATATTAGTCTAAATTTGGCTCTGAAAACTATGGGTGAGTCCCAAGAGATGCTCGGTGGCTCCATGGTAGGACAACAAGCTGGCTTTAACCAATTAGTCACTCGCTTGGCATTTTTTGGAGGGTCTAGTGGAGGGCAAGACCCATAATGATCACAAAAGTAAAGAACAGAATAATTACAATAAATATAGAGAGGAACAAGATCTTAGGTTACAAACTATGAATGCAAAAATCACCACTTTGTTGGAATTTATACTTTCAGGGGATCGCCCTACCTCTTCTGGTAAAGGGATAGTGGACCCTGACCTCATTGACCAAGGAGGCAAAAAATCCAACAATAATAAATATGGAAATGAATTGAGCGGTCCAGATAGTCCTTCTGTCCTTTTGATGCTATTGTAAGAGGAGCAGGGGGTCCTACTCAAGAACAGTTTTTGGAAAACTCTAGAGCCCAGGAACATGGGAGTGAACTATCTAAGGAGGGGGAATGTTTGAATATCAGTAGTGAAGAAGCAATAATTATTCAACTTACTCCACCTAAAAAGGGGAAAAAATTTGAACAAAACAAAAAACAGAGAAAAAAAACTAGCAGATCCAGCACTAGAAACGGGTGGAATGACGAACCCTGATGAAATAGGTCCCGATAACAACTTGGACTACGATATCAATGAGATACCCCAATCTCCAGTGTATAGACGTAAAAAAGCAAAACAGGCTAGGATGCCCAAAAAAATTAAAAATATGCCTAATACTAAAATAAAAGGCAGAAATTCCAATCTTAAAGCAATTAGGAATATCCCTGTTCAAGGAAAGTGTGACGATAGTGGGTTAATGAATAGCCCTAACAGGGAGGAGAGTAAGGGACGGAGGGAGGTTTCTAACAAAGGCTCTTCAGTCGGGGGAGAAAAAAATACCAACCTTAATATGGATGAGAGTAATTTACTGAAAATTGGACAAGACCGCCCCCAAACTAAACAAACTAAAATGACAGCCTTTGGTAAAATAACCAGCACCAAACATGCCAGAACATCAATAGGCACGCAACAAATTAAACTTGTCTCTGGGGCCCAAGTTATAACGCCGATAGCACGCTCCAATACTCCCTCCCCTAATGGGCCGATTGCCATGGCTGAGAGTGGGAGTGATTGTATTACTAATAATATGGGGGAAAGCCCCCTAGATACTCAGTCTGTTAACATCCAGGACTCTCAAGGAAATGCATTGCCTAAACCTACAGTTGATAACACAAAGATGCAATCTATTTTGGGCCAGCCCCGTTCAAAGATCCATACAGGTAAGATCCTGGGTTGGATTAATAATAATAAAACGGACTCTCAGGCTAGTTTAAATCGAACACATCTTTTAAATTTGTTCAAAAAAATTCCTCTATTGCGGGCTATAACAACAGACGATTTAGATGCTATCTCTTTACCCAATCATAATAACATCGCATGGTAAGTTGCTTCCACTCGGTGATGGTGGCAGACATGGAACGTGCCCAAGAAAAAAAATCTTAATTCCTTGGGATATGATTTAAAGACATTAGAAGATGATAAAGAGGCTGATAATTTCCTTCAATATAAGGAATTGATTAACATTCAAACGCAACAAATCGCACAAGTGGATAATAAAAAAGCAGAAAATTCAGATCCAGGGATGGCTATAATTTCCAGCCTTCTCAATAGTGGCCAAGATTGGTCACGGTTGCAACCAGTGCTTAAAACTTTAGAGACCCTTACACAAGGTTAGAGGTGCTCCTAACAGCTTTAATATAGATGTCATTTCCTGGAATTCATGTGGTGGACTACACTTGAATACATTCTTGACTAAAGGTAAAACTTACACCTGTCCCCGTATCCATTTCTTCCAGGAAACCATGATGTTGTCTGATATTTATATAGAAGGATTCTATACCTTCTCTTTAGCATCTAGGGGGCTAGCTGGTCGACCTAGTGGCAGTTTGATTACTGCTGTTGATCGTAATTTGGGGTTTCATGGCAATGTTATTTTTAGGAGTGATTGGCTTCTGGGTGTTGTCCTATCACCAGAGAATAATGTAGATCCGATACTCCTGTTGAACTTATATTGGAATCCATTAAAAGTTACCATCGATACAGTAGAAGACTCTCTTGGAGAAATTTTGGGAGGTTGGTTTGATAAGGGGTTTGGAAGGAACAAGTTACTTACCTGTAACTGTTGTTCTCCAGCATGGGTCTGGCATGGATTCACATGCTCATCAATATTCCCCGTCGTCAGGCTGGGAATCCTCGGTAAAGAAAAAATCAGTATCAGTTTCGTTTCTGATCTGTCTTTCGTAGTAGTAACCAATCACTGATCTCTGCCTCATACTGACCACAGCCAATGACTGCCATCTCCCTAAGACCCGCCTCTGGCAGCCATCTTCAGATTTGGTAGCACGTGAAGTGGCAGTATGACCAAGTGAAGAGCGGCAGAGGGGTAGGCGGGAGGGTTCGCATGTGAATCCATGCCAGACCCACGCTGGAGAACAACAGTTACAGGTAAGTAACTTGTTCCTTCTCCAGCATGGGGTCTGGCATGGATTCACATGCTCATGAATAAAAGAATACATAGCAGTACACACATGCACAACCACGGGAGGTGGCAACAGGCTCAACATTAAGCAATACAACAACTCAACATTAAGCATCTCTTACCTTCTCACCAGGCTCACCTTAGGCGAACAGGTTGCGCAGCACTGCTTAGCAGACCCTGGACTCCTCCCTGGAATCCCGGTCGACGCAGTAGAATTTCGTGAAGGTGTGCGTCGACCTCCACGTAGCAGCCCTGCAGATGTCCAGCAGGGGTACACCAGATAGGAACGCCGTGGTAGCTGCGATCGCTCTGGTGGAATGGGCTCTCGGACGGCCGGGCAGCGGTCGGTTTGCCAACCAATGACAGTACATGATACAGCCGGAGAGCCATCTGGAAATGGAAGCCTTTGAGAGAGCCTTCCCCCTGATTGACAGGCCCAAAGTTCACAAAAAGTTGTGCCGTCTTCCGAAAACTCTTCGTGCGGTCTACGTAGAACTTCAGCGCTCTAGCCACATCCAGCGAGTGCAAAGTCCTTTCAGCCGGCGACGAAGGCGACGGGAAGAAAACAGGCAACACCAAGGGTTCGTTGAGGTGGAAGTCCGACGGCACCTTGGGCATGAAGGAGGGGTGCGTCCTGAGCACCACCCTCGTGTCGTGAAAAGTCAAGTACGGGGGCTTGCAGGAAAGGGCCTGTATCTCTCCCACCCGTCGTGCAGAGGTGATGGCCACAAGAAATGCTGTTTTCCACGACAAGAACTTGAACGGAGCTGAGTGCAGAGGCTCGAACGGAGGTCCCATGAGCTTGGTCAGCACCACGTTGAGCTCCCAAGCCGGGGCCGGAGCCTTCACCGGCGGGAACGATCTGAACAGTCCCTCCATGAATTCTTTCACCAGACGATGAGACCACAAAGACGTCCGTCCCGTGGTTCTGGTGTATCGGGAGATCGCAGCAAGATGAATCTTGATGGAAGCGTGCGCCAGTCCAGCCTTGGCCAGCGTCAGAAGGTACGGCAGTACCTGGGGAGCCGTAATCCGTAGAGGGTTAATCTTCTGTGCGTGGCACCAGACAGAGAACCTCTTCCATTTGTGCCCGTAGCATTTAATAGTTGAGGACGCCCTGGCCGGTATGTCGTATCCTCCAAACTCTAACGCTGCAGGAGCCAGGCCTGCAAGTTCAGCGACTTCAGGTCGTGATGGAGGATGGCGCCTCCTTCCCTGGAGAGAAGATCCGCGTCCACTGGCAGCTTGATTGACGGGGACGCTGACAAGTCCAGAAGGTCCGGGAACCATATCTGCCTCGGCCACGCAGGTGCGACGAGGATCATCCTGCACCGTGACCTCTTGAGCTGGTTGATGAGCCGGATCAGCAACGGCAATGGGGGGGGGGAACGCATATAGAAACAGGCCCACCCAGGGGAACGAGAAAGCATCGCCCATGCTCCTCAGCTGGGGAAACCTGCTGGCGAACCTCCGGCACTTCGAGTTTGTCGCCGTCGCAAACAGATCGATCTGGGGTGTGCTCCGCCGTCGGAAGAGGCGGTCCACTAGATCCTGTCGTAGTTCCCACTCGTGGCACGAGCGCAGCTCTCTGCTGAGCGAGTCGGCGATGGTGTTTTTTATTCCTGCCAGATGAAACGGCACCAGAAACATCCCTTGGGCGACGGCCCAATGCCACAGATCCTGCGCCTCCTTGGACAGGGCTGGGGATCTGGTACCGCCCTGCTTCCTGATGTAGAACATGGTGGTGGTGTTGTCGGTGAAGATCCTCACCACCTTGCCCTTGAGGGACGGAAGAAAGGACCCGAGGGCCCAAAACACTGCACGGAGCTCCAGGATGTTGATATGGAGGGACTTCTCCGTCGGAAGCCAAAGGCCTCTCGCGTGCAGATTTTCGGTGTGCGCTCCCCACCCTTCCAGGGAGGCATCCGTGATCACGGTCTTCTGGTGGCCCGGGGTCTGGAAGTCCATGCCCGCTGTCAGATGCACGCGGGTGCCCCACCACCGGATTGCTCGTCGGAAGCTCTCGTCGAGTGTGATCCTGTCCTCGAAGCTGCCCGTCGTCTGGATCCAGTGAGCATCCAGGAACTCCTGTAACGGGCGCATCCGAAGCCTGCACAGTCGGATGAGATAAATGCAAGAAGACATCATTCCGAGGAGCATCTGCTGCACCTTGCCCAAGATGACTCTCGTCCTTTCCTCCGACGGAGAGGCCAGAAGCGCCACTGTGTCGAGTTTCGCTCCCAGAAACAGTGCGTCTTGCGCGGGCACCATGTGGGACTTGGCGTAGTTTATGGAGAATCCCAGGTCCGTGAGTAGTTGGACGCTCTGCGGCGAGCTCCCTTTGCCTTTGCTCGGATGAGCCAGTCGTCCAGGTAGGGGTAGACGTGGATCCCCTCCAGGCGCAGCCGCGCCGCCACGGGTGCGAGGCACTTGGTGAACACCCTGGGTGCCAACCTCAATCCGAAGGGAAGGGCTCTGAACTGGTAGTGACGCCCTTGGACCACGAACCTGAGAAACTTTCGGTGTCCCTTTAGGATGGGGATATGGAAGTAAGCCTCCTCCAAATCCAACGACGACAGGAAATCGCCCTCCTCCAGCTGACCCAGGACGTGCTGGAGGGTGACCATCCGGAACTTCTGTGCCTTGATGAATTTGTTCAGTCGTCGTAGGTCCAGGATGGGACGCCATCCTCCTGTCTACTTCTTCACGAGGAAGTATCTTGAGTAAACTCCGGAGCCCCGAAGCCTCTTGTGACGAGCTCGATGGCGCCTTTCTTGAGCATCGCCTTTACCTCCAAGAGAAGCTGAGGGATGTGATGTTCCTTCCTGGCCACGGGGAGGACGCGCGGGCACTTCTTTAGAAAATCGAGCGCGTGACCCTGGGCCAGGGTGTCCAGCACCCAACGGTCGGTGGAGATGGACTCCCACACGCTGACGAAGTTCGCCAGCCGGCCTCCCACCAGGATGCTTCGGTGGGGGCCTGACCCCACGGCCGGTTCAGTCCTGCTTCGACGAGGCTTTGCCACCTTGTCCTCCCTGGCGACGACGGCGGGGTCCACCCGACTTGCCTCGTCCCCTGTAGGCTTCCTGCGACGACGAACGGGCCGCTTGACGGTAGGTGGAATATCCGCCGCCGGAACCTTTGGAGGCACCCTGCTTGCCTCCGGCGCTCCGAAAGGGCGGCCGTCGCTGGAGAACACCAAAAGCCCGAGCCGTCTCCGTGTCCGTCTTGATGGCTTGTAGGGAATCGTCCACTGTTTTCCCAAACAGGTTGCTCCCGTCGAACGGCATGTCCAAAACTCTGGTCTGCACGTCCTGCCGGAAGTCCGTTGCCTTGAGCCATCTACGCCGTCTAAGGCACACGCCGTTGCCCAACTGGCGAAACCCAGTGTCAGCGATGTCCGTCGCTATCGTAATGGCGTGGTCCGACGCCACTTCTCCTTCCTGCAAGATCTCTAGGGCCTCCGCCCTCTTGTTATCCGGTAGGAAGTCCAGCAGGGGGCAATCTTGTACCACAACTCCCTGTTGTAGTGGGCTACGATAGCCAAGGCGTTGGCAGCCTTAATCGTCGTCGAGATGACTCTGCGTCCCATCGTGTCCAATTTCTTTCCCTCACCGTCCGGGGGGGAGGTTGACGTAGAGGCCAAAGCCTCCCCTGCTTTCTTCCTGGCCGCTGCGGAGACGACCGAGTCCGGGTGGGCTGTGCCCCGAAGGCACAAGGGGGCCGCGTCCGGGACCCGGTACTTCTTCTCGTACCGATCCCTTCTCGCAGGCGTTGTGGATGGGTTCTTGAGGAGGGCGAGACCCTCATCCCAGATATCGTCCAGTAGAGGTACAGCGAGGACCGTCTTCCTCTTGGTCTCGCGCCGCTGATAAAGGAAACCTTCCTTCTTCTCTTCCGGGCAGAGCTGGAAAAGCTCGGATGCCCTGGTGATCATGGCATGAAACGATCCAATCTCGTCGGGCGGGGAAGCCCGGGGAGGAGGTGACGACGGAAGATCCTCGTCCTAAACTTCGTCGTCTGTACCCGTCGCAGCCATGTCCGTCCCCGTATCATCCCCACGGGTCGTGGACGGGGAGGAGGGCTGAGCAGGGCGCGATGGTTGAAAAGGAGGTGGAGGATTAATCCTTCTTCTCTTAGGAGGAGGGCTCCCAGAAGGGCCTGGCTCCGGGTCCCCCTTCGGGAGCGATTCCTCCGTTGGTGGTAACGGCAATCTCATCCTTATCTCTGAGCATAAGGACTGTATAGCCAACGAAATGGCAGCAGAGTTGTCTTGCGGCACTGGTTGAGGGGATTCCGACGGGCTGTCAGGAGCCTCGTCGGCACCCTCGACGTTCTCGTCGTCTATGTCGGGGTCCTTCCTGACGGACTGGTCTTCCATGCCAATGCCGTGGCTTAAGACTTCGATCAGCTCCTCTTCAGAGGTTGAGGCCGAATCCATGACGACCTCCTGCCCCCCCTTGTTCTTCTCCGTCGGAGGTTTCACGGGGGTCCTGTCGATGGGCTTGAAAGAGGACTCCCTCCGCGGTGGCACGGAGACTCTGGGCCCAGAGGTCGCCTCCACTGGTGTAGCCTCCACAGGCTGAGCCAGGGCCGCCGCGACTGTCTCGATAGAGGCCTTGGCACGGTGGATCAAGGCTTTCACCACCTTAGGTGCGCTCACCACCTTCTCCTTGGGGGGGGGGGGGTCACCGCCTCGCTCCCCCTCCGATGGGGCCTTCAAGCTCAACCGGGGCCTCTCCAGAAGCTTTGCCGGGTGCTCGGACTTCCTCTTACCCGAGCCAGAGCGTTGGCTCATGGTTGATGGCGCCGGGGAGGTTGCTCCCTGCCTGGCAACCGAAGAGCCCGACCGTTCGGCGCTCCCGGTGTCAGCGGACTCGCGGTGCTTGGCCTTCAGTTGGGCCCCCGTCGCCGGGGCGCCCTCAAAGGTCTTAGAAGACCACTCGGACTTCTTCTTTTTCTCGCCCGACGGGCTCTTCTCTTCCAGCAGTTGGCGAGACGCAGATGGCGGTCCTTCATGGTCCGCTCCGACATGTTGCCGCAAAACGCACAGTCCTTCTCCACGTGCGTCTTGTCCTCATGCAGGCAGTAGAGGAAAAGGGAGTGTTCGTCCTCCTTAAAGACATTCTGAAGCTGGCATCCAGTGCAGACCCTGAACAGCTTTCCGGGCGTCGAGCTTCCCTTCTCCTGGGCCATGTACGAGATGGGCCTGAGTAACTTCTGGAGTCCTCCAAAAGCGTGGCTCGACGAAATCTTCACCCTTGAGGGGCGTAGAAGAATCCGACACGGGTCCCCGTTGATCGGATAAAGAAACGGTGGAGCTTGAGGCTCTTGACCGAAAGAGAATTTTCCTATGAAAAAGCGCGAAAACGCACTAAAGCTCGAGAGCAATAGCACGAGGATCCCAACACTTGAACGTGCGGTAAAAATCTGAAGATGGCTGCCAGAGGCAGGGCTTAGGGAGATGGCAGTCATTGTATGACACAGAGATCAGTGATTGGTTACTACTACGAAAGACAGATCAGAAACTAAACTGATACTGATTTTTCTTTACCGAGGATTCCCAGCCTGACGACGGGGAATATTCATGAGCATGTGAATCCATGCCAGACCCCATGCTGGAGAAATCGCATTATCTTGGGAGGTGATTTTAATTCGGCCTGTGCTGAGGGCTATATGCTAAATGAAAGAGGGGTGATCTTTAAACTGCTCCACCCTAGTCTTAAGAGAGATATATGGTGGGATAAGTTCCTTGACCATTGGGATTTGGGGCTTTTAGAACACGCCTCGGATTGGAATTTACCCAAAAATACCTGGAAAAGAGGAAGTAACAGCTCCAGAATCTATTTCTTCTATGTATCTAATAGTTGGATGCAAGCATGCAGAAAATTGACTCTCATGAAGGTAGAGTTGGGTGACCACATTCCCCTATGCTTTTCTTTATCAATTCCTAATTTTGGCAACAACATTAATTCTATGTTTTTTGGCCCAAAGGTGGCAAATAATGGACGAAGGATTATATGGAATAAGAAAACGATTAGGAAATTCAATACCTTGGTTATGGAGAACCTGACCCTATTGTCACATCAAATTAGTAGTGAAGAGGTTATTGTAGTGGGGGGATCTTACTACAATAATATTCTATTGTCATGTGTCTATAAAATCAGTAGGACAAGTAATGTGGAGGTGCGGAAATTTAGGGGTAAGGTTTGTGATTCCAGGATCCAAAAATCCAAGTGTACTAAATATAGGGATCTAAAAAATCTAAAGAAATTACCCATATCCTTTTCGGAATTTCAACTTAGAAAGAAAATAATTATCCTGAAACATAAAAATTTGATTAAGTCCCTGAGAATGGATCAATATCTAGAAGCAGACCAATTGATGATGTATAATCTCTGCAAGATGTATAATCTCTGCAAAGGCATAGATATTACATTTTGGGCTACAGTCAACAATACACTCACTCCAGTAAAAGATAGACTTGATTGCCCTATTCAAGCAAACGCATGGTGTGCCTATTACAAGGATAAATTTGCATTGCCTTCAGCATTCACTAGGGAACAGGATTTGGACTTAGGTCCTCCAGTGGTGGGTGATTGCTGGTGGGATATTGAAGATATCAAGTGGGCTATCAATAAACTTAAACCATCTAGAGCACCGGGCCCCGATGGCATGCCTCCCTTTGTCATAAAGGCGGCCCCTGAACTGTGGGCCGTGTTGCTAAAACCCATTTTTGATATCTTTAAAAATCATATCATACCTAAAACTTGGGCTCAAAGTAATATTGTACCAATATTTTAAAAAGGTGATGTACTCAACCCCCAGAATTATCGCCCCATAGCACTTTTAGATGCAGCTAGTAAGGTTTTCGGTATTCTACTTTTAAGGGATCTTAATAAAGTGATTAGAAGGAACGCTTGCTTTAGTAAATTCCAGGTGGGCTTTAGAGAGGGGTTGGGAACTGATTTGAATGGTTATATTTTGGCCCACTTAAGAGATACAGTCCATCAATCCAACATGGGTGAAGTCTTTATGGCCTCATTAGACCTCTCCAATGCTTTTGACGGGGTAATCAGAGCAAGATTGTGGACTAAAATGTTAGCAATGAACTTTCCGCGAAATATTGTCCAACTCTTGGCTCCGTTGCATACGAACACCTCTGTCAGGGTCCGCTTGACTCAGGAAGGCCTGCTTTCTGATGCCATTGACACTAAGGTTGGGGTCAAGCAGGGCTGTTCACTTGCACCCACGCCCTTCAACCTATACGTTAGCGATGTGGAGGACATGTGGCAGGGTCCTTCCATTGCCCCGGTTAGGTTGGGGAGTTTGGCTATTGAATGGATGGCCTTTGCTGATTTTATTTTATTTGACCGCACTCCACGTGGCCTTCGTAGAAAGATGGATATTTTCTTTCAATATGCAATGGTGAACAATCTCTCCCATAATGCTTCCAAATCTCAAACGATTGTGATTACTAAGAAAAGAATTAGTAAATCATATATTTGGAAGATGGGAGACGATTTGGTGGAACAGGTCCAGGCTATAACTTATTTAGGCTATAACTTTACTAATAAATCTAGCCTCAAGATGTGGAAACTGAGCCTAATAGAAAAAGTGTCTAAATTAAAGATTCAAGTGAAATTTTTGCAGGTTAGGTTATGTACATTTTCCCCTCTTACCGATCAGACACTTATCTTGCGAAATGTATGCCGGTTCTTCTGTATGGTCTAGACATTTGTACCTATGATATGAGTTCATACCCGAATGTGGTTCAGGGGAAAATGTGGTATTGGGCCTATCCATGGCAGTCCCCAACGCCATTATCCGCCATGAGTTGTGTCTAATTTCTCTGAAAGCAAGATACCTATGGAGACAATTATCTTTGTTTAGAAAGATGAATGATCCACTAGTAAACACCCTATATGAGTTGCTAAATAAGGTCGTCAAATCCAGGTCAGTAAAATCTATTCGAGGATTCTGTAATAAAATGAATCTTCTATTAGATACCCTAGGTCTTCGTTTAGAGGACCTGGTACAACGACCGGGATTAGTCAAGAGACTTCTATTTAAGGCAGATTGGGTGGACACAGTAAATGGCATAGAGTCTTACTCCTCTTAGAAGGAGTATGCTAAATTTGGACAAGCAAGGGAATGTATTCCCCTTTATATACAAAGATTCCCTTGTTATAGGGCGAGATTAACATTCATGCGTTTTAGACTGAGATGCCGACTTTGGAAAGGATTCGGCACTGGGGACATAAAGAAGAGGTGCCTAATCCAGTTCAAATTAGCTTCACATGTTGCTTCTGTGGAGGAGCGGACATGTTAGAAACACCCAAGCACCTGGTCTTAACTTGTACCCATTTTGAGTCTAAACGAGCGCTCTATTTTAAAGACAGATTTAACAGGGATCTTGAAATGTCTAGCCATCTGTTTTGGAGCCGCTGTATGTGGGGTGTAAATATTTCTTTAATTCTTGCATTGAATTTATTGCTTCAAAATATAATGGAGGAATTGGAAAAAAAGAACTTTATATGCAAGGTCTCTAAAGAGGAATAACAGGAAGGGAAAGAAAATGGAAAATAAATGGAATATTATTACATTACTAATTAAGGGCTGGGAGAGATATTTTAGGAAAAATGTTATGATGTTTGTGATGAAATTTCTACTTAATTTTATATGTAGTTTTATAATTTGTACTGTGTGCAAAATGTTGTATAAGGTTTAATGTAAACTAACAATGCAACAATAAAAAATAAAAAAAATAATAATCTGCCCTTTCAATTAGGGTTCAGTTTCTCATTACTATTGTCTGGTATTTCTAGAGGACAATGAAATGACTGCTAGCAATACAAAATGGAAGACCATATTAAACAGCACATTACAATAGGATGGGAACTTCAATCTTTAGCAAAAGTTCCCACTTTTTTTGGGTACATTTGAATATCAATTCCTTTAGGCTCTCATCTGTTAGTAAATGTTACAATAGGCAGGGTTGTTTTCTTTGGTATTCGATTGCGGGACACAGGGCCACTGGAAGAAACCAAGATGGACATGCAGATTACAGTGCTGAAAAACTTAGAAGACTACGATTGTCTCTACTCACCATTGTCAGTGTTATGCAACAAACAAAAACAGTCAAGTGGTAGTGCACAAGGTTTGGTCAATCATCACACCCTTTTTTCACTGCACCCATTGTACACCCGTCCTACCAGCCCCCACTCATCCATTGATCTATCCATCATTGTGCCCAGATAAGGATTATAATTCTGGCATCAACACTTCAGCAAAACAGTCGGATATTGGCCAAATCAGAGTCCATGTGCATCAAATCCGATAGATTCAGAGGCACCTGCACAACTGTGTTTACGTTGAGAAATCTGGGAAAAGAGTGTGTCTCTTACATTAACACATTACCCTTTTAAATTCTGAAATGCAAACTTAAGTTGTCAGTACTGTGAAGGCCTCATGAAGCAAGACACAGACAATAGATTCACTTTTCTTAAAGACCAATAAAGTATTTTTTTTATTGTCAGGCTGGCCTAATGCCTTACTCCTACGTCCCGTCCCCTTTCCTCCATACTGTATGGGCGTCCCTCACTAGGGACGGGAGACGGAACCTTTATCACCAGAAATAACATTGTCCCCTTTAAATTTAGATGCGTGCAGGGGCGCAGTACTGGGCGCCTGCGCTCCCCTGACTGCCCACCAGCGCCACTCCCCAGTTGTCTTTTCCACATCTACGGGAATGGACTGCTTTCACCAGTGCTCCAGAGTTAGGCCTTTGGCCTAGTAATTTCATGCAATCTTCTCCGGAGAAGAACTGGTCTTTTTCTTCTCTTTCAATCAGGTACCGCTCTGTCCTCTGGTGCCATGCTCCTCCCCGACGCAGGTGGACGTCTGCAGGCTTCAGCCGGTGTCCAGCCTGCGAGTGTCTCTTCCCTACGTCCGACACCCACGCTCTCTGCTTCTGCTGCCTTGGCACCCCTGACAACGGCTGGGAAGGCTGTACCGCGTGTGATGCGCTCACAACGCGCCTTCGGAAGAACAGATTAGCCAGGTGGAGAGAGCTCTTCGGGAAGTCGCCTCCAGAGGCCTAAAGGCGTTAGTTAAGCAGAAGACCAGGCCCAAGGTAGGTACACTGTTCTCCTCCGCACCCCTCAAAGGAGACTCCTTCCCCAGGAAGCGCACAAGCGGGAAAGACCTAGCAGGTCCTAGTACCAGCACACGTACCGATGCTGCTTCAGCCACCGGCCTCCAGGTCGCAGGATCCTACCGGTGAGTCAACCGAGGGATCGCAAGGTTCTATTAGTGGGTCTCAACCCGAAAACCGGACTGATACCTGAGGGGGCGCCTGTATGCAGCACTACCGGCACCACAGCCAAGGGCACTCCACCTACCAAGTCCCGTCCTGAGGTGCAGGGTAGGCCTCAACCTCCACCGCTCCGCATCCTGGAGGAAGCCGGGCCCAGCACGGCAAGCGCCACGACACATGCACGTGGAATGCAGCGGGACAAAATGGTGCATCGCCCGACACCATCGCCCTTTGGGGGCCAGGTAGGGGAACAAGTTTCCAGGTGGGACTTGTCATCGCCTGGCCCTTGGCCCATGGCATATCCATCAACGTCCCAAGGCAGATACACCTCGCCACAGACAGCAAGACAGGGTACACCCAGATCCCAGCAACCTCAGGGCCCCACGCTTATCCCGGCTCCACCAAGCACTCTTCCAGTCTGTGAAGACAGGTTCTTTGACAAGTTCCTTGATCTCATGAGGTCCCCGCAGATGGGCTTTATCCTTGGGTATGTTCTCAGGGACATGCTCTCTCTGGCACAGCCGCTAGCACACACCGCAACCCTACACTTGGGTCCAGCTCCTCTGAGTCCAACGCGGTCCCAGCAGCCCGCGCCAGTGCTTTCGACACCAGCTCCCATGCCTGTGCAAGTCACAGCAGCCTTTTATCCGCTTCCGCAGCAGCCTCTGACGCCTATCAGTACACAACAGCTCTCTGCCCCCAGCACTCCTCCAGCTACACCGGACCAGCAGGACACATTGGTGGACACAGATGAAGAGGAGGATCCCGACACCCCATCTTCGGCCAAGGCCTTTCACGAACCGCTAGCGGGCCTGGCGGAGTATTTGGGGATCCCACAACTAGAGATGGAGCAACCAGAGCTGGTGGTACTGGCAGAGGCTCACGCTACGCCCCATGGATAGAACGAAAATCCCAATGCAGAAGGACGTGATGGCGCATGCCAAAAAGGATGGCTCAAACCACACTCTACACAGCCTACCAAATGGGCACCTCAACGCCAAGAATAGTAGCGCAGGACATAACTGAGTCCACTGTGGCTCACAGACACCTCAGGGCATGCCAAATGTATTGCTACTGACATGAGGAGGACCTGGCTAAGGGCGACGAAGTTCAACCCTGATGTCCAGGAGCGTATTCTAGACCTTCCTTTCCAGGGGGGGCGATCTGTTCCATTCTACTACGGATGAGGAATTCGATTAAAAGAATAGTATGCAGACTGCCAAGTCCTTATCGATACTCACTAAGTCCACCCCCCAAGGCATATAGCCAGGCGCACCAGCGCTCAGACAAGGGTCGGTCCTTCAGAGGCTTAAGGGGCTTCCGGGAGAGACCGTACAGACAACCGGAAAGATCCCAGAGCCAGTACAGTCTCCGGTGGGAGGTAGGCTTGCCCTTCACACTCAAAGCTGGCAGACAAGGTTCAAGGACCTATGGTTCCTCTCGGTAGTATCCACAGGCTTCCATCTCCCTATCCCTCCTTCTCCTCTCTCCTCCACTCCCCCCTCCCCTCCGCTCCGCTCCCACAGATTGGTAAAGCAAATCTGTTGGCGGAAATTCGCTCGCTCATAGAGAGTCCAGCAGTGGAGGAAGTCCCAGCTTCTCAGCGGGGTCTGGGCTTCTATTCACAGATTTTCGCCATACAGAAGAAGAACCAGGCTGGCCTGAGAATTGTGTTGGACATTTCCCCCTTAAACCTTTCTGTTCCTCTTCAAATGTTCAGGATGGTTAGACAGCACTTATAGCAGAGCCATTGTGTTCATGAGACTGGGTGTGCTCCCTGGACCTAATGGATGACTACCTACACGTCCCGATCTGGCAACTCCATCAGTCGTTTCTGAGGTTCAGGTTCCAATACAAGGTTCTGTACTTTGGCCTCAATTCAGCCCCAGGACCTTTACAATACTGATGAATGCAGTGGCAGCCCTGCTCAAGGCTCAGGGTCACCACATCTACCCATACGTAGATGACTAGCTTGTCAGAGGGGAAGGTCTCTGGAGACAGTCCATCACACCACCTCCGCCCCCACGAATACACCGCACAAGCTGGGATTTTCCATCAATCTCAAAGTCACAGTTGGAGCCCATGCAGGTTCCAACCTTCCTGGGCCTTATCTGGAATACAAGCTCCGAGAGGATTTTCCCCTCAGAGGACAAGATCCCAGCCATCACGAGGGCCACAAGGCATTTTCTCAGCAGAGCGGTGACCTCTGCATGGTGGTACCAACACTTCATTGGCATCATGGCAGCATGTCTCCTAGCAGTGCTGCATATCAGGCACAAAATGAGGCGATTGCAGTTGCACTTCGGAGCCTCCTGGAGTCAGGAGAAGGGTTCCCAGACGGAGATGGTCAGTATCCCACATCATCTCCACCAGGACCTAGTCTGGTTAAGCATGGAGGACAACCTTCCGATAGGCAGGCCCTTATGTCACCTCACCATCACCACAGACTAATCCCTAGAGTGCTGGGGAGCTACCTTGGGCAGTCACAGTGTCCACAGAGTATGGTCCCGTCAGGGGCAGGCAGCCCACATGAACTGGCTCGACTTGATGGCCATCTGGCTCGCTCTCAATGCGTTCCTCCCGATGATCAGCAGCAGGGCTATCCTCATTCAGACAGACAGCTCCACCAGCATGTACTACAACAAGCAGGGTGGCACCAGGTCTCATCCCCTCTGCACTCTGGCAGTGACCATTTGGGGATGGGCTCTGCTAAACGAAATGCATCTGGCAGGAATACCCCTCCCGGGGGAGTCCAACCTGGAGGCGGACAGGCTCAGCAGGCTGGGTGCGGACAACTACGAATGGGAGCTTGGCATAAAAGTACTTTAGAGGATCTTCGACAGGTGGGGTCATACTCCGGTGGATCTCTTTGCCACCTTGTCCAACAGGAGGTGCCCCCAGTTTGCATCCTGACAGGGCAGGGGCTCGCTGGCCGACGCAACGCAGATCCAGTGGAACAACAGGAACGAGTGTGCCTCCCCCCCCACTCTCCTAGTGCACAGGGTAGTCTGCAAGATCAGAGAGGCCCGGCAGCTGCGGCTCATCCAGATAGCTCTGTGGTGGCCAGCAAGGCCATGATTCTTGGAACTACTCAACCTGTCGGATCAGGCCCCTGTGCACCTTCCGCTGGGCCCAGCACAACTACTCTCTCAGTAGGGCGGCATGGTCATCCACCACGCCCACCAGAAGTTAGCCCTTGCAGCATGGTTACTGAAAAGGTCACACAGATATCTGCATCTATCACAAGCTAATCTAGACATTAAACAAGGAGCTAGAAGCAAAGCTACCAGGAGCCAGTACAAAAGCAAGTGGACAAGATTTTGACACTGGGCAAAATCAAAAGGAGGTTGATCCTCCGACCTGCACGTTGAATGAAACGCGATCCTTTTCTGCGCACCTTGCACACTCGGGGTTGCAGGTAGACACATGCGGCACCTACCTAGCAGCCATTGGAGCCTACAGGAACTCTGAGGAGGAGGTATTCTCATCCTCTAATCCAGTGGTTAAAAGACACTTGGCAGGCCTGACTAGGCATCATCTGCCTATCAACTAACCACACACGGTGTTGGACCTAAATGTGGTCTTGGGCGCCATGGCGAATAAACCAGGCTAGACACCATTAAGACTGCCCTTCTGGTGGGCCTTTACTCAGCACGCCTGATCAGTGAAATCCAGGCGCTGTTGGCTTCAGAGCCATATACTACTTTTCATAGGGACAAGGTGGTGCTTACAACGCACCCCATATTCTTACTCAAAGTCGTCTCCTCTTTTCACCTAAATGAGGAGAATACTACCAACATTCTTTGCAGACTCCAAGGATGACGCTCAGAGGGTATTACACTGTCTGGACATCAGGCGTGCGTCGAGATACTACCGAGACAGGACCAAGAGCTTCCGATGCCACTTTTGTCACCTTTGGTGGATCAAAGCCTGGCTGTCAGGCCTCCAAATCCTCAATAGCATAATGGATGGTTGAGCCATCAAGAAGGCGTACAAGGGGCAGCACAAATCACTTCCGGCAAATATGCATGCCCACGCTATCAGAGCCAAAGCCACGGCTGTTGCTTTCCAGAGGCACATCCTGTGGCAGGTTATCAGCAGGGCGGCCACATGGGCCACGCCCTCGGCCTTCTGTAAGCACTACTGCTTGGATGCCGGGTACAAGGCGAAGGCAGCATTTGGTCAGGCAGTGTTAAGGAACTTCACCCTGGGGCTACATTCAGTTGTAATCGCCCATACAGTATGGAGGAAAGGGGACGGGACGTAGGAGTAATTATAAATTACTCACCGTTATGACTGACTTACTCCTAGTCCATAATCCCCTTTCCTCCATACATCCCACCATCCTCCCCCCTAATAAAACTGATGTCATTAGGCAATGTTAAAATGGTCGGCGCGTCAAAGGGGACTGCAGAGTGGCGCCGGTGGGTGGAGTTAGGGGAGCGCATGCTCACAGGGCCGCACCCAAGCGTGCATCTAAATTTAAAGAGGGGTGGGGGGGGTCGATGATTTTTCTGGTCAAAAAGGTACCGTCTCCCGTCCCTAGCGAGGGACGCCCATACTATATGGAGGAAAGGGGACTATGGGCTAGGAGTACATTAGTCACTTCAATCAGTAACTTATAATAACTTGCCCTAAACTGAGATGGGATCTCCTGATCTAAATAAACCAAGGGCAGTCTGTGTCATCAAGTTTAACTCAAAAACCTGTCTGAGTCCAAAACCTATACTTGCCCTCACAACTAAAGCTATACAATGTGCAAGGATGTTAGCACCAAAAGAAACAGTGTTCAAAGTAAAAGTTCTGAGCTTCTTCCAGCTCTGGCTTGTCTTCAATACCATCTTTCCTAAATTCAAAAATAGTTCCAAAAGGTCTCGGGGCTCCCTTCCCCATGTTCAACACAGTTCACAAAGTCTCAGGATTCAGTCAGAAGTCGGTATTACAATTTACCGGGACAACCTGTGGGACAATGATTTTGGAACCATTTTGTGGTTGAAATACTACTTGGCCACAAGAGCTGGCAAAAATGCTGAAGAGATCTGAAAAGAATCTACAATAGGACGGGCCCATCTCCAGAATATTGGTACCATTATCACTCTGCGAGGACTGTTAGACTCCAAAGGCTGGCCTGCGGCAATCTTCAGAACCAAGAGGCGATAGGCAAGCTTATCCAGCTAGATCTCTAGGCTTGCGAACTCACCTGATCGGATTTTGTTTTCTTCCTTAAAACAACCTATATGAGCATGAAAACATTGAGAAGAAAAACCCAAAACAGGCCCTAAGGCTCAGGGATGTGGTCCTCCTTTATCTTTTTCAATATTTTACTAAAAGCAGTTAGTTCAGTTACAAATGGCCCAGATACATATGAGGCCAAAAGTTTTTGTATTGATACCTTATAATTACGAATGATTATTTGTATTCTGATTCCTCCCATTTTACGGTGCGCTTTATGGTAAGCAGTGTAGATGGTGGGTGTGAGGGAGTTGATACAGACGCTCAGCAGGCTCACTCAAAGCGGCAGTACTGACATAGTCCCCCAGGTTTAACTCTCAGGAGGTGGAGTGGTTGAAAGGTACACAACACATTATTTAGCTAATACCAAGAAAGACTTCCCCCCACAATATATTTTCATAAAAATGCAATATGCCTGTAAGAAAAGAGTGAGAAATACACTCACTTTGAAAACCTTTCAAAACAGAGGAGGACACAATGTAGTGTATCCGTTTGTAAGTAAGTTTGTTAGAATCAATAGACAGTCCCGCCAAGTAATGAAAGTGCAGTTATAAATATGTAAACGCTTTCCTATATGGGCTGGTATGTTCAAACAAGACCAGTAGAGGGAATAGAGACCATCTTTGGCAGGAAAGTTTTACCTTTGTGGGAAAGCACCCCAAGGTTTTCCTGGATGATGAAGGGTAGGTCCAGTGTTTAAGAACTGTAGAGTGAAAACTCTCTCCAGAAATGGTGAGTCAAGATAGCCATACCATGGAAAAAAAAAAAAAGAAAAGCAGTTCCGCACTATCCGGTCAGTGGTTTCCTGGTGCTGTTGCTGTTCAGGAACAGACAAGAGTGCCTCTACAACACCAGTGGAGGAGAGATTCCCCCCTGGCCCTCCCCCGGGCCTTTGGGCAGATCAATTATTTGCGATCCAGTGTTTCCCTAGGTAGGGGTAGAGGAGCGGAGACGCAAGTATGCTCAAGTCAGTTGTAGTCGATGTGGGTTTCCCACAACCACCTCTAGCACAGGATTTGGCTGCAAAGAATTGGGTCGGCTTGGAAAGCCCTCCCTTTAGCCCAAAGTAAGAACGACTCAAGCCATGGAAGCAGGACTGATAAGGATAGTTTGGCGGGGTGGATGGAGGAACAGAAACGGGCCCCGGTAGCTTCCTACCAGGGGGAATGGAACCATGGAGCTTGCTTGATGCCCTGGTATAAATAATCTGTCAAATTTGCATAGAGAGACTTTGGAGCCCTATCAGCAAAGGAGCATCTGCTTAACTGTCTGTGATGCAGGCACAGTCAGAAGCTACAGGGAGACCAGGCCTTCCAACGGGAGCTGTGATCCAGTGGTCATTGCCAGACCACCGTAAAGGAGCGCTGCTGTGAGCTCCTTCTAGTCATGCTGGAGAGGCAGAGATCCACTGTTCGATTCTTCAGAATGTCAAATGATGCTGCAGCAGCTTCAGTTGTTCCTCAAGAAAGAGTTTGTAATTCTAGTTGTTAATGCAAGTGGGCAAGCAGTCTGATCTTCGACCCCTCGGGAGGCTGCGAGTGAACACAACACCAAACAACAAACCAAGTGGCCAGATGTCCCTGCCAGGTATGTTACCCTTGTAGCAAGGAAGGTTTAGCAATTTCTTAGACTGCATATCAGCTAATTAGTTGCCCAAGGAGGTCCCATTCTTTTTTTCCAATCGAATGAAGAGGAAAAAGACGACCACGTTTGTTTATTAGTGGTTTTCAATGTAAAGTCAACTCCTAGGGGTCAGCAACCTTTGGCCCTACCAAGTATAATACATGGTATGGGATAATAGACGCTATAGTTATTGTTATTGTTATTTTGCATTTGTATAGCGCCTTTTATACCATTGGTATGGTCTGAAGGCGCTGGTAGGTTGAACGCCCTTGGGAACCGAAGTTCGGGTCAGTGGAAAGATTAGAGAGAGTCCAAAGGTGCGTGTGCGCACCGGTATGTGTGCAGCTGGTGCAGAATTCATGTGGTAGCTGCTTCTTAGCGGTAGGTGTGGTGGTTGAGAGATCAGGGATATGTGTTCGGTCTGGCTGGAATTATCCAGACCGAGTGTGGCGGCGTTAGGCCTGAGGAGATACGCCTGGCTGGGGGTGTGAGACCAGCCATGTTTACTTAGAGTGATGGGGGGTGAGCGGCAGATGTTGATATGAGAACAGTTATACCGAATGGTGTCATAGTATCTCTGTGTTCTAGTTGAATGGTGGTGTAAGGAGAGAGTAAGCGTGGGGTGTGATATGCAGTATGCTCTTTCAAAGATTCTTTGCATTCCAAAACAAAATAAGCACGTCGCGCAATTCTGAGCGGTCAGGTCCGTTCTATCTTCACATCCGCTCTATGCACTATTCACCCATAACTCATTATTTCCATGCGTTCGTTCGTTCGCTCTCCGTACCCTCGGCCGCACTCCGTACCCTCGGCCGCACTCCGTACCCTCGGCCGCACTCCGTACATTCGGCCGCACTCCGTACATTCGGCCGCACTCCGTACATTCGGCCGCACTCCGTACATTCGGCCGCACTCCGTACATTCGGCCGCACTCCGTACATTCGGCCGCTCTCCACATTCGGCCGCTCTCCACATTCGGCCGCTCTCCACATTCGGCCGCTCTCCACATTCGGCCGCTCTGCACGCGCCTCCGCTCTGCACGCACCTCCGCTCTGCACGCGCCTCTGATCTGGACACTTCAGCTCTCCACGCTCCTCGCCTCTCTGCACTCAACCTCTCTCTTCACTCATGTGCTCTCCACATTCATCTGTCTTCCACATTCATTTGCTCTTCATATTCGTCCGCTCATTACTCTCAGCTAACCTCCACACTCATCCGCGCTCCACACTCGTCCGCTCATCTACACTCATCTATATTCATTCGGTCTCCTATTCAGCTCTCTCATCCTCCGCACTCATCCGCCCTCCTCATTTATCTGTTCTCGACACTCACCCGCTCTCGACACTCACCCGCTCTCGACACTCACCCGCTCTCGACACTCACCCGCTCTCGACACTCACCCGCTCTCGACACTCACCCGCTCTCGACACTCACCCGCTCTCGACACTCACCCGCTCTCGACACTTACCTGCCCTTGACATTCATCCGCTCTCATACTCATCCGCTCTCATACTCATCCGCTCTCCATACGCATCTGCTCTCTACATTCTTCCGCTTTCTGCACTCATCCGCTTTCTACACTCATCCGTTCCCCCCACTCAGTCGCTCCCCCACTTAGTCGCTCTCCCCACCGTTCTGCACACTCAACCGCTCTCCCCACTCAGTCGCTCTCCCCATTCAGTCGCTCCCCCCATTCAGTCGCTCTCATGCTTCTCTGCTCTCCACGCGCCTCCGCTATCTACACTCCTTCACTCTGCGCGTTCCTCCGCTCTGCACGCTCTTCCGTTCTCCACGTGCCTCCGCTCTCTGCACATAGCCGCTCTCCACACTCGACTGTTCTCTACACTCGACGGCTCTCCACACTCTTCCGTCCTCCACATTGATTTGCTCTTCAAATTCATCCGCTCTCCACACTCATCCGCCAATAGTATTCATCCTCCTACACTCTTCTACAACTCATCTATGCTTATCCACACTCATCCTTACTCATTCGCTCTCCCCACTCATCTGCTCACGTCCTCCACACTCATCCGCTCTCCACAGTCAGCCGCTCTCCACGCTTGTCGGGTCTCCACGCTCATCCGCTCTCCACGCTCCTCCGCTCTCTACACTCAACCGCTCTGTACATTCATGAGCTCTCAACATTCATCCGTCTTCCACATTCTTTTGCTCTTCGTCTTCGTCCGCTCTTTACACTCAACCGACCTACACACTCAGCTGCCCCCCACACTCACCCGCCGACAGCATTCATCCTCCACACTCATCTATACTCATCACAGTCATTCGTACTCCCCACTCGTCCAATCACGCCCTCCACACTCTTCTGCTCTCCACGCTCGTCCGGTCTCAAAGTTCATCCGCTCTCTGCACTTTCTACATTCCTAGTGATTTATTCCTATTGTCCACTTCGCTGTTTTCGATCTCCATTGCTCGTTTTAGTTCTGTTTGTCATTGTAGGTTACAGTCTGGTTAGTTTAGCTGTATTTTATTTATTTATTTATTTATTTTGTGGTTTGCTGGGTCGGTGTTATTGTGATGATTGGTGTTGCTGGTTTGGAACCGGTTGGTTTTAGGGAAAGAGCCAGGTTTTTAGTAGTTTGCGGAATGCCGTTAAGTCCTTAGTTAGGCGGATGTGGGGAGGGAGCGAGTTCCATAGGGTTGGGGCCAAGGCTGAGAATGATGCTCCGCCTAACCTGACTGAGTTTGTCTTGGGAATTACTAGGAGGCCGGCTGAGCTTGATCTAAGGGTGCGAGTGGGGTGATAAGGTATTAACTTCTCTTGAAGATATTGCGGTCCAGTTTTATGTAGTGCTCGATGGGTGAGGCATAAGGTTTTGAAGGCCACTCTACGGGCTACTGGAAGCCAGTGCAGTGTCTTGAGGGCTGGGGATACGTGGTCTCTTGGACCGAGCGCGAGTAGCACTTTGGCCGCCGCGTTTTGTGCTCTTTGGAGTTTATTCAGTTGGTAGGCATGAATTCCGAGGTATAGGGGGTTTCCGTAGTCCAGTCTTGATATGACGATTGATTGGACCGCGGAAACTCTGTTTGGAAATGAGAGATATGGAAAGATGCGCCTAAGGTTTTTGAGGTGGTAGTGGCAGGACTTTGAGACATTATTGACTTGGCGCGAGAGTGTTAGGTCGGAGTCAAGGGTGCATCCAAGATTTTTCACTGTGTTGGAGGGTGTCGGTGAGTTGCCCATGGCGGGTGGCCAGGGTAGTGGGTGCGGTAGAAGATCAGAGTTGCCGCAAACCATGATTTCTGTTTTGGATGGGTTTAACAAGAGGTGGCTTTGGGTCATCCAGCGTTCTATGTTCAGGAGGCAGGATGCAATATCCGGTCGGGAGTTGGGTTTTGCGTTCAGGATTTTTAGAATTAGTTGAGTGTCGTCGGCGTAATTGTAACACAGGATGTTGTGTGAACGAATTATTGGTGGGAGGGTGATCAGGTAGAGATTGAACAGGAGGGCGGATAGACATGCTCCTTGTGGGACTCCTGTGTCGACTGGTTGGGCTTGGGAGGTAAAGTCGGAGAGTGTCGTTATTTTGTGCCTGTCTTTGAGGAACGAAGCTATCCATTTAAGGGCGGTTCCACGTATCCCTAGGGAGTGGAGGCGGTCCAGGAGGATTGCGTGATTGATCGTGTCAAAGGCGGCCGATAGGTCGAGAAGGATTAGTGCGGCGCATCCCGCGGAGTCGGCTGTCATTTTAAGGTCATCCCAGATCGAGGTTAGGGTGGTTTCAGTTCCATGACGGGTTCTGAATCCTGATTGGGCGGGGTCCAGGAGATTGTTGGCTTCAACAAAGGCATTAAGTTGGGAGTAGGCGGTTCAGTCAATGAGTTTGGCAAGGAACCTTGTGTTTGAGATGGGGCGGTAGTTTTTGGGCTCGAGCGAAGGTTTTTTAATTAGAGGTTTGACGTGCACCAATTTGAATGCGTCTGGAAAGATACCGGCGGAATGGGAGGCATTTATGATAGATCTTGCGTGTTCTCCTGCGCAGGTGGAGGTAAAGATTTCTTTTAGGGTTGTGGCAGGGCAGGGGTCCAATACTGATCCAGATGGTTTGCGGGCGGATAGGAGTTTGAGAAATTGTTCTGGTGATATTGGACTGAAGGAATCGAACGTTGGTTGCGTAGAGGTCGCAGCTGATGGGCTGGCCGGTACGGGCGGAGGATTGCCAGGTGGCTGTAAGAGAGCCAGTTTGGTGGTTAGAGTATTTGTCCTTTTGATAGCCGTGGAGTAAAAGTGGAGGGAGAGAGAGTCACACAGTGATTGTGACGCGGTCGGGATAGTTGTGTTACAAGCCGGATTGGTGAATTCGGAGATAATTTTGTGAAGTTCTTTGCTTTGGTTTTTGCAGTTTAGGATTCGGGAGTTGGTTTTTTTTTTCCGGATTTCGGCTTTGTACCGATACAGGTGTCGGGCTAAGGAGGTCTTGCTCTCATGGGTTTTCTCTTTCTGCCATTTGCGTTCTAGGTATTTGTATTGTCGTTTAGTGGTCTTCAGCTCAGGGGTGAACCATCTGGGGAAAGGGCCACGGCGGGTTGATGGTTTGCACAAGGGGGTGAGCCGCATCAGAGATGCGTTGAGCCATGAATCAAAGGCCTCAGGGGTTAGTTGGTTGTTGAGATAGGTAGGTGGAGGAGACTGGAGGAGTGCCTCGGCTAGGTCTGGGATGATTATTAGTTTCTTCCAGCATTTGCGTATGTTTGGAGGTTCAGATGTGAGTACGGGAAGGGGTTCGGGTGAGTGGATGGCGAACGAGAGAATGAAGTGATCAGACCAGATGACAGGGGTGGGCGGCATTAGATGGGTCAGGGAGTTGGAGCTAAAGATGGCATCAAGGGTGTGTCCTTTATAGTGAGTCGGGCCGTTTGTGTGGGGTTGGAGATTAATTGCATCTAAACCGTCAATCAGGGAGTATGTCATAGGGTTGGTGGGGATGTCGAGCCATATGTTGAAGTCTCCAAGAAGGATGAGGTTGGGATGGTTTAGTTGGAGGGTGGCAATAGAATCGCAAAGGTTGTTTGCGAAGTGTCTATCGTAGCCAGGGGGGCTGTAGATTATTAGGAAGGTGTGTGAGAGCGACGGGGAGAGGGATAGTTTAACGAGGAGAGATTCGCAGGATGGAATGGAGGGTTGCTTGTCGATGATTGAGGCGCGGAAGAGAGATTTGAAGACGAATGCTATCCCCCGTCCCCTGGACGGACGGTTCAGTGGGATGAGGGAGTAGTCAGGCGGGAAGGCTTCATTAGCGATTGGGCCGAAGTCGTCAGAGAACCAGGTTTCAGTAATGAAAACTAGGTCTGGTTTGATTGAGGCGAGGAGATCAAAGATGCAATGTCTGTTTTTTGCCACAGATCGGGCGTTAAATAGGATGCAGTTCACATCGGCAGTCAAGGATGGTCTTGGTGCTGGAGCGGGATGGGGCGGTGGAGAAGAGGGTGGACGGAGGGGGGTAGGGTGGGTGATGATAGATGGGAATAGTGGGCGAGCAGAGAGATTGGCCGGCTTCGGGTGGGGTTGGAAGGCTGCGTGTGATAGGATGATCGGGTTTGGGTTGGGGGATTTGAAGGAGGGGTGTTGGCGGTTAGGGGTTTCAGTTGCAGGTGATGTGAAATCGAGGGAGAGGGGTTTCAGGCAGGGAGAAGCCATGGGGGAAGGAGGAGATTGCGGGATAGAGGTGATGGGTCGAGACAAGGGAGGTGAGGAGTGCTGAGAGATTGAAGGGGACAAGGAACGTTTCCTCTTTAGCTTCTTTGTTGCGACTGGTGTGTGGGAGAGAGTAGGGGGGTCGGAGGGGGGAGAGGGATGCAGCTTCAGTTCTTGCTAGGGCTAGGCGTGCAGTTTTTAGGGAGGGGAAAGGGTGTGGTTGGGGGGGCAGGGTGGCAGGGGTACGAGGGGAGGGTGGGAGGTGGGAGAATACAGGGTGGGGTGTGCCAGGAATTATAGTGAGGGGAGCGGGTATGGGTAATGCTGGTGGGTCGGGGGTGGGGTTCAGGGGATGAGTGGTCTTGGGGTGAGTGGCTCGCCATCGTGCCCCCCTGGCTTGGTGTTTGGAGAGGGGAAAGGCAGGGGGTGCGAAGGAGGTTGGAGAGATTTGGGAGGGGGGGGCGGCAGGGAAGACAGATCGGAGAGTGGGGGTGGTCCACTGGGTTCGTTTCTGGCTGACTCTTGAGGAGTGGGTGCACTCATGATTGGTGCGAGCTTTTAGGTTGATTTAGGAGGGCTTTCTGATTGTAGTTCTGAGGCGCGGTGGTGGTGATACGCTTTTAGGCACACCTTAGGTTCAATTGCTTGAAGATGATACTAGACTATTGGTGGTTTTCTAGATAGAATAGTAAACAGAGGTGATTTTAGTTTATTGGGTACACTTCTAAGTTCACCTGTACACAGAGAAGATATTCGGTCAGACTCTAGATTCAATTTGCTTAGAGGGGGTATTAGATTATTAGTGACAGTTTTGGATTCTATTACACAGATATACTGTTAGTTATACTGTTGGGATTGAATAGGGCACGGTAGTGGTGGACTTCTTTCAATTCACCTTTATACAAGGAGGGTATTAGGCATGGATCTAAATCAACTTTGTAGATAGATTATTAGTCACTGTTTTAGATTCTACATTACATAGCTATGCTGTTAGTTATTTCTAAATCAGAGTTTCACAGGGAGGTTGATTGGGCACAGATTTAGAATCTATATTACACAACTATGTTTTTAGTTATACTAATAGGATTGAATAGAGCATGGTGGTGGTGGACTTCTTTCAATTCATCTTTATGCAGGGAGGGTATTAGGCATGGATATAAATCAACTTTGTAGATTAGTCATCGATTTAGGTTCTACATTACACAGCTATACCGTTGGTTATTTCTAAATCTGAGTTTCACAGACAGGTTGTTGAGCACACTTCTAAATTCAACTATCACCGATAGTCAGTTGGGTTCACTTATAGATGAATAGATAGGCTATTGGGCACACTTCTAAATGTAACTTTCGGGGTGGGTAACTTTCTAAAGTCAACTTTCACAGAGAGGCAAGTTGGGCACACAACTAAACGGACTTCTCGCGTTCTGTTCACTTCTAAATGCAACTTCTAAATGCACTTCTGAATTCAACTTTCATATAGAGGCTATTGTGCATACTTCTAAATGAGTTTCTTAATTCAACTTTTCACAGAGAGGCTGTTGGGCACACTTCTAAATTCACAATTAGTCTATGGGTACACTTCTACTTTTGACTTTCCACAGGGAGGCTATTGGGCGCACTTCTAATGCAACTTCTAAATGCACTTCTTAATTCAACTTTTTACAGGTAGGGACTTGGGTACATTTCTAAATGCAGAGAGAGGCAATTGGGCACACTTCTAAGAGCACTTTTAAATTCAACTTTTCACAGAGGGGCAAATGGGTACAGTACTAAGTTCACAGCGAGGCTATTGGGAAGACTTCTAAGTGCACTTCTAAAATCAACTTTCACAGAGAGGCAATTGGGCACACTTCTAAATTTACGGCGCGGCTATTGGGCACACTTCTAGATTCAGCGAGGCTGTTGGGCACATTTCTAAATGCACCTCTTAATTCAACATTTCATAGAGAGGGAGATTGGGCACACTTCTAAATGGACTTCTCGCGTTCTGTTCACTTCTAAAATGCAACTTCTAAATGCACTTCTAAATTCAACTTTCACATAGAGGCAAATTGGGCACACTTCTAAATGCACTTCTTAATTCAACTTTTCACAGAGAGGCAACTTGGGCACACTTCTAATTGAGCTTCTTAATTCAACTTTTCACAGAGAGGCAAATTGGGCACACTTCTAAAAGCACTTCTAAATTCAACTTTCCACAGAGAGGCAAATTGGGTACACTTCTAAATGCACTTCTAAATTCAACTTTTCACAGAGGCAAATTGGGCACACTTCTAAATGCACTTCTAAATTCAACTTTCACATAGAGGCAAATTGGGCACACTTCTAAATGCACTTCTAAATTCAACTTTTCACAGAGAGGCAAATTGGGCACACTTCTAAATGCCCTTCTAAATTCAACTTTCACATAGGGGCTATTGGGCACACTTCTAAATGAACTTCTTAATTCAACTTTTCACAGGGAGGCAAATTGGGCACACTTCTAAATTCACAATTAGTCTATTGGGTACACTTCTGCTTTTGACTTTCCACAGGGAGGCTATTGGGCACACTTCTAATGCAACTTCTAAATGCACTTCCTAATTCAACTTTTTACAGGTAGAGGCTTGGGTACATTTCTAAATGCACAGAGAGGCAATTGGGCACACTTCTAGATTTAGCGAGGCAATTGGGCACACTTCTAAGAGCACTTTTAAATTCAATTTTTCATAGAGAGGCAAATGGGTACACTTCTAAGTTCACAGCGAGGCTATTGGAAAGACTTCTAAGTGCACTTCTAAAATCAACTTTCACAGAGAGGCAATTGGGCACACTTCTGAATTTACGGCGCGGCTATTGGGCACACTTCTAGATTCAGCGAGGCTGTTGGGCACATTTCTAAATGCACTTCTTAATTCAACATTTCATAGAGAGGGAAATTGGGCACACTTCTAAATGAACTTCTTAATTCAAACTTTTCACAGAGGAGAGGCAAATTGGGCACACTTCTAAATGCACTTCTAAATTCAACTTTCACATAGAGGCTATTGGGCACACTTCTAAATGGACTTCTAAATTCAACTTTTCACAGAGAGGCAAATTAGGCACACTTCTAAATGCCCTTCTAAATTCAACTTTCACATAGAGGCAAATTGGGCACACTTCTAAATGCACTTCTTAAATTCAACATTTCATTGAGAGGGAAATTGGGCACACTTCTAAATGAACTTCTTAATTCAAACTTTTCACAGAGAGGCAGGTTGGGCACACATCTAAATGGACTTCTCGCGTTCTTTTCACTTCTAAATGCACTTCTAAATTCAACTTTCACATAGAGGCTATTGGGCACACTTCTAAATGGACTTCTCGCGTTCTGTTCACTTCTAAAATGCAACTTCTAAATGCACTTCTAAATTCAACTTTTCACAGAGAGGCAGCTTGGGCACACTTCTAAATGGACTTCTCGCGTTCTGTTCACTTCTAAAATGCAACTTCTAAATGCACTTAGTCCAAAATATCTGGAGAGACGCAGGTTGTTGGCCTGTTTCAACCGATACCCCCTCCCCCCTGCCCCGCAGGGGTCCAACAACAGTCCGAGTCAGAGCTGTATTGCAGTGACTTTCATTCTACATCAGTGATGTTAAATGTTAAAGGTATTTGTGCCACGCACCATCACCAACGGAGTTGGTCCCCAAGCGCTCTGGCGGATCTGCAAGCAAGAAGGTGGGATGGGTTAGTAGGTGAAGCAGGAGTAGGATAGTGAGAGGAGTGGTGTTCTGTTGGCAGCTTCAACACAGTATACACCGGGTGGTGAGCTTTGGTGCGAATATCGGATCAATGTCAGTCCTCGTGTGCTGTTGGTGCGGCTTGTGTTGTTGCGGTGTTGTGAAGTGCGTGCGGGTTGTTGTGCGAAAGATTGTTGTGTGAGATTTTTGAGTGAGATAAGTCTGCAGAAATGCCGAGTTTGTTGTTAGTGGGTTATATGATTTTTAACATGTTACATTCAAAACTCGGTTCGAGTGTGGCGCTCACTAATCCTCCCAATCTCATCAGGATGGGCGAAGGGGTTACGCCTGGCAGGGTTTTAGATTTGTGTGAGGCGCTCCCAGTGCTGTTCTAACACACTCTGTAAGTGTTCCAATTCTGATGGAGGGGGTGTTGTGGATTGGGTTTCAGTTGGTGCAATGCGCTCGCCCTTCTATTCTAGCCAGCTCTGTAGGTGTTCTCATTCTGATGGATTGATTAATCTGGGTTGGGTGTCTATTCTCCTCCTTGGGTGTTGGAGAAGGTGTTGTGGTCTCCTCTTACAAACATTCTATCTAGATGTGTCTGCTGGGAGTTTGGCTATGGTACTGCCGGGTGGCACTGGATGAGTCATTTAAGGGCTTTCGTCTCGGTCTGATTTAAGTGATCAGTCTATTGTGACCTCCTTTTGTGGTTTCCCATAATATCTTATGGTCTGTTGTGGGGACCGTTCTTTGGGTTCTGTGTACGTCCATTTTGGGAGTGACCGAGGTTGGTGTTTTTATTCATCATTGTTTAACAGGGTGGGCATTCTTGTGCGCCGCTGTTGTAGTTACGCTGTGAAGAGCCATGATTTGAGGAGTTTCCTGAATGCTAGGTGGTTTGCTGTACTCCGTATTCAGTGATCAGTTTGCAATTGTGACCCTTTAAGCTAAAGGATGCAATGGTAAGTGTTAGGGGAGGTTTTCCTAAAGTCTACCTGCGGGAAGACTTTATAAAACTATCCCTTGGAATACAGGCCCCAACTTCTAGTACAAGTCTGTACTACTCAAGGTTCTGGGAGTATGGCAGAGCAGCCAGGCTCATTTTAGGAGGGAAATGTGGGCTGTAGGTAAGTACATTGAACTCAGTTAATACATGAGCCCAAAGAAACTCTCACACTTGTGATTACAGTTAAAATGTTATGTACTTTATATACACAAGGTTAAAGTTCAATCTCAGGTAAGTACGTTTCTATTTCAAACATAGTAACAATATCAATTCAAAGCAAGAGTAAACCATAAGTTAAGAATTATACAGGTAACTAAACACAGTTCAAATGCGAGTAAAATCACTTGTTATAGCAACTCAGAAAAGGTTCTGTTGCAGAAGAAAATGGATAAGAAACACAAGCAATAGTAGGTCAGTACTTTAACCCCTTAAGTGCCAAGGACAAGGTATCTCGTCCTTGACATTACCTCCGGGTTGCCAAGGACGACATAGCTTGTCCATTTTGGCACTTTGTTTTGAGCGATCCCTGAAAAGCAGGGATCGCTCAAAACAGTAATCCAACCCCCGGGCTATTTGAGAGGGAGGTCCATCCTCACTGCCCGGGGGATGGATTACCTTCAGTTTCCAGTCGGCGTACGTAACGCATGCAGACGTGAAAGTGAAAGCATTTTCACAGCGGCAGCCATTTTCGGCTGCCGCAGTGAAAACACAAGGCGAGTCTCCACCTTGCTCTGCCTGGATGTCTGGCTGTATTTCAAGCAAGGGGAGATTTTCCTTTTTCCAACGACACCTTTTGTGTAAGCATTGCTGGGCGCGGATCGGGTGCAGAGCGCTCAATCCGCGCTCAGCAATGCCACTAGACCACCAGGCCCCAAAGCATGGGGCCACATGTATGAGACCCCTGGGGCATATGGAAAAAATAAATCCCAAAAAATCAAATGCAATGGGAAGGTGGGAGGGGGTTGGGGACCACTAGCCACGACAGATTTTTTTTTAGGACATGAAAGGGTGGTGGCACTCTCCCTCCTACCTCAAGTGAAAAGGGGAGGGCCCTTGTCACCTTCCCTGGGGGGGCAGATTTCTCACCCCAGGGAGGAGTACATGAGGTGCCCCCCCATCCAATGGGGGGAGGGAAGGGCCACCAGGAAAGTGTGGGCAGGCCCCTCAAACGATGGGGCCTGCAGGGTAGGGCCCCCCCGGAGCAGATGGGAGCCCATCTGCCTCTAGGGAATGGAGGAATGGAGGTAAAGAAAAACCAAAACAAAGTCATGGCTGGTGTTGGGGGGAGTGTCACCCCCCATTACATTAGAAAATTAACTGGCTGTTTAGGGTGCCCCTCAGCCCCCTAAAGTGCAGTGTACCATTTTCGTTTTATTTCTGTGTACACCAAACTTCCCTTGGCACAGATGGGCACATTGGAGTGCCAATCTGCCCCCAGGGTGCCCAAACCCTACTGTCCCCATCCAATGGGGGGGCTATCCAGAATTTTGGGGTGGGCTTCTCCCCCACCCCAAATGGAGTGGGGGGGCACGTCATGCAGCCCTCCCTGGGGGCGGGCAGATATCTGCCTGTAGGAAGGGGCAAATGTGTTTTCACTGGGGGTGGTGGGGGGGGGGTAGTTCAGTAGACCACCAAGGACGGCTTGCAAGAGGAGGCATGCTTGGAAAGTATGAGTGTAGATTTGCTTTTGCTGGGGTGACCGTAGGTAACATGTTTTTTGTTTTGTTTACAGCTTTTTCGACACGAGCAGTAGCAACGTTATGAGAGTACTGTTTTTTATTATTCTATGGTTAGGGCCGAATGTCAGTGGGGTGGGTGAGACTGGGGCTGGATTGTTGGTGGTGTTGGTGGGAATGAGCCGTCTGGGCAGATATTTTGGTGGGCTGGGACACAATTGCAAAGGCAGGCCACAAATTTCCCCCCATGCCAGCAGAACATTGGCGTTTCCCTGGGAGCGGATGCCTCCCATGTGGGTTGTCCGTCTGCAAGCCCAGGCTGCACCTCTGGCTGTGCTACGTCACAGGTGTCACCTCCGGGGAGGAATGGGGATCCTGCCGGGTCTCCCTGGAGCTGCCGCTGTGCTTAGGGGACGGTACACCCACATGGTACATGGATGTCCAAGGCCGGGGACATCACCTCCAACCATCCTGGAGTTGCGGCTGGGCTGCATTACAGCTTTTCCCTTTGGGGAGGTATTGGCACACTGCCGGGACTCCCTGGTGGGGAGAAGCTGTAACGCAGCCGATCCAGAGCTCCAGCAAAGTCGGCGGCAATGTCCCTGGCCTTGCGCACCCTTCTCCCATGTGGGTCTTTGGCGGGGCTTGTGGGTAATACATTCTGGGGAGATTTGCACAAGTCGGACATCTTTGGATTCCCACGGGTGTCTTCTTTTCAGAAATGCATGGGGTTCCCCGTTTTCCTTGGTGGCTTGGACACCCTAGGTCCTTTTCTGTATGGTGTACACTTCTGAAAAAATCCTGAAATGCAGCGGTCGGAAAAGACTTGGGGTTAGCCGTGTTTTAGGCTTTCCCCCTTGGCTCCCAGGTAGGTGCACCCACACCTGTGAGGTACCGTTTTCGTCGCGACACCTGCTGGAACACGGGAAGGTATGACATTTGTTGGGTTTACGTGGTTTTCATAACGTTTCGACCCATTTGCTGGTGCCCTTTGTCACACAACCCTTTCATTTCCCAAATGGGCCCTACATTTAGTCGCTGCTTTAGGCACCATACACTTTTATAACCAGCACAAGTCACCTACTGTTGAAAAGGTCTGCTTGTGCTCTTTCAAAAAATGTATGCTGTCGTTCCTCACCACATTGGTTTTCCTGATTTACACATGCCAAGTACGTCTGTTCAGGCCGCAAGCATAAAATTCTTGTGTACCATGGCTCTGTTTTTGGCGTGTGGCATTGCTTGTTTTGTGCCCATTTCACTTAAAGGGTTAAAAAACTTATATTACTTTTCAGAGGCCTTAAGGCTATAGCGGTCCATCCTCATCTAGATAGGAGTTCAAAATCAGATTGGAGCTAAAGCAGATAAGGCAACGATGCAGAAAAGGTAAAGTTTCTAAGGATTCTTCAAAAATTAAAGTAAAGGGCTTTTTTTGTTCAAACAGATTATAGGGATCTTGGGAAAGGCTCCCTATGGGCGAACAAGCGTTAGGCCTGGGTGAACAGTATGGGCAAACACTCAAACACTGGAATCAGCACTCCAGCAACAAAGGAGCGACAGAATGACTCAAGGCATGTACTACCACGAGTCCCACAGTACCCAAGCAGTTATGAAGACGATTCTGCTAGATTATTAACGGGTGCGGCAGCGGCAAACCCGGTCCCCTGTTCCTTAGCCCTGGTGATGAAAGGAGGGACTCCGGAAGAGATGTTGCAGCAGCAGCCGAGAGAAAGGACTCTCAAAGGATTCTTCGTGCTCCAATGTCGGTCATCAGTTTTGGCACCTTTTCACAGGTTCCAAGGATGAACGTTTGATGTCTGGTCAATCTGCCTCGATTCTTCGGTCCAGCACTGTTGAGGAGGGGGATCCTGGCTCTGGAAGTCCAACAGGAGCCCACCAAAGTTCTGGGAGGATTCGGTCACAGGAAGACTATGCACTGTAATATGGTCAGAGGGCCCATGGTATTGGCGATTTGCAGCCCAGAAAGGTCACAGCACGGCGTGGAATGGCTGGTCTTGTAGGTCATCTTATGGCTGATTAGTCCCACAAGTGAAGGGAAGGAAGCGTCCTCTTCAGAGCTCCTCTGTCTATTAGAATACAGGGTCAGGACAGCAGTTGTCTCTTCCCTGTTGCCTGAGGGGGCTGCAGGCATCTCTGGTCGTCTTCGGTTCCAGTGGTCAACTTGTCTTTTGCCTCAGCATCCTCACCTTTCATCAATAACCCACACTCATCCTTTGCAAACTGTCACTGCAGGTTACAGAAAGGGGCAGGTGGCTGTCCAATTAGGACAGCCAGCCCTCCAGTGGGAACTGTTTTCCCTCAGACACACCAGAAGACAAAGGACAGCAGTGTTTCGGGATCCTTCCCCATTTCTTGTTCTCGCAGACCCAATTGGGCCTCGGCAGGCTTCACAAGGGATTCCCAACGAAGACAAAACTCAAATCCGGGCCTCCCTCACCGAGAATGGCAGAAGGAACAAGAACAGAGGGGACACAGGAAATGGTGATAAAAGAAAGAAGCCACCATTTTGGTTCAATGGTGACCCTTCTGTGCATAACCGCAGCTGTGGCGACAGCCTGCGAGTAGAAATTGCCCAAAAGTCGGTAGAACGCTTCCACTTCCACCAGCCATAAATGTATGCTCATCACGAACAGAAATGTTACAGGAAGGGTAGTGGGTGCCGATCTCACAAAAGGTAAAGCTAAGAAGGATAAAAAGTATCACTTTAACCTTTATAACAATAGTCTTATGGAAAATATAATAGAAAAAGGAGAGGCCAAAGGCCTCCCAGTAACACTGCACAAAAGGTGCTGTGTGCTCCAAAAGTGAAACCCAGATGCATTTAGAAAGTATGGAGGAAAACAAGACTCCATGAAACAAAGTAAAAACATAATGAACAGTGTTTCCCATGGTCGGAGCAAAAAGAATGACTGGGAAGAAAAAGCCCGTGCTCATTCAGGAGAACAAGAAATATGTCCAGCAAAAAGTGCTGGGGGTCTGAAGTAGAGGGGATTTGGCATTACAATTAAAACCCTCCCTAACAGAAAGGAAAGCCAATGCATTGCATAATACACAGAACAATTCCTGAGATATTCAACAGGAACACCTCACATTGCTTATGCTGTGCATCTCGGTTGCTTTTCACAAGTAACCGAGTTCAAAAGATCAAGTAACGCAAGGTAGCATTAGAACATGATAAAAAGGAGCAAATAACGTATTGGGAGCTGATAAAAAGAATGGCAAAAACAAATCACATACTGTGTCAAGGTCATGGTCTTCCATAGATCTTCCACATTAGCATCTGTTAATGCTCTGCGCTGTACAAGTCTGCATGCTGGCACTTCTCCGATAGCAATGCTATGGCGTTTATACCACATCTCCGAATTCTATAGGAAGGTAAACATTTGCATTTTGAGAATCGGTGACAAGAAACAAGTGGACAAAAATGCATATCACAGCAATAAACCACTGTTTAAAGGAACATGCATCAACCATGTTCATTACCAAAAGGGTAAAACATGCATCTGCACAAACCCAAAGACATTAACAGAATGTAGTATTCAGGGCCCATTAATAACCTGCAACGAAGTCCCCAGCCCCTGTGGGCGGGGTCGGATAGAGAGATCACGGGAGCATCTCCCACCAGGATACAGTAATCATCAAACGCATCATTACCTTGGACCTCTCCTCTATAGTTGGAATCGATCACCCAGCCTTTTACATCTATTAAGTGTAAGACGGCTAGGCTGGATTTTAGCGCCGTTCTCCTGTAAGTACGCGTGGGAGGATGTATCGCTAACATCAGTGTTAACACTCCTACCTCCCACCATAATTACCTTTCGTTCAATGCTATGTAGGCAAAGGCCCAGTGAGGCTTCAATCATCCTGGACAACTTCTCTCTCCAGGGTTGAACTGCTTCCATCCTGCCTTCCCCAATCCCTTTCTAGCTCATCATGGCCTTCCTCCTGGCATATTCATGCCCGCATTCTTCATTTCAGGGACAACCCCTTGTGTCACGGGAGTGTGGACATGCACATCTACTGCCCACTTTTTACAGTTGCTAGTGTGGGGCTCATTGACGGATATTGCCCGCATAGGGTATTCCCCCTTTCTGTTTTGAACACCAAGTACTGATTAATGAATGCCTAAGGACTCCAATTCCTCTCATTATTAGTTTATTGAAGGCTTTGTATTCAATTATTATTGTGGGACCTCCATTTCCTTTAATTAGGTCCAACAATGTTTCAAAGGTGCCCTTAGTGCCAACGTGGACCTCCTTGCACCAGGGTACATAGCTCTGTGGCACCCCGCAGTCTCTCTGCTCTGCCGGTGGTCATGCTGCAGAATGAGCTCTAGAGCACAAAGTCTGCCGTCCTTCCTTCCTTCACTTATCCATAGTATTAAAAACATTATTTTTCCTTTGAACCCTGCAGATTCCAGCAAGTAATTTCCTTCACAGTAACAATTTTTTATTTTAAATAGCGGACCTAGCTTGAGAGCAACAGGTTTTGTTGCACCAGTCCTCGGACAGGAGGAGCATGGATCCTCCAGGCCATTATCACAAAGTATTGCCTCTGTAACTGTTTACCTGAGCAAATAGTTTTACAGTGTAGGAGGTTGCAGGGATGACAAACTATTCCTTTGCTGGCATTTGTGGGTCAAGATTAGGACTGTAAATGCATTTTACTATTGTCTAAGGTCTCCTTTTACTCCCCAACCCTTTCGGTGCATGTATAAAGTTCACCGCTGGGCATAGGTCATACAGTTAGAATAGGAGTGCGATGGATCTGCCTAGGCACTGGTAGGCAAGAGTGCATGCAGTAACCCTACTACTGCGGGAGACTACACCAGTCTTGTCCTCTTGGTATTGGTTAACCAACCTATTGGTATAGGTCTGTACTACACAAGTTGGTAGACTAACTGAGCAGCCAGACTTTTCAATAAAGGTAAATGTGAGCTGTAGAGCTGTAGCATCGAAATCCACACATACAAGTATAACCACTGACACTCAAGGATTTCTAGTAAAAATTATTTATCCGTCAATTTTAAATGAGCCTTCTTTAAAAAGAGGCAATATGCAACAATAAAAATACACTTCACAACACTTCCTCAGATTTAGAATAAGCAAGTAGATACTCGTTAAAAATGCTAGTTGGTCCCACCAACCACAGGGAAGAATTAGTCCTTTCTGGGGCTTCTCTAGTCGATTAGGAGTTGGAGCTTCAGCACTGCAACAGGGCTGTTCAACGGTCCAGGAGGATGCAGCAAGCTTCTTTTCACGATTCCTTTGTTGGGTGTTTCGTCCAGTAGACAACCGTCTTGAGTCCAAGAAGCCTCACCTTTTATGCAGGTTTCTCCCATTCATGCAAAGCCTAACTGTCACTCACACAGCAGGGTGGCTGTCCAGCCAGCCAATCAGCACTGGGTGCATTCAGGTAACCAAGGAGACTAAAGACATGGAGTTTCGGGCACCTCCCTCACTTCCTGCCCTGCCAGACACACTGGAGCCAGAGGTGGGTTTCAGCACTGAAGCCTGCCAAAGGCAAAACTAACAAAAGTGTTAAACCTGGTTTGGCGCACAGAGTAAAACCCAAGAAAGACCTCACAGGCAGGAAATGGTGAGAAAAATAAGGCCGGCCATTTTGACAAAATGGGCACCCCATGGGTGCACTACTGCAGCTGAGGGTTCAGCCTGCGGTAGAAACACACAATGGTAGGAAAATAAAACCACTGCCACCAGCCATTAAACGTAGTAAGTGTAACATAAGACATGTTACATGAGTAGGTAGGAAAAGGGGCTAAGTAACCCCCAGCACTTACACATAAAATGGGGTGTACTGGACCTACATAGGAAACACAGGCAAGTAAAGCCAATTTCACTTCACTACTCTTGGGAACAGTAGTACACCCAAGAGAAGGTATTTAAACCTCATGAGAAATTCAAGGGACTTCTTGTGACACTGCACTGAAGCTGCTGTGCGTCACAATACAAAAGTAGATGCCCATCGAGTTAGTCAGACTTCAAAAACAAAGAAACACAGAGTCCAAATCAGATGAAAAATACATGAGTGTGAGAAAAAGGTCTCACTCCAGGATGAAAATTAAAAGTCCTAGTCCAGCAAAAGAGCTGCGGGTCTCCAAGGTTGAAGAGAATTATCACAGAAATTAGAATTCTCCCTAACAGGCCCTTTACTGTTTTTATATTGCACTAGTCTACCGTTTGTGTTCCGTCTAACCCAAAGCATGTATTTGAACTGATGGTTGCTTTATGTAATTCTAGGTTGATGTATGTGTAATACTAAATGGAGTATATTTTTCACCCTACCTGTGTAGTGTATTGGAGGGGTTTTCTTGGGACGACCCGTATCTATCCAAAAGTATTGTTTCCGCCATTGAGTGGTACCCGACTGATCTGCCATTGCTACACATAAGAGAAATGGTTTAACTTGTGGTTGGCCCCATAACTTTCCATTAGGATAAGAAATTTCACACAGCTCACCAGAGGGCTGTGGAAAAATCTCCCTTACAGTGACCTTGCCAACCAATGGCCTAATGTGCTTCTGTACTTTGTTAAGTTAATCAGATGTGGAGGAAGCTGTACTGTGAGATGACGTAGCTCCCACTGGCATCACAATCAAACACAAACTTCCAGAACACCTTAAATAAGGATAAGGCGGGCAGTATGTATTGCATGCATGCTCATTCTAATAGGGCAGAAACCGTCAGTAAACTGTTGTGTCTTGTGTTCCCTGCCTTGATCCTGCACGAATGCTTGAGAGAATGCCTGGTGGAATGCATGCTTGTGGAATGTTGTGGTGAGAGTGCCCCTGTAACTTCCATAAATATCAGTTGGAGTATAGCAACCTGTGAGAGTGGAGACCAGTGGATGTCTCTTGTGTACCTTCCTACTTACTTATTCTTGGACATACCTGATGTATATACATGGTCACTGGAACTTGAATAAAGAAGTTCACTTCCCTTACCTGCAGTACCAGACTTTCATTTCACTCTGCTACATAAACCGATAAACGCTATAAGAACAGATCACTCACCTGTGCTAGGGCATCTTCAGATCACAGTGGTAATATGAACCCCCACCCCAATTCCCCAACAATGTGATCAGGTATTCAGTGATTAAGAAGGCTGGAGAGCAGGCAGTGACAGACCATTAAACCAATGACACCAACCAAAAGAGGTCATGGTACTTCCCCCAAAGGTGGGGAGGACTGAGGGGTAACGGAAGGGAGAAAGGACAGCAGAAAGGCAGAAGCAGTGATGACCTGGATGAGGCACAAAGTAGGCAGTTTTGCAAGTCTTGAGGCGAGCTGGCGCTGAGTGCTATGAAGAGAGGCATTCCAACTTTGCGGTTGCTGGACCCAGGTGGAGAACTACAGAAGAGAAACCATTTTGTTGGAGGGGTTTTGAAACTTAAAACCAGTGGATGGAAGCTGATCGTCCAGTACAGAGTGTTGCCCAAATAGCCAGACACCGGAAACTCCACCCCAGCAGTGAGGAAATTCAGACATTACATGCATGACATTTGGAAAGAGAAAATGTGCTGCAACAAGACTATGAGAAGTAAATTGATGAGCTGCAGGGCTTAACAAAGGCGACGTTAAACAAACAGACATGGCTATGAATTGTAGGAAAGTTAGTGAAAATATCAAAAGCACCCAAACAATATTTTAAGAGTGGCAAGATGCAGCATCTTCTAAAAGAATCACCAAGAGAAGATCAAAAGAAGAGGCACTCTGAATGCATAAAGTTGCAAAAATAATTCCGTGTTCAGAGACTCTTTCATCGATATGCAGCGATTATAACGAATAACAAAATAACTAATCCCATTACAACGAACCGAAAATAACTAATTCCAAAACAACAAATTAGGAGAAAAACGGGTTGTTATTTCATTTATTGAGCGCCAAAGCCTGGGGGCATCCAGGCACTATACAGATAGAAAGCACACAATAACACAGCGTAGAGGTGCTTTCATTCGAACAGTCTAGTTTTTAACAATGTTCTAAAAACCAAGAGATCTTCCTCCTTGTGAAGACTCTCCGGCAGGTTGTTCCAAATCCTTGCTGCCTGAAACGGAAACGCCCGGCCATTTCTTTTTTTTTTTTTTTTTAATTCGGTCAACTTTGAGGTAGGAGGCCTGGGTCGATCGGAGATTTCTGTTTGGCTTGTGGGTACTTACCTTTTCTTTAAGGTATTGGGGGGCAAAGCCAAAGATGCATTTATGACAGACCGTCATAGGGGGACATAGTTGGGAGTGGGATTAGTGGTTTTGGGGGTGGGGAAGTATTCGGCACAAAATAAAGGGGGTGCTTGGGTCTGAGGTGAGGGGGACTGCCAAAAACTACGAAAACAATGTTATTTTGGAATTCGTTATTTTGGAATTCATTGTAATGGTATTAGTTAATTCCAATTCATTAACAATCACATGTAACCCGTGGCGCTGTTGCGCACGAGAGAAGATGGCGGCTCTCGTGTGAGCTCCAGCTAGACCCAGGGCCGCAAAGCCAGAAAAGACAATTTGCAGACTCCGGTTACCAGCGATTTTTGCAGAGGACGGGTAACAATATCTTCAGATAGCTCACACGAAATTTCAGACTGATCGGTGCGGGGGTTCCAGAGATAGAGGCCCGGATGATCTGCGGGTGGCCCAGAGGTCGGCGACCGGCCGGAAGAGAGAGGAGCCCCGCCCCGGCGGCATCGGGCCGCTCCTGCCATCCATCCAGCGTGAGGAAGCCGCGGCTGCCCCGGATATCGTGCACCGCCCGCTGGCCCCCCTGCCGCCTTCTTCGCATGGGAGCCTGAGAGGCCCGGACGGGTGAAGGCCTGCTCTGTGGTCGGACCACACTTGAAGAGGTAGGCCACCCTCGCCTCATAACCAGCACGCCACCCAGCTATCCCCGGCAAGCTCGGGGGACTGCGGGACAGGCGGTTAATAAATGTATCTTGTTGTGAGCCTGGTGCCTCGCATGCCCGCGGGCCGCGGAGGGGGCCTCCCCGCACCGCCTACGCAGGCCACCATCCCCCAGGGACGGATAACTGTATGTGCACCGAAACTAGCGCTCCATTCGTCCATATGACAGTGAGAAACGTCTGCCCCTTCTAATAAAGCTGCGACGGGGCACGGATTCCACCACCGCAGGCAGATATAGCGCAGAGCGAATCGTGGTGGAACCAACACGGCCTTCCCATTGAGCGCCTGGATAATCCACATCTCCCATTCCGTAGACGATGCCCAAGAACTTTGGCCCGAAGAAAGGCAGAGGAACCATCGACAAATTCACGACCGCGATGCAGAGGGAAGCAGGGCCCGAGACAGACCAGGAAACGCCGGTGCAGGAGAAGCAGGCGACCCCGGCTACAATGATGGACCCCCAGGCCGTTTTTCAGGAGATGCAACAGGGCTTCGCTACACTCGCGGACAAATTAGATGGGATCACGGCAAGTGTCGCCAATATTAAGACACAACTTGACAAGACAACCATGCGCATGACGGAGGCGGAATCTAGGATATCTGGCACTGAGTACGCTTTAGAGGCCCTGAAAACCACGGTATCCACAATGGCTATCGAACTTGGAACGGTGAAGTCCAAATGTGCAGATTTGGAGGCGAGATCTAGGAGAAACAACATCCGCATTATTGGCGTGCCAGAAGGCGCCATGAAAGGATCAATGGAGAAGGCAGTGGAAGATCTCCTCCGCACACTATTGGGTGATCCCGGATGGTCACCGATGTTCATAGTCGAGAGGGCGCACAGATCACTAGCCCTGAAACCGAAACCCGGGGCATACCCCAGGCCCATCATAGCGTGCATGTTAAACTACAGGGATAGAGATCTGATCCTTAAAACTGCCAGGGAAAAACAAGAGCTCAAATGGGAAGCAAATGTTATCCGCATCTTTCCGGACTTTACCCTGGCGGTCCAACAGGAAAGGAAGCTCTTTACAGGAGTCAAGCAAATGCTACGCGAACGGCAAGTTCAATACGCAATGCTCTACCCCGCCAGGCTCAAAATCCAGCATCAAAACAAGTCCTACTTTTTCACATTTCCCGAAGAAGCGGCAACCTTTATAGAAACGATTATCCCTCCGAACACGGGACAGACTTAAAGTGTGGGCGATTTGAACAAGACTGAGACCTAAATATTCTCATCCCGTTCTTGAAGTTAAAAGGAACAGCAACGTCTGAAGCCTCCACCCTGGAGGCCCACATCTGGGACACTAAAGTCGAATGTTCATGAACTAATCGGCTATAGAAACACCGTCCCAGAAGCCAGTAGGATGTGCGAGAGAAAACGTGCGTAAACCAGACACGATACCTATAAGTGAAGCTGGCTTGGGCTCTGGAGACGCTGCAGCCCCCCCCTGTAGCAGGTGCTTGAAATGTTGTTGGGTGGGGAGGGATGGATATCTAATGGCACAGTTGAAGTTTAGGGAACTGTGAGGGTGGGGGGGGAGAGACTTACATGGGAGTTGCAGGGTTTTGTTATAAAACAAAAAGCACACAGATGTCAGACATGTCGTATATTCCATCTCATAATGGCAGATTATAAGAAGCCACAAGGCTTTGAACACCCCATAGACAATGGCTAGCTTAGACAAAATCAATATGCTTAGCTGGAATGTAAGGGGCCTGGGATCTAGGATTAAGAGGAGGAAGATACTGGCCTACCTCAATAGACACGCGGCCAGAGTGATCTTCTTACAGGGAACGCATTCTGGTCCGCGACAAGGAGGACAATTGATGCCTAACTGGGGCTCACATCAGTATTTCACGACATACTCCAGCCGGGAAAGAGGGGTAGCAATTCTGATTCACAAAATACTGTCCTTTGAATGTATTGATGTTGAGTGTGACCCGGGGGGAAGATGTGTCATGCTTCATGGCAACCTATATGGTAAAGAATTTGTCTTTCTGAACGTGTACGGTCCGAACATCGACCAACCAGACTTTTATGCCTCAGTGTTTGAAAAAATTGGCAAGATACCCGACAGCCCGGGTGATTTGTGGCGGGGACTTTAACACAATATTAGATGTACATCTTGATCGCACATCTACGCAAGCTAGAACACTGACTAAAGCCGCGCAAGCAATACACCTACATATGGCTGATCTGCAACTAAAAGATGCCTGGAGAACCTTGAACCCGATCAGTAGGGAATACACCTATTACTCCACAGTCCATGACATGCACTCCAGGATAGATTTATGGCTCATAGATGGGGGCAGCATGGCATGGGTCACAGACTCCCATATACACCCAAGAACGTACTCAGACCACTCACCGATACAGCTAACACTAAGAATCCCTGGTCGGGTCCTCTCCAGACCACCTTGGAGATTCAAGCCGGCAGCCCTGAAAGATCTGGTTTATAACACCTCGATGAAACAATATATACAGGACAACTTCGATAACAACGAACACTCTGTCTCGACCCAGTCTATACTATGACAGGCGTTCAAAATCTGCATCAGAGGTCACTCAATATCCGTAGAGGGTGGAATCCTTAAAGACATTAGGAATAGGTTAATTAGGCTAGAATCTCAAATAGCATCCCTGCAATCACAGTATGCATCCTCCACGTCACCCCAAATCAGCTCTGAACTAAAGACCAAACTAGACGAATACACCGAGACCGCAGAACAAGAGGTCAGATACTTTGATCGACCAGCTGCAGCCCGTAGATATGGGGAAGGGGAACGCCCGGGGAAATTATTAGCTAGAACAGTACGCGTAGAGAATGGCCCCACAACCATACCATGCATACATATGCCTGATGGCGCGGTAACCACCGACCAGGACAAAATGAAGGAGACCTTCTATGCTTATTACAAAGACCTATACTCCCCGCAAAGCACTGCGACAGATGATGAGATTGAGAGCTACCTAGCCCAGATACCCACAACCCTTTTAGCGGATACCACTAGGGAATCACTTGAGCTACCCATCACTGAACCTGAAATACTCGATGCAATAAAAGCTCTCCCCAACAGGAAAGCGCCGGGTTCAGACGGGCTAAGTGCTGAGTTCTATAAAGAGTTTAGTAGTGACCTGGCTCCCAGGCTCCACGCTGTATGGATGGAGGCATTGGACACAGGGGAACTCCCCGAAACCACCAGGGGAGCTAGAATTACTCTCCTGCTGAAATCGGGGAAGCCCCCTGGGGACTGTAGGTCAGACCGACCTTTATCGCTAATAAACACTGATGCCAAAATCCTGGCCAAAATAATAGCAACTAGGCTTACACCACCGATGCCATATATGATACACGAAGATCAGGCTGGGTTTATATTAGGCAGATCTACGGCAACAAATATAAGGAGATGCCCCAAATCATTGCCACGATATTCCCAGAAACCCAAGGAATAGCGGTCTCCTTAGATATGAGGAAAGCATTTGACACCGTCTCATGGCCGTTCCTGTTCGGGGCGTTACGAAACTATGAATTTGGCCCAAACTTCATAAGGTGGATCCGAATACTTTACACGCGACCATACGCTAAGATCAGAATTAATGGATCTTTCACAGACATACTTGAACTACTGGGGGGCACTAGGCAGGGCTGCCCACTCTCCCCACTACTCTTCGCCCTGGTTATTGAACCCCTTGCGGACATACTCAGATTCCGTTATAGCACAATCGGGATATGGCTAGAAGGTAAGCCACATATTATAACGCTTTATGCGGATGATATCTTATACCTGAAAAACCCAGACCGCACATTGGGCAAGGTGCTGGCTGCAGTGAAAGAGTTCGGAGAATATTCAGGTCTTTGCCTAAATCCCAATAAATCGGAGATATTCCCGCTCACAGATGCCACCATGCAGCCCCAGAACCTCCACGGCCTTATATGGAGCCCATTACACATTGTTTATCTAGGTGCGGCAGTCGCCAGATCCACTCAACTCTCCCGAACACTAAACTACAGCTCATTGGCAGACACACTTTGCATCAAAATAAAGCGCTGGAATGCCCTTCCAATATCAATGATGGGTAGGATAGCATTAATTAAAATGATCATTCTGCCTAAGCTTTTCTATCTGTTCAGTACAGTACCGGTGTGGCCGGGTCGCACACTATTTTCCAAAATTAATAGTGCATGCATAGCGTTTGTATGGGGAGGCCACTCGAGGCTGAGCTGGAGGGTGCTAACACATACGTATCCCAGAGGCGGCCTAATGGCTCCCGACGTGGATTGTATTACCTGGCAGCGCAGGCACATTATGCTGCCGTCTGGGCTACATGCTTCCTCAACCCTGGCCCCCCACCCCGTCCCACGAGGGTACAGGAAGCGATACTTGCCCTACAGAAAATCACTAGACCCACACCTAAACGATATAACAGTATGCATCCATCCAATGTCACAATCACTGCATGGGCCAAAATAAATTATATGTTTGGAGCCGGCAAACTATACCACCCGAGCATGCCAATATGGGGCGACCCCCACACACCCTTCCCTTTAGACAGTGCGGTGGCAATGAACTGGACTGCCAAAGGACTGCCAAAGGAATCACACAATGGGGACAGATGTTTCTGGATAAACGATTTTTGGAGTGGGATGAGATTAAAGACAGGGTAGGAAACACAGACGCACATAGACAGCAATTCGACAAGGTTGCAACAACCACACAACGGATCTACCCATCATTCCCGAACGAACCCGAAATAAACATGGGTCTTGGTTACATATTCACGGGGGGTACTCAGAAGGTTACGGCCTCCACTCTCTACAAAACTATAATGCAAACACGCCCGAAAACACCCCACACCGCAAAGGCCGGTTGGGAGCGAGATCTGGACCAGCCGATAGAAGAACAGGATTGGTCCCAGATCTGTGTACCGGTTAAGCTGGTATCCTGCAACTCTAGATTCAAATTGATACACTATAAAATTATCCATAGAACCCACTACACGCCAGCGAAACTGAAGCGTCTATATCCTACTCTCTCTGGCAACTGCCCAAGATGCAATTCTGAAAATGCTATTATATACCATAGGCTGTGGGACTGTGTAGAACTAAGTCAATACTGGGCCGGGGTCTGTGGAGCTCTAGATAAGATGGCGGACCAACCGGTCGAATGGACACCGCAGTTGTGTATATTGGGGGCGATTGGGAAAATGAACCCAACTTGGCAAAAACTGCTCAATTTAAGTCTGCTGTTAGCAAAAAGGGTCATTCTGATGAGGTGGAAAAACGCTCGCCCGCCAACAGTAGAGGACTGGAACAGAGACATGTTGTGGGCTAATGACACCGAAGAACTGTATATAGACTCAGTAATGACCCCCTCTAGACACAGAAATATATGGACACGGTACAAACAGTATCTAGCAGAGCTACCACCCCCTGAGGTCGTAAATGTAATGTAAAATCGGCCAATACATGTATTATGATCACTGAAATTGATTGTCACAAATGTAACTGCTTAATCTGTGTGCAAAGTTAAATAAAGTTTTTTTTAAAAAAAACAATCACAAGTAACCCTTTCATTAGTTTCCCGCAAATGAACACTCCAAAAGGTGTGGTGCCTCCCATTTGGATGAAAACTAGAGGAACCATCATGCCGGTCCATGTAATTTAACTTTGCCTGCAGAGGTACCTATATCAGCATGAAGTTTCTTCACAATGTGAGCCTTACGAACGCTTTGTTTCTTTGCAACCTTTTGTGCTACATTTGTTTCTTATGCAGATCCGCCATTCCAAGATGGCCGTGTCCAAAGTCTGCACTTGAGTGCTGGGTATGGTGCTGCTTGGGGTCTGATTGGCTGTTACCTTCAACATCTGGGCCAATGGTAAGGCTGGTAGGCTTGGACGGCCCTCCTCACAAGGCCCACTCCTCAAGCCCCCGTCTGCTCCCGGTCCACTACAGGTACGCTTCCCATCCCACGTGATGTATTGCTGTATCCCCCCAACGCCCCCCTCTGGTCCCCTGTGATGTGTTGCTGTACCTCCCACCCCCCTCTGGTCCCCAGGTTTGCCTTGAGGAGCGCTCACCCCCCTGCTGTTCCTCGGTGCCCCCCGCCTTCTGCAGGAGCTATCTTGATATACTTTGGTCATCACTTTCAACTTTCATGCTGGACTTCCACTTCATCTCGTACTCATGGGGGCCTTGAATCATGCTGTGAAATTCCTGATCTGGGAATCCTGGTTTGCATTTGAGTATTCTCTTGCAATATTATGTGTTATTTCTGACTCCTGCAACTGTATTCTCTACCTCTTGTTTCTCCACCTCTCTCTACCCAACCCTCTTGTCCCCCGAGATGTCTCTGTGCCCCCCCCCTTCCCCCATTTGCTGGCATGGGATGTCTGCCGATTTGAATTCCCTCTTATTGTTTTCCTACCATCTCCCCCCCCCGCTTTATCCTTAGCACTTATGCTTTTCAAATAGGTCGCCTGAAAATCTGTATTTCTGAAACAATTTCATCTTTATCCTGTCTAATGTGATCCACTAAGGCTTTTAAGTGTACCAATTCTTGCTCACTGTCTTCAAACTGTTTCTTGCTTTTGGACAACTGAATATCAAAATCTCTGCATTTTAATTGCATGTCTTTTTGGCATCCTTCTAATTCTGTTCTTAACATCTCCTCTTTTTTACTTGCCCCATCTAAGTCAGTCTTTAACCTGTTAATTAGCTGGGTATCATTTTCTTGCATATACAGGGACCTATTCAAAATAAATCATATTTTGGCGCATAGCCGTATTAAACAGTCTTTCTCTGCACTTTTATCGGCTGCATTCAATAACCTTGTAAGGCAGACCTGAATTATGCTGCCTTCACTGTAGAAGAAAAATGCCAAACATTTGCAATGATTGACACTGACACACAGGTCGCAATTATGTCCAAGGAGCTGGTAAAGTGTATGAATGAAGGGAGATCCCCACGGAATCAAATCACAGTGAAGGAAAACCAAGGTCCAGTGCATAACTTTAATGGGGAGGAGGGGCCTATTATAGGTATAACTGAGGTTGATATAAAAATAGGAAAACACAGAATGAAACAAGGAGGTATTGATCACATCTATTTGTGAAATTCCATTTCTGATGGGGACAGATTGCCTGAAAAGATTGTCTCCTCTCATAGATGGGGTGAATGGAGTGCTGTGGTCCTTAACCAAAAAACCATTGAGACCTAAAATTAAAATCACAAAACAGCAACATAAATGAATGTCACACCGTTGCCAAAACAAATGATGCTGTGGAGGTATATCTCCAGAATAGCTGCATACCTAGTGTCACTGTTATATTAATGTGTCAAGACAAAATGCAGAGCGACAATGAAAAACTACCTGTACAAATATACTTGGACCCAAGGAAAAATTGACAGACCGCCATAGATGAGCACACATTACGTTTTTATTTAAAAGAAAAGATATGCAAACAAAATATTAATCCTAAAGCAGATTCAGAAAAACACATTACCACTCTTGCTGAAATACACATGGAAGATGAGCAACCATGGGTTCATGTTGGTATAAATGACTGTTTTAAAACAATAAAAGCCACTTTAGCGCTTGAGCAGGAGAGGAGCTTCATTAATGAGAAATTGTTGCAAATAATAATGGAGACGGAGGAAATCCCGAAGTTTAGGATTAAAAACCAATATGTTTCTGGGTTGGACAGTCCAGATTTTGAAAACCGAATTGCAGGCAGATGCATGCTTAAAATTAGCATTGGGCAGAAAACAATTTACCATAATGTATGGATAGTGAGTGGAGCACAAAATGATTTTTACATGGGCAATGACATAATGCACAGAATGTGTATGGTGTTAGATACTACTATTCCTGCATTTACAAAACAGTTTGAAATAACACTGAAATGCAAAAATGGACAGCAGATGAAAGACTCTGATGCATTTGTGTGCCTGAATGAATCCATAAAACAGCAAGGCCTGGATTATGAATACATTCCTTGGTAGATATTGGTGAAGGGCCTGTAAGAATGATGGTAAATAATAAGGGTTGTCAAGATATTCACTTAGAGGAAAACTCCCCATTAGGAATGGCCATACAAAAATCACATTATACTGCAGATCTAAATAACATGGCGATTGGAAATATCCCTGAAAAGTATGTAGATGCCAAGGGTGAGTTGCCAGAATACCTTGACTCTCAGCCCAAAGGAATATTTAAAATTCATTCTGTGTACCCTTATGATTCAAGTGAAACAGTGTGCTGTTATATCAAGAGAGTTGTATAACATTTGATTTAAGTGAAAATGAAATGGAAAATCAGCCCATTGAAATGGAAACTGACATGCCAAAACATTTAAAAGTGGCAGCTTTACAAAGAGAGACAGCCACACAGCGAGAGGAAAGAGCCGAGATTCCACTACCAGAACATTTTCCAGAATTTTCCAAAATGGTAGAAGAGCAGATCTCCTTAGCGGATGCGTGTGACAACGATGAGGATAGAAACGAATTGAGGAAGATATTTATGGAATTTAAAGATGTATTTGCCAAAGATGCCTATGATTGCGGGTTAACTAATTTACATGTGGCCACACTTCTGGAAGGGTGTAGCAGAAGTGCAGTATTTATACGCCAGTATAGACTACCGCTGGCATGTTCAGAATCATTGGCAGAGATTATTAAAAATTTAGAATCGTGAGGAATTATCAGGCCTATCCATAGCACATCCAATACGCCCATTTTAGGTGTGTTAAAGCCAAATGGTCAATGGCGGCTATGTGCAGATTTTAGGGAGTTAAATAAAAGAGTACCAGTGTCCAGATGGCCACTGCCATTCATTGATCAGGGCCTAGCTCAGGTACATGGTTCAAAAGTGTTTACCACATTAGATCTCACCTCTGGATATTGGTGCGTGCCATTGACAGAGGAGATACAGAATTTATTTTCCTTTACATATGACAGGACTCAATACGCATGGGTTAGAACTCCGTTCGGGTACGTTAATAGTGGGAGTGAATTTGGAATATTTTTGAGGAAGGCCATGCCTGATGCAGCGGAAAGAGGAACCATAGTTTATGTGGATGATGTCCTGATAAAAAATGAAAGCTTAAAAAACCATTTTGATGAAATAAGACATGTTCTTGGCCAATTGCCGAAAGCAGGCGCCAAAGTACCTTTACAAAAAGCACAATGGTGCAAGAAAAAAGTGAATTTTCTAGGCCATGAAATAACTGAACATGGACTAAATCCACAAAAGAATAAAATCGAGGCCATACAAAAACTAAAAGACCCTAAAAATGTGAAAGGGGTGAAAAGTTTATTAGGAATGACAGGCTATAACAGAAAGTTCATTGAAAATTATGATGAAATCACTCAACAATTGACTAAACTGCTAAAACTAAATACGACCTGGAAATTGGAGAAAGAGCAGTCTGAGGCAGTAGCCAAATTGAAGGAATGTCTTGTAAAGGCACCATGTTTAGAATACCCCATAAAGGACAGGGATTTCTTTATAGAAATAGGTTTCTCTGAACATTTTATGTCACCAGTGTTATCACAAAAACATGATGTGAATCACAAAACCATTGCCTATGCAAGTAAAGCATTTTCCCAAGTTGAAATGAAATTCAATGAATGTAAAAAGGCCCTATTAACCACTGTGTGGGTGCTACACCATTTCCGCCCCATTGTTCAGGGAGAAAAGATATTGAAACAAATCATCAACCTTTGCAATTCTTAGAGAGTAAAAGAATTAGGTCAGGTAATCTAGCACAGTCCAGAATCACTTCATGGACGCTAGCATTACAAGGTTTTCCTGTAGAAGTGAGATATGGCCAAAATAAAAAGAGCCCAATTGCTCAAGGTTTAGCAGATTTACATGACTGTGCAGCTGTAAAAGCATCAAACGAAATGGAAATAGAACCTAATTTACAGGAGTTTGAACAATCACCACACAAAGCTTTTGATGAAAAAACATGCAAGGACTTGCCAACTGTATATGTTGATGGTTGTGCTTTTCACATTGAAAATGACAGTAACAAACAATTAGTGTCAGGAATAGGAAATGTCTGGTTGAAATGTGAAGGCGTCCCCAGCATAGGGATGAGGATTGGAGCTAGGAGCAGTCAAGTAACGGAATTGGCAGCCATTTATAAAGCAATTGATAATAAATTCAGTGAAATTGTCCTGGTGACTGATTCTGACTATGCACGAAACAGCTTTGTGGAATATCTACCTGGCTGGAAAGCAAGAGGCATGATTACATACAACAAAAAGCCACTTAAGCATGGAAAAATGATACAAGCCATAGACAAACTAGTGTCAGAAAATAATTTGCCAATATACTGGAGAAAAATTTGTGGGCATTTAAAAACTCCAGGAGAGGATAAAGAGGGGAATGATAAGGCTGACCACCTGGCTAAAATTGGGGCTGTGATGGGAGAATTGCTACCTATTGAACATTTACTGGATGAAATACAGATTGATGCAGTAACACGTTCTAAAGCACCAAAGGAGACATAACAATCAGTGGTACAGTGGAGTTACAACACCCAGACCAAGATTTGATTGAGGCACAAAAGAATGATCGAATTTTGGGAATCTATTATAACCATTTGATAGATCCTGGACAAAACCCTTTACAGAAGAGGCACTGGTCTTCCTTCCGAGTGAGTACACCTAATTCTAACAGTATTAGTCTAAAAATTTAATCATGTTTGAGAACAAATCTCTACAATCCACTTTTGTACATTTTTATCATACAGATTGATCCCGGTTGTTGATACGTACACAGGAATGAGGTTAGTTTTACTTTTTCATTGAGAGCGACCTATGAAATCTCTCGACTGACATTAAAGTCTAATTAGGTTGTCCTTCCCTTTTGTAGGAATTAATGAACAATTTGAAACTTTAACACATCCCACCCTGAAGAAGGATTGTTGCGTAATCCGAAACGCGTCGGTAAACATGGTTGTGTTTAGGAGATTCGGAGCAGAAAGAATTGTACTGCCCAGATGGACAATTGTGTTAAATAATTCAATGTTTAAATGTGTTACTTCACGAATAATGTTTTGAGAACATTTGGATGTTTTTGAGGACTGGGATTCAGCTCAGAATATTGTCATTGTTCAAATGTATAACCACTTTTGTTTCTAATGATTACCACGCTATGAGTTAATAGTGTGGGTGTAATATTGGAACGCACTTTTTGTGAAATTGATTTGCCTATATATATAAAAATACTTTATCTGTCTAAAACTGTTTTGTGTCAGCTTGGTGGTGCTTCTCTGTAGACAAGCAGAGAGACAGATGCTACTTATATCTTGTTTATCATATGAACATTTTTTGAGTACAGTGAAGGCTTTCTTGCATTGTAATCTAATAGACAGTAGGGTCTCTCGTGACTTAAGACTTCTCCTTGTTGGAGTCGGATTGGGTTCACGTGATACTGAAAATAACCTTGGGGACTTGTCTCCCCATCAGGAGTGCAGCATAGGGTTATCAGCTGGCAACAGCTGGTGTGTGTTTGGTGTTTCAGATTTGCAAATAGACTATGTAGGGCCTTTAAAAAGGTTGAGCAGAGGAAACCGTTATATTTTGAGTGTGGTATGTTTGATGTCAAAGTGGATTGAATGTATTCCTGCACCAGATTGTAGTGCGCAAACAGCAGCCAAATTGCTAGTGAATCACGTGTTCTCAAGGTTTGGGTTGCCACAAAGAATTGAGTCAGACAGAGGAAGTCATTTCACAAGTGCTCTAATGAGCAAGGTATGGCAAATACTGGGTGTGAAAAGGAAACTACATATCGCATATCGGGCGGCTTCTTCAGGTGGAGTTGAACGGGGTAATAGGTCTGTTGTGGACATTTTAAAGAAATTTGTAGCTGAAGCAGGTTCCAGCTGGGATTTACGTTTACCGTTGGTTTTGATGGCAATCAGATCAACTCCTGCCAAAGCAACAGGTATTAGCCCACATGAGGTCTGGACAGGTAGGAAAATGGTGTTGCCGCAACACCTGCTATACAGAACACATGAGCAAACACTTGTAAGCGCATCTACAGTTCATGAATACATTGATGAGCTGAGGAAGCATTTACAACATGCATTTGCTTTTGTACAGAGAAATCTGGAAAGGGCTGCTGACGGTGCTAAAACATATGATAAAAACTCAACAGTAAAGGAATAGTGTGTAAGGGATCAGGTGTATAAATTTTATTTTGGAAAAAGTAAACAGAAAAATTCCAAATTCCTAGCAGCCTGGCAGGGGCCATTCGAATTATAGATAAAGTCTCTCCTGTAGTTTATAAAATTTTAAGGACTGAAGGTGAAACAGCAACAGAACAGTTTGTGCATGTAAACCAAATCAAGCCATGTCATCCAAGACATGAGATAAAAAATCTGGAGCGTGTAGAAACAGATAAAGTCCCTTGAACACAAAAAGGTAAAATAAATGGGTACAGTCAGGAGGCAGTGACAGAGAAGTTAAATAAAGATGGTTGATTATAATGGCACCTAAACACTAATATATATATATACATATATATATATATTATAAAAAAATAGAAGCTGAAGTTTATGGAGTTGGTGTGCAGAATGAAAATGTATTAAATATTGAATGCTGTTTTATGTATGATTGTTTTCTTTTTAACCTGTGCTTAATTTCAGAAGGCGAAAGAAAAAGGGCGAAATGTTTTACAAAGCATGTTTTATTTTTGGCAAAAGGGTGAAGTTAGTATTGTGCTATATACTTAATCTGTTTCTTTTCTATTTGGTTTAGAATATTAACATATTTGTACCGGAGGTCATGAGAGACGATGGAGTCCTGGAGTCCCCTGGATGAAGATCGAATGATGCCTGCCTCTGGGTGGAGGTGAAGACAAAATAACCGGAATGCCAAAGAAAAGATGACTTCTATAGAAAAGGATCCAAGAGTACCAAGATGGAAGAACACCCGAATGAACCAAATGATGTGACATCGCTGGTCCGGACATATCAGAGGCAGACAAGTGTCGTATGGAGTTCCACGTATTTATTATTTTAATTAATTATTTTAATCTGTTATGTTAATTCTTTGTTTTAGTTATTTGTTTTATCTTTTTGTTTTTGATTGACTTCAAGTATAAGATTGAAGCACTGGACTATGGACACTTCCATTGGGAAGGAACATATGGACCCAAAGATGAATTTTGATATTATGTTGGACAGTGGTTTTTCAATTTTTTTGTTTTTGGATATGAATATTCATTTTGTTGGATTGCTACATTTTAAAAGAAGGAAGGGAGCAAGTTGATTTTCCTCTAATTATGGCTTGGACTGCCAAATTCTCAGAAAAAAGGAGGGAATATGTAAGAGTATTTAGCATTTTTTTTTCATGCAGCACCACTGCATGGGTTTGGTGCATTGCTATAATGCGGTACAGCAAGGCATGTGTTGCCAGTGTGATATGGACATGTAAATGAAAACAGGCTATTCAGTCAAAAACGATTCTACATCTAAAATGCAAATAATTTTTTTCACAGTTAAAAGCATATATATTTTTTTTCTCATCTGAAATTCCTGTTGCAGGAGACACATTTGAGGATTAATGAACTAACCTCATTAACAATACTAACATGATTCCAACTCATTAATAATATAATGTGTTCTCCAGTGCAAAATGAGATGGAAAATGACAGGCTCTGAAAATCATTTTAAACATGCATCCAGATTTTTTCTCTTTACTTCTATCTGTGATCTGTCCACAGTATTTGCAGGAAGCAAAGACTCGAATAAGCAGGAATCAGTTTTGTTACAGTTGCAACTGTATAAGCCAAGCCATTGTTCGAGAGAAGGAGGGTAGGACATGATTGAATTTCATTGGTTGAACTCGTTTGGTAGGCTGTAACAGCTTTTCTAATGAACCTCGGGGAAGAAGAGAGGGAGAAGACATTTTTTTACACAGCTCGGAGAAAGACCGTTTCCTGATTGAAAAAGCAGATCCCAGTGCACTGCTGCATAGACTGGGAGTTCCAGTCAGTAAGCCCCAGTTTGAGTGACGGCAGATGCTCGTCCTTGCTGGGGTGATTTAAGAGGGAGCATTAAGCCACTTCCAGAAGGTGACCAGCTGAAGAATTTCACATGCTGGACAGGCTTGGTAATTATATTACAGTGTGTATGTGTGCGAAACTATTCAGTCAGAGTAGAAGAGGGAATTCCAGTGTTTTATCAACATGTTTAATGTTGCAAATTGAATATGTTCTCGCCGCTCTCTTCTCATTTTGTTACAGATAATGTTGTTACTGTGCAATTTCCATTTATTTCTGTAAAAAGATTAAGATCGTGTTGAAATACAATTTTTTATAATACACAAAAATATCAAGCAGATGGGTAGTGTGTTTTATTTTTCTCTTTTCTTTGTGCATCTACCATTACAGTACTGATAATATGGGGAGATGTTTAGACAGTGCAATTGTCATTTTTAAAGTAGCTAAAAATAAGACTTGGCGGTAGCTGTGTGCACGAGTCCATTCAGTATATACGTGTGCGTTTTCTGAACGGAACATAATAATAACAATGAAATAGCCTGCTGCTGGAGGTACATGGGTCAGCAGAAAGAGAGGCCCTGGACATAGTTCACTGATGTAGATAAGTTGGTGATGAATACCACATGTTAGCTCGCTGTCGTAGATAAGTCAGTGAGGACAGCCCATGGTGGCACTCCAAATGAAAATGTGGTGTTCCTGAAATGTAAGCCTGAGGCCTCTCTAGTGATCACACGAACAAACTAAACAAAAATAAGGGGTTCTGGATATTGGGGCCACATATAAAATAAAGAAATTATGCTCACCAGCAATACCACCAATAATGCCTACCAACATAAAGTATACCACTAAATGTATCTGTGTGCTGAAATAATGTATGTATACGGTAGTACTATATACCAAACCTAATCTGAATGCAAAGAGTGATTATTACTGAATTATTTTCATTTTGGCAGTAAGAAAATACCGCTAGGCCCCAAATCTATACAAAATACCAAACAGATGTCTGCCGATTTGAATTCCCTCTTCTTGTTTTCCAACCATCTCCTCCCCCCCCCGCTTTATCCTTAGCACTTATGCTTTTCAAGTAGGTCGCCTGACCTGTTTGGTTAGCTGCTTGTTCGTCCCCTTTCATGCCCCACCCCTATTTCTTTTCTCCTACCTTGCTCCCTCCAGCACCATTAGAAATGTCTTCAGGCCTAGTACAATAGTTGCTTTTTGTTATTCTCCTTCTCCAAGCCCCTCTACCCTCGCCCACCCCCCTCCTCTTGTTCAATTCCCGCACTACCTCAATTGTCGTCATGCATGGTAATGTAGCCGCTTGTCGGTCTCATTCTCCCTACCACACCCCCCCCTTCCCTCCTCATCACCGTCTACAGCACTTGTACTATCTGTGGGATGTATTTACCCATGCATCCGAGCCCTACCTCAAAACTGTGCAGTATTGACATGGAAAACATCATGATGGCCAGAGCTTCCCAGAAAATGCACAGGGAAATGCATGAAGAATAGGCTGCCACTCATTTTTGCCGATGTTATGGGCACAGAAGGACGCTGCCTAAAACCACCATTGGACTACCCACACAGTAGTCTGAAACCATTGGGAGTGGCAATGCTGATTGCCAAAAGCAAACCCATAACTGTTGGGAATTCATTTTCTTAAATCCCAAAAAGGGGTGCAGCAGTACCAGTACTCACCACTATCCAAAAGCCGGCGTTTTAAAACCACCAGATTTTGTAGAAAACTGAATAAATGAACCCAAAGAAAGACTTACTGAGAGGTGGATCCAATGTAAAGTTATATTCTGAAGTGACTTGAAGGTTTATAACAAGACTGGCTGAGCTGTGGATTTCAGCAGTTTAAGTAAATTTGGACTGAAAGACACTAAAAAATCTAAATGTTTAAATTGACTGAGTGACCTACTTTTGTGTGTCACATAGGTTTCAATTGTTTAAATGTCATAGTTTTAAACTTAGAATCAGCATCCTAGCTGCATATGTAAAAAAATGTCTTGACTTAAACTGGGGAACAGAAATGGCATGTAGCTAAAAACTGGCTTAAAGAGATGCCAATTTTGACTGGCAACTACCCCCCATCAGGAGTGAAACTTGAGTCACAGCTGTGTTCCCAGGCCTATCTGCCTTTTGCTGGCCACACTAAGGATATGCCATCTCTCTGATAATTGAATTAAGGGGAGCCCCCACAGAATACAGGAGCTCTGAACAAAGCCCTGTCCTGACTCAGGCAAATGTTTTATTGGCGGGAGTCGTAAATGGAGCTTCCTCTTGGCAGAAGCTGGGAGGGGCAGGGTCTCTGAGCTTGGCAGAAACTGGAAAGACTGGTTTCTGTACCATGTGACATGAAAAGACACACCTCTATAGCCAGAATATGGTTTTAGAAAAAGATGAATAACTCATAGAGCAGACTTGTGAAAATTATTTAAATGACACCATAATTCTTGTGATTTTTCTGCCCACATTTTAAGAGGTTTTTAGAACCGGTGGCATGTTCAGGGGGGTTTTAGCGGAAAAGAGGATATTACTCAAAATGTGTGCATGTGAAAAATCTGACACTTCATCAACTAATGTCCATACTCCTTGCGCACATGTGTGTAAATTTGGGGTAATGTCCGGTATTGCAAACCAGTTAAAAAGTGCAAAATATTGCCATTTCTGAATGCAAGCCCCCAGGAAGAGCAGAGTTTGAACAGGGTATACCTCCTGTGATATGTGATGGGTGCATGTAATTTCAAACCACTGTGTAGCTATGTATTTGGTTCAAATCTAGATTTGTGTGCAAGTTGACAGGAGGAGTGGACTTTCTGCAGGCTGTAAAATGACATCACTCTGACACAACTTAGCTCCCCCAATCAGGGGAGAAATGAAAGCTTGGCCAATGATAAGTGGAGAGGGGCTGGCTAGTGATGCTGCTCACACACACCCATTTTAAAAACACATAAAAGCAGAGAGACAGGACAGATAGGGACCTTCAAATCCATTTGCAGCTGGAAGCTCTGCCGGGAAAATCCATACTTTACCTCCATCAACCTTCAGAGAGCAGACAGAGACTTCAAATCCCTCAATCTCCAGAGAAAGTTGTGCAGAAAGACCCAGAGAAAGCAGAGCAGTATCCAAAACCAGAGAAAGCTGAACCGGAGTCCAGTCTAAAACCTGACCAGATCCGTGGCGAGGCCCATTTAACTCAAGAATAAACTGTGCAGAACCAATCTCTTAGTTAAAATAATATAATCCAAGCTATTTTAATCTAAGTAGAACTGCCTCCTAACTGTCACCTGTCATTTGTAAAGCTGTCACCTGTGATTTGCTAGTTGCAAGCTGCACTTGTCTTTTTGAACTTTAAAATTTCAAATCTGAAAAACGACCTTTATTTAATCGCTCATATCTCCGTGACCGTTTGTGCTAGAGACTTGCAGTAACTTTCATCTGGAAGCTGAGATCCTAGGCTTTTCTAGGACCCCAACACGATATTGCTAGCCCTTGTAGTTCCTCTGTAATCGCACCAGACGCATTCGCGAATTTTGCCGCGATTTGCAAATTTCTTCACGTGTAAAAATCTGCTGCTGCTTGCCTTCCATTTGCCAGAAATTCGTTTAACCTGCTAATTATCCCAGAATCATTGCTAGTGTGAGCCTGGACTAATATTAACTAGATACCACTCACCCTGAACCTCTAGAGGGAATTAAAAGCATTTTAACATATTTTCACTCCATTGCCAGCACATATCAAAGCATTTTGCCTGTGTTTTAAACTTCTGTAGTCTAAGTTGCTGGGTGAACTGAATTACATTTGAATTGCATTTCTGAGAATTGTGTGCCTTCCTTCCATTTCCCTGCATTGCATAAAAGGGGGGGGGGGTGAATTGTACAAGAAAGTGATTACATTGTCTTTGCTGAAATCCTATCAAGTTATTTTCTTTACTGCATTTCATTCCACATTGCATCCATTTGAAACCATAAAAGTATTGTTGCTATCTTATCCATTTCATGTCAACTCCTTAGTGATTATCAAGAAGTGTGCTAGTGCCAGATTCTCCGTTGTTAATCTTTATCATATCAGATTAAGTGTGCTATTCAATTATTAATTTATTCTAAAGTGTGATATATACCTATTGTTTAAACTATCAAATAAACCTTTTAACTTGCAAAACAGAACTACTTCTTGGCTCAGTGGGGTCAGGAGGATTCCAAGAGAGGGGTGTTATATAGGGGTAGTCATCCAGAACGCATGAACTGGACATAAAGATATATCAATAAGGGTTTTCATTCAGTATTATAGACTAGGCGTTGACTTAGCTGTAGTGTTGAATTGAATCCTCTTACAAATTGGGGGCTCGTGCCGGACGTTTGGATTAGATCTATCACTTGTGCAGATTAATACAGCGTGCCAGCTGACCAGATACACATATCCGGTCGGAGCACACGCTGTGTTACGCTGTAAAGCACTTCTCAAAGGAACGCTCTAAGAAAAAGGTCTGTTTTGCAAAAATAAAATACAAACTTCTGTAAGTCAGGACAGAGACCAATCTCTAGAATGACGACCTTAGTAGACATGAAAATAGCCAGAGAGCACTTCTTACATAAGTTATTTGTGAGAGGTGAGTGGACTCACCAGGACCAAACAGTCTGGTTGCAGGCCATCACACCCCAAATCACGGAAACAGGGTCAGATATATGGAGAGACCAGGGTCCCTTACATGTGGCCCTGAGTGAACTATATATGTCCTCTAAGGCCAAGGATGAGCACAACAAGATTGCCAGGGTAGCGGCATATTTATATTTACATATGGGAGCCATGCAGGACAAATCTGCTGAAGGCCAAGATTTGGTGAGTAGGCAACTGCTGGCATTACAGAAGGCCCAATCTGATCTGGACTCTTCTGAGCAGAGGCTGCAGAGGAGCCAGGAGTCAGAAAATGATAGTAGGCAGTATATCATTAAAATAAAAGAGGACATGGATATACTGCAACAGGAAAAGGCTGACCAGGATACTAGATTTCTGGCCCTGCAGAAGGAGCACCAAGACAGTTTGGACTCCTTACTGCAGAGCCAGAAAAAGCTGGAGCAACAATTAGACTTTAACAGGGCATGCACGGAGCAGGTAGCCACCCTGCAAAGTCATCTAGATAGAGTGAAGGTAGAGAGCAACAAGCTGATTATGAAAGACCTGGATACCCAGGCAGAGTTTGATGAAGAACGCCAGAAAGCTGGTGCCTTCCAAAGGCAAAGGGACGACCTGGCGGCACAAATGCAGGCTCTTAGTCAGGAAAGAGACGCCTTAGGCCAGGAAGTCTGCCATTTAAAAAGAAAAATGGAAGAAAATCACCTGGCCCACCAGGGACTGGGTGACCTCCAAAAAGAACACCAGAACTTGTTAGAGCACACCAGGAGGGTGGAGGATGCTCTAGCAAGAAAGGAGCAGGCCAATAGGGACACAGCTCAGGAGGTAACCCTCCTGCAGCAAAGACTGGCCCAGTGCTCCAGGACCAATCAGGAAACACAGAGAGAGAATGAGGCTCTCTGCCAGCACAATGATAGGCTCCAGCAACAGGTAGCGATGCAGGAGAGACTGATAGAGTCTAGTAAGGCCTTAACTGAGGAACTGAAGACACAAATGCCGGCTCTTGCATTGCAACAGGGAGCAGGGGCGGATAGAGATGAGGTTCGCTGGGAAAGGGAAGCTCCGGAGCATAACCTCAGGAGCCCTAGTACCAGAGGCCCTCCTCATACCTCTCAGTCACTGGACTCTGCCACCCCCATATTCCCTGGCGCACATGAGCACCGGGCCACAGGGATGGCAGACTACTATCCAGACAAAAGTATGGGGCTCATAGGCCAGTACCACCCAGGTATGGAGGGGCGGGCATCCGGGTGTGGGCACCCCAGCACAGTGCAATTTAATGGGGAACCCCAGGAGAGTAGGCCCATTAAGGGCATCCTGAAAACCTCTGCCCAGTTAGGTCAGTGGGGGGGGTACCCATCAAATCCTGGCAGCAAGGAGGAATCTGAAGACTCCTCTGAACTGCGCAGGACACAGGAGACCAGGTCCCCACATTCGGCCAGCCATTCCCAGGCTCGCAGAATCCGGGAAAACCTGGAAGAGCAGACAGGAACCTCTGGGAGCAGTGCCTCTGAGTCAGAGGATGAATGGACAAGGGTTACCCGAACCAAAAAGGCCAATAAGGCCTTGCTTAAGGACCCCTTAAAGCAGATTAAGGCGATCAGGAGCGTCATCACGCCTTACCATAAGAACGCTAAGTATTCTGTTTGGGAGCACTTAGAGTTGTTTGAGCAAATGATGGAGACTTTCCATTTGAAGGACAGCCAAAGCTGTATTCAATATGTAAAGTGGACCTTGTCCCCGGAATACTCCAGTTTCTTTGCGGGGCTGGAGGACCAAAATCATTTAAGATGGTCCACCTATAAGGCGGCCATCTTGAAACATTTTTCTGTTCACAGAAATCCTCAAGAGGCTCGCAAGGCAGCCTACAATTTGCAATGTGGGGAGGATCAGGCCCCACAAGAATTTGTGCAAGAACTGAAACGTGCTTTTGCGCAGACCACCAGAAGGGTGCGCACAGACAGTAGAGAATTCATTAATACATTTTTTCATGCCTTGCCCAAATACATAATGACCCAGCTCGTGAGGGATTTTCACGAGAAAAGATCTTTAGACTGGGTCATTAAACAGGCTACCCGGATCTATGAGGTGCAGAAACCGGTAGATAGCAAAAGTAATGCCCAGAAAAACCCCAAAGCCAACAGCACCCCTGCTGCTGCCAAGGTGGCAGAGGTAAAGGTCACCCCCGTTTTGGATTTGGAGATGGGGGGGCCTAAAAACCTACCTGCACCTAATAATGCTAGGCCCAGGATGTCCTCGGCCAGTCACAGACAGGGAGCCAGGGAGGCAGCCCCACAAATGGGGTCCCTCGCTCTCCTGATTATGTAAGTCCCCGTTACAAGGGAAATCGACCCATCCTGGGTTATGTGTGGACTCCTCCAGCCCAAGGGGGGGGATCCAGCCAAGCACCTAACCCAGGGAACTTCCCTCCCAACTTCCCACAGGAGGGCAGAAATTCTCCAAATCCTGGGCAGAACTTTTTCCCCAGGTATCCACCCAATTTCCAACCCCAAAATCATCCATCCTTCTTTCCCCAATTCCCTGAGCCCAGACAACCTTATCCGGGAGAGGGGAGGCCAAGGGTGGAGGGGTACCCAAATCTTCCCAATCCAGGGTATTACCAGAGAAGGGACAGCTACCCTTCCCGGGATCAGCCCAGGGGAGAAAACAGGGCCCCGTATCAGCCTGAGCGGGTTTCCCAGTTAGAGCGCCAGGTTCAAAACATGGCACGGGATCTGGGTCACATACTGAGGGCTCAGCAGAACCCCCAGATGGGCGTGCCGGCGCAGAACGCACCCAACTCTGGACCTGGTGCCCCAGAACATTGACGGGGGCAGCACCCCGATAACTCACCGGTTCCCAGGGAGGAGGCACAAAGGGAAGGGGGGTGTAAAGCCTTGGAGGAAGCTTCCTTCCTCACTTGTAAACAGCCCCTGGAAACCCAGGAACCGGAAACAAAATCTCTTGCCCCTGAAAGTCTGCCTCCTAAGGAGCAGAGGGGGGGTAGGAGAAACAAAAGACCCAAACAGACTCAGTTTGAGGAGGAGGTACAGATCTTCCAATTTGAGGGAGAGGGATCCTCAGAGGATCCTGGGAAAAGGATCTTCTCCTTCAGAGAGGGGGGAACTCCTCCCAAAGAAAAATGGGTCCCTAGGGATGCAAATCCAGACTGGGGAGATGTGGAGACTGAGCTACCGCCGCCCACCATCTCATCCCAGAACCAACAGCAAGAAAATCCCCTGGTTCAGACCCATCCTGGTGACTGCCTCCAAAAAGGGGGGGCGGCCCGGAACCGGAGCCAGGGGAACCCACAATGGCTCTGATCTCCAGTTGCCAACTTTTTCTTTCAGATTCCCAAGGCTCTCCACAGAATTCTGCCCAAATCTCTTCGCTAGCGATGTCCAAAACCAGAAAGTTAGCCCACCAGTGGTCCAAAAATGTGCATTATCTGTGCCCCCTTGAGGAGAAGGAGGGAAGATACTATGCCCCGGTACAAGTACAGGGGCAGGGTACAATTTTGGCACTGGTGGACACTGGATCTCAAGCTACCCTTCTGTCCAGAAGGGCCTTTGACAAACTGAATGCAGGAAGGGGAGAGAATTACCAAATTCCTCTCACCTCACTTCCTGGACAACTCCAGAACTTTAACGGGAAGGAAATTCCCGTTGAGGGGACTGCAGATTTGGACATTAAAATTGGGCGACACAAGTTGAAACACCCGGTCATAGTTGTGACCCCAGAGGGCACCCCTTGTTTACTGGGGAATGACCTCCTGAGAAGGTTGTCACCCCTAATAGATTGTGTAAACAAGGTCCTCTGGACCTAGACTAGCCGACCAATAAAATTAAAACAGAGTGTCAACCATGTTAGTTTAAACGGCACCTGCCACATGGTTGAACAAAAATCTGACCAAGTAGAATTTCACTTCAAGAATAGCCAAATTCCAGACGTGACAGTAATAGCAGTAGGACAACAGACTGGTGATGGGGGGTCCTCTCTATTTCTGAAAATCAACCTTCCTTCCAGTCTAAAGTGGTACTCCACGCTGGAAGGAAACACTGAGATTCTATACTAATCCACAATCAGAAACTCCCACTCCTATAGTCCAGGAAGATGTGAAATCAGCTCAGAGCCTGGCTGATATTCAGCAAATTGGAGAGCAGTTGTTCATCCCTGTTCAGTTAAATGATGGGAAGGACTCTGTTCTCGCTCGAGTGTGTGTGAACAACGGTAAGAGCTTCAACAGCGAAGCCATGTTCCGCCAACTCCCAAAAGATCCAGCCATTCCCACATTCAAACTGATAGACAAATGGGAAATGGACCTGGAAGCGCCTAATTCCAAACATCTCCTGCCAAGCAGGTGTATGCTCAAAATCTCCATTGGCAACAAGAGCATAGTCCATAACTGTTGGGTCGTGCGAGACGTCACTGCCGCCTTTTACTTAGGCAGTGACATTCTCAATCGCTTTGCCATTAGTTTGGACCTAATAAACTTCAAAGCTTGGTCCCGATTAGCGGATAATCCCATGGGCTTTGATGATCCAGAAAAAGCATTTAGGTCAGCTCAATTGCTACCTTATGCAGTTGAAATTCAGATTAAAGAGGAAGTCACCATCCCAGAAAGGACCCGACAATTCTCCCTGGAAGTGAAAGCTAAAAGAGGACAATATTTGCAAAACCCTGATGCTTACATACATCTAAACGCTTCTCTCCAACAGCAAGGGTTGGGGGTAAACCCAACTCCATTAGTCAACATAGAACATGACACCATTCTAATAGAGGTGGATAACAGCGACTTAAAGAGTATTACTCTAGCCGCAGGCACCATTATTGGAATGGCGGTTGATGACCGACATTTCTCCACTGATCTTGGAAATGAACTGTTAGGACCAATCCCCAAGGACTGTTTTGACAGTGACAGTAATGACAACGCAACACCAGACAGGATTTTTACCCGGCATGGGGGGAACCTCCTGGTGTACACTTCCTGCCCCTATGGTAAGGAAGATGTGACTTGTGACTTCAGGAGGGATGAGGTGATTTTCCAGGTCCATGAGGGCTGCCTTTCCCACCTGAAGCCTCCGGTCCAAATCAGCACTCTGACTAGGGACTTCTCCACCCAGCTGGAGGAGGCCGCGGAGATAGCCAAACCAGAAGTCTTTCCAGGCTTCAGGCAGATGGTGGAAGAGAGAGTCAACCTAGCCGACGCCTGTGTGACTCTGGAACAAAAGCAAAAGTTGAAACAAGTTTTCTTGGATTTCCAAGATCTCTTTGCGGTAGACTCATATGACTGTGGCCGCACCGACATCCACACAACAACAATCCCCACGGACCCTGGCATGACTCCTGTGTTTGTGAAGCAATATCGCTTGCCTCTCGCATCAATGGAGTCCCTTACTGAAATAATTAAGAACCTTGAGTCCAGGGGAATAATCCGTCCAGTCCACAGCACCTTCAATAATCCGGTGCTGGGAATATTGAAGCCAAACGGCCAGTGGAGACTCTGTGCTGACCTCAGGGAGCTCAACAAATGGGTCCATACTTCCCGATGGCCTCTGCCCTACATTGACCAAGGGCTGGCCCAGATCCAGGGGTCACAGGTATTCACAGCAATAGACCTGACCAATGGATACTGGACCGTGCCTGTCAGTAGGGAGGACCAATACAAGCTGGCTTTTACCTTTGGGGGCCAGCAGTATACATGGACCCTGACTCCCTTCTAATTATCCCTGAATCATTGCTAGTGTGAGCCTGGACTAATATTAACTAGATACCACTCACCCTGAACCTCTAGAGGGAATTAAAAGCATTTTAACATATTTTCACTCCATTGCCAGCACATATCAAAGCATTTTGCCTGCGTTTTAAACTTCTGTAGTCTAAGTTGCTGGGTGAACTGAATTACATTTGAATTGCATTTCTGAGAATTGTGTGCCTTCCTTCCATTTCCCTGCATTGCATAAAAGGGGGGGGGTGAATTGTACAAGAAAGTGATTACATTGTCTTTGCTGAAATCCTATCAAGTTATTTTCTTTACTGCATTTCATTCCACATTGCATCCATTTGAAACCATAAAAGTATTGTTGCTATCTTATCCATTTCATGTCAACTCCTTAGTGATTATCAAGAAGTGTGCTAGTGCCAGATTCTCCGTTGTTAATCTTTATCATATCAGATTAAGTGTGCTATTCAATTATTAATTTATTCTAAAGTGTGATATATACCTATTGTTTAAACTATCAAATAAACCTTTTAACTTGCAAAACAGAACTACTTCTTGGCTCAGTGGGGTCAGGAGGATTCCACGAGAGGGGTGTTATATAGGGGTAGTCATCCAGAACGCATGAACTGGACATAAAGATATATCAATAAGGGTTTTCATTCAGTATTATAGACTAGGCGTTGACTTAGCTGTAGTGTTGAATTGAATCCTCTTACATATCTGAAATGTCACCAGGCTGATGATAGTTAATTCTCTCATTCTGAATGTATCAATGACTTGTAAGAATGTCACTGTATTTTCTCCATGTTCCCTCCCTGCCTTGAAGAGCTTTGAAACACATTGTTTATTTATATAGCGCCTATGCACAATCAATCCTGTGTCCTGGCTTGAAATCCCCATAATCACATTTGTCAGATATTAACTAATCTTTTATAACACTGCTCATACCAGAGACTAGTCTCCAAGAGTGGGACCAGGATACAAACCTGTTTTGCTCTCTGCTGTCTTGCTTCTAAGACAAACGTGTTGCCCCGGAGCTATCCTCCCGGCCCATTGATATCTACATGGATGTTTGGTCATCCTTCTGGAGCAACTCCACGATGGCAGAAAGGACTTTCCACAAGTCTGCTACCCATCTATGGAGGGGTCAACAACTGTAGCTTGTTGAAATGAGAACTCAAAACTTTCCTCAAGCTTTGGAATGAGTTTGGTTCTCATCCGCTAGGCATGGCAGTGAACTTTCTAGACAAGACATGTGACATGAGCCGCAGTGTTCAATGTGACAAGCCACTGGCTGAAGACTATCATGCAGGAGTTGCTCCACTTCAGAGATGTATGTAAAGCAGTACTCGCTTATTAGTGGCTAGGTGTTCTGCAGTCATAAATGGCATCATATTACATGTAGCTATGGTAGCATCAACATTCGCTTGTCTTGGAACGCTACTCAGGCAGATTGTAGTCCCTGTGCCATCCATTTACTCCATTCCCATGGGATAGAAGGTAGCTGAAGAGGAGGAAGAATGCCCGACATTGGAATAAGGCTACAATTCCAGAGCAGACTGAGCCAGAGGATTTGACGGTGGAAATCTCATCCACCAGAGGACTGAACTATGCTATAACCTGCATCGTGAGAGGCGCTTCACACATTTCTTTCACCTCCCTGAATAGGTCTGGCTGTGAAAGTATGCCAAGCTTCTCTTCCTTGGAGAAAATCGCTCCTAGATGAAGCAAGTGTCAAGGAAGATCTGGGCACAGAACCGGAATGAAACCTCTCAATCTGGCCACACTTTTAAAGCAGCATTAGCAAAGCTTATTGACCGACCAACAAAATTGCAACTAGTTTATGGGGACATTAAAAGAGAAAAAGGGTTCCGAAAACCTACCAATAGGATTTTATAGCAACCTACTAAAAGCAATGCACACCATTTAGTTAAAATGACAACAATCTGCTCTTAAACCCTTACCATCACAATGGGTTTCATAGAGGTGTGCGGATTGGATGTTACCGCTTCATATTCACTCCAATCTGGAAATCTAATAACGTCAGCCCGATAATGCGGCCTTTTTGGATATGGCTTCAAAGGCGAGGTTGGAGGAAATCTAAAACGACCAAAAGATAAAAATGTGTAAGAACACTCCTTTGCATAGTTCTTTCAAGCAAAAATCATTAATTTGCATCAGGCATTCACGCAAGTTCGAACTCTGCAGATATACTGATCAACAACTAAAGATATTATGGGCAGGCGTTCTATGGCAAGTTCTACTTCTCCTGGCCCGTAAAGTCCACCCCCATGCTTTCCTCACAATTCCCTCTTTAAGGCTCTGTTCGGATTGTCATATTTTTCCCTCTCTCCCTCCCTCCCTCCCTCCACAGGTTTTCTTACTCCTCTGATCTCATATCTATCCGTCATTCCTATGCAGAGGACCCCGATCCTCCCATCTTTCTCCTCCTCCTTTGTTGGTTCACTCCACTCTTTTCAGATGCCTTTTTGAAGTTCAGACCTAACTGCACTTGCACTTTCTCCACCTGAACCCAACCAACACCAACGCTCATTTTCTTGCTTCAATTCCAAATCATATTTCTAACCCCTTTTGTGTCTTCTGTCCCACCCGGCATCCTATCTGGACATCTGCCTGGAATCTGGATGTCCTATTCAACTTATTCTTCACAATCTTCTTGCATCTGAAATACTGCCAGCACATGTTGCTTCTACATCATAAAGCCTGCCCCTTCCATCTTTCCATTAAGTTGATGCTTTCCATTTTGTTATGCCTTAGCTATGGTTTCGCCCATGACTTTCTGCCCGTGAACTCATGGCCCTTTATTATATATCAGTAGTATGGCTTCTCTTTCTCCAAGCACTTCCATTTACCTCTTCGTTCCATCTGTAGGCACCATTTAGATTCTCAGCTTTTGTTTCCCTTCCTTTGCATGGTCTTCAAAAGGCACTCATGTACTTGCACACACCCTACCGCTCCTCCTTGGTTTCATGTTACTTGCCCTTCTCGCACTCACTACCTCTTGCGCCCATTTTCTCCTCACAGCCCCTAAACCTCCCCATGCACAATCTTTCTCCTTTTCACTCCTGGAACGCTATTCCTTTTGGCATCCATGTTTCTCCTTCCATAGCTACTTTCGCTTAAGTCTTAAATCTTATCTTCTTTCTTGCCTGTTCCAACTAAAGCGTTGTATACTAAAGTGTTGTATTTTTCTGCCAATGTCCATCATACCTTTTGTACAGTATGTTAGGCAGAAACCTGTGCAGTTCCCTCTGGGACCACTGCAAAAGATTTAAGACTACAGGTAGTTGGCAGTAAACCCAATTGGTAGCAGTCTGTACCACCCAGATTTACCTGGTAGCTGTTGCTGAGCAGTCAGACTTCTCTCAAGAAGAGTTAGGCAGTATACAGAGTATTCACAATAGGTCAAAAGAACACAGTAGAACAAGCAAACACTGACCAGAGCTTGGTGTAAAAGAGATATAATTATTTATTTAAAAGCACATCTAATAAACACACTAAGTTTTAAGCAGTTCAGAAACACGGTCACTAAAAGATATACACTCCCTTCAACGATTAATAGACAACTATTAGTTAAAGCAACACTTATTTTCAGACAGCGGTGAGCGCTTAACGCAGATGACCCTCTATTCAATCAGTAAAAAAGGGAGAGAAAGGCAGAGCAAAGATAGAAAAAGATCCCAACACTTTTAGAAGAACAGTATAGGAGGCAAAGGCAGATTAAAACCGTAGAGTCAAAGTTCAAAAAGGCCAGACCCACTTTAAGAGGCTCCGGTCGAAATGTGTCCAAGGTCACACAGTTGAAAGTGCACAAAGAAGTCTCGCAAAAGGTTCATAAAAGAGTTGGACCAAAGAAAGGGAGCAGTTAGATGGTCAAGGCAGCCAGCCCAGTCCAGAAGGTTAAGAGATTATTATTACCATGTAGCAATCTTTAGAAAGGGAGGCCTTGCGGACACGGTACCTTAGAATGGTGAGAACGCTCCAGCGGGGGCAGTTGTTCCTGGCAGCAGGTGCAAGTCGGTGCTTCGTCCGGGGGAAGAGAGGATCTCGTCGTGCAGGAAAACAGGAGTCAGTTGCACTGCCAGGGAAGAAACCAGCCGCTGGTTCTCAATTAAAAGGAGTGGTCCTTTTATCCGCGGTACAGGGGTACGTAGCTATCCGGCTGCCGGGGTGCTTGGCACGGGCAATTCGACCACTGGACGTCCTGGGATGCGAAGAAGAAAGCAAACTGGTTGTGCCCACCAGTCAAGGGAAGAAGACTCTCCAGCAGGGAGATCTCCTCTGTTGTTGGGAAGTGGCGAGTCCATTCAGCAAGGCTCCACCGGTGGTGTCGTCGTAGCAGGTCGGCTCAGCTTCTCCCTCTTCGGATTATCAGGTCCTGTGGCGACTTCTGAAGTTCCAGTCCCCAAAGCCCTGATTTTATGCAGAAACCCCCAGTCATTCAGCCTAGCTGTCAATCAAACATGCTAAGTGGTGAGCGGGGTGGCTCACCACTTGGGCCAATCACACAAGAGTGTGACCCGAGTTGGCAAGGCAACCTGGTCCAAGGTGCCTCAACCCCCTCCCACACCCCCTGTGGTACCCAGACAGAGTGGCACCACTTTGGAGGGCTTCTGTGCAAAAGCTCGCCAAAAGTGGAACAAAAGGGATCGACCTTTGGTTTGGAGTTACAGAGGCGAACACAAAACGCCATTTTAAAACAGAGTTTTGGCAGAAAATACCAACCGGTGAATTAATATTAAATAAATAAACCAGCAGTATGTTAGCGGCTATGTTAAAAAGTATTAGCCTCGAACAATGGGAAAATCCCATAGAGATATATAAAAAGTAGTATCCACTGCCACCAGCCAAAACTCGACGAGGGGGGACGGGACAGTGCCCCCTCGAACAACAGACCCAGGGGCAATCGAATTGCCCCTACCAGTACGCCCACAATATGATGGTTTGTAATGGTTCTGTTAGTCATTTGGGACTAATAAAGCCAATGGTGACTTTACATACCCTGGGAGACAGTAGTCAGTCCGAGGGTATGGAGTCTATGGTGGGGGGTCACTATGACACCCCTGTGTTACTGCACAGAGGGCGCTGTGTAACACACATAGTAAAAACACATGAGACGCTATGGAGTAAAAGACCCCATAGCCCATAAAACACATTAACATTCAAAGGAACACCACAAATCATGTCCAAGAATGGGAGAAAAAGAGTCTCACTCTTGGCAGGAGAAAAAACACAAACTCCAGAAATCCAGCAAAGCTGCTGGGGAACTCATTAGGTTAGGAAATTCAGCCTAAACAGAGAATTCTCCCTAACAGCAATGCTTACACAGGGAAGACACAAATATTTTGCCCCTCCCCCCCAATTGGCTGGCCCTACAAATTGTCAAAGACTCAAGTCCACCCATGCAAGGCATGTACTGGGCGTGTCAGATGCAGAAAAACAGGTTAGGCAAGTTAAACCGCTTTTGAGAGTGCAGGGCTGGGCGCGGAGAAAGCCCACATCAGCACAATTGCGATTTAGGCCTGCCACGTCCAAAAGGATGGGACCACAAAAAAAAGAAACAGCCACGAGTAGGACCAAAAAAGAAATGCATTTCTACCCCAATGCATAAAAATTGCTGCGCCCTTGGCAAAGCCAAAGTTAAATTACAGTTGCCACCAACCTACTCCACAACTCACTTGTAAGATCAGCCCGGGGCCAAAAAGGGGTTGCTTAAAAAACACACCTTTCCCAGAGCTGTAGGAGAGTTAAAATGACAGGGAGGGCTTGTGTAGAGGTCTCCATGGTCAAATCATCAAGTGAAAGATTCAAGAAAACCAGCAGGCGAAAAACACAAATTCAGGGGTCTCCATAAAATGGGACAAGAGCACTCCAGGAACGAAATTCTGCCCCAATTTAGAAAGCACTGCCATCTTCCATAAACCCTTGCCCTCAAGAACTAATTAAAGAGCTTACACTCCCATGAGTGGATTCCAATTTCACGTTCCCCTGCACTTTCTTTGCTCATCACCACATTGGCAATATTGTTTGCAGAGTTGGCATCTTAAATTAATTGAATTAAATGCAAAAATCCAAAAAATAAACTACAGTGGAAAAAGTCTAACAAGGATGAGGGCAATCAGTTATTTGCAAAAAAAGTTAAAAGCTATCTGCAAATGATCATCCTGTGCAAAATCAAAACTGAATTATTAACTAAAAAGCAAGGATCGCAATTGGTGGGAGCTGTTTAGGTCCTGCTTGTAGCCAAGAGCAGTTTGGTTATATTAAGACCAACAGCAAGCAGCAGCTCTTGTCCAGGCTGCCACACATCTACCCAGGCAGCCAACAAATAGGCCTATACATTGCCAAAAGCAAAGACACCTGCACTGCTCCAAGGGGTCTTTATAACTAGGTGTGTGGGCTAGTCTCGTGCAACGAGATGCAACGGTCTACCTCTGGTGGCTCATGGCAAAAGCCACCAAGAGCAGGGAGGGAGGCTACCACAGGGACTGCAATTAGCAAGGAGGCAGTACGTGCGACCCCCAACGTGCGCACTGGAAACAAGAAAGCTCTGCATGAAAGTGGTGTGCTCAAGACTGAGCTTAGCATCGTTTGCCCGAGCTGCTGATCAAGTGAACTGTCCTGTACTTCAGCCCAGTGCAGAAAATCATGAGAGTCTGCAAGCTACAATGCAGGCGGTAAGATCAATCAGGTCACCGGTGCAGACACATAAGTGAAGCAAGTCATATGCACGGTGTGAAGAAAAACGAGCACGTGTCTTTTACCCGGGAATGCTAGGCGAAGGCAAAGACTGCGCATAGCCCAAGGCAAATCACGATTCTCTGCATGCTGCTGAACAGCGCACACTACACTCTAGTCAGAAGGGATGAAGCACATATTCCATTTAGGTGATCATGTTACAGACGTACACATGAAGTGTATGTGTGTGGCGTACACATCGAGGGAAAAGAGTATGCAACGTGGACGGTGTAATAACGCCTAACAGTAACAAAACAAGAGCAAACACAGAGCACAAATATCCAGTGAGCCAAATCAAGGGCATATTAAAAGAATTAGCACGTGTGAATAAGTGGCGAACAAACCAAAACCAAGCATTTGCGACTCAAACTGTAGATGCCAAAGCGGCCTCCAATGCCTTTCTTGCACTTCACAATACTATTTCACAACTACACCAACCCTCACTCGTTTTTTCTAAGCTACACCAACCCATCAATATCCGATGTGCGTTTGCATACTGTGCGATGACCAATAACAAAGCTTCACCTTTAACTCCTGCTCATCATATTTTATTTTGATGCTTACAAGTTGGTGGGGACATAGATATCACTAGACTAAACACGGTCGGGCACGAACTTAATCTGTCCCCCTTTCTTTTAACCAGGCGTGAAGGCCACACTTATGCAGTAATGTATTACAGAGAAGGCACTTATTTGAATAGCTGATAAAACACGTACTGACACCGAATACCAACAACTGATACTAAAGCAATTATGGGGTCACTGGATATTTTCGCCAAAAAATATTCCTGCAGAGAGCCATGTAAAAAATACCTGTACAAATAACCGTTGTCTTCAAAATCTTCGTGGCCCCACCGTCCTTTCACATCTTCAATGACATGATTTTTCTTAAATTTCTTTAGCAGCTGAATAGTTTGGTGGCGCGTTACATCTGGCCCAAAATTTTGGTTGTCTCTAAGCAAGTTATGCAAGCAGTCTATAGCTTCTAGGGCAGCAAAGCAGTTGTCATAAGTCTTGAAATGGATACGGTGTCTCCGCAATGGCATCCTTGCACGAAAAAGTTCAATTGTTTCATTCCACTAAAAAGAAAAGAAGAATACACATGTAAATGCAGTAATATAATCCTAGTAGCAGGTCAGTCAGCTAGAAATGAAAACATCAAACAACAATAACAAAACACTAAGTAACACATTACTAAAGATAAAGAATGTTCTTTCTGATGTATGTATCAACTTATGAAATCCAGCCCGACTGAATCTGCTTTGGAAATTGAATAGCCTTCAAGTGTTGCAGTGTGGCTCCAAGGTGAGCCTGGTCACAGCTGCTTGGCGCCTTGCACCAGAAACGACATCTCCCCTACACATGCACACTCTTAAGCCGCCATTGCCGTTTCCATCAGTTCCAACATTTTCTGATCCCGGCATTGGCAAGATGTCCATTTATTTAAACAAAAAAATAAAATAAAAAAGGCAAAAATCGCAGTTTGCAGACTGAATTTAGCAGGGTATGATGCGAGGTAGTTGAGGAATCTGTGGGAGGAATCAAGTTATCCATCAGAAGGAACATCACCGAAAGGAAGTAATTTCTTCTACTGATGGATGTATTGCTCCCATGGATTCCTCATCCGAGGAGGTGGAATGTTATGAGATCTTTACTTTTTTTTATCCAGTGAAATCCATAAGAGGTTGTTAGTGTAAACTATATTCTTTGGATCTCAAAACAAAAAATGGGAGTGCAGTGTTCGAAATAAGTTTTGATGAGCAGGATCTATAACCAGCTACTGGGCATCAGGTATCACCTAATAGGCAGGCGCTACCTTTGTGGAACCAGGAGGCAGTTTTCAGCGGACTGCAAATTTAACTTACATGCTTGATTCATTCTATTTAAATATGTACTATAATGTCCTAATTCTTCTTTACTTGCATTCGCGAATACTCCAATTTAATGTCATATATGCATGTATAAGAGGCACGGATTGGCCTGGGTAGTCAAAAACAGCTCCTGGTAGTTGTTTATTTCAAGCTAACCAGGCTCTACTAGGCTAGAAGCAGGAGCCAATAGCTCCCAGCTGCCCCCCATTTCAAACCCTGGAGTGCCTTACAAGGATGCAAGCTATAAAATCTCTCCACCACCTTGAATGAGAGAAAGGAGTTATAAGCTAGAAAATTGCTGGCGATGGGATTCCAAGACCATCTTGTAAGAACAGGATGGGCTTACTCGCAGAGTGACATTCTCCTTGGATAACTGCAAGATTGGTGGATAAAACGGACAAGGCATGCAACTCTGCTCTTTTCGCAGAACTAACAGCTATTAGAAAGGCAACCTTAAATGACAAAGCACTAGAGTGCATGGGCTCAAACAGAGCAACCATCAATTATATAAGCACCAAGTTACGATCCAACAACTAGGAGTGATGGGGGCCCCTTTTCTTACCCCACTACCCTCTGCCCCATCTTCCTATGTGTCTGGAAGGGCACGCCCTCGCCGGAGCAGTATCCAGGAAAGATGGCAAGTCATACAAGCTTTAAAGTCGGATTCAGGTGACACTTTTGAAAAAGAAAAACAAAACAAACCCACTGCAAAGGTTTCTGCTAATGAGGAAAAAACAGAGGGAAATGGCAACAAGTGTGTGTTGGGCAGAATCCTGTGCAGTTCCCTTGGGGAACACTGCAAAAAGATTAAGACTACAGCAGTAAGCAGTAAACCCAATTGGTAGCAGTCTGCACCACCCAGATTTACCTGGTAGCTGTGACTGAGCAGTCAGTCCTCTCTCAAGAAGAGTAGGGCAGTATATAGACGACATTTTTTGATCTGGAACGATTCACAAGAAACTTTAACTTGTTTTTGATATATATCAACTCAATTGACACCAGGATCCAATTCACGTTTGAGATTGGACATCCGAGTATACATTTTCTGGATGTTTTAGCGACCCCTCAAGTACCCACATTTAACACCAACGTATATCACAAACCAACGGACAAAAACAACCTTTTACATAGAAAGAGTTTTCATCCTCCGGCCACAATAAAAAGTTTACCATATAGCCAATTACTTCGGATAAAGAGAATCATTAACACAGATGGTCAATATGAACAAGAGAAAGAGACAATGCTGAACAAATTCAAACAACGTGGATACAAAGATGATGAACTAACAGCTGCATCAGACAAAGTAAGGGCGCAGGACAGATCTACTCTGCTGGCTACTAAAACTAAAACCACCACAGAAAATCCACTAGTATATGTGAGTAGATATAGCATCCAGTCTCCTAAAATCAAGAGAGTCATACTCAAAAATTGGCCCATATTGACTTGTGACGACAAGCTCCAAAATCTATTTGAAGAAAGACCGGTTTTTGCCAACAAAAGAAGTAGCAATTTAAGAGATTTGCTGGTCAAAACCAAACCAAAGAAAAATACAAGTTACATTTCAAAGAAGCAAGGAACTTTTCCCAGTATGTCATGCAGCAACTGCAATAATATCATTAAAGGCAACACTGTGACGTATCCCAGAACGGGACAAAAGATCAGCATCAAAAGCTATTCAACGTGCATGACAGAAAAGTTATATATTGCATTAAATGCCCCTGTGGCTTGTTGTACATTGGTCAAACAAGCAGAAAAGCGCGAGTTAGATGGAACAAGCATAAATCAAACATAAGAACCAAAAATCAGCAGTCTCCAGTTGCTAGACATTTCAATCAAGCAAACCACCAAGTTTCACAAATGCGTTTTCAAATTTTGGAAGCCATCGATGTTTCAAACAATGGGATAAGCATAACCAAGAAACTACAACAACGTGAAGCATATTGGAAAGAGAGACTAGACACAGTCTCCCCTCTGGGATTGAACGAAGAACTGGATCTTCATTGCTTTATTTAATTCACCTGGTGGAACAGGACTTGTATGCTATATGGTCAAAAGAAACAGGCAAAGTGCAACATGCCTGAGAGTGGACTTTAGCAGCACTGATTAGAATAACACTGCAGTATACGGATTTGTATTTTTGATACTTATTGTTGTTTTCATGAATTAGGTACAGCCATGTTTTGATACATGCTAACATAACTCATTTTTCTTGAGCAATGTAGGGTTGTAGTCGTTAGTCAATTTTGTAGCTGTGTGAAATAAACAGCAGAAAGTGAATGCACACGATTAATTTCACGCACTTTAAAGGTAAGCATGAGTAGACAATGTATTGAGGAGAGCGGTGTTTTCTACAAGTAATCATAAACATTCAAAAGTTTTTATAATTGTGCTTCTAAAGAATTGGTATGGACCTGTAGCCACACATTAATCAGTATTGCTTGACACGCATGATCATGCACTCTAAGCTCAACCTAGCCAATTAATTTGCTTATCATAGCAAATGATATTCTTTACCACCCATTCACGATCGCTTAAATGCTTTTTCACAGCGCATTGCTGCAGTGTTGTTGGAATTTCCGGACGACCTGCACTAGCGCTAACAGCACCCAGGTTGCCTTGGCAACCAGCAGCGTTGACCGCGTCACAACGCACACGTACGCTACGTTGCTTATATCTGCGTTACCTTGGTAACGCGTAGTTTTTGGAACTGCCGACATCGCGGCAACAGAACGCATTGAGACGCGCTACGCGTTGCAGCTGCAAGATACAGGTGAGCGATCACAGCAGAGTTAACTTTTATCTGGTCCCCCACAAATATTGATTGATCCGAGCACTAACTTATAGTCTTGTACAACGCAGGTCCCACATACATGAGAGCAGATGCGCCAGACACACGCTCTGCACTTCAAATCCACCACGGTTATCACCGCGCTACATAAACTTATGGTATAAGTTTAACTACTTTCATGACAAGGTATGAGGATACATTATTAGTATGCATATGTTTGAATCATCTAATCTGTTTACAGTTTAATGATACACCGTATGTATTGGGTAATTAGAAAGGAATTGTTTTCTAATTACTCCTGCAGAATTCGCAACTGTAAGGATAGTCACATGTAGACTGGATTTGATGAATGGGATCGCACCTTGGACTCCCTTAAGCAGGACAAAATTATCTTCAGTGGCCGCATCAAGAAACACTGCCCAAGTTCATCTATACGCAGGTACTGGTGCTACAATTAATCATATAGATTGCAAAATTGAACGTAAGGGTTTGGTTGAGCCAAGAGGCATGCACTAAGATTCAATATATGTGAATTAACATGTTTAACAACTTAAGATGTATGTGACTCAGTTACCAAAGCACAATGTATGTAATATTGCTATTGGATACACCCGTTGACTAAAATAGGTACTTTGTTTGTTTTTGTTAAATAGAATTCGCCCTGAAGAAGGACCAAAGGTTGGGTCCGAAATGCATTGGCAATTAGCATGAATTCTGCCTCCTCATTTTAAGATGAACCTCTAACATTAAAAGACATTAATTGCAGCATTGGCAAGTTATTTATTTAGCCAGTTGAATGGCAATCAATGGACTATTTTTTCAACAGTATATTACTTTGATTTAATTCTGCAGTAGTCTTTACTACACCATTGGCAACCCAAGGTCTTATGGAAGATTGTTCATTGGACATTATTTTTTTCTTTCAGTTTTCTCCAGTGTAAGTGTACACAGGTTGTGTTGGGTCTCGCCATTAACTTCCTAAGGAAAACTTAACTACATGTCTAACCTGAATTAACCAGCAGTGCCCGCCCACACCTCTTGATAGGGCAGTATATATAGCATACACAATAGGGCTAAAAACACAGTAGAGCAAACAAACACTGACCAGAGCTTTGTATAAAAAGTATATAATGATTTATTTAAAACACACTTTAGGCAATATACTAGCACTTTAAATCAAAAGCAAGTTAAAACACAGTCAGGTAAAGTATACACACCTCCCTGAATAACTATTAGACAAGTCAGAATTAAAACACCACAATTTGTTAAACAGATGTGAGCGCATAATCTGATGGCACTCCAATAGTTCAGTTAAAGGGAGAGAAAAAGGCAGAGCATAGAAATAAAATAGGTCTCAACACTTTTAGGAGTTCTCAGCGAGGGAATAAAGGCAGTACAGATTCTAGAGCCAAAGTTCATAGGACAGGCCAACTTTTAAGGGAGCGAAGCGAAATGTGCCCAGGATCACACGGTTTAAAATGCACTAAAATGTCTTTGCAGAATGTTCAAAAGAGGTTGGGGTGATTCAAGAAGGTACATTTAGAAGCTCTGGGGCCAACCCAGTTGGCAAGTAAAGGATTTAAGGGTCACCTTGGGCAAACCGAAGAAAGGGAGGCCAGGCAGGACACAGTACCTTGAACAGAGAGGAAGCTCCAGCGGTGGCAGTTGTTCCTGGCAGTGGTTGCAGTTCGTTGTTTCGACCAGGGGAAGAGAGGATCTCGTCGAGGAGGAAACGTGGAGTCGTTGCACTGCACAGGGATGAAACCAGCCGCGGAGTTAGTCAATAAAAGGAGCGTGGTGAAGCTTGGCTATCCGGCCGCCGGCTGCTTGGCACAGGTGATGCGACCAAGAGACTACTTTGGAAGGCGAAAAGGGCGAACTGGTTGGTCCCACCAGCTCAGAGGAAGAAGACTCGTCCAGCAGAAGATCTTCTCTCGTCGTCGGGAAAGTGGTGAGGTTGTTGCAGCAGGGCTCCACCAGTGGTGTCGTTGTTGCAGATGGCTCAGCTTCTTCCCTCTTCGGATACTTAGGCCCTGTGGCAACTTCTGAAGTTCCAGTCCCAAAGGCCCTGCTTTTATGCAGAGAAACCCCCACTCATCAGCCTACCTGTCAATCACACATGACAAGTGGTGAGCCGGGCGGCTCACCACTGGGCCAATTAGAGTAGAGTGTGACTTGGGTTGCCGAGGCAACACAGTCCATGTTGCCAACTCCCCCCTCCATCCCTCCTGTGGAACCCAGACAGAGTGGCACCATTTGGAGGGCTTCTGTGGAGAAGCCCGCCAAAATAGTGGAACAAAGGGCTCGACCTTGGTCAGAGTTACAGAGACGGACACAAACACCATTTTAGAAAAGAGTTCTGGCAAAAAGACCCAACCGGCGATTTAATATTAAATAAATATTCCAGCGGTATCTAACATTGCACCAAAAAGTGGTGCGTTTAAAATCACTGGGAAAATCCCATAGAAAATATTCTGGTGGAATATTTTGCGTGGTAACCACTGCCACCAGCCAGAAACTCGACAAGGGGGGACTGGACAGTGCCCCCTTGAAAACAGACCCAGGGGTAATATAATTAACCCCTTCCAGTACTTCCACAATATGATGGTTTGTACTGGTTCTGTTCACAATTTAGGACTAGTAAAGTCAATGGTGACTTTACATGCCCTGGGAGACAGTAGTCAGTCCCAGGGTATGGAGTCTATGTTTGGGGGTCACTATGACACCCCTGTGTTACTGCACTGAGGGTGCTGTGTAACACGTACACAAAAAATAGATGATACCCTATGGAGTAAAAAGAAAACCCCATAGCCCATAAGCACACAGAGTCAAAGACACTCAAATCATGCCTAAGAGTGGGAAAAAAAAAAAAGAGTCTCACTCCTAGCAGGAGAAAAAAACAAACCCCCAAAAAATCCAGCAAAGCTGCAGGGGGACTCACTAAGTTTGGGAAATTAGCCTTATAAGAGAATTCTCCCCAACAGTGTGTTTTCTTTTTGCCGCTTTCCTCCCTTAGGCTTCTATGGGACAACCTTTCTTTTTGCTTGGACTACACCCCTGACTTTGAGGTAAGTAGTGTTGGGGAGGAGCTAGCGCCTTCCTGCACCCTCAAGGGCTTTACAATTAGGCAAGACTTCTCTAAGCGCTATAGCACTGAGAAAGCTTTTTTCATGCAAAAATAATCACACACGGGCGTGGCCAGGCACTAAATGAAAATAGTTAGTATTTAAATAAGGTGCAAATAACTATTAGTTGAATGAATTTGTAAAAATGTTACATTGTATTTAGTTTTCTCAGAGCACGGTAAAGAGCAGAATCCTCTGTTCCAAAAGGAATGTAGCCTATGTTAATAGACAGTGGAGTAAAAAAACTTCTCTGGAACCACAGTCTGAGGCTTCTGAGCTGACTTGGACTTAGCCACTGCCTTCTTAGGCAGTTCCACCGGTGCCAGGGGCTGTGCCGGTAAAATTGGCCTCGACAGCGCTGATGGCATCAGCAACGGCTCAGAAGGCATTGAGGGTCTGATCGGGGTGGAGGGACCAACAGGCACTATAGGCAGACGTAGCGCCAAATGGTGTGGACGGCTTCGATGGAGACGAAGACCACACCCTCTCATCACGTCTCGAGCGATCCTTAAGAACCTTGTCAAAACGAGGCCTCGAAGGCTCCAGATGATCGAGCCATTTACCCGGGCTCGAGGGCGCGTGAGGATCCGATCGAGAACAGTCCCTGCCGGCTTCACCAGAAGGCGCGGACTGGGATTTGCCCAGTTTGTCGAAAATATAAAGCATTTTCACCCGGAAAGCTTCCCACTCTGCGGGCGTTTAACGTTTGGATGGGCAACTCACTCTCTCGGGGGTGCCACATGAAGCAAACGAGGAAGGCGACCGGCAGTGCCTTCTCCTCGAGTACTTAGATGAAGAGGAGTGGCGGGATCCACTCCTGGACCTTGAGCGCTTGGCCTTCTTCCTCTGAGGGGAGTCACCTCTCAATTCATCGGTCGAAGGCCCAGCAGGTCGTGACCTATGGGGCTTGGACACCTTGCCAACCTGGAGTTTCCCCTTTCGTTCCCTCAAGACCTTTCCAGTCATCGACTGGCACTTGGAGCACATATCAGTGTCATGGCCCCCGCCGAGGCACCATAGACAGACAATGCAAATCCGTGAGGGACATCTCGGATCCGCAGTCCCGGCAGTTCTTGACCTCGGACCGAGGTGTCGTCGGATTGGAAGACATATTGAAGAAAATCATCACAGCAACAGTAGAAAATACGAGGCACGCAGAGTTTCACGAAGCAAAAACATTTGCAGAAAAAACGGAACTGAGGCTAAGGGCGCCATGCTATAAAATCCTATGACGTCACCCTCGATGGAGGCCTTCGAGGGACATCGATCCGACGCCATCAACGCAGGGTGCCCTCTGCCGAAAAATGTCCAAAGCAGCGAGCTGTGGATAGGACATGTCAAAGATGAGGAATATGTTGGAGGATACAATCCATTCGGAATTTGAGTTCTGTGATGAATCTTCCGATGAGATCACTCCCTTCCGAGGAGTTATCGTGGAGGAGATACGCCGGACGAGACATGGTATGCCCCTTTCCCTTAGAATATGATGACCCCTCTAGCCAATACCACAGTCCTTTATGGCATATTGTAATGTTACCTTAGAACATCCAAGATTGACTAATAACCACATTTCTGCTTTTCCTTAGTTTAAAACATGGCAATTAAATGTGCCAAAGAAAAGGACTAGGAGCATAGTCATCACTTCTACAGGGACGGGTCAAGTCTTTCTCCCTCATTGACCGGCTGCAGGAAATAAAAAAAAATAAAAAAAAAGGGGCTGTGCAAAACCAAGAATTAGAGAAACCACATCCAGTAAAGTAGTAGGGGAGATGCAGAGCAGCCAAGCATGGAAGCCCAGCTGAGGACGCAGCGGACGGAGTCTGGCTGGAGCAAGAGCCGATCAAGGAGGCGGGCCGCCCTGAAACATTACCCAACCGTTAGGCAGTCCCATGTCTGGGCTACCACAAGAGAATTCCCATTCCGCAAAGAGGGCAGACCGAGAAGCCATCCATGAGAAAGGGAGATCAAATTAAGGGCAAGAGGCAAGGACAACGCCAGACACAAGCAGCACAGCGCGAGAAGGCATCCACACACCTGACGTACTCGGGGAAAGTTCTGTAGAGGCTGTAACCCAGAGATTGAACAGCTGAGGGAGCTGGAAAATCCACCAAGGACCGGGTGCCTGACAAAGAAGGCTGCTGAGTGGGGGGAGAACCGCAACTGACTGAGAAACATCCATACCGAGTAGGGGAGGTTGGAAACCCAGAAGAACTGGTGAGCCCACGGGAAGAGAGTTGGGACAGGCAAAGCCCGAAGGGCCCAACACAGGAACATGGCTGTGGGACGCACAGCATGATCCTGGAGAGAGCCTAAAGGAAGGCGACGACTCAAGGGAAGATCCATGCCCCATGATGGAGCGAACTGAATTTTGAAAGAGAGATACATGGTAAAGAGTCCAGGCAGGAGAGTATATTAGGCACTTGCGAGTCTGTGACCCTGCACCCAATTGAACATTCAATCAGAAAGCCCTGGCAGGAGAGTACACCAGGCAACGAGGTTGCGAGTCTGGGAGCTGCACCCAAATCCAAAGTGAACACAGAGGGACCAATAAAGCATGTATTTTTAAACCCTGTACGTACTCCCAGACGTTCTTCACACACAAAGTACAGGTAGAGCTTCCCGATTGGGTAAAATTACTACCAATTCATAGCCTATTTGGCCCTCCAACCGTTACTAACTTTCCCCACAGTGGTGTTCTATTCCTAGGCCTCAGTGATGTGCCGCCCGTCTCGGGTGAGGGGATAGAAGAAGGCTGACCACATTTTAAACTGTAATATGTACTCGTTAAAAAATCCAGAGAATCAAACAAGGAGTACCCGGATTAAGAGTTTAAGCAGGAAGAATATATTACTTTAATATTCCTGCTTTTGTAATTCAAATTTGGAATATTTAAAACCACAAACTAACAATACACTTAACTTGGAAAAGTGTCACCAGTTATTGGTTGGGCATCCATTCTTCTCCCTATGACCGGTTTCAATGGCTTATCTAGGTGTTGCCACTTTCTTCAGGACCTTAAAAAACATTCTGGTCATTCCCTCATCCTCAGGGTTTTTGCTACTCAGGATGGTTGGCTGTACTCAGACGAAGAGCAGGGTGGCATCATCGAATTCAGGATTACTCGATTCACCTCCGAAAATTGGGTCAGTTCACAGATACGGATGTGGACGTAAGCATCTGAAACTGCTGCGGCAGAGTATACCAGGCATGTGAAAGTTGCAAAAGCATGGCAGGGGACTACACCAGGCAATGTGAATGTACTGTTAGAATTGGAAGAGGAACAGTGACCTTTTAAGATTGTGAAAACTTTAGGGGGAAGGGAACCATACACTCCATGGACAAGAAACTTGAATACATTGTGTAAGCAAGGAGCGACAGGAAGATCCTTCAGTGGGTAAAATCCCGTGAAAGAGCCGTACCCCCTGGATTGGAGAACTGTATATGATATTTTATTTCTATTGCGCTCATAGACAAGTGTTTCAGAGCGCGGAAGGGGAACAGGGGAGAACAAAACAACAATCTTACTATACCCAGTGACATTGAGAACGCGCAACTGCATGGGGAAGGGAAAGAAGTGCTTGGAAAGGGGGAGAAAAGGAGAGTGCGGAGCAAGGAGAAAACAGATACATAATAAAAATTAATAAATAATAAAGGCAACAAACCGTGGTAGTGCAGCCAGCAAGTGGCAAGTGCTGGGTATAAGGCAGCACACTGGGTAGGTCTGATAAGTGCAGGAAGAAAAAGGGGGAATGGGGGGGGGGGGTCGGGGGAGGAGGAGACTGTATGGGTACAGATACAGACCCCAGTGCAAGCGGTGGCCTGGAGGCAGTGCAGGAGAGTGGCGGGGTGAGCAGGTACCTGGGCCCGGAGGACAGAGGGTGGCCAGGTGCACAGTGCCAAAGGAGAACAGAATCAGCAGGGGAGAGGGGGAGGTGAAGGCAGAAGCAAAGCAAAAGGTCATGAGGTGCTTAAGGAACCGGAGATGATGCTCCTCAAGTTTTAGAGTGGCAGAGAGGCTGTTCCAGAGGGAGGCCTCAGCCGAAGATAGATCTGCCCTCAGCTCATTTCTTTGAAAACCGGGTGACCCTGAGCGAGTTAGAGATAGAGGAGCAGAGAGCTCGAGAGGGGAGATATTTGCAGAGGGATAGCTGAAGGTATGTTGGACCGCGGCCCCAGAAAGCCTTGTGGACAATGCAGAGGGTTTTGAATGTAATCCTTGCATCCACTGGGAGCCAATAGAGAGATTTCTGGGCTGGAGAGATACGATCCCAGGGCTTGATGCCAAGGACAAGTCTTGCAGTCCTGTTCTGGATAAGTTACAAAGGGCAAAGAGTAGAGGCAGGTAGCTTTAAAAAAGGAGGCTTCTCAACCTAGAGAGAACCAGAGCTTTGGAGACAGTGAGCTTCTGGGGGAAGGAGAGGAAAGGCAGAGTACCTCTGATGAGGTGCAGTCGGAGGGCCAAGGGAGGCCAGCCATAGAGTGAGGGGAAAGGATGGTGATGGTGTGCCGATGGGGAGGATCTCAGTCTTGCTCTGCATTCAGACAAAGATAGTTGGCAGCACACCAATCTTGAATGGCAGCTAGGCAATCGGAGATGAGAGCGGTAGAGGAAGTGGCCAAGGGCAGCCTGAAAATGAGTCGAGTGTCCTCATAGCACTGGAAGTTTGAGCAGAAAATGGCAATGCAGTAGGCAAGAGTTGACATGCATTGGTTGAAAATCCAGGGCGAGTGGTTAGACCCCTGGGGACCACCACAGGTGGAGAGGAAGATGGATGATAGGAAGGACCCAAGTTGGACATGGGAGGGTTGATCCGAGAGGAAAGAGGCCAGCCAGGCCATAGCCTGATCAGCGATACCCAGGTTATCACAGAGACGTTTGAGCAGGATGGTATGGTGGATGGTATGGTTGACCGTGTCGAAGGCAGAGGAGGGAATGCTAGAGTCAAGGTTGGAGAGCAGATCCTCGCAGATGTTTTTGTGCTTCTACCAGCTCTGAAGCCAGACTGATGGTCATGGAGACAGCCAACAGAATCGGAATGAAGGTTACGCTGAGAGATGGCCAGTTTTTCCAGGAATTTGCCCAGAAAGGGAGTAATGGATATTGGCCGATAGTTGGCCGGACAAGCAGGATCAGCTGTGGGTTTCTTGAGAAGAGGATGCACAAAGGAGGGCTTAAGAGGGGAGGGGAAGGATCCTGAGGCAAAGGAGTGGTTGCACGTATCGGCAAGGTCCGGAGTGAGGGTTATCAATGTGGTCCTTAATAGCTTTAGAGGAGCAGGGATAGATGGACCTGTTTAGATGAGGCTTTCATAGATCAGACTTGCATCAGGGTAGAAAAGATGAAAGTAAGAGAAGGAGGGTGGGGGATGGCTGACGGAGGGTCAGCAAGTACAGACGGAGAGAGGAGAGGGAGGAAGGGATGTCCTGGGTTTTTTAGATAAAGTGAGAGGCAAGGGCATTGCAAAGAGCCTGGGAGGAAACAGGATGGGTAGAGACTGCAGCAGGGTTGGCTAGCTCCTTGTAGATTTTAAAGAGTTCGGCCGAGTGGTTAGATGCCGCAGAGACATAGGCTTGAATGTGGACTCTCTTTGTACGGACAGAGAGTCGATATTGCCTTTGGAGTAGGAGACAGGCCAATGTCATGATGCCTACTCCCAGGCATCCAGACCAAGTCCATCAACCCTGGAAGCAGGCATCATGTTACCTGTAGCAAACCCAGCAACCCCTGTTAGGGGCTATCTGGGTACAGTCCTGGTGCCTATGGCGCCAAGCTCATATGGGACATCAGTCCTGGCGCCATAGGCGCCGGGCTCATATGTTAAAACTTACCTGATGCAGACCATGCTGCAAGGGATCCAAGCATCCAAGGCCATGTGAGGCTTGAAGGGACTATTTTATCTTAGGGACTATTTTGTTACTCGGGTGTGGCTGTGGAGGAATACTTACTTGGGACTACTTTGAAGGCTATTTAAACCACGCCCGAAGAGCAGCACATGCTTCGCGTTATTCTGCATCCAGCAGCGTAACGCTCACTGTGTCTGCAGTCAGCATCCAGCATCCTGCCACGCCTGCCTCGAGTCCAGAGCGCCTAGAAAGAAGGGAAAGAAGAAGAAAGGTTAGAACAAGAACTTTACTGGATTACTTACCTGATTTCGGATTCAGCGCATCTTCGAACCAGAAACAGACTTCATTTTAAACGCTTTGCATGCCAGCAGCAGCGCCACGCCATACTCACCGTTCCTCGCAGCATCTCTACGATCCGCTGCTGTCTCCATCATCTGGTTGTCGCATTCCAGCGCCTAAGGGGGACAAGAAAACAACAAGGTGAGCCAAGGGAACAAACAAGGACAATCTCTTGCCACCATATGCTTACCTGATTTTACCGCAGGAGGTATTATCCACCAGCACGCCAAATCTTCCTACGCTGCACCTGCAAGAAAAGAGGAAGCAGCGAGTTAAACCTTGGCATCTTTTACCGGACAGTGTTACAAAAACCTGAACGCTTTCAGCTGCCACAAGACGATGATCTTTTGGGTCTAAGCTGCAAAAGAAACAAGGAATTGGACAAGAGTGATTAATCAGACATTTTGAACTCATTAGAACTATATACTTACAGCCTTTCGACCGGAGGTTTGGAGCCAAGATTTGTCCAGAACTCTTCCAATATCCTCAAGCCAGTGAAGTAACTGGCCATCAATGCGCCCCTGCATTCTTCGCAGGATGGAGAGCTATCACACAAAACTATAAGGAGACTACTTCTACGGGTCAAGCAGACGAAGCTAGGTGGGCCAGTCCAGTCAGTCATCTCTGCACTACGCATCACGTTGGTGGATACCGTGGCTGTCCAGTTCCGCTCGACACCCCTGTGGGAGCCAGGTGAGCGTAACAGCCAGTTTTTGTCGGAGGATGATCAGGAATCCCTCCATTTTCTCTCAGCCGCCCTACACTTACCTTAAAGTGTAGGTAGGTCGGGAGTCATACCAGGAATTTCACTTGGCTTTGGACTTCAAGCGGATCCTCATGACAGGGGCAAGAGTATCAGAAATAGAAGCGTAGAGAAGAGACAGGGCTGCGTCAGGGTGTGAGTCAGCCAGAGGATGTGGGGGGGGGGGGGGGCTGAGGAGGAGGTGGCAGAGAAGGCTGCAACTGACGTTCTGGCTGGACCCCTTTGCAATGGTGCAGACGGGCTAAAAAACGGTGGTGTGGAAGGTTGCCGAGAGTAATGCCAGTGGTCCAGATTAATTTAAACCAAAAAAGTGATGGGTGGAAGGTTTGGAGTTTGTCTGCCTATGTGAGAGAGGGTATGCTCAGACGTGGGTCCCTTGCTCGCTGCTCCATAGGGAACCAAGCTGCTCCTCACTGAGGAGGCCCAACAAGGCCGAAACATGGCTGGGGTTGCTTGTGTTTCCGTGCAGAGGGGACCTGGCCTAGCAGTTCGGGCAGGGCTGCTCCCATTGGTGGCAGTACCTGACTGATTTGCATATGGCTGGACCCCTTTGCAATGGCGCAGACGGGCTAAAAAACAGTGGTGTGGAAGGTTGCAGTGGTCCAGATTAATTCAAAACCTTCCACCTATTACTATTTTGGTTTCAGTGTTCTCCATTTCTACTCGTCTCAGTTAAATGGAGGTTTCTCCTTCGAGACAGATTCTCTTTCTGGTTTGTGATGACATTGTGGTTTTGTCTTCAGCTAAATCTCTAGATTTCATAATGTTCTTTATATCTAATAGTCCAATGTGTGCCATTTTTAGGGAGTTCTTGACAGGAACGGAGTCCTTGCCCCCAAAGGGGGAGTCTCTACTGGAAAGGTGGCACTTGCCTCTTCCCCTATGGAGGGTGTTGCAGAACAGGCTCACCTCCCTAGCCTCAACAAAGGGTCGGGGGGCTTCCCCCTGAGGAGAAGGGACACATTTCCTGGATTTGTCACACATCTTTGTAGACAATCACCAAGTATTTAGTCATGGACTTGCACTCTGACAAGGCCATAAAAAGGACTCCCAAAGCCATGTCACAGGTGGGAAAAGGACGAGTGTGTAATTAAAAATAAGAAACATTTTAGAACTGACCAAATCACCTTTGCATTCTCATCAGGTGACATGAGCTCTGGTCACCAACAGTCACTAGACTAAATTGTGTCAAGTTAATTGCTTTTATGGAATGGACTTTGGAAATTAAGTCAACCAATCGTAAAACTACCAAACTATTAAATTTCAGAACACAGTACACATCAGTAAATTTTCTCAAGAAACTGTTGCAGAATCTTCAACCAGAGTAGCAGTAGATTTCATAAAATTATTCAAAACCCAAGGAGTTTTCCCATCAAAGTGGTGAGGCAGAGAGATTTTTCAGTAAAGTAGCAGAAAAAGCTCTTAAACCGCAGTTACAGATAGCTGCATGGAAAAAAGATGGCCACAAATATTAGAGCATGAGAACATAGTTACTGGAGTAGCCTACTTTAACTGCAACAAATGAATATCTAGAACGTTCAACAGATCCCTCCCCTTATATTTTGCTCTCATCTGAGCAAGATGGATGAGACTGCTGAGGCTCAGGTGAAGGAGCCAGCACCCCAACTGGGAGGGCAGATCCTACCACGCCAGGAAATGGGAAAGAAAACAGATTGATTGATTGAGGAGCTCTGGGTGCCAATCTAGGGCAATCAAGGTCAAAGGTGAGGATGAGCAACCAGTGCTGGTAGAGCTTTCACTTGTGGGAGAACAAAGGCTTACTACTCAAGGCAGAAGCATACATATTCCCTGTCCATGCAAGAAAACAGCTAACCTACTGTCTCCAGTGCCCAGAACCGTAATTCATGGCCTGTTCATCACGGTCAGGACATTTGCCGCACATGGAAAGTATGAAAGTACGATGGCCCATAGTTCCAGCATCTGGAGAAGGTCCCTTGTTATGGCACTCAGTGTCTAATCACCATTAGACCATCATGGTGAGTACCCCAAACATTCAGGGAGGTTTGTGTGAAAATGGACATGCAAATGCCAAAATACTCAATTATCGCACTGTGTCCCAGGGCTCACCACAGGAGATGCTATGACACGGAGACCTCAAACAGATCATTTATATTTCTCTGAGACTGACAGCAAAGCAACAACTAAAGCAATTTAATGCACACTTAATGCACAAATTGCATTAAAAAGGTTATCCAAAGATCAAGAGAGGCAGAGACTGAACATAATGTGTATGGAAGACTTGTCCTATTGGCAATATGCTCGCCACCCCATACCTCAGTTGGGAAGGCCCTGCTTTAATGCATGCCTAGAAGCTTCCCTACGAACTGGAGCAGCTGTTAATGGGACTTAAAGTTCAGGAAAAAGCCCAAGGTGTGCAGGAGCACACCAGAACTGGGGTGGAATGCTGAATGAGTCAGTTGCCCGGGTAAGGCAAGACTTGAATCTTCACTCTCCAGAGATGTTTCATGTGGTGGATACACATCTTGTGAAAAACCCTTTGGGCAGATCACACCGAAGGGCAGGACCCTACACCAATAACAGACCAACTACGAACCTCTGGCGCTTACTGTGCTTTTGGAGGAACAACACAACATGGAAGCGGGAGTCCAGATAGTCGGGTAATAGCAGTCACCTGCAGTTCATAGGCCTGGTGAATTTGTGCCAAGGTAACTAACTTGAATTTGTACTTCTGTAGGTACAAATAGCCCTGTTGCCAGGCATCAAAGAGAGCATAGATTAATTATGGGTACCAAAAGAATAAAAGTGAGCACAAACCCTTTCCCCCTTTATAAGGAATAAAGCATGCTTGTTTTGACCTAGTCCCATCATTTAGCTGTGGCACACAGCTTTGTAAGGAAATACGGCTCTGACCCTTACCTAGCAGAGGCCAGAGAGACTGCACCCTTTTTAGGCCAAACTGCTGCACATTTTGAGGAATCAACACTACACCATCTTTTTGGATCCTTGTTTCATCAGGTCAAACCTCTTGCATGGTTGCAGCATCACTGATACCGAACTCCTGGTGCCGGGTCAGAATCTGGCAATTCTGGCCGAGGGACGGAGTGGATGAAATATGGGGCAGACATTTTTCATTTTGGACTATGTGAGAATAGTTTGGCGCTTATGGGAGACAGGAGGGTAGGCCTCTGGGAGAAACAAGCAGGGATTTTGGCCTAACCAACACCTGACAAACACCTTACCACAATGGTCCCTGCCTTAAACAGGAAAAAGTCCAAGCAGACCACAGATTACAGCACCTGAGCATGTGCGGTAAGAGTCATCTCTCAGCCTGCCAACCAACATAACAAAAGGTGAACTGGGTGTCTGCTGCCCTCACATTTCAAGCAGCCTTTCCTCTGAAGCAGAGGTTATTGCTTCCCATAACCATAAGCAGGTAGATCATGTTAATGTGTGTAGAATCCACACTGGCCCTTCCCCTTATCTGCCAACTTGAAGATGGAACAAGTTACTTACCTGGATTCACATGCTCATGAATATTCCCCGTCAGGCTGGTAATCATCAGTTAATAAATAAATAAATAATAAAAAATAAAAAAAACTTTGTTCCTAAACTGTCTTTCTCCTAAAAATCAATCACTGTCTGGGTCATACTGGCCCCAGCCAAGGACTGCCCTCTACCCAAGTCCATCCTCTGGCAGCCATCTTCAGATTTGGTAGCACGTAAAGTGGCAGTAGGACCAAGAGAAGAGCCGCAACGGGGCAGGCGGAAGTGTTCGCATGTGATTCCATGCAAGACCCATGCTGGAGAACAGTTACAGGTAAGTATCTTGTTCGTTCATTCTCCAGCATGAGGTTCTCGCATGGATTCACATGCTCATGAAGAATACACAGCAGTACATAATTACACTACCACGGGAGGTGGCAAGGCTCAACAGAAGCAATCTCTTACCTCCTCACCAGGCTCACCTTCAAGCAAACAGTTGCGCAGCACTGCTTGGTCGACTATGGACTCCTCGCTGGAATCCCGGTGAACGCAGTAGAATTTCATGAAGGTGTGCATCGACCTCCAAGTAGCAACCCTACAAATTTCCAGCAGGGGCACACCAGACGAACACCGTTGTTGCAGCGATCGCTCTGGTAGCCGAGAGATGAATATGCGGTCATCTTTTCCGGTGTGAAGCCTTATTACTGCCGGCATAAAGACCAGGAATGATCAAAATAACCAAGTGACATTAATGCTGGGGAATATATATGTTTTCTTTTTTTCAAACTCGGGAGGGTGGGGGTTTGAGGGTTGACGTGGGGGGGGGGGCGAGGAGCACACTCTGGTTCCCAGCTCAGTAACCTTCCACAGTCCAGGTGATCTTCTCCTTCAAGTGCATATGTCACCGGGGTGACATATGCCCCACTCTGGAGCCACACTGCTGCCCTCCGCCCCCCAACTGTGGGACTTGCACTGTGTAATTGGGGGGAGAGTTGGTTCAAGGCTACCTGCATGGACTCTGGCAACCAGACTCCCCTGAGGCCATATTTGGTACATATTTGGTACTAACAAGGAACACCTGAACAGACTGCCTCCCCGATGAGTGCAAGAGGCATGAACGCGCTTGGAGAAGACTGGACTGTGGAAGGTTACTGAGCTGATATGATAGGTTATTTAAAATGCACTTAATACCCAGAGGTTTCTAAGCGCAGACCCGGGGATCGAACCGGTGTTGCTCCATGACGTCTTGCTTCCAAGGCGAGAACCTTGCCCCTGAGCCATCCTCCCGAGGCAGCCAGAGGGCGCCCCCAGACCCGCTTGTTGATATATATATACACACACACACACACACACTCTTAATGCCTTTATTGTGGTGAACAATGCCTACCAACAGCCGGTGCTTGCTTATAGGGTTGAAGGCTAACCTTTCCAATGTCCAAAAAAGTTTTGCTAATTGCCACTGTAACTTGATCAAAAAACAGTTTTCTTAGCAAAAACAAACTCACAAAGCAGTCAATCCAACTATTTCAGTGCAAATAGCTTTATTATATTAAAAAATATCATCATTAATATATTGACCAGCATGGACTTTAAAAAAATTGGCATTTAAAAGTCAAAACACTCGTCTGTTTGCGCCACGCGTTCCACCCCAATGCACAGACTTCCTCAGGTGAAGGGAATCAATTTATTTGCTGCAAACCTTCTTATAATCTTTTTTGGGAACTCATGTGATCAAAGTCATGTGACTTATTTTGGAGATAAGCCTCTACCTAGCTGAAATGCTAGCGGCCATCTTGGAAATGTATAGTTATACTAATCCATATGGACAAACATGTGATATATATTCACTAACAAAAGCATTACGTTTCTTTAGCATAGCGATTTCTGTAAAGATTATAGGAATTTGGTACGGCAACATAACGTCCCGTTAACAAAGGTTTGTTACTGATTCCTTGGCTGCCCTCATCATAAACATGTGGAAAGGGCAAATGGTGTATGTATCCATTTGCGCTACCCCGTACTTTTCCGAATACTGTTGGTGTATCGTAGCAATTACAGATGTACATAGTCAACGTTGTTTAGTGTGTCAGTAGGCTCTCTTTTTTTTATTTTTATTAACAGTGCATTATAAATCTGTGCCGCACATTACTGGCCGAGATGACTACAGAGGAGCAATATGGATGTTTCCTAGGGAGACTGCACCTGGTTGGCGTTTGTGCAATCAGACTGCAAGTATTCGTAGGACTCCATTAGTGACCGCGGGTCAAACTAAGGTTTTATTAGGATTAGTTTACAACAACCTTCCATGATACCCAATTACCCCCAAAAATATTTCTACAGTAGGGCTGTGTTGGATTTGTCACAGAATTAGTTAAGTGCATTACGTGACATACAGTAGTGTGGAGAGGTGACGTAAAGTAGTGTGAAGAGGGTATCTCAAATGTGAAAGGCGAGTCAACTATGGCACGTCCTCTTTGGCCATCTGGGACAGTGAGGCATAGTGCATTCTGGGATATGCAGTTCTGAATGGACATCTCTGGGCATTGATATAAAGAGCATTCTGAACATGAAGCCCCTGCCCCTGCATAAGATCAGGCAGACAGCCGTGAGTGACTGTGAGGCAGGCATAATTATTGGGAATGAATGAGACATGTGGCGCATAAGGGCAAAATATTTCCAAGTGGCATATGATGGAAGCACCTAGGCATGCAAGACTGTGCCTAGCATGTGAAGGTGTATTTAGCATTTGAGCTGCACCTGGGTAGAGTAATCTGGCATGCAAGGCTGTGCACTTGGCCTATCACCGGCACCTGGACAAATGATGGCAATAAAAGGCATTTGGTGTTGGATCTGTTCTGCTGCATTATATCAGTACCAGCGCATTTGACACCGATGTGCCATATGATGGCAGTAACTGGTAATATGACGGCTGTCCCGGATACACAGAGGGGGCTAGATCTGGAGGGTATAGAGTTGGATGTGCTTTATCTGCACAGCACAGGGGTTAGAAAAGCGGATGGAGAGAGTACATTTTACAGGGGTTGAAGACTGGGACGACACCAGATCCAAATGGATTGCCACCAGTTGAATGCTATGTGCAATTCCAAGAACTTATGGTACTACCCTTCTGCACTGTATACAACAAGATAGACTGGGTTAAGCCAACCTTGATAGAGCAAGTCCTGATTTCAGGTATTCCAAGAGAGGATATGGACAAGGTTAAGTGTGGTAATTACCACCCAATGTTGCAATTCAACTGGGACATTAAAACCATGGCCAAAATCATGGCAGACCTCTCATGGGCAAACTGGTGCATCACATGTATACTGGATTTACTAAGGAAGAGAGGGGCCCTCCAATATCAAATCCTTTCTAGATCTACTAGAACTAAATGACAAAAGATGATGGTGGCTATACGCTTAGATGAGGAAAAGGAAAACTAGACCTTTTTAAAAGAAAATTCCAGTAAAGATCAGATTCGTCAACTCAGTCACAGATTTTGTAAATCCAACATATGCCAATCCAAGAGTGCAGGTGGTCACAAAGGGCCAGGTTTCTGCAGACACTAACGTACTGAGGGGTTAGGAGGAAGGGCTGTCCCGCTGTTCTATGGATTTCTCTCTCAAGTTGTTCCCGTTGGGGGCAGGTGCTGCAAGTTACTCGCCTATGCCGACAACACATTGTGGTGTTGTCAGACCCAGCAGGTTCTAAACAAAGACTTTTGAAAGCAATTTGAAGTAATGTGAAGGTATTGGGATACAAACTGAAGGTCAAAAAGACAACGGCCATGCCTGCATGTCAGATGTCAAAATGAGCAAATTGACTCGACGATTAAATAAAAATAAATAAAAACATATGGGGACTGATGGCATTGCACGATTATAAAACACTTCCATGAAACAGGCACATGGTGTGCATGAGGAGAATTGAGGGGGAAAGTGACTATTCCTGGCTGGTAGCTTGGAACTTGAAATCTTTACCTTATTGCTTCATCACTGGGGTTATCTGGAGGATTATTGATTACGGGGGTGCAACAATGGTCAATGCCTTGGGGTCAAACAGTGGCAAGAAAAGTAAATGGCGCAACACAACCGATATAGTGTCAGTGAGAAGGTGAAGGTATAATCTGTGAGATGGTCAGCGATCAATCTCAATCACTTGGGAGGGGGGGGGGGGACATGATAACCAGGGCAGTGCTGTGTGATGAATCCAGAGAATTCATCCTTCTCCTCAAGGTGGAGCCACGCCTTTTTAGGCAAGCCTGCTAATCTTCACATCCCCTAGGGAACAGGGCAAGCAAGATCCGACCTTATTGGACAAGCCTTGTATTCATCCTCCCTCATGTGAAAAGTCCCATTTACTGGTTGGCTATACGGCTGGGGTAGTTTCTGATTCTTTGGTACAACACTCTTTACTGGAACCACAGAATCACTGGCGCGACAGCAAGGGGAAAGGATAGAGAAGAGGAAATCCAGCTGAACCAGCGCAAAGAGAAGGAACTCCCGCAGACCGAGCAGTAGGACGAGACGCCCTATTGGAGGGTAGAGTCCAGAGACCACCCCTGGCACATGGCATGCAGAGCTCAGGAGCTCCAGGTCCCACGTAACGCTGCTCTCCCCTATGCGGTCTCCAGTCAGCGGAACTTGACTGTGCTTGGAGAGGGGACTCAACCACACAATAGGTGGTTTTCTGGTGCCTGCAACCGATGACACAGAGGACCCGTTGAGCACAGACAGGACGAGCAGAACCCGAAGGGACCCAAAAGGCCAAGGAGGAACCAGAGCCATGGTTCCGCATCCATCTAGTGGACTGCCTTATCAGAGGAAGGCTGCCAGAGCAACCAAGGTATGAGGTTATTGCAAGGAGCCTGGAAGAGGGCATTGAGGACTGGCCAAACCCCAAGCAGGGTAAAGAGAAAAGAAGCCCTAAGCCAGGATGAGAATCAAGCAGCCCCAAACCGGATTGAGGGAAGAGAACTCCCACAAGGGGGTAAGAAATTAAAAGCCCCAGCACCAAAACATGGAGAGAGAGGGAGCGAGTACCCCAAGCCAGGGTGGAAGCCCAGAGACCCAAAGATTTGTTGAGAAATACTTTACCCCAAGCGGAGGCCTGGGGGGGGGGGATTTGGGGAGAACCGCAGTAACCCAAGATGGACCATTGGAAAGCAAATCCCAAGACAGGGAGGAAGACAACGACCACAACACAAGGAATGGCACAAGACACCAAACCACAAGAATGAGAACTGAGGAACCCGAATCGGGAGCAAGAGTGACAATACCTAAAGCCTGGGGAAAACCACGCAATCACAAGTTTGGATGATAAACGGAGCCCACGAAGGGGTGAGAATCAAGAGCACCCAAGGGGGGAGATTCAGAGAAACAAAGAACGGGCAGGACGCAAGATATCAGTACCAGTGCATTTGACAGCAATGTGCCATATGATGGCTAACTGGTAATATGACAGCTGTCCCAGATACACAGAGGGGGCTAGATAAAATTGGGGTGCGAGAAGGCAAGGTGTGAACAAAAAGCCTCCCAGGGAGAAGGAATAGATACCCCATGACAGGATGAAAGACAATATAGTACAGGTCTGAGAAATGACAGGACAACCCACAGCAACAGATCTTGTTAGCAGAGGAGGAGAGAAATAATACAGAGACATTGGGCAAAACTGAAGTATGAACTGTACAACCTGGACGACTCTCTAGGAGAAGATGACATACATTACTCACCGTATTCGAATTTCTGGTGCTTGTATCGGCTCAGATTCACATGCTGTGAATATAGTCCAGGAAACCTTGCTTTGAGATTTAGTGTAAGCAGAAAGGGCAGCAAGGAGGGCCTTTATTGAGTTAAAAACGAGTTCTCAGTGTAAGAGGCACGTTCGATAAAGGACAATGTGGGTGCTTGAACAGTCAATTGGATTGATGTTGGGAGTACTGCACCAAATGACAAAGCATTCCCACTTAATAGAATAACAGTGGTTGGGACTAGGCTTCCGTGCCTCCCTAAGAATATCCACACACCTTTGAGGCAGCTAGATATTCCTAAACTCTATGGCTTCAGGAGCCATGCTGCCAGGATGAGAGTTTGAGGGCATGGGTGCAGTGTTGTCCCCTGACAGCATGTTGTAGGGGGCAAGGCAGCTTCACCAGAGAGCAAAAGGAGATTCTCACGAGATGCAAGAACCACAGCTAACAAGCCCACATTGGTGTTATCAGGATTAGTCTATCTTGTGAATTATCCTGTTGAGAAGAGGAAGTGGGGGATGAGCGTAGTCAAATCTCCCGACCTTGTGATCCAGAGACAGTTCCCTGTGGCATTTTTTGGGGATTCCTGGAGGCGTAGTTTGGGCATTGTACGTTCTCCGATGTTACAAAGAGGTTGATGTCTGAATGGCCGCATTCTGCCTGAGTTCTATGGGTAGCTGCATGTCTCTGCCGAGCACGTCTGCCAGAAGATTGTGTTCCCCTGGAACGTGTTGCGACAGGATGAACATGTTATGTTTGAGTGCCCATTTCCAAATGCTCTATGACAGATTGGACATCATTGGAGAGCGAGTGCCTCGCTGTTTGTTCAGGTAATACATGGCGGGGTGCTGCCTGTAGGAACCAGAACAGTCTTCCCTTTGAGTTGTGTCTCAAAGGCATTTAGGGCTTTGAATACAGCAACTAGCTCTAACAGTTTGATATGTTTGTTCACTTATTGTGACCACGTGCTGTGCACTGCCTGGTGTAGAAGGTGAGCTCACCACCCAGACAGGGATGCGTCCGTGGTGAGACGGACTTCCCACTGCGGGGGTGGGGAAGGGTTTTCCCATTAGAAGGTTTTCCTTCGACAACCACTGCAGAGACAGAATCAGGGCTTTCGAGACAACCACTAGCTAGTCCCACTGACTAGCTTGCATGACACCATTGGTTCAAGAGCCACTCATGCATAGGACGCATGGGCAGACGGGCGTGTGGAACCAGGAAAATGCAGGATGTAATCATTCCCAACAGCCACATGGCTTTCCGTATGTTTATCTGATGACCAGCTACATACTGAGGGATTTGCAAAAACATTATGGACCCCCTCTTTCGAGGGGAAGAACAACCAGTCTTTTGTCTGAATAAGCCACCCCATAAATTGTTTGACTTGGCAGGGGACAAGACTACCTTTCTCATTGATGGAGAACCCCAGTTGGAAAAGTAGGTCTATAGTCTTTTGGGTCTTCTCAAGCCACGCTTGATGCGTCTCTCCAGTTATGAGCTAGTTATCTAGATAGGGGTACACTGGAACGGACTGTCTGTGCAGGCGAGCTGCTGCCATTGCCAGTACCTTGGTAAAAACCCTCAGGGCTGAGGCAATGCCTTTGAATTGATGGGGAGTGTTCTCCATCTTGAACTTTAGGTACTTACTGTGTACTGGCCACATTGAAATATGAAAGTATGCATCCTTCATATCCAAGGTGGTCATGTAATCTCTGTGCTTGAGCAACGGAATTGCCTCCTGAGGAGCGTCATCCTGAACTTTTGCAGCTGGACATACTTGTTTGCAAGGCGCACGTCTAAAAAAGGGTGCATGGTTAGATCCTTTTTGGGTACAAGGAAGTATATTGAATAAATACCCTTGTCCGCCTGATGATCTGAGTTTGATCGCTCCCTTTTGCAGCAGGGTCTGCGCTTCTTCTTGATGGATGAGGAGACAGTCGTCTGTTCTTTGGCAGGTTGTATTGAGGTGTTTGAAGAAACTCAATGCAATAACAGTCATCTACAGGATTGAGCACCCACTCGTCTGAAGTAATCCCTTCCGATGCATAGGTGAAGCATGTTATCCCACCACCTACTGGAGAGGCATGGGAGGAGACCCGAATCGTAGACTCCTTTGCTGGCAGGGGGACGATGAGCCTTTGGATGTTGCATTTCTACCCGTTCCTTGGTCACACCGACATCCCCGCTGTTGAGGGGTCTGATAATCGAGGGACGTTCCTAGGCCAGAATACAAGGGCGATACGCTTGTTCCATATGAATCTTGAGCGTTGCGGGAGAAGGATTACCCACGAAAGGAGCAGTGGGTATTACATAACGCACGCTGCAATACGGCTTGCTAGAGTTTTGATTGAGAGATTTCAATGTCTCATGCCCTATCTTTGCCGCCTCAAGTGTGTCGTCCACTCCTTTTCCGAAGAGAGCAGACTCCTCAATGGGCTTGTTTATGAGAGGCCTGCATCTCAGGTTTAAACCCAGAGTTTTTAAGCCATGCATTGAGTTCCAAAAGAGTTCCCGCTGCTAACACTCTCACTGCCAAGTGACCCGATGTCCTTGTACAATCGCAAGTAGTTGTGATTTAGCTGGTTGGGGAGCATTTTGGAGGCCCTCCTGTACTAGGCCGCACTGGACATCACCAAAGCTGGCAAGCAAATGGCATTGTTTGCAATGTGAGTGCTGTAGGTCACAGAAGAAGTAATTATCTTGCCCATGGTGTAGAGTACACTACACCTCACAATAGGGATAGTATTACAGGCTTGATGTCCCTTTGAAGAAAAAAAATGCAATACTCTGCAATTACCACTATATGACAGAATGTATGTACAGCATGTGATTCTAAGCAGATTCACAAGCATCAAAAACAAAGATATTTGGGTGGGGGCCAGGATCAAGCACCAACAGGAGAAGGGGAGGACTAAAAGGACATTCTCAACTGTGTAATCAGGCACGTTATCCGACAGAGATTCGAGAGCTATTGGTTGGGGGTCAGCAACCAGCCACCAATACCAAAGTTAAGGGACAATAGCTTAGACATTTCTTGTTGAGTTGCATGTTACTTTTACATATTAGTGGTAGGGACGGACCATGGACAGATGAGTGAATTTGATTGCAAGACATCCTGACAAGCACCCTTTTCTAATGACAAGGCAAATTAACTATCATAGAGGCAGTAAACGGATTGTCCTAATTTATTTTGATAAATTTCAAGTTACACATATGACCTCTTGTCCAGCTCCCGAGTCTAATTTAGCAAGTTTGAGCATTCTTTATATGTTCAGGTGCATTTCAAACGGAGTAAGTAAATAATTGCTGAAGACGCTTCAGAAAGATGGTCTGCTTTCCATGTGAGGGTTCGGCGGGCAGGGGTAGAAAGACTACATGGTTGTGGTTGATTCCGAGGTTTAGTTTATTATTTGTAGAGCGCACCAAGCCCTGAGCTATCTGGGCGCTTGAGCTTAGTAAAATTGTTACAGGTACATACAGAGACAGTTGAGGGCACGTTTGTTGGCATAAGTTACAAGTTAGTCAACGAGCCAACATAAAAAAAATAGGTTGCAATAGTATAGGAGCAATTCACAAATATCAGTGGTGGAAGCGGTAGGAGTCAGATTTAATGTTGCGGAGCAAGGAGCCATGCTTTCACTTTAGATATAAAGTTCCAAAAATAAGGTTCAGCCCGGATGGCTTAGGTGAGAGTTCCAGCATTTTATGGCTAGCACAGGGAAACTGGACCCGCCTGTTTTCAATTTGTACATAGGGATGTTGAGACAGTGCGAGTAGAATTATCTTGTAGGTCTGGATGGTTGGTTCCTGGTGAATTTGTCAGCCAAATATTTAGGGTCCGTTTTTGAGAGGCATTTATGAGTGATGACTGAAGTATGCAGTGAGATTCTGTCCTGCACTGGGAGCCAGCGTACGTCCAGTCTAGTGGCAGAGATGTGATACGAGCGTGGAATATTTAAAGCAGATCTGAGCGCATTGTTCTGGAGAACTTGTAATTTATTCAGATTGCATTTGCAAGATTCTACGAATAATGTGTTGCAGTAGTCCAATTTGGATAAAATCAATGCCCTGGCGAGCGTAAGGCAACTATTAGTGGTCAAGTAATTAGAGATCAATGCGTTTTGGCTTTCCAGATGTCAAGCTATATCAAGAAGCCAGATTCCTGACACAGTGCACTAAAGAAACACTTTGCAAGAAAGTGATGAATCTCCGACACTGCTTCTCTTTAATAGAGGAATCCCTATATGGAAAAAATGCTCTTAACCTACAAAGAACAGCATTAGAACGTGGCTTGATATAGTGGGGATAGGCGTTAGAACAAATTGCTGAGACTCCTATATGGTTTTGGGTAATACATTTAAGATGAAATATTGGGCTGGATAAAAAAAAAAAGACTATGACCAAATGATAGTATTAAAAACAGGGGAGGCTGCACACTATTACAATTTGGAGGCCCCTACAATCCTGGTGTCGTTTTTCTATTTCTATTCAAGGTTTAGGTATGCAGCCTGTTGCCCCTTACTGCATAGAAAGAACACTTTTGAGAGATGGTAATGTATGTTTATATACATTGAACACCCTTTGACTACTTTATTTTTTGTACAAATGCATTGTAAAAATAAAGGTTTTAAAATAATTTCATGAAACTAACACTTGTTTCTCTCTAAGTGAACTTCATCAAGGCCTAATCTGTAACAATGTTAATGGCAATTGTTGCCACGGATCTAAATTATGAAAAGGGGTTTAAAACTGAAATAAAGTCTTTGAACATTAACCTCAGGTGCATTTTTGATGTGTGCAGCAACAAGAAAGAGAGACCATGTTTATATAAACCAACATTTCTGTGCATTTTACTTTTTCCAAATGCTGCGACACACCTATGCTACTAGCTAAGCCTAGTGCATGAAACATCCTTCCATTTAAACAATCACTACATTTGCAGGTTAACCTATCAAACCAGATGTTAGGACAGTTATGCCAAATTGTTTCAGCAGTGTCTGCTATTTGACTATTGTACTGTTTTAAGAAGGTTGAGGGCTGTGCCCATGTTGCTGCCGGCAGATGTCTCACATGTAGTGTCCTCAGTGTGCCCAATAAGCAGAAACTCCCTGGTGGGTCTTGCTTGAGTGGTTTCTTGCAGAACTGCGCAAGAAGATTTGAAGAATAGAGAAATTGCAAAATTGAGCTATCACGATTGGTTTATGGCCTGGACCAAAAAGGTGACAACCAAGTAGTTTAGTCTTTCTGAAAGAGTATTCAGTTGAGGTACATGGCTCTAGAAATGTCCTGTGTGGAAGTGAATTCACTCAGTGGTAGATGAAAGCAAACAGGAAGGATCACTTCTTGGGAACTGTCAAGGCATGACATTTTTTGGTATGAAATTATCAAGACGACCGACAACTTGCTGTTGAAAGAACTGGTGGTTTGAGACTTGGGTGGTGTGGGGGATGGGGGGGCGGAGGAGATGCAAGCCCAGCACACCTAACCGCCTTGTGAAAGGGATTGCAACAAGAACAAAAACTTGTCAACAAGCCCAAGTGGGCAGGGCGCAAGCCCACCTGGTGCCTTGCTGCTTGCCGCTCTTTTCTCTACTTAAGGAGCCCTCCAGCCTATTTTCCTTTGCAGCTGGGAAGCAGGTTTAAGTGGATCTAGGTCACCTAGCCTAAGCCCCGCCTACCTTCTTATCCCGGTCTCTTCCTTCCTGCTCTTAACCCTTGGATCAAGGGCATCTCTCGCCCAGGCATCCAAAGCGAAGGGCAGTCAAAGAAAAGGGCAACTCCTGTTCGGACCAGGAGGATCTAGGGTCGACCCCCTGTTAAGACAGCAGGTAAGCATGTACCAACATGTGTTTACACCCTCTGTCCCCAGAGGCCATCCCCACCCTCTCTGGTCCCCCCCCCCCCCGTGTTGTGTCCTTGTGCCCCCCCCCCCCCCCCCCCCACCCACACACAGGAGTCTGTCATGATACATTCGGGTTTCACCATAACCGTCTTGTGGCCAATGTTGGATTTTACTTTTATGGACTTAATTGATTCACGGTGCATCATCCTTTCTCAATTCTCATGCTGGACTTCCTTTGCATCTTGTACTCATGGTGACCCCGAATCATGCTGTTGCCATCTTCATTTTGTATCCTGGCTTACAACTGTTACTACTGACTTCTACAATTGTATTCGCTTCGCTCTCCCCTCTTGCTTCTCCACTCTTTTTGACTGTTTACTCTCTGTTCTCTCCTCCCCTCTCCCTTTTTCCTATCTCCTCCCCTTACTTTTTTCTATGCACTTACTCTATCAGAATTGTCCCTGAAACTAGTATGATAGCAACCTCGTCTGTCGCTCCCCCAGCCCCTTGCTGTCCCCCCCTCCCTCCTTCCCTCCCTCCTTCCCTCCCTCCCTCCCTCCCTCAAGCACTATCTGAAATGTCGCCAGGCCGAGTAAGATAGTTAATTTCACATCCTTACTGTTTATGGCCTGCAAGAATGTCGTATTTTCCCTCGTTTCCTCCCTTGCCTTGAAGCGCTTTGAAACACATTGTGTATAGGCGCTACTAAATAAACTATCATATCATAACAGATCTTTGAGGGGAAGGGTGCCCAGGATCTCAGAGGATGTCTTGCAGGGCCCTCAAAACCAAAACAAGATCCCAGAAAGGATCCAACTCTTAAGCCACACACTCTAGTCTGGAGATAGCAACGTTTTGGAGGGGCCCCATTGCCAACTTTCAAAAGTCCTCAAATCCACCTTTGCCCAGCTGAAACCTCCTCACCACTATCCCCTGCACCCAAAGCAGAATAGAGAGGCCCAACAAGAACCTCTTGAAGTAAGGGGATGATTTCGGATCATGAAGTGTATAGAGTATAGGTTTCCGATTGACCACCACTTAACAAATGTGATATGGTTTTTATTACTAACTACAGTGGGGCTCCTTCTCCTGGAAATCTATACTGTGCATGACATTAAAGGTGTAGCCTCAATACCCAGGCAGACAGGTGCAGACCGTGCAATTTTCATTTCTTCCCCTAAAGGGTTCCCGGTTTGGGCTGGAGACAGGTGGAAAGGAAGATGGCTTAGCATCAAGACAGAATTGGTGCAGAAGGAGAAACCACGTTCTCCTGTGCCAATAACAGCATTTACCCTCCTAGTAGTCAGTCTCTTAGTCTTCTCTAACCCCTTAAAAATCAGAAGTATGGAGGATCTTAGAGCGTCCCACCACCCAGGCCTTTGCATCCCTGTCTGATGCAATAGTGTCATCTTCCCTTTGCATAGGGGCAGTTCTATAGATAAGGAGCTTATTGGACACTTTTACACCCTACAAATAGGCAACTACTCCTGAAAAATAAAAATGGGGAGTAAAAATAATCCCAACAAAATATTTGTAAACAGACACGTAGAACCATGTGCTCCTGCTTTCACCCACACAGCTCAATGGTCAGGTTTGGACCAGTAGTGCATTTAGTACCACAGGAAGAAGTAACTATTATTGATGTATGATCGGAAGAAGTAAACATGCATCTTCGAATGTGCATGAATAGCCAGGTGCAAAGAAATCAGTTCAACCAAAACATTTCCGTTTTCCAGTTAAAATATATTTTGACTCACTTCTAAAATACTTTCATTGGGAATTGGACTTGCATTTCAACTTCCTAAAACATAATTTGACTGCCAATTTTCAAACATACAGAGTGCAATACTCCAACTTCCAATCTGTAACACTGCCTAGTGACAAAAGGAAATCCAACCACAGGAAACCCTGAACTGTTCGAACCATTTGGAATGCTTCCCGAGTAAGGACATGTCTTGAAAAACACACTGATTAGGGAATCGGCTGTCCTGCTCTCACTGCCTGGCAGATGTGGTGCCCTGAGGAGGATGCCACTGAATTAAGTTGATAGCACATGGGTGCCCCGTTTATGTGATGACATTTTCAGAAGGGCCAGGAATATTGCTCTCAGTTCACCCCAATTGAAATAACAGGATACTTCATTCCTCATTGCCCCCTGTGCAGTCATTTTCAGGTAAGGTGCATCACACCTTTTTAACCACCTAAATGTTGTGGATTACAATTTGTTTTCCATGCATATCATTTAAGCAGGATACCCACAGCAGACCCCCCCATAAATCATGTAGCGCACTTCCAACAACCAACTGGAATTAGTCATGATCTGTTTATAACACACTTCTCTGTTGAGAATCTACACGGAAAATACTTTTATATTGTTGGTAAAGTCGTAAACTGCTCAGTCTAAGAGAATGGAGATTGCCTGGCAATAAAAAGGGAATGTTGTCACCATTAAGGCATTTTCCATCACAAACATGCAGTTTGCATGCTTTAGGACAGTTTACTCGGAGGCTGCATTTGTTTTGTTTTCCTCTGTCATTTCCATTGTCTTAAAATAGGAGGCAGCTCAGTTGTAGCAAGATTATTTATTTATTTCATTTGTATAGCGCACAACCACCCTTGGGCATTGAGGCGCTGTTACTTGAGGGGGACTTGGTTACAGGGAGAGGACACATGGGGAGAAACCGATAAATAATGAGCAAGTTTCAAGAATACATTTGGATACATGTAATATACATATAGGCATAGGTGAGTCGCATTTATGTGGTAAACAGGTAGAATATGGCTGTAGATTGTGGCATATTTCAGGTGAAGAGCATCGTTTTCATGGCTTTGCGAAAGGTCATGAGGGAGGCCTCACCTCGTATAGTGGGAGGTAGGGCATTCCAATGTGCTGGTGCTAGGTAGGGGAAGCTGGAGCCACCTGCTCTCACTCTTCTTACCAAAGGCACACAGAGCATGTTGGCGTAGGGTGTCCTGGTTGGCCCTGTCGAGGAGGAGGGGTGAATCCTTTGCGAGAGGTATTGTCCAGGTTTGCAATGTACAAATTTGATGCAGGCTCCATAAAACAGTGAATTTCCATGGCCATTTCGGATTAAGTTTTCTCGGTTTTAAAAGCACACCTGTGTCATTTAATGGCTTGAGATTTTGGATGTTCTGGACTTCTGGGAGGACCGCTCAACAAGCAGCTGCTTTTAGCTTTTGTGATTAGGAAAAGCCTTTGGTGTCAAAAACAAAAAGATGGGTTTTGTATAGTTTGTGTGCATGAATGGGCAAGGTCAATCGTTAGTAGTCTCAGTAGACAGCAAAGAATGCCTGGAAATGTAATCTGAAGTCCCCCCAACCAAAGTATGGCACACAGGTAGGCAGTGTGAAAATCTACCAGCATTTATTTGATGGGCTTTCATACTTCTAATGGAACAGTAGCAACCTTTTGCATTAAGGCTGATAAGAAGTACTGGTGTGTAGCCTAACAGTGCAGCTATATATTTGGGCACAGCACGCTAATTTCTCAGGGTAGCTACCAACCCTTTTCATTGAACAATGTGAATGATTCACAGCAGAGCGAAAGGATATTATCCTGCATCAAACTCACATTTCTAAGCAGAATAGCTATTTTTGGACAGTATCTGAATTTCACAAAGCTTCTATAATTTCCCAGTGCAAACATGTTGCAACATGGGGTAAACGTTCTGAACAAGAGTCTGAGCTCTTCTCTCCATAACTAATGCGATACACACTGGTGGAGAGTGTGAGAAGAATGGATGGATTCAACCCATCCTAATCTCACGCTTTTCAAGAATTCTCCCTTTACCATGTCTGGCTGGTGTGGGACACTGCCAAACGCCTACCAAATTGTAGAGGCACCATCCTCATTATACATCTCCTGATTCACTTGGAGGTCAGTCTATTCAAACAGACAGGGATGGGATTAGCCAGTCAAACCAGGTAAGCCTTATAGGAAAAGGCCAGTGCCTCCACCGTTTAGGAACATTTAGAGTCAACAGCACGTCAGGGCATTTCGCTTAGTGAGTTAGGAACAAGTTACTTACCTGTAACTGTTGTTCTCCAGCATGGGTCTGGCATGGATTCACATGCTCATGAATATTCCCCGTCGTCAGGCTGGGAATCCTCGGTAAAGAAAAAAATCAGTATCAGTTTCGTTTCTGATCTGTCTTTCGTAGTAGTAACCAATCACTGATCTCTGCGTCATACTGACCACAGCCAATGACTGCCCTCTACCTAAGCCCCACCTCTGGCAGCCATCTTCAGATTTGGTAGCATGTGAAGTGGCAGTATGACCAAGTGAAGAGCCGCAGAGGGGTAGGCGGGAGGGTTCGCATGTGAATCCATGCCAGACCCATACTGGAGAACAACAGTTACAGGTAAGTAACTTTTTCCTTCTCCAGCATGGGGTCTGGCATGGATTCACATGCTCATGAATATAAGAATACATAGCAGTACACACATGCACAACCACGGGAGGTGGCAAAGGCTCAACATTAAGCATTACATCAAACTCAAAATTAAGCAATTCTTACCTCCTCACCAGGCTCACCTTAGGCGAACAGATTGCGCAGCACTGCTTGGCCGACCCTGGACTCCTCCCTGGAATCCCGATCGACGCAGTAGAATTTCGTGAAGGTGTGCGTCGACCTCCACGTAGCAGCCCTGCAGATGTCCAGCAAGGGCACACCAGATAGGAACGCCGTGGTAGCTGCGATCGCTCTGGTGGAATGGGCTCTCGGACGGCCAGGCAGCGGTCGGTTTGCCAACCGATGACAGTACATGATACAGCCGGAGAGCCATCTGGAAATGGAGGCCTTTGAGAGAGCCTTCCCCTGATTGACAGGTCCAAAGTTCACAAAAAGTTGTGACGTCTCCCGAAAACACTTTGTGCGGTCCACGTAAAACTTCAGCGCTCTAGCCACATCCAGCGAGTGCAAAGTCCTTTCGGCCGACGACGAAGGCGACGGGAAGAAAACAGGCAACACCAAGGGTTCGTTGAGGTGGAAGTCCGACGGCACCTTGGGTATGAAGGAGGGGTGCGTCCTGAGCACTACCCTCGTGTCGTGAAAAGTCAAGTACGGGGGTTTGCAGGAAAGGGCCTGGATCTCTCCCACTCTTCGTGCGGAGGTGATGGCCACAAGAAACGCTGTTTTCCACGACAAGAACTTCAACGGGGCCGAGTGCAGAGGCTCGAACGGAGGTCCCATGAGCTTGGTCAGCACCACGTTGAGCTCCCACGCCGGGGCCGGAGCCTTCACCGGCGGGAACGATCGGAACAGTCCCTTCATGAATTCTTTCACCAGACGATGAGACCACAAAGACGTCCGCCCCGTGGTTCTGGTGTATCGGGAGATCGCAGAAAGATGAATCCGTAGAGGTTAATCTTCTGTGCGTGGCACCAGACAGAGAACCTCTTCCATTTGTGTCCATAGCATTTAAGAGTTGAGGACGCCCTGGCCTTTGCAAGAACCTCTCTGCAGTCGGCCGGTATGTCGTATCTTCCAAACTCTAACGCTGCAGGAGCCAGGCCTGCAAGTTCAGCGACTTCGGGTTGTGATGGAGGATGGCGCCTCCTTCCCTGGAGAGAAGATCCGCGTCCACTGGCAGCTTGATTGACGGGGACGCTGACAAGTCCAGAAAGTCCGGGAACCATATCTGCCTCAGCCACGCAGGTGCGACAAGGATCATCCTGCACCGTGACCTCTTGAGCTGGTTGATGAGCGGATCAGCAATGGCAATGGAGGGAACGCGTATAGAAACAGGCCCTCCCAGGGGAACGAGAAAGCATCGCCCATGCTCCTCGGCTGGGGAAACCTGCTGGCGAACCTCCGGCACTTGGAGTTCATCGCCGTCGCGAACAGATCGATCTGGGGTGTGCCCCACCGTCGGAAGAGGCGGTCCACTAGATCCTGTCGTAGTTCCCACTCGTGGCACGAGCGCAGCTCTCTGCTGAGCGAGTCGGCGATAGTGTTTTTATCCCTGCCAGATGAAACAGCACCAGAAACATCCCTTGGGCGACGGCCCAATGCCACAGATCCTGCGCCTCCTTGGACAGGGCTGGGGATCTGGTACCGCCCTGCTTCCTGATGTAGAATATGGTGGTGTTGTCGGTGAAGATCCTCACCACCTTGCCCTTGAGGGACGGAAGAAAGGACCTGAGGGCCCAAAACACTGCACGGAGCTCCAGGACGTTGATATGGAGGGACTTCTCCGTCGGAAGCCAAAGGCCTCTCGCGTGCAGATTTTCGGTGTGCGCTCCCCACCCTTCCAGGGAGGCATCCGTGGTCACTGTCTCCTGGTGGCCGGGGGTCTGGAAGTCCATGCCCGCCATCAGATGCGCGCGGGTGCCCCACCACCGGATCGCTCGTCGGAAACTCTCGTCGAATGTGATCCTCTCCTCGAAGCTGCCCGTCGTCTGGATCCAGCGCGCATCCAGGAACTCCTGTAACGGGCGCATCCGGAGCCTGCACAGGCGGATGAGATAAATGCAAGAAGACATCATTCCGAGGAGGGACTTGATGGACCTCACCCTGGCCGCGTCAGCAACCAGCATCCGCTGCACCTTGCCCAAGATGGCCCTCGTCCTTTCCACTGACGGAGAGGCCAGAAGCAACACTGTGTCGAGCTTCGCTCCCAGAAACAGAGCGTCTTGCGCGGGCACCAGGTGGGACTTGGCGTAGTTTATGGAGAATCCCAGGTCCGTGAGTAGTTGGACGGTCCTTGCCGTGTGCTCCACGGCGAGCTCCTTCGTCTTTGCTCGGATGAGCCAGTCGTCCAGGTAGGGGTAGACGTGGATCCCCTCTCGGCGCAGCTGCGCCGCCACCGGTGCAAGACACTTGGTGAACACCCTGGGTGCCGACCTCAATCCGAAGGGAAGGGCTCTGAACTGGTAGTGACGCCCTTGGAACACGAACCTGAGAAACTTTCGGTGTCCCTTTAGGATGGGTATATGGAAGTAGGCATCCTCCAAACCCAACGACGACAGGAAATCGCCCTCCTCCAGTTGACCCAGGACGTGTTGGAGGGTGACCATCCGGAACTTCTGTGCCTTGATGAATTTGTTCAGTAGTCGTAGGTCCAGGATGGGACGCCATCCTCCCGTCGTCTTCTTCACGAGGAAGTATCTTGAGTAAACTCCGGAGCCCCGAAGCCTCTTTGGGACGAGCTCGATGGCGCCCTTCTTGAGCATCGCCTTTACCTCCAAGAGAAGTTGAGGGACGTGATGTTCTTTCCTGGCCACAGAGGGGGACGCGCGGGCACCTCTTTAGAAACTCGAGCACGTGACCCTGAGCTAGGGCGTCCAGCACCCAACGGTCAGTGGAGATGGACTCCCACACGCTGACGAAGCTCGCCAGCCGGCCTCCCACCGGGGTGCTTCGGTGGCGGCCCGACCCCAGGGCCGGTTCAGTCCTGCTTCGACGAGGCTTTGCCGCCTTGTCCTCCTTGGCGACGACGGCGGGGTCCGCCTGACTTGCCTAGTCCCCTGTAAGCTTCCTGTGACGACGAACGGGCCGCTTGACGGTAGGTGGAAAATCCGCTGCTGGAACCTTTGGAGGCACCCTGTTTGCCTCCGCCGCTCCGAAAGGGCGGCCGCTGTTGCTGGAGAACCCCAAGAGCCCGGGCCGCCTCCGTGTCCGCCTTGATGGCTTGAAGGGAATCGTCCACTGTTTTCCCAAACAGGTTGTTTCCGTCGAACGGCATGTCCAAGACTCTGGTTTGCACGTCCTGACGGAAGTCAGTAGCCTTGAGCCATCCACGCCGCCTAAGGCACACGCCGTTGCCCAACTGGCGAAATCCAGTGTCAGCGATGTCCGTCGCAATCGTAATGGCATGGTCCGACGCCACCTCTCCTTCCTGCAAGATCTCTAGGGCTTCCGCCCTCTTGTCTGGTAGGAAGTCCAGCAGGGGGGCGATTTTGTACCTCAACTCCCTGTCGTAGCGGGCTACGATAGCCAAGGCGTTGTCCGCCTTAATCGTCGTCGTTGCCAACGAGATGACTCTGCGTCCCATCGTGTCTAATTTCTTTCCCTCGCTGTCTGGCGGGGAGGTTGACGTAGAGGCCGCGCCCCCCGCTTTCTTCCTGGCCGCCACGGAGACGACCGAGTCCGGGGTCGGCTGTGCCCGAAGGCACAAGGGGGCCGCGTCCGGGAACCGGTACTTCTTCTCGTACCGATCCCTTCTAGCCGGCGTCGTGGATGGGTTCTTGAGGAGGGCGAGGCCCTCATCCCAAATATCGTCTAGTAGAGGTACAGCGAGGACCGTCTTTCTCTTGGTCTCGCGCCGTTGATAAAGGAAACCTTCCTTCTTCTCTTCCGGGCAGAGCTGGAAAAGCTCGGATGCCCTGGCGATCATGGAGTGAAACGATCCAATCTCGTTGGGCGGGGAAGCCCGGGTGGGAGGTGACGACGGGAGATCCTCATCGTAAACCTCGTCGTCCGTACCCGTCGCGGCCGTGTCAGTCCCCGTATCATCCCCACGTGTCGTGGACGGGGAGGAGGGCTGAACAGGGCGCGATGGCTGAAAAGGAGGTGGAGGATGAATCCTTCTCTTAGGGGGGAGGGCTCCCAGAAGGGCCTGGCTCCGGGTCCCCCATCGGGAGCGGTTCCTCCGTTGGTGGTAACGGCAGTCTCGTCCTTAACTCCGAGCATAAGGACTGTATAGCCAACAAAATGGCTGCCGAGTTGTCTTGCGGCACTGGTTGAGGGAGATCCGACGGACGATCAGGAGCCCCGTCGGCATCCTCGACGCCCTCGTCGTCTTCCACGTCGGGGTCCCTCCCGACAGGATGGCCTTCTTCCACGCCAGAGCCGTGGCCTAAGACTTCGATCAGCTCCTCCTCAGAGGTTGAGGCCGAGTCCACGACGACCTCCTGCCCCCCCCTTTTTCTTCTCTGTCGGAGGTTTCACGGGGGTCCTGTCGATGGGCATGAAAGAGGACTCCCTCCGCGGTGGCAGGGAGATTCTGGGCCCCGGGGTCGCCACCACTGGTGTAGCCTCCACAGGCTGAGCCAGGGCCGCCACGACTGTCTCGATAGAGGCCTTGGCTGGATGGATCAAGGCTTTCACCACCTTAGGTGCGCTCACCTCCTTCTCCTTGGGGGGAGGGTCACCACCTCGCTCCCCCTCCGATGGGGCCTGAGGGCACGACCGGGGTCTCTCCAGGATCGCCGGGTGCTCGGCCTTTCTCTTACCCGAGCCACAGCGTTGGCTCGTGCTTGATGGCGCCGGGGAGGATGCGCCCTGCCTGGCGCCCGTAGAGCCCGACCGTTCGGCGCTCCCGGTGCCAGCGGACTCGCGGTGCTTGGCCTTCTGTTGGACCCCCGTCGCCGGGGCGCCCTCAAAGGTCTTAGAAGACCGCTCGGAGTTCTTCTTCTTCTCGCCTGACGGGCTCTTTCCTTCCAGCCATTTGGCAAGACGTTGATGGCGGTCCTTCATGGTCCGCTCCGACATATTGCCGCAAAACGCACAGTCCTTCTCCACGTGCGCCTTGTCCTCATGTAGGCAGTAAAGGCAAAGGGAGTGTTCGTCCTCCTTAAAGACATTCTGAAGCTGGCATCCAGGGCAGACCCTGAACAGCTTTCCGGGCGTCGAGCTTCCTTTTTCCTGGGCCATGTTCGAGATGGGCCTGAGAAACTTCTGGAGTCCTCCAAAAGCGCGGCTCGACGAAATCTTCACCCTTGTGGGGCGTAGACGAATCCGACACGGGTCCCCGTTGATCGGATGAAGAAACGGTGGAGCTTGAGGCTCTTCTGACCGAAAAAAAGAGAAATGTTTCTGAGAAAAAAACATGAAAAATAGCACTAACGCTCGAGAGCAATAGCACGAGGATCCCAACACTTGAACGTGCAGTAAAAATCTGAAGATGGCTGCCAGAGGCGGGGCTTAGGTAGAGGGCAGTCATTGGCTGTGGTCAGTATGACGCAGAGATCAGTGATTGGTTACTACTACGAAAGACAGATCAGAAACGAAACTGATACTGATTTTTTTCTTTACCGAGGATTCCCAGCCTGACGACGGGGAATATTCATGAGCATGTGAATCCATGCCAGACCCCATGCTGGAGAAATAAACTTACTACATGGCTAGGTTTTGGGCCTGCTGGGTCCAATCGTGTTGAGTTGATAAAAGGACTGAAGAGATGCTGGGTTCAAAATCGCTGGGAGACATCTAGAGCCTAGGAGAACCTGGTTAGCTTAAAACCAGGAGCATCTCTTGGCTCCCGATGCCAACTGGTGCCTTCTAAAACATGCATATGAGACCTAATATTTGATTATGTAAATAAACAAGATTTAGAACACATTTATATAATGGATAATGCATAATCAGCAAACAGTTAAGTGTGGATCTTATGTGGTAGTTGCAGTTCGCTGTGTACTCGCTCCTGGTTTCCCAGAGGTAGCTCCCCTACTGGGTGATGCCCGACACGCAGGAGCACGTTTTTGACCCTGCTCATACAATCTTAATTTTGAACCGTGGAGAGGTCTTAGCAAACATTTCATCAAGGCTGCTACACTAGCAATGGCCTACACTGCAGGTAAAGTATCTGCATGGACACATGCAGTATGAGCTGGGACAAATATCGAATTGTTTAATTTCCAGGAGAGCTCCCAAAAGCAGGTTCAGACACATTTCAAAAGGACCCCTCAAATTTGAAGAGGATCTACATCTGTATAGGAAAAATGTGTTTTAATATGTTGTAATACGTATTATTGCCATGGCATAATCCAAATAGAAGATCATCATGAGGAAGAGCTACTCTGAACGTAAGAAAGGGGGGCAGCAAAACAGACCATGTAGTCAATGTGCTAAAACAGAAGGCAAACACCAAGGAGGGGAAAAAAGGGGGAGGGGGAACAGCAGCAGTAAGCGCGATGTATAGAAGCAGAGCATGAAAGAAAGGGCAATAGGAACCAGATCAATAGTGGGTAGGGGCAGTCCTCCACATAAGGTGCGTTCAAGGCCTTTTTTTTTTTTAAACGCCTGAAAAGTTTGTAAATACGACCCCTTTATTATTTTCCGGTGTACATTTACACACAAGTTTAGATCAGAGGGCAGTGCAAAGGTCTGGTTACTTGACAGAAACTAGAAAGCTTCTTTTGATTTTTATCTACACGAATGTAATTGCAAGCAATGAATAAAAGCCTCTGAAACAGAATGCATTTCTCTGTACCCTTTCAAAAAAAGAAACTGCACACTGATAAAGGAAGGGTTGAATTTCATTCAGCTTCAGCTCAGTTGTTGCTCCTGGAGCAAACAGAACCACTGTAAACATTTATTTTCCTAGCATTTCCGGACAAAAAAAAATTATATGGAAAACTAAGTTGCAATTGAGAATTAATATTTTGTAACCAATTATGCTTTTTTTCTCCACAGTGAAAGCAAACCAGTATTGCACAATTGTATTTTTCAGAGATCCTGTGCTGTGTGCATAATCATGCAGAAGCAGATATACACTTCTAATTTAATTCTCGAATTATAAAAACAGTGTGTACAATTAAGACTATGCACGGTCTAGTTTACATCCATTCAACCTTGCGGTCAATGGGGTACATTAGTATAAATGGTCAGTGGCAGCAGAGCCTTTGTTCAAGGGTGAGTGATTGTCATTACACCAATCACATGTGTTAGCCTCTCAAACCTTCAAGACTAAAATTAAAACATCTAAAACCTGACTCTCCAAGAAGTGCAAGCGCTGTTCAAAAACAAACAAATGAAAGTTACATTTGTAATTGAAATAGAAACTCAGCAAAAACTGTCCATGTGATAATCCAGATCGGTATTTAACTTTATGTAGCGCTTCATACATGGTTCATCCAACATCTAGGCACTGTGATTATTATACCTCAGACGATACTCTGTTAACCGACCTCTGAAGGATGTTGGCCAGTAAGAGAGCTCAGCCGGTTGAGCACTCGTTGCTGCGATCTGTGAATGATCTGTAGGTTAAAGTTTTGAATCCCGGCAAGGCCAACTCGGCCATTCATCCTTTTAAGGTCGATAAAGGAGTACCGATTTCGGTTTGGTGATAATTGTGATAAATATGTACTATTTACAGTGCTTTGCCAAAAACGCTATATAAATAACCATTTGACTCTGAGATTAGATATAGAATTTAGCATGGATCCCTTGCCCCTCTGCACTGTTGCATCATAACATTGGCATACCATTAGGTAGTAATGGCTGCAGGAAATTAGAACTTTCATTAAACATCAAAAGACAATTCAGCTATCGAACCTCAAAACAAAATTTATGCTTGCTTTACTATGTAATTGGCTAGGTTTTTGTGTTTTCAACATTTAACTATATACTGGAGAGATAGAATGGCCAGAATTTAGGGAAATCATGGAAGCTGTATTCTGTCACAATGCAGAAAGCTGCTGCATAGTAATGATTTCCCTACAGTTTATGCACACGTCGGCTGGATGTCACATACATTTTACTCTTGCAAAGGAGAAAAGACATTGCAACCAATTGGAAGATGGGCTATTAGCATGTATATAGGTGGCAGCCAGTGTGGATGAGGGATAAACACTGTATATAGAGTGCGTCATAAATGACGAGTTATACGTTTATAAGATCGCCTCCATTTTGGAGGGGCCAGAGCTCTGTGGCAGTGGATCTGTAATACCCTGTCGCCCATTCCTATTTGTATACAAAACAAAGCTCTCGTTCTTCTCGAAAAAGGGTGCAGCAAGTTTTTTTCCATAGTGGGTTGTTTTACTTGGTCTGGTTGTTGGAGTTAACCTACATTATTGGTGACCCGCAACATGACCCCCACACTCCCTCGATACGGCTGAGGATTCCTGGCAGCACATCCACCTGCAGCAACTAGTCCCCTTTGTGCACACCTTTGAGAGGTTTACAGGAGCCATGGTATCAGAATTCCTGTCTGTTCTTTGAAGCGGGGTGCTGTCCCTCAGACTGTGCAGGCCATTAACAGGACCCGTGACAGAAGACTTCGGGTGAGCACGCAGACGCAAGTGCACCTTCTTCGGAGAAAAACAAGTGGGGCTCGGGAAGGGAGTACAAGTGTGAGTGCGAAATGTCCATGTGTGCGAGTATTGAATCAATAGGTTGAAAATGTATATGGTGTTGATACATTAAGCAGTATATATATATATATATATATATATATATATATATATATATATATATATATATATATATATATATATATATGATTGTGGTGTAACGGGACCCTTTCATATGGTACATGGGAAGAAGACTGCTGTACAACAGAATAAAGGGCACTGATAAAGACCCAGTTTATGTAGTGGGTCTGGGATCTCTCTGCCCAGTATAAGAGGCGTGAGAATGAGAAGTAATTGTGGCAGAGACCTTTGCTCGCATGGGATCTCCTCACCCAATGTATGGTGGCGTTGGAACGAACATCAGATGTTTATCATGATTTTGTTGTAGGTCATTTTTTGTGGTGGTTAGTAGAGGCTGAGAGAAGTCCTATTGTGTTGAGAAATAGGATGTTTGCGAGAAGTGTGCGCGTGCGTGCAGGGGAAGTGTGAAAGGGAGGAAGTATTGAGGGGAGGGGTGGGTGTTGACTGGGGAAGAGTTTTAAAAAAACAGGGCGTTAGGGAGGAGTACAGGTTGGGGGATTGGGGCAAGGGTGTTGGTTGTACTGTAAAATAACGACACAGGGACGGTTATGATGGAGCTGGTAACCCCATTGGAATATATGTGTAAGGCCCTCCCTTCATTCCGAGACAACATTCTCAAGTATCATAAGGAATGGCTAGCGGCAATGAAGGGAGGAATATTTAAGCCATGACAAAAACAGGGGACAAATAATAGAGACATATTAAGTCATATGTACACATTTTTTGTCAGCCAAATATATTGGGAAAAAATTTTTAAAAAGAAAGGAAGCATTAGAATTATGGAAGATGTTGAAAGATTTGGAAGACGGGTCTGTAGATTTTCAAAGGATTTGTTAATTGCTCACTCTGCGCACCAAATACCACTGCGGTTACCGTTCCGAGTGCCCTTGTGGCCCCTACAGACACAGCCAATTGTCTCCCGTTTGGATATCATCCTACACGTGCAGCGTTGAGATCCACGAAACCTACATACATACATCCCCTTGCCTGCCACAGCTCCGCCACCACCAACACCGGCTCAATATCATAATCTCCCTAACCGCACAGCATCAAGGTATCAGAGGGAGATGACACGAAACCACAGAAGAAGTTGGTAGATGCATTAAAGAAGGTGGAAGGTGAATTTGCAGGATTCAAAATAGAAATGCGATATGGACAATGAATATCTGTAGGGACAGATGAATGGAGGATATTTTGTTTCAGATTGATAGTACGGCCATTAAAGATGTGCACATAAAAAAGGAAAGGGATGAACGAAGGAAGCAAGAGAGAAAGTATGGATTATGGTACGGTACAATCAGATGAATAGGACCGTACGCGAGGGGAAGAAAAGGAGTGGGATTCTGTAGACTAGGATGAGCAGCCCCATGTGATTTCCCCAGGAGTAGAACGTTTGTGCGGCCCTAGATTACAGAATAGGGTCAATGGCGGGAAGAAAGAAGGTGGGGAAAGGGATAGGAGCACAGTTTCCATTATTACACAAGGGACCAGGGATAACGCATGTGGCCCATGTGGATGAAAGAAAATCTTAAGGCACTCCAGTCTCTTACTGCTGGAGCGTGGATATATGCTTTTGAGAAACAAAAAGCTGGCACGTACTTGTCTGTAGGAGATTTGTTTCGAAACTGGGAGATCAGGCTGACAACATAGGTTAAAACTGGGTATGCAGGTGGGTGACGATCGTCATGATGGGGCACATTTTAATCTTATTGGGCCTCAAGTTTGGGGGGGTGCATATATCCAGACACACCTGACCTCCAATCGATTATGCAGAGGACAATGTGAGATGATGAGGATCCCGCTCAGTTTATATTACATATACAGGAGATGTGGAGGGTAGAAACAGGAGATTCTTGAGATCAATTGTGAGCAATTCCATTCTTCAATTTGTCAAAAGGGGACTTCCAAAATAAGTACAGAAAGCCCTCAATAAGTTAATGGTGACTGAGGCAAAGGACTGAGTGGAAATTCAGTCCATTATTATACACCATTGTAAACGGTTGAAAGAAAAGGAGACGGAAGCAACACAGCAGGCGCAAGCAGAGGAAGCAAAACTAGTTAAAAAGAAGTTAGGCAAGGTTGCGTTGAAGGGGTCTGTAGCAACAGTGCAGACCGAGGGACCAGCAGAGTTCCTGGCAGCTCAAACAGATGTGCGAACAGCACCAGTGTGTTGAGGTCAAAACAATTGGGCAGGTGGGTATCAACCTCAGTACCAGGGGGCGAGGGGAGAGGGATTCAGCAATGTCAAAGGGTCTTTTCGTGGCCACAGGGAGGACGCAGGGGTTTAGGAGGAATGGAGCCTCGGGGAGGAGGAGCAGGTCAGTGTTGGACATGCAGGCGAATGTGTCATTTTTCAAGAGTATAAAAGCAGACAATCATTTGCGTACCCCCAACAACAGATGTATCCATTTCCCCAGGGCGGTCCATCCTCATACCCTCAAAAGGTATGGGCAGCAACCCCCGGCAGTCTCTTATGGGGCGCCATTGCCTTTTGCCCTCCCTGCCGTCATTACCGCAGTTGTCAGCTCCAGATTCTAGCAACATGCCGCTGTATGCAGTACAGCAAGGGTTCCTAGTCATTGAATTGAATGCCAAACCATCGAATGCCATACCATAGAAATAAATGCATCGGGAAAAAAAAAATCATCAAATGCACCCCAAATACCCTTTTTTAACCTTTAAAACCCATTTTTATTAAACTAAACCCTTTACCATTTTTAAAAAAAATGCATTTGATGCTTTTTTTGGATGAATTTATTCTATGGTATGGCATTCCATGGTTTGGCATTCGATGCAATGACCAGATAGCACAGCAAGGGCAGCAGGAGGGTCCTCAGATACCAAATAGTAATGCGGTGGCGAAGGTACAGTGACGCATTACCAGGGGGCCAGAGAAACCCATTTGTAAACCAATTTGTTTCTCCAGGGACAAACGGATATCCAGATTAGGACAGCCCACAGAGAGCCTCACAGTGCCCAGTCCCATCGGTCACCGCCGACCCAGAAGAGAAACCCTTGGTGGAAGTGGAGACAGACCATTTATTTTCATGGTAGACACAGGTGTGACAAAATCATATATCAGCGAGGGAGGATTTCCCTTTTTCAGGCGAGGACATGGATTTGCAAGGCTTCTCTGGGGCAATTCACTCAGTTACTTTTAAAAAGAAATTACCCATTAAGGTAGGGGGCAGAGTGGAGTGGGCCCTCTTGTACTCACTTGCGACCCCAAACAATCTGTTGGGAACAGGGCATTCTCAACAAGCTCAACATGACCATTTCTTTCACTGAAAGGGTTATGGTAAGTTCGATGCCCGACATGTGTGCCATGAGGGCAATGTGGACTTTACACGCTTTGGGCATGGAGTCCACAGCCAGAGGAACACCAGCAGCCCCCGATTTGTGCATATATGGTATTACAATATTACTCCATGCAGTGCCACAAGTGACTAATAAATATTGGCGAGTATCTTCGGAATTTTTGTTCAGGCCTTCCCACCCTCAGGAAGTAGATGCAGCCGTTCGATATAAAAGGGTTTCTGGTGTCGGAGAACAGGATTGTGTTGTAGCAGTTGATTCGGATGAAAAGGGGAATGGCTTACAGTTTTCTGTATATGGACCTTACAATACCAATGAAAAATGTTTTAGACGAGGATCTTTGAGAACAGAGAAAATAAGGCAGAAATAATATTGGAAGTGTGTGTTCCTTGTGAGATTATGATACAATAAAGGCATGTGGACTTGTTCCATGTTATTGGCAGGGACTGCTCCCTCCTTTGCTTCAGAGGATTTGTCTCAGGTGCCCAACAAGCTGTGGACTAGTAATCCACATGAGCTTGGGATCTTGTGCAGTGTCGTGCCAATACGTTTCACCTTAACACCTGGCATTGTGTAGCCCCGAGTGAAGCAATATTCCTTGTCAAGGGCAGCGGAGGAAGTAATTTATGACACCATCATGGCCCTTGCGCATTAAGATATCATGGTGCCATCTAATTCACTGTGTAACACAGCCATTTACCCCGTGAAGAAATCGAAGGGGGCTAGTTGGAGGACGAGCCAGGATTTACGCCCACTAAATGATTTTGTACAGGCAGAATTTCGAGTGGTTCCAAACCCTGCTACACTATCATGTAACATACCTGTTGAGGAGACCCACTTCACTGTGATGGATTTGAAGACAGCCTTTTTCTCAGTGCCTACATCCATCAAAATATCTCACTGCATTTATGGTTGCCGGGATAACACACTAGGCTTCCCCAGGGGTATTGGGAGTCCCCAATTATCTTTACTAGAGTGTTACATGAAGATCTAGGAAACAGTTGTTCCCAATACCATCATTCAATATGTGGATGATTTGCTGGTGTGCAATATACTGAGGACTCTATTGCCTATTTGCAATTGTTGGCTGACAAAGGATACAAGGGTTGAAGACTGTTAGCAAGAAGTGTTATATTTTGGGTCAATTAATTTCGGTGAATGGTAAATAAGTGACTCCAGAATGCACTGTGGCAGTGCACGCTACCCTTCAGCCAGTGACGGACAAGGACATGCAGATCTATCTTGGTCTGTGTAATTATTGTAGCGCATGGATTTTTGATTAAATGTCATACTAAACCATTACTGTAGGCCCTTAATGGAAGCACAACGGACGTAAAATACTTATCTGGACTGAAGAAATGGTTACTAAGTTCCAGGAGCTTAAAGATGTGTTTTGCACTGCTCCTGCATCGGCAGCTCTGGTATACAAAAGAGTTTCATCGTTGTTTGCATTCTAATGGTCAGATGTTGACTGCTTTGTTGACACAGCACAGAACAATGGATCATAAACCGTCGGCCTATTACAGTGGCATGTTAGACACTGCCATGAAAAGACAGTTCCTGTGCAAACAAGTGTTGGCTGCTGTTGCCTTTGCTATTGAGAAATCTGCAACGATCGCCATGGGTGCTCATTGACACTAAGTGCAACATGCTGTTTTTGCGATATTAGTGAGATCCAATTCTACATTGACCACGCAAAGGGCTTCCACATATCAAACGATTCTCTCAAGCCCATCTAATCATATAGTTCGTCGTAAACAGTGAATCCAGCCACTTTTCTGACTGAGCCCATTATCGACGATGACTAGGTGCATTACTGTTACTTATGAATGCCAAGAGGACGACATTCCAATAGGCACGCGATTATGCTTTAGATGATGGAGAAACAGGTTTTGTTGATGGTTCCTCAACTATTGACTATCAGGATGAGCACATGGACCAGCATAAGTAAACGGAGGATAGCACAGGGGCAACATGCCGGTCTTGGAAGCAAGACCATGCAGAGCAACAAAGGTTTGCATCCCTGATCCCTGCTTAGAAACCGAACTAGGTAAGGTATTAGGCACTATAAAAAAAACAATTAAATAAAATTAAAAAACAACAATTGACGAGGAGACAGGCCAGCAACATACTGGGGCAGCAGTGGTGCGTCTAGCTGATGGGCAGCAGGAGGTTTTCCTGCAGTGTAGACTACCAGATCATTAGTCAGCACAGGCAGCAGAGTTGGTTGTGCTTATTGAAGCTCTCGAGGCAGCACAAGGGTGCCGAGTAACGATTTAGTCTGATTCGGCTTATGTTACGACAACAGTTCATTCAGAGTTGTCTAAATGGATGAGAAGAGGGTTTCATAGAGCAGATGGATTTCTGGGCGGTTTGATCCATGCTCGCTCACAACCTATGCTTGCCGCAGTCGTCAAGTGTGCCACCCACACAAGTGGTGCAGACTTGGTTTCTCTAGGCAACAAATCAGCGGACAGCAGCAAAACAGGTCGAATATTTGACAATACCAGATATTCCTAAGCATCCAGTGTTTGTAAACATGCAGTTACAGTTGCAGGTACCATATACAGCACTTCCTGTTGCTGAGATTGAGATACAAGGCCAAGTGCCACAAAGTGAGAAGCTGGTATTGCAGATAAGAGGGTGTGCGCAATCCCTGACTGATTTAGTGTTGAGACAAACAAATACAGGAAAAGTAGTGATGCCCCACGCTTTGGCTTTAGTGGCATTTGACCAGCTCCACTCCCCCACCCATGTGCCGAAACAGCATATCGCCGCAGACAAAGAAGAGGATTGGTATGTGCCCAATATCCAAGAATTGTCTATGTGTACGTCAAATTGTACAGTTTGCCAGACATACAGCACAGGGAAAACTCTGAAAACATTGAGGGGTACTCTGCCACATCCCACTTTGGGACCTCCATATCGACTTTGATGAGATGGTCGAGAGATGTAATTCATTCTGTTACCTCATAGTTGTGGTATGTCCCCTCTCCTGTTGATTGAGACTGGTCCAAGTGAACATCCTTGATGCCAAGTCGGCCACCAGGTTTTGTGGTGACTAAAGTGTTTCCCCGATGGGGGAGTATGCAAGATGCTTAAAAGTTATAACGCCCACACTTCCTAAATTAGCTGTTTAAGAAGAATGCAGCCCTTTTTGGAATAAAGCACAAGTTGGGCTCCATTTATCACCCTCGGGCCAACAGCGCTACAGAAAGGATGAATGGGTTGCTGAAAAATAAGTCGTCCACATTTTGTGCCACGCTGAAAAGTAAATGGGTGCACCGTCTCCCTTTGGCCTTGTTCAGCTTGAGGAGTCAGCCATGTAAGGATCATACCCTCTCTCAGCATGAAATAGTGATGGTGAGACTCATTCACACACCATTATCTCCGGTGCATAGTGCTCCTGATGCTCACAGGGCTGCGTCAATTTTGGGAAGACTAGTTTCATTCGTATTTGACTCATTTAACAAATAGTTTTAAATACCTTTCTCAACAGATTGCTCCACGATGGTCAGAAGAAGGTGAAAACAGTGCTGCACCAGAATCTGAGAGCTCGCCACCATTAAAATGTGTTCTTGGCGACAGGATTTATGTCAACAATTTTGTCCACAGGTGGAGCGAGTCTCGTTACAACTGTCCTTATACTGTGGTGTATGCTACTCCCCTTGCGGTCAAAGTAAAAGAATTCCGGTATTGGGTGCATTTATCTGATGTTAGGAAGGCACCACAAATTTTGCCTCTGGCAGTAACTATTTTACCATAATGTTTTTAATAGTGCGATTTCCATACCTGCAAAGAAAATGAAAAGAAAATAATTGCTTCATTTTATTGTATTTTGTTGTTGAGCATTTTTGCATTTTCTGGAATGTTTAGCGTTTTTGTTGTGCACGATTTTTAAAATAACTTAATATATATTTACAAAATGTTGCATTTCCTAGTAGTACTAATGGTATATGCATTAAGCAGTTTTGTAGAATAGTACTGGATCCTCATGTGTGGCTTTGCTTTTGGTTTATTTTTGTATGTTTCTAGTGAGTTTATATGGTTAGGTCATATCATTGTGTCCTGAATTCCTGAGGCACTGGAGCCCTGGAGCCCCCTGCCACTGCTGGAGCAGTGCCCCTGCTCTTCAGGTGAGGCCAGGGATATATCCCCTTGAAATCCATGCTGCTGATCATATTTCTACGAATTTCGCCATGCACAGAAAAATCGGAAATCTGTTTTATTGCCCATTGTGATTCCTGAATTGATCAGGTAAAGGGAAAGCCCTGTGTTGCCCCTCTGCCACCATCACAAGCCACGAGGTTTGTCCACTCAAAGATGGCTGCCCGCAACATTTTGCCTGCACCCAGTGCTTGATCCAGGCATAGATTGACGTGATTGGATGCAAGCTCCTATTTCCATCCAATCCCTTCGCCAGTAGGTGAACGCCATCCCACCCACTAAGGCACACACAACAAGAGAGCTTCCTGTCCTGAGCCTGTTCAGAGCTGACAGATGCCAGGGCCAGGATTTCTGCCCGTTCGGTTCACTATTTAATAAGCATGCCCACACTCAGGTTGCCTGGACTCCCTCTACGTGGTAAGCTTGCTGTTGGCTAATCAGCAGGTCTTTACTTGTAACGCTGAACTTACTGTTTAAAATCGTATCCTCATTAACATGAGCCTTAACGCCCACTTCTGCCTTAGCCTCATGGCACTGCCACATTATAAGTAGTTGCACATCATTGCTCAGGCCTGACCGTCATCGTACTCTGCGCCATTTCCTGTGCATACAAACTGTGTATACACGTTATATCTTGCCTGTTACTCATAGCACCCATATGATCTGTTCAAATATTGCCCTGTCTGATACTTGCACCTATATGCCTACATTGTTATTACCACCTGCCTAGCTCTGTAATTACACCGACCGCTACCCCTATTGTGCTTGATTCATGCTCCCAGCTCATAACGCGGCAGCAAAGTGCCCTCTGCATTCTGAAGGCCGATTTGTGTTACTGGCCGTTTACTTTTCCGCTTAAACTTATCTGAGACACTGTTTACCTCTGCATCTCTAGAAGCCATTTCATGCTTTTACCTATTTGCCTATCAGTGCAACTTGAATGCCCATTTGTGTCACTGCCTGACTACTGCTTTTCTAAACTCTAGCCTACAGCTCAAGTGGGCCCATTGCTTCAGCCAACAGTTGAAGTGTGCCCATTATTTTAGCTTACAGTTGAAGTGTGGCCACTGATTCTTATCCCTATCAAACATGCAAACCATCACCTACAGCTTGCACACTCTCACCACCTTATTCATTACTAGTCTCCTTGAGTATTTTGACTGGCTCCCTCCCCCTGGTGCTCTAGCTCCACCCAACATAACCATAATGTCATTAGATGCCCTCTTATCTGGGGCCAATCTAACTATTCAACTATATCAAGAATACATGCAAGCAGCCCTTGCACTATAAAATCATAGTAACTCTAGACTCCAATCTAGACTAACCAAACTGTATAAATCCCTCACGAGATCTCACCCCCTTATTAACAAGAGAATTAACAAGAAACTTTTCACCTGTGAGAAGGGCATTCATGCCAATATGGCCAACCACAACCACACTAGCCACACTATCTCTCCTATCTCGCATGAAACAGCATACTGTGCACAAACTAACTACCCCAATCCCTGCTTCAGTCACTATTGATGCTCACTGTATCAAAGGAGCCTTTATAAATGCTAAGTCCTTGATTGCCTATGCAACAGACATCGCTGACCTTATACTGGCAGATAAAAACTTGGACTTCCTGGCCCTCTCGGAATCATGGCTACATGATGCGGCAGGACCACTGTTATCGCCAGCTGTCCCAGACGGCTACACAATATCCAGACAGGACAGAGATAAAACACGAGGTGGAGTAATTGGCATTATATCTAAAACAAGCCTCGCTCCGAGACCTGCTCCCCCACAAATTATGCAATCTTGCTAAGTGCTTACCATTAAACTCCCTCTAATCAATTCTCAGTCCCTCACCATCCACCTAATCTATAGACCTCCTGGCCCATTGGGAACATTTTAGGACGAGTTCTACAATCTATATTTAATAATCTGAAAACGACCAAACAACTACTACTAGGCGACCTCAATATAGGATTTAATGACACTAGATAAACACGCCCTAAGCATAGCCAATACTCTGTCCGAACTTGGACTTTCCCAAGAAATTAAACAAACCTACCCACAACAAAGGGCAAACTCTTGATTGGGTGGCTGACTACAATTGTACAGCCAACATCACTTCCATCTCCCCCCCACCCCCCCAATTGTGGACAGACCACTTCTTCATGTCATTCACACTGTCCACCATTAGACCACTCCCGTTGGTCACTCTGATTGCCCCACCTTGTTTAACAAGGAACAAAAAGAATATTACAGTTGACAATGTGTTCCCAGCCATTCTGCCAACCCTTAACTCATTGGCAGACTACTTGGCTCCAAGTACATTGGTCAACGGGCATAATAGAGTTATGTTTACTTCACTTGACAAAATTGCTCCACTCAAACACAGACCTAGTAAGCCCAAACTTCACTTAAACAAGTGGTTTACCCGCCTTCCCCCAATTAAGGGGCCTACGATTATTAAAGAGGAACAGCGAAACCACCTGGAGACTACTCCCGTCAGAAGACAAGTCCAAACTAACCAAAATATCAGCCCAATACAAAAAGGAAATATGCCTGGTTAAACACAATTCTTACAACAAACGTATATCTAATGCAAATTCCAGTATGAAGGAATTGTTCACCATACTAAAGGAATTAGAATCACCTATTCCCAAACCTGATATCTGCATCAAAAACAATAATATGGTGCTCAGAAATCCAACAGGCATTGCCCAATAAAGAACCACTCTACAGAACAAAATAGCCAAAAGAAAAGCTTCCCTTAACTTATTACCAGAGCTGAATAACTCAGCCCCCTGCTCCATTGAGACACCACCTGACCAACTGGCTAGATTCTACTTTACTAAAACTACTACACTTGAGGTAGAAAAAGTTATTATATCGCTGAAGCCCTCCGATTGCCAGGGTGACCTTTGCCCAGCACAGATCATAAAAGACGCTGAAAGAGATCTTGCTCCTTTTATTTCCAAACCTGTCAATGCCTCCTTCTCCTCGGGCATCATTCCCACCAACTTAAAACAATCTTGGTTGCTCCCATTGCTAAAGGAGCAAACATTAGACCCTTTTTATTCCCACCAACAACCGTCCCATCACAATGGTACCCTTCTTGCTCAAAATATTGGATAAGACTGCCTAGACTCCGATCCAAAATTATTTGGAACTCCACAATCTCCCGGAGCAAGACAATCAGGCTTGCGCCCCCTGCATGGAACAGAAACCATCCTCATCGACTTGAAATCGCAGATTGATGAGCTAAGAGACAAAGGCAAAATGGCTCTCCTCCTATTACTAGACCCCTCAGCCGCATTCGACCTCGTGGACCATAAGGTTCTATGTGGACACCTGGACTCGGTGGCCCACTTTTCCACAGTGGCCACCAAATGGATAGAATCATTCCTGAGCAACAGAACCATGAGGGTCTTCTCCCCGTCAGCAGCGGCGGACCATATTTCCCATCAGGTGCGGTGTCCCCTAGGGCTCTTGTCTCCCCTACATTATACAATATATTCACCAAGCCCCCGTTTGATGATTCAGACCTTCTGGGTATCACCTACACTAACTATGCAGATGATACTCAGATTCTCCTCCCACTTTCTGGGAATTACAAAGGATTTGGCGTTGGTGAATGGAGTGCATCTCATCATCCAGGCATGGATGGCTACTCACAGTCTATGCCTGAATGATGACAAGACTAATCTCCTTACCTTGGGCACCCACTCCAACCTAAAGAAATTAGGCCAGGAGTATTCATCTTTCACTATTGATGGGAACCTCATCAAGGTGGCCAAGGAGGTAAAGACCCTCGGCTTCTACCTTGACTCTACCCTCTCCTTTGACAAACAGGTGAAGTCAATGTCCTCGGCCACCGCTTACACCTGTAAGCTCATTAGGACAGGCAAACCCTTTTTGTCGAACGACAATTGCATGATCTTAGCCAGAGCCTTGGTACTTTCTAGGCTAGATTATTGCAACGCCCTTTACATTGGTGCGAAAAAAAATCAATCATTCAGAGGATATAAATTCTCCAAAATAACGCCCCAAGAGCTGCACTTGTGTGACCAGAAGATCACATATCTCAGTGACTAGGCGCCAAAATAACTTGTTCTCGACACAAAACAAAATTCTCCTAAAAACTGCTTCCCGCACCCATAAAGCACTCAACAATGCTGCCCCCAGCTATCTCATGGATAGATTCCACAGGAGAACATCCATCAGACTGTTGAGACTTGGTAACAGGAACTGCCTCACCATTCCCAGATTCAGACTCACTAAAGTAGGTGGCAATAGCTTTCCTGTGAAAGCTGCCAAACTCTGGAACTCTCTGCCACATCCACTCAGGGAAGATCAACCATACCTGAATTTTTTTAGAGGCAACTACATCAACTGGCTCAAATCTAGCGACCTGTAGGCCTGGCTACTCCTCGGTATTCTAAATGTATAGTCAAATATCCTTACCCTAAGGTCTGCTGTATATAGATTTCTCTCTGTGTATAATCTGATCATTTGCCGTACTCTTGCCTATATCCTGTTCTATTGTTTAATTTGTACATATGTTGTAGGCTTGCCTATGTTTTGTAACAGATAATTTAAGCTTTGCATCTGTCGTAATATGCTACGCCCTGATACCCCTGGGTCTGGTGCGTATTAAAAATGAATAAACAAACATATGAAGGGGATGTAGTACAAGGGGATGTAAAAACAATCAATTTTCGGACACATTTTTTGAAGCCACACTACCAAGTGATGAATATATAACCACAGTAGTGAATTAAGAGAATGAGGATACAAGATACTGTATTGTGGAACTTCAAGATGCAGGTTAAAAGTGGTTTAGATGAAGATAACTAGTACAACCAGTGTAAAGGTGTAGTGTTTGATACAATGTCTGATGTGAACCACCCAGAATTTAACAACATGTGGTACATCCATATAAACTTGGTAGGGAAACAGATATAAATGCTAATACCCCAAGAAATATTGCCCTTAGAGGCCCAGTGTTTGGTACACTTAGTGCTGTGACTGGTCCGCAGTTTCTTCCAAGGCACAAGGTACAAGTTGTATTAGTGGAAAAGGATGGAGAGAAATGTGCAAAGGACAGTGCCCCAATGTAAGCCACGGCCCATGTTAGCATTGGATGGAATGTTGTTTGTGTCAAACAGGTGGGAGACGGTAGTGGTAAGCTGTGCAGCAGAGGGGTTGGCAGGGTTCGGAAAAGAAGTTATATGAACATCGAAAAGAAGGATATGGACTGCATAGATAATCAAATTAACATGGATTGCAGCACGTGAAATGGGATAAAAGTTCAGCAGGCATATGAATATCAGTTTTGCTTGAGGGCATGGGACCTTTCCTGTAGGCACAATACCAAGTTCAATAACACTATGTTCATTCCAGATCTTGCAAAAGAAAGAGCGGCAATGATGGATGTGCATTGGGTATGTTGCCAACACGCATACCTGCACCTTGCACTTTCCTGGTGAGGCACGTGTGCATCAACAGCATTGCACTCGGCTATCTTTATAGTACACTTGACAATAGCCTCTAAGCATGGGATTTTGCATTCTATCCCGGCCTCCATACAACACCCCAAAATAAGGAGGAAGAAGCGGTTGGTAAAGTTGAGAAGGAAGATTGAATTATCCAAACTGCTCAAAGCAATTCCAGAATCGGTTGTACACCCAGACAAAGTGTTTTTTTGCATCTCCTTTAACACCAGGCTCCAAGCTGCAGCGAACGCAAAGTATTGCAGATTGTTCGGTGGGAAGTGATCCAGTTGGCGAATGACACTGAAAAAGGTCTAAAAGCCATCAAGAGTGAGAGGAGGGTGATTCGGTTGATGATACTTCAAAAGCAGTATGTTTGGATCTCTGGATGGCGATTGAAGGGGGCATGTGCAAAAAGATAGGGTTGTCCTGCTGTACGTACATACCCCCAAATGATGCAGAGAATGGGCCCCTGACCCACATCATGAGGGGGCCCTACACAAGTTAAAGACTGGCATGGAAAGTGAAGCAGGCGTGCAGGCCTAAGATTGCTTTGATGCATTGTTTTTATGGGCGCCATCCTGGCTTGGGGCACTGGTGAAGATAGCAGTTCCGATCGTGGTGCTCCTGTTGGTGGTGTTTTGCATGTGCCAGATGATGAACAATGTTGTGCCAAAACTATTCCGAACAGTGCAAGAAATCATTCAGGTTACTATTGTGGCAGGAATGGCTCTCCCGGGCACAAAAGATGGGGAGGCTCAAAGTGAGGACCCAAATAAACCATGCATAGTCAGGATTGAACAACCTATCCACCCCACAGGGACATTAACTTCACCCCCACCAGATCCATAAAACTACACTGAGCACTGGGTAGACTTAGCGGGTGGTGGGGATTGCATAGATCTTACATGCACCCCAGAGAAGTATGCACAGGATGGGGATGTTTGCACCATATGTGCACGGAATGGGTTGGAAAATATTAAAATATAGAGAATGCGGAAAAGGGTGGTGTAGGGGGCAGGGGTGTGCTTTACGAGTGAAAGCATCTGATGCAAGTGGGAAGTTATATAGGACGGAACCAACCATTTGCTTTGCAATAGAGTTACGTAGAATATATTGCATATGCGCAGTAGCTATGATAAGAACCAATGCTGCAGTAGGCCCGAATCCTCGCAGGCCGTGTTGGAGACACAGAACAACGAGGCCACATCTATTGCCAGATCACCACATCTTGCTTCCCAGGCACAGCACGGAACACACATGTACACTCACACAAATGTATTCAGACAGGGCTTTGAACAATTAGGCAGGAATGTGTGCAACTGAAGAGGGGAGGGCCTGTGGCCCAGCACGAAGGTCATACTCTTGAGAGTCAAGGCAGGAGTCTAGGGTTGCCAAACATGAACTAAGATTCAAGATAATAGTACCTCCCAGAAGGATGGTCATTCTATTGGAACTACTAGATATATAGGAAAATGGGCCTTAAATCCTTCGTGAACTGGATTGATTAGTGGGACGGTAGGTTTACCTCTTGGGAGGAGAACCGATACAGGGGGGAGCAGAGAAATACATGATCTGTGATTTGTACCAGGTAGAGCCAAGGGTGAAGCCCATACAGTGGGGAGGCATGAAGGAGAAGACTGCGTGTCTGGGATGAGAAAATGATTGCTTTGTTCGCAAAGGACCAATCTGACCTCAAAGTTATCTGACGAGTTCATGTTGACAACCAGGTGCACAAAAAGTGACTAAGAAGAACGATAGGGTGGTGCCATTCGAGTCCGACCAATTGCCTTGTAGCACATCAAGATGGAAGAGGTTGTTACCCACGTGTAATGAAGATGGAGAAGACATTGCAACCAATTGGAAGATGGGCTATATGAAACAATTAGCATGGATATAGGCGGAAGCCAATGCGGGTGGTGGATGAACACTGTATATCTAGTGTGTCATGAATGACGAGTTGTACGTTTATTTTGGAGGAGGCCAGAACTCTGTAGCAGTGGATCTGTAATACCCTGTTGCCCATTCCTTTTTGTATACAAAATAAAGCTCTTGTTCTTCTCGAAAAAAGGTGCACAAAGGTTTGTACCCCTAGTGGGTTGTTCCTTGATCTGGTTGTTGGAGGGTTACCCTACAATAGTTATAACTATCTGCAGGAGTTGCTCGAAGTCATTTATCTTAAGAGGCATTCTGCTGACGCCTGACCCAGTCATTTTATGCGACAGAAGACTGGCGTGAGATCCTAGATGGATTGGTTTGTCTGTCGCCAGTCGAAGGCCACCCCCCCCCACCCCCCGAGAACCAGGTCTGTCTGGGCCAGTACGGGGCTACCAGGATTATGCTGCAGTGATATTTGGATATCATCTGTATTGTATTCCTGATGAGAGGGAATGCACTGCTTATTGCTCCGAGTTGTGACAAGGTCCAGAGGAGGATGGCGCCATGGCGAGAAGAGGGTTGTTGTGTAGTTGCCATTCGTGGGACTGTGTCTAATCCCCAACGAGTGTATTTGCTCGTTTGTTTTGTATTCCCTGGAGGTGAAATACTTTAAGCATAACCTTGTTGTGAATGGCCCAGTGCGAAATGGTCTGTGCTTCTTGGGACAGGGTGTTTGACTGCGTTCCACCTTCTTTTCTTGGATAAAACATTGTGCTTGTGGTGTCCGTGAGGACTCGTACGACAACATTTTTGATTAGAGGATGGACGTATTGCTTAGCCCAATCCTACGCCCGTAGTTCCACCACATTTATCTGAAGGACGGATTCTTCGGAAGTCCACAGGCCGACTTGGTGCTTGTCCAGGTGAGCTCCCGATCCCGCCAGGGAGGCGTCGGTCACAATCGTTAGATGGTCGTTGGGTTCCACAAGGGGCATCCCCTTTGCGATGCTGAAGGGGTCAGTCCACCATTTTAGCACAGTTGAGAGAGTCTGAGTGATGGCGATTTGGTCTGACCAGGACCCCTGGGTTTGGGACCATCTGGTGGCTAGAAACCTTTGCACTTGCTGCACATGTAAACAGCAATGGGGGATTAGGGGAATGTAGGAGGACATGGTCCCTAGCAGAGCCATGTATGTGTGCACTGTGATTCGCTGGTCTGAAGTGAAGGACTTTGCAAGGGTTATCAATTTATTTACCCTGTCTGAAGAGGGCCTAGTGGTCTGTGAGGAACTGAGCACCCAGAAACACCAAACTTTTTGAAGTAACTGTGCAAGATTTGGTGTAATTTATTGAAAATCCCAATTGTTGGAAAGAGCTTCTGTTTGTCACAGAGAAAAAAAAAATGGTCTGATGATATGTTGGACCTCAAACCAACCAGTCGTCTAGATATATGTGGGTAGGCGCGATGGCTCCGCTTTCTGAGAAAAGCTGCTACTGGTGCCAAGCATTTTGTGAACATCCTGGGTGCTGATTTTAGGCCGAATGGAAGTACTCGAAACTAATAGTGGCTTTTGCCGACCTTCAACCTGAGATACTTCTGGTGTCTTGGATGTATTGGAATGAGGAAATATGAATCCTTGAGGTCCAACGCCACCAGATATTCACAAAGTTGTATGGCCTTTATGACGTCCTGAAGTCTCACCATCTTGAACTTCAGCTTTTTGATGCTACTTCCCATCTGGCTTCTTGACGACGAAGTACCTGGAGTATACTCCTTTTCCCTTTGCCGAATGAGGTACCCTTTCGATTGCCTGTTTCTTTAACATCTGACGCAACTCCTTTTGTAGAATTTGAAGGTGCGGGTGACATACATTTATGGGAGGTAACAGGATTTGAGGGCGTTTGAATTACAACAAGTGGCTGTGCTGGATGGCATATAGCACCCACCTGTCCTTTGTTCTTGCTTGCCACTTGCTGAGGAAAAATGCCACATTTCACCCAACCCGTCTGCCCCTGAGGCAGCCATTGTTAGGACTTGTTCAGCCTACCTCTTTGAGATGTGGCTGATCTGCTTTGTTGTCCTTGGTGATACTCCATGCTGCGCTGGGAGGACTGAATTTTAATTGTAGCCCTGAGAATAGTATCCAGATCTGTTGTAATTCTTGTTCTCTGGAGGACGAGAATCTAGAATTACCTGAGGCTCCACAAAAGGACCAAAAGGACCACCTGCCCCGTAGGGAAGTAAGATCTAGGAGTGTCAGAGTCTGGTGAAAAGATTGATGAGGCCCTCAAAGCCATGAAAGCAAACCGATGTTCTCCTTCAAACATCATGTCGACCACCTTGTGCTGAACTTCTTGCCAAAAATCAGTGGAACGTAGCCATCCTTACCTTCGAAGACCAGCCCATTGCCAATTTGTTTAAACCCTGTTTCAGCAAGATCTACAGCGATAATGATGCTGTGGTTTGAGGCTTCTTCCCCTTCACGCACCACCGTCATGGTTTCCTTCCTCTGTTGCTCTAAGGGTTCTAATATAGGAGCCAACTGATGCCACATTTCTAGATTGCATCGAGCAACTATAGATAGGGCATTTGTTGCTTTGACAGTTCTTGTACCAATGGCGAGCACCTTTTTACTGAAGGCATCAATTTTCATGCCTTCATTGCCTGGGGGAGTGGTACATTTGTGCTGCGTACAAGCCTTGCGACTCGCTGCCGCTGTCACCACCGACTCTGGGGTGGGTTGTGAGGTGAGACATTTTGGTGTTGTTTCAAGTGCCTTATTTATCCAGTCTCGCTTTAATTGCCGGCTCTGTAAATGGATGTTTAAGTGTGCGAAGACCCTCCTGCCAAACATGATCCATGATGGGTTTGTAAAACACTGCCTTCCCATGTGGTCAAAAAAGGAAACAGTCTTTCTTCTTCAGGGATTAAGACAAATTCCTGGCACGCCTTAGAAACCATGGAGTGGAAAGCCCCAATGTCATCTGGAGGCCAGGGTTGAGCAGGACTACCCTGCATATCTTTGTCCGTGTCGGCTCTGCGAGGAGACGAAGAGGTGGTGGAGCCTTCCTCTTCTTGCTCGCGTATACGGGGAATATGTCCTCATGTAAGTGGAGGTCTAGGAGGGGATTGAGCTAGTAGAGGTTTGCCTTGGTACCTAGGAGGGATGGCTTGAATCCCGTTGATGCTGCTGCCCTGGTCTTTTCCACATACATGAACTAGCTTTGGTTGCGGGGGTGGAAGCCTGGCATTGAGCTGTCAATAGTGACTAGTATAGAAAGCACTTGCAGGGAGAGCAAGGATTGCGGTGTTCAGGAGGAGGTATTGCGGATTCATACCTCCCCTTCCCGATGGTGTGTAGGTGCGTCTTCTACTCTTGACGGTAGGCGAGCAGAGTGTTGGTCCTGGGAGGTTGGGAAGTAACCTCCTCCGGATCATTCAGTGTCAGTGACCCCTGTATGCTCTTTTGGGGGAGGCTGAAAATCAGAAGTGATTTCATGCTGTAAAATGTCCTCAGGCATGATGTCTGGGTAGTTTATCAGAGATATTGCTAAAGGAACATTCTCATGTTCTACTGTGTCCCTTGTCTGGGTTTTTAAATATACTCGTGGAGGACGATATATTGTCCTGTACAGTGGTCGACAGGGTTGAAGGTTGTGCCGGCTTACTCCCAGGCAATGTATGTTTTGGTCTTCGACGAGTGACGTCCTGTTGTCATCAGAGTTGATGACAATTTGGTCGTCGGTGGGTCCTCGAGGATGACTCTTGCCCAGGGGAGGCTTTGCGAGACTCGGAGCAAGAATGAGGTTTCTTTTTTGCAGACGACGAAGAGGAAGTCTTCGTGGCAGATTTGGATCCATGCTGGTCCGTCGTAAGAGAGGATCCTTGACGAAACAGACTTGGGTTTTGTCGACAGGTGTGAGCTTTTATTACCTCGGTTTTTTCTGATGGAGTCTTCATCTACGGGACCTTGGACAAGTGTTTAGATCCGGTATGGGACCCCTCACTGCTACCTGGTGTTTTCTTTAACCGAAGAAGAGTGTTTGGCCTTATCGTGACCCGTGGACGATTTTGGCTCACCTTTTTCTTTTGTTTTTTCACCAACGGTTCTTCAGACTTGATCTCGGACGTGATGGCGACCTTGTCAGAGGGAGTGGTAGCTCTCCCGCTCCTTGACAAGCTTTCTACGCCGGGTATGCTCCTTTATTGAGCCAACAAATTAGGTGACAGTTTCTGTCCTTAAAAGGAATGGTGTGCTCAGAAATGATAATTGGTAAAATGATTGGCAACAGTCTAAAACGTTTAGAGATATTTTGAATGGAAGTTCCTATGTAAACAATTTGAGAAAACGAGGCTCAAAGTTGGGAGCATCCATTTTGTGATTTCAGGCAGCCTCCTCAGCTCTGCCCTAGCGGCACTAAACAAGCAGCAAAAGCCCCCTACTGGGAGCTTTTGCTTACTGCAGCCTGAGCAGAGCTCAGGAGGCTGCCTTCACTTTTCATTTTACGTTTTCTGTGCTCCCCAAACCCAGGGAAGCACAGAAAATGTAAAATGAAGGCAAAAAGCTGAGGCGCACCAATTAAAAATATAACGTTGTTGTATTTGTGATTGCCCTGGTTGGAAAACCACAGTAATCACAGATACAACAACGTTGTTATTCTGACAGTGGCAGCTTTCGCGTAGTCTCCTGGGCTCCCGCAACCCCGAGTCCATCCAGGAGACTCCCAGCTTAAGCTGCCGCATTTCAGAATAACAACGTTTTTGGATTTGTAAATACTGCAGCACTTACAAATCCAAAAACGTATTTCTCACTGTGGCAGCTTTCGCTTGGATTCCCCTGGACTCCCTCAGGGTTGGGGGAGCCCAGGAGACTCCACGCGAAAGCTGCCGCAGTGAGAAGCACTGCACACCCGTGTTGTGTTTCTGCCTACAGCAGCTTTCACTTTGGAGCTCTCTGACTCCCCCCCGAGAGGCCCAAAGTGAAAGCTGCTGTAGGCAGAAACACAACCACGTTGCGTTTCTGCCTGCCTTGGCTTTCACTTTGGGTCTCCGGTGCTCCCCTTAGTGTTATCACACTAAGGGCCACTGATGCAAGAGGAGGATTTCAATTCAGTAACATTTTGCACGCATCAGCTGGATGTCACATTTGTACTCTGTTGCGAAGGGGAAAATAAATGTTTACTCCCTTGAAATTGCATTTACTTTCAAAGTCTAAAAATCGGGAGTAAGCCACTCCCACCATAATATCTTATCAGGAGCGCTGGAAGTTCTCGCTTTCGTGAAGTAATCCAAAACCACTACACAAGCTGCTGTATATGATTCCACACTACTTGACCAAAAGTAATCGAACTTGGATTGACAGCAAATTCACAAAACTTGTTTAACAGGGCAATGAAATCAAAGATTAGCAGCTAGGTGCAGGGTTTATAGGAAAGACAAGAGGGTATCTGCAACCATAGGAGTGGGCATCGAATCCCTGGGCATTAACATATGAAGCAGAAAATTGATGAAGACCTCTCTTGGCACTCTCGAACTTGATCCACACTGGAACATATACAGGCCTCAAAATGTGCACTCGACACTAGCCATAGATTAGTAGCAATTAACTTATCGCTAAAGCTAGCAAAGAAAAATATGGTGTGCTCTGTGTATTTACAGAACTGAGTGGGCCAAATGACTATATGCCTGGACAGCAGATTGCAACTTGAAAATGTTATCACCCAAAGACTCACCCACTGATGGGACCCATCCTTTTAGGTCCTAAACCGGATAATCTTTATTTCCATAGTAGTTGCCCACTTGCCATTGACAATTTATCTGCCTTGCACGCAAATAACGGCTTCTCTACATGCAAGGAAATGGACTAAAATGCTACATGTTTATTTCCAGGAACAAAATAGTTCCATTCCAAAAGTCTAAAACCATACACAGTATTGGGAAGGAATTGGCGGCAGAAAAAGAAGTGATCAAAAGGATCCTCCAATCTTCCACTCAACATCAGCACAGACCGGTTTGGGCAGCAGCCCAGCCAAGAAAGTGAAATCTAAGAAAATTGAGCCAATTACCATCTTTGGGACGCCGGATGCAGATGAATGATGGCTTGATACTTTTAATAGAAGAGTAATGACTCTTCTGCATCACATCGCATTTCTGCGCTCAATAACTACAGATGACATTCGAGTTGTTGAGTTTGTTAAAGAATCAAGGATGGACTGGGTGCTGCTGCACTTAAAAACAAGCCTAATAAAAAACACTGGGAGGCAGCCAATATGTTCCTGCCATTAGGGTATGGTGAGGAGGCTTTCTCGGAGTCGGATCCAAAAACAAGGATTGAGCTGTCTGCAGATCCTAGGCTAAAGATCGAATGGCCCAGTAATCTGCCTCAGACCTCCAATTCCCCCAAGCAAGGCAACTCCACCAGGTCCCAAGACCCAATTAATCACTATAGGAATGCTGGCCCACTGAGTCACCTTCTCAACGATAGGAGGGTTGAACACGCCCAAACTATGCCCGGGGTAAACAAAAAGGAGAAGATTAATCATGGATCCAGAAGGCCTTAGGGCCTAGGCAAAATGAATAGCGCAACGCCATGGATGAGAATAACCCTCTTCGGATTGGTTTATGGAACAAGGGGATTCACTCACCACCTCAACGACAAGAACATGAATTTGACAGCTTTTGACATTCTGTGTTTCCAAGAAACTTGGTTTAGACAGGTGCCGACATACGTGGACTATCTCCCGTTCCTAACACTAATAAAAACCTGTCAGGGAATGAAAATCCAAAATCATCGTTCTCCGAACCCATGAACTCAAAGGTTGGTGATTTTAATAGCCCATGGCAAAGCGGCCTTGAACTCCAGGCCAACTTAAAATTAGGTCCGGAGGAATTTATTACCCGTGTATTGGATCAGACAGCTCAAGGCCCGGGTACACTTCGCCAATCCCTCTATTATACTTTGCGGATACCTTAACATCAGGTGCATTGAGCTAGAAGACTCCCACTGCTAACCTTCACGGTGAGCCAGGCCCTCCTAAAGGGCTGCAAGCTTAGAGATGGAAGTGAGGGAATTCCTAATGCTTAATGATACGAGAGGTGATATCCCAGTCAAATTTTATTGGAAGGATAACCAATCTAAGGCCATTCTAGACTACTTCTTTGTCTCAGATAATGTCCATAGGGGAGTGAACTCTTTGGAGGTAATCGATAGGGAAGCCAGCGATCACAGGCTTCTGAAACTGGCCCGACAAGAGAAAAGCAGAACGGAAAGCGCATGGATGTTCAGATCTTCCAAGGTACCAATTCACTATGCATGGAGCTGGGGATGTATTAGATGTGGTGACGAACTTCAAGAACCAAGTGGAACAGAACGATTCGACATTAAACTATGTGCCCCTTCTAACTAAATTCCAGCAAGTGGATAAGAGTGGGGGGGGGGGGAACAGACTTTTTACCAAAGACATAGGTATAATAAAAAGCAGGTTGAAGAACACAAGTAGTAAGTTCAGGGCAGAAATTAAAGCTCTTAAAAATTTGTGCTGCAGGTATGCAAGAACAGGGGGAGGGCATGCTCAAAGTCCTTAACATGGGAATGGATTAATAAGGTGGGCACCCCATAAAAAGCCTTACAAACAGTTACGGTAGATGAGCAACAGTGGGTGGAATACGTTGGATCGCTCTTCAACCTTATAGAAGAACAAAAAAACTAATGCCGCCGTGTGGTCCTGGCAGATAGACTAGCAGGACATCCTGGACTCAATCCAAGTTAGGTACCTTTAGAGACCGAGTTCGGATGGCCTGTCGAACAACACTTTAAAGCAGGCCCCAGTAGAATGGGTTGACTTTGCTTATATGCTGGTTGCCTAAATTATGATGAGTCCCCTTGTCATGGAAGAAGGCCCCGATTATACCCATTTATAAGAAGGGAGTAAGAACTGACCAAGAATTATCGGCCGTCGCCCTACTAGATATCCTAGAGAAAGTGGTGGTCTCTCTTATCCTTAAACACATAAACTGGGTAATGGAATGAGGTCAGCAAGATCCCCGCCAGACAGGTTTTGTTAAGGGAATAGGTACCTCCCTCAATCTTTTCCTGTTGAATCTGCTTAAACTCCAGGCCACTTAAGAAAAAACAAAATTGCATATTGCATTCGTTGACCTGGAGCAAGCTTTTGACAGCGTCAGAGAACAATTGTGGTCAAAACTGAAGGAGTGGGAATGCCCCCTGCACCTTATTGAAGCTATGAGAGAATTATACACTGGGACAACTATGCTGGTCAGAATAAATCCACAGGGCTTGTTATCTGAAAGTATGAAGACCAATCAGGGACTACAGCAACACTGTTCCCTGGCGCCAATTCTATTTAATCTATACATTAACTCACACCTTGAAACACGTGTATAGGCACGTTATAAATGCCATATCGCATATCGGACCTAGCAGTATCCATAAACCGAGGGAGCGTCTTCCCTCCCAAGATCATTGGGACTCTGGTGCCTTGGATCTTGTATATAGTTCTAAAAGAACTTTTACTAAATATAATTCAGTTTATCTACCATTTCAAAATTTCAAATGTTGCAAATACAATTACATGATCGCTTTTAATTTCAGTTTTAACTTTAACCTTTAACACACAGTCATCATATTCTTCTAAATCATCCCAAAAGGGCCATACATAAGAAATTCACACTTAATAGTAGAGCTGAATCGTGACTGGGATCAAATCAATTTTTAAAAACACCAAATGTTGAAAGTCATATTGGGAAATATGTATACTAAATTTGGGTCCTTTCACAAGTGGCCTAGTACAGCTGGTCAGTCATAAAACTATCCATAAAAGAATAAATAAGGTACATAATTAAAAAAAAAACAAAAAAAAAAACACAAAATCTCTAAATTCACTTAATGGAACTACATTTCTAAAATCAAATTATTTAATCGGGTGGCATCCGTTCGCTTCTAGTGCACCATCATCGATAAAGTGTAGGTTGGAAGCGGATTAATTTGTAGGCATAATCGAAAGCACTGTACCGATAAATTTGGGTATTGTCCAAAATAGCTCTGAGGCTTTGGGTATTTGTGCACCACCACAGTTACTGAACAATGCCTTCTAATAGTAGCCAAGTGGGCATAGTTTTTAACCCAGTCCCACCGTTTAGTTTTGTACTTGACAATATGCTTTAAACATTGAAAGCTTGTCCCTCTAGAGAAATCTGGGCATCAACCAATATCCTCGCATATGCTGGTGTCCAGGGCATCAAACTGGCCTGCTCTGCCCCCGTGTAAAGAGTTGCCACCTGTCCCCAACAGTGAGAGGAGCCGGCATTTGGGGTGTGTATACATTTTAACATGAAGTATACCTCTTCTAATAAGCAACTCACTCTTGAGCGACATCAACCCCAGCTCTAACCCAGTATATTCCATAGGGGTAGATTTACTCATCTTCAATATACATTTCCAGAAAGCTCCTATTTGGCTCAGCCACCGTAGGTCTCTCATAGTCAACGCCTGTAGCCCATAAACGACGATGGAGCAAAAGTATTGTTTGTAGAGGGTAAGAGTTCCCTCCATGGAGAATCCCGCAGTGTTTCGTGCAGAATTACAGATTCGCTGGGTCATACGCACAGCTTTAGCATTCTTAGTGGGCACTATATATGCATAAATCCTACTACCACTCATGCCTAGTCCCAAATAGGGATAGGACAGAACATAGTCAACCTTAGCAAGAGTGGTCTGGAAATCAAGTAGTTTCACTTTTTTTAGATAAGACAACCAGTATCATGGTCTTCCCCATATTTATACACATCTCATTTACAGTAGCATAGCTAATCAAAGAGTCAAACATAGCTTTTGCTCCCATGTACTGTAAATACAGAAATACGACAGCATCCCTATGATGAGGTCCTGCAATCGGCCCTTCCGCGGAAGCTCTGTCTTGATTGCAATAAATGATTGTTAAACTCACTTGCGAGTGTGTTTATTTGACAGAGACCTCCGCCTGGTGAATTAAATTGGGCGAAAGTACTTGGCAGGCAAGCACCCCGTCCCAAATCCTAGAGATGGCCAAATATTACGAACGGCAGGAGGAAGAAGAAATGGAAGGTAAAAGACAGGCTGACAGGAATTTAAAAAACAAAGTGTCAATGCGACAATTGGTACAGACACCTTATAATAAACCAAAGGACCAGAGATCCCAGGTAAGAAACCCCACCGGTAACGCTCCGCAATGGACACCCCCACGAATAGATCAGTGCTCATTTTGCAGGCAGACAGGACATTGGAAAAACAATTGTCCCACATTAATGGCACGGGGTAGTCAAACGGCAGGTGGGAGAGGAAGAGGTCGAGGTGGACCCCCTGCGGGGCCACCCCAAGGACGAGGAAAGTTTATAAACCCTGAACATAATGTATTCTCAGCTGGCGCGGCGCAGCAACAAATGGTTTAAGTGAATGGCAATGGGTTTGTGGAAGACGAATTGAGTGGAATAATGTTTTTTGATAATACAGCAGCAATGAGTTGAAACACCCCTGGTGAACCCGAGGAGGTGGTGTCTGTTCCTATAGACCAGAAAGGACTGTATGTTACATTGCAAGTAGGACAGCACCCCACCGTTAAATGCTTGAATGATACCGGAGCAGGTAACAGCTCGGTTGATGCCAAGACCGTCCCCCCAGTTCCACTATCGGGTGAAAATAAGGTTTCTGTAGGGTTTGGCGGGGAACCCATATGTACTCCAGTGTCCCAGAGAGTTGAGACACCCATATGTGGAGTGAAATTGACAAACAAATGGTTACTCACCAACATGTGTCCTGAGAATCTTCTTGGGTTGGATCTTTTGAAATCTTTGAAAACAACTATTTATTGTTCCCCAACAGGTGTTCGCATGACTATATGTAAATCCACAATAGGTGGCTGTTATCTAGCTGAACCATTGCCACCAGAGTTACAGGTATTGCCCGCAGAGCTTTGAGCAGTTGGCAGTAATGATGTAGGTGTCCTGAACATTCCCCCTGTTGTGATCAAAGTGAAACATGGGGTCTCTCTACCCCGGACCCCGCAATACAGAATATCACCAGAAGGGGAAGCAGCATTGGTTAGGATTGTACAGGACTTGATACGACTTGGGGTTGTTGAGGAGTGTGATGACAGCCCATGTAACTCTCCATTGCTTCCAGGTCATAAGAAAGGAGATGAAGTGACCCCGTACAGCTTTCTTATTGATCTCAGAAGAATTAACAAGGTTGTGGACCCCAGGTATCCAGTTGTCCCCAGTGTGACCAGTATTCTCACTATGGTTCCCTCCCACAGCCACTTATTTTAGTGTCGTGGATTTGAAAAATGCTCTCTTTTCCATACCCATAGCTGAAGAATCTAGATACCTTTTCTCCTTTGTATTAGCACAACGACAATACAGGTTTTGTCGAGCACCCCAAGGTTACACAGAGAGCCCGGACATTTTTAGCCAAGCATTAAAACAATTGGATGAGATTCGGTTAACCCTTGGAGCGATGCTCATCCAGTACGTGGATGACATCCTCATTTGTGGAGATACCGAATGGAGTTTTAAAGAAGGTACCCCGATTGTGCTACAGCATTTGGCATGTCGTCGCCACAAAGTGTCACTTAAGAAAATGCAATATGTACAGCCAAAGGTTGATTATTTGGGATATGTCCTCACTGCAGAGGGTCGGTCACCGTCACCTGAAAGGGTACGGTTAATGCAAGATATGGCCTATCCCAGTACCTTTAAAGAATTGAAACGACTGTTGGGTATCACCTCATATTGCCGTCATTGGGTCCCAGAGTTCTCCTTGCTAGCTAAGCCCCTGCTACAATGTTTGAAAACAGAAAAAGATCAGATATCCTTCATTTGCACACAAGAAATGAGAGGCCTGCGACGCTCTGAAAAGTGCCTTGTGTAGCGCCCCGGGGCTTGGGAAACCCAATTACGGCAAACCATTTACCCTTTTTGTACATGAACAGAAAGGTTGTGCCCTATCTGTATTAACACAGGAACAAAATGGAAGGCAAAGGCCTTATGCTTATTTCTCTGGCACTTTGGACAGTGTGGCTGCAGCGCTTCCCCTATGTATGCGATCAGTTGCTGCAGCAGCGGTAGCTCTTAAACAAAGCGCTGGTTTGGTGTTGGGAACTGCCACAATTGTAAGAGTCCCCCATGCTGTGGATGTGTTGCTCAATAGAACTCAGACTCAGCATCTCACGGCAGCCCGCCTAACACAGTATGAATTGACATTGTTTGCACCAAATGTAACTATCTTGAGATATAACACTTTGCACCCAGCTTCCCTTTTGCCCTTGCCGAGTGAGGAGGGAGATCAAGACATGCACGATTGCCTAATACGCACTGATGAACAGACCCGAGGTAGGGTCGACCTGAGTGACCTTCCCTTGGAGGGAGGTGATGGAGTTCTATTTTGTGATGGCTCATGTTACAAATTGGAAAGTGGGGAGACAGTGGCTGGGTACGCGATAACAACTGAAAGTGAAATTGTCCACATGGAACGCATACCCGAGTTATCAGCGCAAGCTGCAGAATTAAGGTCATTAACAAAGTCTCTGGAATTAAGCAAGGACTTAGCTGTAACCATCTACACGGATTCAGCCTATGCACATGGTGTCCTTTAATTTTGGCCTGCTATGGAAAGAAAGAGGGTTTCTCACCTCACACGGTACCAAAATAAAACACAGTAATTTGATAGGTAAATTATTAGCAGCATTGGCTGAACCCGCTCAGGTGGCTATAGTGAAGTGCTCCGCCCATAAAAAGATAGATTTTGTGGGGCAGGGAAACGATTTAGCAGACCAGGTGGCTAAATATGCCGCGGAACACTGTAAATTGCCCCTTCCAGAATGCAACATGATACAGAGGGATGTGGAAGGGAAGGGGACTGGTGAACTGGGAAGAGAGATTGAAGAAGTAGTGAGAGACATTCAAAAAGAAGCAGCAGATTGCGAAGTTAAAGCATGGACTAAGGACAGAAAAAATGAACAAACTTCCAAGAGCGTGTGGTTGGACAGAATCAAAATGAGGTGGTTGCTCCCCGACAGTTATTTACCCATGGTAGTAGATATGGCACATGGGAATGCCCATGTTAATGCAAGTGCAATGGAGGATATTTTGAGCAAGGTGTGGAAGAACCGGAAAATTGGATCATACTGCAGGAGGTGGGCAGCACAGTGCGCCATCTGCCTCCAGCAAAATGTGGGTAAATCTGTAAAAGTTCCAGCAGGGTATAGCAGGCTCCCAACACAACCCTTCGAAGTGGTGTATATGGAATTTATACAAATGGAACCAGTTGCTAAATTAAAATATTGTCTTGTGATGAGGTGTGGGTTCTCCGGCTTGGCAGATGCCTACCCCGTGAGAGGTAACACTGCTATTTCCACAGCTAAATGTATTTTGAAGTACTGGGTGCCCCAGTACACTGTGCCCAGCCTCTTGTATTCCGACAACGGAGTGCAGGTTGTGAAATATTTTTGTACTGCTTTAGGAATCGATCAAAAATTCCATTCAATATATCATCCAAAGGCTGCCAGGATTTTTGAACGTGCTAATTCTGTGGTGAAAAACAAGCTGGCAAAGATCTGTGCCTCCACAAACCCGAAATGGCCAGATGCCCTTCCTTTGGCATTGCTTAGCACGAGGACCACTCGAAGAGGGACGCACAAATTGTCCCCTTTTGAAATTGTGATGGCCCCCCCCAACCCCCTGCCGCGCCCACCCCACGCCACCCCACCCCCCGCAACCTCCCCCGCCACCCCCATGCGCCACCCCCCCCGCCATCACCCCCCACCCCCAAGTGCCTGGTCTATCCCTAAACTGAAAGCTATTGGTAACATTGAGCAGCCACTGTTTAGGGATTACTGTGCTGAACTCGCGCATAAACTCTCTATTATCCATCAACACGTGAAAGAAGCAGCTCAGTCGGCCCTAGAAGGAGAGGACCATTCCATCAAACCTGGGGAGTATGTCCTCGTGAAGAGCTTTGACCGGACCAATTGCTTGCAGGCCCGATGGAAGGGGCCTTACTTGGTCCTATTGGCGACACAGACGGCAGTGAAGATAGCTGGTCAGAAGACTTGAAACCACGCAAATAATCTCAAGAAAGCGCCACCTCAGATAGTCCACCCCCCGACCAAGGACACAGACCACTTTGCAGCCGAACCAACAGAGGACACTCCAATGTATAATCTGCACCCTAGGAAGCAACATTGATTGCCTATGTTTGAACTCTGACACCTGGCTGAGAAAGGACTTGGTAAAGAGTCGGAACAAGCAAGGACAATTGAACATACAGACGAAGTGGCCTCAGCAGCCCCTCCTGGGTAGGAAGTAGCCCCACCGAGACGTGGCAAGGTAGGTGCCAGAAGCGGTGACAGCAGAACGGGTTATACTGTGCAACCCTTGCAATCTAGTGCATAAACGGACGGCACCGTTAGGGTAATTGTTAGGGATTTTGTACTTTTTGTGTAAATATATACTGTATGTAACGTGTGACATTTGACAGTCAAGTTCCGGAACTCAGCCATCTGGTATCAGACCTGAGCGAGGGAACAAAGCAGGTTGTTACAATGGATAACAAGGGTGCAGGACAAAAGCGTCCACGAGTTAAAAGGTATGCATGCACCCCAAAAGAGAAAATTACATCCATAGCTTGTATCTTTATAGCAGTGGGGTTCGCTATATTCTTTTGGTACCTTGAACACCACGATATTTATGTTGCTCGTAACCTGTTACCCGCCACAATGCAGCTCCCAACACCAGAACTGGTAACTATTCCCCACATAGATCAGGAGTATCGGAAGAAATACCCCAGGAATAGCATCCTGACATGGATGAATGATACATACCAGATCCTAAATAAGACCAACTGTTACATATGCACGTATGTTCCCCATAGCCACCAAAGCGGACCCGGCTGATGTGCAAGTCCCGCTAATGATACATGTGTGCCCCTATGAGATTTTATCTTGCGTTCCTCCAATAACCTTACCCAACCCTGTAGCGCACACCTAGTGCAATCCGGTTTATAAACAAATCCACTCCTTGCCCAGCCAAAGACACAGACATTAATCTGGGCATGCTTGATCTGTACATGGCACGACAGGGAGAAAGGGTGATACAAGAGAAATTACCACTCCCAATTCCAATCCCAGTACATAATATAGTCTGGAAGGCCCCCTTTTGCTATCAATGAAACAAAACGTATAACGAAAGCATGTTTCCTGAAAAAGGCAAAACTGGGATTATACCCCTATCTAATGTCGAATGGAAAAGCATGTTTATGGGTATACACAACTGTCAATTTACCATAGATCTGAATGATATGCCCAGCGCCTTCAGACCTCCAAAAGGGCAATGTTTATTTGTGGACAAAACACTTCTTTGGTTGCCCCGCTATTGGAAAGGCAGATGTACGGTTGGGTATATAATGTTAGGTTTGCATTATAAACCTTTGGAGGCAGTGAACTTAAAACAAGAAACAAGGAGAACAAAATTGAAGATAGGGAATTACGGGCGAAGGAAAAGAGGTGTTATTACTGAAGACACCACCTGGGACAAATGTTTTGATTTTCTAAAGCGTATAGCGATGCCAATGGGAATAGTTATGAACTCCTGGAGTATTAGGCATTTGGCTAGATTAGTGGAAAAGGAACTGAATGTGACCAGCGAACTACTCACTAATATTACCAAGGAAGTACAGGCAGTTTGGATGGTTGCACTACAAAATCGCCTGGTATTGGATACTATGCTGGCCAAGGTAGGAGGAGCTTGTAAAATAATTAGAACTTCCTGTTGTACCTTCATACCCGATTATAGCACCAACATCTTTAAAGGGATCGACGAAACGCATGAAATGGCAGCTCAAATACATTCTGAATTTGGGCACGGGTGTGGGACATCCTGGTTCTGGGATCTATTACGGAGCTGGGATTGGAAGCTTCTTACCCCTCTCCTTGTCATAGGAGGATTGATAGCTGCTTGCTGCTGTTGCATTCAGTGCTTTCCCTTATGTATATCTGTCAAAGGAGATTGTTGCAGGAAAATGATGGGGGCACTGGCATCCAAACCCACTAATGCCATGGCAACCAATGAGATAAATTTGGAAGAGGCAATAGAAGGGTTACAAAAGATTGATGCATCTGACAATGAAAGTAAAAAGAGGGAAACATTCAAGCCAAAATATGTAACGTATACTGAACCAACAGAGAGCCGCAGTTGGGCTCTGTCCAGTGCCCGACAGAGAGCCACAGCCAGCACCTATTAAAAGAATGAATAAATACTAGGCAAACCAAGTTGATTATTGATATAGTCTTGCTGACGCAAAAGGGTTGTTTGTAAATACAGAAATCATTTCTCCTAAAAGCTGGCATGTTAAGTTTGCTTCAGCAAGACTAAACCATTGTTCACATTATAGATTTACATGTTAAACCAACTGTTTTGTGTCCGCACGCAGCCCTGGTGTTTTGCCTTGAGCACATATTAGTCATACATTTAGGAATGTCCCCTTGCTCGCCTTTCCTGTAAATGCGTACATAATAGCATCTGTTAGCACTCTCGTTTCCCTTCCCACAGTGTGCGGCCTGCAACCCTTGGGACTCTTTCATGAATAATGATTGTTCAGCAGCTGCGCTCTTTCCCGCAAACATAAGCATAAACCCGTCTATCTTTGGAGTTTTTATTTCCTGGAATATGTGTAAAAAGGGAGTTTGTCAGACACTCGTGCGTCACCCTGTAGAATGTGTGTCCTGCTTTTGTTTAACAGCCCATAGAAGGACATTATTATTGCAGCCTTAGTAAAATATGCGTTGGTTTGCAAAATTCCCCACTGTATCAAGTTTGATGAGATGCTTGTTTTGCACGACCATGCATGTCAAAGGTCACTTCTGCATCCTGAGCGTATTATGACTTGCCCAGATAAGTCATATGAATAATAGCCATTAGCAATGTCTGGCCTTTGTGTCTCTCACCGAAATGTCTAGGATTGCAGCCAAAAGTGTTCTGGCAGGAAATTGTATGTCTGGAAGTGTCTTGTTTTCCTGCAAGCCATAGAGCTGAATGTTACCATTTTTCTATAAATTGTATCGATTCTGTAATGTCATCAGCTCACTCACGACAGCATCCCTATGATGATGTCCTGCAGTCGGCCCTTCCGCGGAAGCTTTGTCTTGATTGCAATAAATGATTGTTAAACTCACTTGCAAGTGCGTTTATTTGACGGAGACCTCCGCCTGGTGAATTTTAGAATTTACAGTATGTATAATTCAGCATCACCAAGTCATACACAGGCTTGAGGATTGAAATGCAATCCTCTCAACACATTAGCAATCCGTTCCCGCCAGCCACAGTCAATCAGCTTTTCCCACAGCATTGTACAGTTAACTCCGTCAAATGCTGCTTGGAAGTCCACAAACATGATATATAGCCCTCAACAATCCAAAGTCCCTATAATCAATGCGTCCAGTATTCTTAAATTATGGGTGGTACTGCAGCCAGGTCGAAACCCGGTCTGCATAAAGTGGAGTAAGTTAGCCTCATCTGCCCAGGACTGAAGCTCCCTTAACCAAGGTTGAGAAACTTTTCCCAGTAACATCTAATAGTGAAAGAAGCCTATAATTGTTGCACATAAGCCAGTAACCTTTCTTATACACCGGCAATAAGATGGACTGCTGCCACAGAATATTTTGTGTTAGGCACCAGTTCTTAGTAAGGATCATATATATTTGCTTATGAAACCTAAGTAACAAAGGCCATTCGCAAGGCAGGTGTATGGGATGGGAGGCCTGTGTGGTATGCCCACTTTGCCTTTTTAACATGATCCAGCCAATCAGCTTCTCGTATGGGATTTAATAAGCGTTTCCTTTTATTCGCTTTGGCCTTTGCTAGAATATCCCATATTTTCCTGTGGTCAGCAGTACCTAATGCAATGAACTTTTCCTGCCAACAGGCGTTGAGGGCAGAATGCTTCCATCTCCCAAGTCATCCTTGGTACTGGTTCTTGGTGATGTAAATGCGCCTGGCCAACAGTTGGGCAGTCAGCCCAGAGCTGTGTGCCAGACATATTTCCTTTCGGATGGCTCTCTTTGCATCTCTGATGGCAACGTCCCATGTTAATGTTAAAGGACATTTGTCCTGCGCAGTATCAGCACCTGAGTGGTCCCCTGGCGCTCTGGCGTATCTGAAATAAAGCCATTCGATTAGGCGTGTTAGTAGGACAAAGTTTGGAGAAGGGCAAGGGAGCTTTGAAGTACTGTTGGCAGCTTCAGTTTGGTTAACACACCGTATTGGTGTGGTATTCGGTTCAGAGTCCGTCGGGTGCGGTTGTGTGGAGGTATGTGTGGTGTGTGTATTTGTTGGTGTGGTGCAGTGCGTGCAGGTTGCTGCGGTTTTAAAAGGTGCTGTTGTGTTTGGTTAAAGTGCGAGAGGTGTGCGGAGTGGTGAGGTTTTATGGGGTGGTTAGTAGACTTGTTAGGAGAAATGCACACTCCAATTGTGTCTCCTTTGTGATTTAGAGAAGGTTGTTTCCTTTCGGTGATTAAGTTTCAGCGTGAGAAGGCCGTCTCATCTCTCTGTCATTATGCAAAGTCAGCTACTCTTCGTGTTTCCATCTTTGTATTTGGCCACCCATTTTCTCCCAGTTTGCCGTTGCTGCAACCTAGTCCTTTTGGATCGATTTACTTGTGAACTATGCCCATACCCTATGCCCTTTCTGAGTAGGTAAGGTTGTTGGTAGTGTTAGGCATCTTTGCTATTTTTCGGTCCTCATGGGGTGGTCGCTTGCGTTCTGTTCCACCTAGCATCGTCTCTCTTGTTCTTGTAGGAGTTTTCCCCTTGGTCGGTCCAAGGTGTTGTCTGTGACATCATATATTCTGTCAGTCTGTTCTTTGTGTTTCCAGTTTGGCTGTTTTAGGTTGTTTCAATTTGGTTCCGAGGTGCCAGGTTCTTAGAGGTTTTCTCAATTCTAGGTGTTTCTCATTTCTTTCGGGAGGTTGTTTCAGGTTTTTGCGGATAGGTGGGAGAAAGAGGAGCCCCCTAGTTTTTTTCCAGGCGTATAGTTTTGGTAACAGGCAGATTTCATTGCTTGATCTCAGGAGTCTCGTTGGCTTGTAGATTGTTATTTTCGTTTGTAGGAATTCTGCTCCCTGTCTGCTGATTGCCCTGTGTGTAATGCACATTGTTTTGAGCAGAATACGATGTTTGATTGGGGGCCAATGCAGTATTCTTAGTGCTGGAGTGGAGTGGTCTCTTCTGGATATTTTGAGGAGGAGTCTAGCTGCTGCATTTTGAATGTGTAATTTCTTCAAGTGGTGTTCAGGCATCCCGAGTTAAAGGCTGTTTGCGTAGTTTATTCTCGACATGATGATGGTGACGCTCGTCGGTGTTTTGTGGGTGAAGGAGAGGAAAGGTAGGATTCAGTGAAGGAGGAAGAAGCATATCTGAATTATCGTGTTTGTGGTTCTAAGGTTAGAGCGTTGTCCATTAGGACTCCCAGGTTTTTTACTACCTTAGATGGTGTGGGCGCGGTTCCCAGTTCCGTCGGTAGGGAATGTAGGGAATGTAGGTGTTCTCTTGGTTTTTGGATATAATCATGATTTATGTCTTTGCTGGGTTGATTTGTAAGTTGTTGGCATTCATGCACTCGTAGATTTCTTTTAGACATTCCGCTAGTGTTGAATGATCGGCTTGTGTATCTTCAATTTTGATTTTGTGTCGTCTGCGTAGTTGTAGCACGTAATGCTGCATTTCAAAATCCCAATTAACGGAGTCTGGTAGATGTTGAAGTAAAGTGGTGATAGTGAGGATCCTTGTGGTACTCCAATCGTTAACTTGTGGAGTAGATTTGAAGGGTTTTTATCCATACAGTTTCTGTTCTGTCTGCTAGGAATGATGTAATCCAGAGTAGTGTCATGTCTGTTATACGTATATCTTCTAATCTTTTGATTAGGGTATCATGGTTTACAGTGTCGAAAGCTGCCGAGACGTCGAGCAGAATCAGAGCCGAGGTTGTGTTGGAGTATGCATTTGTTTTTAGGTCGTCCTAGATGGATAGTAGTGCCGATTCTGTTCCTCTTGCCGGTCTGAAGCAGACTTGTGCTTGGTCTAGCAACTGGGGTTTGTCTACATGTTCTTGGTTCAGTTTCTATACGTATGTTTCTACGTTTTTTGCCAGGTAAGGAATGTTTGAAATCGGTCTGTAGTTTGAGAGGTCTTCCACGTCGCCACTTGTGTTTTTTAGAAGTGATTTAATATATGCCAATTTGAAGGATTGCGGTAAAGTCCGTGTTGCGAGCGACAGATTTAAGAGATTTCTGTAATATTCTAATGGCGTTCCTTGTGCGAGGATTGATTTGTAGATGTCAGCGGGGGGCAGGGATCCATGGGTAATCCTGCTTTCTTGCTGTGTTTTACCAGCTTGACTAATGTCTACTGATATTTCCGGGAAGTTTTGGAGTTTATGCTTTGGCTCCTCTTCAGGTCCGGTTGGTTGGTCTGTTTTGTATGATTTGTCGGATGTCGTTGATTTTGTTTTTTAAGTTGTCCGCCAAGTTGCTGCATAGTATCTGTGAGGGTACTGAAGTGTCCCAACCTGGAGGGTTTCTCATTTCGTTTATGATGTTGAACATTTCTTTTTGTGTGTTGGTGGCATTGCAGATTCTGTCATCATAATGCCTTTTCTTAGCCTTTTGAATTTCCTGCTTATATGATCGGATTTGTCTCAGGTACTGTGTTCTCTTATCTTAGTCGTATTCTTTCCTCCATTCTAATTCCAGCTTCTTCTTCTTTATGGTGCTTGGTAGTGGGGTGAACCATTTTGCCATTGCTCCTTTTCTTGAGGGGGTAAGTGGTTTTTCCGGACGAGATGTTTTCGATTGGATCAGCAATGCATTTGTGGAGTAGCTCCATTTTCCCATCTTGGTGCAGTTCTGCTGTTGAAGGTTTAGTCATCTACAGTTCTATTAGGTTGTTTGCTGACGGTTTTGTGGGGGTTGGGAGCTCGAGGGCCTGGGTGCTGACTTTGGTTGGCAGTGTGATCACGAATGGAAGGATGACATGGTCGCTCCAAAGTATTTGTATCGGTGGTGCAGTGGCGATACGTTTTTTCTTGGCGAATATTGCGTCATGGGTGTGTCCTGCAGAGTGTGTTGCCTCCTTGACCAGCTGTTGTAGTTTTGTGGTTGTTAGCTGCCCGATTAGCGAGTTAGAGTTGGCGTGTTTTTCTTCGGACCAAATGCTGAAGTCCCCCAGGATTATCAGATGCTCATGTTGGATGGCTATGTTGATGATGGCTTCTATTAAGTTGTCGACGAAGGTTGCATCGTAGGTCAGTGGTCTGTAAACCAGTATGAATTTAATGTTTGTTTTTGGATTTGCTGAGGTGTGTGAACATGGATTCGGAGTTCATGATGTTTAGAGGTTCGTCTGTTTTTACTTTCAGGTGGTCTTTGAATGCTATTATGAGGAGGCCTCCTTTTTTTTTTTTTATGTTTAACTGAAGGCATTTGAAGTTGGTGGGGAGGAAGCTTCGGAGTGTGATTTTGTAGTTCCATGTTTCTGTGATGAATAGGATGTCGATACCGTTGTCACAGAGACGGTCGAAGATCTATGTTGAGCGCTTTTGGAGCTTACATTTATTAAGCTGCAGTGGATTTTTAAAAGGTATAGCTTGGTTTGTGCTTTATTGTCACTGTGGTTTTCTGACTGGTGTTTGGGTTTCCTTCCAAGGTCGATCTCTAGTTGAGGTGTTGGAACAGTTGCGTCTGTCGTCGAAAAGCTCTTCTAGGTTCAGTCTTGGGATTTTGTTTTCGTCAGGTTCCTCTTCTAAAGTTTGTGGGTGATGGAGGGTCCTCTTGTTTTGGTGATATAAGAGGTTAGGGCATCGATTGTGTTCGTTACCTCTAGCTTTGTCCGTTCTTCTTCTGCGTGGTTGTGTTTGGTTGTTGGTCGTTCTTGATTTGTACGTTGGGTCGGTTTGTTCCGGTGAGTGGTTATTATGGTGTTAGGTATAGGGATTTCTCTCAGCGCTGGTTCGGTTATCGTTCTTGTCAGTGGGAGTCTGTTCTGTAGTTGGGAGTCTTCAGTGTGCAATGGCTGATCACATATAGGGCCCTGGCTTTCATTAATAACAACGGCCGTTTCAAATGTCAGTGTACTGATCCACTTTTCAATTTTGTCACTACACATTACTCCCAATGCAATATAGTCTTGGTCCCTCAATTCAGATAACCAATTGTCCATTTTCTGTAGATGCTTTGCTGTCCAACTAATACTATTACCAGGGTGGTTAATGTGGACATCAGTGCAGCTACTTTCAGTAAATCTGGTATGTTGAAGGTGGATACACAACAATACAATATTATGGTCACTGAAATCGATAGGAAGGAACCTTAATTCATTGGTCACAAGTAAACATGCGTTGTTTCCAAAACCCCTATTGGCTTGCAGAAGAGGTTAGACGCCCTACAAGCGTACACAAACAAAACGTGTCGTCAAAAAATATAAAATCATGGTACTGAATTCAAATAAAGGGAGCCAAAAATCTTACATTTAAATGGTTTGTGGGAAAAGAGCGATTGGAATCCATCTGCTCGATGATATACTTGGGGACTCTTGTCAACGAAAGTTCGGTGTATTCACGATGGGCCATATTGAGATCAAAAGTCAAAAACCTGGCTGCGAAAGGAACGATCCTGGAAATTGACAACGATTCCCCTGCTTACTTTCTATAGTCAGAAAGTTAGTCCCATCCTTTCGTATGGGGCGGAGGCGGGTCTTAACGTGCCGTGGAAAATATGGGAAATTCTAGCAAGGGCCTTCTGGAAGATTCTCTTGCGGCTTCCTAAAAGCTTACCGATGGCCTGCATTTCTTTTGAATTAGGGTTTCAATAGCTATATTCTGTATCATTATGGAAATTTGCTGACTTTAAGGAAATCCCTCATAGGCCATACCGCCCCACAATTGACCATCTTGGGCAATAGACCAGTAGCAGTAGGCGATGGTCTGTTAGACCTGTGGAAAGAGAAATGCTCTCTGTCTGGCGGGATTAGACTCTTCTGTGCATCTCCTGGTATCCAACCCCATGGCTGTGAAAAGGAAATTGCAGCAGCATGTTTGGATTGTGACCCAAGAGAAAAGCAAACAGGTATCCCTCCTGAAGGCCTATCGGGGTGAATGCAGAGCTATAAAAACAATTCCCAACTATTTGAGGATGTTCCCCAATCCTTCTCAGAGTGTCCTTTATTAGAGTACGCCTGAATCTCTAGCTGACTAAAGAGATCTTGGTTGCACGGACACACGTGAACAAGCAGTCTAGCACCTGCAGGCCCGGTTTGAAAGAAGGTGAAGTAACAACATTGAAGCACCCGATAATGTGTATTGGGCTAACAGCTCAGAGAATGTACTATCTAGGTGAATTTGTCGACAACGCAAACACCATCAGCTGACGACTGGTGGAGTCGGATTTTACTAGGTGGAAACCACTCGGTTTTCAGTGGTAACATTTTTAAATGAATTATTTTAAGATTTATATATGATTTGAGAACAGAGTGGAGGAGCTGTAAGTTAGTATAATGGCAGAAAAAGGGGCAAACTGACTCCTCTCTCCCTCCTCTTTTCATCAGTCCTTTTTATATTATGGATTGGAATGTCTGATGTGGAGGAATTATGTAATTTGTTAAAGGTTTGAAATAAACTGAAAAAAATCAAATTAAAAAGAAATGCTAATAAATATTGGTGAAGGATATACAATTAAACAAATGTAACCAAGTGCCATTCAAACAAAGCTGAGATGCCCCCCCCCCTCCGATCCCCCGCCTAGTCATACGAGCCAGGTGCTCAAATCCTAGATAGAGGATATGGCAAAGTACAAGGTGTACCAGATAACCGGAGTAGAAATACCCCCCAATAAATAAAATAGTCCACAGCAGACAGATGGAAGGATGTCTCTTGCTTCCAACCACAGCTCCACTGATTTATTCCCCCTGCCACAGGAAGGTGCCCCAATATTGGTACAGTCTCACCTGAAATGCAACTTTAAAGTCATACGAGTTTTTAACATATATGAATGACTAAAACCAATTAAGTTTTGATTACAAAAATATAGCCAGCCCCTTTGGGAATGGGAATGCATTGTGTTTTTTTTTTATCCAGGGTAAAAGAAACACCCACTTCAACACGTGAACTGGAGCACTGAGGGACACAAACTAAAAAAGGCACCACACAATTCAGAAAAGAGATGCAAAAATAAATAAATTGAAAACACAAACCTGGGTTATCACTTAGAGCAGCAGGCTTGCTAATATGTTAGATGAACACAAGTTCTCCTTCTAGTTAATATTTTACATGACAGTTTTGCCCATGGTTCAAACAAGTCCCAAAAGATGTGTGTGTGCCAAACTGCAGGCACTGTTCCTTCACATTGAAAGGCTGGCAGCTAGAAAATAGCTTGCAGTCAAAATAGCATGCTCAAATACCAGATGATGGTGACCCCTGCCCGAGTACCTCAGACTAAAGATAGAAAGAAACACATGTTAAGTATCCCCAGAACTAAAGATTGTAAGTCAGAGAGCACTAGCGAAACATATGTCGTCGCCTCTCTCCGCTCGAGTGCTTTGTCTGATGTCAATAAAATATGTGACTGTTATTCAGTGAAGGTGTCTCAATCTTTGTTTATGTTCCAGGTAGGAAAAACCTTTGAGGGGCTCACAGTCTTACTCCAATTTGCACCTTTGAGCAAACGGCACCATGCAGGTTGGACCTCGTCAGTAATAAATACAGATGGACAGTGTACCGCGGTTGAGAAAAGGCGACAGATGAATGACCATGAAGCGCACTGCAGCCATGGTCCAAGTCTGACCTCGCCAGATTTCCTGGCACTTCGATTTACCCTGGACAAGATCGTTGACTGGAACAGCATTTTGCTTTAGAGGCACCGGCACAGACTGGACGAACAAAAGGGAGAACTGCAAAATAACCAGTGAGAATGGTTCTGATTGAAGAAAATCGTAGGAATACATGCTATATATTTTTCTTCTACTTAGCCCTTAATGTATAAATGGACAATCTGCAACCCCCTTGAGCATTGAGTTGCTCAGATTCGACTTTGCCCACTACCCTGCAGCATTTGCAGCGCCTAAAGCATGAGGTTTGCCATTCGAAAATGGCCGCTCTCCCTCAGTAAGGTGCTCCTCACTGCTGAAGCCCAGTCTCTACAAGGCCGCCTAGGATTGGTCATCCCACTTCACTGTGATCCAATTCGCCGGCAGGCGAAAAGCCGGCCTGCCCCCGAAGGCATGACCTCCAAGGCTGTGCCACCTGTCCTGAGCCTGTCACGAGAGAGCAGAGCCCAGGGCCAATCTCCATGCCCAATACAAACTTACAAGGACCCATAACGCGCTTTCCGTATTGCCTAGCAAGGGACATGGTAAGTCAGCAAGATTGTATGACTGCTGCATTCCGACTACCCATTGACAACATGCCGTGTAGCTGAACTTCCTCTCCTTATAAGCTGCACTGGCTCCCTATCCCTACCATACCATACCTACCAACTAGTCATAAGGTTCACCTGGTGCACCTTATGGCACTGTGTATGCACTGCTAAATGCACTAGTAGCACTTGCTATCCTGAATGCATGAAATTCTATTGCCCTTAGACGTTAAACGGTAACCCCTGCCTTCGCCTTGCCCATGTCGTTGCCTGTGTTGCAGACATCGTACTTTTGCCGATTTCTGCCCACTGTGCCCATTTCAAATCTAGTCATTGCAGTCTACGCCTATGCCATTTGTAATTTAGACATTGTAGCCCACTGTGCCTATGCCATTTGAAATTTAGTCATTGCAGTCTATGCTATTTCGCAATTTAGTCATTGCAGCCTGTGCCTATGCTATTTGTAATTTAGTCATTGTAGCCCACTGTGCCAATACTACTTGAAGTCCAGTCATTGCAGTCTATGCCCATGCCATTTGAAATCTAGTCAGTGCAGTCTATGCCTATGCTATGTGGAATTTAGTCATTGTAGCCCACTGTGACTAGGTCAAATTCTGCCCGCTGCATCTATTCAAAATTAGTCATAGTACACAGCGTCTTTCCTGAATTTTGCCCACTGCGCCTTCTTGAAGGTCAGCCAGTGTAGCCCACTGTGCCTGCCTATGCTGAAACTCTATCCACGGTGTTTATGCTGTATTCTACTCACTGTGCCCATTTGAATTAGCATTCTCAGTTCACTGTGCCTACCTGATTTCAGCCTCTACATCATGAGTAGCACATCCTGTAGCCTGCTAATGTATTTACTTCTTCTAATCATCACCAACCAGAGAGCGTACAGTAGCCTCCCCACAGCGCTCACCAGAGTCCTAAACAAGTCCACCACTATCCCCCCCCCAGCCATTTGCTTCACTATGGAACACCCGGCTCTGAATCCCTCAATTGAATATCGAAGCAAGCCTTGTAGTCTACTCCTTAGAAACTCCAGACTCCGGGCAAGACTCACGAGTCTTCATGAACCTCTAACCAGAAGCCTACCTCCTACCAACAAAAGATCCAACATCCAGAAGACTAATATCCTGCACCTCAACAGCTTAAGACCTCTCTCCACCCGTACCAAAACGGAACCTATCCAACCCACTGCCCCCCCTCAAAGGAGGTTTAATAAATGTCAGATCCCTGACTGCACACGCCACAGATATCTGCGACCTGATACTGCTCGATAACTTGGACTTCCTCGCCATCACAGAGACATGGCTGCACGACGCAGCAGGACCCCTCCTCTCCCTAGCAATCCCAGAGGACTATAAACATATTTAGACAAGATAGGACTAATATGCGCGGAGGCGGCATTGCTATCATTGCTAAGACTAACTTAGGCATGAGAATTATGCCCAACATAGTATCCTAATCATGTGAAACGCTCACCATCAAACTGCCTCTAGCTTGCTCCCAAACACTGACCATCCACCTCATCTATATACCACCTGGACCTATAGGAACATTTGAGGAGGATATCAATAATTTACTTTCCAATAACCTTAAAACCTCATCCCAGCTACCTGTCGTAGGGGACTTCAATCTGGGTTTCAATGACCCTCCAGACAAGAATGCTACCACCATTGCCAACTCTCCCTCTGATCTGGGCAGAACACAAAACAATTCTAGAACCCACTCACAACAAAGGGAGAACCCTCGACTGGCTAGCAGAATACAAATGCACTGCCAACATCAAATCTATTGTCCCTCAACACTGGACAAACCACTTATTTTTGTCCTTTGAATTATCTACCTCCAGACCACCTCCGCAATTATCTACTCTGGCCCCACCACGCCTAACAAGAAATAAAAAGAGCATCACCAGAGATAAAGTGATCCCGGCGATCCTACCCACCCTTAACCGACTAGAGGATCATCTAGACCCCGAAACATTAGTCACCGAATATAACAAGATCATGTTAACCACCCTTGACAACGCCCCTCTGAAACTCAGACCAAGTAAACCTAAATCTCACCTAAACAAATGGTTTACCCCTGAACTAAAGGACTTGCGACTACTTAAGAGGAGTTGTGAAACAGCATGGAGGCTTACCCCCTCTGAAGATCACAAAATGAAACTAATAGAAATCTCCTCCCAATATAAAAAAGAAATTAACTTGGCCAAGCAGAACTCATTCAACAAGCGCACATCCAATGCCAATTCAAGTATGAGGGAATTGTTCACCATCCTCAAGGAACTAGAATCACCCACCCCCATTCTGGACACATGCTCCAAAGATAAAACTTAGTGCTCTGACATTCAACAAGCACTATCAAATAAAATTACCCTACTCCAAAAGAAAATAGCCAAGAAAAATGCCTCCCTCGTTCAAACTCCCCAGACCAACAAGTCGATTATAGACCGTGCTTCAGAGGAACAGCACCCAGTGGTACGATTTACGTTCTCCAAAACATCTATCCTGGAGGTGGAGAAAGTCATCCTCTCTCTCTCAAGCCCTCCAACTGCCAGGGCGACACCTGCCCAGCTCATAAAAAATGCCGCCAGGGATCTTTCCCCATTTATTTCTAAACTGGTCAATTCCTCATTCACATCCGGCATTGTGCCTACCAATTTAAAACAATCCTGGGTACTACCCCTGCTCAAAAAGCAAAGCTTAGACCCACTTATACCTACGAACTACCGGCCCATCACGACAGTTCCTTTTCTACTCAAAATCCTGGACAAGATGGTCTATAACCAAATCCAAAATTTTCTGGAACAACATAAGCTCTTAGGAGCACAGCAATCAGGATTCCGCCCCCAACACGGTACAGAGACTGCCCTCATTGACTTGAAGGTACAAATAGATGACCTAAGAGATAAGGGGAAAATGGCTCTCCTTTTACTGTTGGACCTCTCAGCGGCATTTGACCTTGTGGACCACGGGTACTCTGCAGCCACTTAGGTTCAGCCGCACACTCTAGAGAAGCAATATCCTGGATTGAATCCTTTCTCAGTGACAGGACCACGAGGGTGTTCTCCCCATCGGCAGCGGCTGACCCGATTCCCATCTTGCGTGGAGTCCCTCAGAGCTCCTGTGTCTCCCCTACCCTATACAACATATTTACCAAGCCCCTTTTCGACAATCTGGACCTTCTTGGTACCACCTACACTAACTATGCAGATGATACCCAGATTCTCCTCCCACTTTCTGGGGATTATCATAAGGATTTGGCCTTGGTGAATAGGGTGTATATCATCATCCAGGCATGGAGGCAACCCACGGTCTATGCCTGAATGATGATAAAACAGAGCTCATCATCCTAGGGACTCACTCCAACCTCAAGAAGTTAAGCCAGGACTACAACTCATTCGAGATTGATGGCAATAGCATCAAGGTGTCCAAGGAGGTGAAGAAGCTCGGCTTCTATCTGGACACCACCCTCTCTTTTGACAAACAGGTGAAGTCTCTGGCATCTGCCACCGCTTACACATGTAAGCTCATCAGAGCTGGCAAAACACTTCCTGTCTGACAATAACTGCCCTATCTTAGCGAGAGCCTTAAGCCTCTCGAGGCTCGACTATTTAACGCCCTCTACATTGGAGCCAATCAAGCCATCACCCGTCGTATTCAAATCCTACAAAATAATGCCCTGCGAGCTGCCCTTGGTGTGTCTAAAAGATTGAACATTTCAAAGATTAGGCGGCAAAACAACTGGCTGTCTACTGAAAATAAAATCCACTTAAAAGTGGCATCCCTTGTTCACGAAGCCTTGAACAATGCTGCTTCGAGCTATCTTGCAGACAAATTCATAAAAAGAAGCTCTGCACGTCCAGCTAGAACCTCTAATGCCAATAGCCTCATTATACCAAGATTTAGGCTAACTAAGGTGGGGGGAGGGGGGCAGCTTCAGGTCTGAGCGGCCCAATTATGTAACTCACTGCCTCACCCTCTACGCAAGGAGCAGCCCTTCCCAAAATTCAGATCCAACTACATTAACCTCCTAAAGTCTGCCTATGACTAGTCCTCTAGCTTAGACTCCTCCTCACGAGACCCGTAATTCTGACACGCTTCTGACCGGCCTATTTGTTGCTTTTGTGGACATTTTTACTCCGCCCATCTAACCAATCAGTTAATGTCCACTTAGTGCCTGTACACATACTATACTGTCCTTTTTGCATTGTATTGTGTATCCACTATGTATGTATGTAATGTACAATTGCCTTTCTATTTGTAAATATATTGTATTTCTATGTAACCTATGGCCCTACCCTGTAACTTAAGCCGCGCATTTTCTGTACTGCTGCGCCCGGATACCTTCGGGTCTGGTGCGCATTACAAGTGAATAAAACAAACAAACAGTATTGCAATATTTGGGGACCACTGTTTTAAATGAACGTAGACCTATTGTAACCTTGTGATGACGGTTGTATTGATGCACATGAAATATGGTGGATGCAATGACCAAATGTGGGTGTATAAAAACGCTTAAATAAACTTAAATAGCATGTTCCAACTCCCAAAGAAGGGACCCCAGGTTGGGAATTAATGGAGGAAAAAAAAAAAAAAGAAACTTGGGTGTTATTATTTTTGAAGGAATGGCACAGATGTACTACGGGCAATCTCAATTTACAAATTCCAGTGCATGAGACATTCGACTTTAAAATTAGGGTGCCTCAGGGAAAGGTGGTCAGCAAAGGGACCCAAGGAAATTAAAATACTTCAGTGGGAGTCTTATAAAATACATGGGAAGATTACGCCAGGCAGAAAGCAATGAGGGAAGCACAGCTAAACAGACTCAAAAAAAAGATACGGCTAGAGTATATGATCAAAAGACTGGCAACATGATGACAGAGAAACACTCATGCAAGAAAAAAAAAAAGGCTTAGGTTGTCCTCGTGCCACAGAAAGAGGCTTCTACACCCTACGAGTATTCAGAGGAAGACCCATTGTTGGAACATTTGACTAAACTACCTCTTTGGCCTCCATATAATATGGATAAGATCGACACAATGGTGAAGATGACAAGGGACCATCTACTCTGGTTTCCGTACTTCCAGAAACTCTGGCACAAACTGAATCATGGTTGGGAAGAATGGATTAGGGCAGGAATGAAGGGACCAGCCCTTGCCTCTAAAGTCATGAAACCTCAGTCCCTACAGACAAAGAATATTGTGCATGTGTTATCTGGACTAGTGTTTGAGAAATATAAAAAAAAACAAAGCAGGGATTGCAAAATCTACTAGCTCACTCGCATGGATGAGGAGATTTCTTGAAGGGCGAGTGCCCTCTGCAGGGTACTCCACCTTGCTGGCGAGTATGGGGATGTTCGAGAATATTTATTTTTTACTTTTATGGAAAACAAACTTTGTTTGTAGTAAATGACAAATAAAAGGTTTCACTGTGCATGCCTAGCCTTTGGGTGGCAGCATTACACCGAATTAGAAGTGTGCTTTTGGTGACAAGCAACCTTTCAAAGAAATCAGGAGGTCAATATTTTCTCAGCCATTGCCATGGGGCGAGTGAATTTCTCTTGGGGAGAGTATATAAATTAAGGAACTAGAAACGGAATTGCAGGTCTAGTGGGATGTTTAAGAATTTGCAAGGCCTGTAATGGCAGTCAGAACGTGTCTCTTGAGGAGTAGCCTTTGCATGCACCAGTGTGAAGATAAAGACTGCAAAAGTAAGTGCTTTAACTTAAGTGAATTGGAGTTGCATCTTACTTGAGTGGCTTGCAAAAGCACAGTCTCCACTCATCAGGCCCCTATGGGGCAGGTTCTGTGGTTTAGCCCAGACCATCCGACTCACCATGTACATGCCTTTTACCAAAGATTTTCCTCACATGAGACAGAACCCTTTATTATCAGACTAACAAAATTATACGCACAGGCCCATTAACATTAGAGGAGATTGACCAACTTTTTTCATGCATATTACCTCCCTGACATATGGAGACAGTGTAGGAAACAGAATAGTGAAGAACCGTCAATCAAGTGGGAGGGTTTGGAAATGAGGGAAGTAGCGAATTTAGATGGGAAGCAGGGCAATTGCATGAGGACATGTTGGCCCATCTCAGGGCTGCTATCAAAAGAATTTAGCAAATAGTCCCCGGAAACAAATGAACTAGGATAAATTAAATGATTGGCCTGTAGACAGAACAAAGGCGATGGAAGAACTGCTCCCACACTTAAGAAATTACATACAAACATGAATCAACATGCCCATGCAGACTGCGGGTCAAATTTTGAATATGGCCAGATATTATGCGAATAGGCATACAAAAAAAAAAGTGTGAAAAGGAAAGAAAATTAAAAGATAAAGTATTAATGCAGCAAGCATTTGCAGAACGAGGCAGAGGGAGAGGTATGTCAGAAGGAAGAGGAATGTATAGAGGGGTAAGTGCTCCTCCAGCATACAGGAGGAGGAATAGAGGATGATGGATGACATTGCAAGAGCCCAGATCATTGGATTCGGGAATGTCACACGTCGACTGGGGAAGAGGAAAGTCTATGGGACGAGGAATATTAAGAGGGAGCGAGAGTCATTTTGATGGTAACAATGCGGAAAATCATGGCCAAGGACAGTCCAATTATTATGATCCAAGGCAGGGACAGTAGTATTCTGCCAGGGACTATTATGAAAACCAACCATATCCAATTATGCAACCTAGGGTTGCCCAGGGGAGGGGAAAGGCAGTGTACATATGTGGAACTTTGCATTACTGTAAAGAAGCAGATGTTCCTTTTAGATACAGGAGCAAACAATACTTCTTCCCACAAACTAATGCCTACAATACCCTTCTCTGGGAAAATTAACACTTCGGAGTGGATCATTAGAAAATCCCACTGGAGTCCACTATCGGAGCACATTCGCTTTTAGATAGTACAAAATGAGCCATGCAGGATATTGGGCCCAACATATAAATGTGCTTTAAATCTTTCAGGCACAGCATTATTGAAATGCTTGAATGCAAATATTTACTGTTTGCTGAATGAAGTCTACCTCAGTTGCTCTGCTGAATCTTCGCTAAACGTTATGTTTCCAGGGGGGCGTGGCTAACTAGCCATGGTGTAGGACGTGCCTTAAAGAAGCTGCTCCCAATGATCTGCCATTGATCCAAAGATGCGCGCCAAAAAATGACCCACATACTCTATAAATGACAGTACAGACGTTGGAAGAGGTGCCCTATAATAACTGAAGGAGGCATGGTGATTGGAGGAGGCAGACCGGAGAATTAGAACTTTCAGGGCTGTGGCTCCGCGGGAGCGAAGGTATGCAAAATAGACAACAAAGGACCGAAGCTGCGACCATAGAAGCAGCCAAGCCGCACTGTGGAGATTGAGAGGGAGACTGGCCTCGGACACTCGCGCGGTGCCGCTCCTTGGTGCCTGATCAGTTTCAGTACTGTGAGCAATGTGTGCTTGAGGAACCCACCGCTGAGTTACATTGTAGAAAAATACAGGACCAGGCGCAGTGGATCGAACAGTGCAGCGGATACAGTAGCCGCGTTTAAGAACTTTGTGTTACAGCAGGCGGTGAGCCTCCAGATACGGATGGGAAGCTCTGGGTGACCGCAAAGCTGAAGAAAAGGACACAGTGCCGCTTCATACGAACGACAAAGGAGGAGCCGCGCTGTTTGTGGAGCCAGCGCGACTTGCTGTATACAAGCTTGCCTGCAATTACACACGGAGGCAAGACACTGAAGGAAACTGCTCCCAGCCATTGTCCACGAAAGCAATCCGCGGATTGACCCGTGCGACGGACGCAGTGGCTGTGCCAAGTGAACTTGCAGCCACATTAAATAGAAAACCCTCAGACACGGGCAGCATGCCCAAGACGATCGCAGAGTTAATGAGAGGGATACAGTGATATTACATACAAACAGCAGCGTAGGAACCGTGCCAAGGAAGAGGAGCCAGCGTGGCCCACTGGATACATTTTCACCCATAATTACGCATGCAACCTGTGGCGAGACACTGAATGTGACGGCTTCCAGCCACTGGGTCCGTCAAATAAGCACCCTCCACAAACTGAACCCTACTATGGTGCCCAAAGAACAAGGGTGCTAGATGCCAGGGAAGAAGAAAGGGTCTTCCCACTCTGCTGGAGACATATGCCTAAGTGGCTGCCCTAGGATGCCCTATAGAGTAAACAGGCGCATGGAGCCACGCACCACATGAACCTTGAGGCACAATGGAGGTAAAGTTAGAAATGCATCTAATGGCCCAAGGGAACGAATGCGCTGGCCATTGACTGTCACGGCTAGGGAAAGTGGCATGTGGGGTCGAACCAAATCACTGGTAGAACTTGCGAGACCTGTGTGACCATTCACACGAGCGTGCAGAGCTTAGCGCGCCCAGAATACAGATGCCCTGCCGGCAGTCAGGAGAGGCCTATAGGAAGTAATAGAAACGGCCATAGACGTGGGGGAACACAACCCACTTGAAAATACACCTGGACGCATATGAACACATACAGCAGCCCTTCAAGGGTAACGACCCCAGTCCTGGATTATGCCGAGGTGGCACGGAGGAGCAAGGGGACTGAACTGGCACACTATGAATAAGCCAAGACCAGACAGACGGGATTCCAGGATGTCGGTGAAAGGAGCTAGGGCCAAGAGTAAGAAACCCACGATGGAAGCCTTCGCTAAGACACAGCAGACTCCTACTGCAGCAGTACAAAGGGCTGCAACTGCATCAGTGGAAGACACTCCGGCAATAGAGAACCACTTGCTCCTAACGGCTATAACAGAGTTGAAAACCACATGGGAGATAACAATGGTGGAACTACGAACTTCCCTGGAGGCCAAAATAGATGCAGTGGGTATAGAGGTCACCCTGCTGCGACAAGATGTCAGGGCGATGGCAGACAGAATAAGCAGTCTTGAAAGTACAGTGAACACTAACACACAAACCCAGCACCAGTAACGCAAAAGGAGGTCCACATACCAAAGCAGCAGGTGGCTAACCTCGAGAACCGGGCAGAGGAAGCGGAAGGAAGGGCGAGACGGAACAACATCCGCGTGGTCGGCCTGCCGGAGGGGGAAGAAGGCCAGGACCCCACGGACTATGTGGAGAACATGATCCTGCAAGAAATAGGGGTTGACAAACTTTCACAAGGATTTACAGTGGAGCGAACACACAGGGCCCTGAAGAGGAAACCGCAAACCGGCCCCCCCCCCCCCTTCGAGCAATAATCGCAAAGAGTCTGAATTACAAAGACAGAGAGAAGATCTTGGAGTACTTTCGTAAAGGTGGAACAATAGAGAGGGCATCGGCGACCGTCACAGCGTATCCTGACTACACAATGCTAGTGCAGAGACAGCGTTACAACTATGTGGCGATCAAGAGAAGACTACGCACGGCAGGAATCAAATATATGCTTTTGTACCCCGCAAAGTTAAAAGTCTTGCACAAGAGCAGGGTGTTCTTCTTTGATATCCCAGAGGAAGCGGCGGCATGGTTGGACTTACAGGGCTGCCCGGAACGAGAGGAGGTGCAGGCCCACGAGAAGCACGATAAGTGATGGGGATATTTTATGCATAATGAAAGGATATATGGGGGGGGTATCCCAGTAGAGACTATGATATAGATAACAGTGGCAGGGAGCAGATGGCTAACGCCCGAAAACGCAAAATGTGTTGGACTAGAATATAGAGCATAAAGCACATAAGTAAATTGGGTAGCATTGGCTGTGGTGAATTTGAAACGAATAGGAGCAGCAGGACGAAGGCATCATACCCGAGAAGTAGTATCAAGACAGCCATTAGGGCGACTTTACCCTGCTGAGCTGCGAGTACAGGCTATTACCAGAAAGGGCTAGATGCGGGGGTGCCCGAGATCAGGGATGGAGCTGGGCATTGTTGGGGCAGGGAAAGAAAAGTGGGGGCAGGGGGCTGGGGTGTTTGATATGTTGTTAAGGGGGACTAGGGAGGGAAGGAGGGCAAGGGGAAGTTGAAGAGTTGGGGAGTGTGATGGGGCTGGGAAGGGAGGAGGGGGGGGGCGGGGAGTTGGGGTAGAGTTAGCAGTTGAGAGACGTTTGTATTGGGGAACAAGCCTACATAAAATAAAGGAATATCTGAGAGTCGATGGAACTGGAGGTTACCTGGGGAAGGAGATGAGACCCGAACATACTATGGGAGACCTTAAAGTAGTCGCCTGGAATGAGAGAGGGCTCAATAGCTACTTAAAAAGAAATAAGGTTATGATGTATTTGCGAAGATAGAAAGTAGACATAGCCTTACTGCAAGAGACGCACCTGACGAAAGATAAATTGGAAGGGGTCAGGAAGAAGTGGAGAGGGCCTGTGGTGGGGGCAACATACTCGGCGTATGCTAGGGGGGGTAATCACCTGGGTGGCGCCGCACGTACCGTTTCAACTATTGCAATCTACGGTAGAGGCAGACGAGAGTATGGTAATATTAAAGGGATTGGTGGAAAATAAAGAGATATGTGATTAACACCTATGCCCCGAATCAAGATACGGCAGCATACTTCAGAACCCTATACACTAAACTCAGCGCGAGCCTGGGAGGGGCGGTGATTTGGGGAGAAGATTTTAATTGCGTAATAGACCCAAGGATAGACGGATCAGACTCCAAAATAGATAGACCGACCCCTGCAGCTAGGATACTGAAGTCCTTGATAACAGACTTTAGGTTGGAGGGCGCATGGAGAACACACTATCCGCAAGATCGCCAATATTCGCATTATTCAGCTCCCCAGAATCTACACACTAGATTAGACTATGTGTTTGTCACACATGCGCTGACGACAGAGATAGCACAAATAGAATACAAGGCGAGGGTCCTATCGGACCATTCACCGCTTATACTGACATGGCAGTATCGACCTCCGAGAGCGAAAATACCGACATAGTGTCTCAGAGCGGAAGCGCTAGAGGACAACATTTTCAGGGAAGACATGAGGGAGGAATTAATAAGCTACTTTGAGATCAATACGGGTAGTGTGAAGTCGGCGGGGGTTCTCTGGGAAGCCTTTAAACTAGTAGTGAGAGGGATAGCAATAGCCAAGTCCAAAGGGCTACAAGGAGGGATAGTAGCGGACTTAGAAGAAGCTGAAAAGGAGCTAGAAGAAGCGTTGAAAGGGGGAGGTGGCACCAAAGATGATGATAAAGCAATGTTTAGGTTACAACAGAAATGCGCGGGATATTGGGAAAGACTGTGCAATCTGAACTATAAAAAAAATATATAGAGAGACAGCATGCGGGGGGAGATAAACCAGGAAGAGTTTTGGCATGGATATACAAAAATGAGACTCCCAGACCAGTAATCAGGACGATAGTGAAAGAAAATGGGAGTATAGCAGATACCCAGGAGAACGTGAATCTAGAATTTGAATCTAGAATTTTCAAACTATTACCATGCCTTGTATAGGGACGTGGAGGGAAGTGACAGTAAAGCAATAAGCACCATTTTAGAGGATATAGGATTGCCGTAGATCAGCGCTGAAGAACGAGAGAAGCTAGACGCGCCAATCACTCTAGAAGAACTGGAGGAGGTGGGGAGGCAGCTACCCACTTGTAAGACCCCCGGGGCTGACGGAATCCCCAGAGAATTCAACAAGATGTATAAAAATGAGGTGCTCCCACCACAACTGGAAATGCTCAACGAAATCATACGAAGTCGGAAAGTTCCCAGAATCCTTGAGGGAAGCGATAATTGTGCCGCTCCCGAAACCCAATAAGCCTTGTGGTGAGTGCAGATTCTATAGACCCCTGTCGATGCGGAATCAGGACAGAAAAGTACTGACGGCTGTCCTGGCAAACAGAATGAGGAGAGTTATTACAAAACTAATACATCCTGATCAAACTGGTTATGTCCCCGATAGGAACATATCCAACAATCTTAGGTGACTCCATCGAGTCATTGAATATGCTAACGAAGAGACAAATGAAATGGCAATTGTGTCACTGGAGGCAATTAAGGCCTTTGACTTGGTCAAATGGCCATGGTTGATTGCTGCCTTGACAAAACATGGAATAGGGCCGGGGTATTTGAGATGGGCCAAATTGCTATATAGTGAACCGCTGGCCAGAGTGAAGACAGCGTCAGTTATATCGGAGAGGTTGCAGCTTGGTAGGGGTACCAGACAGGGTTGCCCGTGGTCCCCCATGCTGTATATCCTGGCCTTAGAACCTTTGGCGATATATATTTGAGGCAGCAATATGACACAATAGGCATTGTCATTAAAGGAGAATTGCATTTAATGTCCCTATATGCTGATGACATGTTGCTGTACCCGCGCTACCCAGAAGAAAATCTACAGTATGTCCGGGAAGTGCTGTACCAATTTGCAGGGCTCTCAGGTATAGCAGTGAACCCCAAAAAGTCATGTGTGTTCCCATTGCGAAGGTATAAAGGAATCCCACTAGAGCAATTACCGATCCTTCAGATACCATGGGAGGTCAACACGTTTCGATACTTGGGAATAGACATATGCTATACGGTAGAAGTAGAGCACAGGCACAATACTGAGAAGGCTGTACGGAACATAGAAAATAGTATGAGCTTTTGGGTGAAACTCCCCCTGGCGATGATGGGCAGAGGGGCAATGCTTAAAATGGTGGTCCTGCCAAGACTGGTGCATTACTTTGTAAATATCCCATACTTGATATCCAAGAGATTCTTTGCTAGCAGGGGACAAGGAACCGGATGGCCCTTTGGTAACTGCAAAACTCATACGAGAGAAGGGAGGAATCAAACTACCCAATTATGAGATCTATTATATAGCAAGCCAACTCAGTACGTAGATAAATGGCTTTCTCGGAGACTAGGTTGTTCCGGCAAGATTGTGCCCCGTTCTTCCTTAAAGAGATGATGTGGTTACCCAAAGTAGACATGAAGGGACGCCCGAGGATGATGGTGCTTGGGTGGGAGATATGTCGAAGAGCTTATAAAATGATGGAGTACACTTATCCATGCTCCCTGCAGGTACCACTGGTTGCTTTGGCAGGAAAAGAAATACAACTCAGATTAATGATCAGGAGGCACTGGGAGTCTGTGGGGATAGCGACTTTGGGAGACATATGGCAAGAAGGGAATATAAAGGGACTTCGATGGGTTGGTGGAGGAAACAGGGGTACATGTAGGACAGTATATTACACATCATAGGGTGGTGCAGCGGATCAAAGAGACATGGTCAGAAGACAAACTATCGAATGAACCTGATGCCACCATAGACACGATATACAACATAGCAGAGGGGGGCCACGAAATATCAAGACTATATGAGCTGGTGATGACCAAGGTGGGGAGGGCAGTGGTACAACTTAGACAAGACTGGGAAGAAGAAGTGGGGACCCCAATGACTGATGGGATGTTGGAGCGTGCTCAACAGTATCACAAAAGTGACGAGAAATGCTAGGAAACAGCAGATACAGTTATATATCACTCATAGGGCGTATATGATGCCACAAATGATAGCTAAGTTTAGAAATGCAGGGAGACAAGCTTGTCCCAAATGTAATGAAGAAAATGCTGGAATGGTACACATGTTCTGGTCATGCCCAGAAATAGAATGTTTTGGGGGGGGAGGGCGAAGTAGCACACAGGATGGAAGTAAGTTAAAAGGATCAAGGTAGAGATAGACACAGCATGGGCATGCCTACTGGGAGGCTTTACTAGACCATACAAGCTAAAGCATGTGAGCAAACTGAAAGACCTGGTGTATGTACTAGCGAAGAGGAAAATTGTAATGAGATGGAAAGCATGTCACAGACCAAGAATAGAAATGTGGTGGAAGGATCTACAAAAATGGGCAGAGGCGGAAACAACAGTATGGCAAGAGGCGAGTAGTGTTTGGGGGGGGAGGGGAGGAAGCAGGAACCTTTATGGCCTGGAAACAACTAATTGCAGAATTATTTGGGCCCACAAATGACGGGGATAGTGACCGGGACCCACCAGAAGTAAACGACACAGAGATCCTACCACAGGATGAAGAAACGATACAGGAAGGAAAGTAGGCTTGAGGGGAGGGTGGAAAGGGGTGATAGTGGGCAAGACAAAAATGATGTGTATTAATATTGTTATGAACGCTGTAAGTTTGGTTTGTGTTGGTTGTTGAAATAAAATAAAAATTGTTTAAAAAAAATAAAAGAAAATGTAAAAAGTTTTGTTTCCACCACTAACACTTTACCACTCGAATTTGAGAAAATAGATAAAAGGGTGTGGGCATCAGGTAAAAATGATCTAGGATGTACAGCAGTAGATCCAATTCAAATTCACTTTCAGGCTAATGCCATACTGCCAAAGATACCCCAATACAAAATTTCCCAGGAAGTATTATGGGGAGTGATTCAAGTTTTACTAGCTAAAATGGATAGTTAAAGAAATAGCAGAAAGACCATGTCAACAAAACAATTTTGCCAGTTCAGAAAAAAGAGGTACGGCAAGGATGGCTCACTTATTGGAGAATGGTAGTTGATTTTTGCACTATGAATAAAATTGTGGTGCCCCAGTGCCCAGTTGTTCCAGATATGACATCACTTTTTACCATGGTACCTCCCTCCGCACAATACTTTACAGTTGTGGACCGAATGAACGTATTTTTCAGCATTCCAATACATGAGGACAGCCATTACCTTTTTGCCTTTACTATATGCGGTCCCGCTTACACATTTTGCAGAGCAACCCACAGATAGAGCACCCCAAAAATACAAAGAGAGACCAAGCATTTACAGCCAGGCATTAAAAACACAATTGAACACCATTACCCCATCTCCAGGCACTGTTATTGCTGTACGGCGATGTCCCACTTATACAGTTAGATAACAAGTGAGGGTGTGTTGACTGCACCACATGCATGCTAGAGTTTTTAGCTTCCATAGGACAGAAGGTTTGCTCAAATAAGCTACAATTTGGTCAGCAGCAGGGCACCTATCGGGGAGAGAGAAGATTGGATGCTCAACGAATACAAATGATACTTAACATGCCAGTACAAAGCAAGACGTTAGATGATTTTTGGGGAGGGCTTCATTCTGTAGACAATGGATTCTGAACTTTTCTTTGTTAGGTAAGCCCTTCCTGAAACGTGTGACTTAACACTACTCCTGTACCCCTCTCCTGGACTCTGTCGCATCAGTAAAGCTTGGAGGCACTCAAGTCTGTGCTTTGCAATTCTCCTGCGTTAGGAACACCAACTATTCTCGGTTTGTGCATGAACTAAAAAGGATGTGCCTTGTCCGTACCAACTCAACCGCAAAGGGAGAAAAAGAGGCCATGTGCCTATTTTTTGACCACTCTAGACCCAGTGGCTAAAGGGTAGCCAAATTGCTGCTGCTGCTGCCCTTTCTGTGAAACAAGCAGAAACCATAGTATTGGGTCATTCTTTAACTGTTGCCGTTCCCCATGCAATAGAGATAGTCTCCTGAACAAAACACGAATGCAGCATTTAACCAATGCAAGGCTCACTAGGTGGGAGTTGGCCCTGTTCACACGCAACATTACTTTGCGAAGATGTAATACCCTGAACCCTGCCACCTTGTTGCCCCTCCCTTCTAATGACCTTGATGTCTTGCATGATTGTATACTAATAACAGATGAGACGAGTTGATTTGACTGATGTTCCATTAGAAAAGCCTGACAGCATTTTATAGGTTGATGGCTCTTGTTTCAAACTACCTGATGGCTTGTCCACCGCAGTTTACGCCATAACTACGTTAAAAACAGTTGTGGAAAATTGTGAAATACCTCAGCATTCAGCACGAGCGGCTGAAATTATAGCGCTAACCAGGGCTCAACTCTGGACTTGCAGTGAACATTTACACTGATAGCCAGTATGCATTTGGGGTTTCGATCATTTTGGGAGGCTCTGGATGGAAGGCCAAATGGACCCCTCCATAAACCTCCCTCATCGTGGCATCCAGTTTCGATCCGTAGGGTCCCTAAGAGAATCGTCAGAGGCCAAGGACGACCACCTATCTACCAGAACCACCCGCGGCAGGGCCATCTCTTCCCCCTGCAAGATACAGCTGGGCAAGGAACCTGGGGACAGCTGACTTATCCAATCAACCCACTCCCTCAAAATCTCAGTCTTCATGTCTGAAAGAAGCGGGAGTCCCTTATGGGGAGTGCACTTGAACTGGAGCACAAGGGGTCAATCCCCTCCTCTCCCCCCAGCCAGAGCAGATTGGGGCTCGGAAACCCCACTTAAAGGGAGACCTGAAGAAGAACATCCGCTGTGGCTTCCTTATCCAGGTACTTGCCCTTGAAGTCAGTGGACCTCGGGGGAATCGTCCAGCTTGTTGTTAGAGGCGTCTGAGCAGGAGGAAGAGGAAGGGGGCTCCCCTTGCTATGATCAGCCTGGATCCCCCCCCTCCTGCAGGGCCTTCCTAAAAATGAGCATGTGCTTGTCCTCTGGCACCCTACTCCCCCCCCCCTCCGCCCCTTAGGAGGAAGGGAACAGGAAGAAGATGAAGAGGACGGCGAAGGAAAGGGAGGCTCCAAATTCCATGGAAGTGCGCCCCTCCCCACCTGCTTTCCTCCGTCCGAGGTGCGATCACGCTAGGCCATGGAAATTGCCAGGCGAGCCGCTGCGCAACGCACCCCAGACCCCGCCCACAACTGGGGCAGGCTTCCTCTACCACCACCCCCAGCTTTACCGTCAGCGGGAGGAGGGTCCGTCACCCCGCCCGACACTCATCAGGGGGTCCCGCTCAGCAGGGACCCTGCGCCCCCCCCAGAGAACATCCGCCAACCTGAGCGTGCCCCTACTCAGCAAGGGTCCCTTGAGGCAGAGGGAAAACAGAATGAATACCCTCTCCCCTGGTTGGGGGGGGTGGGATGAACAGAAGCGTACAGAGCCCTGCCCAAAGGCAGGAAAACAAACTAACTGTTGGGTCTTGGGGAAGGCGGGCTGTTATGCCCAGTGGCAGGAGGTGGAGGGGGCAGTCCAGAATTAATTAGAAGTAGATAGAGGGTTCCTGTGAATAGGTGATACACCTCATTGATAGGCATTGTGACGAGGAGCAGTGGATGTGGAGGTAATGCCCATCACATTACAAGACAAAAGGAGGGTAGGGTGGGGTCAAGAGCAGTATGAGCTCCAAGCAGGCAACAGAGCTGGTAAAAGCTGCTCGAGAACAACCACTCAAACTTAATCAACGGTCACCTGTGCAGGAACGTGCATTTGAAAGATGCGACAATGCGGATCTCGCCACCAGCCAGGTGCTAATTAGAGTGCTCTGAATGTTTTATTGCAGGTGCTCTGTACTGTACTGTACTAAATCACCACCATATCAGTCTGAGCTTGCGTGAATTGTGCCTTCGTTACAGGTTTCCAGAGCGTACTCCACAAGCAAAGATTATGGAGGGAGTAGTGGAAAATAAGCAGGGTAACAAAAGAAAACTAAGGAGGCAAATAGTAAGAACGCAGTGGGGTAACGTTTGCAAATGTTCTGGTGCATGATGCTCGAAGAAGCTTCGAACATGAAAAGAATTACGCAGAAAAATTAGGATAAACCTTTTTGTAAATGAGGGAGAACTTAATATAGAATAATACATTGCAGTCTATGGCTGCATGATGGAATCAAGTAGTACTCAAACTGCCCCTTGAAAGCTGGAGGCATTTGTGGTATGAGAATGCAATTCACGTCACAGACTAATTTCCTCACTAATAATACTGGGACTGGGACTGCCAAGCCGAGAGGCCAGGAGCAGCATGGTCCATGGTGGACTGTGTGAATGTCAATGGAAAAGAGCACTTTCTGGATGCAGTGAGCCTTAGCAAACAAATTGTGTGAAATGTTTCATGACACTAATATGTGGATCTTGCATTGGGTAGTCAAGTGAGGTAGGTTGACTAAAGAATACCCATATGGCGAGTATGACTGCTTTCTTTGTGGTCATGAAATTATTAATAACCACAAAGATGCGGGTGTAGGGGAGTAGTAGTCTTTGCAAGAGTTCCTGCTTGGAGGGAGAGCCATTCCGCTTCCCTCCAGTAAGATGAGGGACGCAATTATAGTTTGGGAAAACTTTCCGTACCCCCAAACATATAATTATGTAACTGGCCTCAAACCAAAATAGTAAATTGGATAATTTAAAGGATACAAAATCTACAAGCACATAAAAAGTGGAGTTTAAAGTTTCCCAAAACTGGCATAGGCTTCTAACTACACTAGTGATACAAGTCTCAAAGAAACGCACAGGCCCATCATGTGGCCTCATTGGACGAGGTGCCCTCCCATATCATTTGTTACACATTCATGCAAGGCAGATTCGTCCGAATGTGGTTTGAACTTTCCCCAACTATCGCCAATCACACATGAAAGCAGTAAAACATTAAAAAAAAGGAATAAGGTACTAAAACAGGTTGTTTATATAAAGCAGTATGCCGCACCCAAACGCTGTGTTGCCTAGTAATATGTATGGGCACATGTTACCTGGTCTGTATTTATTAACTAAGCTTGTAATATTGATTTCAACAAAAATGCAACAATCCTTAATATTTCAGAATTTGACTCGAGTGAAATTATGTAAACTGGCGCTTCAAACCAGTGCACGTCTGCCTATAGTTTCCCCTAATGATTAGCTGCAATCCCCGGTCCTAAAGCAAGCCTATACAAGTAGAATGCTCCCCATATTGGCTCAGCCACCACTCCACCAATGGTGGGGTGTGCTGCGTGTACATACGACAGCAGAGAAATGGTCCGCAGCTGCGTGGTGCGCAATACTCGGCCAAGCTATTCCCTGCGCACAGGGAGGTGTAGGGATAAAACAAAAAAAAAAGATAGACACATGGGCATTCTCTGACCTTGCACAGACGGTGCATTGCTTATATCCCACTATTTGTAAACACTGGATGTTAAACAAAACATTACCCATAGTTCTCAACTCACACGCTTTTGGCGGGTGTCACCCGCCTTGTAAGCAGCTGACTCACCCGCCAAGCCTCCTGCACGCCCATTCGTTTCGATGGGCCTCTCATGCGCCAAAAATAAAATTGGGCGTTTTCACCCGCCTTTGCGACATAAATGGTTGAGAGCTATGACATTACTATGTGAGCTGAATCCAAGGTTAAAGGTCAAAGTTCTGAGCAAGTTGTTGCCTTCTCCAACTGGCCCCATGCCCCGCTACCCCCTACAATTTACCAAGAGCTAAAGTTGCCACTGAAATGCCTAGTAAGAACGCCCCTTTCCTGTTCATCAGTTTATTCTATGTAACTTTGTTTACATGTTCCTTCCCGTTTGCCCTGTGGGCACTTCGAAACAATTTCTTGATATACAAGTGCCTTACAAGTGCACAATAAACGGAATAAATAAAACATAAAAGTTAACAGTTTAGGAACTCTTCCAGAGCCCCTTTCCCGTTTTCCTAGTAAAAAAAGCATATGGCAAGCATTGCCACAAACCACACAAAACGACACGTTCCTGCGACCTTTCAATGAAGGGCTCCTCGGCGGGGCCCCCCTTAGTGCCGACGCCCTCATGAGGCACAGCGGGAAGTGGAGTCTGGGGGGGTCGGAGCTAGGTAGGTTACCACCCAGAAGGGGGCAGGGGATGGGGCATGCCATTGTCACGAGCGACGCAAAGCAAACGCGCACCAGCCGGAGACACCTATATAAGGCCCCGCCACAAGGATATGGGCCTCTTCTCAGTCGACCCCTGGGAATTTTAACCTCCCACCCGCCCTTTTATTGTTTGTATTTATGTTTGATGTTTTTTCTTGCAGACACGCCCAGCGGATGTTACATGGTGTTCCCTGTTAGGTAAGCACTGGCAGATACCACAAGGGAACTGCAGAGCCATCGGTTTATTATGAACGGTGCCCAGGAGTAAGGGAAGAGCAGCGTTGGAAACAAAAATGGAGAGCAACAATGAAGTCAGCAAGGGGGCGGGGTGGGGGGGGAGAATTAAAGATTTTACAGTAAGCAGGGCTCTGGCAAAGTAGGTTGGGAAAACTGGGGGGGGCCCACGTGGGATTAGGGGTTGGTGGGGTGAGGTGGTAAGAGAAATGGGGCATTTGCGATTGACAGCTCAATGAGAACTGAAGAAACACTTGGGAGGGAGGTCCTTGGAACGCGGTGGGAAGTGGCCCGAGAGGAGCAGGGGGGTTAGTTGGGGAGGACCCCGTCGTGAAAAGCCTGTAGGCGCTTGCAGTAACCTGCACTTGCCTTAACCTACCGAGCTATCTTGCGTGTATTTAGAGCTTATTCGAAGCGTCGAGGAAAACGCTGAACCAGCCAGGCCTCTCGCACTGAGTGAGCCGGCATGCTTGCGAGGGGTTAACTGCGAAGGCCCTTCAAGACAAACATTTAGTTTTGCATGATGCCCTGCACAGCTTGTAGGAGCCAGGCACAGCCAGTCTCTTCTGCGCTCTGCGAAGTCAGGTGCACTGATAACACAGGACTGTAGAAAAGGCGCTTCCCACAACAACGTACACTTGAGCCGGAGACAGTAACTTTCCAGTGAAAAACATATTTTGCTGCCTCGAAGGTTGAGCCAAATAAAGATTCCCGAAGAGATGGTACGTCATAGTGATTGACGTGCAGCCCCTAATAAGAGAACTTTACCTGGGCCAGTTAGGGAGGACTCTTCCTGGGCTGTTCGTGAGACACGCACACAGAGAGAAACAGCGCCTGGACAACCAGCCGTGCACTAGAGGGCAGAGGCTCCTGACATCACATTCCCGCCTTGAGTGCAGGCCTTCGGGGGACTTGGTCAGTCCCTGAACGGCGCCAGGCATACTGAATGGCGTGGGTCCTGGGTGTGATTCAATCGTACCTCTATCTACAATTCCTTGGAGCGTAAGATTCATAATTGCATTTTCATCTGTGACTGATACTCTATTATTCAGCTTGCACTTTAATTCCCATATTACTGAAAACTGCTGCTTGTTTATAATTAGTGTATGTAGTAAATAAATGCAAGCATCAAATCTTCTGTGTGATTGGCTTTCCTCCAGACCGAGTTCATTGTGCTTCGCATAGATTCTTACTTGTGTGGGAGAGTGATTAGGAGTGATTTATTGCACCAAGGGCTGGCCCCAGGGGGGGGGGGGTGCGGGTTCCCCTTTTCACTACAACCACTCTTTAGCGATAGGTAAGGGGAGGATGATGGGGAAATTAAGGCTGTTGGTCTCTGGGGTGAAGGTAGCTTTGGATGGGGCTCTTGAGAACAGGAGGGTGCGAAGGGGAAGGAGGAGTCCGAGGGAATGGGACAACCAAGGCAGTGGGAGCTAAGGCAGCTCGGCGGAAGGGAGTGAGGGGGGAAGATTCCTGGCAGGACAGGCTAAGGGAAGATCTTTGGGGGAAGAGGGAAATTTGGCAAGGAATAGGGAGCAAACAAGGGGAAGTGGGAAGAAGAGAATCCAGGGGTAAAGGGAAGCAAAAGGGGGGATCGTGATGCATCCTTAAAATAAGGAGCCAAAGCGGACAATGGAGAATGAAAAGAAATTAAGACATTGAAAGAAAATGCACTTAAATAGAGATGGGAAAAGATGTAAAAGAAATGAAAAAAAAACACATCAAAAGAAAGTAATGGCCAAAGGGTAGAAAGGGACTGTTAAGGAGGGACGGGGCACGCAACGGGTCCACAAGGACCCGCAGGGGTGGGTGTGGGGGGGGAGGGGGAAAAAAATGCTATTGCTCAGCGCAGAATCCTGAGGGTAGCGGCGAAACAGAACACCTGTAAAATAACCCTGACTTTATGTATGTAATAAAGTTTGCTGTGGCAATTTTCTCCCACTCAATCAACTGGTCATGCCTTTCATTTGGGCTATAGGGGGGTTGGGCTCTGATGGAGGAGGGTAGCGGGTAAGTAATGGGGGCAGGACGGGGACGTTGGGAGCAGGGGATGAAGACGTGCCCCCACTGAGAGTGTTGGCGCTAAGAAACCAATGGTACGCTGGATGTTATTCAAGGGTTGGCGGGCCATACTGGGGGATAACATTAATCGACATTAAAAGCCGGTGCTAAACCTGCGTAACTTGGGGCGGAGGGTCGTTAACAGTTAGCACTTCCTGCCACTCTCAGCATTATTGCCAACATGGCCGCACAACAGAGCAGTGTCTCTATGCCCCCATGAAGATCCTAAAAGGTTGCACAAGGAATCCCACATGCTCCCAAGTGAAAAGAAACAGGCATTTTGCTGCCATGCAACCTTTTCCCTCAGCTGCTGCCTCTGCAAAACTCATCAGGCAGCCACATCAAGTGTTGGAAAGCACAACTGCAGTTCGAGACCGTGTCACACAAAACACACATGTACAGAAGCCTTCGTCAAATTGCGCAACCGGGTGGGTGTATGTTATTTGTGGCCTGAAGGGAGGCTTCAAGTGGCGTGCAAAAGACGGACCTTGCAGCAGGCGGTCTCCGTGGCTGCCTTCTGCAAAGTGCATCTTTTGCTTGCAGGGTTTAGACCCCAAACCAGAGAGTGTTGGTTCTTGCCGCAGGTCTCCTGAACCTCAAATCCTGTATTATTCACATTGTTCCCACATATGCACTTCTAATGGGCTGCAATGTGATTAATGTTAGAAGACGACAGTCAACATCCAAAGAGTATTCCATTCCTCTCAAAATATCAGCTTTGCTCAAGTGTTAACGTGGATTGTTTGACGTGCAGACGTTGCGCACATTATACATATCAGGATGCATGCCTTTGTCAAATGATGTACAGATATGTTTATCATAAAGGGGCCCGATTCATGGAATGATTTGCGCCAAAAAAATTGAGATTTGTGCGCCATTCTGCCCGCAAATCCCCATTTGTTAAACAGGGATTTGCGGGCAGAATGGCGCATAAATCCGTTTTTTTCGGCGCAAATAATTCCATGAATCAGCCCCAAAGTCTCTTCTGTGTTTGTCTAAGTCTTGAACTTATTAAGTCATATAGAACAGCTTGTGGAGATCTCAAGTTGTCCCAGTTCTGGTGTGAAATAATCAACCACTGCTGAATTACGTTGCATTTTGGTACTTGCAATCAAGTATTTCAGAAGTATACAAAACAGTCTATCAGTACAGATGACAAGAATAAAATGTTTAAAAACCATACAAATTACCAGGTCATAAAATATTTAGCAACCATACAAATCCTCAGGTTATACTCCTAAGCATACACTCTAATATAATGGGCGGATTTCAAAAAGGTTAGAAGAGACCAACTCGCACGTGGAGATTCCGCCCATAGTAAACAGAACAAGGCAGGCTGATATCGAGCAAAGCCCAGTTCACAAAACAAAGGTCGTAACACAGAGCCTCTAACTCTTACATACGCGGGACAAAGCAAATTTGTAATGGGCAAGAACCTCATATGGGGTGTCGCACAAAGGGCAAGACGGATTAGCACCATCCACAGATCGTACTGCCACCACCGCCCAGAGCAACACACAGTCAAACCATGCCCTTATGAGGAGGACACTGTCTGCTGGGGACCCCGCCCACAATAAATACTGTATGCCAGGAAGACATAATGGTCATTAGCCCTCTGTTCTTGGGTTTCAACATCTCTGTACTTGCGTTTAACGCAACATGATCTAAAAGTAGCTGTCACCTCGAGATAAGACATAAGGAGGTGAAAACAAATGTGTATTGTTAAATTCCATCATCTGTTGCCTAATGCGACACAGCCACGCAACCTTCCCACAGATATCGCTAGCAATCATTACGTTGATCAGCTAGTGGGTAACTATTGCTTTCTCGTTACCCCATAGCCTGAGCCAGTGAAGAGCGGGCTGCAAAGAGATCGCATCACCAATCAGCCTACAACCCAATTCTAAGTGTAAACCAAAATTCAGAGCAGAGGACTACAAGCCCCAAATGTTCTTGAAATTGATTAATGCACTGCTTGAATGGAGTTAACATTGGTGTATCCCCACAAGTCCATCCCAAATCTAGCGGCCGAGGCTACTTTGCCATTGTACAATTTCAGCAACAGGTCAATTGATGACCCCTCTCATTGCCTGCTTAAACCGGGCAGCCCGTTTGCTCACGTGGGAGGTAGGGCCGAAGTTAAAGGACAGTCTGACCACCAAATAGTCGACTCTGGGGAATCACAGCACTCTTACAGTAAATTTCACAGCAGGACATAAATTAGTTTTCAAAATTTGATAAGCAGAGTTAGCTAATTAATATTTTCTTGATTAGCAAACAAACCCATTTGATTAGCAATGTTGTACTAATATTTTTAATGTCCCCAGAAGGTTTTTGTAGCCAGGACAAATGGGCATCAATACAATACAGCATGTGTTTGTACCCCTGAGTTAAGACATAAGTGAGACGAGTCAGGCAAAATCTTTAGCATTCCACTAGACCTGCAGGTCGAGCAATTTAGTTTACCTACCCGACCTAAGAGAAATGCACTCGACCCATGGCAACGGATGACAAAATGTGCAAATGTGCTTTCTGTAAAATGGCGCATGTCACCACAAACCCACTTTGTTTGGCACTTTGCTGCCACCCAGAGGTCAGCCATGCACAGTGAAACCTTTATTTGACATTTACTTCAAAGTAAATGTTAAATTACATTTTCAAACATCCTCTGCAAATGGTGTTCGCCCCTCATAAAATCTACTCATCTAAGTAAGTGGGCAAGTAGACTTCACAAGCCCAGGATGAGTGTCTGCAAAATGTAAAAGGTTAGCTGCATGAATGGGCACAGATACGATAAAAGGCTCTGAAAACAGTTTAGCCAGCTCTCTCCCCACAGTGTTAATATATAATGCAATCACAATCATAAAGCAAAGAAAGCTCTGGAGGCCAACTACACTGTATAGTATTGCAGTAGATTTACAGACTGGATGGAACTATTGATCACTACTTTGCGCAAACATCTGGTTAGCGCTGTGCATTCATTATGCAAGAGGAGAGAAAGTAAGAGACTAATGAGAATGGATGGAGTAGCAGAACGAACTGGACAAACTAGGTAGAATATTGTAGTTTGCAGCCATCTCACTTTCAGGGTAGCTGGTATAAATCAACAGGGTGATAAGAGAGAATATCAAGGGGACTGGGTTCGGCTGATGGGTTGAGCACAAGTTGCGCACAAGTTGCACAGATGTATGCATTCAGCAGGTCACAGAACTAGGTTTGCCATCAAAAGAATTTGACTGTGTGATAATGTAAATTTTCAAAAGTGTTCACTCAATGGGATGCATCTTCCCCACCAAAACGAAACCTTGTTGCCACTGAGATTTGGATACACTAACCTAAACTTTACTGTAAAGCATGGAGACAATGCAGCGTTTTACAGTTGCAATACTGCAATTATGCATTATTTAAACAACTTAAATGTGTTGGACCGTTTCAAAAGAAAGTTAGCACATACTGGTCTTTGCCAAAAAGGATATAGTGTGCTTGATAAAATCATCATCCGTTTACTTCTGGTTTTCAAATTATTTGAAAAACAAAAACAAATTCGTACCTAGCATTCCCAAACAGGCCTTTGGGCAGTTTACAGTGGAGGAGAGGATTACTGCTGCACTCTCTCCATTAGCCCCATTGCACTGGCAATGAACAGAACGTGGAGAGAGCCCCAACAGAAAAATGGAATGCAGGGTGAGCTGTGCTTTCACTGAACATAGCAACTTAAAATAGCTAGCTTTGCTACAAAAGTGGCAATTTAAATAGCAAACCTACAGAATTGCCCTGCGACACTGCCTATTTCATGCCTTGCCCAGTGCGCCTCCCCCTACAGCTGGTCATCACAGCTGACTTCTCGGCATTTACCACCAGATGCAGGGTGACCATAATACAAAATCAAAAATGAGCCTCTGCAAAGCTCTCGGGTACACGCCATCAAAATTGTATCATGTGCATATATGAAGACGGGCCACCCATCCTAAGAACATCGGGTGATGATCTTAGTAGATGTTCATGCAAACCACTGATGCACAGACAGAAGAGAAGGGGGCCAGGACACGCCCTGGCACACCCCTAACTCCACTGCAAAAGGACCCGTGCAACACCCATTGGTGCCACTCCCGACACTGGCCCGTGTCGAGTCATGCAGTCTGGTCAGGAGACTCGTAAGAGCAGAGGGACAGTTCATGGATCTGAGTACGTTCGTAACTTGACACAGTGACCTTATCAAAAGCAGTGCTCAAATCCATGAGAGCCAAATGAATTGGCTCCTTTTTTATATAGATGGAATGAGCAATTACCAAATAGAGATCAAGGGAATGCTCAGTCGAACCCAGACACAGCTGAAATCCCAACTGCACCAATGAGAGAACTCCAGTGTCGCACCCCACTCCTCTAGCCTAGCAAGAAAAGCACGGCCAAAATTATGAAAACGGAGTCCAATAACTATACAGGCCTATATGAGGCAGGAGCTTCCTGTGGTCCTTTTTTATATATCGGCTAGATGATGGCACGAGACCAGGAAGAGGATACTGCACCCGCAGGAACAGGTAGCATTAAAACCCTGGGCCAGGACCAGGGACAACAGATCCGGAGTCATGACAGACAATTCAGCTGGAACATTGTTGGGTCCAGGTGCCCTGTTGCAGCGCTGACAGCTAGTGTCTTTAATTATTTCATCCACTGTGAAAAGAAATCCTTGCAGGGTAGCAGGGCTACAATACACTTTCCCACGACATACACAATATAGAGATGAGAAATGATCCAACCAAGCCTTATTCGATACATTGGAGACCAGGACTTTTAAATGTATAAAGCGGACCACGAGTCGCAATATCCCAGAAGAGTTTTGTGTCGTCATCCTTAGACGATCTAACCCATGTGTCCCATGCCTCATCTTCTATGGTCCCTTTTCCCCTGGCCAGGACCTTCTTATAAAGAGACCTAGCACAAGTGGCCAGTGCACTCCTCAATACAGACAGTACTAAGCTACATTGATGCAGCGAGTGAGGACATGTATTCTTACAGTGGCATGGCATTTTATACTGCAGGGTTCTAAATCGAGGGGAGCTGGGAGCCATTTAGCTACTGCTTCTAGCCTAAGGGAGCCTGGTTAGCCTGAAAGCAACAGCTGCCTGGAGCTACCTTTGGCACCCCAGGTCAGTTGGTGCCTTACAAGCATGCATAGGTGATAAAAGTATTTGAGAATGCTCAGAATTAGGATACATCTCCTACACATTTAAACACAATGAATCTACATTATGTGCAAAAAGTTAAATTCATTGTGCGCCGAGTACTCGCTCCTGGTTCCCCAGCGGTAGCTCCTGCCTCCTTGGTGATGCCCGATACCCAGGGGTTGGTTTTAGCTCCTGCTCATCATATCTCAATTTCGAACCCTGTACTGGCATGTGGGCATAGCCAACAGATGTGCTTGTGGAGATACTGGCATACATTGGCAGGGACATCTTATTATTGCACTATAGGCAAAGCAAACATGAATATGTTCTTATGTGAGAATGCACGCATACATTGGTGCAGCAGACATCATGCAAAGGTTTTTTACACTAGCATAAAACGGGCATATGTTGTGGGAAAATGTTCCTGTGCACAGTTGGTGACTTGGCATCTACTGGATTTATTAATGCGTTACCCTATAAAACCAATAGTAAACTGTGTGGATTTTTAGCCAGTTTTTCACTGGAAGTGTGCTGTAAAAATACACCATTTTAACCCATTATTTAACAATGTTACCAGGGAGAACTCCTTCCCCCCCTCCTTCGCTGTCAGACAGCACCCACATATTCATGGAAAAAGATCTACTCCCCTCCAATCAAAACAGTCAAGAGACACCACTGGTAGTTTTAGGTGAGGAAAGCGGGCAGTGGTATGTCAAGATTTTTTTTATTAGCTTTAGTGGGTTTTAGAATCCTCATATTGAGAAGTTGATTTGCACGTAGACATGTACATTACTTGTGTGTGGTTGGAATGAAAACAATTACCTCTTCTAACCAAGGGGGTTTATCCCATGGGGCCTGGTAAACGTATGTACAGGTTAGAATTCTATGTCAAGACCGGAGGCGAGCATTATGCTTCAACTTCTTTATTACTACTCTTCAGCAGTTTCAACAAAAATAACTGAAAATGATCTCTTTTACACATTCTCTTTTTACTATGTTTGAACTACATTTCCCTCGGTTCTCACTACTCCTGTAGTCCTTGGCCTTCCTGCCTTGTCCATATGTCACTTCCTGTCCTTCACTCCTCTTCGGCATCAGAGCATTGTCATGTGCATACAACATAGCATTTTAAGTTAGCTTAACAACGTAACACTAAGAAATGCAGTAACAAATTCATGTGTGTGCTTGGAGCTATGTTTAATTATGGAACGCGATGCCGGCATGCATATATACGCGATAAAGTAATCGCCTTACACACGATGGAGGGAAGACAGGCAGGGCGCAACGACAGGAGATGGCAGCCGTGTGAGTGACAGGAAAGAAGCAGAGGTAGACCAGGCAAGGGTTTAGCCAAAAGAGTTGCGTCACTCTGCGTGGCACGCGCAGCGCCTGACAGCAATCTCTGAGAGCTGTCAAAGAACCCAGGCAATGCAGTGAATGTAAGAACATATTTTGATAAACTCAAGCAACCGTATAACGCTGGGACAAATCAGCGGAACTTGCGAGCGACAACACAAGCTCAGCACGTAAACAGCAGCAGACAGGACTCCGATAAAGGAGTCGAGGGAGTACACATCACATAAATTCACACACACAGATCAAAGAAAAGCAAGGACCTACTGCCAAAAGCAACACACAAGAGGGAGCAACAAATCGCAGCAGTGGACATGCACTTCAGCCTGCTAGTTCAGGTATTGGCACAGAGCACCCAGACATTATATGAATGTCAGAGTATGAAGGGAGCAAAGAAGAGCAGGCGTAGGACCTGGCATACAGCTTCAAAGAGGTGCTAGGAAGCTCGTTGGTAGATGCAATGGCGCAAGGGTTGAAACCCTTACAAGACAGACTGGCTATATTAGAAGGCATCCTAAGCCAGGCACAGAAGAGCACCTAGAGGAATAAAAGCACTTCCACCAAGACCTCAGAGAGTGATCTTCAGGGGAGTAACTAGACCCGCAAGAGGAAGGCCTCTACTGACCCCCCGGGTCGCAACTACGGGGTACACAATGAAGCCCCAGAGGCGGATGACGCTTTTGGAAATGTGAGGAACGCTTTCCTACAGAAATCAGCTGTGCCAAGCCTCATGAGAGGGAGACCTGGACTCGGAAGAAGAGTCACCGGAAGTCACATTCTCCTCACAAGATGAAGATTGGGTGAAGCCCACCGGAGGCAAAAGAGCCGGAAGGAGGAACACCTAGAAGGTGATGGGGAAGAGATAACAGACATGGTTAACCCAGAGAATATCAGAAATCCCAGATCGTCAGACTGGCAGCCAGCCCCCAGAGTGTCCAAATACATGACAGAGACTTAGGAAGGCGCTAGACAGACACAAGACAGCGCATGAAGGCTGAATGCCCACGCCCAAACCCGCCAGGCAAAGTGGAAGATGTGCATGAATTAGATCCCAAAATGCTAGCATTCATCACCAAGATGGCTTAAGACCCTCGCAAAAGGTATTGACAGGTCTTGGAGAAGCTGTGAAGAGAAGGTGCTAGACCTCGCAGGCCCATTAGCAAAGATCATGGGCCTAGCGGAACGAGCCAAAGACACAGGAGAAAGGAAGACGCAGACACGTTAGCAAACTGGGCGCAGAGAGCAGTAGGTCTGCTCAGTAATGCAAACTGCGCAATAACATCAGAGAGGAGAGGACTCCTACTGAAAATAGACGCAAAGCTGGGTGACCTAGCCACCTACGAAGCAGGCGAGGCAGCGCAGAGTCTCCTCTTCGGAGAGACCTTCTGTAAGGAAATGGGGAGGTTTGTAGGGACCTACACATACCTTGAAAAAGCACAAGCCTCTATTAGGAAAATCTTCCCGAGCAGAGTTTTTGCCGGGACCAGCCATTACAGAGGTTGAGCAGCTGGTCGATTCAAAGCAGCGAGGAGGCCTCAGAACAGCAGAGCTCACTACTGGGAGAACAAATAGCAAGACTCCTTCCCCTCCACAGGACGATTCCCCAAAGGTCGCAGGAGCAGAGGCACAGGAAGAGCGCAAGCCCCTACTATCGGTGAGCCGTTATATATCCACCATTGGGAGGGAGAATGTTACAATGTTGCCAGAACTGGTGCACGCTTTCAGCGATGCTTGGGTGCTACAGACACCAGGGGGGCTGTAATTATAATGTATTCAAGAGCAAAAACAAGAGATCAAGCCACAGGAAATACTTATGTCCCTGACAGAGAGGGAAAAGCCTGTACAAAGAGCTGAGACAGCTAGACAGCTCAAGCAAAAAGAAGCTACCAAACTATGCACAGCAATCCCAAGATATATAAGCAATATGTTCCTGGTTCACAGAAAAGAGAAAGTGAGACCAGTTATACACTTGAAGGAATTAAACAGCTGGGTAGTATACTGCCACTTCAAGATGGAACGCAGCAGCAACGCTGGAACTGCCGATCGGAAAGATCCAAGACATCAAGAGAGAGATCAATGCATGTCTCAACAAACAAGTGATATATCTTTAAGAGCCCTAGCGAGAGTAGTAAGGCTTCTAGAGTAGTCAATTCAAGCCATATTTCCGGGGCCTCTACATTACCGGGCCCCACAGAGACTGAAAATCAGACACCTCCAGCAAGGGCTGAGATACCATCAGACAATGTCCTCAGACTGCGATTCGATCAGAGCTAGAATGTTGGTGGCAGAATATGGATACTAGGAATAGGCGAGTCATCTTCGGAGAGCGCGCCCCGAACTAGTGATAGAGTCAAATGCTGAGGTATACCTTAAAAGAAAGAGACTGGTTAACAAAGATTGGCCTAAAGAATGCCCCATCCAAGAACATTTCCAGACTTACCCAGCATTCATCTGGGACAAGCAGTTGGGGCAGTTCAAAACAATGCCATTCGGGCTAGCATCAGCGCCATGGGCTTTCACCAAGCTCATGAGACCAGTAGCAGCAGCAGCAGCAGCAGCAATCAGAGAGAAAGGAATACGCATGATCATATATTTAGATGACATACTGCTATTAGCAAATGCCAGAGAAACTCCGATCTATCAGACAATGTGGGTGAAGAAACTCCTCACAACCTTAGGATTCCAAGTGAACCAAGAGAAATCGGACATGACTCAGACGAGCACGATAGACTTTCTCGGCTTCATAGTAGACACCAGAGCAGCGACACTGGAACTGCTGACCAGAAAGATCCAAGACATTAAGAGAGAGATCAAAGCCTATCTCGACTAACAAGTGAGAGCCCTATTGAGAGAAGTAGGGTTTCTAGCATGGTCAATTCAAGCCATATTTCCGGGGCCTCTACATTACCAGGGCCTACAGAGACTGAAAATCAGACCCCTCCAGCAAGGGTTGAGATACCATCAGACAATCTCCTTTGACCACGATTCCCGAACTAGTGATAGAGTCAGGCGCCTGCAGAGTAGGCTGGGGAGCACAGCGTGGCTCGCTAAGAACAGGGGCAAATAAAGTACAGAGGAGTTACAGATGCCCATAAATTGTTTATAATGACTAGCTGGAACCTTTGTGATCAAAGCATTTATGAAAAGGCAAGGTGTACTTGTGCATTCTGCTGAAAACTGACAACATTTCAGCAATCAAGTACATCAATCACCTAGGAGGTTTGAAATCCAAACTCCTTGCGCAGCTAGGAAAGGTCTTTTGGCATTACTGCCTGCAATCAGAGACCTTGCTGAGCTCACTCATTGTGGTGGCAGACTGGAATTCCCAGTACCTAGCAGACTCCAGCTACTAGAAACAGGTGTTTCAGCAGCTGGAACTGCAATGCACACAGACGGGGTATCTGGTCATTGCATCTAATGCCATTCCATCTAGTTTTCGCCATCTAAATGCATGTTTTTGGGGGGTAAAGGGTTAATTTTTGGACAGGAGTATTTTAAAGGGTAAAAAAAAATAAACAGGGGTTTTGGGGGAGGAGGGGATTCCCACCCCCCGCCCCCAAAATAAAAATAAAATGCATTTGATGCATTGAATTTTTTCCATCTAAAAAATGTGCAACTGCATTTAGATGCAAGGAATTCGATGCAATGACCATAAACCGTTTGCGGCCAGGCTAAACGCACAGAAGAGCAGCTACTTCAGCTGGATACTAGATCCAACAGCCCAGGGCACAGATGCATTTCTCCAGGACTGGAGATGGGAATTGCACTATGCTTTCCCCCCCATTCATAATGCTGAGTAGAGTTCTGGCAAAGGCACACAGAGAGGTCGACACTTATTTAAGTGACCACGGTCTGGAAATTACAAATGTGGTTCCCGACTCTAATGGAGGTTGCCACAGATGTTCTGTGGATTCTCCCATCAGGAGAATACGTACTCACGGACCCAGCTGGGTCGTTTCATCCTCCGAGAGTGAAAGGGACTTTCCCGCTGATGGTGTGCAGGATATCAGGAAACATTGGGCACGGCCAGGCATTTCGAAACAAGCTGACAAGCTAATTGCAGAGTCCTGGGCACCTTCTACACGGATGAGCTATGACGCAGCTTGGAGTAAATGGTCGAGTTGGTGCAGAAGGAGACATTTTCATCCCGTTTCTGCCCCTGTAGTAGTCGTCCTCAATTTCCTAGCCTGTTACAAGACCGAAAAGCATTCAGGGCCGTAGAGGTTTCTAGATCAGCAATCTCAGCGGGCCACCTGCCCGTGGACTGAACACCGATAGAAGAAAACGTGGCGGTAATAAGACTCATAAAAAGGAGTTATGGAACGTCACAGTAGTGTTGCACTTCTTAACAAACTGGACTACCAACAAATACCTATCCTTGAAGCAATGGTCAGGTAAACTAGCTATGTTTCTATACCTAGTTTTGTGCAAATGTGTAGGCCCTAGATCCCACCAAGGCCCTAGATCTGAACAGAAAAGTAGTTGGACTGATTTTTCACACTCGCTAGGAGGACAAAGTGTAACTCTGCGTCTATCCCTTACCCCTATCTACCAGAGCACCGGAAATGGTGCCCATCAGCTTGTATAAGGGAGTATGAAAACATAACAGTGGCAATGAGTCCAGCAAGCGTTAATCAGCCCTTAATAGCACGTAGTAACAAATACAGAGGGGTAGCGACAGCCACCATTGCCAGATGTGTTCGGGAGATCATACAGTTAGCAGGGATTGACTTGAAGTTTGGGGTGCATTCAGTTAAAGGCGCTATGGCCTCGAAAGCGTTTGCAGCTGGAGTGACGCTACAGGATATCTTACAGGCAGCAGACTGGGCCAGCGATAGTGCATTTAAGACATTCTACTTTAAGTCGATTCAATCATTGGCGACAGCAATAGTGGGTAGCTTTGAACAAGCATAATGCTCGCCTCTGGTCTTGACATAGAATGAAGTTTACCGCTGCATGTTGCGCAAGGTGTCTTGGTCCCAACCTGTGCATGCATTATAATTGTGATGTAATGAACAGTGCAATTGCCCCCACTTGGGTGACAATTCCCTCGTCTGCTCCCCAGGAGAGGACCAGAAGACAGGTTGACCAAGGGATGAGAAAGGACTGCTACACAGCATGTCAAGAGCGGAAGCGCATGGAAAGCTAGCATTGTATCCAAGGAAGTTGGGAGGACAGAAAGTTGTAGGAATTCTTTCGTTTGGTTTAAAGTTACCGTTGAGGATCGGTTCCGAGCATGCAAAGAAGAGGCGTGAAGGACAGGAAGTGACATATGGACAAGGAAGGAAGGCCAAGGACTACCAGAGTAGTGGTAAAAGAGGGAAATGCAGTTCAAAGTTATGTTAAATGTTAAAGGACATTTGTACCGTGCACTATCACCACTGGAGTGGTTCTCTGGCGCTCTGAAAGAGGGGAGGTTGAGTTAGTGGGAGGAGGCAGGAAAAGTGCAAGAGAGCAGTGATGTGCTGTTGGCGGCCTCAGCCCGGTGGGTCCGTTGGCTGGGCCTGGGGTGTTTGCGGCCGGTAGTCGTCGTGTAATGTTGTGCATGACTATGTGTGTTTTTTGTTTTGTTGTTGAAATGTAGAGAAGTTTGTGTGGTTTATGTGCTGTAGATTTTGGTTGTGTTTGGAGTTTGAGAGGTGTATGCAGAAAGGGAAATTGTTAGTAGGGTTGGTTAGTTTGCATCTCTATCCTGAATTCAGGCGCTCGGCTTGCGCAGTCTCCCCTGGTGCGGCTCTGTCCTGACCTGGGTCCGACTGGCATACAAGGTTCCTTACTTCACTGGCCCCCACCTCTAACATGCTCTCTCATAGCTCCCCATATCCTCTCTTCATACTCCTGTGGCCAGTGCACCTGCCAATGTCAACCTCTCAGGTAGAGTGGTGATTGCCAATATCTCGACTATTCCACACCACTGTGGTACCTGGTGGTAACTAAGGGACGGGCGAAAGTGTTGGTGGGATTGTCTGGGGGAGTTGGCTCAATCTGTGTTCCAGTCTATCCGTTGTCACCCGTCCAGGTGTAAAAAAGAGAAAATGTGTAAAAGGGGTCATTTTCAGTTATGTCTTTACTTTTTGTTGAAACTGCTGAAAAGTAGTAATAAAGAAGTGGAACAGAATGCTTGCCTCCGTCTTTAATAGAATTTAGACTCACTGCACAACATGCAGGGGCAACCATTCTGGCAGGGTGGTCTCTGCACTTTCGTGATAATACCACCTACTGTTCTATAAAACAAGCGAATCATGTGATGCCTATTACAAATCAGAAGACTTTTACAGCATAAAAGCTAAAGATTCGGTATGTTCACTTTTTGTTTTTAAAGTCACCCCGTAGGATAAATCATAAATCGGCACCCCCGATTGCCAAAGAATGCGTCGATGCCAGCTGCATTACAATCAGCTGCAAATCACACAGGGGTCAATGACATATGGAACTGTACCCAGAAAACCATCTCCATATCAAGACAAAATATAAATCCGCTTTTTTTTGCCCTACATTCTTGGACTTTTAGTCCTAGATAAGCAGAAATAAAAGTACAAAAAATCGGGTGACAAAACCAGAACCGGGTCTTCTCGCAGCTAACATTAGACCATTTTACTTCAGGTAGGACCGCCAGATCCAAGCATGCAATGAGTCGAGCACTACTCACATCCTCGAATGCACATAGGAAGCAAGTGTATAGGTCGAAATACCAGCTTCCTCGTCATGCATCCGGGCGGATCGAAGCTGTCCCCTAACTGCTGCTCACCACTCACCAGCTTTGTAGCTCGGTAGGGTCCAGGGCCAATAATCTTATGCTCCATGGCTTGCCTCCGCTGTACGGACCCCTAATCCAGGCTACAGCTCCCCCTGTGCTTCCCATCAAACAGAACCCGTCGCCCCCGGAGACGGTCACGGGCACACAGCAGCAGTCACATTACCGCAGGAGTAATGCCAGTTAGTTTGAATCAAGTGCCCGCAGAATGCACTGCAGCAATTGGATGCTCTGATGTCCACGTGACCTACTCATTTCCATTCACAAAGGTGTTTTGCTCCAGGCTTAGCTGGAACACCGACGACACAGATTATCCCAGTCTTTCCTTTATTTCTACAGCTGTTTTTACGACAACTATGCAATGGGTTACATTTTTGCAAGGTGTGCCCGTGCCTTGCTGTGACTGTAAATCAGAGCCGGTACCATACTCTGCAGTGACTCCGCTGCGTTTGCTTTGGGGTAACGGTAACCCATTCGAGGAGTGGGGTGGGTGGAACATATTGCGTTAAACGGCAACAGTGTTTTCATTCATTTACGTGATGTTCGAAGAATTACTCTAATGTTTTGACGAAAACCTAATTTCCCCCACTGTTTTGATGGTTTGGTTTCGCTTTTTAAATGGAAACGTTTCTCAAAGATTTCTTTTTTACTGTAATTGTTCAGTTTATAGATGCATGTATAGTTTATGCAATGGCAAGAAAGTAACATTTTTATTTTTGGCTATTAGGTGCTGAAAAAGCGCCACCTATAAACCGAAATTATGCCATTGCAGAGTACAGTCCAGCTAGGATGGAGACGGGATATGAGGACAGGACTCACAGGAGGGACATAAACCCTGTCCGTGTTCACTGATGTTTGGCTATTCAGCCACCTATTGAGTGCCCCTGTGAATCCCTATAGCATTTCCCACTCACTTCACTTCCTGCCCCTCCCAGATGTTGCGTAGTACGCAATCTGTGTGAACATGCGCAAGCCTCATTCCGGCTCATGCATGCGCTTTGTTAATAAAGGAGGTCCTGGTCGCCAGCAACACGCGTCCCGTCTCGGTCATTGACTGGATGCGTGTGCTTGTGTGTGCGGGGGTCCTGGGGGTCACACGCCTCATCCAACACTGGCGACGAGGATCTGCCACGGAGGGGAACGCGACATTCCTCCGGCTGAGTTTGTTGGAGAAAGTGTTTCTCCCCACGCGGTCAAGGACCTATGCAGTTGGCCGGCGGCCATTTTAGAAGCATGCGGATCACAGCAGTTACGGCCCACATGGGTGCTCGTGCGCCGGCCGTGATCCAGCCTTCATAATTCAATTTTTGGACACTCCATGGCCCTAAAACAAAAGGGCCGTGGTTTTTCAACTTGGGAAAACCCAAAGGCTTCACCTGCTGCAGTTGCAAGCCCACTCCATCAGCAACCTGGGCCATCTGATCCTGTGCACCTCTCAAATTCCAGAGAAGGTTAGTGAGGAACATCCCTGGGCTGACCCTGCTGACACACTCTCACCCCAAACACCACCCTGGGTGAAGAGGATGGAGAAGAGGGGGCCCCCATGCCAGCCCCACCCAGGATGCACAGCACCTTGGCACCCATGCCTGAGTTTGACACTTCAGGTCCGCCATCCAAACTGGGGCCGAAGTGGCTACTGTGGGTGAAGAAACTGGAGATGTTCTTCAGGGCCTCAGGTGAGACTGATGATGATGCAAGGGTGGCCACGATGGTGTAATCAGCTAGCACAGAGGTCCACCGGATTTTTGACTTGCTAAACCTCCAGGTGGTCACCTACGATGCAGTGAAACAGGCCCTCCAGGAATACTTCCTCCCCATGGCGAATGTCGACTTCGACAGATTCGTGATGTGTGCCAAGAAGCAACAAGGGGAGGAATCTTTGGACCAGTTCTGTGCAAGGTTGAGGCACCTCGCAAGCACCTGCAGGTGGGCGAATGAGGAGGAGATGGTGCAGAACCAGTTAATACAGGGGTGCAGCTCCGGGAAATTGCAGAGGCAAGTGCTTGGGTAACCAGGCCTGACGCTGGCACAAATCCTGGACACTGGGCGCGCATATGAACTGGTGGAGTCTAGAGGCGCGAAGATGGACGCGGCGGTGCATCTTGGGAAAAGTGAGGATGCCTTTGCCATTGAGTGCTCTGCCCCAGGGAGGTTGCGGTGGGGTCCCAAGAGAGCGGACGGTCCCTCGACGCCCGGTAACCCGCAGTCCTGCCCATACTGTGGGTACGACCTGCCACATGCTGGGGATTGCCCTGCAAAGACAAGGGTCTACGCCAGGACACTACGCAAGGGTGTGTAGGGCCACGACCCCAGTAGCTGCATTTGGCCTGGCAAGAGCAGACAGGGGTAACCCCAGACGTTTGAGAAGTGTGTCTACGATCGAGTAAGGGGTGCAGGATTTGGACATTGCCGAAGAGGTGGAAGATGCAGAGGAAATCTTTTTCATCTCTAGCATTCCCACTGGAGCGAAGCAGAGCAGGCAACTGACATGGACAGTGAACATTGGAGATGTGCCCACTCCCGTCTTGATCGACACAGGAGCGTCGGTCTGGGTCCTAGCAGCTGAACACTACGAGGCTCTCCCAGGCCCCCCCAAGCTGGAAGAGTCCAAAGCTCAGATATACTCCTTTGGTGGGGACACGCCCCTGCCAATTCAGGGGGTCTTCGTGGCCCCAGTGTCACATGGGCTGAACAAAATCAAGGCCAGGTTCTTTGTGACTCATGTAAGCCTGCACTCCCTGCTGAGCTGCGCTGCCTTCGAAGCCCTGGACATTATACATTTCACTCTGGCAGTATACAATGCAGACATTGATCGCCTGCTGCATCGGTTCGAAAGCATCTTCGAGGGCATGGGCAAGTCGAAAGGCAACCCTATTAGGCTCCACATTGATGTATCAGTGAGGCTGACGGCCCTCAAGCACCGAAGGATTCCATTTCATCTGAGGGCGCAGGTGGAAAAGGAACTCCAATCACTCATTGACCTGGACATCATTGAGAGGGTGGAGGGCCCAACTCTGTGGGTCTCCCCCATAGTGGTGGCACCAAAGCCCAAGCAACCAGGGGCTGTCCGCATCTGTGTGGACATGAGACTGCCAAATGATGCCATAAAGAGGGAGCGTCACCTCACGCCTACGCTGGATGATATAGTGGGAGAGCTGCAGGAGGCAAAAGTCTTTTCCAAGCTTGATCTGAGGTCTGGGACTCCACCCGGAGTCACGTTACATTACTACATTTACGACCCACGAAGGGCTGTACCAGTTGAAAAGGCTCAGTTTTGGCGTCTCGTCAGCGGCAGAAGTCTTTAAGAATGTCAACCGTGGAGTCCCGTCAGGACTAAAAGGCATCATTAACATGTCTGATGACATTCTGGTCTTTGCCCAGTCGGAGTCTGAACACCTGAAGAAGCTGGAACGAGCGCTGGAAAGACTCAAAAGTCTAGGGCTGACACTACACCGAAAGAAATGTGAGTTCCTTAAGGACCGGATAGAGTTCTTCGGGTTTGTATTCCATGCAGGAGGCATCTTGCCCGACCCAGAGAAGGTGAGAGACATACGCGAGGCGGCCCCCCTGTAGTCACCGGCCGAGATAAGAAGCTTTCTTGGCATGGTGAACTACTGCGGGCGGTTCATTCGTGATTTGGCATCGCTGTCAGAGCCCTTGCGTGCACTGACTAGGAACGATGTGGCATGGGTTTGGACACTCAAGGAACAAAGGGCATTCGATGAGATCAAGAATGCTCTGTCGGGTCAGGAAACCATGGCATATTTTAGCCCGGACAGGGAGCCGGAGATAGTCGTGGATTCTAGCCCGGTCGGGCTAGGCGCAGTGCTGTGGCAGGCGGACTCACAAGGACTTATGCGCCCAATAGCGTATGCCAGCAAGGCGCTCACAGAAACGGAGAAAAGGTACGCGCAGATTGAGCGGGAGGCCCTGGCTATTCTGTGGGGCTGCAAGCACTTTAGGATATACATCTTAGGAAAGCCTGTTGTGGTAATCACTGACCACAAGCCACTCATTCCGATCATGGCGGGCGCCTCCTCCAAGCCACCTCCACGCATCGAACAGTGGATGCTGTCGCTGATTGAATATGGCGTCAAATTGCAGTATCGCCGGGGCACCCATAACCCGGCAGACTACGTGTCCAGACATCCAGGGGCCCGGCGCCCCAGGGACACCGCTGAAGAAGTGGACTGCATTGAGATGGTGCACAATGTTGTGGAGGCCGCCCTGGCACGCCAGGAAATTGTGGATGCTTCAAAAGAAGATGACATTTTCCTGGTTATCATGGAAGCAATGGACAGCGGTGAATAGGGAGAAGTGCTCGCCAACAACGCCAGACGGGAGGCCGGAGCTCAAAAGGACCTCCAAGCACTGTGGAAGGTGCGCAACGAGCTCTCGGTAACGGAGGACGGCCTTCTGTTGCGAGGCCGCCAGATCGTCATACCGAGAACATTGGTGACCAAGGTGCTACATTTGGCGCACAAGGGAAATCAGGGAGCCGCCAAGACTAAGGCGCGCCTAAGACTGAAGGTGTGGTTCCCTGACCTGGAGCAAAGGGTGGACGAATTTGTGCGCACATGCATTCCGTGCCAGGCAGCCAGTCCGGCGGAAAGGGGTCCACCAATCAGAGCCATGGAAAGGAGTGAGCAGCGGTGGGGGCATTGTGCATGACGACTTTGGCTCCATGGGTTGAGGCCTGTACTTTCTGGCGGTTGTGGACCAGTGGTCATGGTATCCAGAGGTCGAGCTGGTAGAGTCTACAGCTAGCAACCACACCATCTTGGCAATGGAGAAGATGTTTGCCACCAACGGGTTCCGCACAGAGTTATGCTCGGACAATGGCCCACCGTTCCGGGGGCAGCAGTTCGCCAGGTACTGTGAGGAGAGAGGGATCCAGCACCGGAAAGTTACTCTGCTCTGGCCCAGGGCGAACGGTGAGGCCGAGCGCTTCATGTGAACACTCAACAAGATCTTCAGAATCTCGCTGGATGGGGGAGGGGAACTGCGTCAGAACTTCTTTGAGTTCCTGCGTGAGTATCGGACAACCCCCCATCAGTCCACCGGGGTTGCGCCGGCCGAAACACTATTTAACCGATGCCCCAGAGGGCTGTTGCCTGAGGTAGAAGGGCGCTGCCCGGGGTGATCGACAACAATCGCGTACGCCAAGAGCGAAGGATCAAGAACGAATGGGAAAGTGCACGCCGTAACCTGCAGGAGAAGACGATCGAAGTAAGGGACACTGTACTGGTCCGAAACAAGCATCCGGAAGGGAAGCTATCCCTCACGTATGAGGCCCAGCCACTAGGAGTGACACATGTCAAAGGGTCGATGGTTACAGCGGCCAACGAGAGGGGAACGATCACGAGAAACATATCCTACTTCAAGAGGATCGAGGCAGCCCCGCAGGAGGCCCCACTAGGGGCGCAGCCAGGGGCGTCCTCCCCAGGGCCACGACCAGTGGCACCGCCCGCCGGTGGACTAAGGGCCTCCAGAGGTCCTGGGGACACCGAGACCACCTGGAGAGGACGGCAGAAGGTACCCGAGCCGGGAGGGGCGCCAGCGCCCATCGAGGTTCCAAGACTTCATCATGGACCCGTTCTCGTAAGAGGTCGAGAACTGTTTCTGTGCATCCAGGTTTTGTTTTTATTGTTATGGTTTAAACATGTTCATTGTTTGGGGGAAAAGGAGGGATGTTGCGTAGTAAGCAAACTGTGTGAGCATGTGTGAGCCTCGTTCCCGCTCGCGCCTGCGCTTTGTTTATAAAGGAGGTCCCGGTCGCCAGTTGCAGCCGGGACCCCGTACCAGCAACACGCGTCCCGTGTCTGTCCTTGACTGAATGCGTGTGCGTGTGCTCGGGTGTGCGGGGCCCGGGGGTCACACGCCGCATCCAACACCAACTAAAACACATCCTCCTGCGATCTATTCGAGATTTTTGTATTAAGCAATATCATCGACTTTACACTGTAAGTGCCTGCCAGTGTTATTTCAAAGCAATTCCATGCATGCCAACATTCTGGGAGTCAGATTTCATCAGAGAAATCTGTAGAAATTAATTTTCCCATGGGAATGCAATGAGGTTATTATTTTAGGCAGGGGAATACAGATTTTCCACACATTTGTTACAGAAAGTCATGATTCTATTAAAGACTTTGCGGCGAAAGATTATGCTCTGATCTTCTCTTTACTTCCCGAGGAGCAAAGTATAAACAAACAATTATGTAAAACAATGTAACATAAAAAAACGACAATTCCCAAAAACTGCAGTGAATTCGTAGTTCCTTTTTCATAAATCCACAAAAACCATGAGACCTTTCCAGTCCAATCACATTTCACTTTCCCCTATAAACACTGCATATTCCAAAGTCCTTCCTCTTTCTGCCGCTGATCGAACAACTTATTAACTTGCGCCCCAACCGGTAGACGACGTCTTTATTCTTTACTTTGATCCCTCTTCACAACGTCATTGTCTTATGCTCTGCCCCTGTCAAAAAATATAAATTCCATGACATATCTCCTCCTGAACGGGTGGGCAATCGCATAATAGCAAACATTACAATACCATTTACAAATTATTATATTCTTCAAAACAATATTTTTGCAATCATTCATCCATTATAGCGATTGAATTGGGTGGAATAATCTTTCGCCTCTGAGTCTTTAATAAAATCATGACTTTCTGTAACGAATGTGTGGAAAATCTGTATTCTATGTCAAGACTCGGAGGCTCGGAGGCTCAGATTATGCTTGTTTAAAGCTTACTTACCACCAATGACGCTATCTGTTCTACTGGTCTAAAATAAAAATTCTTAAACGTTGTCTCATTAGACCAGTCTGCCGCCTTCAAAATATCTTCCAGGCGAGCCCCTGACATAAAGGCTGATGACGCCATAGCACCTCTAGTCGAATGTGCTCCAAACTGTCCTATGTCAATGCCTGCTTCTGCCATGCGCCATCTCACCCATCTAGCCAAAGTGGCTGAAGCTACTACTTTAAAAGGCTTCCTGATCGCTATTAACAGCTGTTATTCCCCGATTGGTCTCACCATATCTGCCTTATTTTCATAAACCTTCAGACACCTAACTGGACATAATCTGGGCTTTTCAGGAAGCGCCATGTATTCTACAGTCTTAATACCTGTTTTCGTCCTTTTTTCAATGTAAAATATAACACCTGTAGGAGAAAAAGACTTCCTGTTCGTCTCTAACGCCTTCACATCTGACACTCTTTTGCAGGAAATTAAACATAACAAATTGGTTAATTTCGCCCAGGGAGCTTTCCTAGAAAGATTCTCATTCTCCAGCCAGTCCTCAAACATCCTCAAGACCACACTCATGTCCCAAAGACACTAATACCTAGGTGTAGGTGGTCTCGATCACTTGACACCTTTCAATAATCTGCATATTAATGGCTGTTCACCCACTGGTTTCCCTTCAATGTACTCATGTCCTGCAGATATCACAGATCTGTATGTGTTAATAGTTCTGTATGCTTTAGCCTGAGCTGCCTGTGCCGCCATGAAATTCACTACGTGAATTACATCAGTTCGTATGGGATTAACTTCTCTCTCCATACACCAATTATTCCTTCTTCGCAATGCCACTCTATAGGCCTTCCCTGTTCCCGGGGCCCATGACTCTTTGATAAATTCCTGAGCTGTCCCCGAAAGACCTGGCTTGGCCCAGGCCTTCCTGAAATCGCCCATGCTATCAGGTTCAGGTTCCCTGATTGTACCAATGGGTGAGTTTCTCCCGTTGGAAATAAGACTATGTCTCTTCTGTGTGGCAATAGAATTGGAAAATCGTATGACATCTCTAGTAGGTCTGGGTACCATGCTTGACCCCTCCAATCGGGTGTCACTAAAATTACGTTGCTTCCTGTCTCCTGACCTGTGCCACAGTACGTGCAATCATGGCGAAAGGTGGGAAAGTGTATTCCTTCGCTGGTCCCCATACCTGGAGAAATGCATCCGTTCCCGCCGCCTCTGGATGCGGCCACCAGCTGAAGAATCTGGAGATCTTCCTGTTCAACCTCGAGGCCAACAGATCCGTCTGACACGGACCTCTCCGATGCATGATCTCCTGGAATACTGAATTCTCCAGTTGCCAATCACTGGAGTCCCTGAGGTGTCTCGAATTCCAGACTGCCACCTGATTGTATTTTCCCAGCAGATGTTCTGCCTTCACGCTGACTCCTCTCTGGAGACATAAGTACCAAAACTGCTTGGCTATCTCTGGCAGCATTCTGGATCTCGTCCCACCCAGTCGGTTTATGTACCTAACTGCTGTCCATCTTGAGTAATATGTCACATTTCGCTTCCTCCTGTGTCCAACACCGGACTGTGAAGGATCCCGCTAGGAGCTCGAGGCAATTGATATGTAGACCCAATTCCTCGCTCGACCATCTCCCCCCGTTTGTCTGGTCTCTGCACCTGGCTCCCCATCCCTATTGGCTGGTGTCCAATTCCATCTCCAGGTCCGGGGAGGAGCCAAATATCGCCTTGCCATTCCATGCTTCCATGTGGTAATACCACCATTCTAGTTCTGCCCTCGCTTCCTGCGAAATGAGTACTTTCTGTTTGTACGATAGCCTTTCCTGATAAGATCTATCTTCAACCTCTGCAATGCTCTGTAATGCAGAGGTCCTGTAAATATTGCTTGTATCAATGATGACAGACTGCCTACCAACCTCGCTATCTCCCTCTTAGAAATCATCTAGCTTGTCATCAAATTCTTTCTTTCTTTATGGAGTTCACCTTCTCCAACGGTAGTCTGAGAATACCCTGAACTGTCTCTAGGATGAACCCCAGAAATTCTATAGACTGTGTTGGTTCTAGCCCTGACTTCTCCCAGTTTATCAAAAATCCCAAATGTTGAAGTAATTCTGTTGTACTCCGAATCTGGTCTATTAAAATCTCTCTGTCCTGGCACATCAGGCAGATGTTGTCCAGGTATATAATCAGTCTCATTCCCTGTTCTCTGAGGTGACCTACAACTGGCTTCAATAGTTTGGTGAAACACCAGGGAGCAGATGCCAGACCGAATGGTAGGCGCGTGAATTCTCATTTCTCTCTTCTCCAGATAAACTTCAGAAATCTCCTCTGGTTCTGCTGAATCGGAATTGTTAAATAGGCGTCCTTGAGGTCTATTCTCGCTAACCAATCCCCTCTCTGTAGGATGTCCCTTAAGAGGTGAATCCCTTCCATTCTGAAGTGTCTGTATATTAGGAAATAATTCAGACCCCTGAGATTTATCACTGGTCTTAGCTTATGTTTGCCTTTTACTAAGAACAGATTGCTTATAAAACTTCCCTGTCCTTCTGTGGCTGGGCTGATTGCTTTTTTTATTTTTAGAAATTCTATTTCCTTGTCTAGTAAGGCCTTGTCTTGCTTGCATAGCCTTATCTGTTGGGGTATGGTCTCTTATGACAGTTCTTGCCAGAAATCTAGTTGAACCCCCCGAACCGTCTGCATCACTCGCGCATCTGAGGATATCGCTCCCCATTTTTGTAAATGCATCCTCACTCTCCCTCCTACTGGAGGTATGTGAGTTTCCATCCCTATCACCAGCGTGGTTATTTTTCTCACCTGTTGTATTCTGGTGTTATGGGCCGCTGCCTCTCCAGCCTCTACCCCTGCTTCTTCCTCTGGAAGGGAAGACAGGGTACATCCTCCTGTTCCTTCCAGTGGTATCTGTCGCTGTAGGACCTGTTATATTGATATCGGCTGGACGAGGAGCGGCCCTTTCCTCTTCCAGCCCTGTCAAAAATCTTCTTTCCGAAGTTCTTTTTGAGTGATGACTGGGCCCTGTCCATGGATGCATAAGTGTTGGCGAATTTTGCCATGTCTTTGATTAACAATTCGTCAAACAGTTTACCCATAGCTGCCACAGCCTGTTCTGATGATGCCAATTCTCCCAGTCGGGAATCCATCTCCAGGAATGTAAGAATTCTCTCATCAATCTCTGGCATGTCTGCTACCCCGTCCGGCACTCTAGGCCGGGGGCATTCATCTCTTAACTTATTCCTAGCCTGCTTGCTCAGGGGGGTCCTGAGTCTTCTCTTTATGTATTCAGCTATTTTCTCTGAGGGTTGCCATTCATTTGACCTCGGGTGCACTAGCTCATCCGGGTCGAATTACTCTTTTCGAGACTCTTCATCCTCCTTCCTGCCTCTTTTGTTTCTGGGCTCCCACCCTTCACTTTCTGAGGAGGTTTGATATCCTGACGCACTATGCTCGTCAGACTTACTATTGCTTCTGCAATATTCGTCCGATGACTCATCTGAGCAAAAATTATATTTGTCACGAGACCTCACCTTTTTCTTGTCAGTTCTACTTCTGTGCTGCGAACCCAGGGGGGTCTGGATGCTATATGCCCTGCGGGTCTTTCTCTTCCTTCCCCCTTTGTCCCTGCACTCTTTGCCTAGATCTGAGATGCTCTGAGACAAAGCAGCCAGGTCCTGCATTATGAAAAAGAGGATTTGGCTTTTTTCACAGCTGGTCTACTAGGCGACTCATTTATCAACCTAATTCTCTTGATAACCATAGCGTCCAATTAATGAATCTAAAAGATTTTTTGGGATTAATTAGGTGAATGTAAAAGTTGTCGCAATTCACTGGAGTTCAACGGTATAAAGCCTAACCCGTTATGTAATTGCTTAAAAAGAGAAACTCCAGGACTCTGCGCCAATTAATCAAAATTGATGTACTTTATTCAAATAGGTGCCCATGATGATATTATACCCCTTTCATCTCTATGTGGTCTTCTGGCACTATCCATTTTCTGCACTGCTTGGCTCATGCGCAGTCCACTAACACGTGGACCCTCCAAATCATCCGAATATCCGCTCATTGTGCAGCTGTACAGTATATTTTATATATCAGTTTTCTTGGGTTGCCCCCGTCAATCTCAATGTACTTTTATTTGTAGCTTGGCAGGTCTCTTTATATTTTTAGGTTTGCTTGGGACTGCCCCCGTCTTTATGAATTTAATAATTCTTAATATGCTCCTTAATAGGTTAAACTTCCTCTTTCTGGCAGATGTGAGGGGTCTGAAATTAGTTTAGCTTGGGACTGTGCCCGTCACTTACTGTACTGCAGCAGTGGCTAAAACAGCCTGCGGTGCTGATTCTTGGCCAGCAGGTGGCGTCTGTTCTCTCACCAGCTCTGCACGTCTGTAACTCGATCGAATCAGAACGTGCCGTGCAAATCGGACTGTAAATCCCTTTAACCTTCAAAAATCAGTAGTAATGCGCTCGTATAAATTCCTCGTAATCTCTCTACACGTAAGTTCTCCCCGGCGCGAGAACCCCAGAAGTCCCGTTGTGCCGGGGACTTCCGCGGAGGAGTGCCTCCTAACAAGGTGTATCAACGCCAGAGTCAGAAGCCCCGTTGCATTCCTACCTCTAATGTGGATATGCTCCACCGGGTCTCTCCCCTCGCGCTAAGCGTTTGACAACAAACAATACCCATACATGTTAATTACACCAATACACATTCATACGTTACTTAAAATAAAATAATGATATGAAAAGTACTTAGCTAGGCTGCTCGAGCAGCAAAGAAAGAGGAATGACTTTGGAATATGCATTGTTCTAGGGGAAAATGAAATGTGATTGGACTGGAAAGGTCACATGGTTTTCGTGGACTTATGAAAAACAAACTACGAATTCATTGCAGTTTTGCAGAATTGTAGTTTTTTATGTTACATTTTTGTGATGGTGTGGGGCGATGGCAGGCCCCACCTGTAGGCGCACACACACACACACACACACACACAGCGCGCGCTAAGAGACACGCCGGAGACGTGTTGCTGCTCTGGTCTCCGGCGCGAACTGCCGACCGGGACCGTCTTTATTTCCAACACGCATGCGCGAGCCTCGTTATGGGCTGCGCATGCGTAGAACCGCGTACTACTATGCAACATCCCTCCTTTTTCCCCAAACAACGAACAGTGATCAACAGTATAACTTAACAACATGTTCTTCAACCATAAATGTTCCAATACAACCTAGATGCCTAGGCAGGGTCCATGATAAAGCCTTGGAACCTCTGCGGCGGCTTGCGCCCCACCCGGCTCGGGTACCTGCGTGCCTCGGCCAGAGGCATCTCTTGTGTCCCTTGAGTCTCGGCCAGTCCATCAGGTCTCGGGCGGTTCATCGCTCGGCTCAGGTGCCGGAGGGTCGACTTCATCAGTTTCGGCAGACCCCACTCGCTTGAAAAACGAGACATTCCGGGTGACAGTTCCACATGCGTTGGCCGCTGTGACCATCGAGCCCTTCACATGTGTCACCCCCAAGGGCTGGGTTTCGTAGGTTAACGACAACTTCCATCTCTCTATTCTAGGCGGTGGTTTGGATGACGTTCCGGACAAGTAGAGGACCTTTCTTGGCAGCGTCAGTGGGGAAGTGTACAGAAAAAGAACGGAACAGCCTAAAAGGGGGTACTTTAACCTGGGAAGTAACGGTGTGAGGGGGTACTACAGGTAAAGTCGAGGAAACTATGTACTTCGTCAGCGAACACTCGTCGGGTGGGGCCATGCAGGTCTATACTCCACTCCACGCCAGCGCCTCCCTCTTGGGTCGCTTTGTCCGTCGCTCCTCGCAGACTTTCCCTGTCCCCCCCACCAATCCCCGCCCAGACTCACCGACACACAGAAAGAGCAGTGCCGTGCAGGGCAGCGGGACAGCCACTGTGATGGTGTGGGGCGATGGCAGGCTCCACCTGTAGGCGCGCACACACACACACACACAGCGCGCGCTAAGAGACACGCCGGAGACGTGTTGCTGCTCTGGTCTCCGGCACGAACTGCCGACCGGGACCGTCTTTATTTCCAACACGCATGCGCGAGCCTCGTTATGGGCCGCGCATGCGTAGAACCGCGTACTACTACGCAACATCCGTCCTTTTCCCCCAAACAACGAACAGTGATCAACAGTATAACTTAACAACATATTCTTCAACCATAAATGTTCCAATACAACCTAGATGCCTAGGCAGGGTCCATGATAAAGTCTTGGAACCTCTGCGGCGGCTTGCGCCCTGCCCGGCTCGGGTACCTGCGTGCCTCGGCCGGAGGCATCTCTTGCATCCCATCCTCGTCGCCAGAGTGATGGTGTGGGGCGATGGCAGGCCCCACCTGTAGGCGCACACACACACACACACACACAGCGCGCGCTAAGAGACACGCCGGAGACGTGTTGCTGCTCTGGTCTCCGGCGCGAACTGCCGACCGGGACCGTCTTTATATCCAACACGCATGCGCGAGCCTCGTTATGGGCCGCGCATGCGTAGAACCGCGTACTACTACGCAACAATTGTTTTTCATAATTGTTTGTTTATACTTTGCTGCTCAGGAAGTAAAGAGAAGATCAGAGCATAATCTGAGCCTCTGAGTCTTGACATAGAATGTGAAATATACAACAATTTGAATTGAAAAATCAGGAGTCTACCGCTTCAATCAGAAGGGTTGGCATTTATAGTCTTCTGTGAGTAAATGGTTTAATGGGAGATGTAAATGTTTTACTGGCGTAATAAAAATGGATTAGCAAAGTGTTCCTTCAGCCACTTGGTTTAAAGCAGTATACTTTCTAAAACCTTTATTCGTCACACAGTCATGAGGTTGCAATACATTACAAAATAGGTAAAACATACATAAAGTAATCTTACAGTTAAATTGCCACAGCACTAAAAACAGTTGTAACAACACAAGACCTCAATTATCACAAACAAGTAGGCATTACCATACCCAACAGCAGTTAGGGCCCAGGGAGAGCAATACTCTCAGCCTGGAGCCCGGTTAAAGTGCTGCCTTCCTTCTCAGCAACCATGCGCTGGGCAAGTAGCTGGCCACCGAGCATGCCGTTAAGGGGTTGGTGCTTTGGCCCAAAAATTCTTAGGCGTGACCCGCTGTCTTAATACATGCCTCCAGCAGTACAGTTCTCAGATATAACCACCTTAGCCACTGGTAGGGCGTGCAAAATGAAAGGAAGTGTGCATTATAGTCTCCTCGGTGGCAATGCACAATGGACAACTGGCTGAATCAGGGCCCTTCCATTTGTAAGCAGTAATTGGCAGGATCCCTAATCTAAGCCTCATGTATATTGATCGAGCATAGGCAGGCCTGATCTGACCCAGATAGGCTTTAAAACCCTCTATGTGTCTCTTATGCAGATAGTCTGGACCCAACTTTAGCTTTGAAGCTTCGAGGAGGAGCAGGTCCCTTGCTCTCTGTCCTATAAGTGGCTTAAATCTGCTCCAGCTCGATGCACAAAGGCGTCCAGGGTCATTCCAAAACTCACCCAAGTTCAGACAGAATAATATATATTTTTTTGATAGGGGAGAGCCATTTCATGCTGCTGGCTCCCTCAAGGGGCATGATATGTGAAAGTGCGTCCCTGCATGGTTCCAGAGCTTGTTTTGACCGGACTCTGACCCATAGCGAGACAGACTGAAACATAATATCAGTGCTCAGAGTGAGGGTGCCGTATTCCAAATACACAAAAGCGGTCGGAGCACTAGGTGGTAATAATAACAACTTTTTCAAGAAGTTGTTTTCCCTTCTAAGAAGCGACTCAACATCCTCAAACCCCCATAGCTCTTAACCATAAAGGGCAGCTGAAACCGCCTGCCTTTGGTAAAGTTCTAATGCGGGTGAAATTACACCACTTCCATGATAGGTGAAAAGGGTTAAAATAGCCCCACTAAATGTATTCCGCATAACGGCAGCCCTATTTATCTGATGGGCCCATCCTGGACTTGCCTGAAATCTCATGCCTAAATAGTAAAAGCTATCAACCTGTTCAATTAAAATATCATCGATCTTTATTTGGAGCAAAACATTCTTTCCATATTTCGGCTTTATGACCATCGACTTGGTTTTGCAGCATTTTCTTGCAGCATTGATTCGATGGGTATTTGGCTGTAGATAGTTTAGGGCAGTTCTGGCCCCTCTCGTCAATAATCTCCTCTATGTAGAGGTTAACACACAGAGCCACCTGAAAGAATGTTGTTTGATCATGCCCCATATTACAGCGTACACAGGACACAGTATTTGAATAGAGTAATGATATAATACTAATCAAATACTCTGGAACTTTACACTTTGCCAGCACCTGCCATAGCTGTTCTCAGAGTCCAGAATTGAATGCTGACCTGAGGTCCACAAACAATGCATACAGATGTCTTTTCTGTAGGACTGAGGTTTTGAACAATGAGAGATAGCATGAGACATTGATCCACTGTACCACAACCATTTTGGAACCCTGCCTGATGGACATTAATCACCCTATTTTGTTTGACCCATAATTGGAGGTGATTCAGAATGGTTTTTCCAAACAACTTCCCAGCCCTATCTAGCAGAGAGATTGGTCTAAAATTGGCGGGACTGTCCCTACCACCCTTCGTATATACCGGGATGATAACCACCCTACGCCATGAGTGGGATCCTGCCCAAAAGGAATACTGCGTTAAAAACCCGGCACCATATTAGTGGGCCCAGATGAGAGCCTTGTCCTTGTAAAGATCCGACAGAATTAAGTCTGGACCTACCACCTTGCCATTTTTTGTAGAAGCTGTTGCGTCCTCTACATCCAGAAGGGTGATTCACGGGTTGTTAGAGCTTGTAAAGTAGTATACTTGAAGTCCTGTTAAAAGAAAGCATTGGCAAAGCCAACAATTATGGCTTGTGTTTAAATATTAAATAGACATTTGCCAAGTACTGCTTTATATGCTGAGGTACTTGCACGATTTTGCCACTGCTATCATTAATGGAACGGAATTGCCTGGCAAATGCCTATCCCATGCTGTAGTGGTTTCACACAAGACTCTGCACAGATTGATGATTAAAGGTGGGGATTTATTTGCGCAGACATAAATCACAGTGGAAATGACAATCAGTCTATTGCCCAGCAAGTCCTGTTTAATGTCCTGCAGTTACTTCACTGCCAATAGGCCCAGTGCTTAAATGACGGTACAGTGAGCCATGCTTCTCTTATTACACTGGAGCTCCAGTCAGAAATAGGAGTGTCGGGGAGCATCTCCTCGGTTCCTCTGTCCGCTCATGTCTCGTTTGTGTGCCGAGCCACACTCGACGTACACTGGTCTTGCGAGATCTCGTGCAGGCAGAGATCTCGCGAGATTACATCTCTACACATGCCTACACAAAATCCAAAACTGTTTGCATTGTCAATGTTTGTTTTTGCATGTATTGTGCCAAAAAATGTGGCGGCACTCCTACTATTGGGTTTGTACTAGAAGACCATTAGCTCCACATTCCTTGTACTCGTCCCAGTTTGTATGTGTGAGGTGACCCACCTTGCTAACAGGAACCCTTCTTAATTTCTACTTTTGATGCAGTGCTAGCCCTGCCCCTTGTTAGGCAGAATTGTGTGCAGTACCCTCTGAGGCCACTACAAACAACTAGGACTACAGGTGTAAGCAAAACCAACCTTTGGTATAAGGCTGTACTACACAGTTTTGGGTAGCAGAGCTGAGCAGCCAGGCTTATCTCAAGAGGGAATGTGAGCAGTAAATGATGTTGCACGGAGGTCTTACAATCACAGTGGTTCAAGTAAACACTTGCACTCAAGGTTTCTTGGTAAAACACTTATTAATTTATTTCACAGTCAGTTAGAAAACATTCAGTAGAAGGAGGAAACAAAATATTATACACAAATACACGTCAGTACAAATCACTAAGTTTCTGAGACAGTTTAGGCTCCCCTGAAGTAGGAGCAAAATGGTATTTTAGTTACTTTGAAGTGAGCAAAAAGGCACAAGTTAATGAAGATAGATCACACATACTCTTGAGACAGTGTAAATAGTTTCAGTTCACCAGAAGAGTCAATTAAATTCAATAGGCCTGGGCCAAAGTCAATGGGATAGTGTCTTGGATAGGTAAAAACAGTTCTGGTAGCAAACAGTAAAGTCTTTGCCAAAGTTCTCAGAAGTAGTTTGTACGAAAAAGAATCATATGCTGGGTCACAAGCTGATTAGGCCTGCAAGTTGGGAAAGTTTCAAGCACTCTCACCATGAGAGGTAAGTACTCTCAATCGGGTTTTCACAGTACCTTAATATGAAGAAAAAGATGCAGCTGAAGATGTCTGTTCCTGGCAGTTCCTGCAGATCTCGCTGTTCCTGAGCCTCAGTCGTGGGGACAGGAGGGAGGACGTCAGTGGACTCCTGCACTGCACGGGGACTGGTCAAAAAGCTGGCAAATGGCAAATCTTCAGTTTGAGTAGCTGTCGTCAAGCACAAAAACTGGTGTCCCTCTCACTGGTTAACCTTAACCGGCTCCGAGATGAGCATCCAGGTGGCTTAGTGTCGAGTTGATTGGTCACACCAACTCAAAGGGAGAAGTCGTCCTTGAAGGGCCTTCTCTGTCGAGATGAAATTGGCAATTCGGACCTGCAGCAGGACCTCACCGGGTAAACCAACGGTCCAGGAGTTGCAGCAGCCGTCCTCTTCCAGCTCGTCTTCGGGTCTTTCGGTCCAGTGGTCGACTCTGCCTTCCAAGCCAAGAGACTCGCCTTTTATTTGGTTCTCTCCCTTTCATTCCAGCCTAGCTGTCACTCACCCAGCAGGGTGGCTATCCTTGCCGGACAGTCAGCCAGCCATCACGCAAGAGTGCATTTGGGTCTCCTAGGAGACTAAGCACAGGGAGTTTCGGGCACCTCCCTCACTTCCTGCCCACCCCAGACAATCAGGCACCAGTGCCGGTCTTCAGTCCTGAAGCCCGCCAAAGGCATAGGAACAAACGGACCAAACCTTTCCAGAAAGAAATGGCGAAAAAAGAAAACCGGGACCTGTTTTTACAGAGGAGACTCAGACGCCATCTTGAAAAACATGGCTCCCGCGATTTAACGCTACCGTTGTTCGCGGTCGGGAAAAATCATGGTAGTTCATTGTAAAACCACTGCCACCAGCCATTTCGATAGGAAAGGGTAGCATTTGACTGCTACATGAGTTTCCAGACACAGGGGATACTGGGTAACCCCTCCAGCACTCTATTGTAAGATAGTGGGTGCTGGGTCTAAGAATTTGAAAAGACTAGTAAAGTCAATTTCAATTAACATTCTCTGGGAAACAGTAGTTTATTCCAGAGAATGTATTTAAACCTTGGAAAGTCTAAAAGACATCCCTGTGCCACTGCACTGAAGGTGCATTGTGACACACATGAAAATATGATGCCTATGGAGTTGTCTAAAACTCCATAATGAAAGAACACAAGAGTAAAACACACATCAAAATACATGAGAGATTGGGGAAAAAGGCTCACACTCTCTCCAGGTAAAACAATCAAGTCCTCAAAATCCAGCAAAGTTGCTGGGGGTCTCTAAGGTAAAGGGAATTACACATTTATGAGAATTCCCCCTAACACCCCTCCCTTGGGATGACAATACACCCAGTATCCGAGCATACCACAGTTCTACAATTTCCTGCCTTTAGCTTCGACCCGGGAAGGCACAGGAGCAACGATGAACACTGTTCATCCTGTGGCCTGCTGGACCTGGAGTTGCACTGTGGATTTAGTCCCATTTAGGTACTATGTTGAGCTTGGCTGCGGGGTCAAGTGCCAATGTTTGGATCTTTCTTTCAGGGACCCATCGGGGTGCAGGTCAGCTGACTGAATAGGATAGCTGGCTGCATTTGCCGGTTCAAGGGTAAGATGATTGCAGATAGTGGAAACAACGCCATGAGAGCGCTGTTCCATCAGAAGGGCCCCATGCAGCGGTCGGGTGGAGGTAAACATGTGTAAACTGGTTGGCGATGTGGCTATGGCCGTGTTGGGAAGAGTGTTCACAGTCATTTGGCAGACTTGTATTCCTCTTCCAGGTCATGGAAGACATCAAGTAGTTAAGTGCTGCATTGTTAAAGTATCAGTTGGCGTCGTAGCTCACACAACAAATGTTGTCACATGCTGCTCTCAAAGGGGACCCCAAGACGCCAGGCCCGATTTTTGGTTCCTCGCTTCAATTTTCTCACCTCGATACCCGCTCCCTTCGAGCACATGGAGAGGAGGTTGAGGATCTCCTTATTTATTTATTTATTACATTTATATAGCGCACAAACAGCCCAGGGGCATCGAGGCACTGTTACTTGCAGGGAACTTAGTTACAGAGGTGGTACAGTTGTGAGATGCATTTGCGGGTTGGTGCATCCAATACAATAGTACAGTTTAAGAAATGCATCAAGGGTTAGTCAGCCTGAGCTGATAATAATTGATGAAAACATTATGTAAAGAGAAGAGTTTTCATAGCCTTTCGGAAGGAAATGAGGGAAGCCTCTCTCCAGAGGGTAGGAGGTAGGGCATTCCAATATGAGGGTCCGAGATATGGGAAGCTGAGCCACCTGCTCTGGTTCTTTTTACCAGCAGTACACAGAGCATATTAGTGTATGGTGATCTGGTTGCTCTTGTAGAGGTGGCGGGGTGGATCCTTTGTGAAAGGTAATCGGGTGCAGTGCAATGGATGCACTTGTGGGTCAGTGTTAGAGCTTTGAATATGATTCTTTCCTTTATTGGGAGCCAGTGAGCTGATTTTCTGGCCTCTGAGATGTGTTCTCTTTTGGAGATGCTTTGGGCTGCATAGAGTGCATTGTTCTGGATGACTTGGAGCCTCTCCAGGTTTTTTGTGGAAGTCCCTAGGAAGAGTACAGAGTACGTTGCAGTAGTCTAGCCTTGAGCCAGTGATGGCTCTAGCTATCTTAGTGCAGTTCTCTTTGGAGAGAATGGGCCCTTGCTGCGTTGATCAGTTTGGCATGATAGGCAGCGGAGTAGGCAATTGCACTGATTTGTCTATCCATGGATAGGTTGGAGTCCAAATAGACTCCAAGGGTTTTAACTGAGTCCGAGACTGGTATTTTGATGGGGTCAATGGTGAAGTGACTAAATTGACAGTCCACATTTTTTAGCGTGTCGGGGGAGCCTTCCAAGAGAAGTTCGGTGTTTTCAGAGTTGAGGCATAGTCCATTGTCTGCCATCCATGCCTGGATGGTGTTGTAGATGTTGTTGGGAGTCGTGGTGTCTGTGTCATAGTTGCCAGTGAGAGTGAGGAGGATCCTTATGACATTTTGCCCTGATTTTTTGGCCATCACAGAGTCTTGGCTAAATGAAGCCATCTCTTCTGAAGTGCTTCTTGCCATTTCTTACAATTACCACATCCTCAGGGCGGACCATAAAGATGGTCAGAGGGTGGGGCGGACCTTTTCGTAAAAAAACACTCTACAATGTCATCTGGTTCCCCATGAGGCCCCTGATGACTGTGAAAGTTTGATAATAAAATAAAAAATCTCTGATAATACCTCAATCTCTATTGTTGCTCTCACCCCTTTTGAAGAACAGTTTATTTGCATTCTAAATAGGATCAGTAGGACCAACACCCCGGTCCTTGTGTTTGGTGATTTTAATAATTGGTCTGAGGATTCTGCCGATACCCTTACCGCCTCTCTATTGGGCTCTCTTGGGGATATTGGCTTTATGCAATGGATCTCAGACCCCACACACTCTGCTGGGCATCTCTCTCATTTTCTTACTTTTGCCAATCTCGCTGTCTCCCCCTGTGTCTGGTCTGATCACCATCTGATCTCCTTTCACGTTAACATCCCAGGGCCTCCTGCCCGGCTTAATTCTAATCCTAGACTAGTTATTAATACCAGGAACTGGAAAAAAGTCTCCCTGGAAAAACTATCTTTTTTGCTTAGTGCTTAACGGGGCTCACTAGATAATTTTGAGAGGGCAGATATACTAGCCAGCAACCTCACCACCACTTTGGAAAGCATTGTTAATATCCTTGCTCCCATTAGTTAAGCAAGTTAAGAGTGAAACTTTGAATAAAAGTTGGTTTAACAACAGTATCCTTCTTCATAGACAAAAGAAACGGTTTGCTGAACGCTGCTGGTGCAATAACCCCTTCTTCATCCACCCTGGCTACTTATAAACTTCTAAATAAGCAATCCAAAGTAGCTATTATAGAGGCTAAATCTGCTGTATACAATGAGAGGATTCTCTAAGCTAAGTCCAATTCTAAAGAATTATTCGCCATTCTTAATGAATTTAAGAATAAGCCTTGTGCAGCCCCATGTCCAGTAAAGAATGCCGATTGTTGTCAATCCATTCATAATGCCTTTTTTAATAAGGTTATATCTCATCAGAATGCTATTTAGTCATCTAAGATCTCTTTTAACTATGCTAAAGAGCCCTCTTCGGTCTCTTCTGAACTAGCTTCTCCCACAATTGCCGAGTCTTCTATTTTTGCCTTCTCCCCTTGCACTGAGACTTTTATTTCACAGATTGTTTCACATATGAAACCTACCTCCTATTGGGCTGACATCTGCCCTTCAAACCTTTTCATCAGATGTATCGATGTACTCTGTCCTTGAGCAAATTTGTCAATCTTTAATTTGCAGAGAGATGTGTCCCCCCTCTTCTCAAAGAGGCTTGGATCACCCCTCTCATAAAGAAGGATGTTCTTGACCCCCTAGTGACAGAAAACTATCGCCCCATTACCAATGTCCTGTTTTTACTTAAGATTCTCGATAAAGTAGCCTACTCACAATTCCAGTGTTTCCTGGAACAGAATGACATCCTGGGACTCACCAATCTGGCTTCAGGGCCTGTCATGGCACGGAGACGGCCATGCTTCATCTCAGGGCCAATTTGCTTAACATTGTGTACCAGGGCCAACCGGCAATTTTGATGCTCTTGGACCTCACTTCCACCTTTGATCTTGTGGATCATGCAATTCTGGTGGAATGATTACAATCTCTAGTGGCCTGTTCCAGTTTGGCCTCTCAAACGATTTCTTCTTTTCTTGGTCCACGATCGGCTAGAGCTTTTAGTGGAGATGCCCAATCTAGGTCCGCTCCTATATCATGTGGAGTTCCTCAGGGGTCGTGTATTTCACCTTCCCTGTTTAACATTTACATTATTCCCCTTCTGAGATTGTTGGACGACCTGGGTGTCCAGTATACAAACTACGCTGACGACACTCATGTTGTTTTGAAACTCACTGGGCAGTACGCTGCGGATCTAGCCAATCTCAATAAAATGTACAGTGCTATCCTTGAGTGGATGGCCTTTAACTCTCTAGCACTAAGCACAAAAAGACTGAACTTCTCATTGTGGCTACTGCCCCAAAGCTCAAAATCTTGCCCCGGCAGTATGGCAGCTATACTATTCTCAATGCTCTTATCCCCGTGGCTAAAAAGGTGGAAACGCTCGGTGCCATTCTTGATTGTGAGCTAACAATGAAGCAGCATGTTGCACAGGTTTGGAGCTCCTGTGGCCTTGTTAATAAATTGTTTGGTAATATCCAGCCTTTTGCATCACTTGAGAATGCTGCCATCTTTGCCACGGCTCTCGTAAATTCTCGCCTGGATAATTGTAATAGTCTTCTGAGTGGCTGCTTGCAGACCATTCTATCCTCTCTCCAGGTTACCCAGAATGGTGCGGGTCATGCTACTGGTCTCTCTAAACATGCTCATGTTACAGCCGCAAGACAAGACTTACATTGGCTTCCTGTTAAGCACAGAGTGACTCATAAGCTCTTCACCTTGACACATAAATATATTCTGAACTCGGCTCCCAAATATCTCTCTGCTCGCCTTCGACACTATACCCCTTCGTGTACCCTCAGATCCACGAACAAACAGAGACTCGTACAGCCCCGGTTCAGATTGGCAAAAGCAGGTGACCGTATCTTTGATATACTAAGCCCCACCATGTGAAATGTACTGCCAATTACTCTCAGAACCATTAATACGACCACTGATTTTAAAAAAGGGCTGAAGACTCTACTTTTTAACTGTTCACCTGACTAAGTGTCAGGCTAAATGATGTCACCCCCATGCAACCGTGACCTGAACTTTGTGTTACCTATCTGAGTCCGTCCTGTCTTCTGTCTTTGTGTGCGCCCTGAGGCCCTCGGGTATGTGGCGCGGTATATAAAAATTCTAAGATAAATAAGTGACTGCCTCTCATCAAGAGAATGCAGTTTTTTTTCCAAACCATGAGTCGGGCATCCATCGAGTATAGTGAACAGGGCCACAGCCGGTCCTTCCAGTGCATCAGGTACGCACTGTGATAATATACCTATATTGACCCCAACCACTTTACAAAAATGAATGTGTTAGATCTAAATATTGCATCCCCACCAATGCCTACTAAATATAGTGGAGACATCCGAGACATCTGAGATTTTAGTACACAAAGTTAAGTTGCAGACGAGGCACATATTGTATTCGTCTTGTTGACTATTGAGAAAATCGCCTTAGCCTGGGCTGCACATTTTGTTGAAAATAATGACCCTATTCTATCTAACTTTGACAATTTATATGATGCCTTCCAATCTACATTTTATTGACAATATGCTTTTCAAACAGTCAATAATGAATTGATGGATATCCGCCCCGGTAATAGGGATCTACTCTGACATTTTGTCTGTTTCTGTAGCCTTGCAGCCCGAACCATATGGGCTGAAGATGTACAAATAACTCTCTTTTACAGAGGTTTATAACATGAGCTAAGGGATGCAGTGAGCCAACTGGATTCCCCACCCATAATGTGTCTCGGAATACATGTCTTTAGTTGTACGCATTGTGAGCAATCTGAGGGTGGCCTCACTTCTTTCCCCAATATATCCTCCTTCCAGGTGGCTAGGGAAAGGCAGTCGCTATCGGATCCTGACCCTGGGGGTGGATATGCAAGGGAGGATCCTCTGGGTGGAGGAGACTTCGGGAGTGGGGATGAGGCACCCTTATGTAAGACATTGTATTGCCCATTTCCCTTTCACCATGAGTCCAATGTCCCCCAAGCCTTTATAGGCTGTTGTCAATCCCTTCCTTACTTTTCCTGTAAATCATTCCCTAATACACACCAGTTATATTCTGGAGAATAAACTGGATTGCGTTGTGGGATTACACATCGCGCACTGAACAAAGATTTGAGCAAAAACTCTCTAAAATCCACAAATTAAGATCTTTAAGATATCCGAGGTATGTATTCTTGAAGGAATAGATACAAAGTCCTTAAAGCTTGAAATAGCCTATTGAATTGTTTCTCAAACAACAGCCAACACATGTTTTAACCATCCCAGTCGTTCTCAAGGCCAAACAATGTTTATTTGATATACTTCCTTTGTCTGAGGGACTAGACTAGAGTGCCCCAGGATCATAATTGCATTGAAGTATCTGCTACTGGATGATCCCAAAAATGTGCCATTGTCTGTGTCAAACCATTGTTCAAGAGATCATGCTTGTAAAGTCTGCTGTGATCAGTATCATTCAAAAAGAATGCTGTAGAATCGCCTGTTGTCCCTGGGTTAGATCCCAAAACCAAAGATAACTCGGAAGCCTGTAATGGCATACGCAGGAATAACAAGGCTTGTTACTCTTGCGTACGCCATTACAGGCTTCTAAGTTGTCCCTTGAACAATCGTTTGACACAGACAATGGGAAATCTTTTGGGCTCACCCGGTAGCAGATATTTCAACGCAATTTTGATCCTGGGACACTCTAGTCCCTCAGACAAAGGAAGTATATCAAATAAACATTGTTTGACCTTGAGAACGACCGGGATGGTCGAAACACGTGTCAGCTGTTGTTTGAGAAACTGTCATGAGCAGATCACGGACGTGGTCGTTATGGCGCCGTTGGCGTCACATTCACAACACATCTTTCCCTTCTACCAAGATGGCGGCAAAAGGGCGAGTCAACAGTCTAGTGCTTAGGATGGAGCCAAAAGGGGTGACTCCGCCCCTTCTATGGGAACGAGTATTTCTGAACAGGAATCCAGAGCGGCGTTGCGTTGCTACTGCTTACAGACGCTGCGCTCAGTGAGTTAGTTATTCCTCGTCTGTTACTAGGCTGAAATACTTTCATTCACTAACTTTCTTTCCCATCTCTGCTCATTTAGCCTTCTCTCTGACATACGCGAACCCGCTCACTTTGTTTCCGGTCCACCCCCGAACGAAACACCTCCGAGATTCGGCAATTCAAGTAAGCGATTCCCTCATTGAGTCTCTTCCTTTATTTGGGGATTCCCACTGAATTCAATATCTTTTACGTTCCCTCTCATCAGTTCCCCGACACTTGATTCCACGTTCGGACCTCCCTAACCAGCATACACCTCACCTCTCCCGAGGAACAGTTCTCCTTTGACAACGAGACATCCTGTTCAAGGGCTGGTAGGTTACACTTTCACTTTCGACATAACACCTGTTATCACTGCTGAACTAGCTACTAAACAGGTCTTGTCTTTTAAGGTTTCATTCCCGTTCATTCCATGAAAGCCAACATTCTGTATTGAGCCTCCACGATTTCCAAGATAGGTACATCGCATCATATGAGCAATTTACACCTTGCACTCTCTTGCTTTCTCTAATCCTGCTGTTTATCATTCTGCAGTGAATTCCGGAAGCTTACCTGATCCACAGAGAGTCCTCCCTCTTCTTCCGGTCTACGCTTCCTAAACATTTGAAGCAAGTGTGTCCCGCGCTGCAGGATTTTCTTCACCTGGAGGGTTTCCCTGGCGTTTTCTCTCCGAGCCAGGTTTTACGTTGGCGAGTTGAGAGAACATCAGGTGAATTACTCCATTATTCAATCTTACCAGAAGAACAGGTCAGTGGACTGCATTTCTATTGTTTGCGGGTTGAGGACTGTTTGTGTCACTTTAATACTCTTGGAGGTCCTGTTTACTTCTGTTTATTGCAAACCTCTTACAAATCAAAGGAGTTATTGTACAGAAACAATTAAACAGGCTATTTCAAGTTTTAAGGACTTTGTATCTATTCCTTCAAGATTACATACCTCAGATATCTTAAAGATCCTAATTTGTGGATTTTGGAGAAATTTTGCTTAAATCTTTTTTCAGTGCGCGAGGTGTAATCCCACAACGCAATCCAGTTCATTCTACATTATATTAACCCAAGTGGGTGGGTTTTTTGTGTTGGGACCCTCGCAGCCGGAACTTCACCTTTTATTTTTCCTTCTAGCATAGTATGGTAACTAGCGCACAGTACTTGTATCAAACCCACTAATCTTAAATTCATTGTTTAACAGTTATATACTGAGATGAGGAAGAGACTAACTAGAGACACACAGCCTCTCTTTATTGATACACACACATACAAACACCAGTTCAGTACTGGGATGAGGAGGAGGAAACCAAGAGTAATACAGAACTCTCAAACCAGCATTGAGCGGCCCAGTCTTTTTTTAACCAATCAGCGTGGTGGGAGGTTTAAAAAGGAGGGACATTGAAGAACGTGGAGTCAGCTGTGGAAGCAGGTCTCCTAAATGCCGTGTGAGAGCAGACCTTTCCAGGAAGGCGGCATGGCAAACGGAATACTCGAGAAAACAGAGAAGATGCAGAGTGTATGCAGCGGGAAGTGCAGCTCAAGGAAGCTGGAGGCCGATGGCAGAGTATGGAAGAAGAACCAGCGTGAGCAGGAGAAGCTGCTGAGTGAGGCCCGAGCTGTGAGAGATGCATCAATGGTGGGAGCGAAGCCACGGAGAGCCGCTGTGGAAACGAAGCGAGGAGCTGCACGAGAGAGAGAGAGAGTGACAGCCGGAAGCATCGCTGGAACGCCGTTAGCAGCGACCGGTGAGTCAGCCTAGAGAAGGGGACACCCAGACACCAGGCGAGCATGTCAGAATTATAAGAAAGTTAATGAATACCGATTTAAATGAAAGCAAGCACTTTGATGAAAATAAGTATTTTCAATACCGATTTACATGAAAGTAGGTACTTTGAACTTTGAATAGTGATTTGAATGAAAGCAAGCACAGTTAAATGCCGTTATGAATGAAAGCTGTTTGAAGGAATCGCATGAGTTAAAGGAACTGTGCAAGTATTAGCAAGAGCCACAAGGATATAATTGCGACTGTGCAGATTAAGAGAACAAGCATTGGCAAGAGTCATACGGATATAAAGGAACTGAGCAGCTTGAGAGAACAAGCATTGGCAAGAGCCATATTGAATATGTGAAAGTGCAACAAGCTGTCATGAACCGTCATCTACGTCCTTTCTGGACCTCCTGGTGCCTGACTCACAGGGGATTGCATGCAGTTATCCTTCCAACATGGCCGCCCGGAACAGAATGCTCCAGATCAGTCTATGCGTTCCACGCTGCTCATCCTACAAAAGAGGCACGCCCCCGCGGCTCTGTGTATCTCAACGCTACTGCTACCTGTAGTCGGATGTGCTTAGCCGGAGTTCGATCGGGGCTCTCGCTTGATTCCTTGTTCCCAGTCCCTTGAATTCCCTCCTGTTCCCTTTCATCCCCAATCTCCTGGAAAACGTTCCGCGCTCGATTCACGGTCCTCCGTGCCTCCGAGCATACCTTAATTACTTCCTGTAATTACCCTGGACTTTTGGAACGCTCCCGGAAACTGAACCGCTACTCTCACACTGGACACCGAAAATCGGCGTTCGGGTCTATACAAATCCCAGACCGTAAAGAAGAAGAAATCCCAGAAGGTCGCAAGTACACAACAGAAACAGGTTAGAAGGTGAGAGACTTGTGACAGATTGAGACGCCTTAAAAACGATACAGATTCAGAGATGGAAGTCGCCGTTCAAGACCTCATGCGAGGCATGCAGGAATTAACAACGGAGGTACAGAACCTCAAGGCAGAACACGCTGCATTAAAGCAGCCAGTTCGATCACGTGATTCCGCAACCAAAGAAAATGTAATATTGGGTGGAATAGTGGACAAGTATGACGGTTCTTCCAAGACTCTCTGCGCTTTCCTTGATTCGTGTTTAGTTCACTTCACTTTCAAGCCCTACTACATCTCCACTCCTAGAGCAAAGGTGGGTTTTATGTTCTCCCACCTCACTGGAAATGCATTGACTTGGGCAACCCCCCTAGTCAATACAAGCGACGCTCTCCTGGATGACTATGATGGCTTTGTGGGAGCCGTTAAGGAAATGTTTGATCGCCCAGAGCAGGTGTATAGTGCTCAAGAAAGACTACTCGAGTTTCAACAAGGGTCCCAGGATATGCTCACCTATGTTACTCGTTTCAAACAACTTGTGAAAGAAGCAGACTGATCTCCAGAAGCTAGTTTTAGATTCTTCCGAAGGGGGCTGAAGGAAGAAATAAAAGATGAGCTCGCTAGGGTGGCCCGCCCAAGCTCCTTCCAGGCTCTTATGGATCTATCCTTACAGATAGATTTCCAAATCCAAGAAAGAAGAGCAGAGAAGAGGAAGTCTAAGGCAAGTATCCAAAAGACCATCACGGAACATGGCCCTAGAGCAGAGTCTACTGTTCCTTCTACCCCGGACCCAGAACCTATGCAACTAGGAGCCTTTCGTGGACCCATTACCCCTCAGGAAAGGATGCGATGAATCAATACTGGTCTATGCATGTATTGCGCCTCGGATAAACGTCTTGTGAGAGAATGTCCCATTGCTCCTCCACGGTGTTCAGGAAATGCCAGCTCCCGATCCTAGATGGAGCACAGTGTCGGGAGAGAGATGTTTGCTCCACATCAATTCCATCCTTGAACTCTCCTGGACAAAATAACCTTGTGGTTCTTCAGGCCCTACTATCGCCTTCCAAGACAGAATCCTACCCCATCCTGGCATTAGTTGACTGCAGAGCTATGGGCGTATTTCTAGATCAAGATTGGGTCACTGCTCATAACATTCCACATGAAAGTCGAGTTACAATGCAACCAGTAGAGGCAATTGATGGAAGGCCTCTTTCCTCAGGACCCATTACCCTTCAGACTAAAGAGATTCTACATTCTATTAATCACCATCAAGAGAGAATCAAATTTGACCTCATTAAATCAGCCCATTATCCGATTGTTCTTGGAATGCCCTGCTGCAGAGGCACAATCCTTACATCAACTGGGCAGCCGGCTCACTGTTTCTTGGATCTGAATATTGTATTGCTTACTGCCTATCCCTGGATACCTTACCAAAGCCTTCTAGAGACTTTCAAGAGAACCAACAAAGTCCAGTCACCGTTTCTAACATCATCCAGATTCCCAGGGCCTACCAAGCCTTTTCTGATATCTTTTCGACCGCGATAGTCCAAGCTCTCCCTCCTCACAGGCCAGAGGATTGTGCCATCGATACCGAACCCATAGCTGTGATTCCTTTCGGCAGAATGTTTATATTATCTGAACCTGAAAAGAAGGCTCTCCGAGAATACCTGGATACTAACCTGGAAAATGGCACCATACGCCCGTCCAAATCTCCAGCGGGTGCTTCATTGTTCTTCGTTCCAAAGAAAGATACCAAAGAACTCAGACCATGTCTGGACTACCGTGGTCTAAATCAGTGCACTCTCTAGGACCGTTAACCTCTACCCCTCATCTCGGATATCCTGGAAGCAGTCGGAGGTGCAGTAATCTTCACAAAATTAGACCTAAGGGGTGCTTACCATCTCATTCGTATAAAGGAAGGTGACGAATGGAAAACAGCCTTTAGAACTCCCTTCGGCCATTTTGAATATCTGGTCATGCCCTTTGGACTTGCTAATGCCCCAGCAGTTTTTCAACGTTTCATGGATAGGGTGTTCTCGGACATGCTGTTCCTCTTCGTTATCGTCTACCTGGATGACATCTTGATCTACTCCAAGGACCTTCTAAGGCATGTAGAGCATGTTAAGGCATTCTTACAACGATTACGTGAACACAAACTCCTAGCTAAACCCGAGAAATGCCTGTTTCACGTCACTTCTGTTAATTACCTAGGATTTGTCCTTAGTCCAGAAGGAATTGGAATGGATCCTTCAAAGGTAAAGGCCATACTATCTTGGCCGGCTCCCACATCCGTGAAACAGATTCAATCTTTCCTGGGACTTGCCAATTTTTACCGAAAGTTCATACCGTCCTTCTCTGAAATTGTTCAACCGATCATTGCTCTCTTGAAGAAAGATGCTCCATTTCTCTGGTCTACAGATCAAGACAAGGCATTCCAACGATTAAAGACAGAGTTTACTCAATCCCCCATCCTGGGTCAACCCGATATTAACCGGCCATTCCTAGTGGAGACGGATGCATTCAATTACCCCATAGGAGCAGTACTAACACACGAATTTGAGGACAAATTGGAGCACCCCATTGCTTACCTTTCACGAACCCTGATGCCCAGTGAGACTCATTATTCCGTCTTGGAAAAGGAACTGCTAGCCATCCGCCATGCCTTCACAGAATGGCGACATCTACTCCTGGGAGCTAGGCATCCAGTCCAGGTCCGTACGGACCATCAAAATCTTCAATTCTACAATCTTTGGAGTGTAGGAACAGTCGTCAGGCCCGTTGGGCCTTCTTCTTTGCCCAGTACCAGTTCCACATCCATCATGTCCCTGGATACAAAACATAATTGCTGATGCCCTTTCCAGATGTCCTGACTATGAAAACTCTGAGGATCGGACCTTTGCAAAGATGTTTCCTCACACGATCTTTGTTGCCCAATCACTCACCCTCCTGAAGAATATCCAAGGCCAAACTTAACTTTCGGACCTCTAGAAGGAGCACAAGAGAAATAACAGATGGAATCTCACAGCTAAGGACGGGTATCTATTCAAAGATAATCGCTTAGTCATTCCCACTCCTGGACTGAGACAAAGGATCACAAGTCTATGTCATGATACCTTACATTCGGGACATCGTGGGATAACCAACACTCTCCATCTAGTACAAAGACAGTTTTGGCGGCCCAAGATCAAGGATGATATTAGGATCCAGGTCCAAACATGCACAGTTTGCAATCAGAACAAACACGATAATAAGAAGCCAGCCGGACTCTTACTCCAACCAGCAATACCAACAAGACCCTGGGAATTCATCGCCACTGATTTTATCGTGGAATTACCACCCTCTAGAGGCTACACAACAATCATGGTCACTATTGATTTATTTACTCGTATGGCTCATTTTACACCCTTATCCAAACTACCTTCCTCATCAGACCTTGCCGGAATTTTCCTGGAACACATATTCCGACTTCATGGGTTGCCTTCCAAGATCATTTCAGACCGAGGACCTCAGTACATAGCTCAGTTTTGGAAGCAAGTATGTCGTATTCTGGGAATCCAACGTGCCTTATCCTCTGGCTACCATCCACAAACCAATGGAGCCACGGAGCGTGTGAACCAGACTCTCGAACAATATCTACGATGCTTCGCCACCAAAGTTCAGGACGATTGGTCACTCCTAATACCTATGGCTTAATTCGCCTATAACAATTCAGATCATTCAGCTATCAAGACCAGTCCCTTCTTCTGCAGCCAAGGATTCCATCCATCGGTTCTACCCTCCGTACTCCCACATCCTACTCCAGTACCTGCGGTAGACTCCTGGATCGAAAACCTCATCACAGTACATAAGGAGGTTAAGGAATACCTAGAACGGGCCCGAGAAGATGTCAAACGTTATGCTGACTCTAAAAGAAGACCTGGACCTTCCTATTCAGTAGGAGATAAGGTTTGGTTATCCTCGAAGCTCCTTCCTCGACACCTGCGCCCCAATAAACTGGCTCCCAGATACTACGGTCCCTTTTCCATACAAGAAATCATCAACCCAGTGGCATTTCAACTTCGGTTACCTGAATCTTGGAAAAGAATCCATCCAGTCTTTCACACTTCTCTGTTAAAAACATACATCCCGAACAGCTCTTTGATCTACCCCTGTTATTGTAAATGATCAACTGGAATACGAGGTTTCCAGGATTTGTGACTCAAGATATCGACGTGGTCAACTACAATATCTGGTTGAGTGGAAAGGGTACCCTTCCAGTGAGCGTACCTGGGAACCCGTGTCAAACATGAATGCTCCCAGATTGGTTCGACGATTTCATCTGATCCACCCGGGCAAACCCGGAGGAGCTGGTTTCCAGAGGAGGCATACTGCCATGAACCGTCGTCTATGTCCTTTCTGGACCTCCTGGTCCCTGACTCGCAAGGGATTGCATGCAGTTATCCTTCCAACATGGCCGCCCGGAACAGAATGCTCTGGATCAGTCTATGCGTTCCACGCTGCTCATCCTACAAAAGAGACACGCCCCCGCGGCTCTGCGCGTCTCAACGGTACCGCTACCTGTAGTCGGACGTGCTTAGCCAGAGTTCGATCGGGGCTCTCGCTTGATTCCTTGTTCCCAGACCCCTCCTGTTCCCTTTCCTCCCCAATCTCCGGGAAAACCTTCTGCGCTCGATTCACGGTCCTCCGTGCCTCCGAGTGTACCTTAATTACTTCCTGGAATTACCTTGGACTTTTGGAACGCTCCCGGAAACTGAACCGCTACTCTCATGCTGGACGCCGAAGATCGGCATTTGGGTCTATACAAATCGCGGACCATAAAGAAGAAGAAATCCCAGAAGGTCGCAAGTACACAACAGAAACAGGTGAGAAGGGGAGAGACTTGTGACACAAGCGAATGGTGGCAAAACAAGCAACAGTAAAGCATTATAAGGATGTGGAATGAGAATAAGTCAAAATAGCACTGTAGATATGAAACATTGGCAACATGCCTATCAAGAAGGAGCAAGTAAGGTGTGTCGGTTGTGTGACCTGTAATGGGCGGACCGTGTGGTCCAGCAACTGCACCTAGACCGGGAACATCCCTTTATGGAAAAGCCACTTAAAGTAACACAAACAAGCTTGTGATTGAGTCTAAAAGGAAACCTTGTGTAATTTGAAAGTAAGGAGTTGAACACTATGAAATTGGTGAAAGATAACCAAGACTGAAAAGCTGGGAAGGATCCCAAGGAATTGTTTAGTTTAGTTTAGTTTAGTTTATGTATTTGTAGAGCACACCTAACCCTGAGGTATCTAGGCGCTTGTGCTTGAACAAGGTTATATGCACAAAGGTTACATACACAAAGGCTACATACACAATAACAAAAATGCGCGCAAATGACTGGTGTTACTTATCCGGTCAGCTGGCAAGAGGTAAGTTAAGACAAGCGGGAGAAGACTGCAAAAAGGTAGCATATCACCAGCATTAACAAAGGGAAACAGACAAATAGAGAGCAACAGTGAGCGTGAGTCTGGTTATAATGCCAGGCAGAGGCTCAGTATGTATGACATCGACTAGCAAAGGTGGACAGGCCTGGCAAGATTAATAAAGTTTTGGTTTTCTGGTCAAAAAGCCATTCTTTTACTCTGTTTCTAAAGGCTCCGAAGGAAGGTTCAGCTCTGAGTGCATTAGGGGGGGGTTCCATAGCTTGGCAGCTAACACGGGAAGCTGGTCCGACTGGCTTTTAGGAGTTTGTACTTAGGAATGTAGAGGCAGTGTGAGTAGCTAGTTCTGGTTGGTCTGGACGATTGGTTTCTAGTATATTTGTCGACCAGGTATTTTGGTGCTGTATTGGATAGACATTTGTGGGTAATTACTAGTGTTCGCAACAATATTCTGTCATGCACTGGGAGCCAATGTGTATCTCGTCTGATTGCAGATATATGGCAGGATCTCGGGATACTTAGAGCTGATCTGAGTGCATTATTCTGAAGCACTTGTAAGTTGTTAAAGTTACGTACATTAGAGCCTAAGTATAGAAGTTTGCAGTAGTCGAGCTTGGAAAGGATCAATGCTCTAGCTAGGGTGATGCGGCTCTGAGTGGAGAGATAGGGTTTACAGGCGTTAATCAGCTTGGTAGTGTAAGCCGTAGCTGAGACTGCAGCATTGACTTGCCTAGTAAGTGAAAGGGTGGAATCGAGATAGATACCAAGAGTTTTTACCTCGCTGGAGACCTTGATGATGTTGCCATCGATGATGAATGAATTGTAGAGTTTATATAACTTTAGAAGACGAGGTTGAGAGCCTATGATAAGAAGCTCAGTCTTATCATCGTTTATGCATAGGCCATGTGCAGCCATCCAGGCTTGGATCTGCAGGTAGATTTTATTTAGGATTTTTGCGTCTTTGTCATAGCAGCCCATGCGAGTGATGAGGACTTGGGTGTCATCTGCATAGTTAGTGTAGGTGACACCCAGTCCGTCAAGGTGGTCAAAAAGAAGCACGAACCCTGTAAAGGGTTGGCGAGACGCACAAACCATGTGGGACTTCGCAAGATATTGTTACTGGTTCGGCAGAAGCTGAGGGAGCAAAAACCCTCATGGTTCTGTTTGCAAGAAATGATTCAATCCAAGTGGCAGCATTATGGGAAAAGTGGGCTGCTGTGGTTAGATGTTTGGAAAGGATCTGGTGGTCAACAAGGTCAAAAGTCACAGAGAGGTCCAACAGCAAGAGGATGGTAAGGTTTCCTTTGTCTTTTGATTCATCCATTTGGAGTTTAAGATCAAGCATGGCTGTTTCCGTGCCTTGTCTAGGTCTAAAACCGGATTGACGTAGGCCTAAGAGATTGTTATCTTCTAAGTGCTTTTGTATTTGTAAGTATGCTGCTCTAGCAATGATTTTCAGGAGGAATGGCACTGTGGTTATGGGTCTGTAATTGTACGGAGTATTTGGGTCTAGGTTTATTTTTTTAAGGAAAGGCATGACCCATGCCTCCTTAAGATTGTTCGGTACAGTGCAGGTTTCAAAGGATGCATTGATCAAGGCTGTGATAAATGGCACGTGATCCTTGGCTCCTTCTTTAATAGCCATAGCTGGACCGATGTCCCCTTAGCATCGAGATGGTTTCAGACTAGTTATGATGTCTTCTACTTCTTTGGTCGTGACTGGGTAAAATTGGAATGAGTGACATGGTGTCGACTGTGGCTCTTGCCGATTGTTAAAGTTAGTGTTGATAGTAAGACTTTGCTTTTTCGCGTCATTTTTTGATTGTAAAATGGCTATTTTGTCCAAAAGGGCTTTTTGGATATTCGTGCACCACATGGTGTGTTTGATACAAGATTCTGTGGGTGGAACAGGGGTTTCCAATTCCCTTAGGATAGTGAACAGTTCTTTGGCTCTTGAATTGGCATTTTGAATTCTGGTGTTGTAGATTTTTCTTTTGGTATTTAGAATGGCTGCTTTGTAAGTGTTGTCTGTAATTAAGAAGTTTTCCTTGTTTAGGACAGTGGGAGATCTTTTCCAGACAGCTTCAGAGCTTCTTTTAGAGCTACGTAATGCTTTTAGGTCTAAATTGGGCCATTGTTAAGGTGGGCTGTAGGTTTGGCTTTTCTAAGTTTTAAAGGGGCAATTTGGTTTAGGGCTTGGTGCAAGTTGTGATTATACAAATCCACTAGTACGGAAGGGTCATTATTAGGGCTGTTGGTGAGAGTGGTGATAGGCTGAAGAAATGGCCTTAGATTGTCAGCAGTGATGTTACGATTGTTTCTAGACATGATTTGAGGGGCAAGGGTAGTGCTAAGGGAAGGGCACGGAGTGCCTTGCATGGAGAAGGAGATGCAATGGTGATCTGACCAAGCACAGGGGGAGTTAGCAAGCATTGTGGTTGTGCAATTTAGGTCAGCCATCCAGTCCAAATTTCTTTCCTTATTGTGAGTAGGGCCACTGATGCAGTGCTCAATTCCAAGCTGAGAAATGGCATTTACTATGGCTGCTGCATTGGTGTCCGTCGCATCGTGAAATCCTAAGTTAAAGTCACCTAACAGTACAATTTGGGAGTTAGGTTTGGTGTTGCAGCTGAGGAGGAAAGTGATGTCTTCCTCGAACGATGATAACGGACCCGGGGGTCGTTATATAAGGTGAAGTAGCAAGGTGCAAGAGGCATTTAGAGGGAGTTTAACTGAGATGAGTTCTGCAGATGGGAAATAATAATTTGAGAATTCTCTAAGGCCAAGATGGGTTTTGGATATGAAGACCACTCCTCCAGTGTCTCTGTCTGCTCTGATAATGGTGTAGATCTCAGGGAGGGCTAGGGATAATGAAGGCCCGCAGCAGGGTGTAACCATGTTTCCATTATTGCCAGGAAGTTGAGTTGGTAATCTGAGATACAATCTGACACATCTAGGGCATGGCTGTGAGAGACCTTGCATTAATAAGTGTTCCTTTAATAGTAGGGATGTCAAGGGTAGGCTCTTTAGGAGCCTCTGTTCCCGAGGCGTGAGGAAGTGGGTTTAAGGTGGGCTGATTAGGATAGGTAGAGGTTTGGAGCCTGTCGTGCTGATGTGTTTGTGCCTAGTCAACGGTCGACATGGTCGGTTAAACATCTTATTACAGTTAAGGCGAGATACTAATCTGGCGTTCCTGATGCTAAGTGAATATGTGAAGGTACGTGTATGTGGGAATGCATAAAGGTGTATCCATTGAGCATGGGTGATAGCGGGGGCATAGTCAGCAGTGGTGATGCTGGAGCTAGACCAAAGTCATTTCGGCTTGAGTAAGGCAGGAATCTGGTAGGTGCTATGGTGTTCAATAGGGGGAGGAGGGTAGTCATGGAAATAATGTTATGCAAAAGAAATATGTTCAAGAAATGATATGTCGGGATATTCAAGCCGTTGGCTTCCTTTACCCACGTTTTCAGCACAGACAAGGCAGAACACTGGAGCTTAGCACAGTCTCTGGTTTCTCTAGCACGAGGCTGCAGTTCAAAACCTCAACCTCATGGCCATCTGTGCCAAGGTCTC